>NW_026251936.1:0-1321773 GCF_025331425.1 Radiomyces spectabilis | reverse complement strand
ATAATGATATACATATCAAAAAGCACGATAGCTAATGATTATGAGTTGGTAGTAATGTCATTGGAAGTGTAAGTGCAAAAAAAAAAAAGAAAGAAAGCATTATCATTACGTCAATACTAGTATCTGAATATTGGTTAGGAGGCCGAGAGGAGTGTAAGCACGGTTGAAGAAGAGCAAGATTCGTCAACTGTGCGCGTAGAAATAAGTAACAAAGATCGACCGGAACTACAAAAAAATAGCACTAGGAAAATTGAAAGTATGTGTGCAGCATAGAGTTTTTGAGCAGCAGGTTGAGCGAAAATGTAATAGGGTTATTTAGATGAAACATTATGAGCCATCTTTGCCCAAACCTTCAGGCAAAAGGTCCAAAGGAAAGGAGCGAGTGACACGATTAGAAAAAGCAGAAGAACAAGAGCCAAAACATGAACAGGAGACAGCATCAGAAGAAGAATCGATAGAAGACTGGGTAGAAAAACTGGGTTGAATGGGAAGAAGAACCGAAAGAAGAAGAAGAAGAGGTGCTCACAGCGAAAAAAAAGAAACCGATTCATTCATATCGGGAGGAATTGGCGTCACTTGCAAAATTACATTATTCCATGAGTGAAATTATGGTCGCAAGTGGGAAAGGTACGAAAACGTTGTTTATTAAAAGGCAATGGGTCAACTAAGTGTTATACTGTTTAGATGATAAGGCTGGGGAAGATGAAGCACCGGATGAGTCGGGTAATTTGCAGCCGAAATAAATTGTAATGCATGTATTGTCTTTCCAAAAATAAAAATATAAAATATTGTGCATGTGAGTAGTTGTGTGAAAGTAGAGAGAAACCTGGTTTTGAAGTAAACCGTGATGGGGGAATCATGTGTACTCTTTGTGTGGGGATCATTATTTTAAAAAAGAAAAAACAAGTGGTGAGCCATTCCCTCTTTTTCCTCTTTTTTTTTCTTTTTCATATTTTCCACAATGTGTCCGCCTTCGGCTTCAGGTGATGGTGCAGACATTCAAAAAAATGTTGGATCTATTGAAATAAATGGTGTACTTGTTAAAAAAGATGGCATGCACGTTAAAAACAACGGCGCACATGTTGACAAAAATGGCGCATACGTCGAAAAAACAAATCTATGCAACTTCCCCAGTAAGTCAGTTTCTAATAGAATAATCAATAAGAGATGAAACTAACTCAATATTCGATTTTGGGTGATCCAAAAAAAAAAAAAAAAAATAGCACCTCTTTACGCCGAAGAAGAGGGCGTGGATGTTTTAGGAGCCGAAAACGAGGTTGAGAAGTCATATAACAATGGATTCAGTCGGGGATACAAGAAGGGATACAAGAAGGGTGCCCGAGGCGGGTACCGGCATGGATACTTCCATGGATTTGAAGACGGATACGAAGAAGGATACAAGAAGAAAAAAAAAGTTTATAGAAGAAGTAGCTGCAGCGATTAAACGAGATATCGTCGAAAAAAATGCTATGGAAGAACAAGTTGCTGCAGTTAAACCTGTCGCTAATGGCAATGCCCACGTTGATGAAGTTGAACCAGTTGAAAAAGGTAAAAAAGACAGTTGGTGCTGAGCATGGGGATTAAAAAAAAAAAAGGTGATCCTACTCTAAAACCATTTTAGAGAGTCAAGACTTAGGCAGTAAGTCATACGTGAATAAGTAGGTTTCAACAAGGAAGAGGGAAAGAAAAAAATGCTAAGGAAGGTTGCGTTGATGGTAGGGCGAACAAAACGGAGAAGAGGACTTTGTCTACTTGGAAAAGTCGGTGGCAAAAACTGAGCCAGAAGATTATCTCTGTTGATGAAGGTTCTAAAAAATCAACAATTGGAGACGATGAATTGCTTTAGGATCCATACCCATTGTACAATCCTGATGATGTATGTTTAGGTATTGATTAACACGTGGAAGAAAGAGAGGTTGGTGTCTTTTATTAACTTTTGACATTTAAAAAGTTCGTTTTGGTACAAGTGCAAGGTCATCATAAAAAGGGCACAGCAGAGAATCGCGGTGTATATTGAAAAAAGGGTCACCATAAAAAGGACACAGCAGAGAATCGCGGTGTATATTGAAAAAGGGTCATCATGAAAAGGACACAACAGGGTATCGCGGTGTAATACAATCACAGCAGAAATTCCGGCATACTGTTGAAGAAGGTCATTATGCAAAGGTCGCAGTGGGTATACACTTTATTGTCTATTTAGGGTCGAGGTGGAGGTGGTGGCAGAGGTGGATGCTATGCAAGTGTTATGTACAAAGTGAGTAAGCTCGCAAAAGGTTCTGTCAAATATGAAGTGTAAGTCAAATATTGAAGGCAATAAAGTCGTTTTTGCGATTTCTCAAAACTCACTGTTGCTTGAATTCTAAAGAATAGGTGGCCCCCAGTTTGCTTGTGCTGGGCATCACAAAAACTTTGGATGCTCCAGCTCCGTTGTCCCAGGGCAGGACAACGTCTTGCGGGCCAATGGCCGGGTTTTGGTTGAATAGGTGTTGGAAAACGATTTTCCCAACACAGCATACGACTTTTGGCCGGAATCGTTTGATTTTATTGGTGGTGTGGCGAACACCTTCGGCGATTTCGTCCGCTTCAAGTTGCTTGGACGTGGTCGTCGGTCTGGGAACAAGGTTGACGAACCCCACGTTGTAACGGTCAAAGACTGTCTTGTCAGCGGTGGCATCATACTGTTCTCGAAGCAAGCCTTTTTGACGGTTGAGGTACCGGTCTCAGTGGACATCTTTTTTTTTAATTATTATTAAAAAAAAATTGTGAAATTGTACCTGAATTTGAGAAGCATGTCCAAAAGCAATTGCCGCGGCCCCCAAAAAAGTGATTCTTTGTTCGGAAGGGCGCCTTGTCGCTGGGATTGATTCCAACAAAAAGAACAGGGCAATCATACCTAACGAGGTCAGGAATAAAGTAGTTGGACATGATGATGGTAAAAGTAAAAAGATGTAATAATAAAAGAGGGTGACAACAGAAAGGTCGAAACAGAAGGAATATGGAAAGAAAAACGATGTGGTGGATTTATATTAAAAAGTGGTTTTGGTTTGAAACAGGGCTCAAAGTGATTTTGTAGAGTATCGTCCAAAAAGAAGAAGAACTAAATCAGACAACTTTTACAAATGAACCTGTCAATATTGGTGGTTTTGGATAAAAGTAACAAAAGCAACGGACACTGTGTGTGCAGTGGTGACCACTTAATGTAAGGGTAGCTTGTCACTTCAAATTCCTGACAGTGGATGTCGTTTCTCTCTCTAATTATGGTTGGTAATATCATTGTTACCTTCTGTGAGCAAGAGTAAGTTTTGTGAGTGTTTTTATAATTATTATTATTATTATTATTAGCGACAATGGTAATAGGAAAGAGGGGTGACATTGACGTTTGAGCGGAGGCAACTCATATAGTTTCGATGATAGTTTCGATACCCAAGGTGATGTAAACCAAGACCGATATTCCTCGGGAAACTGACCCAAAATCCTGCACAAGATATATTTGTGAATAAAAAGTCAGGGTAAAATCAAATATTTGTCGTTACATTGTGAATGTCGTCGTGTCGACGTCCGTTAATATTTTTTTCGTTAATATTTTTTTGTCTTCTCGTTTCTTTTTAATGTGAGTTGGGGAGGCATTGAACACAGTTCAAAGAAGTAAACGATCGAAAAGGTACAGTCACAAATGTCATTTTTAGTTAGTTGTGAGTGTATTTAACTCACACAGTGTATGGTTACATGATCTTCATTTGCTGACGGCAGTGAAAATTGGAGTAAATAAAAGATGATGTAATGATCAGATTATGCCTAGGTATCATACATAAAAAGGGCCACCGTAAAAGGATCACCGTACAAACATCATCGTAAAAGGTTACTGCAAAAAAGCCACTACGAAAAGGACACTGTTAAAAGGACATTACTAAAAGATCACCAAAAAAAGGTCATTACAAAAATGTCACCACAGAAGAGCCACCATAAAAAGATTACCGTAGAACAGTCATTGGAAAAAGATCACTATAGAAAGGTCACCATGAAAGTGCCACTGGGAAATGATCACGATGAAAAGGTCATGGCAGAAAGAGTAATTTTTATGATTGCCAGGGCTAAAAGAGCCAAAAAAAAAAAAAAAACTATGTTGCTATCATTGCCCTAAATCATCTGAGCTTCTGACAACCTCAATTGAGCTTCTGTGACACCTGGTGGACATAGAATCTTCAAAGGATCAATTGGAGCAGAATTTGATAGAAGGGATGACACAAAATGAGTTTTTTTAAAGAAAAACATTCATGCAAATCAATCAAAATGAATGTCGGTATTACTGGAGTACAGTGACACAATGGGTCAGATGAAAGGGTCCTAATTCTTTATTTGCGTGCAATTTAATCGAGCTATTTATAGGAAGGTACACTGTCAATTCGATTACGTAACACCAGGCTTGGAAATCCACACACACACACCTAAAAAAAAAAAAAAGCAGGGAAATTGGCACGTGCACATTCATCAATGATGATCATTACAAGTGGCATCACGGGTAACACATTGAAGCGACGCGGCGTCACACAATTGTGCATGGAGAATTCACAAACAATATTTTACAGAGTGATATATTGGTAATCACGTGCATCGATACACCCACCACGCTTGATTTGTCTTTCTATTTGTACCAAGCCAGCCCAGTGTACCTAAAGAACTTAGAGTAACTGGAAGCCTATATTTCTCTGCATAGGCCAAGCTGAAACCGTTGCTAGGTAACTACACAAAGCCTAAACGTCAAAAATTGGGATAGTACCCCAAGTAGGTACCATCCCAATAATGCCGAATCAATCGTACTGAAAGTGTGTCTCTTTTCCTTGCAGAAAAAAGAAACAAATTCAATGACAAGGGCTTAATCTCAGTACATCGTAGCAACAAAGGCTACTCTAGTACTTACAATACCCCGTCCGTTTCATGTCGTCTGCATGCGATTTAACATCTCCATGCATTCGTTTTACCATGTAGGCAGCCTAAACAACACCTTTCCGCATAGCCTAGGCATACCAATTATACGGTTCCCAACCCCACACCGGGGCTTATTCTTACTCGACTAAAGCCAAGGAGACAACAAAAAAGTATCGCTTCCAGCATGGATTCTGACTTAGAGGCGTTCAGCCATTATCCAGCAGATGGTAGCTTCGCGGCATTGGCCTTTCAACCAGCCGCAAATACCAATTATCTGAATGAAGGGTTCCTCTCGTACTAACTTCAATTACTGTCGCAATACCATAACAACATCAGTAGGGTAAAACTAACCTGTCTCACGACGGTCTAAACCCAGCTCACGTTCCCTATTAGTGGGTGAACAATCCAACGCTTACTGAATTCTGCTTCAGTATGATAGGAAGAGCCGACATCGAAGAATCAAAAAGCAACGTCGCTATGAACGCTTGGCTGCCACAAGCCAGTTATCCCTGTGGTAACTTTTCTGGCACCTCTAGCCTCAAATCTTGAGGGGTCTAAAGGATCGATAGGCCACACTTTCATGGTTTGTATTCACACTGAAAATCAAAATCAAGGGGACTTTTTTTCTTGGGGGAACTAATTTTTTTTTTCGGCAATACAAACAGATCCAAGCAATCAAAATAGGCAACCATCTTTCTCTGCTCTTCGTCAACGCCGCACGATATTTGGATCATTGCTCAGAAGGTGGATTTCAGATATCCTCATTTTTTTCTTTCTACCGCATCAAATGCTCATATTTTTCTTGTTCTGATTTATTATGCAAAACGTCTGCTACACGCCAAAATCGTCCTTTATTTCGCAGCCTCAATGACCTGTACCGTACGTTCGTTTTTGCCATCATCGTTTTTTATCCGGACAGCCCCACTCAACCGGTAAACGTTTTCCGACTCCCACACATTCAATGCCCAAGGCACACTAAGCTTAACATTATTAGTGAACAAATTTATAACTGGCACACTGGTAATGGCGGTCCATTCCCTTGACGCTGGGGGGAAAAAACGAAACGCAACTTGGCGAAAAATTCGCAGCCGGAGATGAAGACCAAAATGGTAAGACGTTGATGATTGATGGTATTGCTATGCTTGTGGCACTCACGCATGTTTATGGTAGCATCAGAGCGGTTGTTTTATTTGGATTCTCCTTTTTTTTTTTCTACCGGGTTCCATTGCACAAATAAACGGCAACAACAGTATCCGTTCAGCCAAGGTTAGTGGCACAATGACAAGGGCGACCGAAGATTATTCCGATTGTAACAAAAGTTTCTGTGTATAGGCAATCAGTTGGCGCCGGGCACTTTCCCTTAATTTGGACCAATTTTTGTGCTTGACGATTCATGGTGAGTTTTATTTTCATGTGAAGGCGTTATTAGAATGATTTTTTCACATGCAGTCTATGGTTCCATAGGTTGACAGGATAACGAGGCAGATCGGCTAAATGATCAGTATTCATTGGCGCTGGCGATGTGCCATGGACAGAATTCGCGGAAAAATGGCGAGATCTCGGCAGCGATTCCGAACTATTTGAGCAACACAAGCTGTAACTGATGGAGACGCATCAGGTAAAGATTAAAGTTTTTTCTTTATGTGGAAGGTCGAGTACCCGCATCTCTTTACTGATTATACCTCTTTTAATTAAGGTTAGCGTTACGGGTAAATTATAAGCTATTACCGGTACCAGCACTTCATCCATATCGCCGATGGGACACAGCGTTGGTGTGCGAAAGCCCACTGAAGGGAGAGCAAAATGGAGGCATCGTCTCTGGCATCGTCCTGGCAATGTATAGGGAAGGTTGATTCTGGAAAAAAGTCATCTTGAAATTGCAGCAGCATTTGTAACGCGAAACCTGTTTGGGGGATATTTTTTTTGTCTCTTGTTTGGCCCCATGTTGGGCGCACCTATCTTTTTTTTTTTTTTTCTTCTTTTGTTCACCTGGCCGACCCAAACCGCATGGCACCGTTTTTTGCAATAAAGATTCGCCATGGGGTTGGGTCATTCGAAACAGCATTGTTAGCTAACGAGTCATCCGCACTTAATCGCTGCGACGAAAGCAGGTTCAGATGTGGACTTGGGCGATGACTCAGGTACGAACGACGATGTAGCCGCAATGTACAGCCGAATGCTCATTATTAACGACAAAGATTAGTGATCAAAGCGACGGTTCATTGCACTGACACGGCACTACTCTGAGGAAAGCGACTCTACGGAAGATCACTGAACGGAATTCGGAGATGCGCGCGTAAAGATGGTAAGCTGTGAATATCAGACAGTTTTGTGCTCTGACACTAATGGCCATTCTATTTAGTCGCGGTATTCTTGGCAGCAGCAACAGTATGCATTCATGACTGGAACGAATGAGGCGGCAGGCTTATTTTAGAGACCATCTTTTTGGCAACTTCTTTTCAGTTGTTCATATATGGTGAGTTTTTATTTTTCAATATCGAGACGTGTTTCGCTATACTGAAAAAAAATTGTGGTTTGCTAGTCTTTCTTTTCGGTTTGCTTTGGACACTGGACACTCGCCATGTCGACGGCTGGCATTGGGCAGATGGCAAGGTAAACTTACAGAAAAAAACAACCAGCGATGTAATATAGGCACTGACAGTATATCATCGAATTTTTTCGCAGACAAGCGGATCGACCTGAAGCGAACAATCAATAGCAACGGGCAACGGATTCCAACTGTTGGAGGCAAGACATGATACACTGGGTAAGGAATAAGAGTTTGTTTTATTTGAAAGACCAAGCTTTACTAATACGATTTTTGCTGTAAAGGATGTTTTGCTGTCGCTCCGCTTTTGTTGATCCAGAGGTTCCTACGTCCACTTACTGGAGAACGCGCCGAGATAATCATGGACATCATCATGTCATGTTGCGCGTGACGGCAACAGTGCCCATTTATTCATGGTTGAAGCGGTAGGAGATGCGATGAGACGTATATCTTCCTGAAGCAATTTTGTGCTAAAGTCAAACAAGTGGCAATCGTTGGACGCGTCTCGGTGATAGCTTTATTTTATTGACCAATGGTAAGTCGTTATTTTCAACTTGAAGGTGCGTCTCGGAGACTCAAAGATGGCTTGGCTATTTTTCATAGTGCGTGAGAGATCGTCGGTAAGAAGTTCTCTGATCAGCGTGGCGATCATTCATCCTTACGGAGATGATAAGGTAAATTAGGCGGAATGACTGGAGTGCATGCAGGTGCTGGCAGCTTATGATCAAAGAGTTTCACAGAAAAGAGAATGCGGCGCCAATGATCATCGGTCCGAGCAATCAACAGCGACGGAATTCACGATTTGGGGGAGGCTCTGTATTTGGCGGTGATACATCAGGTAAAGATTACAGTTTTTGTTGTACAGTATATGACAGACTGAGTACCCGCACTCTTTACTGATTATACCTCTTTTTATCGCCAGTACGGCACTTCTTCCATCATCGTCGTTAGACACACGCCTTGGTGGGGACACTCACTGACGAGAGAGTAAATGGAGGCATCGTCCATGGCATTGTCCTGGCAATGAATGTGAAAGATTGATTCTGAAAAAGGTCATCCTGAAGTCGCTGCAGCACTTGTAACACGTAGTGTGTCTGGCGTTTTCTTTTTTTTTTTGTTTGGTCCCATGTTGGGCACACCTATTTTTTATTTTTTTCCTCTTTCGTGCACCTAGCCGACTCAAACTCATGGCACCGTTTTTGGAATAAAGATTCGCCATGGGTTTGGGTCATTAGAAGCAGCATTATTAGCTAACGAGCAATACGCACTTAATCGCCTTGAGGAACAAAGTTCAGATGAAGACTTGGCGATGACTCAGGTACGAATCACAATGTAGCCGCGATGTACAGCCGAATGCTCATATTAACGACAAAGGATTAGTGTTCAAAGCGACGCTGCAAAAGATCACTGAACGGTACTTCAGAGACGTGCGCGTCAAGATGGTAAGCTGTCGATAGCAGACAGTTTTTGTGTGTTCTGACACTAATGGTCATTTTAATTAGTTGCAGTATTCTTGTCGGCAGCAACAGTGTGCATTCATGACTGCAATGATATGAGACGACAGCCTTATTTTGGAGAACCCTTTTTTAACTTCTTTCAGTCGTTCATCTACGGTGAGTTTTTACTTTCAATGTGGAGGCGCGTTTCGCTGTACTGAAAAAAAATATGGTTTGCTAGTCTTTATTTTTTTTTTCGACCTGCTTATGACAACGGACAGTGGCCTTCTTGATGGCTGGCATGAAGCAAATGGCAAGGTAAACTTCTCAAAATAAAATCAGCGATGTGATATAAGCACTGACAGCATATTATCGAAGCTTTTATTGCAGACAGCTGGCATCGACCCTAGACGGGCAATCAACAGCAACAGTTTTCCAAGAAGCAAGACAAAAATGTAGTTGGCGATGATTTATACCAGGTAAGAATTAAGAGTTTGGTTTTACCTGGAAGACCAAAGCTTTACTGATACAACTTTTTTTTTGCTGTAAAGGGTTTCTGAAAATTAAAACTGAAATGGCTTTGCTGTTGGTCCGTTTTTTGTTCATCCATTTGCTGGAGAATACGTCGCGATAACGGTGAACATGATCATGGCGATGAACGGTGGAACATGGAAGGCCACTCGTGACACTAAAAAATTCCATCTTTGGTGGAGTGATTTTTTTTTCACCCCTTTCGTTCTTTCCTCTCATTTCTTCGTCGCCTTTGGTTTTTTTTTTTTTTTTTCACGATGCTGACATTACAACTGCGATTTAACTTCTGTCTTCTGTCACCTCGCTGATTCGACACTCATGGAACTCGTTACGGCAATTGCGGAACAAAGTCGAGGTGCTGCGTTGGAAAACGAAATGTTCACTGCAACCGCAATGACTTGTGCTCAAACCTGGCGACATGCAGGTACGAATGGTGTCAAAGATTCTCGCGACATGTTCTCAGCAATTAACCGACATGAACAATTTAGGATGTACGCACGAACTACCATCAAGGCGCGTTTATTCTCAATGATGACCCAGACGATAAGTGACAAATCTGGGGCGACGGTTTATTCGCCTGGCCTGGTGGTCCTGGGAACGCGATTTTACGAAAGTTCACGTTACGGAGATGAAGATAAAAATGGTAAGTTGTTGATGACTGATAGTGTCTCCTGTTTGTGACACTAATGAGTGGTCTTGTTTGTATTATCACCAGATTCCGCCCGACGGTAATGGTGGCCCCTTTATTTATGGTTGAAGCAGTATGAGGTGCGATAAGCGCGACTTGATGTACATCTGCTGAAGCAATTTTGTGCAAACAATTGGCAATCGTTTGACGCGTCTCGGTGATAGCTTTATTTTATTTCTCAATGGGTAAGTCCTTTGTTTTCTACTAAAGGTGCGTTTCCGATAACTCAAAGGTAGCTTCGCTATTTTTCATAGTGCGTGAGAGAATCGTCGGCAAGAAAATCTATGATCAGCATGGCGATCGTTCATTATTACGAAAATGATAAGGTAATTAGGCGGAATGACTGGAGTGCATGCAGGTGCTGGCAGCTTATTATCAAAGAGTTTCACAGAAAAGAAAAGGCGGCGCCAATGATCATCGGTCCGAGCAATCAACAGCAACGGAATTCAACGATTGGGGGAGGCTCTGTATTTGGCGGTGATACATCAGGTAAAAATTAAAGTTTCTGTTTTACGTGACAGACTGAGTGCCCGCATCTCTTTGCTGACGATATTTCTCCTTGAGGTTAACTTTACGGGTGAAAGTACAAGCCATCGTCCGTCTCTTCATTCTTTTCATCGCTGCTGACACTCACAGTATCATGGTTCCTAGCTGGCAAATGTATCAAGGCTTTTCCAAAACATCGTCAGAAGCATGAATGCTGGATGGTAAGTCATCGCAATGTCGACCACTCATGGATAGAACATCAGAGACTTACTTGTATCACGAAATAGGCTGATTTGTTTGGGGATGAAGGCATGTTTCCTTGTCATACCTGGCAATTTTTTCACGGCGGTTTTGAGCGTTGCATATGTGATTCACTTTGTTAATCTGGCACCCATGGCGAACTTGACAGCCGTTTTGGAGCGCTGCTTATGTGCCGGTTGAAGAACAGTCCATACAAGATAAATGTATCCCCTGCTGATGCAATTGAGGTACAGATGACTACTGAAACTCAATAAGATTTCGGCACTAAAGAAAATTCTGTGGTTAGGGCAAAGAAACATTTTGACCGCGCTTTGTTTATTTGATCAATGTTGGCTTTTGTTTTGAGCTGTCTGTCTATGGTGAGTGTTTTTCTTAACAAAGTCACGTAACGTCGTACTGAAAGTGATGGCTTGGGTAGATTCTGACCGATGTACCACAAGGAGTGACATGTTACCGTGGTGATGACTGACTCTCCTGGTGATGGTTACCATGAAGGACAAGTCCAATGCAAATACCATGAGTATGTTCCGAAGCTTTCGTCGAAACTAGAAAGACATGCAACGAGCGCGCAAGAAATCAATCAACAAAACCAGTTGTTTTCACTGCTGAGTGCAAGGTAAGATTAAGGTTTCTGTTTTACGTGACAGACCAAGTACCCGCACCTCTTACTAAAATATTCCTTTTCAGGTTAACTTAGGGGAGAGGTTCGTTCCATTGCTGCTGGTTGCTCACGGTGACATGTTGCCAAATCTATCGACCGACGGAAGCGTCAAAGCGAACTTAAGACATCATCCGGGCAATGAAGGCTGGATAAGATATCATTGGGATATCGAAGGCGTATGGCAACTGAAAGGCTTATTTGTATCACCAGTCAAGCTCTTTTGTTTTGCGGCACTTGGCGCTTTTCACGGAAGATTGGGCGTTGCACCTGCCGTTTGCTTTTACGTTTTGTTCATCTGGTCAGCCTGCCACTCATAGAAAAACTTGGCCGTCGCTTTGGAGCATGCACGGGTTGAAAGACAGAGACAGCCTCCCGAAAAGATCCAAGTATCCCTGGTGGACGCGACATAAGGTACGGATGACTAGCGCAACTCGATATCATATTTTTTTTTTTTTTTACTAAATTAAAGAGAATCTTGTGCATAGGGTGAAGGGGTACAGATTATTTTGAGGCAGGCGCTTCTACTTGTTTTGGTCAATGTTGACTTTTGTTTTTGATTGTCTATCTGTGGTGAGTGTTCTTTTTTAATCATGGTCGTGTATGCAAGTACTGAAATGTTTGCCTAGGTTTTGACCGGTGCACCACGATGGCCCCAAGGGGTGACATGTTGCCACGGACTGATTCTGCTGATGATGATTGCCATCAAGGACACCCCGATGGAGATACCATCAGCGAAGCTTCCGTCGAAACACGCAAGGAACGCGGAAGGAGTTAATCAAGGCTGGGCCCAAGATTGATTAAGGTTTGTTTTACGTGACATGCCGAGTGCCCGCATCTCTTTACTAATCATTTCCTTTTCAAGGTTAACTGAGGGGGGTGAAGTACAAGCCATCGTCGGTTTTTTCGCTTCTTCTGGCGCTGCTGTTATCCACATAGTGACATGGTCTACCGACTGATGGATGCGTCGAAGCATCACCAAGGTTAAGAAAGCAGGACAAAAGATTATCAGGTGTTGAAGGCGTTGGAAAATCAAAGACTAGTTTGTATCACCAGTCAAGCTCTTGTTTGGGGTCACCTCATTGTCTGTGATACTTGGCGCTTTTCACGGGGAGATTGGGCGTTGCATCTGCCGTTTACCTTTTATCTCTGCTCATCTGGTCAACCTGGCACGCAAGGGAAACTTGGTCGTCGCTTTGAAACATACAACGATTAAACGACAGAGAGAGCCGCCCGAAAAATAGCCCAAGTATCCGTGGTGGACGTGGCATGAGGTACGGATGACTGGCGTCAATCGATATGAATTCTCTTTTTTTTTTTTAGTCGTCCCTTTATGGTAAGTGTTTGTTTTGCAATCAAGGCCGCTCATCCTGGTACTAAAATATTGCTTCGCCAGGCTTTTGGCATGTGTCCGGGAACATCATGTCACCCTGTCACGATGAAGATAACTGATCCTGATGGCGATTGTAACAACGACCAATGCAGTCAAGTTGCGGTCAGCATGCTTTGCAGAAAACTGGAAAGGCAGACAAAGCACCGCCGTTATTTACAACTGGTGGGCGCAAAGCAAGCTGTAACTACCCCCAAGTCTATCATGGCCCCCGCAGATAGTTGCTTGATCATCGCCCTTGAATTCGATGCCTGCAACGCAGAGCAGACTCTTCATCCGTTGTACCGAACATTGACACCAATATGGTCTTGGCGATTGCTCCGGAAATCGGTGACAGGTTTTCTTGAGGACTTCACTTGTGTGGTTGACGGAAATACCAAGGCTTCCCCTCTGGTCGCAAACTTTTCTCCGACACACACTGTATGAGATCACCCAAATCAGGCAACATCTGTGGCTGTATGCTTGCCTCGTCAACAACGGAAAGGATCGCCAAGACTCAGTATTGCCGAGACTCAGGATCGCACAAGAAGTATGACAACGAAAAGACGTTCTTATGGGGATGTTGAAGTCTTTCGTCACGATGCCATTGGATGATGGCAGAATGTGCTGATACCAACGATGCAAGAAAATTCGGCTGTGCAAACCTCCTGAAATCTGTCTACCTCAGCATTGATCGTTACAATTACTCACCTTGAACAAAATGCAAGGCAGACTGTCCATGGCTTTTATTCTCTCAGCTTTACAGGCAATAAGTGTAAGTGTCGATAGTGCTTTTTGATGATAACAAGGTAAGCGCGGTACAATAAGTAGAAAAGAATCATGCTTCAAGTTTCGTCGTGAATAAAGTCACATTTTTCAATGATAAATTCCACTTGTACCCAAAATGATATCGTGAATGCTCAAATCCGAAATGATGTTCAGGCCAACCAAAAAAATAAATCAGAATAGTATCCCATGTGAGTCGTTCACCGCAACATGAGGGGTCGCTTTGGACCATCTTAATAAAAAAAAAAATCCCCAGAAAAGAAAGGGTACTTATTCATTCGTTTTCCTTCTTTGCTGATTTCACAAGTGTCGCCTTGAGCCTCGGTTGCTATGGCGATGTGTCACTGCACTGCAAACCTGGCTGTTGTGCTTGGTTACCATGAACTGTGCGTCACTTTCTCAAAGTGGTAACAGCTGTTGCCATTTGTAGTCTTCTTGAACCACATCACTTCCACTTTTCAATAAAAGGCAATTTGCCGACCGGTCACTAAAAAGAGAAAGTGAACGGAAAGAAAAAGAAGAGAAAAGGAAAAAAAGAAAAGAGAAAAAGGAAAAGGGAGGGAAAAAGAGAGAAAAAACAGCGAGAGCTTAACCTAAATCAATTGCCTTTTACTGCCCAACCTGCCCTTCTCAGCCATCCAAACAACTGCAAAATTCAAAATTTTCACCCAATTGGGCATATCTGTGTTTGTGTAACGTTACACGGAAATACTGTTTATGGTAATCCAAACACCGCGCAAACAATGACACCCTGTTACACGAGCACGCGCTTTAGGAAGCACCCTGCTCTTGCCTTTTCTGTCGCCCAGAACTGGCCATTATCCCTCTTCCCACACTTGGCTCCCCTTGATTGCAACTCCGACCTTTTTTTTTCTCTGTCGCCACCCAACCATGAGTCATCTGCCACACTCCCTCATCACCATCCTCTCCACCATTCGCACAACATCTATCATTGAACGCTGCAGACAATCAAACTGATTAGAAGCCAAAGAAAAATGAATGCACCTTGGCGTAAGCTTGCAAACGAGCTGAAGTATGCTCTGTACCATTTTTCTGCCGAGGCGAAGAATGTGCGTTGTAGACATTCTTCAGCGTGATCACCTGTCATCGATATACAAAGCGCAACCATTGTCGAAAAGCCAGACTACCACCATTCACTTGCGGCTGTTATATTGAGCATCGACATGAGGAATTGCGACCAAATTCTATATGTTGAGAAAGGGTTGTCATCTCATGAAAAGTGCTTATTTTGAATCGTGTTTCAGAGGATCGCAGATATCCAATTGGCGATTGTATAATATAAACCGTTAGTGCAGTGTGTTTTTATACAGGACAAAATCTACAGTGAAAGTTCGGAAATGACGCGTGATATGATCCAACTTGCATCTCAAGTCGGCATTTATGCCTGCCTACATATGATTCTTCGTTGCCTGGATTAATCGTTACGATGGGATACATTCGACGATGGCACCTTCAGGATCAAATACGAAAGATGATGGACTTACTCATGCTTATCTTATTTGGGATTACCAGTAGCAGGTGTTGATGGATGTATATTCAACGGTCGTTTGATTTGAGAGGGATATTCATCGATGGAAAAACTTGAAGCGCTATTACGGCGTTGTGGAAATTGATCGCCAAATTTGTGTACCTGCCTCATGCACAGATGCCCTTATTTTCCAAGTCCTAAACATCGCATCATCACACCATGATGTTTGCTACTCCAGTTTTTTGATGTTCGCTACTTCTTACCTTAATGCCGTTCCCTCACGTTCTGATTTTCACTCAGCATTCTTTGATTTTCTCCCATTCACCTAGGTACTTGATTTTTAGTATAGATACCCATTTTCCAATCCAAATAAACACGGTCAATAACATATCAACACGTCTCACCTACCTTTCGATGCTTAGAAATACCGCACTTGCTTTTTCTGTCTTTCATCAAATTCGATTTTCAATTCAGAAGCAACGTTCTCTATTTTTTTTTTCCTTATCCTTCCGTTTCCAATGGACGATACGCACAACGATTTGATATATGTCGACCTTAGCATATCTGATGCTCACACAACAAATAGAGCAAGTTCGGCTGCCTCAAAACCGTCAATAACCCTAACAAAGGTAAGGTATTGATACGACATAATATGAAACGGAACAGCCACAGGAATAAAATAAATAAATAAATGAAATGCAGAGCGCAACATGATGCAAGGGTGGATAACTGAAAAACAACGTTAAAAAAGGCATGAGGACAAGCATAGAGTGTAAGCGCGTAGAGCAGCATTGCAACAGTAAGAAACGCGCTTGGGTCAATAACGCACATGGTCGTAGATTATGCCCAAGACAACGTGTCTATGGGAATGGTCATGACAACTATACAGATTCAGGTTTTCTTGGATTGTTTGGAGGTGGATATAGTCTGAGAATCTGTTTTCATCACTCGATGCTGTGATAGGTAGTAGCGGTTTTTGAAAATGACGATGCCAGCCGTTCTGAAGGCCATTTTTCAATCCCTTGTTCCCAGTTTTTGTGCAAATTTCCCTGGCCATGCTCTTGGTCATATGCCAATTGACTGACAAAAGTTTTTTTTTTTTTGACCTAGTAAAATTCGGAGATTTATGAATTAGGCCGTGATGTTCAAAGACGTATCTCAATTTTCTGGTAGTGTGAATCAAGATGGGAAATCGTATATTGAATTCTGGTTTCTTTCTTTCACGCTGCCGCTTAGGCAGACCTGACAAGTTTATCTCGTTTGCAAATGTATTCATGCCTACCGTACCTTCATTTCAAAACAGCGTTGAGCGGTAACCTTATACGGTAAAGGTCGGGGTCATGCAAAAAAAAGCTCGTAAACTGGAAGTGAATTGATTTGCAAGTCAAGTGTCATGACCTTTCCCACGCACATGTTGCCTTGGCGATAATGCACGACCATGTGTATATTGGCCTAAGCACGCTCTTCAACATTGCCATGCTGGTCCATGCGCTTATCCCTATGCTCGACCTCATGTTCCTCTCTATCGTTGTCCTCCCCCATTTTGCTGATCCATGCTTTACCTCATGTTATGCTCTGCAATTAATTTAATTGTTTATTATCGTTGTCTGTTCTATTTCATATCTTTTAGTATAAATAGCCGATCTCTTTTCGCGAAATAAACGTCAGTCAAGAATTGTGTGTTCTTCCATACTCTCTTGTTTTCTATCTTGTTCTTGACCTTGTCTTGTTCCTTGTTTCTATTCTTGTCCCTCTTTTTGTTCTTATTTTTATCCTTTTCTTGTCTTGTCTTGTTCTTGTCTTGCGAAAGCACTTAACACCATCCTCTTGTCCAGCTGCACTGATCCTTCCGAAATCAGCAAGCAAACCATGATTGGTGATCATGGATCCGGAAAGGAAGATAGCGTAGGATTGCGCGGACAGATAAATATATGATGGTCTTTTTGCGTCGGTCCATGAAAGCTGTAAACCCCAATGTGCTATGAAAGATGAAGCGGTGGTTCATCGAAGCAACTCTCCCAAGATATGAAGAGAAGAGCATGGCGTTGCCAAAATAAATTGTCCTGCACAATACTAGACCTCAATCCAATTGAGACCTTTGGATTCAATGAATGCCGAGCGCAGAGGGGGTATACGGCATTCATGAGCCACGAAACATTGATAAATAATTCAGGATGCCTGGGAACCTCTCGATGTAGAAGAGATCAACACGTTACTTTATTTCGATTCATTACCAAAATAGAGGTCAAAAGAGGTAATGCCACTCGCTGCTAAATAAAAATGGTAATCAATGTGCACTAATATATTCACTTAGATTTTTATAATTTATATCTACTAAACGCCATTATCTACGTTTCTTCGATGTGGTATTCGAGTTTTTTGCTATGTGTTATGGTTGCTTCCAAATCATGGTGAAAGCGGAATATCGCAATTTGGAATCTATAACCATTTGTTTGGCAGGTGATTGTGCAACGTAAAGAAGTCAAAATGGAGCTCAAAAATGCTGGACGTTCACGAATTTTCAATGGCGGCATGAGTCGTTTCCGTGCGTCTCAGCTTTCGCAAGTGCTGCGCTGCTTATCTGCTGTGTGGCGCGTCTGACTAAGGCCCGCTTAGTTTCTTCTACCGCAATGTCGAATTCTAGCTGTTGAATTCGCTGAACAAAGTTGTTAATTGAAACGTGAGCAATGAACAAAAAAAGCTGCTCTCACCCTTTGGTGTGTAATCTCGAGCTTCCTTTTTACATAACCCCACAAGTGCCTACGTGATGCAGGATGTCCGATCTGGAATTCGTATTAGTAAACGTCACGATAAAAGCCTTGCATAGAATACCTTGGCCGATTTGCCCATGTGTCGCACTACTTTCTTGAAGCGGTGAGACCAAATTTCTTCCAGCTCAATCTCTCTAAAGTGTAGGTTATGCCAATTTGCGAAGTCATCCCTGTGCGCGGAGACAAAAGCATTGAATTTCGGCACCTTGTGTTTTATGACGAATGATAGCAGTGCTATATATAATTGTAAATATAGAATATGCCAATTGGTAGATCAACCCACCAGTATACCCAGGGTAATTGGACGCCATTGAAACCAGTCTCTGTTTCCTCAAGCAACCACTGGCGCCATGAAAGTTCAGTGGGCCCCCACTGCTTGTAAAAACCAACGCACAAACTATGACGTAATAATTGGCCTCGTGACTTACAGCTTCTCGGTTCCCAATCCTCCCACCCCCAAAAAATAAAGCCTAGCTCACATCCTCAAACATCCACTCACAGACCTGGACCTAACTAAGAGGTTAGTTGTAAGTTTCTTACTCTCTAGCTGTCGCTGCATTCCAATTAATGTTAGACTAGTGCTATAGTATGCGATGTCCAATCCATATAACATACACCAAATACCAAAAATATACTGCTCCTGAGCTCACAGTCTAACCGCCACCCCTTTCGGTGATGGAATTAAATATGGGGATCCTAAATATTGGTGTGAGGCAGTTTCTTTATCGCTGGCGACATTGACAAGCTACCTGGCAGAAGGTTCTTGCTGTATTTGAGCTCTGCACTGTGTCCATGATATATCGGACAGTTCTAAACCACTTTCAAAACGTTCGCAGAGACCTTGACAATAACTACACACTTCTGTCTGAGTAAATGTTGTCGTATTCGGAATGAGCTTTTCTTCTCGTTTGTGGGTGGGTAAGAGCAAGAGATGGGAGGTTGAGAACTAAATAGGGATGAAACTTGAGGACGAAGAGATCAATAGTAGATATAAGTCTTCATATCATACCGAAACAGTCGAACAATCGAGGACCACATCCGGGAATAAACGACTCAGTGTGTTGCGGTCGCTTTACATTTTACGTTAGGTGCGGCAACTGCTTTTACTGCATAGGTATTGTATGTACAACCACTAGGAGAAAGAATTGGGAGCGAAAATAAGTGAGAAACGAGAACACACTGAATGTGTTATGCGGTGATTTCGGATGGAGCAGTGCAACTAGGTAAGAGGGTGATGTTAAGTGCTTTCGCAGGACAAGAACAAGAATGAAATCGGAACAAAAATAGAAAAAGGAACAGGAACAGGAACAAGACAAGAACAAGGACAAGAGCAAGATGAGGTGGAGAACAAATTAGTCGAGAGAATACACACAATTCTTGACTGAGGTTTATTTCATGATATTTAGTATGAAACAAGACAGACAACGATAAACGATAATAAATGATGAAATGAAATGCAGAGCATAACATATGGTGAAGCATGGATCGACGAAAAGGAGAGTGGACAGCGATAGAGAGAAGCATAGGGGTGAGCGCATGGACCAGCATGGCAACAGTGAAGAGCGTGCTTGGGCCAATAATACACATAGTCGTGCATTATCGCCAATACAACGTGTGCCATCGCAGGGTACGTCCCAATAAAGTGCTCTTTGTTGTTGTACTCCTCTTTCTCGACTTTTTAAGTCTCCCATAAAACGAAAATGTGTCTTACCGGAATATGATCTCCGTTAGGATTAAATAAAAAATGGTCCAAGATGCAACATGACAGAAAATAGGATTCTTTAATCACAATGAACACTGATAAGTGTTTATATGGCTCCTGAGTAATCGCCTCTTTTAAAGGTGAGTTTCCGCTAGAAAGAACGATAACTTGGTCTGAGGAGATGATAGATGATAGAAAGAAGATCCGGGCTTATGGAAGGAAGTATGAAACTCCATGTCAAATGAGAGGTCGGATTGGTGATGTCCGTGTCGGATACGTTATTGATAATGTTGGAATGCAACACTGAACAAAACTTCACACTGTAGTACTCCAAACCAATAACAACTAAAAATCCTTCAGTCGGTGAAGCGATGCCCATCGTGTGACGAAGTGACGCTGCGCTTTGACTGACATACCATTTGTGCAATAGAAATCCATTCGTTTGATAATTATCCGAATGTTAGTTTGAGAATAAAGACAGGGATTTGATATACTGGTTAACATTTTGCCAATATCTTTTTTTTTTCGTAGGGTGCCGCGCCCGTTACCCTCACTACCTCTCACAGCAATATGAGAGTCACAAACCAAACGAAGGTGAGCTCAAAAACAGTTGATGATGGAGAATAAAAAATTTCCTGACTGACTATTCAAGTGAACTTACAGTTTATTCAACCTCAAGTATCGACCGTTCCGGCGCGTGTTACGCATGTTGACCTGCACTGCATGGTACTGCGTAGTCTGTCCGCCCACTTGATCAATTCTTCCGGGCAACGAATATTGAAGGCGTACA
Source organism: Radiomyces spectabilis (assembly GCF_025331425.1). Taxonomy (NCBI): domain Eukaryota; kingdom Fungi; phylum Mucoromycota; class Mucoromycetes; order Mucorales; family Radiomycetaceae; genus Radiomyces; species Radiomyces spectabilis. The sequence continues at coordinate 1,301,332 of NW_026251936.1, read as the reverse complement.
GGTAAGCTAACGACATCCACATTTTTCTATACTGCCATACTGACTTGCTATTCTTCCGTTTGCAAAATTCAGACAGTCGATTTTGCGTATTTGCTTGCTCGACAAAATTTTTGTGACTTTTCATTTGTGTTTTAAGTTGACTAACATTACGACAAACGCCAGATGAAATCTTTCACCTGTAAAGGAAGGTAAGGTTATTGTATACGCTTTTAGATATGTGGTTTCTTATAATTAGCGCTTTTGTAGAATTATCTTTAGCTCGGAGTTGAGAATTGCGCTAGTTAAGCTCGAAGCAACGCGATAATAATGGTCGGGTACTTATTAGCCACTTGTCAAGTGATGACCCACAGCAAATAAGAGCTTGGCTAACGCATCTGCTTTCTTTAGGTTTTTTTAAGTCGACTCCTGGGCGCGCTTGGAGTGGCGGTTGTGCTCCTCAGTCATCTTAGGTCTGACCGGGCTGTGGTTGCTCTTCCGCCGGCATAGGGCCTATGTTGATTTAAGTCTGACTTGCAACATTGCGCACCTGTGTCCTTTGGCTCCCATTGGGGCTGTGCTGTGGATCATCTTAGGTCTGACCGGGTTCACAGTGCAGCTAAAGCAAGCTTTCCGTTGGCATCCATCGTAAGTAATGACACGCAGCAAGATAAGAGCTTCGCTAACACACCTGTTTTACAACTCTTCTTGTATGTGGTTGACTGGAGCGCGCTTGAAATGGAGTGGCGGTTGCGCTCCTCAGTCATCTTAGGTCTGACCGGGCTGTGGTTGCTCTTCCGCCGGCATAGGGCCTATGTTGATTTAAGTCTGACTTGCAACATTGCGCACCTGTGTCCTTTGGCTCCCATTGGGGCTGTGCTGTGGATCATCTTAGGTCTGACCGGGTTCACAGTGCAGCTAAAGCAAGCTTTCCGTTGGCATCCATCGTAAGTAATGACACGCAGCAAGATAAGAGCTTCGCTAACACACCTGTTTTACAACTCTTCTTGTATGTGGTTGACTGGAGCGCGCTTGAAATGGAGTGGCGGTTGCGCTCCTCAGTCATCTTAGGTCTGACCGGGCTGTGGTTGCTCTTCCGCCGGCATAGGGCCTATGTTGATTTAAGTCTGACTTGCAACATTGCGCACCTGTGTCCTTTGGCTCCCATTGGGGCTGTGCTGTGGATCATCTTAGGTCTGACCGGGTTCACAGTGCAGCTAAAGCAAGCTTTCCGTTGGCATCCATCGTAAGTAATGACACGCAGCAAGATAAGAGCTTCGCTAACACACCTGTTTTACAACTCTTCTTGTATGTGGTTGACTGGAGCGCGCTTGAAATGGAGTGGCGGTTGCGCTCCTCAGTCATCTTAGGTCTGACCGGGCTGTGGTTGCTCTTCCGCCGGCATAGGGCCTATGTTGATTTAAGTCTGACTTGCAACATTGCGCACCTGTGTCCTTTGGCTCCCATTGGGGCTGTGCTGTGGATCATCTTAGGTCTGACCGGGTTCACAGTGCAGCTAAAGCAAGCTTTCCGTTGGCATCCATCGTAAGTAATGACACGCAGCAAGATAAGAGCTTCGCTAACACACCTGTTTTACAACTCTTCTTGTATGTGGTTGACTGGAGCGCGCTTGAAATGGAGTGGCGGTTGCGCTCCTCAGTCATCTTAGGTCTGTCCGGGCTGTGGTTGCTCTTCCGCCGGCATAGGGCCTATGTTGATTTAAGTCTGACTTGCAACATTGCGCACCTGTGTCCTTTGGCTCCCATTGGGGCTGTGCTGTGGATCATCTTAGGCCTGACGGGGTTCGCAGTGCAGCTAAAGCAAGCTTCCATTGTAAATTTGCGATAGGTAGATGAGTAAAGCTTAGTAAACGCACAGACTGCTTTCGGGTCGTTGTGTATGGTTTTTATTCTTATCTTTTTCCATCGATGAATTACAACACATCATTGGGAAAATAAGCTTAGATGTCTTTCATGTCCGCATAAGCTATTCAAGTGAACAACTGGGACTGTAGTCTCAAAGACCACAGCGAATTTTCACTACGAGACACCAGACCCAAACTGAAGTTTGATTCACGGTCAGCGGAGCTTTGCTGGGATATAATATTGTAATAAAGATACTATTTCGGTCGTGGTGTGAGCAGTGTTGTATTCCAACATGATCATTAACATATCCGACACGGACATCACCAATGTGACATCTCATTTGACGCGGAACTTCCTTCTATAAGTCGGATCTCCGTTCTATCGTTTATCATCTCCTCCTCAGACCAGGACATCGTTCTTTCTATCGGAAAGTCATCTTTAAAGAAGGCGAGTATTCAGGAACCATATATATACCCATCAGTGTTCATTGTGAAAAAACAATCATATATCATATTTTCTGTCTCGTTTACATCTCAGTATTTACACATTTAATCCTAACGGATATATCAGGCAGCATATAGGCGATTGCACGGGAAGCTGTTGGCGTAATGAGCGGTATGTATGTCAGTGGAACCTTGGACGACTAGTCAAGCTTCCAAGTACCTACCGATACAGCTGACGAAAAATCAATTTCTGATTCGCTAATCGATGGTAAGGTATATGTTTCCTAAGCCAAGGTGTCCCTAAGATCAGAATACTGACTCAACAAAGTGGCATGGAGGACAATTCCTTTAGTGTGCTCAACTCGTGAGTGATTCAGCGTCCGCTTTTTTAAGCCATGTACTTACTGGATAAAAGTCCTAGGTCAATTGCTGGAAGTTGAGGCGATTGTATCACGTAAGGCAAAAATCTCGTCGACATAGTTGTGTCCGATGTTCTATTTAGCTGGGCGTCTGCAAGCTATGTAGGTCTTCAGAAGGTTACCTAATCACCACAGGGCTTGCAGAGATCATTCATTCTGCGGCATTCCTCTTCCTGGTCTGCTGGTGGCCGCCGTGGCGAAAGTTTTCTCTTTTTTTCTGGTGTCGTATTTCTTGTCTGTTATATAAACCGACCTTTTTTTCCAGTCGTCTGGTCCTTCCGGTGTAGCTGTACGCAGTTGGTCGCCTTTTTCCCCCTTTCTCTGGCGTTCTCTTCTGTTTCCCCTGGGGTGGACGTCCTGGTTTTTTTTTTCCTGTCTCTGAGCTCCTGGGTGTTCCATGGTTTGTTCCGCCTTCGCTTGGGTAGTTATCGCCGTCCTTGGCATGTTGCGAACCTCTGGGTGGTCAAACCTCCCCAGGGTTACGGTAATTCTTAAATAACAAAAAAATAAGCTATATAAAAATAATTTTACTGACGCTCTTGTTCACTATGTCTTCTCTAAATCTGGTCATTTTCCAACTCTTGAATTTACTATCATCCATTTCTTTTACTTATCTATGTTCCAATTGAATTCCACTCTCCACCATTTTGATGTCATGCTTTTTTATGCCTTTGTAATATTGCCATTCTTGTTTATTTGTAATTTTCAAATTCCTACGGCGGTGACATCTGGAGTAACAGTTAGCACACATAGAAGTACGGTGTTGATGGCAGAAGTAAACGCATGGGGCCGACGCAATGAAAACAGTAATGACATATTTGGTCATCTTTGTTTATCATGGGGCTAGTGAGTCTGGTGTTCTGCAAGCACAAGTAAGTTACAAAAGCCTAGATAGATATCCGTATCCACGTTTACACAAGTATACCTAGAACGAAGAAGTAACGACTGCAAGAAGTTGACAAGAGACTGAGACAGTGATGCCTTGACGAAACAAGAACATTGTTGGATACAGCTCTGTCTCCGGAGAAAAACGACCTGGTTAACAGCATTATTCATAGCTCAGCGTCCATATCTGACTTGAAGTTTAGGTCGAGGGTATTTGAGCATTGTTTATTTTGTACGGATGTGCCCATTGCGCTTCTGAAAACGATGTTTCCAGGTGTCATATTACTCTGCAAGATGACTCTAACTCTAAAACTAGATCCCAATGCAGGCGTAAACATGAGACGGATTCTACAAGTCTACATAGAAACAGATTATCGCCTTCGATTCCCGTCTGGTGTCTCTTCGATAGTCCCACCACGCGCAATCTACGCTCAACGAGCAAAGCATCGCCAACTAGCCTTCCTTAAGTCCCAATTTATGGATGCTTGGTGAAAGTGCCTAAAAAGGGTTCGTTACTGTGCAAATGTAGTAATAAAAAGTTGAAGCTGATGAGACTAGTCATCATTGATTATGCGGGTCTCAATAAAACGCACACGACGTTCGATACTTTCCCAAGTAAGAGTAAAATATAAACGGGCAAGTCCCAAAGATTAGTTACTCACCGCTTGGTTGGATCATAGGGCATACCCCAAAATCAAGAAACTGGTCACAGACTATCGGGTCACATTCGAACTGCTCGTTTGGGATGAGTTTATCAACAATCGAGCAGCTTTCCATATTTAATAGCTGCACAGTCCCGAAGCATCGCTCTCCTTGTTACTGTAAACACATCATGAAAACGGACGTTCAAGCGGAATACCGCATGAGGTTCATCATGCCATATTATCGTCATGGTGTGTAACTAGGGGTGTTTAAGACGACCACATGTTGAAAGACAATGGTAGTGGAATGAATCAGAATAAGATAGTCAGGATTTCGACAATGTAGGAAGACAATACACTTTTTTGCGATAAGTCTCGGCATTATCAAAAACCTATCCATAAGATGATGCAAAGCGATGGTATAGATCCCATGCTTATGCCTTGAATTTACAACATGGAGCTCAACCATAACTTATTGTGTCGGCATTTTTTAAATCAGCAAGTAAAGAAATTGAGTTTTCTTATCTGCGGATTTGTCGAGAAAATGGGACCACGTCATATTAAAATGATGAATTCAATGCGATCATCACGTTATAAATAGACACAGCAGTTGTGTTCTATTGTAATGGTTGATCGTTCTTTTGATATGGACCAGGGAAAGTTGTTGATGGATTACAGTTATTTTACAGCAATAAAATATTTGGTGTCCGCTCTTTCTGTTTCAGCTGTTTGGTGGATGGGTGAGGCAATGGGTTATGTCGATCAAAATGGTAAGCAGAGTTAGTACATCTTTGGGTAGTCTGCGTATACAGTATTTTTTTTCTTTGCAACAAAAGGCTGACATTGTCATAAAAAGCCGTTGTTATATTAAGTGTTTATCACCATACATCCTTTTGCAAAGCTGCTGCATGAAAATTAACGTTTGCCAAAGTATTCATTCTTCCTTTGTCATTCTTGGAACGCCGTTCTACCACTGCACTTCAAAAAATGTAATCCAGACAATGGCTATGATCGGCTCTGGTGTGCTATGGGAAAGTTCATCGATGAATTGCTTGGTCCTACGTGGTGAAATTGCCTTAACAAATCATCTTGGATAAATAAGGATTTCAGCGACGGCAAGGTATGGTAGCAATACGGGTGAGATAGAATAGGTTAGACGGTCACGGGCAATATGACAGAAGGAATGTCATGAATCGTAATATTGTGTTGGTCAACGCGTTTCTCCTTGGTTGCGACAATGGTGAGAGTAACTGGGTTGGCCACGGGTATAATCTCTCCATCTCTATACGGGGAATGTCGACCGGATACAGGAACCGGCAAACCTCTAGAATTCAATATAGCTTGACCGTTGGCGCCCGAACAATGTAGTATAACTGACGCCTTGAATGTGAAGTAGATGGAGGTTCAGAGGGTGAGATGTATGTTAGATTTTAGACCGTCACCCAACTGTTCTATAATAACTACATACTGAGTTTAATCTAAATATTCAACACCATATTTGAAGTTTGGTGCAAAAGGAGAATGCCTTCGCCAGCTTTTCATGGCCTTGGTCTGCTCTGTTTCCACAGGCTGTTGTCGAATCTTAGCGACCGTTTCGCTGATCAAAGCCTATGAATAAAAAGTCAGTATTTGTTTAATTAAATTAATTATTTCGATCATTGACCAAGACCAAGTTACCCGGAGCTGGAACATTGCCATGAGCGCCCCTTCGACGACACCGAAATCGCTTCGTTCACGAGGCAAGTAAAAAGATCGAAGCTGTATCAATCGATAGGTGTGGTGGTATTTCAAGTCCATCTTATATGTTTTTATATGCACACCTGCAACAAGATGAGTTACTAAATTCGAATTTCATGGAATAGTAGTTTACCTTCAACAACGGCGCCAAACACCACAGGATCTTCAACATTTTGTTCCACTAGTGAGTTCAGCATCTGTTTCATCTCGTAACTGATTTTAAGAAGGTCACCGCCGAACGGACCATGCGGAGCCTTTATCTCCATCGTGAAGCATGGAATAGACTTCCCGATCATTGTTGTGCAAAGAGTGCTGTCCGGACGGAGGATCCAATCTTTTTCGCCCTTATTTTTGCAGATCATCGTCGCGAATTGACCTAATATTAATTATTAGCTTCACACGAACATGGCAAAGAAGCATTGAGCTTACCGGCTGATGATGCACGGCTTATAGTCGAGATCAATGTCTCGTAAAGTGGCTTGATGGTGTGATCAGCGAATGTGTCCTCATCCATCAGCATCAGATCCTCGTCTTTCTCGTACTTTGCATACCTACGACCATAAATTCAGTGTATGAGGACAATATTGCTTTTCATACTACTTACAGCTTACACAATGCCCGAGCTGCTAAGAGCTCCTGTGGGCCATTTGCCTTCAGCATCATACTGTTCATTTCGGTGGGTTTTGCGCGATCAATGGCAGTCGCCTGTGCAGATAAAGACATGTGTTAGCAGATCATGGATAGCTAAGTACACATACGATTTTACATCTTTCAACATATTGCACATCGCTTTGATGGCTTCAGGGAGCAAAGACAGCTGCTCATTCTGTTCCAGGTCTTCAAGAACTTCGGCTTCGATCTCGTCGAACGTGCCCGGAAGGTAGCCGCGGCAGTCAGTTTTCCCATACACGTCGAAGTGATAGATATAGTTGAGCGACATCAGCTCTGTGGCCCCAAGCGATTCGCCGTCAATAAATTTCTGAAAGCAAGTATTACGAAACGCCTGTAGTACTGTTGTTATGTTGATCGTGCCAACACGCCACTAGAAATATACAATGATTCAGTATTAGTGAAAATACGAAAAGTCACAGCGATATTTGACTACCTGTCCCTCTTCCGTTTCCAGATCTTCGCTTGCGCTTTCAAGGTTGGAATCCGATGATTCAGATGAGTCTGTCTGTTCGAGGTGGTCCTCGTCAACCTTGACGACTGTGCCAGAAATTTGTTGCTTGGCAAGCTTGATAAAGGCTCTTTTCACCTCTTCTGTCGCCGCTTCAAATTCCAGCTGTTCCATATCCTGCTCACAAATTTGTAAGTGAAAAATAAGCTGAAAAGTGGTGCGGACCTTACCCTTTGATGTTTCAACTCGAGTTGCTGCGCAACTATCTCCCAACTTCTTTCTCTTGTGCACGCTCGACCAATCTAAATATCATATTAGAATATCACGTAATAAATATATCTTGGAGATTACCTTTGGTACTTTGCCCATGTTGCGCGATACTTTTTCGAAACGCTTACGCCATATTTTTTCTAGGTCGTCTTCGCTATGGCTGACGTGGTGCCAGTTGGCAAATTCATTTTGATATTGTGTAATGAAGGAATTGAGTTTTGGCACCCGGCATTTAGAGACGAATGATGAAATTTCTACAATAGCTTATGAGTATCTAAGTTACTAAGAGTGATAGATAACGTACCGGGAAAGCCAGGATACTTCGGCTTAACTTTGCTGCCTGATGACATAAGTAATGTGGAATAGAAAGACGGGTTTCTCAAATTAGTCGTCACCTTTGCAGCATCAGTTGCAAGAATTGGGGGGGTCTTTGACAGGGAATATTGTCCAATAACGTTTGGTGCGACCTTAAATACGAGCACATGTCAAGCCATTTTTATGTCAAAAAAATCCTTATCCTAATCCCTCCTAAAAAAGCAAGATTTTTCTTCATGTGTCTCTCCATAACATTACAGCGAAGTTCGTCTTTCTTTCCTGAATTACTTACAAGAAGCTGTGGAAATTTCACGCTGCGTGGGAATTACAAGCTCGTGGCATATTTGTGGTATGGTTGCGCTTCAGTTGTGTGCGTCTTAATCTCTTTATCTGACTGTGTCATGAACGTTCGTATTTTATCAGCGTATCTGAGTGCTGATAAGTATGTATCGGCCTTTCTTTCTGGTCGATCCAGGGCAGGTTGATCATCTCGATTCTAAGGTCCGCCAATTGATCGGCACAACTCGGATGGTTGCCGCCTCTCCTCGCTAACTTCATCCCGCACTTCTCAGCAGATGTCCTCTTTATTTTAACTGGTGGAATTTTGAAGATCATAGATGTGGGAGGTTGAAAAAGATAAGTGTGGTAAGAGAGTTGCATATCGTTCTACGTGGAAAATTTCCGTTTGTATGAATCACTGGCGAGAAAAAAGCTAATTGGTGAATTTGACTTTTTTGTCTGTCTCTTCTCTGGGGTCACATTTCGGTTAAGTTTATGTACAATGCCAGGATGATACAACGTTTAATTTATGTGTCTGAGACCTATTAATGACATGTGAGATGCACTACAACCGCACAAGTGGAGTCCCGCTAATTTCCCACCCCCAGCGGCCCATCGCCTTAACCCTCGCTTTGCTGTTAAAATTAAAACTGAGTATGATCCGCTCACAAGCGCTATTGGTTTCTCAATCTTTTCCACGTTGAAATCATCGAGAACCCATTTCATACATCTGTCGCAGGTATCTCGATCCTAAGCTGCTCTGACAGCTTTTTGCCAGTCCCGCAAATGCGCAACTGCAAAAAAAAAAAAGCATAAAGTCATTATGATGTGATTCATTAAACGGCTCAGCAACATGGTGGCGACGTCGATGAAAAGTGACCAAACAACATTCCGTTTGCACGCTAGTCTGGGAAGAGTACAACGATTAGAATATTTCAGGACACAAAAGAAGTGATTAAAAGAGATGAAGCTGGTAGAAATTTGTTAGTGACAAACCAATTTTATTTGATTTCAACCATTTGATGACCACCCATCCATAAGCTATCAACTGTATGACACTGCCCGCTTATTTGTAACTAGTATCTCCTTGCTTTTAAATTACAACAATAATAAATAGAGAAGTGGCTTATTGCGATATGGTCTTTTAGTAATTGTTATTTGCTAAACATCTTCATTATGATCGAACGGCAAATGACCGACAATGATCATATCCAGGTTTTCATTGTCACTGCAACAAAAAGTTGAATTAGCTACCGTGGCCATATCTTGTGTGCTCACATAGCTAGTGCATACCTCAGAAAATTTTCAAATCTTCCACGTTGGTGGTTAAACCAGCGAAGTCAATAACCACAAGACACACTTTTCGTTATGTTGCAGGAACGATGTCCAAAATGTAGATAAACGCTTTGGGTCATTGCACTTATTTTGAGATCAATCTTTCTTACCTTGCGTATTGCCAGAGGCATTTCTTAGCATGTTAATATCAAATCTACAATGACGATCTCTAGCTTGCATTGGTTGACTCGCTGGTGAACGCGATGACACAAAGACATGTTCACACAGAGACCGTTCTTTAAGACGATCGGTCATTGTCCGCAATAATCGTTGTCGCGAGGAACCATCCTCTTTCGTTTTTGATTTGCGACAATAGCCGACGACATGATAACCATCTTCTTTCAATTCTTTGAGGTGCGATTGATATTTGGGTATGTAGCCCAGAATGGCCTCGGCAACGACATCTATAGATAAAGTAAACGCCATTACTGATTTGAGTCAAGTCGACTTATGTTTATTACATGTTCTTACCGTGGTATTTATCTTTGAGAACGTACAAATTTCGGTACGTTAGGTTTCCGCCGAGGTTGCTCTTTTGCGCTTTTCTCTCACAAAGGGCATCCAATAAGTCGACTTTCGCCACCTTGCATCACCGCGTGAAAGCTACTGAGTTCGCTGAACTTTTCGGTATATTTAGACACAACATCTATGATGCCATGGTACGATAGGCATTTCTCCGTGTACAGATCGCTCAACGGATCTTGCGGGCGGAATCGTGAAGGAACGCCTTGATCATTGTATCCGAGGCTATTGCAAGGTTAGTTTTGCTCTTACTTGTTGCAGTTATGCAACTTTGACTTACCCAGTACCATGATGTCGCTGTCTAACCGAAGCATTTCATTGATCTTGATCCAAGTGAGCTTGCGCTGCACCTGCTCATCAACCCAATTGGGAGGATGCTCAGAGATGGGCCCGTTCTCAGGTCGTCCAGACTGTCCGGGGTGTGGCCGACATATTTCCAGCGGGGTTATCTTCGGAAAACCTCTGTCAGTCTCAAATGAGGGGACAGAGATTCTGGCTTCACAGCCACAATGAATGGGAGGCTTCACGCGGCGCTTCTTCGCAGTGAGTGGTAGCTAGCAGCACGTTGACAGGTGGGATGCTGGGAACAAAGATAGCGCCAGTAGCAGAGGGACTCTTTTCTACGAAGGTGCAATAATAGCTTCCCCACGCGGCAGTCCTTCCATGATTGTCAACGATGGCGCGCAAGTACCTCGCTGTTCCTGCCACTTCACGGTCTCGCGAGCAGTTTGCTTTCCAAGGCGAAATCCGTCGTTCCTGCCAGCTGGAACCGTATGCAGATTGAGACCTTGAAACAAAGCGGTCTCCTTCATTCATCCGATCATAATCGATCGCCTAAAAGAAGGTCTCGATGTGAAAATGTCTTCGTGTCACCGCGTTCATCAGCTGACCGGCCGGTGCAAGCCAGAGACCGTCAGTGCAGATTCAGCATTACAAGTTAAGAAATGCGTCTGGCAATACGCAGGGTAAGAAAGATCGATCTCTAAATAGTGCTTGTGGAAGGACTCAAAGCGTTTATTTGACTTTTTTGACAGAATAACTGACATTCCTCCAACATAACGAAAAAGTGTGTCTCATGGTCGTTGGTCTAGCCACCAACGCGGAAGATTTGAAACATTTTTGAGGTATGCACTAGCTATGTGAGCACACAAGATATGGCCACGGTATCTAATTCAACTTTTTGTTGCAGTGAGAATGAAAACCTGGATATGATCATTGTCGGCCATTTACCGTTCGCTCATAATGAAGATGTTTAGTAAATAACACTTACTAAAAGACCATATCGCAATAAGCCAGTTTAACTACTGCAAGGACTCTACCTCACCTCGCTACAAAAAAGACAAAAACAAAAAAAAAAAAAAAAATCAAGAAAAACTCTTGTCGTTTCGGTACAATCTCTACCTCACCTCGTTAAGAAGGAAGCACGAGCCAAATGAAAAAAGTTGTGGCAAAATTTTACTCTATTTATCATTAAATATGTAACTAAAAGTAGCAAGAACTGCTTGCAAATACTATCAGTATCGGCAAGGGCAGTGTCATACTGTTGATAATTTAGTGGATGGCTGGTCATCAAGCGAATTGGGAATCGAAATTGGCTTAGTTGGATATCGCTATAGCAAAGATTCCCACCAGCTTCATCTCTTTTAATCGCTTTTTTTGTGTCCAAAATATGCCAATCTTTATACTCTCCCCAAAATAGCATGGAAAATGGCTTGTTTCTTTGTCACTCTCATTGACGCTACTTGCAGCGAGTTATAGGGCTATTCTTAAATAAGAAAACAATGATCAAGACGTTCCTTGGCGAAGTCTTTTTACCGGCAGATCCAATGAATGCCAAGAGATGTTTCTTCTATCATGGCATCATCGATATTGCTTCGAAATACAATGAAAAACTAGAAAGAAGAGCCCGGTAGTTTTTGCGCGCTGGTGCAAGGTGACCAAAATCATTTTACTGAAAGCCCCTTGTGCACGAAAGGCGCAAAATGTGAGCTTGGAGAAAAACTCATGTATCGACATCTGTACGAAAAAAAGTCAATGAAAGGCTTGATCATGCTTTTCTAAAACGCCAAGAACACAGTTACGGTACTGGTTGACAAGAAGTCCACCAAGAGAGCGGACAAAAAAAGTAATGTCGAGAATGCGATATGGGTCAATCCCAAGGTGACCGACACGAGAAAGGCGATAGACTTTCTTCAGCTTGTTGAAGCCCATCGTAAATTGCGGTAGATAGATCGGCTTCAGTTCGTTGTCAGTGAGCACAAGATATATGTGTAAATAATATATATCAGATTGTAGAATTCGACAGTTTCGACGAAAAAAGGCGATAAAATTCAAAGACTCCTGACTAAAAAGTACAGTAAAAAGAAGAGAAAAGTACGCTTCGCTTGATCGTCTTATTAAAGGAGATTAGAAGGTTTGCTGATATGTCATTCACTACTTTATTTCGCATTGAAATACGAGGGTATTATTTTTATCAATAAAACTACATTATTTTTCTAGCTACAGCTTATGGTTGACCGATCAATGGTAAATGACGAATAGGTTTATGGAGAACGGTACATCGGGTGATAACGGTCGGTTAATGGAAAACGGTACGTCGGCAGGTGAAAAACCAAACACAGCTGCAGGAAATTCGAAAGTGGGTCTGAGGAAAAATCAGGGCAGCAGAAATCGGCGATCATAGTCGCCAAGGTGAATTTTCGCAACGACGGGCTTCTTGGCAAGTGAGTCCGGGAACGACGGGTGTGGAGGTACCGAAAGCCACTAGGGCCTTCAAACGCCTTGAGAGTATGCGTTGAAACATCCAAGCTTCATGGTACGCTTTTAATGTGCAAGTCGGGGGGCGGTTATTTGGACACAATGGCCCTAGTGGAGTCATCAGAGCTCAAAAGGCTTGACGAGGTTGCTTATCAGCCGAAGGAGCAACAGTAGAGGCATTATTTACTGAACCATTAGAACGGGAGGCACCAGCTCATTCATCACAGACTTTGAATCGGCATTCTCAGCACGACATGTTCCACCTCAGCAAGCAGTGCCCTGAATTCGTCGAATCTGGCAGCAGGCTGCGGTAGCAAGGTTAAATTCAATTTGGCCTCAAATTGGTGGGGCGATAGTGGAAACGAATGCCGATGTTTGAGCTAAAATGGGAACGCGGTGGGGTTCGAACAAAGGAATTCGAATCGGGGTTGGAAGAGGCAACCGGCAGTGGCAGTGAGAAAAGTTATTGGTGCTTTCAATGCTTCGATACACTTTATAAAAGCAGTGATATCTCACGAACGAACAGGGGTGTAGAGATGAAAATTAGGAGGAAGGTTCGGTCAAACAGATGCACAATATAGCAAAAGATGACTGATGGATGGATGGTTCTAAGCGTTCGGATGGAGCTTCCCAGTTCGGGTAATAGTTTACCCGAAACGTACCACGTATAAAATATTTGAAATCAGCAGAAAAAGCTTCCTTGGCTCAGTCGGTAGAGCGTCAGTCTCATAATCTGAAGGTCGCCAGTTCGATCCTGGCAGGGAGCATTTTTGTTTTATTTGTTCAGTTTGTCGTTTTCGGGGTTTGCTGAATCTATTCCGGATACTGGTTCCACGGACGATAGATGAAGAAATAAACTAGAATTGGAGGATAGATAATTTTATGATCTTTATTCGTTTTGATCGAGGGGATATTTATATGTTTTTGGGTTAATCTATAATAATTTCGTAGTACGGCTTGGCAGGGTATTTTGGTTCTGAATGCTCAGCCTTTCGGCCGAGCTGTTCGATAAAGGAAACCTTTGCTTGAAGGTGATCAAAGCGTCATTACCAAAAACGTAAGTGTTGCCGTGAACGTTTTAGGAAATACCAAAAAAGGATACGACAAGTTGTCGTAGCCTTTTTGATGCTCAACCAATCATTTTGGGGTTTCCCCTTTTGGCAACCATTACATCACGATCGGCCAACAATCCCTTTGTCGTACTTCACTCGGATCTGATATACCGGCAAGATCACCAGAGTGGGAAACAAGAGGATTAGGGATAGGAAAGATAACGCTTTATTTTTGTCAATTATAAGGAGATATTTATATGTGCTTATTCGGTCTATGTTCTTAAAGAGGATAATGGCTGAGCGGCTAAAACTTTGATAAAAGGATGGTTGTACTTAGCAAGATGCTAAGCTGATTACCATTTTCGGACGTTATCCGCTTCAGCCACGACACCTTTCTAGAAACCTCGTTGTCAGTTACGCTGGTTCTTCTTTTGCGCCGATTAGATTTGCTATACCAAAGTTTAGCAAATACGGAAGACAGCGCATTGGCTCGTCCGCAGATCGATGTCTGGAGGAACCTTCGAGAAGGTGTGAAGGACCAATGGATGAACGAGGCATACCAAAGGTATTGCCTGGAAAACGGAAGAAATATAGACCGAATCCGTTCAGCATTAAAGTGGTCCGTAATACTTCTTGATTGGTTATGTTTCGGAGTAATAGAAAACTGTGCAGGAAGTTGACGAGAACCTTCCTGAAGATTGTAGACATAGAAAATATATCTTTGTAACGAAAATGTGTTAACTCAACGAGCCGGATGCTGAACATTTCTTCTTTTCTTACCAACAACTGAAAGGCTAACGCAGCTTGCAAGCTAAAATGATGCAACGCATTCTTGCAAAAAATTGACAATCCGAAAAAAGTCCTCGACCAGAAGAGTCGGTGATATCTCCTTGCTGGCTTTGACTTCGCCATATACATTTGTATATGCGTATTCATAGGCTCATAAACATCCACCTTGTAGTTCGGTCGGTTCGGACTGTCGTCATCTCCGAAGTTGCGATAGCGACAGCTGAAAACAAGCGGTGAACGGGCACAGTCGAGTCCCTATGCAACGGCATGAACATATCTTTCCACACTTCTAAGCCGGAATTCTGATAGGGCTGGGTTGGATGCGCAGTAAACCATCGATGAGGGCGAAAGTCTTGCTCGTCTGGGACAAGATTGGAACTACAAAAGGAATAAATAAACTGGTATGGAGGCAGTGACCATTACAATGCATACCAGTGGGCCACGTTGGCAGGTTGCCTTGACCCTAGCAAGCCATGGATCAATGGATGAACGTAGCTGGCGGACAAGTGCGCTTCTGATATGGGATTCAGAGGGCGATAATATAGGCGGGGACTTCCCTATTCATTAGCCTCTGGGCAAAGAAGGTACAGCTTTGCACATGCGTACTCCTCGGTGATCACATCGTTCTTGAAGTCCTGGAGGTACATCGATTAAATTAACGAAGGAAAATGGTATATATCGATACTTACTACGCTTTGTTGAACTGGCCTCTGTGGTGGGATTGACCGAGTAAAATAATTGCGCATGCTTCGAAGCAATTGCAGTGGCAAGTATCTTCTTCCGTTTATTGTCCTTATATTGCTTCTTGCTGTCCATCTCCTTTTTTGCGTCCAAATAGTACTATCGTACACCACATTGTCTTGGCGACTTCTTGAGGAGCTTGGCAGAAAGGCATCCGGAAAATGTGGTTCCTGATCTTTCTGGGGTAGGAAAAATGTCCTCCGTGTCCATTCTGATAAGCTGTTATGGTTCATGATGGGGTCGTTGATCGCGAGCTTGTTCTTTCGTTTTTCCGCGTTCGCGCGGCGGATTTATGAATGGTAAAATTTTATACGCACGAGTCTCGAAACAATAATTTCGTCCACATAGGAAGACTTTCTCCGGATTCAACAATATCCATTGGAAGGGAGAATGAAAACTCACCAACATTGGTGTAAAGGCCCGAGTCAGCCGATGACAGTGAGACACTTGAGCTTGCAGTCCGCATATCTGGGTCCCGTGGATGCTATGAGACTCGTCTCTTGTAAACACTGATTTTCGCACCGTGTCCTGAGAATCCACTTGCATACGACGGCCGATTTTGCTTGATCGTGGGTGACCTTGGCTTTGCTGTGCATTGGCTTTGATCCTTCAATCTGGCAGATGTCGAGGATCTCGTTGACGAATCAATAATTCGTCCATCGACTTTGCAACCAATAGTGTTGCTCTTGTTGTTGGTGTTCTTCAGCTTTGCTTGCGTGGTAGTGCTGGACACTGACTCACCCATTTCACTTCGAGATAGCCGTCTGCAAACATATGCCGAAAACACTTCATTCCATTTTTTCGCCAAAAGGCCGTTTTTCAGTCAAGGGTTTCTCGTTTGATACGAATACCGGGCTTTCCTCGATATGCAGTTGAGACTATATTTGAAGAGACGTTAGATAATGTCGGAGATTTCCCATTTCAATGCTTACCGTTGTATTCAACGTGATCTACGGCATATCCCTTACTCAGGAACCATATAAATACCCATCAGTGTTCATTATGTCAAGGACAATCCTATTATCAGTCTACGTTAACGTCTTGAACTTTACATTTAATCCTTTATGTCACTTACCTATGCGCCAGGATTTTCGGTAGCCATTTATCCCTTTGATTTGGCAATAGGAGATAAAACAATTACGCATCATCATAGAGGCCGTTCGCGATGAATTTGGTTCGAAAAGTGACAGTTTTATCATCAGAGCCCCAGACGTTGATCTTTGTGGTGAAATACTTCGAACCCGTCATGATATGGAATAGCGCACCTCGGCTTTTACGTCGATGAAGGGGTTCGAAGTTCCTGACGAAATGTTTTGAAAGAAACCCATTGTACGTCGTGTCTTGCACCACTTCGCTGTTGAGCCTTCTTCACAGATAAACCAATCGAGCATATTAACAATATACCTTTTGAGCCTCTTTGATGACTCCACTTCTTGGATAGCGTCTTTAAGAATATCGTCGGATTCAGCTTCAGCGCTACCCGTATTAGAAACTTTTCGTAGCTCCGCGTGGAGTTTCGGAATATGTCGTAAACGCCGTGATTTAAATCGCTCCACAAGCATAGGCCAACGCGATTCAGTGAACAACGATCTCTGCACCTCCCTTGTCGTGTCAAGAATGCCACTGAGGCAGTCGCAACACTTGACCTTCTCCTGATCGTTCAAAGGTTCATGACGTGCGGAGACGATCAGGACAGATATAACCATAGGTGAAGACAACCAGGACAAAGAGTTTCTTGCCTTCTGATTTAATGAAAGAACTATTGCATCTTTCATTGAAAGATAACAAGGTATCTGCTTCATTGATATTCTGAAAAAAAAATATGAGTCAGCAGCTCGTGGTGACGCGCCCTCTCCATGTTGAAAATTGAGCTCACATGAAGGAGGTTGTACAAGACGAGGCGAGCTTCCGCGTTTGTGGTTTCTTGTTCCCGGTGTTGCGGAGTCTGAGGGCCAGATCGCGTCGTAAGTGCGGCACATGAAGGAGGGCTTTTCCAATGGCAGGAATCACTCGGTCGTTTTGCCACTGGCACGCAATCCAACGGCACGAACACGCCGTGGAAGACTTTTTGGCTTGGCGACTCGTTGCATGGTCTTGTTCATTTTTCAGCTGCGGAACTGTAATCTTGCGTCAACGTAGCCCCATGCATACTTTCTGCAATGAAAGGTCTTCGTTGCGTAGCCCGTTCGATATCCCTTGTAGTGGTCTTGTGTTCCAATATCGCGAGCCAGAATAAATCAACCTCGGTTGTCTCTGCGATCTATTGGATAGGAATGGAGAGTTAGTAATCTGGGCGTGCTGGATTTCGTGATTTTTCGGCTTACCGAAATGTCGTTCTCGAGTTGTTCCTTGACCCACTTTTCCATCTCAGGAATGCTTGCTTCAAAATCAAAAACACTCTTCTCCAAGTCACGCCTCCGCTTTCGCTTTGTCTGAGCTCTATCCATACCATTCAGAAATTCTAATAGTAGACAGAATATGGGAACAAGTTGATGCTTGACTATGTTCTCAATGGAGCTTCGAACCCTACTGTAAAAGCGTTAAAGGAACATCGCTCCAATCATTGTGTCAAAAACTTGAACAGAACCAACTTGCGAACAGTCTTTTTGCCTATATTGCTTTTTCAGAGTCTCGATTATTAATTAGACTTGCAAATTAACTTACCGAGCTTTCTCCCACCACTACCTGAAAGCATAACGCCATGGTCAAATCCACAACAATAACCTGGATGGTTCAGTTATAAGAGTTTTCACTACATCTACACAAATGATGAATACATGATGTACTATAGCCATAATAGGTTCGATAGTTACTTATATGGGAAGAGGAAGCATAATTATCAGCAAGCAAAAGGAAAGGAGGGCCATTTGAAATACGCATATTCTGTAATGCATTGAGTGCTTAGGAATGGGTTTGTCTTCTACTCGGCATTATACCTTGAGTGAATGGTTTTTGGATGGCGCTTCAAAGGTGTACATAAGCTCACGTTCCGGCGAATCTCTGAGTATCATTAACACAAGGACATAGATATATGATTCAGTAAAAACAAAGTAAGGATATTCTGTTTGCTAACAAAAAAAAGAATTACCAGTTCTTTCGCCTGTCTGCATGAAGAAACAACAAACGCGAAACACTTTTGCCAAATAGCTCAATATTCATTGGCGAAAATGAAATGAACTGCTGGAATCCGACCAACACAACATATGCGGAAGCGCCAGAATGTTTGCGTCCACTCTTCAGTAGGGTATAATCCTCGGCCAACCTCCGAAGAAGTGGCTATTTTTGAGAGTCATCAATAAGAAATTCCTACTGTGGATTATAGGAGTCCCTCACCGGGTCAGAGAATTCTGGTTTTAAAAATCTTTCGGACGCCCTGAAGAGGAGCCTTTCGCGGTGCTCATTGTGCCGTAAAGTTCTGCCACAGTATAGTTGCGGTATAAAAGAAAGAATAGATGCGGTATTAAAAAAAAATCGGTCCTTGATTTATGGAAATAATTGTGATATGAGTCAAGCTTGAGCCCAAGCAGACCATTCAAAGAAAATCCCCGTGCACCTCCTTTAGTTATCGATTACTAATAGTATTCTCTCGCAAATACTCTGTTAGTTTTGTCTTCATGGCTTTATACATGCACTTGAGATCGAGCTTTATTCAAGCCTACTTAGGCTTACTTGGATTTAAGCACCACAGCTCTGAAAACGCCGAGGAACTTGATTAAGAGACAAGACACATGGAGATCATGCTGAGAGGCCTTCTGCTAAATTGATAAAATAATTTGAGAAAACCTGTCAATCGTGACACTGACGAAAAATGTCTGAATTATTAAGTCACTAATGGTCTAGAGAAATTCACACGCGGTTTGAAGGGAAAAGAGCATGTGATAGCTTGCCCATGTCGAGTCACAAACAAAAAGCGCCCTGGGGGGTGTTTCACAGAAGCGGCAAATATCTTCGATCATGAAAAACAGTACACTTTTGATGCTCATGCAGATTGAAGTTGCAACTTATTTGTAGCTGCTACTATCCTTCAGTAACGGAATCCATCGTAAGGCTATTTGTGAAAACAGATGTCATACTTTTATAAGCGAATTAGAACAGAACAGTAAGACAACAATAATAAATGAAATGCAGAGCGTGACATGAGGTGAAGCACGGATCGGCATAGTAGGGTGGACAACAGTAGAGAGAAGCATAAGCATTAGCACCCGCATATGGGGGCAAAGCATGTATCAGCGATGCGACAGCAAGCAGTGTCCTCAAACCAATAATAACCAGGGCCATGCATTATAGATAAGGCAACAACATAGACCGAGTACATCCTGCTGCTCTAGAAGGACGAAGACGTGTGGCTTGCTATGATAATCGTCAATCATGAGACAGATACTCGGTGCCATGTTCTGTTATTGATAGTTGGACATGATGAGTCTGTTAGAAACAAAATACTGGTAGTAAGCCATGGTGCATCGCCTTTATTCTGGCAACATTCCTTTAATTGTAACATATTTTCAAAAGACAGATTTTCAGACCAAAACTTAAGCAACCAAGGGATATATCATTTGTATGTTGTCTATGCGACTGAAGGATCTCCTGCGGTTCACTCTCGCTAGTGGTGGTGTATTCGTCGCCGATCGGCTACTGCGGCGTAGCGCTGCGTCATGCGTCGATGATCACAGCTGAAGTGTGTTGACGCGCTGTCTGGACAGACCAATGCGAAAACAAGGGGAATTTTTTTGATGGTGGGAGCTGTGTTTTTGTAATAAATTAATGCTCTATCTGAATTTACCTCTTGCCACGTTTGTGTATTGTGCTGAGCGTAGTGACGTCAGCAAGGTGAATATTGTGAGAATTGTAGACAGGCGATGTGGAGAAAAAGACCTGATTTATTCATGAGTATGGGATTAAGCCATATATTTTGATCGAGTTGGAGACTAAAGTAACTGTTCGGTACACACTACATTTGCGAATCACGTGCAAAATGCAGAATTGAGGAGAAATAGCAAAGGGATGGGAGTCGAGCACATGCGGATTTCTAAATTGATCGGTGATGTCAGACTGAAATTGAAGAGGACTCATTTGGGCGTTCCATTTGCTTCCTGAACTAGCATCACCTCTTGCTTTTTGGAGGAGCTGTGAGGGTAGATGTGAGGGACATCTATTTCCGATGCAAGAGTGGCTTCGCTTCAATGAGAACTCAAGACTCAAACGGTAATATTATTTTTCTCAGGATACTTTCCAGAATATGGCACTAACATCCATTCTTAAACACTGGTTGCCGGCAAGACCAAATGAAAGCTTAACAAAGCGATGGTTGTTATCAGAACTAGTTGGATTATTCAGCGCTCTGCCTTTGATCTGCTAGTGTCTCCGTCTGATGAATGGCCACCCTCAGGCCTAGAAATCACCTGTAAAATTACACCCTGCTGGAATATGTATCTACAGGCTTATGTTGGGTTTTTTCGGCAACCATCGCTGCTGTTTTGCTTCTGGATTAAGCGCTCTACTCGGATCACCTCTTGCTTTTTGGAGGAGCTGTGAGGGTAGATGTGAGGGACATCTATTTCCGATGCAAGAGTGGCTTCGCTTCAATGAGAACTCAAGACTCAAGCGGTAATATTACTTCTCTCAGAATACTTTCCAGAATATGGCACTAACATCCATTCTTAAAGCACTGGTTGCCGGCAAGACCACATGAAAGCTTAACAAAAGCGATGGTTGTTATCAGAACTAGTTGGATTATTCAGTGCTCCGCCTTTGATCTGCTAGTGTCTCCGTCTGATGAATGGTCACCCTCAGGCCTAGAAATCACCTGTAAAATTACACCCTGCTGGAATATATATCTACAGGCTTATGTTGGGTTTTTTCGGAACCATCGCTGCTGTTTTGCTTCTGGACTAAGCGCTCTACTCGGATCACCTCTTGCTTTTTGGAGGAGCTGTGAGGGTAGATGTGAGGGACATCTATTTCCGATGCAAGAGTGGCTTCGCTTCAGTGAGAACTCAAGACTCAAACGGTAATATTATTTTTCTCAGGATACTTTCCAGAATATGGTACTAACATCCATTCTTAAACACTGGTTGCCGGCAAGACCAAAATGGAAGCTTAACAAAAGCGATGGTTGTTATCAGAACTAGTTGGATTATTCAGTGCTCTGCCTTTGATCTGCTAGTGTCTCCGTCTGATGAATGGTCACCCTCAGGCCTAGAAATCACCTGTAAAATTACACCCTGCTGGAATATGTATCTACAGGCTTATGTTGGGTTTTTTCGGCAACCATCGCTGCTGTTTTGCTTCCTGGATTAAGCGCTCTACTCGGATCACCTCTTGCTTTTTGGAGGAGCTGTGAGGGTAGATGCGAGGGACATCTATTTCCGATGCAAGAGTGGCTTCGCTTCAGTGAGAACTCAAGACTCAAACGGTAATATTATTTTTCTCAGGATACTTTCCAGAATATGGCACTAACATCCATTCTTAAAACACTGGTTGCCGGCAAGACCAAAATGGAAGCTTAACAAAAGCGATAGTTGTTATCAGAACTAGTTGGATTATTCAGCGCTCTGCCTTTGATCTGCTAGTGTCTCCGTCTGATGAATGGTCACCCTCAGGCCTAGAAATCACCTGTAAAATTACACCCTGCTGGAATATGTATCTACAGGCTTATGTTGGGTTTTTTCGGCAACCATCGCTGCTGTTTTGCTTCTGGACTAAGCGCTCTACTCGGATCACCTCTTGCTTTTTGGAGGAGCTGTGAGGGTAGATGTGAGGGACATCTATTTCCGATGCAAGAGTGGCTTCGCTTCAGTGAGAACTCAAGACTCAAACGGTAATATTATTTTTCTCAGGATACTTTCCAGAATATGGCACTAACATCCATTCTTAAACACTGGTTGCCGGCAAGACCAAATGAAAGTTTAACAAAGCGATGGTTGTTATCAGAACTAGTTGGATTATTCAGCGCTCTGCCTTTGATCTGCTAGTGTCTCCGTCTGATGAATGGCCACCCTCAGGCCTAGAAATCACCTGTAAAATTACACCCTGCTGGAATATGTATCTACAGGCTTATGTTGGGTTTTTTCGGCAACCATCGCTGCTGTTTTGCTTCTGGATTAAGCGCTCTACTCGGATCACCTCTTGCTTTTTGGAGGAGCTGTGAGGGTAGATGTGAGGGACATCTATTTCCGATGCAAGAGTGGCTTCGCTTCAATGAGAACTCAAGACTCAAGCGGTAATATTACTTCTCTCAGAATACTTTCCAGAATATGGCACTAACATCCATTCTTAAAGCACTGGTTGCCGGCAAGACCACATGAAAGCTTAACAAAAGCGATGGTTGTTATCAGAACTAGTTGGATTATTCAGTGCTCCGCCTTTGATCTGCTAGTGTCTCCGTCTGATGAATGGTCACCCTCAGGCCTAGAAATCACCTGTAAAATTACACCCTGCTGGAATATATATCTACAGGCTTATGTTGGGTTTTTTCGGCAACCATCGCTGCTGTTTTGCTTCTGGACTAAGCGCTCTACTCGGATCACCTCTTGCTTTTTGGAGGAGCTGTGAGGGTAGATGTGAGGGACATCTATTTCCGATGCAAGAGTGGCTTCGCTTCAGTGAGAACTCAAGACTCAAACGGTAATATTACTTCTCTCAGAATACTTTCCAGAATATGGCACTAACATCCATTCTTAAAGCACTGGTTGCCGGCAAGACCACATGAAAGCTTAACAAAAGCGATAGTTGTTATCAGAACTAGTTGGATTATTCAGCGCTCTGCCTTTGATCTGCTAGTGTCTCCGTCTGATGAATGGTCACCCTCAGGCCTAGAAATCACCTGTAAAATTACACCCTGCTGGAATATATATCTACAGGCTTATGTTGGGTTTTTTCGGCAACCATCGCTGCTGTTTTGCTTCCTGGATTAAGCGCTCTACTCGGATCACCTCCTGCTTTTTGGAGGAGCTGTGAGGGTAGATGTGAGGGACATCTATTTCCGATGCAAGAGTGGCTTCGCTTCAGTGAGAACTCAAGACTCAAACGGTAATATTATTTTTCTCAGGATACTTTCCAGAATATGGCACTAACATCCATTCTTAAAACACTGGTTGCCGGCAAGACCAAATGGAAGCTTAACAAAAGCGATGGTTGTTATCAGAACTAGTTGGATTATTCAGCGCTCTGCCTTTGATCTGCTAGTGTCTCCGTCTGATGAATGGTCACCCTCAGGCCTAGAAATCACCTGTAAAATTACACCCTGCTGGAATATATATCTACAGGCTTATGTTGGGTTTTTTCGGCAACCATCGCTGCTGTTTTGCTTCCTGGATTAAGCGCTCTACTCGGATCACCTCCTGCTTTTTGGAGGAGCTGTGAGGGTAGATGTGAGGGACATCTATTTCCGATGCAAGAGTGGCTTCGCTTCAATGAGAACTCAAGACTCAAACGGTAATATTATTTTTCTCAGGATACTTTCCGGAATATGGCACTAACATACATTCTTAAACACTGGTTGCCGGCAAGACCAAATGAAAGCTTAGCAAAAGCGATGGTTGTTATCAGAACTAGTTGGATTATTCAGTGCTCTGCCTTTGATCTGCTAGTGTCTCCGTCTGATGAATGGTCACCCTCAGGCCTAGAAATCACCTGTAAAATTACACCCTGCTGGAATATGTATCTACAGGCTTATGTTGGGTTTTTTCGGCAACCATCGCTGCTGTTTTGCTTCTGGACTAAGCGCTCTACTCGGATCACCTCTTGCTTTTTGGAGGAGCTGTGAGGGTAGATGCGAGGGACATCTATTTCCGATGCAAGAGTGGCTTCGCTTCAGTGAGAACTCAAGACTCAAACGGTAATATTATTTTTCTCAGGATACTTTCCAGAATATGGCACTAACATCCATTCTTAAAACACTGGTTGCCGGCAAGACCAAATGGAAGCTTAACAAAAGCGATGGTTGTTATCAGAACTAGTTGGATTATTCAGCGCTCTGCCTTTGATCTGCTAGTGTCTCCGTCTGATGAATGGTCACCCTCAGGCCTAGAAATCACCTGTAAAATTACACCCTGCTGGAATATGTATCTACAGGCTTATGTTGGGTTTTTTCGGCAACCATCGCTGCTGTTTGGTTCCTGGACTCTTCTCCATAACCAAAGGTGGGAAAAAACCAAACCGTTACAAGCGTCACCGGCTGTTCGAGCAGAATGGAAAGCAACCGCTGGAGATGCAAAATGACTTTTTTGTGGAGATGCGTGCGATACAAATTTTTGGTGTCAGCAAATGACCGACATGCCCGAAGAATTGCTTCTAGCAATCAAAATAAAATAATATGTTTTGTGTATTGTTTATAAAAAACGACTCGATTCCTGGAAGGTGAAGAGAAAGGTCAGTACTCCCGCAAGCCGATTCCGAAAGGACGGGGCCAATTATCGGGATCCAAAGATAATATGATCAAGAACACAAAAAAGAAAGAGCATTGACGTATATCAGCTAATAGCTACAGGTGGAGATTATTATACAGTGAATGAGTATCTGATGTCGTAAGTATGTCTCGGTTTCTGGGAAGTGAAATAAGTGCTGTGCTAATGTCAATGAGAGACAAAGTGGTTGGATCCAAGCCGTTGACACATGCCCAGCATATGAGGCAGTAAGGATCGAGGTGTTCATGCCGCGAACGATTTTTAACCGGTCATTTTATGTCAACGGCTCCTCTCTTTCTGGGCGGAAGAGCGCAGCGTTGGATGTTGATTAAACGGAGACTTCAGCATCCTATGACGAGAGATTATGCCGAAAGCCATTATTGCAATAGATTGTTTTGTGTCATAGGGTGCTGTGCAGTGCGGAATATTTGTCATTTACTTTTGAAAAGCGTAACAGTTGATGGCATGCAAGAGCCTGAAAGAACTGGCTTTCTCTTCGTATATTTGTCATCGTAGGTAACGAGGCACGGATACACGATTCTCATCACTGATCGAGTAAGTATTCTCACATCTGGCAATCAACTATCATATCGCCTCGGTGGAAGTATTTCTCTGCTCGTCGTTTCCTTTTTTCTTCTTATTGGGGTATTCGTTGGCTTCAGCCTCCTTATTACTGCTGCCTTCCTTCGTTATCGTTTTTTTGTCTTGTTTCGTTTTGTCCATCCTCTTTTTAGTTACATATCTTCTTTCTTTGACCAAAGTTCCATCGTCCAAATAGTATTTGTCATATATCGCATCGTCATAGCAACTACTCGAAGAGTTGCCCAGAAAACCGTCCGGAAAATGGGGCTCCTGATCCTTTTCGGGAATGAAAAATGTTCCTCTTGTCCACTCTGATAATTTTTTGCGGCTTGGGACAGTTTCATGAGGGGCAATCTTGTGGTTCCTTTTTTCCAGGTTTACGGCGGATTTGTAATTTGTGGCGCTGTAAATGCACGAATTTCGAAACGATAAGATCTTTCTCGTCCACATGGGAAGATTTTCTCCGAATTCATCAATATCAGACGGAAGAGAGAATGAGAAGTCTCCAACATTTGTGTATAAGCCCGAGTCAATCAATGATAACGAGGACACCTGAGCTTGCAGCCCGCAAATCTGAACACCGTGAATATAATGTGGCTTGTCTCTTGAAAATGAAAGGCTTCGCACAATGTCATCGAGAATACACTTGCATTCGATGGCCAACTTTGCTTGTTCATGTCTGACCTTGGCGTTGCTGTTCAGAAGCTTGGATGCTTCGATTTGACGTAATTCGAGGATTCCATTGATAGATGCTACGGTGCGCCCGTCGACTTTGCAACTAATAATGCTGCTATTCCTCGGTTTGACTTGCGTGGTGGTACTCGACACTGGTTCGCCGCCCGACTTGACCAGGAGATAGCCGTCAGCAAACATATGCTCAAAGAACTCATTCCAAATTTTCGCCATGAAGTCATTTCCAGTCAAGGATTTTTCACTTGATTCGAACACCCGGCTTCTCTCGATATAGCAGTTGAGGCTGTATTTGAAGAGACATTAGATAATGTGAAAAGTTAACGAATCCGATGCTTACATATGGGCCAAGATTTTCAGCAGCCATTTGTCCATTGATTTGGCAATAGATAATAAAACAAAGTAATAGGCATCATGATAGAAGCCATTCCTAATGCACTTAATTTTGAAAGTTATATTCCATTTCAGTTTTACGGATAAACCATTTGAGCATATTAGCAGTATACCTTTTGAACCTCCCTTACGATTTTCTGTAGTTCGAGGTTGAGTTTCGGCATATGCTGCAAACGCCGTGATTTAAACCGCTCCAAAAGCAGAGACCATTGGCATTCCGTGAATAACGACTTCTGCACCTCACTTGTTAGGTCGAGGATGCCATTAATACAGTAACAACCCTTGACTTTCTCTTGATCGTTCAGAGACCCATATCGTGCAAACAGCTTCTTGCCTTCCGATTTGATTATAGAACCAATACTCCTTTCGTTAAAAGATAACAGGGTATCTGCTTCAATGATGTTCTGTAAACAAAAAGCTATGAGTGAGCAGTTCTGTGGCGATGCACCCGTTGTATGAGTAAATTAGTCTCACATGAGCGGAGTTGAGCAGGGTGAGACGAGAATTCGCGTTTCTGGTGTAATTTAAAGTTGCATCATGCACACTTCCTGTAATGACCGCTCTTCGTTCCGTAGCCCGTTCGATCTCCCTTATTGTTGTCTTGTGTTCCAAGATCGCGAGCCAGAAGGTATCGACATCGGTTGTCTCTGCAATCTATTAATACAGAGTTAGTTACCTGGGCGTGCTGGATTTCTTGATTTTTCGGCTTACCGGAATGTCATTCTCGAGTTGTTCCTTGACCCACTTTTCGATCTCAGGAACACTTGCTTCAAATTCAAAGACGCTGTCCTCCAAGTCACGTTTCAGCTTTCGCTTTGTTTGGGCTCTATCCATTCCATTGCAGAAATTATAATAGTAGACAGGGTATTCGAACGAGGCGATGTTTTTGATTATATAGTCGATCGAGCTTCGATAAGAGATGCCTATATAAACCAATATCAAGCGAAGTCAGGTTCTCCCAAGCCAATTCATATATGAAATAAAAATCTTTTACAAGCATACCTGTCATGTTGAACTGCGAATTTGGAAAATACCGAAGAGACACTGCATGAGCGGTTTGTTATACAGTTGAGAACAGCGCTCTTGCCCAGCCGCTGTAAAAGGTCACAACCCTGCTGCGACGTTCACATGATTTTTTCGTTTAGTCAAACGTTGCACAGACTTCTTTTCGGCACACCCATAATTTGCATCCAAAAAATTTATGTTTGCACTTTTTTTTGTTTTTTTTGTTTTTTTGTTTCAAGATTACCTTACCAGCTATGCGGCCGACGACTCAACTAAGGAGTTAGCTGCCGGAATCTTGACAGCCGAGTACCTTTTCTGCCCTGCTTGGACGACATAAAGCGGCAGGCAATCAGAGTGGATCTATGCCTCTCCTATTAGTTAACGGCAACGACCATCCCGGTCCTAGTAAGAAGGATGGTATGCCGCGACAGGTCACCCCTGATTCCTTGTCTTCTTACGGATGCCTTGTAATTATTGGTCGACTTGCGTTGGGAGCGTAGTCTGATAGGACAATAAAGTTCTGCCAAGGTCGGTCATTTATTTATATCAGCATCTTCAATAAACGTCTGGACTAACCTGGCTCCGTCGAGGCATTCTGATGAATGACAGAACCATCATCATCCAACCGCCTTCTACACCTTATATCGAATTTTGCCGTCGCAAATTACTTCTTCCTAATTTTACGCATTGTTAGTCAGTCTGACGATACAATCCCGTTCTGTAATTCGTTATTACTCGCTGCTGGGTATCTATGGCAACTGTTCATCTCGGAGTACGACCGTCTCCCAGTCGCCATGGCTTCCAACCTTGCTCGTTCGGTACTTGTCACTGCAACACTAACGCTTTTCCAGCGACAAATTTACGGAACCCGAAGCGGTTCTTTTCATGAACAATAAAGACCACCGAAAAACCCGTTGCCAAAGAAGGATGAGAGCTCGAAAGGATGAGTACAAGCCCAAGGGTCCGGAGATTGTAAGCTCTTCGAGACGCAGATTTGAACCGACGAAACGGCATGCACCTGCTCTAACGAAAGTACGACTTTATAAAGATACAGTATATTCTAGGAGCATCCTATTGTGGTGTTCATTACTATACGCTGGGAAGATAGACTTTGTGATATTATAAACTCACAATTTTTTGACTCGGAAGGCTAACCGAGAAGGATGTCGGCCATTTTATCCTGCGTCAGTAGTCTGTTGGGAATATAGCAAGGTACATTTCCATGGCGAAAGCCAAAGCTCAAAGCATGTAAACTACGGATGAGAGCACACTAAGTTTACTTTACTTACCTATGATGAATACGAGCGGTCGCCTCAACATGTTTTTGAAAGCTGCCGTTATGTAAACATTAGGTTTCGCCTCTTTCAGTTCGTCATATAACATTGGAGACGGCCTGCTTTCTGTTTTAAGTTCCGTCTGTCTTGCCCAACAGCATATGCTCGACGTCTTTGATGCTCAAGGTTGCAGCTGTGGCTACTTGTAGCCGCTATTATTATCCAGTAAAAGGATGCATCCTGAGGCTATTTGCGGTCATCCTCTGAAGAATAACATTCGTGATACCAGTATTTGGAAACTTGTCGATAAGGCTTTGGTCTTTTGCGGCTAGCAGCATTGGGGCATTGTGCGGGTGTATTGTCTCATAGAAACTGTACGAAACCAATTACTGTACTGTTTTTTTTTTTTTTCGAAAGAAGCATACATGAAATTGCATTGAACGCTTGAACTAATGTGTTACCTTGAACGAATTATTGAGAGCTTAGCAGGCAAAAAGGAAAAGAAAAACCCGAAAATTAAATTAGGATGGAGAAAAATGACATGTATAAGCTTTTCCTCGGCTCAAAACTCGTAGTACAAGACTCGAAGTTTATCTTCGATGGTGATGATCGATTATGATGAGCGAGTCGGCTATATGTAATAAGCATTGTCAGGATGATGGATATGTATGAGATCTTGATGCAATGATAGCAAACACTTCTCAACAAAAGGAAAAGAGAGAGAGAGAGAGAGAGAGAGAGAGAGAGAGAGAGAGAGAGAGAGAAAGCGATAGATCAAAAAGCAAATAAAGGGAGAACCAGATTCTAGAAGATAAGAAAATTATCACGAATGCATGAATGGTAGGCACTTTAATCAGGTCAGCTACACAGATCAAAGCATATCTGCTCTCATGCACATCGTTCAGTCGCCAAAAGACGAAGAGAAAGATGGAAAGGACATATAACTGATAAAACCAAATTAAAGTCGCCCATCCAACCTTTTTGGATAAATAAGGACGTTCAAGCGTAGTTTACTATACTGCTTTTCAAACGCAGTAAGACGTCGGGGTTATTTGACCATTCACCCTCCTCGACCTTAAGCAGAAGTCAATGGATATCGTTTGGAATTGTCACCCCCGCATCGTTCTTTCGCTCGGTTATAGCTTCTTTATTTTTTACATCCGATGCTAATATGGAATGTGTTTCTTCTTTTTCATCCCAATCCATCATGTCTGCAGTACGTTAATATTGAAAGGGGCACCGGTACATTAAAGTTTCAGTCATTCCTAGGTGCTTGAGAGATAGCCATCGCTGTCTTTCTTAACTGTGCTTTCCTCTGTATTGTACATCATCTTCTGTATAATTCTGATGCCGGGTTTTCTGTGTAATCTTGGTGGCACTGTTCATACATATCATAAGAGGTTCGCTAAACTCAAAATTGTAAGAAATATCAGGCGGTTGCACCTCTAAAACATCTTTGTATATGGTGCAGCTGTATTAGAAGCTTACAGTAATCTTGCCTCTGTATCAAAAATGAGCGCTTGCCGGGATAAGACACAACGAGCACCAGAGGTAATCGAATTTTTTTATTTACATCTTATTCTGCGACAGGGGTAGCCTTTTTATCGAATACAGCCAGAATATTCTGTCTAATGGCGAAATCATCGAGCTTGTTGCTGGTGACTGTGTTGGATTTAGCAATCTTGTCTAAGCGTGCCTTCTCAGAAACAAGGAAAATGTCGCCAAGAGACAAGATTTTCTCCATGATCTTCACGTAATATTTAGCATATCGGCCCTGAATTCCTTTCGCAGCAGCTTCAGCTTCGGAATGAATAGTCGTACGTGCGTCTTTGTTGGACTCCGTCATAAACTTGATGGCAAGTTTGTCCATTTCCTGGATGCGGCCAGCAGTGCTCTCAAGTCCGCCACCAACAACTCGCTTGGTACCGCAGTGCTTATTCAAGAAATCAATAAATCCAGCCTCGGTTCTAGGACCCTCATAAGGAATAGGGTCGCTTGCACCAGCCGCAAAGAACTTGATCGTAGGGAAACCAGAGATATCAAATTCACCGCCAATGTCACGTTCGGAATCTGCATCAATTTTCGCGACTTCGCACTGAGATTGAACCAACGTCAGCATACATATTTTGTCATCAGATCTACGAAATCACTTACAGTGGGTTCATTGGCAAATGCGGAAGCGACTTTTTCGTAAATGGGAGCTGTTTTGATGAGAGGTGAGTACGACAGACGCAAAAATTATTGAGGCTAACACCTTAAGAACTTACCGAGGTTTTTGCAATGACCGCACCAAGGAGCATAGAATTCAACAAGAACACCTTTCTTCGGATTCAAAGCGACTTCATGGAAGTTTTTGCTGGTCAAAACAGTAACATCGGACTTCTGGGCTCTGATACGAGGACGAACGCCTAAAAAACCTTGTGAGATAATCACACTATCTATTCGCCCGTTCCTCTGAATTACCTGACTTTTCTTGAACAAACTTTGAGAGTGATTCAAGATCGCGTCCGCTGGCATAATCTTCAACACCTTCGACAGTGGAGACACCCTCGGGGAACCACTTCAAAGTAGGGAAGCCACGGATATTGAACTCGCCAGCAGCATCGCGGTAGTTATCAGCGTCCAATTTCGCAATCACAACCTGATCCTTGGCGTGGGCAAATGCTTCTCCCAGTTGTTCGTAGATAGGAGCGAGCTTTTTGCAGTGACCACACCAGGGTGCATAAAACTCGACCAAGGCAGGTTTGCTGCCATCGATAACATGCTTGAAATTCTTATCAGTAAGCACCACGACATTGCCTTCTTCAGTGACAGTATAAGACGCAAGCGATCCCGTTTGGCTACGCAATAAGTCGAGAATATCGGAAGGAGAGTTGATGTTTTTCAACTGGGCAAAGGCGTTATTGACAAGATTGGCAATCTTTTCAGGATTGGCCGACTTGACTTCGGTAATCACACGCTGAGCATGAGCTTGGATTTTGACAGCGTTGAGTTCTTTGGCATTCTGAACCAAGTTCGTGGCAATTTGTCCTCCTTGATAGTGATCATACCCAAGAAAGGCAGCATTCACTATCAACAGCAGAAAGAAAACCTTGCGAAAGAACGACATCTTGTTCGTTAGCTTCACTTTTGTTCTATTTCACGGGTTGAGAAAAAGAACCAAGGAGAAAGCAATTCAATAAAAAAAAAACACACGAGCAATTCCCAATAGCGCGTAACGTACTGCTTTCTCATTTGCCGAATTGAATGTGCACTCCGACATCTTGGGGGTGCCGCTGATTCCAGACACGGCTGAATTTGAACATTTTGTATGTTTATGCGTTTGAATCTAGGTTCATAGTCCTCGTCTTAATTGGTCGTAATAAGCGTATTACTATGGGACAGTTTGACAATACAAAAAAGAAAAGCCCTTCAACATTCCAGTGAGAGTGAAGCAACAAGGCTATAAGTCGTTGTGAAGCTACGGGACGACCATCTCACGGTCTGTGAAGAAACAAGTGCGCGTCCATCGCTGGTATCATCAGGTATCCAAATATGAAGTATCGTTTGCGGTTAATTCAATCGAAATAAATATTATGCGCAGTCCGTTCATAACTTATCGGCGCTGCTTGCGTCAGGGCGAGAGTTCAATTCTACCGAGAATTTTGGATTCCTTCTTCCATTAAAAGGACAAAGCATAGCGTCCTGCTTATGGTATCTGAAAGAATCTTCGCATGGCTCACAATTTCAGGCAAGTAGAGGTCATCAACGCATACATAAACAATCATACACAAGATGTAAGGCTGTTTTTCCAACTTGCGGAAGTGGTGGCGTTAATAAAAGTTGTTCGGTCGGGAAGCTCCTCTAGTATTGCGAAGACTTTTCCGTGGTCTAGACAACAAGGGCCGTTATCTTAGTTTTGCTAGACACCGTGCACTCTTGTCGGCTAACGAGCGGAGCAGTCGTATACTTTTGTTTCACCGTATAAGATTGACTGGTTTCTCGGGGTTGAAAGGGGGTTGGGGGGAAGTAGCTCCTGTCTTCCCGGTGCTAATTGCGGCAATTGCATGGAAGCCATGCGGCCTCTGCTTTATTTTTGCTTACAGCCATCGACCTGTGAGTCAATCTAGCTGGAAGTAACAGTGCAGGGTTCAAGAATTCTTTAAAGTTATCGTCAACTATAGCCGTAGTTGGTTCAACTCTCTGGACTTGATATTAGCTGTCCAGTTCCAGATGGAATTTTATCTTTCCGGGGTGATACTTTTTATCATCAACATTGTAAGCAAGCCGAATCCGTTTCGGCATATGTGATTGCATTCTTGGGTAAAACGTCCAAGTCCATATGTAATGGATTATCTTCACACCCTGGTATCCTGGGGGTTGACACATCTGGATTCCGAACGTTAACGTTTTCCCTTTCGCTTGCTCAATGACGATGGCCCCACAGTTGATTCAAGCAACTATATCCTGTACTCTATATTACATACCTTGCGATTATTATACTTTAGGCTTTGCGTATTTGCAAAGTTGGTGCTTCAAATAGCTCATATACAATTGGATTGTGTGCACGGTTGGCCTTTTGTCATCGTTAGAAGCCACTATCTTTTATTGCAACCGATGTTTTTCATGACTTCTACTTTCAATAAAATGTATAATACGAGTTGAAAGATAGTTTAACGAACTATCCATTAGGTCTGTACCAAAGTTATGTGTACCTGTGTATCCGATCAGCCAACATAAGACACTTGAATAAAGACATCCCGATCGATCTCTCTCTAACATTTCTTGAGACTACTTCATGCAGCTATTTCATACACTCTCTTATTAATGGATAAATATGACGTGAAGCGATGAGAAAAGACACATGGCGTCTTCTTCCTGCTTCATTATTGGGCAATAAAGGTTTTAGCTACAGTACGAGGGATCGCCTCTTTTTTCATGTCTATAAAAGACGACGCATCTTCCATCCATTTTATTTCCTCTTCATCGCACATCTATTTTCTTTTTTTTGCGCAAAACCATCCATCTATCGCGCCATCCATTTTTTTATTGCTCATTTTCATCAACATTTGCTCAAATCACCCATCCTGTACGTATACTCATGATGACTACAACTGTGCTATCAACGACTGAACCTCCACAAATAGCTTGCGCACCGAAGACTTTTTTTTTTTTTTTTTTTGTGGTCAACAAAGAAACTTCTTTTTTGAAAGGTACTGTATTTGTGCTCAAGTCCCCTTTGTTTTTTGAATGCTATGCCGAATCACTTACTTCTTGTGTGCTTCTACTGTGTAGCTTAAAATACTGAAGAAAAAAGCCCATGCCTTGGCGGTGTGTGGTGGCGGCTCCCGCAATGCGGTGACAACAGTTTTTTGTAAGTACAAGAGAAGAGTAAGTGTGACTATGATTTCAACCTTTTTTTTTTTCTTTTTGTATGTGTCTTTGTCCTTTGGTTTTCTCTCTTATTTGATTACTTAAAACAACATTACCTTGCCTCTTTTAAAAATTTTTACCCAGAGTTTTTCAATTAAACTGTACGATTGACCTGCTGATAACCGAAGTTCGACGCTCAACAGACATAATGTTCCCGAAGCTTGATTAGAACCGGAATTTCGTCGTCTTAATTTGCTAAAACAACTTTATATCTTGCGTAGATCAAATATTTTGTTCTTATTGAGTTCCTTTATCAGGGTCGCTGGCATCCAATGCCGAGGATCTGACAGCAGTATCAAAAGCATTAATATTGACAGTGATACTTATTAAAAAATTTACGTTCGAATGAAAAAGGAGGATCGACGTTCAGCAGCGAGCACAGTTCGCATGCCGTGCAGGGCAGTAACCGCGTTACGACTTTTTCAATCACGTGCCTACAAAAACCAAAGGTGGGCCTTGTTTCCTTCCATAGATGGAAGCCCAGCCAATCAATCTGGGGACCAAGTGAGATTTGAAACAATGTCCAATCAAAAACGAAGTAACTTTTTCCTCTTAGTCTTGGCAAGTCACGGTTTCGGATATTGAATCTGATATGGTTTTCACGTTTTATGGAAAATAAGTTGTATATATGGAAAAAGGGGATTTCTTCTTCGAAAGAGATCGACGATGACGCCTTTATTGACGGATAAAACTGGGGAATGATAAAAACGCCTTGCCGTTGTTCCGAGCCCAAAATATGTAGACTCTCTAGTTGCTGATCCACAAGGTTTGATCTTAGTTCCACAAACCTGTCCACTAACGTTCGCAATTTTAAAGTGCAATCATCCTTTCTATCAAGCACAGTGGTCACACTGCTCCAAGTAAATAGGGATAACGCAACGGGGATGATACATTTAGCCACATTTGTTATGCTGCCCATCTAATGTATTGTTACATCCGCTACTTTGAATCAATGAGACAGGATGCAGTTGAGCAAACACAAGTCATCAAAAAGACAAGATCAATATAAAGCACAAGATATAGTAAAAGAAAACGTATGGCGAAAGAGCGCTTGATATTTTTGATCAGTTTTCTACGGATGTGGGATGTCCGAGAAAAAGAAGATATTTCGTTTTCTGCATGCAGCGATTTTTTTTCCAGTCGGAAAAATGAGCCGTCTTGTGACTCTGTTCTGTTATCAGTTACAATACAAAATATACAATCAAAAATCCATCATTCCCTTCACTTTTTTTTTTTTTTTTTTTTTTTAATTTCACAACATCTTTTTTTTTAGTTGAATATTGAAGGATATAAAAAAGGCTTCTGTATGACCCTCTCACAATCACATACATTGCACAATTCGCTACCAACAACGATATCTTCTATACCGACATCGGTGTCACGACCTTTCTTCTCTTCAACTTCTTCTACGAATTCACAGTTAAGCTCATCATCGACGGAAACGGGCAGTGATCATAAGGAGAAGGACAAAAAGAAGAAAGAAATTAGTGAAGTATCAGCAACTATCTGCGCTAACTGTGGAACTACAACTACGCCTTTATGGAGACGAGCCCCCAACGGCGATACCATCTGCAACGCTTGTGGACTCTATTTGAAAGCTCGAAATGCTTTACGGCCACCGACGCTGAAACGAAACACTGCTCGCAAGACCGCTGAAGCAGTAGCAGCGGCCACTGCGGGGGATTGCGGTAGTGGTCCCGCCAGCGGTTCCTGCCCTGGTGGCAGTCAATGTAACGGAACCGGTGGATCATCTTCCTGTGCTGGCTGTCCCGCTTTCAATCAACATCAAGTCAATCGTCATGCTCTCATTTGCGCCAATTGCCGAACCACAACGACACCATTATGGCGACGAGATGAAGCCGGAAATACTATTTGTAATGCATGCGGATTATATTACAAATTACACAATGTCCATCGTCCCGTAAGCATGAAACGCAGTGTTATCAAGCGTAGAAAGCGAGTCATTGTTGTGGAAGCATCGGATAATGAAGAAGAACATCCGCGAGAACAGGATGAACTCCTCGAGGAAAAGGCACCAACCAACAGCAGTGATGAAGCCAGTAGCAGCTACGATGTCGAAACCAACGATGTTCAGCAAGTATCTCGAAAACGACGGTCAAAGCAAATGATAGAGAAAAATGGAAAACGGCATCTTGTTGTGAATGGCACCAAGTCCCTAGATGACACGGTTCATTCAAAAAATTTGGTTCTCCCTGTCCCCGCCATTGAAGACTACATCATCCCCAAGCGAAGTTCAGCGCCAATGACCCATCTGCCCAACGTAACAGA
The DNA here is from genome assembly GCF_025331425.1 of Radiomyces spectabilis. NCBI lineage: Eukaryota > Fungi > Mucoromycota > Mucoromycetes > Mucorales > Radiomycetaceae > Radiomyces > Radiomyces spectabilis. The sequence continues at coordinate 1,265,137 of NW_026251936.1, read as the reverse complement.
GCCTGTTCGTCCGGTGGGCATCACGCTACCTCCACCACCGCCACCACCTGCTCCATCCTCTTCGTCTTCCCAAGAACATTCTGCATCGGCCGTAACTTGTCCATCTCCGCGGACACCGCCCTCAGCCGCGACACCATTTTTGCCCCACCTTGACAAATTATCTCAATATCCGCCTAATGATATGACTCCCCAATCTCGACAGCATTCATCTCCCTTACAATCCAACAATTCCCCTTCTCCTTTCTTAGATTCGCAGCATGATTCTATCTCACTACCGCCGATTTCTTCAGAGCGACGGCAGCATCGATTCGATCCTATTCTGGATTGTCGGGATAACCGAAGTTTGCCACCAATATCTTTACCACCGCTTTCATCGACTTCATCATACCCCACTTTGGCTGAGTTTGACGCAGCGCTAGCTAGCCTGGATCGTTTACGCAAACATATCCATCCTGACCATGCCAACACACTTGCGCAACTATCGCCATCTCTGAAGGAAATTGTAAAAAAGATAGAATCCATTGTTCATCCGCCATCTTTATGATATATAAAGTAAAACTAGCAAATAAAGTATAGTACATTTAAAAGCAAAACCAATCAATGGATTATTTCCATTTTGTACAAGTAAAGTGGTTTTCTGTTGTTGTTTTTTTGTTTGTTTGTAGATAGAAAAAAGAAAAAACCAAGAACTATATATTACTGAATTATGAGTCGATGATATGTATATGAGGCACTTTCCGGTCCCCGAAAGAAGGCGAAGAGGAGGAAGACAGTGTCGTAGAATACAATTTGGATTTTTTCTTCTTTAACCAATCCCATGGTTCATCTCGATAGATATTTGATCGTTTCGCACCTGGTAATTCATGTCTTGGAGAAGACGCTGCTGAGCCTTGATATTGGGATTCATCCTCGCCGTGCCTTTTTTGATCCTCATCCTCCCTGCCGTCTTCCTCTGTCCACCATCCGCTCACCAATCCCAACTGGACGGTGATAGTGGAAATCTGATGTCTCTGCATTGTCGCTATATGTTCTTGATGGGTGCCATAAACGGGATAACGTCTCTCTGTCAGGATTCGACTGAGTCGTCGTTTTCGTTCATAAAAGAAATTATGATTGCTATCTCTGAGTAACGTGGAATCGAAAGCCACGCCAGCCAAAGGTATTTTTGCCACGCCAATGATTTCTTTTGCTGATAAATCCACTTGTTCAGAGTTTCTATTCGAAATATCGGTTCCACTGTCGCCGTCGACGTCTGTATTGTCCAGCACCAAAGAAATATCAATTTTCGCATAGTTATCCAGCCACTGTTGAATGTCGTAAAGGTGTCCACGAAGACGGAAACAGGCCGGCAAAGGGGTACGATTTGGCGATAAGGACGTCGCTGGGCATGTGATGTGTGTTGAAAGGAGATTGTAACTGAAAAAGGCTCTACCCTGAATACCTCGTCTTCCATTGACTGTTCGCTGGCGTTTTAAGAATGACTGTGGGTTGTCGGTGTGGAGGATATTGAAGTAAAAGGTATAGGTTGACAATCCTTTTCCGATTTGGTGGTAACGTAAACTTTGTTCGGTCAATGTGGGTGGACAGCGAGAAAATGATGGAATGGGTTCAGGACTGAGATGTTGTCGACGTTGCGGCTTTGGAGATGAGGTGGAAGTAGAACGCAATCGGATGTGGTTCAATGCAGTAGAAAGTTGATCAACGTCAATATCAGAGGCAGATTTGTGACTATCAAACTGCACGGAGAGATTCTGACCACTGCGACTCTGTTTGTCTGAGGATGATTCGATGAAGGATCGTGCTCGTCGTAGGCGATCGGGTGATCTTTTCGGCGCTAGAAAATCGGTAGTAGGCATAATGATGGAGCGTCGTTTCTCCCGCAAGATATCTTTTTCCGTTTCCACAGCTGATCTGGCGCGTAGGAGAGGAGGGGTTTGTCTACAGGTCATGGAAGATTGTGAACGATGTTTGTCTGTAGCCAAAAGGTCCTTGAAGGAGATGTTTTGAGCTACAAAGGAGGAAGCGGTGGTGGACTGGGGGCGTGAACTACGAGTACGGCGTCGAGCGGAATCGAATTTGCGAGCAAATGAGACCGAAGGCGGAGGGGTGGATAAAAGCGTGTGCAAAGACGGTTCGGAAAATAGCAGAGGCACGTCGCCACTGCTTGAAGGACTTAATAAAAGAGAATCGGTCAATGCACTCATGGATCGTAATTCCAAGCCTGACGATGCTAAATCTTCTCCTTCCGTACTACGATTGTCCTGCTCGGTTTCCTTCTTTAGTTCAAACGACTGCCGTTCACGATACTTGACGTAGGGAACTGAAGGAGTAGGAGATGACGATGGTTTCGTGGGCCGGTTGATTAGTTTCGTGTCTGCTATACTTGACAATGCAGGCTTCTTGTCACGCATGGCGACGATAAATATACCCGCTTTAATTTGCTCCTTGCGATTGGATAACGAATGCCATACGCCTTTATCCACCACAAACTCATTTACTTGTTCCATGCGTTTTGGACCATTGCGTTGAACGACCATTTTGGCAGTAGATAATTGCAGTTTCATGGTGCCCATGACTTGGCGTGAGGCTTCGAGATCGAGTTTGCCAACATTGAGAGAGATGTGGGCGTCATTGGCACGTAGACGATGTAGTAACTTGGACGAAACTAGGTACGCGAGTGTTGTATGGAATGAGACTGTACCGTCACGAGCGATAGGAGCAGGCGCTGTACTAATAACGGTGGTGGGTGGAATGAGGTCGTCCACGGAGGAGGGTAAGAGCAACTCCAGTTTGCTTTGCACGGAGATATCGTGTTCGGCGCTGTGAGAAAAGTTGCGACCTATGAATGGGAAGACGTGGTGGTTCAGTGGATATGTTTTAAGAGCCACGCTCGCAGAATGGGCTTGTTTCAGATAGGATTTTTGTTTTTCTGATTTTCCTGCAGACCTTGTTGTATTGCTACCAGTATGGCATATTCACATGTCTTGGTGAGCAATAAAGACATGGTTGGGCTTTTTTTACGTGTAGTATATGTTGCCTTTCCTTCTGTAGGGAAGATGGATGGTTATGTGTATACTGAGGATAGGGAGAAAAGAGAAGAAGGGAGGTAGGAAACCGGCTACGGAAACTTGAAGATGTATGTAGAATATGAACAAGTTATTGATAAAAATATATAGTACACAGGACAGCACACAACTTGCACTTCCACAAAAAGACCAAAAGAAAAGGAACGATTTTACTGAAAATCACAAAAGGGAAGGGGAAAAAAATGTTTTTTTTTTTGGGTTTTTTAGTGGTGTGACAAGAAAAAAAATAATTTCCCTCCTTGCCTTTTTTTTTTTTTCCTCATTCCCCTGATTGTTCTGTAATTGTTCATCAAGCTACAATTATGACCATGAAATTTGGGAAAATGGAAAAAAAAGAGAAATTCGTATTTAGAACAGAGCTATTACAGTTAAGAGAATTCCATCGACCTTTTGTATTTTTTTTTTCTTTTTTTTTTTTTACTCATGCAACAGTGGGTTATTTCATTTTTTCTGTTTCATCTTTTTTCACTTTTGGATTCGGGATCAGTGACTTTTTTGTTGGTAAAATGGCCATGAATAAAGACGTATACGTACTGAATGCATGTATTTATTCACTTAAGGTCCAAAGTTAAACCCTCCTTGAGGCGCTTGTACTTGCTGGAAGCTGAATTGACCGTTTTGCATATCGGGGGCCATTTCCGCATCGGCTTCGTCGTCGTCTTCGCTGAAATACTTGTCGATCACATGGTATGCCTTCTTGTAGATATCGCTGTTATCATGTGTTTGTAAAGCATGGATATAGTCAACACCACCACATTCTTCGATAAGCAAGGCATAGGGGTTCAATCCGTCCGCCGTGTTGAGCTTCTCCACTTCGCCCACGCGTAAGAGGTTATCCAAACCATCCAATGCCACCATGATGATCTTGTTATCCATCGATGTCAGGATATCGCAAAGAGGCTTAATACAGCCTTGTGACACCAGGTACTTGATTTGTTCAGGTCGGTTCAATCCACCTGATGTCGCATTGCAGATAGCCCAGCAAGCTTCCTTTTTCGTCTTCAACTCGCCGTGAGCAAGAATAGCGATCAAAGGAGAAATTAACCCGCCATCGATAACCGCTTGAATTTGCGTAGCGTTGCCAGCCGTAATATTTGAAATAGTCCAACACGTCTCTTTACGAATCGTCTCCTTGGGAGTCGACAAAAGATGCAGCAATGCACTGATAGCGCCACAGTTAATGATCACCTGGGTCTGCGAGTCGTCGCCTGTCACAATATTGCCGACGGAACGCAATGCAGGTGTTTGCACCGAAGTCGATGGATGACTCAACAGTTCCACAAGACGGCTGCATACGCCAGATTCCACAACAGCCTGGATACGATCATTCGAACCGTCAGACAGATAGGATAAAGCCCAGCATGTGTCGATTAAAATCTCCTCATCTTGAGAGTACACAAGTTTCACCAACACTTGCAAAGCAGGAGCAATCTGGACACAACAAAAAAAAATGGTATGTTAGTATTTTCGCGTTTCTCAAGGACAGGGCATTTTCACGCTAGTCATCTTTCTTCCCACACGCGCGCCTATTTATCTCCCCTCATGCCAAAACACATAGTGACAAGACAATTACCAATCGCCAATCGGGTTGAGGATTCTTGCCGCGACAAAAGTTGGAAAGTGTCCACGTCGCGTTTCGTAACATGGATAACTTGGCATTGCTTTCAAAGATGGCCAACAAGGATGGCACAGCACCTTGTTCGAGAACAAAATCACGGCATCGAGGACTGTCACCAGCAATGTTGCCAAGAGCCCAAACAGCCTATCATTCACAACAGAAGTCAGTTTTTGCTTGATACGACAATTATTTTTAAAAAGAAGTCAAAGTAGTACCTGTTCTTGCACTTCGGGTTCTGGGCTGCTCAACAACTCGATAAACAAAGGAACAGCTCCAGCTTCAAGCACTTTCTGAGTTTGTTGGGAAGAACCAGAAGCGATATTGGTCAAAGCCCATGCAGCTTCGAACTATTATAAAATGAACATGTTCATGAAGATTCTTTAACATGAAGCAGTCAGGATTCACTTACTTGAAGAGAGGTATGAGATGAACGAAGGAATTCAACAAAGCGAGGAACCACGCCGCACGCAATGACTTGTTCAATGGGAGGATTCTTTTCCTTGGATAGTAGCTTTCTGAATTGAGTGGTCGTCATCAATTGAAGTTCAACGTCGTTGGAATAGACACCTTGCACCATGCCAGGCAACACTTCCATCAACTAGTTATACAAATATACCGGTTAATCAGACACCCAATTATCAGAAAATAACAACATGAAAACCTCACCTGGGAATCTAAGTTGGCAATATCATCGACTTCATCATCAGAATCGTCAGGCAAATTGTCAAAATTTCTTCTCTTGGCTAGATTCTCTTCTTTCTTTTGCTTTCGAATTTCCACCTGAGCAGTTTCGCGACGACGTCGAATCTCTTCAGGTTTGAATTGACTACGGCCTTTGTAGGTACCGCGACGAGGATCAGCTGTAGAGTCCATGATTGACCCAAATGCAAGTTACAAGAGGAAAAAAAATTTAAAAAGAAAAAAACAGAAAAAGTGATTGAAATTCAGAAGCTTAATGAAAAAAAACAATTACAAAAAAATTGCAACTGCACGTAAAAAAATGGGCAAAAATTTTGACAAGCTGCAGTAGTTACAGGATTGAGAGAGCATTTATTGATTTATATGTGTGTTGTGTGTAGGCAAAGAAAATAACAAAAAACATGGTGTAAGAGATAATAATTTTTTAGGCTATTTACAGCATCATCTTAAGAGGATTTTCCATGTACTCTTTGAATGCTTGCAACCAAGTAGCACCAACAGCGCCATCAACAACACGATGGTCAGCGCTCAAAGTCACTTCCATCACGTCACGCACAGCGAAACCGGATTCCTGGGTTTCATCGGCAACCACCTTCTTTTGAGTACCACCAATGGCGAGAATGCAAGATTGAGGGGGGTTGATGATAGCAGTGAAGTGCTTGATGCCGAACATGCCCAAGTTGGAGATGGTGAAGGAACCACCCTGATATTCGTGAGGTGCCAGCTTACCGTTGCGGGCACGGGTGGCCATATCCTTAACCTGAGCGGAAATGGAAGACAAGCCCTTGGATTCGGCATTGGCCACAATAGGAGTGATCAAACCGGTGGGGGTGGCAACAGCAACACAGACATCAGCAGTGTTGTATCTAGAAAAATGATGAAAATTTTAAGGATTTCTTTTTTTTTTTACTCAAACAGTAAAAATATCATTGAAACTTACTGTCTGATGAAATCACCCTGCCATGCGGCGTTGACTTCGGGAACCTTCTTCAAACTGAGGGCAGAAGCCTTGACGATGAAATCGTTGACAGACAACTTGTACTTGCCCTCGGCAGAGTTGTTCAAGACCTGGCGCAACTTGTTCACCTTGTCCATGCCGATCTCAACAGTCAAGTAGTAGTGAGGAACGGTCTGCTTGGATTCTTGCAAGCGAGAACCGATGATCTTTCTCATATTGGAAGTAGGGATGTCAGTGAAGGCATCACCAGCCGCACCCTGAGGAGTGTAAGCAGCGGGAGCAGGTTGAGCAGCAGCCTTAGGAGCAGCCTGAGTTTGAGCAGCAGCGGGAGCTACATTGTAAACCGTCAGTATCCAACAAATTCAAAAGGCATTTCAAATATAGTTAGAAACATACCACCCTTGAAGCCCTCAATATCAGACTTCACAATTCGGCCGTTGGGACCGGTACCCTGAACTTGGGAAAGATCAATGTTACGTTCGTTGGCCATTTTCTATTCCAAAAAGCGCGGTTAATTTGTTTTTTGTTCGTCGCATATCGTGTCATGGTCTACTGAAATCTTACTTGAGCCAAGGGGCTAGCCTTGATGCGATCTATTATAAAACCAAGAAACGCATCAGATCGCTCATTCATCATCCACCACAAAGATTATTCATTTCTCTTACCACCACTAGCAGCGCTGGCGGAAGAAGCAGCGGGAGCGGCAGCGGTAGCGCCAGGAGCAGCAGGAGCGGCTTCCTCGGCTTCAGCGGGCGATTCCTTGGTTGCAGGAGATTCTTCCTTGGCGGGTTGGCCAGAGGAAGCATCCTCCAAAGTGAAGTTTTCGAAAGCGGCAACATCACCCTCATCTTCGACAAGAATAGCAATGGGCTAGTAGATGGCAATCATAATCTTAGAATCCGTGCATTATCTTCCCTCTTTGAATTTTTTTTTTTTCTTTCAGAACTTTGATCTAACCTTGCCGACGGGAACATCCTTATCACCTTCCTGAACGAGGAACTTGGCAATGAAACCTTCCTCCTGGCACTCAAAGTCCATCTGGGCCTTATCGGTTTCGATTTCCAAAAGGACATCACCAGGCTGCATTTCATCGCCAACCTTCTTCTGGAAAGCACCAATACCACCAGCAGTCATACTGTATAAAATTCGTGAGATCAGTCCAATTGCTTATTGATACTCTACACGCGATGAATCAGGCGAGCGGAAAAATATACTTACGTAGGCGAAAGAGCAGGCATGGCAATGACGTTGTGCGAAGGGAAAGCTAGATAACGCCATAAAAATTTCCATGTCAACATCTTCATCCAGAAACAAATAAACACAGTCTGACAACTCACACTTGGAGCTGTAGAAACGGATATCCTTTTCGTTGTTCAAGTTGACCATAGCGCGAAGAGCGGTGAATTTGGAGTTGCTATTGGCGAGGAAGGACATTAGTTTTAGACAAGCGTATTTCTTTGTGGGATTTGTCGACGCTAATGTCACGTTTCTGCGTTGGTTTACCTAGTAGCAGAGAAAGCACGTACGGAGCTGTTCAAGAGGGGAACGGCTCTAACCGAGGTTCTGGCAGCCGAAAGGCGTGCGGAAGAAGAGAGGCCGCAGGCGGCACGGAACAACTGACGTCTGGCAGAGGACATTCGATTAAAATGAATGAGGAACTGAAAGAGAGGACTGGTAAACCCAGGAGAGACAGTGGAAAAAAGTGGGAAAAAAAAATTTGGTCTCGAAGTATAATACCCCAAAACTTTTTGTGACGGTATAATTTTTGTTTTTTGTTTTCTTTCGGAGCGAGCATTCCTATCTTCGGCGAAGAGATTTCGAAAGTCCGGGGCACCATTCGGACACGGCAGGCAGCCATATATCGCCATCCACTCATGGGTTGTATCACACTGCAAACGAAGCCGGCCAAGATATTTTGCAATGAAGCAGTAAGCGTAATGTCCGTCGGAAGTCGATCTTCTACGGCACATTTCCATACGCTTTTTGACGAAATGCCCCGGCTTGGGCCAATCATTTTAATCTGTCCAATCAAAATAGAGAACGATATGCCTGCTGTGGATGTGTTTTGATGATAAAAAGGGATCAATATATTCGGTTCGATTGGCAAGGAATCCAAGTGATTCATATCACCTCTTGCTTTTGCTCTAATTCGCAAAGGATACAGACTAAACCTACAGAATACGCACTCAGAAGTTATCTCATTCAATCAAAAAGCCAATGATTGAAAAGCGTTGAGTTTCGGAAAGTCAAAGATATTTTACATGACGTTTTTTTGAGTTTTCAAATGGCGCATCACCTGTATGTGACCCGAATAAATCCAGGAATCCAGGTTTGGGTTGGCTAGTGATGTTACTGCGCACATTTTGGGAGCCCAAATAGCAACGCTATAGCAACACTCACAGCGAGCACGTTAAAAATCGGGCGCTGACCACAGAAAAAATCTACATACGCTCTTCAACCATATTTCCACTTCTTATGCTTGTGAATCCAAACTCTAGCTCTTCCTCGACTTCCCAATAGAATTTTACGGACGGCGACTTATCTACGCAAATCCCTGCATCAGAAGAATTTGAGAAACGAGCGCCCACTTTATCAAGGTCGTTCGTTTCAAGATCTCATCCAATAGAAAGAGATGGAAGGCATGGATCCCAAAGTCAAAGCAGAGTAGAATTCGAGGAGGAACCTTTTTTTTTTTATCGATTTGGCATGGACATCCTTGTTTGGCTAGTGACATGTAATGTATGTGGTCAGTCAGGTCACGCAAGCAGTCGATCATCGATGTACTCTTCACGCAACCAAAATCCTTGATCAGGTATGTGACCTTTGTTTCCTAATTCCTTTAGCCTCTTGTTCTGATACTTTTATACATTGGGGCTAAAGCAAAGCGTAAACAATCGGCAAAAGTTAAGCCAAAAAAAAAAAAAAAAAGAACCAAAGGCCAAAAATCACCGATTGCAAAAACATTCATCGCGTGCGTATATGACCCTTTTATAAACCTAAGGGAAAGCAATAAGGTTATCTTCGGCTCTGAACCTCGACAATGTGTTTCAAAGAGCTCGCATCGCTCTGATTAGGCTACCCGCGGACAAATGGACAGTTAACACGACACAACACATCGAGCATATTCTGGAGATATCAGAGATTCGACCAAGAGTGTAAGTTTTTAATTACTATATTGTTGTTGTTTTGCTCTCTAAACTCATTGGATATTATTGCTATAGTAATGTTAATTTAAAGCAGATGTGATCGATGATAATCACGAACGAGACGCGCAACGATCAATTTTCCCCCTTGCGCGTTGAACATTTTCGATTTTGTGTCACGTTAACAGAAATAACACTTTGACGCGAAAAACTGCGTGTCATCGATCTCAGTCATGTTATTCGGTTCCAAAATAATAATTCCTGAGTGGAGCACAAAAAAATACAGAATCAGCGAACAACAGATCAGAAACACTAACGTTGATCAAAAACCATTCAACAAGTTGCGCGTAAACCCATTTTCGCGGGGTCCAATCAAATTGCGGCAATTTTTCCAAATGCATGTTGGCATCGTGACGTTCCTTGAAAAAAAAAAAGGGCCCGTTTGAAATCAGTTTGGTGAAGCTGCGGCAACCCCACCTTCGCTTTAGTTTCCACTCTTATATTTCATGATTTTGAAAAAGCCAAAAACACTTATTCTGCAAGAACAACGAGAGAAACAGCAATTGGAAGCTTCTGTTAAACCTGATCGTCCCAAGAGAAAACGTACTGTCGCATCGTACCGTGTTGAGGCTTCGATCGATGACGAGACCGACTCGGATTTCGATGAGCACGATGCCAAACGACAAAAGGCAAATGAAGCTGTTCGCAAAATATTAGGCGATCTATCCAACGCCTCTGCACGCTGCTACCAACCTCTAGCTCGCTTACCTAAACATTACGATCCTTTATCGGTTCTCAACAAAAAATTCAAAATCCCAAGCAGCATCAACGGAAGCCAGTCTGTCGATGACTCTTCATTCGGTGTACGTCGCACGCTTGGTATGCGACGTCGCGCCGGCGTCTTACGCGCACTTCACGATCATACCGCCGAAAATGCTTTGGTTTTATGGGACCCTGCCGAAGAAGAAGTTCCCGAACCCACAGAACAGGACGAAAAGAAAGCTTCCACCGGTAAACGAGAGAAAAGTCTCTCTGACATCCTTGGTCTGAAGAAGCAAGAGACAAAGAAAGTTCACGTCGTCGTCGACCCTGTACTTGCCAAAGTGCTGCGGCCGCATCAAATTGATGGTGTCAAATTTTTATTCCGATGCACGACCGGCAAAGTCGATCCAAATGCATATGGGTAAGTATGCTACATCATCGCCAGTCTCCTTGCAACCATCCTTACTTTCTTCCTAATTAGGTGTATCATGGCCGATGAAATGGGTCTAGGAAAGACTCTTCAGTGCATTTCCCTCGTATGGACCCTTTTGCGTCAGTCCGGCGAGTTGGGCAAACCTACCATTAACAAAGCCATCATTACTTGTCCATCAAGTCTTGTTCGTAACTGGGCGAACGAGTTTGGTATGTACTCTGCCAGAGAATTATATCGTAATACGTTAAAACAATGCTCACTCTTTTTACTTAGTCAAATGGCTCGGTGAAACGCGTGTCCGCCCTTTAACGATCGACAATGCTGGCAGCAAAGAAAAGATTAGTGCTATCAAGCGATGGGCTGCAGCCCAAGGACAGCTCGTCAATCCAGGTATTGTGTAACACTAACCGAGAAAAAGGAAACAACGACTGAATCGATATATTCGCCGCTAGTCCTCATTATTTCATATGAAACCCTGCGCTCCTATACAAAGTACTTGAAAAAATGTCCTGTTGGCCTTTTACTTTGTGATGAAGGCCATCGACTGAAAAATGGAGGTAAGCAGAGTCAGATTGGATGTATTTTTTAAGGTTTAAGCTGATCTCATATTTTCGCTTTAGCTTCTCTCCTGTTCCAGGAATTGAACAGTTTGCAAGTACGACGACGAGTCATTCTTTCAGGAACACCAATTCAGGTAAGATATGGAGGAAAACTCACGGCCTTGTTCATGCTGGTAACCTTTTTCTTCTTTTATAGAACGATTTAAGTGAATATTATTCCCTTCTTGATTTTGCGAACCCAGGTTTGCTTGGTACCACCAACGAGTTCCGTAAAAATTATGAAAATCCTATTCTTCGCGGTCGCGACGCGGATGCCTCCGATAAAGAGCGCCAAATTAGTGACGAAAAGGTGGCCGAATTTTGGGCCATTGTATCCAAGTTCACCATTCGTCGCACAAACGATATCCTCAGCAAATACCGTGAGTACTTTGCGTTACGGTTGGCAAATATTGATTTGGAAACTTACCGTTAGCCCTTGTTCTTTTCTAGTTCCTGTGAAATACGAACATGTCGTCTTTTGCAAACTTGCGCCGCTACAGCAAGAACTTTACAACATATTTCTGACTTCTCCCGAGATCCGAGGTTTACTGCGAGGACAAGGCAGTCAACCGCTCAAGGTATATACATTTCTGCTTGCACTATTAAGACCGTATGTTTATGTCTGTCGTAGGCCATCACCATGCTCAAGAAACTGTGCAACCATCCTGCATTGCTTGATTTGCCCAATGAACTTGAAGGATCCGAACGTATTCTGCCTCCCAATTATCAAGGAAGCAACCACAAATCCTTTACTGTCAATTCGTCATATTCTGGAAAATTCATGGTCCTGGATCGGTACGTCTTTTATCTTGCAATTTACAGTTATTGTCCAGAGCGAGGAAATGCCTGTCCACTAATAATCGCAATAACCATAGAATGCTGGCCAGAATCAAGAACGAAACAAATGATAAAATCGTACTCGTCAGTAACTATACCCAAACACTGGATGTATTTGAAGCTTTTTGCCGACAAAAACAGTAAGCCAGTGAATTTGAAGTTACCCCTCACCTTGTTATTGCTCACTCGGTCGTTGTAGATATGGCGTTCTCCGATTGGATGGGTCGATGAATATTCAAAAACGGCAGAAACTTGTCGATCGTTTCAATGACCCAGAAGGAGATGAATTTGTATTTCTACTGAGCAGCAAAGCAGGTGGTTGTGGATTAAATTTGATTGGCGCCAATCGTCTGGTATTATTTGATCCAGGTAAAAATACGACATCAAACCCATCTGAAATTTTGACAAAATTCTAATGAAGGGCGCTTTTTGTATCGATAGATTGGAATCCTGCAGCCGATCAACAAGCGTTGGCCCGTGTGTGGCGAGACGGGCAACGCAAAGATTGTGAGTTTGCGAGCTATGAATTATTCTTACATCAACACTGACATTTTCTATTCCCTGAAGGCTTTATTTATCGCTTCATCGGTGCCGGCACAATTGAGGAAAAAATTTTCCAGCGACAATCCCACAAGCAGTCGTTATCCAATTGTGTAGTCGACGAAGCCACTGATACCGAACGCCACTTTTCACTTGCAGACATGCGTCAGCTTTTCCAATTGAATACAGCAAGCGAGTGCGAAACTCATGATACATTCAAATGTAAGTAACTATAAGAAACAACGTGGACTTGCTCAAAAACCTAATTTGAGACTCTACAAGGCAAACGCTGCATTCAAGGCAAACAACATACACCCTCACAGAATATGAACTACGGAGATGCTAGCACGTAAGCTTTCAAAATTTGTTTGTGATTCATCTATATGTATAAATTGCTGACACGGAGACCGTCTCTTCTTGATAGTTGGGATCACTATAATAAGGATCTGTTGCGCTTGCCTGATCCAATCTTACAATCTGAAGCTGGAAAAAACATCGTCTCCTACGTTTTTCAGTATATTTCTCACATGAAATAAGGCTTGCAAAACCTTATTGTAAAATAGCATTTCTACAGACACACCTTGCATAAATTAGAATCATCTTTAAGCGCTTCTTTCCACACTGTTTCCCTATCCTATGTGGGTCAGCCACTTTTATTCTCATTTTGATCACTTGAAATCATTGTGTTGCGTATGGTGCGAACACAACTTTTACTATTTGTTTCAATTTCATATTTTAAACAACCAAAAGATATTTTAATGTCAACATAGACTGCAGTTTTATTGATTGACGCCCAGACGGCGGCGGGAGGTATAGGTGCGATGGGTGAACTTTTTAACTTCTTCATCAGCTGCCCATCCATCCATTCCGAGGTTGTATGCCTCAATGTAGCGTTTACAACGCTTGAAGTATCGTCGAATGAAAGTGGAGGTTGGTTGGCCGGAGATGCCTTCTCCAGAGCAATTAGAAGTCGATGCTTGAGCCCATTGAACGAATTAGTCACAATTTGCTCTTACGTCGCGCTTGTCATCGGCCCAGTGGCGCTCGATCCAGTTGCCCTCGCAATTATATTTGGAATAAAGGTCAATGAGCAAATCGTTCTCCAGGAGACATTCTTGCAGTGCGGACATCTGGAATTTGAAGTCATCTTGGGCAGCTGAACAATGCTGCGCACAGCAACTGACAACGTTGGTTGACAACGCAACCGCCACTTTCGGCCTCTTTGCCAGGCGAATCATCGATATCCTTCCAAAGGCCACGTTCTTGCAAGATTCTTTTGATGCCTTTGAATTCTTCCACCGCTTCACTGAACCGTTTTCAACGTCTTTTCTCCTTGACTTGTAAAAACTTTGCACTTTGCACCGATTTTCTGACGTACCGAAGTACCGCGTTTCTTTAAAGGTATACTTATCCTTTTTTGGATCGTGTATCTTCGGCGAAAGAGTCATACGGCTGGCTACGAGGGCACATGAGCAAAGGCGGTATGGTTTGACGACTGGTCGAAGAGGAAGATGCCCATACAATTGGGATGAAGTGCTTTGAATATCGGGATGGCTTCTTCCCTCAATGGCGAACAAGGTGTTCATAGGTCCAAAATCCACGGCGATTTGTTCCAGGATCGAACATTTGACGTAACATCTCCGTAATGCATGGTACCGTGGCAGGCACATTGGAACGCACTGACCATTATGGCGAGGCCTTGACCCTTGGGGCGGATTTGGGATCCTCCGGTGAGGAACCATCCATTCTCTTTCCGGTCATTTGCGTAGAAGATGGATTCATCGTGGGTAACGATTACCGTCTTTTTACAACCTTCGGCCGACGACGGCTCCACGACTTCTTCGACATCATCATCAGCATAATCGTCCATGGATTTGAACCGGCGCACCATTCTTCCTGCCCATTCTTTGCGGTATGCCACAACGTCTGGTCTTTCATGCCCATCAAAGTATGAGGAGTCGGCATCCAGGAAAGCGACGTCGTGCACCTTCCACCATCGTGCGAAAGCTACAGTGCTTTTATATTTGAAGTTTTTGGTGTATTTAAAGGCTATGTCCATGATGCCGTAGTATGATATAGTCTTCTCGGTGTAAACTTCACGAACAGATCTTGAGGATGAAAGATTTCATCGAGAAACGTCTTGATCATCTTACCTGAAGCTGTTTCAGCGGTTAGTTTTGCTCTTGAATGTTTTCATTTTTGAAATTTAACCTACCCAGTACGTTCTTTTCGTTGCTCTGGCATTCGTTCTTTACGTATAATTTATCTTTGAATGAAGATCCACCGAACCGTATTAACGCCGAAAAAGAAGCGAAGTGTCGAATCCGTTCAAATAAGGAAGGCTTCCAAGTTGTTGGCTATTGCCGAAAATCGCAAACAAGAGAAGACGAAAGCAACCGACCGCGACTTCTGCAGATTATGATAGATCGTCTGAAAGAGTGATCCTTGTGCGACTGCATTTTCATGTCCCCACGTTCGCCAGCGAAACAAGCAATCGAAGCCAGAGATCGGCGATGCCGCTTTCCAGTTGACAAGTTGCGATACGTGTCTGGAATCGCCCAGGGTATGCCTGTTCACAAGTTGCGATACGTATCTGGCAACACCAGGGTAAGGAATATCGATTTGAATTAAAAAATTACCATTTATCTGACATCTTTGGTAGGGTTACTGGAATTTTTAAGGAAGACGAAGAAAGTGTGTCTCGTTGCCTTCGACTTCGTTGGTCTCACGACCAACCCAGAAGATTTGAAACCTTTTCTCAGGTATGCACCAACGATGTGAGCACACAAATATGGTTATGTGACATATTTCCAATTTTCTCATAGAGAGCATCCCAATCTATAATAATATGCCGTGAAATTGTAGCTTTGCGACGTGGTGGCACATAAATGGAATAAAGGCCAAGCCTCGAAAGGGGCAGCACACTTCTTCTACTAGGGGAAGGGGGGGGGGTTAGCTGGCGAGCAGTCATACCGAAGCCGCACGATCCGGCAATGGGCTAACGAACTTGCCATGACTGGTAATGTCTCCTACTCTATGCAAGGCAAACATTCGAGACCTGTTTCAAATTTGAACCATGGAGCGAATTTTTCTTTTTCTCACGTAGTTAGCTTTTTTTGTTGTTATTCGAATAAACCATTTGATTAAAGAAGCGGTCAGTGTTTATTATACTTCAGCTTTTTTAATGGATCTCGATACATTGTCAAATAATCGTTCGATATCCGGTGAACATCGAATGAATTCATGTTTCCAGAAATCGGTGGCCTTGATCAATTCAATAAATGAGGCTAGCAGACCCCAAGGATGAGGTCGATTAACAATAAGACGCTCCAAAAGCACCCTATAAACAAAGTGTCAACGAATGACTTGTACCGCGAATAAAATAACAGTGTTATAGATATCTCTTACCTTGTGATCTGTTCTTTCACTGCATCGTTCTGCTCTCTAAAAAGATGTAACAAGGCAGAACTGAAGAAGCAGGTGTGGCTGTTCGGATAACGAAGATGATCAACGATACAGTTCAATAAAAGATAGCGTCCTGCATAACAGAGTTTTAGACAATGCTCATTCGTCTTTTTATCAACGTCATTGGTTACATACCTTCGGACGTCAAGTGTTTCAGGAGGTATTTATACACTCGCACAGCCACATTCTCTCCCATGGGCACCTTCATTGACGCGTTGGCGCCAAGGTACAGAACCAAAGATCCTAACATATCCACGCGATAACCACCGTCTTTGCTGCTCACGACATCCAAAGATCGTGCAAAGAAACTGTCGGTTTTACTTTGCAAAAATTCGTCAATGGCAGTCTTGAAACCATCCTCCTTCAGTACATCTTCGTAACTGGTATTCAAATTTGGCGGTTCTTTGGACTCTGGTAATTCATCGAGTTGTAGATCCGCAGTGAAAGGGTCAGGTAACTGCATAACGCGGGGGAAGGCACTGAGGACGAGATTTCGTAGCTGGACACAGGAGTCTGGGATCAATTGCACAAAAAGCATGTAGTTATTGCAGAGGAATTCAGGGAAATCGTGCAATAACACCACAAGAACACGCAGAGCTCCTCGGTAAAACGTCTTTGTGGCTCTTTGCAGTTCCTGATTGGCTAACAATGGGCCCAAGAATTGAAGAAGTGCGCGCAGCAATCGCTGACACATGGTCCATCCTTTTTCATCATTGGTTACCAAGAGCTGTGGCAAAAACGAACGATGAGAAATCAGCTGTAACCATGAGAACGCAAATCCCGGGAAGCGAAGAGGTTGAATAGTATACAGAGCATCACTATTATAAAAAGAACCACAGTGTATTAGTCAAATCAGTTTTTCTGCAAACGCTAATTACCATGTGCTTATCTTTTTTCATACCTGAAAGCAGTGATCATTTCTTTGTCCAACTCGGGAATGGATCCATTACTGAATTCCGTGAACAGCGACGATAAAAGACGCAAGAAAGGTCGCTGATTAAAGTTGGCACCACGCTCCTCATGGTGTTGGGCCAATACAAGGATAACGATGGATAGTGTGTCATTGAGCCACTGCTGTTTCACTTGGTTCGTCTCGGCCGACGCTTCCGAGGATTGATCCAATTTTGTCAAGTAAAAGACGAGCTTCGCAAAGGCGTCGATAAGAGAAATCACACGACGTTGATGAGACACGCGCACCCGCTTGGCAGAAACATATTGATTCACGCATGTTTCAATACACAAACGCAAGAAAAATCTTCGCTGCTCGCCAGTTTCCAATGTAGTCAAAATCTATTGACGGAGCACATAAGTAACTGTAGGGCATAGTCGTAAATACAGTGTGACATCTACCTTTTTCACCAACGAGTCATAAACAGGTTCATGAGCCATAGGATGTCGTGACAGGCGGCTCCACTCTGCCAAGAGTATGCGTAACTGTAGACAGTCGGCCGATTTTGCAATGTCCCGGTACGGTGACTCCATGGAAGTTTTCAGATCTTCCACCAATTTTACAACACTAATCATCTTTCAGTAAGTATCATCTGAATTTCATCTACTCGTGGAGAACTTTAGGACTTACTTGGAGGGGGCTTCATCGCTTTCCACCAGTTTAGTCAAAGCAGACACCGTCAGTATATGATCTTCCAATTGGGTTGCAGGGGTATCGGACAACATGCACAGACGGATCAGGTTGGTGGCGAAATCAATCACACTATCGGCTTTCGCAAGGATCAATTTCGCGAGATGAATGTCGTACTCTTCCAAAGGCAGTAATTCATGACGAATCAACATTGATATAACCGATGCATTATATTTACGCTGTGAGGAGATGAAAAAAAAAATTCCCGTGAGTCTCTTTGCAAAAATTTGGCATTGGGCCTCCCAGAAAACGGCAACTCACCTCATCATCAGCGTATACGAGCCAAGCCAAGGTTTCTTTGGTAACATCGCCCGATAATTCAAAGAGGGATTGCAAGAAAATGGCATAAATCTCCAAAGCAAACGTGGTCGAGCTTTGATATAACATGTAGACTACTTTTTCCACAAAAGTGAGCATGGTCTGCAAAGGTGTGGAGCTTTGACCAATCAACAGCGGAATTTGACGAATCAACAAGCAGATATCATGGTTGGGCGGTAAAAGCGCGGTACTGGTAATACCAGAGAAGCAGATCAGGCGATCCAATTCTAGGAGCATTTGCTCCAACTTAGCTACCAACATGTTGGCGTTCATGCCATTAGGCATAGGAGGAGGAACAGGAGAGCCAGCAGGGACGCCTATGCAAAATGTAAAAAGTTTTACAACCGCTATTCATACAGAATCGCCCATACGTGGATACTTACCTTCATGGTTCATCTCTACGGGAGGCGGATGGTTCATCATGCTTCTAGGATCATGTCGCTCATAAATACGCATCTAAAACATTAACAGTAAGTGTGTATTATCTTGCAGTTTGTCACTCTCTTTGTACCTGTTCTGGACTGACACCATCTACAGCACGCAAAACTTCGGGTAATTGGACATGGTGCGGGACAGCATTCGTATGAAGCGTGTCAAAATAAGCCGCATTGGATTGTTGCTTTAGATGAGATAAGAATGAATATGTTGAAGAGAACATGAAGGTATATATGCCAGGATGCAAACTTACTTCGCGATGAGCAATGCGACTAGCATAGGCGGGAGCCAGCTTTCGATCAAGATCGTTCAGCGCTTTTACTTGAGCTAATTGCTCAACAAACGAGCAAATGAGGTCCAAATTTTCAGAGACAACCGATGTAGCAATTTCATCAGCAAGCGGCTGTATCAAAAGCAATAATGTTCATCATCAGCTTAGACACAAATAATATAGAATCACCAGCTACGTACCTCTGGAACACCGGCCTGTACAAGACTTCCACGAGTCGTGGAGATCATGTTGTTGCACAACGGCTCCTTACAGGTCGCCACAACAAGATTGCCGATCAACAACAACACCATTGAATGAGCAGCACGCTTCAACTTGGTTTCGTCGGGCTCATTAGCAAAATCCTTTAAGATCAGATCTCTTGTCGACACGGTGACAATGCTGCTTGATTGAATGATGATCGGTGGCACAATTTCGGCAAACGAATCAGACAAGGCACGGAAGATCGTGATACGAATGACAGAATGCTGCGCAATCAGTTGAGAAATGGCAGGATTGAACTGCAGTTTGGCCAATAACGGCGAAATGTCCACTTCAGGTCTTTGAGTAGCTGCTTTGGAAAAAGAAAAGGTACAATGTCAGCTATTACCATGCAACAACATTTGGACAAGCTAGATGGCTTACGCAAACTCGGAGTATCATAGCTTGCAGGCTCTGCTCTGGTGGCAATATCGGCCATGCTCGGCATGGGCGTCGGCCGTTGGTCGGAAATACCCTCAATGCCAGGGGGAGCCCGTTTTTCCAGAATAGAAGTCGGCTCAATTTCTAGAAAATCATGATGAGCTTCATATGCAAGAAAAAAAGCCAGTTACGAGCCTTACCATTCAGATCAACGTCCAATGTTTTGTAAAGAATCTCGATTTCAAATTTGAGGTTCAGTCGTAGATCCTCGTTCCAGTACAACTCGGCTAGTAGCTTCATGATGCTCATTAACCATGGATTAGGTGGTCGAAAGATCTTGCTCTTGCTGGCTTCTTGCAATACTTTGCAAACGAGTGGAATCACCACAATCAATTTATCGTTATCATACGCATCCAGCAACGAATCCTGTTATTTGTCATGTCATCGATTAATAACTTTTAATGACATCAACTGATAGTCGAGATAGACGATGTTTACCTTGAATGACAGGTCTTTATGACGAATGGGCTTATTTTTGGCAATGGTCATTTTACCAAGCCAAGTACCAAGGCACTTCAACAGGTTACGGTCACTGGACGAGGTTGCAATGCTCTCGGACTGAAGTAGCAATCGGATATTTCGATACGTTTCTTCGATAATGATCTCGTTCAATTGGAGAATATCCAGTTCATTCAGCAGCGACATGTAGAGATCGTGGTTGTTTGGCTCGATGCTTACGCGCCGCACGACAAGGTAATGACTGAACCAACCCCAGGTAGGTTCTTGCAAAAGCTGACGCAGCTCCGGTAATTTCTGACTCAAATTGCCGAGAGACAGGTTGTTGATAAGAAAAGAAATGCGCTCCTGCACACGGGGTGGTGGGTCCTCGAAGGCTAAATCGGAGGTGCTTTGCAGTAGTGCCGATACGTTACCCACTTGATCGGCGGTTTTCCTCTTTGGCGAAGCTTCCGCGCTGTCGGGACCAGAGGAACGATTCACATCGTCAAAGTTGCCGGCGGTTTTGGCTTCCGGATACTTTTGCAGTTGTTGCATGATCCCGGAAATCGTCTCGGTAATGGGAGGGTAGGCTTTCAGACCATCAACCTTTGATAACAATAAAATATACTGAGGCCATTCGGATAATCGTCGACGGAATTGGAGAAGCGTCTGCACACCAAAATTGAATAATTTTGTTCCCGGCGGTTGACTCAATGCATCAAGGACATGTTTCAAAGCAACACGCAGTAGCTGGTACGATATCAAATGCTGATCAACGAGTAAACCCAGCAATTCACCCGTAGCCAAAAGTTCGTTTTCCGGGTATTGATTAAAGAAACGCGCCTCATCCAACTGATTGTCACGGACGAATTGTCATCTTTTAGCACACGCTGTTTGCAAAGTTTGTTTCCTTGTTGGATCCAGAGACTTACCAAAATATGCACAGTGCAAGAAAAGAAATCCACTTGTCTGGGATCTTTGGACGATTGACAGGCTTTCAGAACAGAAGCAAATCGCTCGGCACTAATATCACCCGTATATAGTCGCTCGAAATAAAGACGCACCATTTCTTCTACATCCGGCGCATAATTTCGTTCGTTGTCACCATCCGTGCTGCCTGATATTCTACGATCCACGGGTCCTTTGGCGTCCATCAGCTGAGAGTACAGTTGACTGTAAAGCTGGTTTAACTTGGCTAGTTTCGCGGTTTCTGCAGGCGACAATGATCTGAAACGTTTTTTTTTTTTTTTTTTTTTTTTTTTTTTTTTTTTTTTTTTTTGGTTTGATGTGAGCATGGATGATTAATAGCGAAAGGGGCGAGATTTGAATATCACGTACCTCTCCAACAAGACCCGGAAGAAAATCATGATAACATCGACGGACAGAGTCAAGCTGGGGATCACCTGAGCTCCGGACTGACGTGCCATTTCAATGGCGCATTTTCTTTCCAAAAACTCGAGACACGCAGGTACTAGGCTCTTGGCATCTTCTGATAAACGTTCTGTAAGCCATTTTTCGAGATTGAGATGCTGCCTTCGTGCAGCTAAAGACGCCAAGTCCAACGTGAAGAAAGGCACCTCGGCTCGCAAAATATATACAAGTATCTGCAGATGGGTTCCATTCGTTAGCGACCTTACCAAAATTTCAATATCGAAAGTGTCCTGAATAGCGTACCTTTGCTTCCTGGGCAATGTCAAGAATACGCGAAATAGAGGTGGCGTCCTTTTTATACATATCCAGGAACCCTTCCAACAACAGTTGTGGATGTACTTTCCATAAAATCATAAACACAAGGTTGGAATTGGCGTGTCCGATCACAAAAATACTGAGTAGTTTCAATACAAGATTCTGATGTAAGCTGTTCTTGAATGGCTGTAACTGAGCCAATCCCAGCAACAACAATTCGGGTGCCTGCAGGGCCAAGCGATCCATGAGCAATCGTACATCATCCGCTGCGGCTGTATCTGCCATGTTGATAATAGCCTCAATCAATTCCAAGCAATTCAATTGTTGCGAAGCCAAGTGAATGGCCACCGGACATGCGTTGGCGGGTAACCCTCGAATGTGTGTCTCGCGTATGACTTGAGTGATGGGGGTATGATTTAAGTCGAGAATATCGGCTGAACCGTACACCATCTGATATAACACGCTTAATTGACTTCGTACGTTCATCCACGGCTGTAAGAATACGTGAATTGGGAACAGCTCCTTCTCATCCTAACATGAACATCATGTCAGTACATGACATTCCCAAGACAAAAAAGAACGGCCCAACACTGATTTCACGACTTACTTTGCGACTTGCTTTCCACACGTCGACCACCATTTTGAAGCCTTTTGCGTCATACACGATGAAATCGGCTCTGTCCAGAATTCCCATTACCGCGATCCAATCGATAGTCGCACTCTATATAAAGGTTTCCAGTCAGCCACCATTCCCGTCTTGTACAGTTTGTACCAGTAGATCATGGTTACCTTTTCTTTAATGGCGTTGACAAAATTCTCGATATGCCACGATTTTCCTTCATTTGCTCCTTCCAACTTGGAATGCGTGCGAACCATCACTGCTAAAGCCTGAGCAATACTTTCTTCTGTTATAGAAATGCCTTCCATGGCCTGCAGGGCGTTTTGTACATTCGCGCACGCGGGATAGCCGGTATCGAGAAGCCTTTTGCTGAGAATGAGTGTATCTGTGGGTTGTGACATTTTTCTAACCAATCTAAAAGGGAAGAAAAGAACTCGTGTAAGTATTTCTTTGTTTTGATCAAACGGATCTCTTGTCGAATAGGGTTCAACGGATACGAGGCCAGTTATTCAGGTACACTGAGGCATATCAGTGGAATCGAGCTGTAACCAAGCAAAACAGCAACGGCGATGAAATAAATATTCGAGATGACAATACTTACAATGAGGTGGATAACACTTGCAAGTCAGGAATGGCAGCGCTGAACATGAACCATTTTTGGGTTGAAAAAAGGTTCGGATCGTTCGGATCGTGTTGTTGACGTCACTTGTTCGAGCCGGGGCGGACCTGAGAAGCTTGTGTTGCGGTGATGTTGGCCCAATGGGCATCGCTCGTTTCAGCTCTTTACTGCTAAGCACCCTGTTTCGATATTCTTATTAATATCTGGTCTTCTGAGTAAAAGTTTTGATGCATGAAGAAACTTATATAGTTGAACAAACTTTTTAAATCGAGGCATATTTCGAGGTTTGAAAATCATCCGGTTGGCTTTAGGTACCTTCGGATTTTTCGATGCTGCGAACTTTGGATCGGTAATGCATAACAACCTCTAAATACATTGACCCACCCTGGGGCCGACTTTCTGGACTTGAGAGCGGACGTTTATCAGTTTTCAAGGTAAAGAAAAAAGAACTCGAGTCCCATTTTGATGACGACGTACGGTGCTGTAGTCATCGCCGTTGCTCATATTTGCCAATCGTGATCCCCTTCCCTGTGCCTCTCCGCCAATTGATAAAGCCAAAACATGTACAAGATACATCAGTGTCTCCAGTGTGTTGAATGCCTTGCAGATGCAAACTAATATTATTAGAAAATGAGAGGAAAAACAAAATAAAAAGAGGGTTATGAATTGTGGGAAGAAGATGGCAAGCTAAAAAGTGGGCAAGTCAGGGCAATCAATTCGAATCGTGACCGTTGCTATGATCTGTAACATGTTTTTGTGATGCTATAGTTTTCTCAGTAAATGACCATAATCGTTTCAATAAGGAAGGCCCCAAAGAGTAGAGATCCAGAACAAGCTCGGCTACAGAGAAACAAAAAATTAGTCACGCATTTTTTATGCGACAGAGCCCAAGATGTGCGCTTACAATCTGTTTCTTCCACCGACATATCGTTCGTCATATGCTGCCGTACAATCGCGTGAAATTGCTCCGCTTGATCGGGAGTCATGGTGCTTAATCGCCTTGCCAGCCCAAGCATATCAAATCCCTACATACACAGAGTTATTTAAAAATCAATCTCGCATCTTCTCGCGTCCTAACAATAAGCTCCACCACAAACAGAGTAATATCCACCTCAGGAATTCCCCACGCATGGCATGTCTCTGAATCCAGCTTCATGCGGTGAATCGGGTTGACGCTGTTGAGATCTCTTTCGCTGTAGATATCATCCACAATGCTTTTATCGTTGGATTTGGTCCGTTTCCTTCGAGATTGATGCTGATCCTCATCTCCAATATCAGACAATCCCGCGATACTAATGTCGTAATCGGACGCAAACCCTAAAGGCGTAATTGAGTTTTGAAACTCGGTAGGGGACGTTGACATTATGCCGTCAGGAGAAGTGAATGACGGTGGCGGTGGTGAGGCTGAAAATGTGGATGGGTATTGCACAGAAGTATTGCCGGTATGATAAGATGGTGTTGAAGGGGATAATGCACGACCGGGGGTTTCTTCACGCTTGACCAAACCCGGTGAGGATGGAATAGGGGATTTCAAAGATTTCGATGCAACATGAGAATGACTGGGACGTCGCTTATTAGCTACAGTGGGTTGGCCATTCGCATTGGAAGGAGGTGCAACATCCGTAGCTAATAGGTTAATCAGTTCTGGAGATGGGTTATTGAACGCCTAAAGACACAGTCAGTTACCCCTTGGTTATGAAACACGATCTGCAAAAAATAACAGCGAGCCAAAATCTGGTGAAACTTACTATGCGATGGATAATCGAGTACGAGGGTTGGACGAAATTAAGATCGAAAAGCATGATTTCGGGATGGGCCAGGTTATTGGTAAAATACAGCACAATTCGCATGTCGAATTCACCCCATCCTTTTTCCTGCAGCGTATACGGTTCCTTGGTAGCCACTAGAGAGAGAATACAAATCCTTGAGAAAACCCTTTCTGACAAAAAAGGCCACAATAAATGTTCCTGAACATGGATATTTACCCCGCCGTGGATTCTCAAAGGTTGGATGTAGAATGTAATCCACATGATCCAATAAAAGTGATAATTTGCCCTTCTTCTCTTTTCCTTTATCGACGGCAACAAGCTTGATTTTCCAATTTCGCCAAGGATGTCCGTCCACCGATTTTGCCCCAGGACCTTTGATGATGCTATTCTGGCAAATAATCTTGATATCTTGCCCTAGTTCCGTCTGAATCGAGGTAGAAACAAGAAAGTAAAACAAAATCAGATACCGTTTTTAGAAAGGGCTGAAGTCGTGCCGTATAGAGGAAACAGGAATGAAAAAAAGTTACCATTGTATTACGCACTCTCCGGCGTGACCGTTTACGTTAAGAAAAGACTATGCAATGTCGTTAGCGACCATGTCAATTGAACATGTCAGCCAAGCGGAAGAATGTGGTGTTTGGCATTGTAACTCAAGTCACGGTACTCCATTGAAGCGAGAACAAAAAGCAGTAACAGATACAAAAGAAACTGAAAAGCGAGGGGAGAGCGTAGTTACCTCAAATTCCCAGAGAGTAAGAACCAATGAGAAAAAGAAAGGAGATATTTACGACGGAGGGAACGAGGTTATGGTGTTGGTTAAAAAGAAGTACAAGAATATCGATCGTCTCCAACCCCCCGAGTCACATCCAAATGGACGGTGGGCCCGTGGACCTGGGAAAATTTCAACTACCGACCTTGGTTCCTTTCAGGATGATTCCATGCATCCACTGACGGTTTCAAGCGTGCATATCCATAAATATACGTTTACACCTTTTTATGTATGCACGACTAAATATAATTATTACTCATACTGCAATGAAGCACGCTGTGTATATGGGCATTTAATGTTGGATCCAATCATGGCCAGCCGAAAGGTGCAGAGAATCAACGAATCAGAGTGAACGAAGAAGCAGTCTCGGACGCCCGGTGATTGAATTCTTGAAGCGGGTTGTGCTCTTGTCCTTTTCAACCCATTTTTTTTTTTGACACTTCAGCGATCGATGAACGACGAGGACGATTTGCTCGACGACAATTTTCTCACCAGTGACTTTCTCGATGCATTGGAACGCCAAGAATCGCAATTTTACAGCACACAGCAAGGCGCGACTACGCGCGTGGGAGAAGCATCGATGTCGGCAGCGCCTCGTATCGCACCTGTCATTATGCGCGATCCCAATGTGGTCGAAGCGACATCCAATGCGCGTGTATGGGATTCAACGTCCCGAGAAGATATCGAAAGTCAGCTAAAAGAGGTACCTTTTTTTCCATGCGCGTATTACTCTGTTCGATGTTCTTATAATTGATGTGACTCTATTCAAGAAAACGCAAGTCATCGATAATTTACGTTTTGCTGTGGATCAGTTACGGTCCAAAGTAATCCACGATGAAACACTGAGAGATAACGCGCTGCGAGAGCTGGAACGATTTCGTACAGAGCTAAATTTTAAAGTAAAGAAGGACCTCATCCAATCCTGGAGTCTCCGTCATTGTACTTATTTTAATCTACAGAGCCATGAACTAGACAGCGCACGTCGAGAATTGCACGCTTTAAAAGTCAAACATGCACGCACCGAAGAGCCGACACCTTCCTACGACAATGCAAGGCAATCAAATACTAATTCTCGAAAACGTACGATACGTCAGTTGGATTAGTTGGATCGGCTGGATCGGCTGAATCAAGAATAAGATTATCTGAATTATTGACAATGTCATTATCTGAATAGGGAGCACTTTTCCGGATACCATGGCGTTCATACCTTCCAAACGCGCGAATTATCGACGAGCAACGCCTGCGCCGTCCACATCGCCAATGTCAGTGGCTCTGGAATCTATATCGTCTGCGGCTCCAACAATTACCAGTCCACAGAAAGAACCTACGCCCGTACTTATACCTCCCTTGCAAGAAAAAACAGTACCACATCCTACAAAAAATCAGGGCAAGGTAGTTTCGTATTGGATTTTGTTATAACGTGGATGCAAGTGCTGAAATGAAGAATCTCCAGATTCTGCTCAAACATCTTTTGCGGAAAGTGTACGAAGAATGGTGCCGGGAACAGCACCAACCGTTTGATCATCACTTTTATGAATCACCGACATTGACAAGTGAACTGTGCACCAAATTGGCTCATAAGCTTATGCCAGCTGAATACGTGACAGAAGGTCATCGGAAACTGGCAATGTTAGCTTCGGATCTTGTCCAATGCATGGCGATGGTCAGCTACAAGGACGTGGCGATCGTCATCCAACAAATGATGAGCATCTTGGGACTCTGTATCTCCATCAGTAGAAAAGAAAAACTGGTATGTGTCTTTGAGGATCCAACGCTTTTTCTACTACTCACGGATAGACGCCGTACCTCTTTTTAATTTATTCAGATCAACGTTTTCAGACAGGCGGTCAACATTATACACACATTAACATCGTCATACAAAGAAAGTTCTCAATACCTTTTATCAGACCTTCATCGGGGTAAACTCATCCATCTCATTTGAAGACCACTTTACAAAAAACAAGCAAAGGTGCTAAACTGCGGCATTTAGCGGATAATTCTTCCACTTTATGGCAAATGGCGGACGGTTTGGCCCTCTTTGCTATTCGTAAAATGGAACAAAACTCACGAACAGCGAAAATGATGAGCTTGGTGCCGGAAGCCGAGCATCTCACTTTTGCAGCTCTGAGTTCCATGATGGAAGCACAAAACATTAGCCCCCTCGAATTGCGCGATATTATTAGCTCGCCTTGCTCACGGGAGGAAGCCCTTCAAACCATTCATACCATCCTTGATATATATGGCCACGTCGCTTCAGGTGCAGATGATCGATCGATTGCGCCGTAAGTGATCAAAGGAATATTTTATACTGATTATTCATTGACAATCATGGTTGCTTAGTTTTCATTTCCTGGCTCGTCATTCTTCCTTTCTTCATTTATTCAATTCACCCGCTTCTTTATGTATCGTGATTCACTCTCTGCAAATCGCTTTACTCTTGATCACAGGTAAACTATGAACACGGAACTTTTGGTCAACCAATTCTCATCTGATGCATCAATTCCAGACGCTTGGAGCAGCGGTATCGTTAACGGTACACCTTCCTTTGTCGAATCGCTGATCTCCGTTTTTCATTTCCAGCGACCAATACAGTATGACGAAGAAGTCAAGGTCAGTTAATCAATCGCTGTCTAAGCTATTGGAAAGCATTGGCTCATGCACAACTATTAGTGGTATAAAGCACGCTCCGAAGCCCTGAGCATCTATGGATCCATGCTGTCGCGACAATTTCCTGATGAGATTGAGTCGGAAATGCGCATGATGGTAAGTCAACCAACGTGTATATACCGCTTGCTGTGACAAGTATATAGGGCTGATCCACATTCCATATGATATTCCAGTTTTTGTCTTCGTTGTTGCATACAGTGAAAATTGAATGTTGGCGATTGCAGACAAGTGCAGAACCGCCTTTTCCACGGATTGCCGAGGAACAAAAGTAAGCTTGTTCATTTTCTTTTACCTGCGTATTGTTGTGTTACCGGAAATTCATTGTCATGCACCTAGTGAAAAATTGTTACTCCAATGCTCATCCTTGGTGATGGTCATTTTCACACAACATCCTGGTATATTTGACGAAGATCAGATGGAGGAGCCCATTACCGAAGCTTTGTCCATGTTATCTGCTGTGACACAGGAGGCATGGGGAAGTCATCATCAAAGTAAGAATGAGTGTCTCGAAGGAAATGGTTAGATTCTCCTCTAAACGATTGTTTCACAGTTCACAGCATTATCCGAAAAATCCTCAAAAAGTTGCAGGCATATCGCAACAAAAAGACCTCCAAGCATTTACAGAATTCATCGCCCATGATCATTGATTGATCCGAATACGTTCGTAACCTGCAAATTTTGTATATAAAATGATCAACATATGAAGCTCGTATCAAAGACTCAAGGATTGGATTCTACTGGCTCAGATACAGTGATTTTTTTTGGTCGTTAAGTTCTTGCTTAGTGAGAAACACTTAAATACCGCGCCTTCTGTTCCCGACGCCTCAGATTTGACAGTTGTTTGCATTACCCACACATAGTTTATTCCACGACGGCGCCCTTGGAAGGTGTGAAGCGAAAGGGAGTTACTGTCTTCTTTTTGATTTAATATACAAAACGAAAATAAAGTGTGGCCTTTGGAGCCCCTTCTACATTTTTCGACTTCGCTTCTGCAGGAGTAGTTATAACCTCGTAAAAAGTGAGATTAACCTGGTGGAAGGTTCCCTTTGACCACTTTCTACCAGGTTAATCTCACTTTCAGTCAAGGTTAATCATACAATGTTCAACACACAGTTAAGATTGAGCATCTGAAAATCTAATATACGATAATATAACTCTATGGCTCTGCTTTCTTCTTTATTGATATGTTCTTTTGGAGATAAAAATGCTGCACCAGCCTGAAACTACTGAAACACGCCAATGCGTTCGCCCATATTCACTTTAGTTTCAACGGAATTTTCGGAATTCTGTAAAAGATCCTTATCCCATGCCACCACGTCTTTGGGGAAGACGGCAATCACAGTGGATCCGCCGTATTGGAAATAGCCCATTTCTTCGCCTTTCTCAAGATCGTTGCCAACTTCATTTGCATGGGTCAATACAATCGATCCGACGAGCAAGGCGCCAATGGGAACAACAGCATATCGGAAACCCTTGTGACTCTTTAGCGTCATGACCATACGACGATTTTCCGTGAACACGTTTAGATTTTCATTAATGGTGCATGGATTCACTATGGGAAACGCGATCATGTCTCAATAATGGTATGTTCAAGCGGAAAGTGTACAACGAAGTACCTGTAAAGTAAGTGCCTTGAATATCTTTGATGCTTTCGATTGTACCACGTGTCAAGCTATGCCATCGGTGATAATCTTGAGGCGCTAATCTGAAGATGGCTAAAGAGCCTCCGTCCAGCTCCGCCGCCAGCGCTTCGTCCTGCAACAAATTTGGCAAATTGAACTCTTTGCCTTTAATCCTATATGCCAAAATGAGTTCCCTTCTTAAAAAATCAAAACGATAACATTAAGTGCTGGAGTAGATGGTCATACCAAAATTCGGCTGCGGCATCCACTGTATGAAACACATTGAGACGACAATCTGCAGCAGATATTAACACATCCTTGAAACCGACGTGCAACCTGTGAGTCACCCATGGTTCTCTTTAAAAAAAAGGTTGACGGGACTTACTGGATTTTCCGCATCTGCGATGGGTCTTGCTTCAGGTTTGATAGCTCGCGTGAAAAATTCATTGAAATTTGTATAAGCATTGATGTCCTGAATACAATACTGCGACATATCGATGTTGTAATGATCAATAAAAGGCTCGATCTGCTTAACCGAGATTGGATCTATGAAAAAAGTGCCTTGACGTCTTGATTCATGAAGGAACAGCTTATGCATCAAATGACTGTCAACCACTACCAGAAAAAGTTCATCATCAGTGACGCCTAGTATCTTTGAGGACAAGAAAAGCAGAGTGAAACGATTCTCACTTTTTTGTCGGTAATGGCCCACAAACAATAGATGCATGCCGATTCGGGTATATATGGGCATCTCTTCGTAGTGATATTCCCCAGTCTATATAATTTCTCCATATTTAGAATGACGTCCTTGCGAAAGCAACAAAAGAAGATGGTCATGTGTAACCTCGCGGAGGACAACGAAATTTCCGTAACGTTTCTCGATGGCTGTTTTGATATTCTCAGGAAAAAGATGGGTATGGAGCCAACCTCGCAATAGCTTTCGTTGATACCAATGTTTCGGTGCACTTGGGGTATGAATTCCACCGTTGACTGTGATTTTCAGGGTGAGCATTTCATGCTTTGTCCGGTATTCATACGGTAAAAGGTCTTTTATAGAATGATACGCAACCTGTTTTCCCCTGTAAGCTTTCATCAACCGTTTTGCTCAGACTCTATGTAAAACAAAATTAATGGTAAGAGAAATCTTGATTTTACGAGACGGTGCTAAACCGATCCGGATGCTGTATTACGTTCATAAGCCCGTCTGTATTATCATTTTCGATGTGATGTTCCACTTCTTCATGAGTGGACAAAGGGATCTCGTCAACGGTCATCTTCTTGGAAAGATTATTTAAAAAAGAAGAAGGAAAAAAGACGGAAAAAAGAAAGCAATAAACTCATCCTTTTTTTAGTGCCAAAGTTTATTTAACTTGATCAAGCTCGCTCAGCCCGACTAGCCGATAATTCCGTCCGTGTTGGATGCACATATAAAATGAACGCCTTTCAAAAATTTGGTGTTTGGTTGGCGGAGATTCAAGCACGGGTTCACGATCCAGTTGCCTTTTTCTCTATTGCCACTGACAGCAAGGCCACAATAACAAATGATGATTGTATGTTTTTGGGGGTATTTTTCGTTGTCATGATATTTGAGCTTTTATTACATGATGTGATAGTTTTACTTGAACGCTGAAAAAATCGATGTACCCAATAACTTATTAGACTTGTTTCTTTTCATCGGCGGGGGTGCTGCGAATTACGCGTTTTTGCACTGGAGGATCGAAAGCTTCCTTTTCGGCTTCCTCTTCCGTCATTTTACCCTCATGCTAATTCATCCATGAGCAAAGCAAAGAAAAAATAAGACTCTAATCGTTCCTCACTTACCACAAGACGAAGACGATAGATTTCATCATCCAAGCGCATATTGTCCACAATCAAGTCACGTGTATGATTAAGAATACTATGCACAAAAGGGTTTAACCTCCAAAAATCCCTCCGAATCATGGACTGTCGTCACTTACAGCAATAACAGTAACGTAAAACCAGTAAGATACCTTGTTATGGATAAGACGTCAGGTTAACTTTTCTTACACTCACATGATGGGATGGTGAGGTCACTTACATATTTCGTTGAGCATAGAATTTCTTGGCCGCCAATCCAGCCTCTGCACGAATATCGTGGGTCGCTAAGGGAGAGCCTGCGTCATCTTCAGTTTGAACGGCTTCATTGATGGTCTTTAAGCGGTTAATGGCATCTGTTGGGCTGGTGATTAGATTTTTTGTTCCCATAACACTTTGGTTTTTTTGCTATTACCAAGGAATAAAACAAAAATGAACCTAAATAAGTACGTGTTAGTTCCATCATACATGGGGTTTCCGGTTATCTTGTACATTACCCAAAGACAATTCTTAGAATGTAACGTGCATGGGCAACCTAAACGTGATAGACACGATAGAGGGTGAGTATTCATATCTGATACGTGATGCACAGACCAAAGAAACACGTTACCATGGGGGATGTCTTCATCCATCGATATACTGCCTTCTTCCATTGAGTAGGGAAGGGGATCTATTACGAATTCAATTCGTCTCAGTAACTATGCAGACGCGCCAAGTTTCCTTTTTCCATTGACAAACATACCATAAGCAGGAAAAAGGTAAAGACCTAAGTTTTTTCGAGGGGCGTCAAAAATCATGCGATTCGTACATATGAATACATGGTTCCATTCTTACCTCTACCGCAAGGATGAGAAAGACAATAGCATAGTAGAGTGTCATGTTGGTTTTGAAAAATAAAAAGGCAAAGAGAATAAAAAAAAAAGTGCATGTTTGAGGAGGGTGAATCCGATTTTTATACGAAAGCTCAGCTTGTCCTACGTCATGGTGGAGTCATTTTGCCCATCCGCAAAAGAAAAAAAAAATTCCCTTTTTCTCTTTGGGCGATCGATTTGCTTTCCTAACTTTATTCATTGACTGTTCAAGCCCGCATCTGCATTCATTTTTCTGTCATTGAAATTGTCATCCCTTAGGTGGCAAAGTAAGACCGGAGAAGTACCGTTCGTGAGAAGAGCCATCCACGTACTGAATCACCATCGTGTAGCTCTTCTCATTCTTTGAATTGCTGGTTCAGTTGTTCTATGGAAGAAGGAACTGAGAAAGGCTATGGGTACGCTGCCGGTGTGGGAGACCATATGCTTGACCCAGTATCATTAGCTGTCAGTGAAGCAAGGGCCAGAGCTTCTCTCAGATTCGTTCCATCGAGAGCCAACTTCATTAAGAAACTCTATACGTAAGCTGACTGAAAATGGTGGCCTTCTTGTTCGGCATATAGCTCATGACAAGAGTAAAATGCATAGGATGATTGACGATCCCAATATAGAGCATCTGATCCGTTGGTCCAGCAACGGCAATTACTTCATTATACTGGATGAGGCGGAATTTTCGAAGTCTATTTTACCCCGGTATTTCAAACATGATAACTGGGGTAACTTTGTTCGCCAACTCAATAGTAAGCGTTCAATAACTTTTTTTTCATTTCAACGCGATGTGCATGTTGACCTTTTTATTATTTTTTTCATTTTATTGGCAATATTAAAAATATGTCGCTTCAGTGTACGATTTTCATAATGTCAATCATCTGCTGTCACGAAGCTCCAGCAAGGGTCCCAAAGACATCATACCCGAGGCCGCGTACGCGTTCCAACATCCATTATTCTATCGCGATGGACATGGTGACTCTCAAAATATTCGAAGAAAGACTTCGGCAGCTCCTCCTCAGTTGCGACAGAACCGACGGTCTTCTTCTTCGCAATATGAACCAACACGGTCCACTTTGCGTCAACGCTTGGAAAACTCCGTCGGAAACATGAATCGAGATTTGGAACGACTAGAATACTTTGTCAGAAATGTTCAAAATGAAATTTCCACCTTGGAAACCAATGTCATCCAGCAACAAGAGGTAAATACTCTCGGACATTATTTTTTATGTGGTATAGGATGGTATGCTTTAAACTATTTCGGTCACAGATGATACTACGATTATCGGAATTGCTTCGCGACAATATCAATGACTTATGTAAGTATCAGCGGGTCGTGTTCACAGTCATGGGAGCCACTATGGGGTTTCATCAGATCATGGGAGAGGATATTAATGTCTTCTTTCTTTCTATTTCTTGTAGCCAATTTGCGGTCTGAGCTTGGCCGTCATTAAGTTTTGTTCGACCAAAAGAGAGAACAAAGCCGTCTTTGAAGAGTCCTATCGTCAGTCTTTGCTTTGGAAACAGCAGAGAAAACAGTTTATCAAAAATGTCACTCGTTGATATTCACAAAGGATCGTTATATGCGCAAAGGAAGTACACAGTCATCATGTTACTTGCCAACTGGTTAATAAAATTATCTTGGGCTCCCTGTTGTCGTTTCTGATAGACACAGAGCCGTTTCACTTTGATATATGAATGCACCATCCTTACTCCACCCCATGGGTCAATCCATCGTCGGGATTTGTAATGAAAAAGTATCTGTTCATTCGTTCTTCTTATTTTTGGATGCGTTAGTTCAATGGTGCTCCATTTCGAGCTTTTTGAGTTGAGTGTAGCGATGCTGAAATGGTATAAAGAAACGGGGTTTTGGAACATCTTTGTCAACCCAAGCGGTGTGGAACAGACGGGGGATTCCAAATTTAGACAAACACGGGCAACAGCATCTGCATTTTTATTTTCCCTTTATTTTTTTTCCTCTTGAATACCTTGGGTTTTCTATTTCTTCTCGAGCAAAAAGTCGGCCACAGCAAGCATGTTCGAGAATCTCGTGAATGCCATTCATTCGGACTCGCAATATTCCAACAAACATGCAGGTAACTAGTTGAAAAGATTCAATTCTCTTTCCCAGCTCAATGCTCACGAAGGGACTATCCTGCTTTTAGTACGAGTGAATGTCTACGACATGGTTTGTGAAGCGTGTTATAATAGTGGAGTTATATAAAAAAAAAGGGTCGGCCGACTTATTGCAAGATATTAGTTAGAGCGTAGTTTTGTCACGCAGTTTGGATATTATGCGCTCGGGATGGGTAGGAAATACATTGGGTCTCACAAAGCGACTCAATCGTAGCGAAAATTTGGACTGACAAACTTTTTTGCTTTCAGGCATATTCCATTCAGGATTAGAGGTATACGGTAAAGAATACTGTTTTGGTGGGCATGAATATCAGGATACCACTGGCGTATTTGTAATGGATCCTAAAATGGTGCCACCTGAATTAACCTTCAAGTAAGGCATTGAAACATGACAATTTCCCCTGCCTTTCCCCAAATACATGAACGCTCACTATCACGCAGGCAATCAATTCATATGGGATATACCGATCTCTCGGAGGACGAGCTGGCTCAAGAAGTAGCCATTATATCACAAGAGTTTGGAGGAACTTCGTACAATCTTTTGACAAGGTGAACATCAGTCATTAGAGATGGGATCAAATATCGTACCAAGCACTGATAACAGACGCTGTAGGAATTGTAATCATTTCACTGAGGAATTTTGTCGACGACTCACGGGAAAACAAATACCGGCTTGGATCAATCGGGCAGCTCGACTGGGCGCACTAGTACCCTGCGTGATCCCGGGTGAATGGATTCAACCGCCAGAATTTGAGGATGAAGAAGATGGTAAAGAGTTCAGTCCCATTAATTCTCTTTTGCGGCCGTCATTTTTAATTGTGATTCTTTTTTTTTTCGTTGGTCTTGGTAGTTGCATCTATCATGGCTTCCGCCGAATCTTATTCTTCCTTACGATCCATCGCTCCTAGCCGATACAGTACAAACAGCAATCGAAGGCTTCATGCCCCACCCTACCTGTCATCAGTACGAGCCAAGGACGAAGATGAATCGGATTCCGACCATTATCGGTCTTCTTCCAGCGACATTCCTGCAACCCATCCCTTACTTAATTTTCAAGGCATCAATAAACATAACAATAAAGATATCTAGTATCAAAATAATGTGTATTAGATCCTTGACCGAGAGCAAATCAAAGTAAGATTTCTCGTCTACAGAAACAAAAAAAAAAAAGATAAAAAGGAGGCTAAAAACCGGGAACACTACAGAGCTTTAACTGGCGTCACATTTTCGTTTTCCCGTTTGAGGCGCAATGTAGAAAGGATGAGCTAGGTAATCGGCATCGGCGTCTGTTCGTTTGAGACACGTCAAGCACACTCGAATATTTTTATGCCCAACCACCGCTTCCAATCGTTTCGGTAACGGGCGTACGGTCATTTGCAATGGAGACGACGTACTACCTGGCAGACCAAAAAGATGTTTATCGGCTGTTTTGGTTCCTTTGGGTGGTCGACCTCGCCGCGGAGTCGAAGTGGCGTGCGTGGATGGTTGTTGGCGATAAACAATATGCTTGGGATGTTGGCAGTAGCCAAGTCTGGCATTGGATTTATTTCGTGCTGGCATGCTGTGCTTGACAGGCATCACCAGTGGGATTGACTTGGATCCTGGCTTCCGAGGTGACATGTGGATACAATCGGCATGGTTCGTCTCAGGAAAAGCCGAAGACGAGGGAGCCGAGGAAGAAAGAAAAGCCAGAAAAGCCTCGTCTTCCAGTGGATCAGAGACAGAACTCGAAGAGAAACTGAGCAAGATGTCATGGTCATTCTCCATATTGACATCATTAAGTGCTGTTTGTGTCGTTTGTGGAAGAAGCTGAGGATTAAAAGGTGAGGTAAGCAGCATCACATCCGACGGTAGCAAACTGAGCGATGCGGTTTTCGTACATGCTGTCGATTGCTCTTGCGAGCAAGCGTCTAAATCAAACTTTAACATCACCTGAATGCGCATTCAGGTGTGTTTGATACGCGGTTGATGTATGTACTTTTATTTCAGATAACTTTGGTGGGTCTAACTTGTACCTTTTTCAATTGTGTGTATGAATAGATGGATCGTAAATGCCCCATTTTTTTTTTTAATCGATCGAATGCCCGTCTTTATAAAGATCACTAACCGACTGGTTAAAAACGAGTTGCTTTTGGTTCATTCGATCATCATGTGAAGAGCGGACAAATTCATCAAAGCAAAAACAATGACATGGCTCACGTCCCCTCCCAAGACGATGGCCTGTTTTGTTCAGTAGAAGATCATGGCTCACTCTCGCTTCCGATTCACCCATATTGAAGCTATCATCGGTTTAGATATAAGCTTTTTCCTGATAGCTGCTTGTATGGCTCTACAGTAAAGTGTTGGAATATTACCTTGATCGGATGTATTTTCCATTCTATTGCCCATGAAAAGATAGTGGCTAATAAAGGATTTTTTTGATGATCATCAGTCATCATTTTTCTTGATAAAAAAAAAAAAAAATTGACCCTTTTTTATCAATGTATTCTTAGGCATGGAACACCTGATCTTTATTTTCATCTATAACTCTTGTTATATCGTTGCTGTGTGCAATAATAACCGTTTGGATCATTTTGG
Source organism: Radiomyces spectabilis (assembly GCF_025331425.1). NCBI lineage: Eukaryota > Fungi > Mucoromycota > Mucoromycetes > Mucorales > Radiomycetaceae > Radiomyces > Radiomyces spectabilis. The sequence goes on along the minus strand of NW_026251936.1, from coordinate 1,228,040 downwards.
TCATGTTAAAAGGTGGCGGGTTCCAGTAAGCTTGATTTCGATGGCCAATCATTGGAAATTTCCGCTTCGTTCCGTTTTAGGTCCCCCCAGATTTGTCGCTTTTTTCCTTTTCTATTCGTTTTTATTTTTATTGGTGTTTGTCACGCCTTTATTTCTTTGTCATGTACCGTTTGATCAGCGTCGCTCGACAAGGAGCCCAATGTGCTGTTAGAGCCCACAGTGCTTCACTGCGAGCCGCTATTCCCAACCATGTGCTTCGTTCCGGCTTTCACCATCTCGGCAGTCAGCGCGCATCCGCCTCGGATCACTGGCCACAAGCCAAATCACACCCTCTTGTGGATAAACTGCGCCAACATCCTCACATTATGCAGCAGCTGATTGACTTTACCGCCCTTTTGCAAGAGAAAGGGTTTGATGTTTCCGGTAAACAACCAAGCATGATGCAGGTCAGTTGGTTTCGAAGAGAAATGAGTGGTGCATGAGACGTGTCAACTAAAAGATGCGTGGGGTAGATCATGAAAGTCATGAATGATGCCGAGATCAGAGAACGTGTCAAGAAGCTTGCACAGGATATGCAGGCTGCCGGAATTCAATTGGATATGCAAGCGATTGCAGAACTACAGAATAGTCTAGGACAGCATCAAGGCTCCGGCGAGTCTGATGAGCAAAGCGAAGGAAAAAAGAGCCCAGTAATGGACAAGGTGAAAGGTTTCTTCAAGAAATAAAAGAAAAAAAAGGGAAATTTGGGTAGATACGCACAATGGCCGAAAGTTGTAATGTCTATTGATTTTATTCTTTTGATTTCGCGAAAATGCCTCAATTTTTTGAGCCGTAAAGCAGTAATCATATTCAGTTCAACCCACAAATGCTGATAAATTACAAAGACGGTTGATTCGCTTTGTGGTGAGCGCGTTTGGGTGGCAGCCCCCCGCAGGCACTGTTCCACTGGGGGGAAGTGCGCAATGATCGGCTAAGACATGATATCATAATGATATCATCATCCCCATTCTATGGAAAAAGAAGGCTGGTTATAAATACAGCGCGCATTTGGCCGCTTATTGCTTTAATTACGTGTAAATTCCCATTTTTTTTAATTCAATCAAAAACAATGTCCAAACCTGTCGATTTTACTGCTGAAGCACCACAAAACAAAGACGGTAAGCACCATTCGTAGGTGATTTTATCCACCTTCGGCAAGGTAGACTGATTAAAGATTTAACTTAGCACCGTGGCAAGCCCCCATTTCGCCACGCGGCGAGGACCCTTGGAATCAGTCCAAAGAAGCTCGTCAACACCCGGAAGAGTTTTCCACTGCACACGGTACCGTGGACTTTGACAACAGCTCAGATGATGCCAATTCTTCGCTGCAGCAACACTCGCAGTCTTCAAAGAAAAAGGACCCTCACAATACAAAAGATGCTCAACCTCATGATAACACAGAAGGATTCGGACACACTGTATCGCAGCCTCACGTCGTTGATAGTACCATTAAGCGCGATCCTGATAACATTGGCGCATAACGTAAATGTCTGATCGACCTGACAATACGTAGACAATTTCCTTTTTTTTTTCTCGTCTCTTTATTTTTGTATCTATTCTATATTCCCTGCAGCAGGACTACTTGTCAAATAAAAACACTTCTGTCCAAATGTCGGAAAGACATGTCATCGGAAACATGGTCTGGCCGAGCAATGATTACCACACGACATACAGCATCGGTTACCGCATAGAGGTGCTACACAAACAAAGTAGAGAACCAGTGCGCGCGGTGATGTCTGAGTCGAGTTGCCTTAGGTTCTGGACCCGAGTGAATGTAATCAACCATGATATACGGCGCCCGGATTTTTTTGGCATGTTGCGGGAAAGTCATTGAATAACAGGCTTACCACTCCCAAGGACGCGGAACTGGATGGATCAGCGTGAGCCAATAAACTGTATCCAATGGTGTTTAATTTCACCGCTGAAATGCCACACTGCGAATTGCCACTTTTGGTTGTTGAAAAAGGGGGGAATTGACCGACCACACATGGCCTGCGTCCTTTTTACCTTTATTGTTTTCTTGTTATCTTTGACCTTTGTCCTTCCTTTCGTGCTTGCTCCAGTTTTAATTGTTACTCTCATTTTTTTCCCTAACTAGCGTTTTTCGTTCAATCTCAAAACACATGGATGTGCGAACCACTCGACATACATCAACTGATCTCGATGAAATCAAGCGTAAAATCGATCATATCCTAAAGGATCCGGCGGAAGCATTCGCCCAGACCACCATCGACATTGATGCCATGACACTATCTGAAGCCAAGGCCTTTGCTGAACAAGGTAACGAATTGTTTTGCTAAAAAGTGTATCGTATAAAAGTGTATCGTATAGCAGAACAACAAAAAATGTTGGCGTTGGATCTGATAAATACTAAAATAGCTAAACATATAGGAGGATTGGGGGCTTGCGTTTCCAAAGCAGATGTATTGGCCGAGACTTCGGAAGACCTTATGTATCTTTCGGGTTTGTCACTTGGATACTACCGGTTGTCTTGGTAAAAGAAAAAAGGTTGTTGACTTGACGTTGACTAGGGGAACGCATTGTGGTACTGAAACATATCAAGGATGATACTTATCTGGTAAGTTAAAAAAAAATCTCGTAATCAATGAAACTTTGCTCTATGGATGAGAACATCTTATGATCGAAACTGAAAGGGATACTGTGAAGGCGTCATTGGTCGTTTCAATGCCGAGACGGTGCATTTTGTCGAACTTGATCCACGCGTTTTGAAATCTTTGGATGCCGACCTCGAATTGACCCTGGATTCACTCTATCACAATTCCGATAATAATGATACTCACCAGAACCATTCGCATCATCCTTCCGCCGCCTCTGATTCAGAACCACTTCCGCGCCAGTCATTGCAATCCGTATCCTCTACCTCCTTTTCCAACGCGGGTGATCGACCATATCCGGCAAAAGCGAGTCTTGAAAGTTTCGCTACTCATTCTTCAGGCTCGGCCGCAGATCGACACCATCCTCGCCAAGGCCCTTATCATCCTCCACCTCCTCCAGTGATCCAGACGGCGGCTCTCTATCCTCGGGAACCTTCCGAACACTTTGATACTTCTGATTTTAACGACAGTTATTCCAACGATTTCGATCTCGAAGAACCCGCCTCGGCTCAGCCGCAAGGCATTTTTGTCGCCCAACAGACCCAATCACCTTCTGTCATGAGTCCCGGTAAAAGTCCATTTCCTGTCACGACAACTTTAAAGAAATCCGTTAGACCCAAGATACCGTTGAGAAACCGGGTACAGGATGACAGCAGTGAGGAGGATCCTATGCAGGAAGATGCCGATCACGATGGTGACGATGAAGATGATGAGACGGGTAATGACAGTGGGATTTCATCCAGGGGAACAAAATCAAGCGCTTTGAATGGATCGACCGAAACAGCCACGGTGGATGAATACGGATTTATCATTGATCCGAAAAAATCATCTACCAATATGTCGTTTAGGAGGTAACAACCACGCACGTTCCAGCACGGATTCATCGTTGTACTAATAGGGATAAGTGCAGCCATCGCTCGGATATGTCGGCCAAATCCATTAAAGCGTATCGAGAGCGTGAAGTGAAATGGTTGTCGATTGTCGGAAAGCTTGATGCAGGTACCGCCAAGAAAGACGCCAAACTCAAGAAACTGGTCCGCACAGGTATACCGGCATCGGTGCGGGCCCGCGTCTGGCAATTTTTAGCTGGTAGTGCGGAATACAGAAAATCAGGCATGTTCAAGGTAAAACCAAATAAATTCGCGTATGAAAGCTTGGGTATGGGGGAAGTTCGTGGAATTCACTTGGGAATATTTGTTTAGGAACTCGCCCAGCGACCGAAAACCAAAATATATGAAGTCATTGAACGGGACATTGCGCGATGTTATCCGGACCACACTCAGTTTAAAGATCCCAACGGTCAAGGACAAACCGATTTACGAAGTATTCTTCAGGCGTACTCTCAATACAACTCCCAACTGGAATACTGTCAAGGCATGGGCCGCCTTGCCGGGTGTATGCTGATGCAGATGCCTGTGGAAGTACGTTGCGCAAAAAATTGCTTGATGATAGATGTGGGCTAGTAGGCTTAACATGGCTCGCTTAGGACGCATTTTGGTTACTGGTTTCGACGATTGACCGATACATGAATGGCTATTTTACCCCGTCATTGTCGCAACTTCGTATCGATGCTTATATTATTGGTCAATTGCTGAAAGATCACCATCCTAAATTAGCGCAACATTTGGTGAGTGAGAGCTGTGCTCGCAATATAGAGTCTCTGACGATTGATAAACCTGTGTATGCTCTTTCAGGAAACAAACGATGTGCTACCGATCATGTATATTGCGCAGTGGTTCCTCACTGCTTTTACCATGACGTTACCTTGGAATTCCGTGCTTCGAGTATGGGATGTATTTTACTTTGAAGGTAAAAATATATACGTCTGTTGTATGCATGACAGATACAATATACTGATCGTGATGAACTTGATGAATGTTTAGGCGTCAAGGTGTTTTATCGCATCAGTCTAGCTATCCTGGAACTCTGTAAAGGTATCACAGAAACAAAACAAACAATAACAAAGATTAAACATGGAACCACGGAAAATAGGTACTGACGAATAGGTATTAACTTTAGATCATTTGCTTCAATCATGCCCTACCAATTCGGAATTACTTGCATTTTTGCTTCATATACCTCATGAATATCTTGGACCTGATGCGTTGCTGGACACCGCTTTCCGAATTAAATTGTCCAAGGTCGATATCCAACGCTATGCGAAAAAGGCAAGTACAAGCAACGACGCTGCGACGATGGGATTGCCTTTTGAGCATGGTATCAAGAACCTCAAAGTGGGGAACACCACGAATTTCTCAAGCCCCAGTTTGCCAAGTCTCAAGGGTCTGAGCGGGAAAATCAAGCGACGGAATTCCAGCGGCCATGTGAAGGATTCCTACAGCAGCTACACTTTACATGAATCATAAATCATAATTCCTCTTCAACCCATTCATTTCTCATATTGTCTTTTCTTTTAATAATCAACATTCGTAATAATCAGTGCCTTTCCCTTATTTTGTTTCCCACATCGATTGTCTTGACGCAATAATTGACGAGTTTGGATGGTGGGACGTGCGTCAGGTTTAGGAGCGGAACTTGATTTTCTCTCGTCGGCTGAATTTTCGCCGTACGATGACGGCAAGTGATTGATTGTATGACCTTGCCGTTGAATTAAAAAAAAAAAAGGACAACTCGGGAAGCCTTTTTTTAAGTTTTTTGATACTGCCTTATTTTTTTTTTTCTTCTTTTATTTTCTGCGTTCAACATTTTATTTCTGTATTACAAAGTTCATGAGCTGGAAGGTAATTGCAAGCATTCCTGAAAGACACGTACATGGCTGTCATGGTGTTGCTGTCACTTGTTGACATGGTTATATTCTTTTTTGTGATGGTGTCCAGGGATTCCAAAAAGCTGTAAGCCGTCTTCCGCATCAAATTCTTTCCAAGAAATCCGAGAGTAAGTGACCCAGAGTTTGGAGAGGAAAAAGATCGATCGGGAATGGCTAAATATAAAAAATTGGAATGAAAACAAAGCTACCAAGGATGCGGAATTCATGGCCCTCGAGAAACGATTCTCGGACTTTACAAAGGTTGTAGAACGATTTTACAAAGATGCACAAACGTTTCGGGATGCAATTTCATGTAAGTCCTACTTTTTTTTCATTTTTCCCTTAATTCTCAAACTTTTTGTTCATCCGGAGGGTCTGTGGGGCATGCGCCACACGTCAAAAAGAGACCATGCCCGTTTGCAACCATTGAGCAAAAAAGAAATGGTGTTACCGGTGTGACTGATTTGATGCGATTTTGTGCGAATAGCCGTGTTGATGCATCAAGCTGCTATGGCGGGATTCCTTGCTACGATCTATGACACACATATTGGCAAAGAAATTCCAGAAGGCGCCATTCAGAAACGGGTCCAACAAACTCCGGCGGCATCGTTACAGGCTGCCAATGACGCAGAAGCCGCCATGGCTTATTGCCGGGATGAAATATTGCCTGAATTGGTAAGCCAGACATATTGATTACCACGTGGAGATATGACCCATGGGCAAGCATTCTCATGTTTTGGATGATCAAAGGATGCTGTGGATCGTGATATTGTAAGACCACTGTTGGAGTTACTGGAAATCATGCGAGTGATCCAAAAGACGATTGTAAAGCGTAACCATAAATTGATCGATTACGACCGTCATCGAGCATCTTTGAACAAATTAAAAGGAAAAGACGAACGAAGTTTCAACGAAGAAAAACAAATCTTCAAGGTGGAAGCCCAGTTGCAAACCGCCACCGACGATTATCAGTATCTCAACGTCATGCTGAAACAACAATTGCCACAATTTTTCCAGCTAAAGACGCAATTCGTTCAACCCGTATTTGAACACTTTTACAACCTCCAGACGAAAATCTATGGCATGATCTACGCTCGTTGTTACGAATTACTGAATGCCAACGCAGACTATTTTGTCACCAGCCAAATGGGGATCGAGGATGGTTACAACTGGAAAAAATCACAACGCGATGTGCGAGCGGAAATGGAGAATATGGATCTTTTGAGATCAGGAGGAAAAACTTGGCTTGCAGGTAACACAGAGTGCAAATGAGCAATAAGACGGAGTCTGGATGAAGAAACAAAAGTGATGAGAGGAAAAAAAAAAAAGGAGAATTCAAGGGAGATTCCAAAGGAGGCCAATGTTTAGGTTTGAAAGGATAATATCACTAACGACTGTGCCTTTTTTTTCTTGTTTATTTGTTGTCGACGATCAGCTTCGGGTGGAGCCAACAATTCCAAGTTATCACTGAAGGAACGCGCGGCATTGCGAAATCAAGAGGGTGGCGAGGGGCTGCCGCCCCCTGCGTACGGTTCTCCAAACGGTGGTGTCACTTTGGTCTCAACGCCGATGGGTTACCCAAAAGATTCATGGCAACAGTCGCCGCATTTCCAGCAGCAGCAGCAGTACCAAAATCAGGCAGGCCCTGCCTCACCACCGCCACCGCCACCCATTGCCAATCGTCAACCTGCAGATTACGTTATTGCTCTTTATGATTACACCGCTCAAGCCGACGGCGATTTGACGTTTAAAAAGAATGATCGAATTGAAGTGGTGGAACGAACCGCTGATCAGAACGATTGGTGGACAGGACGTCTGAATGGAGTCACCGGTATCTTTCCTGGTAAGCCTATGTGATAATTTTGGGTTTGAATGCAGGGGCGCAAAAATAAGACGATTGGGGAACAACATGGAATTCGAGACTAACCAAAGGATGTGCATGTCGAATTGGACGTTGTATAGGCAACTATGTGGCCAACGCCTAATTTATTACACTGTATTCCCTTTTTTTAATGTGCATGACTGGCTTTGGCAGCCACTTTGATTTTTTGTTTATCTATTACGAGGCGAAGACTGATTACTTTTTCTGTTTATTTTTTGTGGATGGAATCAAAGAAAAATAAAAGCAAAAAAGAAAAAAAATAGAGAAAACGAAAAAAAACTAAACAAAGGAGACAAAAGGAAAAAAAAACGTACAAGGATTGCATATCAAAATATTTTTAGTGTAAACATACAACATAGATCAAAGTGAAAGAAGAATAGTAGGTGAGAAATACGAAGAAAAAAGCCATGTGAAAAAGAATCAGAGGAAAAAAAAAAGGGTATTAAAGAATCGTAAGAGTGGTGACTTGAGCTTGTTTAGAAATTTTCGGTTTTCGATGTTTTTTGGTGTTTTTCTTGCTTGTGAAAGAATATTGATTTTCGTTTCTTCTTATCGAATTGCATGTTGATTGGAATGGTTTGTTTGGTCTTCGTATGGAGTCGTTGAAAAAAGAAAAAAAAAAGCAAGTCAAGTGGAGTGAAGAGAACGTTGGCAGAGATTGACGAGAGAGGAAACAAAATTCGAGTCGAGGTGGATAAGACGTCCGATACGAGGAATTAATATGGAGGCAGAACATAGTTCACAAATCGTGCCAATTCAAAAGAGTTGGAACATCGTAGTAAGTTGCTTTGAACATGAGCGTCGATTTCCTGCAAAAATAGAGAAAGAAAAAATAGCGGGTGAGCAATCTTTGGTAATGCATTGCATTTTTCCATTCATCGGTGACAACAAGTTACCAATAAGACGTCTTTAGCCGAAGGTCGTGTACGTGGGTTTTCATCCAGCAACCAAGCAACGAGACCACGCATGTACATGGTGGGATAGCTGTAAGTGAACGTGGGGCTGGGTTCGCTCAGAATAGCAGCAAACAGTTCAATTTCGTTCTTTATAAGATAGTGAGGCGGTACTCTGTCCATCATTTCAATGATAGTGACACCAAGAGACCACATATCAATCTTTTCGTCGTAGTACTGTTCCCGAATAACTTCGGGTGCCATCCATTTGCTGGTTCCTAATCTTTCTCGGTTACGTTTCGTGGTGCGAGTAGCCAATCCAAAGTCAGCTACAGTCAGTCATCGAACAAAAGAAAGCCAAAAAATGGTAAGCATGGATACATGTGGCTTTTTTTGTCTTTTTTCAGAAAGCGTACCTAGTTTCACTTCACCATTCCAACCTAACAAAAGATTTTCGCATTTGACATCACGATGGATAAATCCTTTGCTGTGAAGATACATCAGGGCCTTGAGGGTTTCACAGGTAATATGAACGGCATATTCTTCGGGAATGCCTCGTTGACAGAGAACGGCAAACACCGAGCAACGTTGAAGATCCATGGCCATCCAAACATCGTCACGCCACAATGTTACTTCACGTAAACGGATAAGGTTAGCATGACCGGTTGCCATGATACGCAATTCTCGTACGATAGCGGCTCGGTATTCACGGTCGGGGTCTAGCCGACATCGTTTGATGGCAAGATGCAGATTCTTTTTGTAACGATGACTGGCTCGTACAACCGATCCATTGACACTAAAAAAAGCAAACATTTAGACAAAAAAAAAATAACCCAAGTCAGCCCAACATGGGAAACACAAAAAGGTTGAAAACGTTTTCGTCCAACGCAGTGGTTATCCACGTCGGCAAGAAAAAAAAAGAAAGGGAAAATAACAAATAATATTGAAGAACCACAGAAATGAGAGAAAAGAAAATGGAAAGGATTGGATGATTTTAAAGTTGGAATGGTAACCATACCCTGTTCCGATTTCTTTGAGACCGCCGTACTTGTTACGCGGATCAAGCGAAGATACTTGAATTTTAGGCAGCGCTTTGCGAATTCTACGTTCAAATTCGTTCTCCGGTCGGACCAAGGGCGGCAATTGCGGGATCTCCGAGCAAAGGCCCGCAGGCAACCATGGTCGTTTCGAAATATGCTTTTGCGGATTGTATTCACGTAAGCTGTACGTCTTTTCTTGAATCGGTTCAGGTTTAAGAAATGCGTCACTGCCTAAAATGTTGGGAATTTCATAAAATCCTGGTGGACGCCACACCTCCTAAAAAAAAATAATGAAAATTATTGGTGAGAACATGTGACATCGCAACCCAAACCAAAAACAAAAAAAAGAAAAAAAAAAGAAGGGGCTGGGGGAAGAGAGGGATGAAATGCACACCAGCATCACACACACACATATATACACACAACACACTCACGCACCCAGCTGGATAGTGAAATAGAGACAAGTCAAAACCAAGTCTATGCTTTCAATTTTTGGGACGATCTGGAAAATCCATACGGCCCAAAAAATATCAAGCAAATGAATGGAATGAAACGGAAGAAAACTCACTTTGTTGGGATTATTGGTGGAGTCCATTGATTTGGTACTTTTAGTGCTGTAAAACGAAGCTCGTCGCAAGCAGCCAGTTGATCGTCGTTTCATCGTCAAGTCCACCGTCATCATTTCGGCTTTCAGTCGCATTTGCTGGTTATCGGCCGTCGACGATGATTTGGATTTTCTGAGGTTGCCAAGAGACGACCTTTTTTTTCCAAGTAACCCTGGCGTGCGCTATCATGGCCATCAGCTCTTTTTAGTTATTTATCATCGTCAGGGTGAATGTGGGAAGAAAACGATGGAGAAAAAAAGCATAAAGATTTTTGAAACGTGGAGTTCTTTTTTTTTTTATATCATGATAACAAGAGAAGAAAAAGAGAGAATAGGAGTGAGAACGTTGAGGAAGAACATATTACTTACTTCTCTGCTTTCTTTAGCAGCGGCAAGCATCGCTTTTCCATGGGTACTCAATGGCGAAGTGTGTTTATTGGCTGTAAGGGTAGGGTTGATACACTGGAGCATGATTGTCGTTCAAGTCAGATGGAAAGAAAAGCAAAAGGTCAAGTCGACTTTAAAGCAACAAGCCAGAAAGTAAAACGTAAATAAATAAAGAAAAATACGATGCAATAAAGAAGTTAAGAGTGATAAAAAAAAATGATAAATATAAGAAAAAAAAGAAAACGGAAATCTATAAAGGCCACACGATAAAAAAGAAGCAAAGAAAATAAAAGAAACCCAAAAAAAAGGACAAATGCATATTTATTGTTTTTTTGGCACACATAAAAAATGGGTCCAGGAAACGGATGGCAAGTCGCACGTGTGGAATGTCCATTAATGGCTATTTTTCTCTATTTCCACATCCGCCCACCTTGCTGATGATCATCGCTTTCTCGCTTTGTTCTTTCCTCTAAAGACAGATAAAATATGATCTATCCACGTTAAAATCTGTGGATGAGGATGGAATACAAGAACACTCATGGTTTTGATAATACGTCGCTTAAATGTCGGTCTCCAATCGGAGAATGAAGTGTGTGGGTGGAAGACTTGGGTGAGGGTGCCTCGTGTCATTGAAAGGCAACGTGGCAATTTGAAGGATCGTTTGTCGCACCACACTAGCCATCTCAACACCGTATGTTACAATCGCAGAGTGAAAATTAGGCTCAAGTTTCTTGATGAGATGAAAACGAAGGAAAAAAAAATTGAATCCGTATTTTTCCTTATAAATTGCTGGCTAGCGTGATATGATCCCAAAACATGTTGATAAACATGGCTTCAGCAATATTTGTACGACATTCACCGTATGTAAAGTCTCCAAGCGTGGAAAACAGATCGTCATGCCAGCGTCGATGACGGTGGCACATCGGAAGATCCTTCAAAAAAGATAGAGAATTATAAAAAGACGAGAGAGCACGCTATTGGATGTCGCACAAATCTGGCCTTCAGCATAATATAAGCGCGCATGAGCCAGCCGTTCTTCATTCGCGTATTGTTATATTGGGTTATTTTTAATTTTTGTTTTTCCGATGATATTGTATATTTGAAATTGCTGTAGACAGAAGATCGTAGAAAATCTTTCATGTGTCTAGATGAATCAGCATAAGCAGTGTTCATGATATTAATGTGACGGATGAATAACATTGGCCGTCGCAGTGATGATGCATCGAACCCAGATATTCACATAATGCACGTTGCATTATTTCATAGAATGGTTTTAAGCTCACCGGTCTCTGTTTTTGTCGTTTATCCATTTCGATCTGCAACTGACCACCACTATGTACGGGCAGCATATCATGATCGTCATGCTATACAGTTAGCCGACGCGATGGGAAAGTAATAGGTCATTTTTAGCGGATGATACCAATTACCCGACATAATTTGTTTCATGATTCCAATTTAGATAAAGTGGAAAAACAAAAAAAAAGGCCCATTGAACTGGTGGCGATTCTCGTAGACATTGAGGCATAAACAAAGAAGCATAAATAGAACATTAGTAAACCATGCCACCACAATTGATGTGTGGAGAAATGACGGAATGGGCAAGTCAATTTGATATGGACGGACTGTCTTGATATTTATCATCAGAAATAATCGTGATTTTAGTTGTTGGATAAAGCAAGATTATCAAGGCACGGAAACAGGGATGAGGCTGCGAGAAAAAAAATGAGGTCTGGTGTTGTTCTGTGTTTTGCTACATTGTATGTCTGTAATTGTCTAGTGCGTCGGTGCCACGCCCAAATGACCACCTGCCATCGATTTACACCGTTCCAGATCGTTCCTCCTTTTATTGGTTTCAGATAACGGTTTCTTTTTTTCTTACTGTTTACTTTGTAAGCGCTCTCTCATTGGCAAAAAGTGTGCCTACGTAATCAACAACATGATGATATGTATATTACTATAGTTATTGGCAAAGAAGCGGGTCATCTTGACCCCGGAATACTGTTGCTGGACAACGTTCACCCTGACAGTTGAACGTTCCATGCAAGGGGGAGTTGCCAAAAATATCGGACTCTGGGATCTAGCATGGGAAAAAGTGGCAAATTCGTTTGCGTCAATTAAAGCATGGTTTCTGCGAAAATATCGTATTTAGCATATCTTGACCGGGGTGGCGTGCTCAAGTTAACATGAAACACGGCCGTGGATATGCTTGTAATAAAAATGAGTTTAACATGTGTCTGTTGCATTTTGAACGAGTTTCGCACCCAGCGTATGACAGCCCGACATAATAGACAATTAAACCCATCATGCTGTCAGTGGCGAACAAGGGACAGACAGCTGTGCATCAACTGGGGGCGGCGAGGGACGTTCGGAGGAGGGGGAGAACACCGCTGTCTAGCCCTCCATCCTTCCTAAATCCATCACCTCTATCCGGTTACACATCCTTCGCGTCTTTTTTTCGACTTGTCGTCGCTGTCATTCTTGCATGTGAACTGTGACCGCTCACACTCACCGTACTCACTTTTTTCGGTTTATAGCGAGCGTTTGTTCCCGATTTGCTTTTATAGTAACTTTCATATCCAAGCAACGCCAGTTATTTTTTTTTTACTGCGGTTCACGGCATGAGATCATAGGGAAGCACAATCTCTGTTCAGCATGAACAAATTACATTAACGAGCGCAAGTGTAATTAACAAACGAAGTTGACTGAATCAATGCGTTGACCTTTGTTAAAAATCCCTCGCAATGCTTCACCGTTTTGATAGAAGACTTGTAAAAATTCTGTGGAAGGGTTGGGTGTTGTCGTTTTTTGGAATCCCAAGTTCTCCAAATGCGTATGACGTGAAAAAGTCCAAAATAAATGGTGACGACTAGCTGCCGTTGTCTCACCACCGAGATAGAATGTTCCCATGGCAAGCCTTACAGCGTAACACCTGTCAATCGATATCTATGCATAAACGGGAAACTGAAATACTCGACAATAACACATGTTATTGACACATGACGTTTCGAACTTTGGTTAAAATTTTTCTACATGCGCCTCTACTAGGTGTCTTACAAAGCTGTTCAAGGGAGCTAATGGACTTGCAACGAAAATCGCTGTATCTTCCAAAAGCCACATTATTTATACAAAACAAACATCTACAGTAAACGATCACTCTTTCGCTAGGTCCTTGTACCGATAATTTTTTGCTTGTGATGCAGCCAGTGAAGCATGAATCTGTGCTCCGGCGCTTCTCTTCATGAGGGATAGATAGATCTGGCCCACTTTGGTTGCCTGTGTTCTTGTTCAGGCAGATATAGAAAGTGTCGACAAAAAAAATCTTTAAATGAGACAAATCTACATAATTACAAGGCACAAGGACAAACGTTCGATGCTATCGGACTATTCCTACCGGTTCCGGTGTTTGCCCATGGGCAGCTATATATTGCTATGTCACGCGTACGTAGACCATCAGCGATAAAAATCTTGATCGTTCGGGATGCAAACGATCGATCTACAGAAGTATGCACCAAGAACATTGTCTACCGCGAAGTGTTTGACAGCCAACAGCTGGATCGTTAAGTTCTTGAATCACGCACTGCGCTATGGTCCTATTTTGTATCCTCATTTATGTATTTTATGTTTCTTTATGCCTTTTAGTTTGTGTTTTTCATTGTTTCAGTACGTTTTATTGTATGCTTTTTTTGCCTCATGTTCCTTTACTTCTATCCTTATGTCTATGTTTTTTTTTTTAATTATCCTTTACCCCTATGTTGTGTTTCTATCATTCTTTTATGTTTTACTGTATGCTTTTTGTCCTTATGTTCCTTTGATTTTATCCTTATGCTATGCTTTTTCCAGGTAATGATTTTTCTGTTATATATTTTTGTCTCTTCCATTTAATATTATATGATGTCTAACTATTTCCGTTCCTGACTTTGCATACATATAGTTGTTCCTCTGTCGTGGATGAAGAAAATGATCGTTATGTGGCGGTGGGTCAGGGAGGGCAAGCCCCCGGGAAAAAGGAAAAGAGACTGAGCGTCATTGAATGTGCAAGATTTATGAGCACATCAACTAAATCTTCCCGAAAAAATCAACCCGAATGGAAGCTTATTGACAAAGATTAGAGTTAAGAGAACACCATCAAGCGGGACCTTTGGATACACAAATTCGAGTGCGGAGTTTTGAGTATTGCAAATGGAATATCTCATTCCAAACACATCTTTAATCAGCTACTATTCCCACTTCCCTCAGAGAAACATCCCTACTACACATCCAAAGAACCAAACTTTGTGATCTTCAAGATCACACGCGCAACTAGTCTACATAATCAAAATCTTTGGGAAATTAGCGATTTGTAAATCACATGATCTACACTAAGTTATCAGGATCTGTTAAACGTTTTTTTTTTTATCTTTCAACCATGCCACGCTGCCCACTTTCACGATAATAGGCGAAACAATCAGCAGCAAGATGCCGTTTGCGCCAGTTGTGGTTAAACAGAGTATCGTCGTCTTTCGAATAAAAATGTGAGTAGAGCTCTTTTTGAAGAAAAGTGGTTGATGATAGACTGGCGTTCTTCTGTAGCATCATTCAATTTTTTTTTTTTTTTTGGTCAGTTATACTGTATATGTCCTTTCATTCTCTTTCAATTTTCAATTAATCGAATAATACATAAGCAGACGTGCTTCGATCTATGAATTCATGCATCAGTGGGGTGACTATTGTTTCATCCATGGAAAACCATATATTTTTCTCTTCAATCTTATCTTTTTTCTTTTGATTTTCTCTCTCTCTTTCTGTTTGCTTGATAAACCCTCACTATCATTGTATCAAGATCCCATCCGCATCCATCATCCAGACCATTCTTATCCTGTGTATCTAACTTGGTTAAATCGACCACCATCCTCAAAAAGGTAAGCGTCGAGTGGTCTACCATCGATTTTGCTCCGGCAAAACAGACTTGGGGACTCTCGATATCTGGAATCCAACTCGAAGTTACCGTCACTTCTGGCCACGTCAATATTTTTTGCCTGCTCAAGCTGACACCACCGATCCATCGCTTAACTGTCCCTGGAAGCAATTTTATTTTCCGCATCGAAGAAGAAGCTTACCTGGCGGTCCGTATCATCTTTTTTTTTTCCGGTACACCATTTGGTTCAAAGGCAAGTCCAATTTCTTTTCCTTTGCTATGATGTAATGAACGTATACTAATTCAAATTTTTCAATACCATATAATCCAAGCCATGTCAAGCGATCAATGGCAATTGAAAACTCAAATAACATAGGTAAAATATCTTGAGGAAATTTGAATCAAATCAAAGAGCTTACTAACTCTTTTTTTTTTTAAATACCCAACATTCCCACACATCATTCTAGATCTATCATAACCTTGGGCGGGACGGGACTGAGGGGGTCAATAAGTGCTGCTGCACACATGTTTGGAAATCATGACTGTACGGTATGCCAGAGTATTGACATTAATATACCAAAGTTCCATCAAGAGTCTCGCCCAGGTTATGCCGTATTGCGTTAGGCTTTTGTCTGACGAATGTCGCTCAATGTAAGGGGGCGGCGTCCAGTAGCAGGTGGCATCCATTGCACAGCGGGTGTACGGTTGTTAGAAAGAAGTGTTGGAGAAAGATAAGAGTATTGACAGACCCGAGGGGTCTGATTCTAATATGATACTGTAGGCCTTGAGACCTGCTTGATGAACGGTTATTTTATCAATATTTCATATGATCGAATCTCCTCATTTCGCCTTGATTTTCAGGACACAATAGCAGTACGACGATATTCGTATTGATACAGTAAACAAAAGGGGTGTCAAGTTCATGCAGTGGCAATAACACAGTCAAATATGATACACAAAGCCAACTGATGCCAATTCAGCAACTATTACGAATTGCATTTTCATGCCAAAATATTGTCAGCCATCGCGCCCACTATTCTTCCTTGCGAAATAAACACTTTTAGTATAAGCTGGAATGCGAGATTGCTTAACACTCAATATGTCCCTTACAATAAAGCAACTATTTTATCCATTTCTTAACAAGCCGTACACCCGCTGTGCAATGGATGCCGCCTGCCACCGGAGGCCGCCCTCTTACATTGAGTGAATTTCGTCAGACAAAAAGCCTAACGCATACACGGCATAACATGGGCGAGAACTCTTGACGGACTTTGGTATATTAATGACAACCTTATGGCATCCCTTACGTGGTGATTTGTTTCTGAACACGCTCAAAACAGCACTGATTGACCCCTCAGTTCCATCCTGCCCAGGCTATGATCGATCTAGAAAGATGTGTGGGTATGTTTGGTATTTGAAAAAAAAAAGAGTTAATAAGCTCTTTGATTTGATTCAAATTTCCTCAAGATATTTTACCTATGTTATTTGAGTTTTCAATTGCCATTGATCGCTTGACATGGCTTGGATTATATGATATTGAAAATTTTTTAAATTAGTATACGTTCATTACATCATAGCAAAGGAAAAGAAATTGGACTTGCCTTTGAACCAAATGGTGAACCGGACAAAAAAAAAAGATGAACACCGACCACTCGATCATTATAAAATGAAGAGAATCAAAGGACATATACAGTATAACTGACAAAAAAACTAAATTAAATGATGCTACAAAGACGCCAGTCGCATCATCAACCACCTTCCTTCAAAAAGAGCTCTACTCACATTTTTATTTGAACGGCGACGATGCCTGTTTGCCCACAACTGGCACAAACGGTCATCATCTGGCTAAAAAAGGCGCAAAATTAACAGGTTCTGATAACTTGGTGTAGGTCATGTACTTTACAAATCGCTAATTTCCCAATTTTAAGTATGTAGATTTTGTTTTTGTTGGACTACTGTAACAGTCATGGCATCACATCATATTCAAGAACAAAACCATGACAAACTGGTTTCCCATCTGTAATTGGTGACAGATCTTAACATGACATTTTTTTTTTTTTTTTTTTTTTTTTATCTTGGTGATCCCAGGACTCAAACTCGATTTATTGCAGTTACAAATATGAATGGGGTTCTGATGTTGAGATATTACATGATGAAACAATGAATGGATATGGAGGATGGTGTGATATCGCGAATAATGTTTTTTTTTCTACTGCTGTGCACATTGAACACCTGAACGCGGCTGGGTTTCATCGTCTTCGTCAGGTGCTTGTGATGAATACATTTTGGAAGTTTGATAGCTATCGAGTTCACTCATGACAACGTCTTCGGCGTGTCTGTCGCTAAAAGTTGGCAATGGCGGACGAGGGGGCAAAATAGCTGCTATTTTGGCGAGTTGATCAGGGGTAGTCCAGTGAGGATCGGGGAAAAGGACGTTGAACTTGACGAAAAGACTGCCGTGGTTATGATGACGATATGCTGGCATGCCTTCACCAGGAATCACTTTGATCGTACCCGGTTTAACTACTTCTCCAGGGAATACAGTCACATGCAATACACGGTCGTCCAAATGAGGTATAGCAAATTGGCCACCGGCTAACGCCGTGGCTAAATCAATGGTAGCTTCATAGATAAGATCGTCTCCTCTGCGTTGGAATAGTTCATGTGGTTTTTCTTCGAGCATAATGATAATATCGCCAGGAATGATGCCGGGAGCTTGATCACCTTCGCGTGTAAAAGTGATCTTTTGGTTATCTTTCATTCCTTTGTCAATGTGAACTTCAAGAATCTTTTTTTCGACAACGACCTTTTGACCCAAACATTGACGACATCGGTCTCTGTCGTTGAACACCTGACCTTCACCTCGGCAGTCAGGACATGACTGCTGAATCTGCTGTACCATCGGACCAAACTGACGAGTGATGATACGGACACCTTGACCTCGACATCCACGGCAAGTCTGTACTGAGTCTTCTTTTCCACCGAGACCTCGACATCCACTGCAGATCACATGTTTTTGCAAAGCCAGCTTGGATGTTTTTCCTCGATACAGATCTTCCAGAGACACTCTTAAACGATGCATCATATCTTTGCCGCGAGGAGGACCCGAAGGACGTGAACGACCGCTACCGCCAAATAATCCTCCACCAAAAAGTTGGGAAAACAGATCCTCGGCATCCATTCCTCCAGCCATACCGGCTTGCCCGTTTAATCCATCTTCACCAAACTGATCGTACATTTGCCGTTTCTGAGCATCGGATAATATCTCGTAAGCGTGCGAGATTTCCTTGAACTTTTCACCCGCATCGGGATTCTTTCCAATAAACAACAAATTGATAACTTTTTTAGATTCTGCCCTGAATGTAACTGTTTTTTTTTCAAAGCACGCTTCGTTTTTCCAAAGTTTCATCTGTCTACCTTGTCAGGATGGTACTTGAGGGCCAGCTTTCTGTAAGCCTTTTTCAATTCGCTTTCAGTTGCATCCGGAGTAACGCCCAAAATATCATAAAGAGCGGTTTCGCGCACCATGGTTTAGTTGGAAAAAGCAATCAGGAAATTGGGCACAAAAGAAGGGGAGGAGAAAAAAAAAAACAGGTGGCAACTGATTTCTCAGATCCGTTCGGTTTTTAAAAAGGGAAATTCGTAAAAAGTTCCACATCTTTCTGGGGCATTCTTTGGGTGTTCTATGATTGGTCGAATCCGCCAATAATTCATGGTTGCAAAAAATGTTACTGACTTTTTATTTCTTTATTGTATTTTTTTATCAAGCAAATGATGAAGCCTCATGAGGAAAAAACAGGAGATTAGTTAGGTGGGTGGAAAGGCTCTACCAACATTTTGCTGAACTCCTTGATGTCGTTGGTGCCTCTTACTTCTTTGGTCAACAGAGGCATGCGTACAATATGGAAATCCTCATAGAGATCGTAAATTTGTTCTAGATATTTCTGCTGCATCTTGTGTCTGACATTACAGTGTTCGCAATTGGAACCTACAAAAAAAAGAGGACAAAATAAGCAAAGAGCGCCCTCATCCTGTTCCATTCCTCGAGTTTTACCATCTTTAGGAAATAGAAGCTGATTCACGACAATATTGTGGGTATCGATGTGGTACGAAGTGAGTTCCTGAATCATGCGCTCCGTTTCATAAAGTGACAAGAATTCCGAAATGCATACGCAAATAAAAGTCGTAATATTCTAATTCGTTCACGTATGAGTCCCATTTCGTTGCTGCAGCCTTTGTTTCCTCCTTCTTCTGACTGATTTAGTAGCGGGATACTTACAGGATCCTTGAATTGATTGTTCACTTCAGTGATGACAGATCGCATCTCTTCTAGTTTGCCAAACATGTCTTCTTGATTTTCATTCAGGCCCATCATACCAGACATCTAAACAAGCGCGGTTTTCTTAGGATCTTTTTTTCTCGGCAAATACACTGGATAGATATATTTACCTGTTGGAACATGGGGCCAAAACGACCACTTAATCCACTGATCTTGGCTAAAGCTTTTTCGAGGACGGTGGGGAAAGAAAGGAAACGTAAAGTGTGTCCGGTAGGTGCAGTATCAAAAACGACTACGGAGTAGGACATGGTCTTCACTTGCCTAACCCCATCATGGCGCCGTTTAGCTAATGTCTCGCTCACTTAATTATTTTTGCCGTGTCACTTACTTCATGACTTCGGCAAAACCCATGGCTTCATCCACACCAGGAATAGCATAAGCCAAGTCTTGCATCATACCACCCATGGCATTTCCTTGATCAGCTATCAATGGCCCCATTAGTTTTACCGTTTTGTGACATGTGACAATAGTATGCAGTGCCTTACATTGTTCAATCATCTCCTGAATGCTGGAAGTGGGATCAATTTCCTAAGAATGCTTGTCAGCTTTTGCACACCATATAGCAACGCGAAACAAAAACCGTCCCAGGACTTACCATGGCATACAAATTGTCAAAACCATTGACAAGTGTGGCTTCTTTGGTGAATTTTTGTCCAAATGCGTCGGACAAGTTGTGGGCGGGATCCGTGGAGATGAGTAGAACGGATTCACGGACTTTGGACAATTGGACGGCCAAACTGCAGGAAGTGGTTGTTTTACCTAGAGTTGCAAAAAGAACAGTTTGCGTTAGATGAAGTTTTTCTTGGAACGGGCGCCATCCGGCCCTTGGAAGCTTTTGTTCTTTCCCGCTCTGTCAAAAAAACGCGTGGGACCACTTATTTACCTACACCTCCCTTGCCACCAACAAAGATCCAATGCAAGGAAGTCTGATCCAAGACATTCTTCAAAGTAGGTTCGAGGGGCTGAAAATCGTCGTCGGAATAATCGGACATGGTTGTTGCAAGAAAAAAAAAGGGCAACCCGAATAAAGAAAAAGAAAAAAAATCGATGAGTGTCGCTTGCGTCAGCGGGAGACATGTCTGTCCGTTCGATCGGGGACTGAATTTAAAAGCCGTGATCAGACCCGGGCAACGGTTTCCCAAAAAAGGAAGGTTGGAAAAAGGGTCCGACAGGCGTTTGGATGTTTTTTTTTTTTCTTATTTTCTCGATGTTCAATAGAGGAACAGACGATGTGCAGGAGGGGGGTGTTGACTTTTTTTTTTTAACCCAGAGACTGGGATTCTATTTCTTTTTTTTTTATAATGAATTTTTGTGTCGGATCTAAAGTAGCGATGGCAACAAGTGGTAGTGTGGCCTATGCTTTTTTTTTTTTTTTTTGGCAATGGGTGCTTGACGACAAACGTAAAGATATTGCAACGGTATATGATCGATGTTTTTTTTGAAAGAGCGCCATGGCATCATTCCAGGCTTCGTTGAGAGAAAGCGAAGCTCTCATTCACTATGTTTCTTAATTTTTTTGGTCCACTTTTGAGCAAATACCGAGCCTCTTTATTTTTTTTTTGTTTTTTTTTTCTTTTCACTAAAATATTCCCTCGCAACATTATTTGCCGAACTTCCCTTTTTTTTCGTTATTTTTTATTTTTGATATTTTTGGTTTATTACACTTGGAGCGTGTGTTCAACAACTTTACTTACCCCTCCCTTTCCTTTTTGCTTGGTTGAAAAAAGGCATCGATACACAGATATACTTTTTTACCTCTTTTTATCCATTCTTCGATAACTGTCTTGTTCGATATTTCGCTTTTTTATACATTATATATTTTTCAGTGACCGATACCACCCTCCATGGCCCAAACGGCAGCGTTATCTTTTTGTTACGCTCCTCCGACTTCCCAACAATACGATCTCTGTGAGAATAAGGACTTACGCAATGCCTGTCAACAGATCGTAGCACAGCATAATTGTCAGATCGTCATTACCGCAAACGACGCTTCGCAAACCATCAAATCGCTCGTCGATACGCCCACCAACTACAACATCACTCTGACCGGCGCTTTCAATACCTTGATGGCGGCTCGCGGTGATCTACTTCGAAATTGTCCTCTCAAGGTAAACGTCCCACCCGTCATTCCCATCGTCCGATGCACCTGTCTACGTTCTAAACTTCTTTTTCTTACTTAGATTCAATTAACTCTTAATATCCCCGCTTCGGAATGTTCCAATCTTTCATTAATTCGAGATCATTGCAACAAGATCGAAGCCGAGACCCATACAACCATCACTATCGCTCCACCTCCCGCACGACGATCGTCTTTCAGTTCTGAAAACTCAGTGGCCATTTTGATCACCGGCTCACCGGATCACGCCGAGCTTGGTCGCGTACGAGTTTTGGTGATGCTCGATGAATTGGTGAGTTCGAAATAAAACTCCGGTGAAGAGATGGGCCTGTAGCTTACTCTTTGGGCTCGGCCCATGCACATGTCCAACATCTTATTCTAATTTTTTTCATATTTTTAACCATGGAAACTAGGCAAATCTTCGTACTGAAACTGTCAAGATCCCCCTCAAGTTTCAATACCTTATTTGCGGCAGAAGACGTGCCGGATTGCAACCCATTATTGAGGAAACTGCTACCAATATCTATTTGCCCTCGCCTTTCATTACACCCTCCATATTGGATCAGATGCCCGAAGATGAATTTGCTCCTCCCATTTATATTACCGGAGAACCAAGCAATGTATCACGCGTCAAGGATATGCTCATGAAATTGTCCACCCAAAAGGTAAAAAAAAAGATTCTCGGGATCTCCGTTACGGAATGTTTTCTCCCCCCCGTCCTTTCGAGAATGACGACAGACAGAAAAAAAAAACCTACGAGGGATGGAACTGTAATTATGGTTGGATGAGATTCTAATGCTCCAACATTGCTACTATAGGCCAAATCCATGTATCATAAGGAAACCATGCTCCATGAACAGAAAATCGATTGGATGTTACTCCATCGTCGCGATGAATTACGGAAAATCATGCATGACAATGGTAAATTTGATACCATTTTTCTCTTCCTATTGATTGCCAACTTACATAATCTCTTTTTTTCGAAATTTCTAATTTAGGGTCTTTTATTGAGTTGCCACTTGTCGGATCAGGCGAGAATAGAATTGCAGTCTACGCTGAAAACCGTGTGAATGTGGAACGCACCCTCCGGGCATTAAACTTTCTGGTAACGTAGAGACTCAGCATGCAGCAACCGTGCTCTCCGACAATATTGGCTTTTCTTTTTTTTTTTTTTTTTTTTTTTTTTTGGGCTCACCGCGTTTTTTTTTTTAATTTGCATTGACAGGCATGCAGTATCTACAAGGCGTATTTCTATTTCCATGACCATGATGGCACTGTTTATGATGCCAGTGATGGTCATTCGTTCTTTGATTCCATCAGCAATTTAGCCGGTCTCGCGTCTCAACTTTCGCAGGTTTCCGGTGCTGAAGTTACTTACAAGACAGAATCAGGTTGCGTGGAGGTACTTGGCACCGAAAGAGCGATTCGCAACGTGTATCAGCGATTGCAAGGCATGAGCTTTCTCAAGGTACTCTTAATTTTTGGAGATCATTGATGAAATAACGATCGTTTTATTAACAACGCGTTTTTTAGGCGTTTCATCATTACAGTATTTTCCGTGTCGAATCATCCAATGAGCAACGCGATTTCATCAGTGGCAAAAAGAACGGAAAGATCAACAAGATTATGAAAACTTCCGGGGCCAAAATTCGATTCTTGCCCGGGATCAGTGACTACAATTTTATTATCGAAGTGGAAAGCACCAGTTTCACCAAAGCGTTGGATGGATTGACATTACTGCAAGAGGAATTGCCCGCCGAGATCTCGTTTTATGTGCCTGAATCATATCACAAACGGATCATTGGCGTCGGTGGCAAGAACATCCAACGGATCATGAAAAAGTATGGTGTTTACGTCAAATTCTCCAATACGGAAGAATTTGCGTCCCTCGGTGGATACTACGATAATGAAGATAATGTGGTGGCTCGTACCCCCATGAAGAATCAGATTAACCTTGATAATTTGCGTCACGCCGTGATGGAACTGATTCACCCCAAAGATCGCGATTTCGTCACCCAAGTGATTGCTGTCCCCTTTCGATTGCATCGCTTGCTCATTCACAAGTATCAAACCAGCTTTTTGACGGAAGAAGTAACCAAGAAAACCAATACACGCGTCTTGTGGCCGGATGGTGAACTTGCCAGTGACACTGTGACGCTGATTGGTCCAGAGGCCCAAATGAGCTTAGCCGTCCAGATGATTCAAAGCATCGTGCCTGACGAATATGATCTGCACGTTCCGTATACAGCCGTTCTCGTTGAGACCATCCAGTGTGAAGAATTCCAATCGCAAGTCGTCGCACGATTAGCGCAAATGAATATACGTTTGGATCTCTCCTCTTTATCCTCCATGCCTTCTCCACCGACCTCCTCATCATCATCATCAACGTCCCCTTCCATCACCGATGGACCCGACTTTGTCTTACCACTGAAAATGAACAAGGCGAATATGGACGCTTTGCCTGCTGCGCTCAATATCCTGAATGATTTCCTACGAAGCCGACGAGTCACCATGTACGACGATGCCGTCCGGGTGACTGTGGGTGTTGGGGAACCGAAAATCGTGCCAACAGCCGTACGCTCGGATACCATCACGACTCGAGCCACGACGACGGCTATCCAGCAACCACCCGCTCGTTCATCGAGCTATCCCTTTTTCAATGCATACAATACCGAAGAAACCACATCCACATGGAAAAACTTTCCGGATCGCTCTGTGGATAACATTCGAGCCATTTTTGACGCGCCAATGGACTTGACCGAGCAGGAACGGATTGTCTTGAGCAATTATCGATATCACAGCATGGGAATGCCATCGTCTGGTTTTGGTTTACCAAACGTGACCACCACCCCGGCTAATAAAGACATCTGGGCCACGCCAGGTCAGCGAGGAAGCATTGGTGGCGGAGGAACAAGTAAAGTGCCGGGAGCTGGCTATCCTGGACCCGTAATTCCACCTGTCACCGAGAGCCGAAGCGCTACCAGTAGTAGGGTATGTCATCGGTGATCTTTTTTTTTTAATGACTGAATGATACTTACTTTTTGTTTATATTTATCAATAGATGTTTGCCATGGATGAGCCTCCTTCGACACAATTTTTGAATATGGGCATGCAAGCCAAAGATTTTGATCCTTACAACGACGATGATGACTTGACGGCTGCATTAAAATCCAGTCAACCTATTCAACCGCCTATGCCTGAAAATCATTTCAAGGTGCCGGCATTCGGGCCTGGTCCTTACGGAACTTACCCGACGCGATCACCACCGGCGGATCCACAGCAGTTACAACGGCAGAATTTCATGTTTGGACCGCCGTCCTCCGATGACCCTCATGGTAAGTCAAATGTTTTGCGCTACTGACGTTTTTTCCGGACCATCATCCTCTAAAAACCATTGATTTACAGTGTCAAGTATTCTTTCTTCCTTTGATCCGTCCAATCCCAACCGACCACCGGCCCAACGCCGAGAATCATCCAAAGGACGCCCGCCACCAGGAATCGATATCTAGACCTTCATCCGCTATTCCTCTTTACTACATCTTTATCCGAAAATCGAAAAAGAAAAACTTGTCCCTCCACATATACTTAATTACATACGTAAACCCTTCATTAGTAATGAATATCCTATATACAGATCATACAAAGATCAAGAAGGAGAAAAAGGAAATGTAGTGAGCAGCTCTTTTTTTTTTTATAACGGCTCTTTCCTATCCCATTAGTAATTAAACTAGAAGTTATTTTATATATTTGGTTGCTCATTCTCTATCATCTGATTCCTCTTTGATGTATGTACAATAAATGCGCTATTACCAGCCAAGCCAAACCAAACATTTCCCTGTCAGGATATTGGAACACTCACGTCCAAATTAAGATCGGTTGAGAGCGAAAATGCTAAGTAACAGTCACGCAGGGCCAAACGCTCTGAACTTTCGTCTTGGAAAGAAACCCACACCTTGTCACCATGGACGATAGAACCTCGTTTGAAATTGAGCATCAAGCTTTATTGGAAAAAGCTCTCCAAGGTTTCGAACAGCTGGTGTCAAATCTGAATCATTTCAATCGTAATCTGGAAACAGTGGCCACCATCGGCCAAGAATTCGAACAACCATCCAAGTTATGGCACGATTTTCATACCGCGATCAAGACTCCTCAACCTGGCGCGAAAGATAATGTCGAGTCGTCCTAGTTGAACTATTATTGCTCGTCCATTTGATTTGCAAACGCAAACACACGGCTGATCCACCCAGCGGGGGACGTTCCAGTGAGCTGGCCAGGGGCCGGCAGTCAAGCGCGCTTACGCTATTTGAGTGAAATCCTATCACACGATAACCTCCGATATTCCCACTAGATCGGTTCATCCAGGACCAACAGAAATTGATCAAGAACAATAATAAACAGTTTATTTCATATGTTTCAAAGTTTGGCGTGATCGTGTTTGGGAACGAGATCAGCCGGTATTTCGATATCAATCCCACTGAGCACAAGCTGGGCAAATGTTTTGCCTTGACGATCGATCAAGAGCGAGCTGAGGCCACCACCACCCAATGATTTGGTGAGAACAAAGTTCATGGCATGCAACCCAGGCAATTCGTATCGTTTCACCGTCCCCTTACACAAATGGCCCATGTAAGCTTTTATGACGCTTTCTGTCAAGGAGCGTTTGATAAAAGGTAGATAGGCTGGATCGCGAGCAATAATGCCAACGTTGCACACATCACCCTTATCGCCACTGCGACCATACGCCAGGTTCAATAGTTTGGTTTTCACAAGAGTTCCTGGGTTCACCGACACGGGCTGTGGGATGAGAGCTACAGGCTCCGGAGACCCAAAGTTGTGGTTCGTATCCGTCGGTTCCCATGCAACGGTTTGGGACCGACCAGCTTCGCCGACAATGACGTGAGTGGTGACGGACGTTTTGGGCAACAGGCACGGGAAGTGGACCAAGTTCGGCAGAGGTTTAGGCCGTCCGCTGCCGCCTGTGATACCTGGCGCCATACATGTGACAGACTACTCCATTTTCAAAAATTCTGATTAGCGATTTCGAAGTAGGTGATACAAGAACCCCAAGCAGTAAGTGGTCGAAAAAAAGAAAGAAACTTACAGGAACGATCTCCATTGCCAATATACGCAACGCTTTAGGATCGTCGTGGTGACCTGTCAGTCTTAATACCACTTCACGCGTTTCGTGCGGGGTCGCATTGGGTCTATAGAAGACCAACAAGGAAAAATAAAAATGATATACTTAGTGTTTCCAAGATAACAGAAAAACAAAAATCTCGTGCATTGATAACATCAGCTCATCGATGGCAAGCGAAAAAAAAAAAAAAAAAAAAGTAATTCTTTTCCCATTGAACGAGGCTGTCTTTTGAGCTTACCCGTAGAGTGATTCGCCGCCCATTG
Organism: Radiomyces spectabilis; assembly: GCF_025331425.1. Lineage (NCBI taxonomy): Eukaryota > Fungi > Mucoromycota > Mucoromycetes > Mucorales > Radiomycetaceae > Radiomyces > Radiomyces spectabilis. Next base: position 1,201,064 of record NW_026251936.1, on the reverse strand, counting down.
GTTCCACATTGAAATTACGGAAATCGGCCATTCCGCGCTGTTTCAATATCTTACGTACTCGGTCGTGTATCGCATTTCCCACGGCTAAAGCCTAGCCCAAGAAATTTTTTCCAAAAAAAAAGTGAATATATCGCTTCAAATAAGAAAAAAAAAGACACCCCGCCAAAAAAAAAACAAGCTAACCTTTTGTTTGGCTTGATGACCTCCAATCAACAAATCACCACTGAGCTTCCAGCCGTCCAAAAAGATCCCGGAACACTTTAACCACGGTGTGGGTTGCAAACCGCGAGCGCCCGCCACATGAACACGATGAGGTCCAATTTGGGACAGCTGGACTTGACGCATATCGAGAATGACATCAGGCAAGAGGTATAGTGCTGGGTCCAAAATCTCATAGAGAATCTGTTCCGCTACCGTGGCCGTGGATACCAGGCCCCCCGTCTTGTCCGGTTTGGTAACGACAAACTCACCATTCGCAGCAAACTCAACAATGGGATAACCCATATTGGCGTAACCTCCGTGCTCAGAAAACGCCGCCAGTTTCCAATCTGTGAAATTACCGCCTGTGGAGTGGCATCCACATTCAATGATGTGGCCAGCTAATGAAGCCGAAGCGAGCAAGTCGTAATAGTTGGGTTGATCGGGCTGCCAACCATATTCATGCATCAAAGGTCCCACCACCAAAGCTGAATCAACGACACGGCCGGTGACCACAATTTGAGCTCCGGACGCCAAAGCGGCAGCAATTCCTCGAGCGCCCAAATAAGCGTTCAGGGACACAATGGGTTCGTCCCGTGTAGGCATCCGTTCGGCTTCCAAGGTATGCTGGGTTGCTGACAAGGGAGAAAACGAAACGATGTCAGGAAAAGATTCCAGTGTAGAGACTTCCTTGTCGGCAAGTACATCATCGCCGGTGACCGCAGCCACTTGAATATTGGTAATCTGCATTTCTCGCAACAACGCTTCAATGGCAACTTTGCATGCCAGGGGATCCAAAGCACCGGCATTGGTGATGATTTTGGTTCCGTTTTTGGCAACGTCGGGAAGAATACGACGCAAAACCAGGTACAAGAATTCGGCAATGTAATCAACGCTCTTACTATGCTCACCCCCCATCATTAAGCGGCGCTTGCGACGAGCGGCCAAGATTCCCATGGTAATTTCTATTGAATAGTTATTCCCAAATTAAGTAGATTCAGATATTTCCGGAATATGTATTTTTTTTCTCATCATTAGATAAGGTAGTTCAACTTTGGTTTTTTTGATTTTATTTGATTTTGGTTACCTGCCAGATAATCGGCCACCAGATAATCAAGATTGGCTCCTTCAAGCTCCACCAGTTGCAAAGCTGCTTCGGCTGAATCACCCCAAAAAGCAGAGTAACAACCGATACGTACCGGTTTTTCAACAGTAGATGGACTCATTTTTTTTCGACAAATAAAGAAGGAAATAAAGACTAGTTTCTAAGAAATGCGTGTTGGTATAGCTATTTTTTTTATACTTGTTGAAAGGAAAGAAAAAAATTGGTAAGGGGTGGGGGAAAAGCAAAAACAGAGAAATTTGGCTGCATAAGCTTTTTTTACTGGAAGAATACATATGAATGTGACTTTTTTCTTCTGTGGGTATCTCACTTTTTAGTCTGGTTTTCCTTGCGTTTCACGGCTCATGACACTCGAAGCTCGTTACGATGAAGCATGTCAGCGGTTGTTTCCTGAAGGCCTGAGAGCCGCCATTGTTACTGACAGAGACGGAGTGATCATTATGCAATGTATGACGCGGCATTTACTTGATGGTTTCCACCTTGGTCTAATTATGTGCGAATGAAAAAAAAAAAAAAAAAATAGCCGCAGTCGATGACGCATCAGCCAAACTCTTTAATCCCATAATTGCAACTACATTTGCTGTGGCGAATAATCAGGCAAGTATTCACCGTGGGGTTTTATCTTGGCAAGAGCAAGGATAGAACGAGAAGGAAGGATAAGACGAGTATGACGATACGGTCACACTTGCGATAACTGGAGAGCATAATAGGAAATAAAAAGGTGGAGAAAGCAATCATATGTCAATAACAAGGGAAAAAAAGGCGATGACCAGAAAAAGAAAATTCATATCTTTATTTGTGACAGGATGGATGCAATATTCAGTGTTTTTGCTTACCGTTTATCTTTTTTTTTTTTGTTTTTTTGTGTGTGTAGGCATCCAAGCTCGGGCTGAAACGCAACGAGGGCATTCTTAGCATGTACGAACTATACCAGGTTGTGCAACTTGACCAAAATCCTCTCATCATTACTCTGGTTGGGGACGCTTCATCCAATACAGGTAATTGTTGCTTTTTTCGTTGTTTTGACATGCCGGATTTTCACAGATAAACTTTGCTCTCCATTAGGCCTTTTCATGCATTTTGGTCAAGAATTAGTGTCACTCATTCAACCCCTAGTTTCAGCGTTACAAGAAGGTCAATAAAAAAAAAGAAAAAGAAAAAAACCATATTCCTCGTTCAGTGATATTCATGTGTCGAAAATGAAAATGAAAAAAAATGATGGACAAAACCACTGTCATGGAAAAAGAAGAAAAATTACGGCGAAAATTGAATGATATTCACATGCGGAAATACAAACTGACAAGAATGAATGCACCAACAACGAAAAAGAAAGTTCATGAGTGACAGAAAAAAAGAAAAAGAAAATGCACTGACCAACTTTCACTTACGATGGTTGGTTACGTGAACGGGAAATGAGACGGAAAAGCTATTTTTGGTTACGATGTTCTGGATCGATAAAAGAGGAACAGTGAGCGGTTTTGTACTTTTTTCTTCCCTTTGTCGGGGAAAAAGCGTCGCCTGCTTAAATAGGCAAATGGTGATTTTTGCTATTTAAGCAGACCGTTGGCAGCTTGTCTCTGTGTCATTTCTTTTTTGTACAGCTCTCTCTCTCTTTTCTTTTCTTATCCTCTATATATCCTCTTTCTCACAAATGACCTCCCCTTCCCAATATATTGTGGATGACTGGTTCTATATCCAATCAATTTCAACCCACGACGTGATCACTGCATGTTCGACCGACCTCACTTCAGCATTACGATCTCAGGTTTACGTCAATCCACCCAAATGCTGCGATGAGGAATTATGGCGTTGGGATGGTCAATATATCCGTAACAAAGCAACCGATTTCGTACTCGATATCCGTAAAGGTAATTATATCGCTGGACGAATTGCGTTTGTCATCATATCTAAATGTATCCCACTATCCAGGTCGCTTAAGGTTGATTGAAGACACTGAAATTTGTCTGTATCATGCCAAACCACAAGAAGAAGCCCAAAATCAACTGTGGGGTGTACGAGAAACTTCTACCGGGTGCTTTATTTATTCTGTTTGCAATGAAGATTGGGTGCTCGATATCCAGGCCAACGATCAGGGCAACAAATTGATCCTATTCCCGTTCCAATACGTCGATAATGATAATCAACAGTGGATGTTTGTGTCAGTCACGGATATGGAGGAAGGTACCCATCCTCTGTGTACGGCAACAGGCGAGATCACACCCCCCATGTCCATGTCCTCCTCTCCCTCTCATGATACAATGCAAGCGCTTTCACCACCTGTCAAACGCGGATCGCAAAGTTCTCTCCATTCAGTCTCTTTAACCTCATTCAAGGAATCTCATCAGATCGTGTATCTTGAACGAAATCCCCGGCTAAGGTGTGTGTCATTCAAAAGTCTAATCTACTTTGCCAACTCGCATAATAATTACTCGATTTGGACTAAACCCATTTTTTGGATCTTTTTTCTTTTTTCACAGCGACAAGACGATTGCTATGGCAGCAGCGTATCAGGCGTGGAAATCATGGAAGAGTGATCAGGTGTCTTCAACCGAGCCTATCCTTCCGGAATCACTGGGCAGTATCCGTGGACAGTTGCAAAATAGAGCTCAAACGGAAGCGGAAGCTATTTTTCAGCAATGCGATCAGCTGAACAATCACAAGGAAACTGCATCCGCTTTGGCAGGCCGATTGGTGATTCAACTCTTGGAACAAACGCCGCCATCACCTTGAATACCATTTTAGGCGCTCAACGCTCTAATTCCCAAAATGGCAATTTGCCATCTTTTTGTAATTTTTTCACCTCCAAGCCAAAAAAAAAACCACACCAATCTCCGTTTCTTCACTCGTACATATCACTTTCTTTTTTTCTGTAAATAAATATTGTTCCCTCAAAAAGGTGCGCCAAAGGCATCTGTCAATATTCATCACACTCTCACGATTTGTTGCCAATTTTTCGTAGTATATGTGTTGATGTGAAGCAAACCATCGGTGATGCCATGGAGATAACGAGCATAATTTGAAGCGGAGGCAGCATAAATGTCGCTGGATCAATTTTGTTGCATCAATCTCCATTGTGATTTGTATTCCTGATGTGGTACAGTAAGATTGCTTAAAAGAAAAAAAAAGTCTGATTTTTCTGTTGTTAGTTCATGTTTTTTTTTCCATCGAACCACAAGAACGGAGATTCCCGACGTTACCATTTTCATGCCACTGCGTTGATTGGTTTATCACTGCCATCAGTTGAAAATTAGCTACGCTTTTTTAAAAACTGCGCTGAGAACTTTCGGACATCCACACAAAGCTGGTATTCAAGTTGAATAGAATGGACTGATTTCGCATCGTACAAAAAAGATCTGAGTTTTCTCCTTTTCCGCCCCTGGTTTGTCAGCTGGAAAATGCCGCCAATCAAACCATTTGTCCAAAAGATGGTCGGCATTGACAAGAATCCAAAATAGGCTCGATTGCAAGTTGACCATAATCGAGTCGTTCCATTTATGGTTTACTGTCAATGATGACTGTTTGTATCACATTTAAACTCTGGGATGGCAAGTAAGAATTGGACAAAAATTTCCTCATCACCTACCATATTTCAATCACAGATCACTGCTGCTGGATTTTATCAATAACAAACTCAAAAAAAAAAAAAAAAAATTGATGCATAAAGTGTGTTATGTGTGAAAGTAACAGTGATTTGCAAGTCATCTTTTACGAGCCTAGAAATCCTGCAATAAATGCTCCAGTAATAGTTTATTTTTCCAAGTTATGCCATCTCATTTGCTTTCTTTTTGTTCTTTTTCTATAAGAGAATCGAAATTTGTTCCAATAGGCCATTTGCGCGTTGTCATGCTGACCCAAACAAAAAAAAAGTTTTAACGTCTGCAGGATCACTGTATCAAATGTCGTAATGATTATTTATCCACTCAATGAGCATTTTCTTCACACATGCAATACACGTTCTACGATAACCAAGGTGTCAGTCAACATGAAAATCGACAAAGAATATCCTTTGTTGCCGTGCAAATAAATGGGGTCCTTGTGAACTGTACGATTCCATATAGGATGTCCGCTTCTTGTAAATGGGGATGTCAACCCGTGTTTGGGAAATATCTGCCACTTTTTGCCTTTTTTATATTTATCACGGCTCTTTTTTCGGATATTGCCCAAGATAATAGCAAGACAAACAAATACTGTCATAATGGGACAATGTTTTCATAGATGACATCGCGAGTTTATTGCTTTGTGTTATTTGGTGGTGCTATATACGTTTTACTAGCGCCTGATCGCCATGGCCAGTCAGGCGCCGCCATTGTCTTTGTTATTAATTTGCACACTTGCATACCTGTACTGGCATTTTGTTTCATCTCGCTACGTTTGTCTTTGACTCCACCGTATTTTTCTCAGTCGAGTGTCGTTGGGTGGACCATCCATTTCCCATCACCCTTGTCCCCCAGGGACACACGATTCACAACCGCGAATTTCAGTCTCCGCAATATGACATCAACGTTGTGCCAAGCCACCCTTGCTGAGCATGTTTTAAAAACGAAGCGGGGGCGAAACTTTTTTTCTTTGTGCTTAATGGTAAGTAGTTGAATTGACATTGACTTCATGGTAAAACCTCGATTACTGAATAGCTTCGTTTTCATGTTATAGAAAGGAGAGAACTTTGGCAATCCCCTTGAGAAGGACGGAACGAGCTTTTGCTCATCTTACAACACCTTGTGTGTTTGAAGGCATTGCTCTTCGGAGCGTCTTATGGCATACTGCCAACCATTTTTTTTAAATGACAAAAAAGTTGAATGAAAAAAACCAAAAAGCAAGCTGTCAAATGACTGCCAATTGTTTCATTGTCTTGTGACAAACTACAGGATAATGTTTAGAAAAAGCATGATACGCGCTTGGTCCCAAAAAGAAGTATTTTTGCTTCGGGATAATAAAGCCAAAACATATTGTGCTCCATCACTGGTGCGGTGGAACAATCTCAGGGTAGCGCCTGGGGGACGCTGACAAACCTTGGAAAGGGCTGACAAAACCTTGGAAAAACAGTAGCTTTGGTCCGCTTCGAATAAAAAAGTTTTTTTTTTTTGGCTTTTTTTTCCCAAATGTGGTTATTTTAAGCCGGTTCATTCAGTGGCCGCGTCCAGTGAAGTATGGCAAAAGCTACACGTGATGATTCTGATTGGCCAAACATTGGTTTTTGTAATCTGTTATGGTTGGTTTGAAACGCAGTAAAACGGGCTAATCTTTTGTCTGGATTTGGGTTTTTTCTGCAATTATCCGAGTCCCTGATGTTGTAATGAAGACGTCTCAGGATATAATAGTTATTTTTCATCAATTCATCATCCAATCTGGAGTTCCATATGATCGCAATGCCAAATTTATAGCCAATCGTGATGGTTCTCATTGGGCTCCCAAGATCCACATTTTCAAAGCACATTTTTTTTTTTGTTCACAGCTTTCAACCGGAGCAACCCTTGACCCGTTCACCTCAAATGGTATAAAACTCCCTCATTCGGTCCTAATTATTGTAATTTTTTTTCTTTTTTTTATTATTATTTTTTCTTTTCAGAGTTTTTTTTTTTTTTTTCTGATTGTTCTTTTTTGTTTCTCCATTACATATATTTTCTTTATCATTTTTTTTTCTTGGTGTGATTGTTTCTCTTTTGTCATTTACAAAAAAATACCACTCGCTCTTGCCGTAAATAATGAAATTCTCTCATTCACTGCAATTCAATGCAGTGCCCGACTGGATTGAGAAATATGTTGCGTAGGTGTTCATTCATTTTCATTGGGTGTCACTTTTGTCGAGAAATATACTAATCATTTGCTATTTATCAACTATAGTTATGACAACCTGAAAAAGCTGATATTCCAAATAGAAAAGGAACGTGTAGAAAATGCGAATAAACAGCACAAAGATGTGGAAGCCGAAGAAGTAAAGCAAGACGATGGCGAGGCTCGATTTTTGAACGCTCTCGACTTACAACTCGAGAAAGTGTTCGACTTTTATACCCAGAAAGAGTCGGAACTGTATACCCAGCTCGATCAACTCGCCGCAACCATCGCAGATCATGTGGGAGAAGAACTTGAAGGGGAACAGCAAGGCTATCTGAAACCTTACCCAAACGGTGCAAGCGCGTTGGAGAATCTCGACTCCACCTTGAACTTACCGCAGATGGTCTCCGAAAAGGTCCCTGTGAAAGATCCAAACCAAGCCAACGCACTAAGACGCAAATTATCGAGAAATTCACTGGAATCGCGCATGTCTCTTCAAACCACCCATTCCGCCTCGCATTACGTGGAACAGCTCTCGGATTTGCGTGCCCAGCTGATTCGCTTATACGTTTCGTTATCCGAGCTAGAATCCTATTTGGATCTCAACCGCAGCGCATTTGAGAAGATTCTCAAGAAATATGACAAGGTCCTTGAAGGCAACTTGCGCCAGCAGTACCTCCAAAAGATGGTTCTAGATTCACGCCCTTTCATGCCGCAGACCATCGACACCCTTCGGTCGCAAATCGAACGGGTCGAAAAACTTTATGCCAACGCTTTCTGCAGCGGTAGCCGTCCTATGGCAATGCGTCAGATGAAGACCCATTTACGTGATCAAGTCACCTATGAACGAAATACCGTCTGGAAGGACATGGTCCATCAGGAGCGTAAAACCCAGGATGCTCACGTCAAGGAACCGCGACCTCAGGCAACAGTGAAAATCCCATTCGTTCCCTGGTCCATCAAGAAAAGTACCTTGCGTCACGTCCTGTGCTTCCTTTTATCCCTTGTCGCATTTATTATTTTGTTGAATGTCGACTGTTTCGGTAACCGCCAGGAAAATTATTGTTTCGCTCTCCTTATCTTTGCCGCCATCATGTGGGCCACGGAAGCTATTCCGCTGTATGCGACTTCCATGCTGATTCCATTCCTCATCGTGCCTCTGAATATTATGCGCAATGCTGATGGCTCTGCTATGACCGCCAAGAGTGCCGCCAAAGCCGTCTTTGCTTCCATGTTCAGTGGTACCATCATGATGCTCTTGGGTGGTTTCGCTCTCGCCGCCGCCTTGTCCAAGTACGGTATCGCCAAAGCATTTGCTTCCCACGTTTTATCGCGCGCTGGTACTCGTCCCCGATGGGTCTTGTTGGCCATCATGTTGGTCGCCGGTTTCCTGTCCATGTGGATTTCCAACGTTGCTACACCGGTGCTTTGCTTCTCTTTGATCGATCCTATTATGCGTACCTTACCTGACGGTTCTCCTGTTGCACCCTGTCTCCTTTTGGGTATTGCTTTGTCCAGCTGCATTGGTGGTATGACTTCTCCTATTTCATCTCCTCAGAATATCATCACGCTGCAGTACATGGACCCCAATCCTGGTTGGGGTCTATGGTTCGCGGCCGCTTTGCCCGTCTCCATCATCTCCCTCTTTGTTTGTTGGGGTATCCTTCGTTTGGTATATCGACCCGATCGCGCTACTCCTCATCTGAACCGCATCAAGCCAACCAAGGGCAAGATTACCCTCAGCCAGGTGTTTGTCATGTTGGTTACCATTGCTACCATTGCTCTTTGGTGTGCCGAAACCGCCATGGAAGACCACATTGGTGACACCGGTGTGATTGCCGCCATTCCTTTGTTTGTATTCTTCGGTACCGGCATCCTTGGTAAAGATGATCTCAATGCGTTTTTGTGGTCCGTCGTCGTTTTGGCCCAAGGCGGTATGGCTCTCGGTCAAGCCGTCACATCCTCCGGACTGCTTCAAGACATTGCTCTCCGTATCAAGGACGGCATTCAAGACCTCGAAGTCATTGCTATTTTGGCTATCTTTTCCTTCCTTATCCTGGTATTTGCCACCTTTGTGTCTCATACCGTGGCTGCCTTGATTATTGTCCCCATCGTCATGCAAGTCGGTCAACATTTGCCTGTTCCCCATGCCAACCTGTTGGTCATGGGCGCCGGTTTGGCCTGTTCCGCCGGTATGGGTTTGCCAGTCTCGGGTTATCCCAATATGTCGGCCGTCATGATGGAAGATCCTACCGGAAAACCTTATCTTACCACCAAAGATTTCATCATCACCGGTATTCCTACCAGTATCATTGCCACGCTCTTGGTGTTTACACTAGGCTACGGCATCATGTCTGCCATCGGCTACTAATCCCATCTCCGAACCTCTCATCTTTTTTGTATTCTCACTTCATCTCATTTTTTTCCCCTCTTTTTGTGCCAAGAACCCAAAAGTGTGTTATATATAAGACTTATTTTTTCCTATTTATGCTTCGCCTTGTCTTGGCCTGTTCAACAAGCCAAGAAAGGTGCAAGGCTACCCTTTTGTGTATACATTGTATCTATTGTTCAATCATGTAACAATAATCCCCATACAGAACTATTAAAATGTTGATCCACATGTCATTCTTTTTCTTTTGTAAGAATAAGGTGGGGCCCCGCCTTTTATTGGAGCCGGTAGAAAAAATAAAGATGAAAGTGGAAGTACAAAGTGGGGAGCGATGAAAGCAATTTGGCCTGTTTGTGACCTCAAGTAAAATAATTCAGGATGAAGCTTGGTCAATAACGGTGTAAAGTATTGTTTGTGGTGTACGAATTACGAAAACCTGAATAAGGGCTTGATGAGTCTGTGTGCAGCTTACATATCGGTGACAGAAGAAGGTCTGACCAAAGAACATCAAAAAGCCGATTCATTATTCCTCAAATCAGTGTTCATACAATTCATGAAAACCATAGTTTGTATGCTAACACTTGGTAAAATGAAAACACTCAGTCCTTCGAAAATACAATGACTCTTTCTCCTTTGTCCTTGCAATTATTATTGGCCGCACGATAGAAGCGGGTCTTGGTATGAACCACCGAGTTATGTTTTTTCCTGCTAAGATCCAGATTTGAATCCTGCGTCGGCGACTGTAAAGGCAGAGTTGGATTTGTATGATAAGCCTGTGCGATGAATTGAGTCCGAAAATTTTCTTCTTGCTTCGATGTGCGAGGGATCCTTTGTCTTCCCTTACCACTGAATCTGTCCTTGTCAGGGTGTTCTGAACATAATGACGATATGATAATAGCGTTTATCAGGAAAAAATATTATCCTTTTGATTTCATGATGCAGGCGGTTTAATCGCTTGATTGGACATACTTGACGTCTCTTTCCTTGGTGGGGTAACATGTCATGTCTGGCCGACCACGTTTCCACAGTAACCATGGCCAACTACGATGATTCCCCGGTCGAGACTGTTGCCTGGTTACACGATCTATTTCCTTCTTTGTGAGGGAATTTTCAAATACGGAAGTCCAACCTCGATTTTAAATAGCGACTTCTCCCTGTTCGCAACAGGGGCATGCGCAGAGATTGACAGCCATCCAGCCTTGCCTTCAAGGTTCTTTTGTGCGACCTGGTGTGCATTACGGCTGTGATCCAAAACAAAGCCATGCATCTGGCGTAATGTCACCGTCACAAACTGCAGCAATTTGACACACAATATTCGTAGACCAGCATCTTTCTTTTGCGTAAAATATCAACATAATCTACACTGTTCAACAAGTCACGAATGAAATCTCGAGCCCCCATTTGGTAAAAACCAGGATTTGGGCAGGCAATTGACAGGGAAACTAATACTCTACGTACAGGGATGCACAAGCATGGTTAGAAAACAACTACCGAGATCGGAACGGACTCCCGAATTTTTTCCGTGAAGGAGGATACACTTTTGCCATGAAGGAAACCGCAGAAGAAGATTATATCATGGTAGTCGATGCGGCTGCAAATCAACAAGAAAATGAGTCCTTTCAATTGTGGGCCATCAACATGAAGATCAATCAGTACAGAGTAATTGGATTAAAGCCTCGTTTAACGAACGGACCCTTATTTTTTGAGTTAGGCCTTGCAATTGACTACAACGCTTGAATATTGGCGTTACCTTGCAGAAAAAGAAAAAGACGCTCTCAGTAGAGATAAAGCTGCTGGCTTAACTCTGGCAAGCTGTCGCACCGCAAGTGAAAGACCAGTGAAGAGCCCAAGAAATACGGTAATGACACGTTATTTTTTTAATGTAATGGCTTACTTATTTTATTTTCTGCTAGTATCTGTCGTCTGATACAATCTTCGTGGAAGGCTATCGAGAATCATTTGGAACCATTGTCGGCCGGTTCGGGAGGAGCTACATTTCGCATAACAACAAAAGCAGCTACTTCAAAACGTAAGTTGGCTATTTGATATTATTGCAGTGTTTCCTTGCTGAAGCAATTAATTATAGCTTGGCCATGAATAACATCATTGATCTGTCCGACGATTCTGAGGGCTCCCACTTGGCTCAAGTAAACCCAGAGGCGCAAAATGCCGTCAAAGAACTGCTCCACAAGTCGCCTATTAATGAAGACGAGGTCGATTCCCAGTGTCAAGTTTTCGAGAAGCTGATCAAAAAAGTAAGTAGACTGTATTACAGAGTAACAGACGGTTGAAATTCAATTTGTCTTAGTTCAAGCGGGAGGAGAATGACGACCGGTTCCTGGCCAGAGTGGTCAAAGAGATTGAGGAGGCCCGCTCGCCGAATGCATACCTCAAGAGAATATACTTGCAAATGTGAGTTTCTCATTCTTTCTATTATTTGGATCTCATTGCTTATTTTCTTCCCCCTTTAGCTTGGAAGCAATGCTCTACGACCAGTACCTTTTTACAGAAAGCTGCAGCGAAGCCGACCACGCAATCAAGCTCCATGGCCCCATTTTTGAGAACCTTTTTCGTGGCAGCGGCTGCAGGCTGGTCTGGTAAGTGTCCTCTTTTTCCATTTCCATCGAGGTTTATTATTTTAACTCATTATTGTAAAGGGACCGAATCCAGGGCCCATGTCATATGAGCAAGGCAAAGGACTCGAACCTGGCCTTAAGGATTGTTTCGAGCAGTGCAGGGACAACGCCGGATTTTTGTATCGCGGAACATTCGAAGAAGGTCACCCTCTCCAAGTCATATTATGACAAAAGAAAGATGGTTGTAGTGAGCCTTCTACATCTGAAGCGACATATAAATTGCGTCCACCTCAGTTACCAGGAAGCAACCGAGTTCACGTTGCCGTTCGTGATCTGTTGTGGTTTGAGAGCAGATATTTACACCATTCGACTCGTGTCTGAGGATTGGTGCGCCGTCGAGAAGTGTAAGGACTTGGATATTCCCTGCTGTGTCGCAGAAGTCAAAGAAGGCAAGATCGTTTCATATATCCATCATTTGAAAAGCTTGAAGGTATGTGGAAAAATAACCATTTTACACTAGTTTATATTGACGAGAACTTTTTCTGGTTTAGAAAATTTGTATGAACCTGAAGGATCAGTCCGCACAAAGCCGAGGGAAAAAGACGGGTATGCACCGTTTTAACGCGAAGCAGCAGCCAATACTAGACTTGCTGGGTAGAAAACTTTGGGTGGACCCGTTCGATGGGGAAGATGCACATGCTGAGAACGAAGATACTGAATGATTCTAGAAAAACAAGATCTATCTCCTTGGTTTAAAATGCTGGTTTTTCACGATGCCATTATCAAGAAACATAGAAGACGCAGTCGCGGCCAAAGTTGTCCATTGAGTCTGAATCATATTACTGCGAACACAGAATTACGCTCCGGTCAAGTGGATGCAAGCTGGGCAAAAAGTCTAATCATTCATCCCTGCTTATAAAAAGTGAGTGTCCTTTGAAATAGCCCGTCTCCCTTATGACCCGTAAACACATACTAACATACACCTTTCAAGTACGTTATCGAGTCAAGTCACCTAATGACGAAGGAGAAACGGGACGAATTTGTTACAAAGCTGCAAACCGTACAGGTTGGTAAATACTTGATAGTTCTTTGCCCATCTGATATTGAAATCGATATATTGTTAGTCACTGAAAAAATCGCGAAGACTGGAAACAAATCAGTAGTACTTGAAGTATGGGATATTACATGACAGAATTTACAAAGTCGGGGAAGTGTGAGTGTTTGAAGAAATTTGATATATGGATTAAAGTTGTTGTTGTTTGTAAGACTCGTGGATATGCATGAAATAGGTAACCCTTATTTCTATAGTAAATACATTATTTCGTACGAAGCCAGGAGGATTCCGGGTGGCAAACATTCTAGTATCCAAAAAATAAAAACCCTAAAAAGCGGGGAAGTGTCAATTTGGCTCCTTTTCGATGATGCTCATACCAGTTAGTCTATCCAATCACGTCTTATTTTGACACGATTCCCAAGTAGGAAAACGGCCAAGGAAAAAGTAAGTTACGCGTATATGTTCGCTAAGGATGATGTCACGCCACCTAAAGATTCTATTGACCCCCTATCACGAACAATAACATTTCTCTTTCTCTAAGCAACACACCAGATTACCTCACGGAAGCGTTCCTCAACGGCTAGTTCATCTCGATCCATTCCGAAATTTGGAAGCCATTTTGCATCTACGTACTATCGTGCACTCTTTATGCTGTAATCGCTGCTGCGCCGCGTCAGTTTTTGTTGTGAAGCTAGCGGTCGTTCAGAATGGGTTCTGGCGATTAAGACTCTAGACAGTTTCCCCATGGGCTAGCCTTGCAACCGAATGTGGTTCTCTTATGCGACATGACAAAGGTAACTTGACGTATCGATTTGATCACAACGATGCTAACATTCTTTTATTCCCTTTTCCTAGGTTCGATATTACGGCATGGGAAGTGTTATTTCACGACTTTTCAGATGGGCTACTTTTTTTTAACAGCGTTCAGCGGGGTAGTCCTCAATCCATTCTGAAAGTCTGGAAGCCATACTGCGTCTAGGTACTATGGTGCACTCCTTATGCTGTAATATCGCTGCTGCGCCGCGTCAGTTTCTGTTGTGAAGCTAGTGGTCGTTCAGAATGGGTTCTGGCGATTAAGACTCTAGACAGTTTCCCCATGGGCTAGCCTTGAAACCAATTTTTGGACTCTATCCAATACCGTGTATGTAATGTAAGCACATATTGACTTTTAGTGATACCAAAGGACGCATTCTTAACGTTGCGTTTTTTACCATCGGTCAATTGCAATTTCTTCCGTGTTTTTTTTTGCGTTCAGTTTATTGTACCTTCGAGTCGAACTTATCCGAGGTGGGGGTCTATCTGTAAGAACAATATATTTGGTGAAAGCAAAGGCGGTAGAGATAATCGGTCCTATCGAGTGATCCAATAAAAACGGACACAGGAATGCCGTCCGGTTTATCGAAATCAAAGACACATGCGTGACACCCTTTTGACTTGATGGCAGAAAAATTTGGCACTCCTTGTGGCGTGGCGTTGATGACTGATCACAAATCTGGTTAATATGGAAATGAACCAGTACAATACAGAGTAATTGATTTGAACAACCGTTTATCAAAGCCCAATCACTGACCACTGGCGTTGCCTTGCATAAAAAGAGCAAAACGAAACAAACAGTCATAAAGCTGCAGTAATAACCTTTTCAAACAGCCCAACTACACGTACGAGAGCTAGCAAAGAAACCCAAAAACGAGGTAATGAACTCTTGCCTCTTCCTTAAAAAGTAATAGCTTGCTTAGTTCTGGTCTACTGTCGTACAGTATCTCTCATTTGATACTTTTTCCTGACCAGCTATCAGTGAAACCTTTGAGGTCATCATCGGACACTTTGAAAGAAGCTTATTTTTCAACTGTACAATAGTAGCAAACTCACGTCTTCAAATAGCTGAACATATCATGGGAAAGACGGCAGGATCGTGAATGATTTTCATCGTCTTTGTCCGCTGTAATGGGAGGCAAACACGTTCATTTTTCAGTTTTCCTTTGATGTTGTCAGTGAACAAGAATCAGATATGTTCTCCACTTTGTTTCTACGCAAAACGGCGGCTGAGGATGTGGGAAATTTGAATGCGGAGGTTGACGAACGTGCTTTAACACAAAAATCAACACAATCGGATACATTTCGTGTTAGTTATGGACTTTGATACAACACCCTACTGCTCAGTTCTTGCAATCCTAATTACTGCCTGTTGAACTTCAACAACAATTGCTGGCGGTAATTTTCCTAAGTAACTAAGAGTGTGGAACATGAAGGACACCGAATCTTGTCGTTGAAGGTACATAGCCAGTTCATTTGGAGGTGTGAGTGATAGCTTTGTGAGATGGTTTACAGTACTGTACTGTAATCAAAATAATGCTCCATAGCAAGCACCCTTTTACAAAGGAAGGCTGCAGCGAGGTCGATTTCAATATTAACTCTGCATGGTCCAATCTAGGAGAACCTGTTTCGCAAGAAGAATGAGCCCACTGGAAAAATAAAATTGTCATGAAAATGTTGCCGGTTATTACTTTGGTTCGATCATATAACTCCTCCTTCCTCTGGATTTATTAACGTTTCCACTATATCCAGGGCTGCTTACGATAATTTATCTGTCGAAATTGTTATTTTTTCTTTCGCTTTGTTTGGATGGAAAAAGAAACCTTCAAGCATGAGATGGTCGGACCTTAATTTTGAGTTGGCGATTTCCCCTTGATGCAACAATAAAGGTGCGCGCTGCGCTTGATTCACAGAGTCATGCAACCTTGCACTCAAAAATCTTTCGTGTCTTAAACTAGCGACTAACCGAAGCTCCAACAAGACCCATTGTAGTCGAGTACCGGCGCGCAATAGAATGTGGGAAGCAAGTACTTTAACAATTCCATCCTTGGACACAGCGATGAAGAGAGCAAAACCACCCAAGAGCATCATGATAATACCAATGAACATGAATGCAAAAATGGCTTCGGCAGTGTTTTTGGCGATCATATTAAAACCATCATCGTTGCGCATAACGTTATAGATACGACGAGGAATGGAACCAGCATGGCAGCTGCATAAAGCGGAATAGGATGATTTCCTTGGCTCATGAAGGCAGTAGTGATAAGAAGAGCGGAACTTTCAATTTTTTCCTCACGACTACTAAAATGGTGGACATTCAACGGATATTCAATGCGATGAGGTGTGAAAGGAAAAACAAGACATGGGCACAAAGTGCAGTGGCGACGGACCAGAGAAGAAATGTGATTTCACTGATGCCGGAGATCTCGGTCCCTTAACGTGAGAATTGTGGGTTCTACACTTCTGGTGGACCACTGTCTTCCAGACGGTATCCGTGCTGTAGTTGACTTGGTCACGTAATTGGTGCCTCATCTGATGTAAGGCCATAGGGCGGTCTTCATTGGGGAAACTGGTGGCTTAAATGGTTTCAATCCGTTCGATTTGCGAGCAGAGGTTGTCTATGGTTTGCATTGAAAGGGCGCATTTCAAGAACCATCTTCTGGAGGAACTGCTGGTGCAAGTGGCCTTTAGGAACCTTGCTATAAAATATATTTTGACGTTAATGTACTTGAAAAATATATGTTTGAGGGTCATAATTGAAACCCGCTACGTAAAAATATTTTATAAGGAGTTGAAATGATCACACTTTTTCCACAGTCTCCGTATACCTAACAGAGCGTATGTGGTTCTACGTTCGTAACATATATTCACGCGTATAGATCATTTGGAGCATTTATTTTGGTTTAAAATAACGTATCCATCACCGGTATCGGCGTCGATATTTCCTCCATATGATGGAGCAAGCCAAAGATCTTTACTCCAAAAAAACTGTCCAAGGATGATTCCCTATTATTATTGATTTTGTGCAGGCTTCTCGTTTTTTTTTTCGGTGCTTCACCAATTGATTATTTAATTCCACACACATTTGCTAAACCGATACAACTATCGTCAATACGCAAGTGAAGCATTATAAGATTCGTACGCACCTTGAAGTTTTTCAAATGATTCACGTATGAAGCAATCTTGCCATCTTTGACGTCTGTGACACAGCAGGGTGTCGTATAGGTAGAGTCCATATACCACTACATAAGAATTACCTCGGTTTAAGCAGATAAGAGACACTAGAGTAGTTACACACTATTTGTACATTCAAATCCCGATACCAGTTATTATCTTTGAATACCAGATACTAAAGAGATCATCTCTTTCGAGAATAAACAACAGTCTCACCGTACTCAACGTCTCTATCCATCTATATCACACAGGGAATATCCACGCCCTTGAATTTCTCCACAACGCACCAGTCCTCAGACACGAGTCTGATCGCATATATGTTTGCTTCCAAGCCTTCACAGAGCACGAATGGTAACATAAATTCATATGCTTCTTTGTAACTGAGGTTAGCGTGCTTGATATGATATTTCAGATGGATGAGGCTCGTCACCACTGTCTTCCCCTTATCGTAGTAGTATTTCCATGCGGCTGCTTTACTGGCGTTTTCAGAAACATGCAGACCGGAAGCTGTTCATCCATTGTTGGATACAATTCTCAAATTCAACCTTGGTTCATTCGGTTCCATTTTAGAGAAACCCCTTTGGAATCATTCCTATGCGAATAATAAGCATGAAAGAAAGGGCATCAATGGTAGCCAAAAATCAAATATTTAACCAGATCACTTTGCAGCCACTTCCACAGAAAATCGTCTCCATAATCGGACCTTGAAGTTTGACCAAGTAATCGGCATCGCTGCAGCCTTGTTCCGTAAAAAGATATTGATCATAAAGCATAGTTTCTAGTCTATATAAATTGATAAGTAATCCAAACCAATACTGTACAAAGAACAAGCTACTCACATTTGAGAATATATCTTTTTGATGACTTTATCTGATTTTGCCTCATCTGCTTCCTTTATAACCTTTGCAAGGTACTTCTTATCATCTTCCTCGCATTTGAACTAAAAGGTGATTGAGCTATGAATTATCACGTGGTAAGGAGCCTATTTACCTTTTGAATGATGGTTTCAAAAACTTCACAATGAGTTTCAATAATTTTTTTAGAGTCATATGTTTTTTGTGACATCTCCTTTAGGACATTTCGTGCCTCTGGATTGATTTGGGCAAGATGAGATTTGTTAGAATCATCCGATAGATCGACAATGTTGTTCATGGACAAACTACAAATAACCGCTTCAGCAAGGTAATACGGCAATAGTAACACACCAACTCACGTCTTGAAATAGCTGCTCTTAATATCAGAGGAAACATAGTTTCTTCCAAAGCGGCCGATGATGGTCCTTTCACGATTTTCCGTTCACGAAAAATGTATCAGCTGAGAGATACTAGACCAGAACTTAAGCAAGCTATGATTTTGAGAAAGAGGCAATGGTTCATTACCTTGTTTTTGGGCCTTTTTACTGCCCTGGTACTTAAAGTTGGGCTGCTTGTAAGATTTATTCCCGCAGCTTTTTCTCTATTTGCATTGTTTTGTTCTTTCTCTGCAAGGTAACGCCAGTAGTCAAGGGTTGTCGTCAAATATAGGGCCTAACTAAAAAAAATTAAAACTCTGTTTAATAAACGGTCCTTCAAGTCAATTACTCTGTACTGGTTCATTTTCATGTTAATCGCCCACTCGTGAAAGGCCACATCCTCATGTTCCTCGGCAGCCACGTCAACCACCGTGATGTAATCTTTCTCAGCAATTGTCTTCATGGCAAATGTATATGATCTTTCACGGAAGAAATTGGGGAGCCCATTCTGTACTTCATAGTTGTTTTGAAGCCACGCTTCGCCATCACTGAACAGCACAATATTAGCTTTCTTGTTATCTAAACTTCCAACCACTAAATAGAGTATTTACCAGATTAAGCCTCTTCGATTGTTGTGCATTTGCATCTTGCAACTGTGATATAGATGGATAGAGACGTTGAGTACGGTGAGACTGTTGTTTATTCTCGCAAGAGATGATCTCTTTAGTATCTGGTATTCAAAGATAATAACTGGTATCGGGATTTGAATGTACAAATAGTGTGTAACTACTCTAGTGTCTCTTATCTGCTTAAACCGAGGTAATTCTTATGTAGTGGTATATGGACCCTACCTATACGACAGCAACAGAGTAGAGTGCTGAAATATTTGGCGGTCAAGCTGAAAAGATATCAAGCATGAGTCCATTAATTTTCATATGAACCTAGATGGCATTCTTCCGTTTTTATTGGCTCACTCGATAAAAACAATCATACCAAAGAGACTTGGATAGACCCTATCACCCAGATGAGTATGAGTTCGAAGGTTTAACGGTTTGAACACAGTAGCCACGAAAGAAAAAAGAAAGAAAAGGAACAAATTGGATCAGTTGATAGTAAAAATGCAATAAGAAAAGTAACCATTCATTAAAAGATAGACGATCTGATAGTAGCGTTTTTCCACCATAAAGGTATTTTCCCTTTGATTCCAAGATACAGGAGAATCACTTGATTGAATAATTTAACGCCTGCTTCCTTGGTCGGGTAACGTTTCAGGCTGGTCGACAACGTTTCTACAGTAACCATGGCCAATTACAATGATTTCCTGGTCGAGACTGTTTCCCGGTTACACGATTTATTTCCTTTTTTGTGAGAAAGTCTTCAAAACCGGCAGTCGGGACCTCAATTTAAAACTGGCGGCTTCCCCGAACCCCTGAATGCATCAAGGGCATTCTGTGCATTGGCTGATTCACAGCCATTTAATCTTGCCTTCAAAGCCTTTTGTGTGGCCTGACGTGTACTATGCTTTTGCAGTTGACATAATGTTACCGTCACAAACCACGCAGCAACTTGACATGCGGTAATCGTAGACCAGCACTCTTTTCGGTCGTGCTCAATATCAATAAGTCGCACCTTCCATTTCAAACATGAAGACATGGAGCAAATGTCGAGCTCCCATTTGGTAAAAAGCCAGCTTTGAATAGGCAGATGACAAGAAAACTAATACTCTATGTACAGGGATGCACAAGCATGGTTAGAAAATAACTACCAAGATCAGAACGGATGCCCAAATTTTTTTCGCGAAGGATCATACACAATTGCCATGAAGGAAATGGCGGAAGAAGATTATATCGCGGTAGTGAATGCAGCTGCCAAGTTTCATGAAGATGTTGCGTTTCACCAGTGGGCGATTAACATGAAGATGAACCAGTACAGAGTAAGTGACTTGATGAACTGTTTATTAAACCAAGACTTACTTTCTGAGTTAGGCTCTTCAGTTGGTTCCAATGCTCGAATATTGGCATTATCTAGCAGAAAAAGAAAAGAACAATCTCGCTAGAGATAAAGCTGCTGGCATAAGCCTCCAAAGTAATGCAGAATCAAGCACAAGAGCAGCAAAAAGACCCAAGAATAATGTAATAACATGTTATTTTGTTAATATAATGGCTTACTTATTCCTTTTCTGCTAGTATCTATCATCCGATACATTTTTTGGACAATTATTATTATAACACACAGATTTTATATTTTAAACTCAGGCAAATTAATTTAAAACTGAAATTGAAAATTAAAAAGTCTAATAATTTACTATTGAGGAACAGCCACTACCCTCAGAACGTATCATGAATGTTGACGACCTCACAACATCATGATATCACACCCATAGATAAGTAGCAACACTTCGTTTATGCTACCCACGTCAGACACCCCCACTGACCTTTTTTTTTAGTTTTTGATACAATTAATAATTTAATGACATAATAATATATTTTTATTTTAATTTTTAAATCAGATATAAAAAATAATAAATTTTATATCTTTAAAATATAATATATATTTTTTAAATATTATATTATATTATAATGATAACAATAGTTCCTCTTATCTGTCAATCGCCCGATAGCTTCTTTATTATTATTTTTTTCTTTTTAAAAACAATCTAATGACTGAAAATAAAAAATAAAAAATTATTTTATTTTTAATTTTGCCAGTCTATTAGCTAAGAGGAACAGCCACTACCCTCAGAACGTATCATGAATGTTGACGACCTCACAACATCATGATACCACACCCATAGACAAGTAGCAACACTTCGTTTATGCTACCCACGTCAGACACCCCCACTGACCTTTTTTTTTAGTTTTTGATATAATTAATAATTTAATGACATAATAATATATTTTTATTTTAATTTTTAAATCAGATATAAAAAATAATAAATTTTATATCTTTAAAATATAATATATATTTTTTAAATATTATATTATATTATAATGATAACAATAGTTCCTCATTAATTATAATTTTTTAAATATTTAAATTAATTAAAAATTGAATTAACTTATACTGTAAATAAAAAATAAAATATTATATTATTTATGATATTATTATGTATAAGTTAAATTATGAATATATAAAAAAGAAAAGATGAAAAATTAAAAATTAAAAAAAATTAAAAAAAATAATAAGAGCTATTATCTATTTAATTAAGATTTAAATTAATTATAATAGATGCTCCACTATGACTTTTTATCAAATAATATAAATTATATATATAATTATTATAGTTAATTAATATATTTAATAAAATAAATTATAATAATTAATCTTTTTTAACTTCAAATATAAATATAAATATAAAATCCAAAAAAATAGAGATAAATGAGATAAACTCTTTTTATATCTAATTTTTTAAATATATTAGTTATTATATAAATAAACAAAGAATATTATATAATAAATATATTTTATTATAGAGAAACTATCGTTATCATTATAATATAATATAATATATTAAAAAAATATATATAATATCTAAAGATACAAAAATTCAATATTTTTTATTCTAATTTAAAAAATTATAAAAAATAAATTATTGTGTCATTATAAAATTAGCTGTATCACTAAATAATTAAAATGGTCAGAGGAGGCGCTGACGTGGATAGTATAAACGAAGTGTTGCTACTTGTCTATGGGTGTGGTATCATGATGTTGTGTGGTTGTCAACATTCATGATACGTTCTGAGGGTAGTGGCTGTTCTTCATAAGATTAAAATTATTATTGAATTGTATTTTTAAAATGCTTTATAATTATTTAATTTTAAAATTTTTAAATAATAAAAATTCTATAATAATAAAAAATATTGTAGATGAGATTAAAAATAAATTACCATATATGGTATCTGTATTCTATAATAATATTTGTCCTATTCTTTCTGGAAGGGTATCATGAATCCTTTGGCACCATTGTCGGCAGGTTCGGAAGGAGCTTTACTTCCGATAATTCTAAAAATAGTTACTTTAAAACGTAAGTTGAATGTATTGTATTATCGGCGAATGTTCCATTATTGAAGCAATTCATTATTTATAGATTGACAATGAATAATATCCTTGATCTGTCGGATGATTCGGAGGGTTCTCACTTGGCCCAAGTTACTCCAAAAACTCAAAATGCCATCAAAGACATGCTGCATAAGTCAATTGCTGAGGAAGAGGAAGTGAATTCTCAATGCGAAGTTTTTGAGAGAATAATCAGAAAGGTAAGTAGGCTGCATTATAGAGTAACAGACAGTTGAAAACTTATTTGTCTTTTTTAGTTCAAGCGAGAGGAGAATGAGGACCGATTTCTGGCCAAAGTGGTCAAAGAGGTTGATGAAGCACGCTCGTCAAATGCATACTTAAAGAGAATATACTTGCAGATGTGAGTATCTCGTTCTTCCCAACTTCCCATTATTTGGATCTCTTTTTACTTATCTTATTACTCATTTAGCTTAGAAGCAATGCTATACAACAAGTATCTATTTACAAATGGAGGCTGTAGTGAGGCAGATTTCAATATTAAGCTCCATGCTTCCATCTTAGAGAGTCTCTTCCAAGGCAGTGGCTGTAGATTGCTCTGATAAGTGTTTTCTCCTTTCATCTCCCTTGGTGGTTCTTGTTTATACTCATTATTTTAAAAGGAAGGAGACACAAAGCCTGTTTTTGAAATGTGAGGCTACAGAGTTTAAACTGGACTTGCAAGTTGTTTTGGACCGCCATCCCAAGACACCAGATCTTTGCATTGCAGAGTATAGGAAGAAGGCTGCCTGAGCTAAATACTATTACAATAAGAGAAAGACGGTTGTGGCAAGTCTCATCCATCTGAAATATCGGACAATTATTAAGATAACATACAGATTCTATGATTTAAACTCCGATATAATTTTAAACTCAATTATTGAAAAAATTAAAAAAAACTAAAAATTGAATTTTTGCTAATAATAAAAATTACTGCGGATATGTTTACAGAACCCTATATAAATTTAAAAGATATTTTTAATAATGAAGACAAAGTTTTATGTTATTTAATTAATAATAACTATATTAATAAAATAAAAAAATGTAAAGTTTGTGATAAGAATACAAAATTATATATAAATAAAAAATTATATATTTGTAAAAATTATAAATGTAGAAAATCATTTTCACCTTTAACAGGTACAATATTTTCTAAAATGAAATTACCATTAAATATTCAATTACATATATTAAATTATTATCTTTTAAAAATGCCAGCAACTAGTATTATTGTTACTTTACAAATAAATCCAAATACTGTAAGTTTATATCATAAAATTTTTAGAATATATTTAAAAAAATAAAATTAATTTTAATAAAAATATAAAAATTGGAGGAAGAAATAAAATAATTGAAATTGATGAAACTAAAATTGGAAAAAATAAATATAATAGAGGTCATAAAGTTGAAGGTGCATGAGTTATTAGTGGTATTAAAAGAAGTATATTAAAAAATAAAATTAAACATCAAAATCAAAAAACATTTTTATTACCCAATTCAAAAAAGAAATATAAATAATATTGATAAAATTATAAAGAAATATGTTAAAAAAGGTACTATTATTTATACTAATTGTTGGAAAGGATATAATAATTGAAAAATCTAATAATTAAAAAAAAAGATGGATGATATATATGATATGATTATAGATGACAAATATAAATATAATATTAAAAGAAGTATATTTATTAAAGATATGAAAAAATATGATTTATGTGAATATAAAATAAAACAAAAAGAGGGATGTTATAAAATTTATATGAAAAAAAATAGTTCGAAAAAACAATTAAAGAAAGTTTATGAATTTAAAACATATAATAAAGATAAAAAGAAAAGAAAAAAAAAGAAAAACAATAGATAAAACTTTTGAAAATAAAATAATAATTGATGAAATAACACCTACTGTATTATTAAAAAATTAAAAATTAATTAAATATCTAAAATTTAATCTGAGTTTAAAAATGAATTACTATATATGGTATATGTGTCCTATAATAATATTTGTCCGAAATATCATATAAAGCACACCAATGTCAGCTACAAAGAAGCATATGAATTTATGCTACCTTTCGTGATATGTCAAGATTTGCAAGCCGAAATTTACACGCTCAGAATCGCCTTAGAAGAGTGGTGCGTTGTTGAAAAGTGCGAAGAGATGGATGTACCCTGTTATGTTAAAGATGTGAAAGACGGTAAGGTTGTTGTATATGTGAATCATTTGCGAAGATTGAAAGTGTGTAGAAAAAGGAATAACCATTTTAGACTATTTTATATTGACGAGAACTTTTTCTGGTTTAGAAATTGTGTATGAATTTGAAAACTCGATCTGCAGAAAGCTGAAGGAAAAAGATGGACATGGGCCGATTCAGCGCGAAGCAGCAGTCAACAGTGTACTTGCTGGAAAAAAAACTTTGGGTGGACCCATACAATGAAGCTTCTGAGAACAAATTGTAATCATCACTTCTATTATGTTTCCTTTTTTTCTTATATCAATCAGAACGTTCTTTATTTGTTAAATATCTATTGTATATATCTTTCATTCTCTGTTTCTTTTATAAATATTCTTGTTCCCACTGTTTTTCCTTTTAACAACGTTATGCACACATAGGCATGCTTTACGTATTGTCGAACAGATGCTAACTTTTATTGATATCCGATTAAATGGGTTTGTGGGCTAGGGCATCCTCAAAACATTCTCAATTCATTGAATTAGGAAATATGAGAACA
Organism: Radiomyces spectabilis; assembly: GCF_025331425.1. NCBI lineage: Eukaryota > Fungi > Mucoromycota > Mucoromycetes > Mucorales > Radiomycetaceae > Radiomyces > Radiomyces spectabilis. Next base: position 1,175,954 of record NW_026251936.1, on the reverse strand, counting down.
TACAGGACTGATTTTCTGGGGAGTGTATTGGTCCGTTACGATGTCTTCTAAAGAACACGTAATAATGGCTTCTTCATCGTCACTGGTGTCAATACTTCTCAATGACTTTGAGTTCTTGGATACCGTGCTTGGATATGAAAGCCAATGCCTCGAAGCAGTCCAGAAACGTGACTACCGATACCAAGGCGAGGACGGATTACGAAAGTACACATTGAAAATGATCTTACCGAGGATGACGGTACCAAAGGAAACAAACAGAAGAATAATAGCGACTGCACTGGTCTCACCGATATGATCTTCCATGGTGGCTTCGACACACCAGGGAGCAAATGGTGGCAATGGTGACGAACAATGACAAACTGCTGGCTGACAGTCTTCTTGCCTTTGGTCGGGCTTAATGCGGTTCAGATGAAAACTAGTGCGATCGGGTAATACACCAAAGAAAGGATGTCCCAGCAAAGTAGGAGGAAGATGAAATGGTGATAGGCAGAGTGGCTCCGAACTATCGTATTTGTACATATCAATATACCATCCTACCTCTCATCCAGATGATACCACCCCATAATATCACTTAGTCATCCATGATTAATCCATATCACCCGATCCACAAGAGAGAACAATTACCAATAATTCTATAATCACTATACGAATCGGATCATGTCATTATGTCACGTCAAACACGTCTGATTTACATATCCGATCATTTCCCATTTTCTCTTATATGAATCAACCTCACATCCAAACCCATACCGCAAATACAGACTATTATTAGTTTATCTGCATCTATATTCTTTCCCTTCATCTTTATGGAAAAATAATCATTATCAATCATTATCTAAGCAGTATGGAAAACCGATCATTGACTAAGCAACACGGAAAACACACTTTATTCTGTCATGGATCATATCACATCTAAAAATACCCATCTAGTATAAAAGACATACCTTATACTTATTCCACTGACGAGAATTTATTCTTTTTTCCTACCTTTTAAGTATCAGTCTCTCGAGAATAAAAGGAGTCTCACAGGATTCACTATTGTTTTTATTTTGTTACTACTAATCCCTCACTTCGTAGACTCCAAACACAACACGAACCATAAATCCCGACCCTAGTTGGGGTCCATGTACTTCAGCGTTCTGTATTTTGAGAAGATGGAAGAGACAAAGTCATACTACCAACGCAGCTATCATAAACAAAGTGATATATCGAAACGATACAGGGTTCAGTAAAAATTACGCTCTGTTTAAAGTGTGTACAAGCAGTGGACAAAGTGTGATCATTTGCGTCTGCATATAAAGTGAGCGATCTCCAAAGCATTACTGTTTTTCATTTTCTTCTCATTGAGGTATCAAGAAATGGTTCAGGTTGCTCTGGTACACAAGCCCGTCTGGTTATTGGTGATAAAAAAAAATAGCACCTGTTTCGAGACTGCGTAAAACATAGCTAAATGTGCGTAATTCGTATAATTAAATTAATTAATTTAATTAATGAGGAAAAATAGCGGGAATACGATATATTCACGATTGATAGCTGAAAGAGAAAGAGGTATGAAAAGATCGTGTGGCAAACCTGCCGGCTTGACAAAAAAAAAATAGTTTACCAAAGTTATTCCGCAGCCACTGCCGCGAAACAGATCTCCAAGATTGGCCCATAGAGTTTGAGATGAGATCCCGCTTACTGCAGCCTGCTTCCATAAAAAGGCAGAGGTCATCGAGCATTGTTTCCCAAGCTAAATGAATAATAAATACTGTAACTAAATGAGATCCAGATTATAGGATGAATGATAAGCTCACATTTGCAGATAAATCCTTTTTGATGGAACGAATTTGATGATTCTGCTCCATTAATCTCTTCGATCACTTCGTCGAGGAACCGATTCTCGTCTTTCAGCCGCTTGAACTAAAACGACAAATTGAGTTTGAGCTGCCACTCACTCTATGTTGCGGCCTACTTACCTTTTGAATGATCTTTTTCAAATTTCGCATTGCGTCTCGGCTTCTTCTTCCTCATCAGGCGCCTTGTGTAGCATGCTTTTGATGGCATTTCGCGTTTCTGGAACAACTTGGGCCAAGTGAGACTCCTCCGAATCATCTGATAGATCGATGACATTATTCATAGCCAATTTATAAATAAATGAATCGCTTCAGCAAAGGAACATTGCAATGATATAAACAACCAGTTTATCTTTTGAAATAGCTATTTTGTTGTCATTTGAAATGCAACTCCTACCGAACCGGCCGATGATGGTGCCAAATGATTCACGGTACTCTTTCACAAAGAATGGTATCAGACGGCAGTAGCAGTCGTCTGAATAAAGCTCTTCGATGTTGAATGCATCCATGGATAATAATCGCTCTGTGCCTATCGAGGATCCGGCGTTTCTGAACAAGACTCGGCAAGGAAGTCTGCTTGCTCTGCGTTTTGAACAAAGGGCGATTGTCGTCACCTAAATCACCTGATTGCGCTTGCTCCATGAACTTCTTAAGAAAGGTGCCTTTGGATGAGCCCTTCTTGTTGGTATCGATATTTCCAAGAAGTCGTATAGCGTTCCGAGTTAAAGAGCCAGAAAGAGTGAATGGGCTGAAAAGACAGAAAAGGAAATAAGTAAGCCATTACATTGCAAAGAAAACGATGTGTCATTTACCTTATCCTGGCCCTTAAGATGCAATGCGAGATTGTACACAAAGAAAAACGTGTGGTGTCAATGAACACTTGCATGTCATGGCAAAAGTGCTGCGCAGTTTTGTGACTGGCCAGATGCATGACGTATGAACTGCATAACACACACACGAAAGATTTTTAATGGCAAAGGTTGCATGACTCTGTGAATGAGGCAGCGCGCGCCCTTATTGTTGCATCAAGGGGAAATCGCCACTCAAATTAAGGTCCGATCATCTCAGGCTCGAAGGTTTCTTTTTCCACTCAAACAAAGCGAAAGAAAAAATAACATCTCGACCAGAGAAATTATCGTAAGCGGCCATGAATATAGTGGAAACGCTAATCAATCCAGGAAAGGGGTGTTATATTATTGAACCAAGGAAAAAATCGGTAACATCTTCATGTCAAATTTTTGGTAAAATTAGTTGGCTCATTCTTCTTGCGAAAGAGGTTCTCCTAGGTTGGACCATGCAGAGTTGATAATGAAATCGGCCTCGCTGTAGCTTTCTTCTGTAAAAAGATACTTGTTATGGAGCATTATTTCCAATTACAGTATGAACAGATAAGAGAAGAACAAGAATAAGCAACTCATTTGCAAATACAATTCTTTTGATGCATTTGTTTGATGGCCGTGCTTCATCAGTTTCCTAATGATTTGGGCGAGAAATCTTTTCCCAAAGGACTCGCGATGACATTTATCATAAGAAGAGCGTATGACTTGAGATCATTAAATTTCAAAGAAGTGGTCTTTGTTTTTGGTCTTTTATAGCCCTCTTACTCGTTGATTGGACTGTTCTTCAGACTTCTTCCAGCAGCTTGATCTCTCCTTATTGCTTCGCTCTTTCGCTCAAAGGTACGGCCAACAATCATGACTTGCCATGAGACGTGGGGCTCCATGCAAAATAAGGCTCTTCATTGAGAAAATTATCTTGTATTGGTTCCTTTTCATGTTGAGTTCCCAATCGTGACAACTCTCATTTTCTTGTTGCTTGGTAGCTGCATTCACCGTTTTAATGTACGCTTCTCGGCAACGAATGGGTACAAAGCTTCTTGCAAGGAGTGCGGCATTTATTCTGGTCTTCGTAGTTTTGTTGAAGCCATGCTCCTACTTCCCTGGAGGTATATTATCTACCATCGTGGTCAGCTATCTACCAAAATGTTGCCTATTTACCAGGATGAACCCCAAACTTTTCTTTAGAGAACCCATATGAATCTAGTGTTTTTGTTCATTCTTTTACAATGTCCTTTTACAGACTTATACGTAGCACGCATATCAATGAATCTTTCAACGCAAGAACCTTTCAAGGAACTGCATCTTCGCTATTTTTTAACGTGGGTTCCTTTTACAGAAAAATCGAAATAAACTCGCTTAGGAACTGAACAGCCTTGTGACAAACATTATGAGGCAGCCGCTGCGGCCAAGGATACAATCGACAAACAAACAGTCGTGGCAAAAATTGCCCACTGAAGTCGAATCAGATATAAACTTCGTTCATGTGTGTGCAACTATGGATAAAGTATGATCATTTGTCTCTTCTTATAAGAGAGCATCTTTTTTAATGTAGCGTGTTTTCCTTGTAACCTACAAACATCCAGTTTTCAAGGCCTTGTGCACAGGGAAGCTTTGCTTCACACCAAGTACGTCTCCTCTCCTCTCCTTTATTTCCTGTCGAAAAAGAACCGACAACAATGGTAACTATCATAATCACGGGCACACATTGATAATTAGTAAAGATCCATGTGCCAGGGATTGTTCCTCGTCTTGATTAAATTGTTCTTTTTTATTCTAAAAGTGTTCAATAACCAGATCAACGGGGCACGAGTCACAGCTCGTTCTGTTTTTTCGCTGGAAGAGGAGCGGAGAACGATTCTTTTGTTCCGTTTCCTTTGCCTCCCTAGCACTTGATTCCCAGCCGACCGCGAAAAAACGTTATTCTTCGTCAGTGCAGTTCATGTCCCAACCATCCCAAGACGAACCAACCAATAGGTCCACGTCACCAACCGGCCCGCCTCAGCCTCCAACCAATGTCACCAACATCGACGACCCATCGCATCCATTGTTCCACCATCGACGCTCTGTAGGCGATTTCACCTACGGTGATGTTCTGGGAGAAGGCAGCTATTCAACGGTGCGTAAGAAAACAGCCAATGGTCGCATAAAATAATAATGCTCACTGTCCGAGAATGGCATGTTTTGGATAACATAGGTTCTGTTGGCTCGCGATAAAAAGACGGACAAACAGTATGCTATCAAGAAACTTGACAAGGCCCACATTGTGAAAAATGACAAGGTCAAATATGTCATGATTGAACGTGATGCTTTGTCTCGCATGAACCATCCCGGCATTGTCAAGCTGTACTGGACCTTTAAAGATAACCGCAGTTTATGTACGTCTTTTGGATACAGACCGGTACCGCCCTTCCAGGGTCACTTACTCTTTTTCACCTTAGACTATGTACTCGATCTTGCTCCTAACGGCGAACTGTATACTTATATCCGAAGAGTAAGTGTTGAGCGCTTGAATTCACAAAAGCAAAAAGGTTTTGACTGATCCATTTTCCTATTCAGCTGGCTCCATTTAGCCTAGAAACGGCCCGATTTTATGCGGCTGAAATTGTCCTGGCCCTGGAACATATTCACAGTAAAGGCGTTGTGCACAGGTAAAACGAACTACAACTAGTACAATACCATGGGCTTTGCCCTTCTGGACGCTACTGGGAATCTAACTTCTTTTACTAAATAGAGATATTAAGCCTGAAAAGTAATTGTGTTTGTTTTGCGCAAACCACGCTGCACCTCTCAATTAACCTTGTGCCAAATAGCATTCTTTTTGACGAGCATATGCACATCAAAATCACGGATTTCGGTTCGGCGAAAATTCTGCAGGACAATCAGGAAGAAACACCTTCCCAGTGTAAGTAAAACTGTGTTGATCATGGGTTGAACAAAAATACTGACTATTTCGCTTTCCTTTCTTTGGCAGCCAATGCACGATCGTTTGTCGGTACGGCAGAATACGTCTCGCCCGAATTGTTGCGCAGTGATCCAACTTCTAAAGAGTAAAAATCAGCAATGACGGACTGGTAGACAGAGAGAGCTCACTGATGGATTTCTTTTGTTATTGCATTTAGGGCCGACTTATGGGCTTTGGGATGTGTCATTTTTCAAATGATTTCCGGCAAATCGCCATTCAAGGCCGCGACGGATTATCTCATTTTTCAAAAGATCAAAAATTTAGACTATACGTTTCCTGAAGAATTCCCACCGGTCGCTCGTGATCTGGTAGAGAAACTACTGGTGCCTGAAGCCAGTCAACGATTGGGAGCGGGTAATATCGATCTCTTGAAACAACACCCTTTCTTTGAAGGTGTGCCATGGGATACATTATTCGAGAGTCAGGCGCCTCCTTTGAAGGAGCAGTTGGCAGAAGAATTGCGAAAGCATCCTCCGGCGCCAGAAATCGAGGATGACAATGATATGGACATTTGGTTTGGAGAAGAGAATCCTTTCAGTGATGCGGCCGCGCCGCAATCCAATCCAGAGCCCAAAATGAATATGACCGACAATTATGCTTCAGAGCCAGGCATGCCAGACAATCGACGATCACATTCCACGCCATACGATGGTTCTTACAGTCCTGCACGAGCATCATTGGATCAATCTTCTGTGACACGAAGCTCCACCTCTGATCGTCCTCGCGACGATTTGAATAATCCTTGGTAATCGTATACAGACTGATGTGAGAGTTGGACTATTTTCCGTCAATGTGAATCATGTTTTTCGCCTAACTGCAGAATAAAAGGACGGCCGCTTTATACCCTAATGAATCGATACTACGAGCTAGCCGCATGATTCGAAGGCGGGGTCTGTTGCATAAAAAACGGTTCCTGATCCTGACAGACAAACCTCGCTTACTATATTTTGATGAGAACAAGGAATCACTCGATGGATCCGGAGGCCGGTTTCGATGCGAAATACCTTGGACTTCGCGACTTCTTCCAGAGTTAAAAGGCAAATCGGTATTCTGCATCAACACGGTAAGCACATCTCTACTCAGTCTGTATTATGGTGTTGTGATAGATAAAACTGACAAAACTACTGGAATTGAAGCCCGAAAAATCATACACGCTTGAAGATCCACAAGGTCATGCGCAAGACTGGGTGAATACACTGAACACCATGATTGTTGACAGCTTTGGTCTGGCTGCTTAAACACTACACCTCAATTAGCACCAAAATCACTATAATAATGCGTCTAAATACATTCATAAGGTTTAATAGATTGAATTGGCTATATTTGTATATTTATCTCACATGGGAAAACTTTCGTTGTGATGATGGACGTGGGAGCGGGTGATTTTGATCTTTTTGCACTCGGAGCCATGGCACAGCGTGACGACGTTTTTTTATGGCGGCATCTCAGGCAGGCTCTGTCCCTTTTTAACCTTGTTCAAGATCTATCCACATGTCATCTAACAAGCGAATTAAAGGCATTAGCGTCACTCGACCTTTTTATTTTGGCAATATTGCCATGCCACTGACCGGCAAAAAGGCGGCGGATTCGGACCATACACACAAATGGACGGTCATGGTTCGAGGCATCAACAATGAAGATTTAAGCTACTATATCAAAAAGGTCGTCTTCAAATTACACGAAACTTATGCCAATCCCTTACGCAGTAAGTCCGATAGTCTCTGTATCGGTCATTGGGTCTACTTACAAGTGAGATTTGTAGCTGTTGAACAGCCTCCTTTTGAGGTGTCTGAAACCGGGTGGGGTGAATTTGAGATCATGATCAAGATCCATTTTCAAGCCGTCACAAGCGAGAAGCCTGTTACATTATACCACCATTTACGGCTTCATCCTTACGAAGATGATCCCAGTGGCAAACCTTGGCCTGCAGATAGACCCGTCTCTAGCTTTATCTATGATGAATTGGTAACCATGGAAAAAGTTCCTGTCGTCAAAATTATCTAAAAACTGATGTCCTGGTTTTTTTTATTTATAGATATTTAATGAACCCACCGAACAGTTTTACCAGATATTATCCGAACACAATGCGCTCACTTCCAATTTACCCGCCAAAAAACCCAACAAAGATAATCCAACCGTTCCTCAGTTTAGCGTACAATTGGAACAGGAAGAATTGGAACGTCTGGACCACGCTCAACGGGAAGTGAATATGCAAATCATGCAGTTACGGCAACAAATGGCGGCTATCGAGCAAGACCGATATAAATCCTAACTTCGTTTTTTGAAAAATATCCTCCTCAGGTTTTATCGCAATGATTCTGCTTCTATCTGTATATATTTATATCTTTTTACTACAACAATAATGATGGTTTGAATCGTCAAAAGTGATGATACGTACAAATGGGGTTCGGTTTTTATTGTGGAGATACTAGAAATAAGCAGAAAGAACAACTTCTGCATAATAATAACAAGTTAAACTGGTATATTTTGGAAGGAAAGAAAGCTACAGAAGAAAATAGGAACATAAGAAAAAGAAAACGAGTACTGAGGTGTCTATTATCTACATCGATCGTCGTCCTTCTGTTATCGGGTTGGTGGGGGTTTTGTTCGTGGGTTGACCGGGTTGTTGGATACCGACCACCCCTCCACCCATGGAAGCACTGTAACCTGGTATACTGCTGTTCTGTTTGCGTCGCATCATCCCGGAAAATGCGCCGCTCTTTTTCTTTTTGCTGACCATGGCTGGACTGGCGTCTTTATTGACACTTTGTTCCCGCAGTCGTTGAGCGTGACCAACGATACAGCTGATCAGGTCGTTGTATGTTTCCGCATCCATCAATAACTGCTCTCGTTGATCCAGCAAATAACCTAGGTATTCCGTTGCTTGGCGTTGTAACCGTGTTAATTCTCCAATCATGGCCGTTAATTTCACATCCGGGAAAACACGAATGGTTTCTGTAATTTCAGTAAGAAAAACAAGAAGCTCTACATACAAATTTGAGTATCTTGCCACTTTACCTTCAGTGAGTTCACAGTAAGCTTTGGCAATATCAATATCTAATTCGGCTTCAGGTTCCACTGCCTTTTTCTCTTGTTCAAACGGCCTTGCCTTGCCTGCTGATACCGCCATGCCTGATAACGAAGCTGAGCGCAAATGGCCGTTGGGAGACGATTTTCTCTCTTCATGGAGTGACACGCCGGATGAATTGTTCGATTTGGACTCGAGATAGTTGGATTGCGGTCGTTTGTTGCTCGAACGGTATCCTGCTACGGGGGAAGAGCAATTCGACAATGATCCGCTGCTTAAACTGGATTTCTAAAAGCAGTCGAATGCATCAGCACCAAATCTTTTTACCAAAAGGCAAACCCAACGGCTCTATGCTTACTTCCTCATAGTTGATCGACACGCCCAGTGCTCGTAAATAAGCACGATTCGTTTCTGACCGAGTCCATTGAAATTGCCCGAGAGCCCCAGTGATGGGATTGTAAAAGATCGAATCTCGCGATAATTTTTCCCACAGATCCGCACTAGCACAACGTTTGATCGTTTAGTGTTCGACAAACCCCGGATGACTCTTTCGCCTGTTTGTATCGAGGAAGAAGGAGGCTTACCTGCATTTTGTACACAGAATATCCTTTTCATGATGATCATGATCCGTCATGGATAAAGGCGATGCTACCCGTTCTTCTGATGAATCCTTCCATAAATCAGTTAAATACCCTTCAACGTAGTTGGCAATAGTATCCGGATCGGGGGCTTCTTCCAAGACTGTCACCTAAACCTCTTTGCGTGAGTTTCAAGCGGGCCACCAACATGATTGAACTCGATGGAAGATAAACCTACATATTTCTCTGCATCCGTCGGAGGAGGCGGTGGTATATCTGTTTCAAAGTCATCCATGGCATCCACGGTTTCAGCGCCTTCAAAATCATCGAAATCACCAAATGCATCGTCGTCGGCTTCCACGAATTCCGTATCGAAATCGCCAAAATCGTCCTCATCCCCATTCTCGTTCCATTCGTCGTTTGCTGCATCTGCTGCTTCGAATGCCTCATCCTGATCCGGGGTATTATCAGCTTGCACTTGGGGTGTTGCTTCTTCGTTTTCCTGAACGGCGTCCTTCTGCAAGTCGGGCGCTGCATTGTTTACGTGATCCTCGATCTGATTCGGTGACGAAGGTTCCGGGGTGGAAGATGGGTTGAGTTTCGGTGACGATACTGTATCGACAAAGTCGACGTCGTCCGAAGAGTCGTGGACTTCCGATGATGCGTGGTTGGATTCTGCCATGGGCTCTGAATTCTGGAAGAAGACCAGTGGCATAAATTTTGAAATGGCGATCGATTCAATCCACCCTCTTGATTAGGATCATGTGACCCCCCAGCGGTGGGGTGGAAACACCTGTGGAAAAATGCCAAAATCTCGAATTGCAAATCGATATGAACTGGCAAACCCATCTTGCGCAGCGGCGTATTTATTTACAATATAGTCTCTCTCTCCTTCTCTCCAAAGGAAACCGGGCGCCATTCATGCCCGATTTGGTCTCTAAGTAGATCGAACCGAGCACAGTTGCAAAGGCAACGAGCGAAAACTCCACTGCAACACTGCAAGCTCTAGCATGAAGCATTTTATATCATGAAGCGTCTCATTTGAGTGCCAAAACCCTATCGCTTGCTTTGATGAGTTCTGATGGGAGCAGCCGATATGTCCCTCAAAATAAACGGACACAAAGAAGTGATGCTTGTTTCATGCTAAATAGTGTCAGGTTGCAAAAGCACTATGCGGTTAAGACTTAGAATTTAAGCAAATAAAGCTTTTATGAATATCAGGTCCATCTGATGAAACGGCATTGTCTATCAAGTGGGAAATATACCACTTTATCATATTCACGATGTCCACAAATTATTGTTGTTACTCAACAAAATGCTACAAGGCCACAAATCTTGGCATAGTGCATCAAGAAATAATTGTCCTTTTACCGACCACCTCTCCCGCTACCCTCAAGACAGAAAAGCTGTAATACGCTAAGATCATATAAACAGCACGGAGCAGTATCTGTGCGGATGCAAAGAGAGGAGAATCTCCCAATTTTTTTTTTTTTCTTTTTTGGTGTTGGTGGTGCGGCCCGAGAAAATTTTCAAATTCAATCGCCGCAAAGCTCGCAACACAAGAAAAGGTGCATCCTCAGACAACGGTTGATCCTTCCTTTTCATCAATCAAGCGAGTCGTCATGGTAAGCTGACACCCGTCCATCCATCGATCCATCCAATCTGCCAATGGATCAATCCATCCCTTACAGTTCATACTTACTGATATCCATCATCTGTAGCCTTTCGTGAAGCAACAGAAGAACAAGGCCTACTTCAAGCGCTACCAGGTCAAGTACCGCAGAAGAAGAGGTAATTACATTCGATTCTTTTTTTCTGTGGACCAATGAACCTGTAGCAATGGTGAACAAAAACACACAAAATATCCATATCATAAAACGGGAAACTGAGGCATTAGTTTCCTCGGCCTGGTCCCGATCTTGACTTGTTCCATCGTTACTGTGTTCACTGCGTTCTTTTTTTATTTCGTGACAGGCGGCTGACTGTCTGTTTTTCTTCTTTTACGGTTTAAATAGAGGGCAAGACTGATTACTATGCTCGTAAGAGACTTGTTGTTCAGGCCAAGAACAAGTATAACTCGCCCAAGTACAGATTGGTTGTCCGTTTCACCAACAAGGACATCATCTGCCAGATCGTCTATGCCAAGCTCCAAGGTGACTTCGTCTTGTCTGCTGCCTATGCTCACGAACTTCCCCGCTACGGTATCAAGGGTGGTTTGACCAACTGGGCTGCTGCCTATGCCACTGGTCTCTTGTTGGCTCGCCGTACTTTGGCCAAGCTCGGTCTTGCCGACAAGTACGAAGGTGTCACTGAACCCGATGGCACTATCCAGATGACCGAAGCCAACGAGGAAGGTCCTCGTCCCTTCAAGGCTTTCCTTGATGTCGGTCTCGCTCGCACTTCCACTGGTGCCCGTGTCTTCGGTGCCATGAAGGGTGCTTCCGATGGTGGTATCTTTGTTCCCCACTCCGGCAACCGTTTCCCTGGTTTCGATATCGAAAGCAAGACCAACGACGATGAATTGCTCCGCAACTACATCTACGGTGTTCACGTTGCCGAATACATGGAATACCTCGAAGAAGAAGATGAGGAACGTTACAAGAAGCAGTTCGCTACCTTCTTGAAGAACGGTATCACCTCTGACAAGGTTGAGGATATGTACGCTGAAGCTCACGAAGCCATCCGTGCTGATCCCTCCGCCAAGCCCACCGAGAAGAAGGGCAAGCCCGCCAAGGCCTACCGCCGTCCCCAGCGTCTCAACAAGAAGCAGCGTGATGCCAAGATTGCCTCCAAGAAGGCTGCTTTCCAGAAGGCTCAGGCTGATGAGGAGTAAATGGATGCCTCATCTCTTGATGAATAATAAACTCTTTACTGTAATTTTGCGCTGCATTTCTATCATTGCCCTCTTTCTATTTTGTGGATGTTCTTAAATTTCATCGAATTTGCGGATGTGGATTGGTTGATAAAAGGGAACAGTATTTAATCAAGCGGTTGAGCAGAGTGAAATCGTTGCATGAATAATAACTTGTCCTATTGCCAGAATGGGGGGGGGGATTTGTTACAACGCGCTCTCAATTTCTGCACAACAGAATGTGGGCTGTCTGTGCAAAAAAAAATATTCCGCGGGTGACGTGATTGGACCAGGATAAAGCGTGGCTTAGACACACCCATCTCACTCTCAAATGTCGTATCTTTTTTTTTGCGTCGGGGGATGTCACTCGAAAGAATCGTGTTCAAGCAAAAGACCCTTCCCCATCCACTCGCTTTTCATTCCGTGCATTTCGGTGAATTCCGTTTAAATTCCCCTCCTCTCTCTTTCACCTTTTTATTACATTAACTATTCTCTTCCCTCCTCTTGCAACCCATCATTGAGCGGCACGATGTGGGGCAGTAAGATTCGGTTACCGAACAATCTTCAGATGCAACGCATCATGTCCAATTTATTTGTCACGGTGGCGGTGGGTGCGGTGGCCACCGTAGCGGCACCAACCTTATTTCCTTGTCCAGCTTTCGATAACAACGATCGTATGGCACGACTAGAAGCACAGAAGAAGTACAAAGCGAAACACGGTGACGCGAAAGTGATTGTGAAAAGACGACGACAACCGGTGGTAGAACAAGACGAAGCTTCTACCTCGGCATAGCCTTACGCCCACGGAATTTTGACGGACATTAATCAACCCCAACATCACCATGACAACAACAACAACGAACGACGACGACGGTAGAAAACTCTGTAACTGTACCATTTATTCTAAAAACCGAACCTTACAACTATGAAGAAAACTAGAGAGGCGCGCAAAAAAAAGGACTTCTTGATTAGACTAGTCTTTGTAGAAAAAAAAAAGGCCACTTTTTCCTATACTCACGCAATCACTCTGCTGGAATAAACATTGCCGGATGATGCTTTCTTCAGCTGTAATTCATAAAAGGGAACGGGAGATTTTGCAACCCCAACAAACGCATAAAAGAAGAAAATAATGTCATACGACGTTGTAATTTAGGAAATTGCATGTTTCTTGAAGATTCTGGATTACGTCTGTTATTGCTTTGACAGATACGAACACCAAGCCAGACCGTATTGCAAAAAGTCTTACCAGTGAACATGCAGGCGTGATCAACATAATTGTAACAATATGTATTGCTGTTTCTCGTATTTTTCATTTGTTGGGTACCACAGGGTAGTCTGAACAATAGTTGCGGGAGTGAACCATGCAAAGCCTCGCTGCTCTCGTTCGCAGTGGGCATATGCGGATTTGTATGAAAAAAATAATTAAAATAGGAAGTGAGTTTGCACTGCGCTTTTCAGTGTTTTTCAGTGCAGCATTACATTAAAACTTCATCGTGTTTTAGTGGAGTTTTCTTTGGTGGATGATGTTTTTACTTGTTATTGAATTGATATCTAACCTATACCCATTTCCCTTTGCAAGCTCGGCTGATAGTGGACGTTCTCTCTTCTTCGCAGACATTCTATTATTGCAGCAAAAAACGGAATGCAACAGGCTATGTAAGCAACAATCTCAGCAACTCATTCACAGATAATATTTGCTGCTTAGAAACTTCAAAATGAGGCAACTGCAAAACGATAACTCGTATACATACAAGATTGCCTGTTATGCGACATTGTTGTTTGTAAACACTAAACACCCTTTTGTGTTCCAATGCTCGTTACTTTAATAATGACGAAAACATTATCTGTTGCAAGATTTCCAGTGATATTCCCAAACAACAATCCACTAGGTCTGTAGCAAATGCCTTGCACTGTGCTAGCGTTTTCGAGGAGTGTGTTGCTGGTAGAGAACTTCGTTTACTGAGAAAGGATGAAAGTAGAAGAATGAAAATAAGTAAAAAAAAGGGTCGCCATCAATGACGCGGGGTTCATTCTCCGACGTCACTTTCCCAAACTGTAGCAAGTCAAAAACGACTGGAACTCAACCAAGGCAACACCAGAATAGGTTCGTTACAGGCACGGTAACACACCGCGAAAAAAAAATAAGGAGCGTAGGACGTCACGAAAGCTTGATGGAGAGAAAAAAGAGACTCCCCGTTTTTTTTTTGTGTTTTCTTTTTTCTCTTTCTTTTGGCGGCATTATACTTCGTTCTCTACTCTATTTTCATTCTTTGGCCACTTTTTCTTATAAACATACCATAGACACTTGCTTCTCTAAAATATACCTTTCCCCTATTTTACCTGTAACTCATGACCATACCCGAAGTTGATCCTAATACAGTACGTTCATTGCAACACTCCCGCACCCAGCAAGAAAAACGTGTCTTTACTAACCCTCCATCTTCTTCTCATTAGGATTCAACTCACACTTTGTCAGGTAACTCTGGTGTTCCTACGGAGAAGAAACATGGAAGGGTTAAAACGTTTGTTTCTTTTTGCATAGATACCACGGCACCAGCGGTTACTGTAAAACAGACCGTAGCCAATACTGAGGCAGAACACTCCGCCGATTCGCTAGCCGCCAACGATTCATCCCAGACAACGTTGGCTGAAAATGGGATCGTGAAAGAGCAAACCCCAGTGGGCTCCCATGCCACCCCTGATGAAAAGGCTTCCAAGGAAACTACGAAGGAGGATTTTCAATCGGACAAACCCAGGGATGGAAACACACACGCTGAGGTGGTTCCTCCTCAGGAGCCATCTGTCTCTGCAGCCGCCGCCAACGGAGCCAGCGGAGCCGAACCCGTCGTGGGTTCTGCCGATGTCCATCAAACGCTTGTCTTGATCAAACCGGATGCTATGGAAGACGAAAAGAAAAACCAAATTGTACAAAAATTCAAGGATGCCGGATTCGCCATTGTCAAGGAACGTGAGCTCCATCTTTCAGTTGATCAAGCTAAATCCTTCTACCGTGAACATGAAGAGAAGGATTATTTTGACAAGCTGGTCACTTTCATGAGCAGGTCAGAATTAAACTCGAAACTCTAAAACCCTCATCCGAGTCTTTTTTTTTTCTTCTCTGTTTATTTATTTACTTTTTTTACTTTAGCCGTTCTATTTATGCCATGGTTCTCGAAAAAGAAGATGCAGTCGAAGCATGCCGACGTCTGATGGGACCGACAAATTCCAAAAAAGCTCGCCGCAATGACCCACAAAGGTACGTTTAATTTAATAGCTTTTCCCGAATCTCAATCCAGAATATCACTCATCAAAAGTGTTCATCATGTAGTATCCGCGCCTTGTTTGGCACGGATGGATGGGAAAATGCAATTCATGGTAGTAGCTCTTCAGCTAATGCAGAACATGAAATTGAAGTTATTTTTGGAAACAATCAATCCATCCTCGCTGAGAATGAAGCTCCAGCAGCAGTGGTGGTGGATGCATCCCCGCTGCAGAAAGACCTTACATCGGCTGCTGAGACTACCCCGAGCCAACCGAGCGACATGATCAACGATACCGCGAATTCCAACCACAGCAACCCGCCATTCCAAAGCGATGCATTGGCCGTCACGTCCACCGAGGAGCCATTAAAGGCTGGAGGACTCTGCGGAACCGGTGGCAGTGATGAAAAACCGGGCGATGACTATGAGGATAAGATCAAGGAACTGGCCGCTGATATTGAAACTGAAACGGCAATGGCAATGGAAACGAAAACGAAAACGGAAAAGGAAAACTCACCAATGCACAAAGAAGAAAATCATGAAGCTGTATCCAAAGACGCCAAAGATGCCAAGGATACCCATCCTGCTGTTAAGAATTTGGTGCATCGATTTGAAAATGCAGGTGACCCTACAGAACAGCTAAAAAAAGATCCAATTCCAGCAACAGCGGCAGCAGCGGCAGCAGAAAGCAGTCAACCTGCAGAGATCCCCAAGCCTGCTTCTGAGTCAGTCCCCAGCGACGAGCAAAAAGCTTCCACCTCAGTCGCTGAAACCACCGACCAGCAACACAATACCCAAAGCAACGACACGACCGAGTCAGTCAAGCCAGCCGACCCCGTGAAACCCGAACATGACAATGTCGTAACCGATGCAGGCAATGATAAACACGATGCCAAAAGCAGTACGGAGATGGCCGACACGGGCGCCAGTGAAAAAGTAGGTTTAGCAAAAGAAACGATTCCAGTGGTGTTCTGTCAAGGAACTAACCATATGCTACAGACTACGAAAGACCATATCGAACCCAAGAAAGAAGATGAAGCTGACACATCCGCGGAGAACGATGCAAGTCCAAAAGATTCCGTGGAAGAGGTGACTGCAAGCGTTTCGCAGCATCAGGTGAAGGAAGAAGAACCTAAATTGGAAACTCAAGTCACACCATCTCCTGATGAAATAAAGATGGACAATTCTGGCCATCCTGCTGCAGCAGCTCTAACAGATACATCACCCGACTCTGTTGCTGCTGAAGAGAAAAAGGAGGAACACGTACCAGAAGCAATCAAGAACGATGAAAAGGCTGCTGAAAACCAGAGCGATGAAACCAAAGCCGCCAAAACCAAAGCGGACAATGTGAAACCGAAATCGCCTTCGCATTCGCCTCTGCGTCGTACAGCCGGTGCGCCATCAACCGTGCGCAAAAGTCCTACCACCTCTTCTTTAGCCAAGAAGACCCCGAACGGCACTTCGTCTTCGTCCGCTGTAAAGAAAGAAGAAACCAAGAAATCGTTCACCCGGACAGCCGCCGATGGAGCTGTCAAGACAAGACTAACAACAGCAACGAATGGAACGGCCACCGCGCGTTCCTCCATTGCCACCAAACGTCCCATTGCTTCCAAGCCCGCCGACGAAAGTTCCAGTGCAACCAAACCTGCGACCAAAGCGCCCCGAGTCCCTCGTGTCGCGACATTGGTGAAGAAGCCGGCAGTGAACAAGACGGAAGAAAAACCGGCGGAAGAGAAGCCAAAGAGAATCAAGCAGGTCAGCTCCCGCTTGACTGCCCCAACGACGGCCAGTGCGAGAAAGCAGGCAACGGAAAACTCAACTGCCGATGCCGCTCATGCTCGACCGGTTCGTACCGTCAAGAAAACGTCGGGTTCGCCTTCATCGTCTGCACCGGCTCTGAAACGATCTAGTTTGGTGGACGGCAAGCCAACCACGGCATCATCGGCCACTAAACCTGCTATTCCCCGCACGAGCCGTGCTTCAGCTACACCTGGCCGACCGGCCACCACTGAAAAATCGAAAGCAGTCTCTGAGACTTCCCCTGCCAAACGAGTGGTTCGACGCATTCCTGCTACATCTGGTACATCTGGTCCATCTGGTACGACCAAAGCCTCATCGACCGCGACCAATAGCAGTGCGCGATCTGCTCGCGTGAGCCCGACCAGCACCACCGCATCAAAGACAGGTTCATCCAGAGTATCGCCAGCAAGCAGTGAAGGCTCATCGCGTCTACGCAAGCCTAGCAGAATCGGCGTCAAGACGGTCGAAAAGAAGCCAACGTCCACAAAACCGGCAGCCACTGAGGCTAAAGAAAAGGTCTCAGCGGAAACTCCCAAACAGGAAGGAACAGAATCCCCCGTAGACCCATCTGCACAACCTTTGCAAGCGCCATCGGAAACGCCGTCTGCAGAGTCATCCGCAGAGCCATCTATTGAATCCTCCGCTGAACCATCAGCAGAGCCATCGACGGCCGCTTCTACGGAGGAAAGATCAGAAGAAGAGGTGGATGAACCGTCGGATCAATCCGAGCAACCAGGTTCCATTGGGAGCAGTACTTCGAATCAACGAGTTAGCTGGACTCCTGTCGAGGAACAAGTGAACCATGAAACGACCGCCGAAAATGTTAATGGCTATATTCAGATCACAGAGGATAATGTGGGTGAACAGGATGCCGAAGTGGCGGCTGTGACCCAGTTGGAGGTAAAGGGATCGAATGACTCGGTGGGCCTTCAGTCGACGGCGTCCATGTCATCCTCACGACCGCACACGCCTGAAGTGAATCAGATTCGAAACAAGTTTGAGACATTAACGCCCGATGTTCACACGGAAACCAGTCAGAGCAGCCAGCGGGCCGCTTCTGCTTCCAAGGAAATCGCTCGTTCCAAATCGCCCAACCATGTCAAGGATTTGATCAGCAAATTCGCCGGATAAAAACCCCTATGGTTACCAAGAAATAGGGCTGCACAATTAAAAAAGCTTTACTACAAACAGACAGCTGAGCAGCCCACATTGCATTATTTCTTTTTCTTTTTCTTTTTCCTTTTTGCCTTGCAAAAACATTCTCATTATAATTTTTCTCTTTTTTTTTTACTATAATCTTCACGTTCTTTCATTTTTGTATTTTCCCCCCGAAAGATCGCTTATTTTGCTTTTGAAAAATTGTAGTGCAATTAATAAAATTCGTCATTGAAAAAAAAAAAAAAAGTTAAAATCACCATGGCTTGCTGGATTGATTGCTGCATCTATTGCTACGCTGATGATGGTTCATTTGTTGCTAATCATTGAATCATTGCATATGATGGCGTGGAGATTGATTAAAATTTTTGATTGGAATACCCATACCGGAACCGAGTCAATGATGAGCTTATCAAGCGAAAGATTGTCGCGATTGACACATTATGCATGTCCTTATTTGGCCATGATAAGTGCTGTGTTCGAACCTTGTTTGCCTTGCCCATCCGCGGCTGTATTATTTCGTATGTTGTAAGCCTTGTTAGCTATTCATGCCCAGCATGCAGTGATCAAGTTGGGAGTTGGGAGCGTTTTTGATTATCGATGCGGACTACGCGATCCTTGATAGAAAGGCGACTTCGGCATATGGGATTTCCCTTTTTTTTTCTCTCTTGATGATGAGGATGCCATGTTTTTTAAGATTTTCCATCTGATAAATTGATCGGCATTCATTAAAAAAGAATCCGACTTTTCTATCATCAGCGATAGTATCTTATTCATATCTGCTAACGGAAAAAGATCACCGTGGTTACATTTTGCGTCATACTGCTTCCTTCTCTAATATATCTTTAACACTTGGTCAACTTTATAACTTTAAAGTGAATCAATTTTTGTCTTGAAATAGTATTTTATATCGGTCGTCGATACTGCAATGAGAGGTGTAGTATGGTGATTCTGCAGGACGCAATATTCACATATTTTGGTTTTCTTGATTTCTGCTTTCCAAAATTTTTTAATAAAAGTAAATATATACCGTATCTGGATTATCGCAGCAGAGATAGCAATTCTGCCTGCAACCTAATTTATGCGATCGCGTACTGATTATGCTACTCAGGACATCGCTGAAAAAAAGGACGTGAAAGGTAACAAAATAGCCTCGTTTATGAACGACTCTATATGGACGTTTCATCATGACTTTTTTTGGGGGGAGGGGTTCACCTCTGGATTTTGACTTAAAGATCTCCAAATGGGTGGGTGTGAATGAATGAAAGTATGCTATTAAACAGAGATGATCCAATTTAAGCTATTATTAACGCATGACCTCCCGCGTCAAAAGCGATTTTACGGATTTTTCACGCTTTGCCAAACTGGTTTCATAGTGTTACACATATTCATACAGTGTGGTTGGCATGTTCCAAGCGAGTGGTCAGAACAAGTGTGGAAGCAAGAAAAAAAGCGTCGCGATCATCTCCACGTGGTGGTTGAAACCACGCTGAAGGTGGGATTCTTTTTTATTTTATTGTTGACAGGTGGTCGGGACATGCGGGGTTGTCCATTTTCGACTTTTTGAAGCGGAGAGAGGACGGATGACGCTGAGAAGGACCATGGACCTGCTGGGGAATTTTTTTTTTTTTTTTTTTTTTTTGGATCGATGGCAGCGAGTGATCTACAATAGTTTTCTTGGTTTTTTTTTTCGCGGAGATAAGCTTGAGCGGATCTCTTGATTACAGAATACAGCTTTTCTTTTTTATGACTATTTTTTTTTCTACTCCATGTAAATAATGTACTCCGCGTCGTTGTGATTCAAGTTTGAAAACAACCGGATTCCTTGCAAGGTCATGGTGTAGCGATGAGTAATATTCGAGTTAGTCTGTTACTGTCTCACGTTTTTTCATCCACCTGAAATATAGCGTGAAGCTAATACAAAGGTAGTATTTTCATATTAGTCAGTTCTAACCAAAAATGTTTTGGGTAGCACTTTCTTTGTTCCACATTTAAAATTAATGGTAGCTATCATCTGCTTGAGCTTGTATTGAATAGGTAGGATAGTGATGATCCCACTAGACATTTGTAACCACTTTGTAAGTTCACAGCAATAAATTGATTTGCATCAATGATAAAAAAAAAAAGCCGTTTCACATCGTAAAAACGTGAAAACGGATGCTTCAGCCAATTAAATGTCATGATCATCTTTTTAGTCTAAATGATAACCTAGACGGTCGATCCCGAAAAAAATAAACTTCAGAAGGACCGCTGTTCAAAAGTTAAAAAAAACCCCAGCTTCGCTATTCTTATTCTTCGCATCTGCGGTCTGCGGTCTATGGTTTTATGTATGTACTGTTGAGTATAGTATGGGTGATGATTTGCATGTTTATGTAAATGCGAACCCAAATTGAGTTCCACAGGTATAGGTGTGTCGGACCGTAAATTAGGCAATGCATTGGTGGATGGGGATGGGAGGAGACGAGAAAAAACTGGAACTTGGTGTAAGCAACACTTGTATCCTTCTTTACGTTGCACTATGCATAACCATTTCAAAATGGCTTGTGCGCGCGCAGGTACAAAGGATTTGAGATTGGAAGCGATGAGGACCCATCACCTTTTTTTTTTTGTCACCTGATTTTCCCAAGATTCCCCATTGTCACCACTCATTCTTTGCGGCCCACAACAGATAAGTCCGGCTGCACATTCAACCTGGAGTCGCACATCAATTTTGGCGCACTTTGGATTCATGAATGCGCACGTTTTTTTTTGAGGCTATCAAAAAAAAGACCCCCCTTATTTCTCCGCATTGATTTTTGTGACAACTGTGATTGGCATCCTTGGCGATTTTTGCTTTTCGCTCACTTTCATATATTTTTTTCCCTTGTACACCCATGTTTCTTTCCCACTCTGCAGACCGCTCAACTGTTCGATGATCCGTCCTCCAGATTACTAATGAGCTGACTAACTTTTTTTTTATTTTCTTAAACTATAAAAAAATGCACACAACATTCAAGCAGAACAACAAGCGGGCTGTGCTTGAATCCAGGGGTAAAAAAAGTGTTCGTCATCAGGGGGCCAAGTGAGGGAGGGAGATAAACAGGATGAGAAACTGAAAAATCCAATCAGTAAACAGCGCTTCTTGAAATCCAATTTCTACTAACCTTACTTTGACAGACAAAGCAGAGTTTGTGAGGCAGGTGCGGATTCAAAAAAAAGCCAAAGCAGTTCGTCAGGCATCAAAGCAAACGTTGATATAATCTTACCGTAATTTGAAGCCGTTTTTCATACGGCGCATGCTGGAAAATCAGTGACCGCCCCTCGTCTGAAGCGATGATGGATTTCATATGAAGCACTTAACCCAAACCATCCTTAAAGGATGCGGAAGACCAAAGTCCAGACAGTATCAGATCAAAGCTATCAATTTATCAAAACCATTCGTGCATTTGCCAGAAAGCATAATTATTGTTTTCATCCCACGAAAAAAGACATGTTCCGGTTTGACATCAGTATGAAATGGATTTACTCTCTTTCTCCCTTTTTTCTTTCTATCACCTTACCTCAATAATGCATATCACCGATCCGTCATCGAGCAAGCGATACCAGGGCTTAACAGCGCAACAGATCATCTTATTCAAGAAAAAGAAACGTTTTGCGCGAACAATCTGAAAGACAGGACCAAGGTACGTAATATGATACCTTAGATGCTTACGTGCTGCGTAATGGTAGGTTGCAACAAATGTAAAGGTCGCCGCCACCAGAGTCCGCAGCACGCTTCAAAAGCACAAAATACCAGGGCACCGGAAGCTGGGGAGCTATCAGAGGCGGTTTGCTCGGCATCTCGGGGAGGTATCGATCAGTCTTAAAAAAAGCCAAAAACCAATGCCTGCTCATTGTTGTCCCTATACACGAAGCATACACTTCATAAGTAAGTTTGTTTTACTCATCCAGAATGCCATACAACTAACTTAAACCTGTTTCAAAGGTTTGCAACAACTGCCAAAGAGAAACGCTGTAGCCTGTTTGTGACGATGACGGAACGGAACTGCATTCCATCTTGGTCTGCACAGAGACAATATGCAAGACAACGTGGAATGATGTCGTTGCTAGTAAGAATATTTACGAAATTGCCGCCAGCATCGCTTCAGGCTAAGGGCGGCCAGTCATATTCCAACATGCGCCATAGTAAATACGGCTGTTCTTTACGGTGAGACCATATTCCATGTTTGCTCTCATGTCTGATAAACTGATTTGTCTTTTTATTGAATCCACACCTGCCCTCAAATAACTCTGTTCTGTCTGTCAAAGTAAGTTTAGTAAAAATTGAATTTCAAGAAGCGCTGTTTACTGATTGGATTTTTTAGTTGGTGAACATTACGCAAAATTAGGGAAAAAACCCGTAAAGCCCGCCTACGGATTTTCAAGGTTGGGATGACAACTCCGCATATTTGGCCTGGGTACTGTGTGTTGTGCTCTATTCCCATCGATTTGAACATGTCAGGACAGACACCATGGTGAAATCCAGGCACAGCCAATTTGAACTCAACCTAAAATAAAATAAAATTTATCACGATACCATAAAGTGGAGATTCCGCTCCAAAAAAATACACAAAACGATCATCTTTGGAACTTCTCTAACATACAGGGTTGGAACAAAAAATAAAAAAAGGGCACCAAGAATGAAAACGGAGACGATGATAATGGGACAGAAAGTTTTGCAGTGAGAGATATGGATGCTCTGGACGATAGTAAAAAGGGAAAAAAATATCCAACTAAGCGATGATCCAGAAGCCATATCCGATGGCTACACAAAACGGTCTGTTTCACCACTAAAAGGACGAAAAAAAAAAAAGCACCAAAGCAATACCAAATTAAACCCACATTGCGTCTGCTGGAAACTTATTCTTTCTCTCTCGTCCTGTCTTTTTGCTTCCCCTTTTTTCTTCTTCCTTTTTCCTACTTTTTTTTGTTTTTTCTTGGCTCTCTTCTCTCAATTTTCCTTTTTCTTACTCATCTTTTCTTGCCTGCCTGATTTTCTTGTCCTTGTTTTCTCTTCTTGCACCTTGCTTCTTTTTCTTTTTTGCTCGTCTCCTCTTCTCCTCCTAACTTTCGCGAATAATGACTGCGATGGCATTAAAGCGAAGAACCCCTTCGCTGGGTCTTTTGCCGACAGTGCCCAACGTCAGTGTGATCGATACTCCACTACCAACAGCCAACAATCCTTTTATGATGAATAAGCCCGCTATTCAGTGTGGTTCGCTTTATCATACTTGCCGTTCCGTCCTCGATAAACTGGCCGCCGTCGAAGGAATGACAGAATACCTCGAAGCCGATTCCTTGCCGACCATGCAGCAGGGAAGTCCTTCCATCTCATCCGTTTCATCATCCGAACCATCCACACCGACATTGACGAGCGGAGATCCTTTATCCAAGCTTTGGACCATTTGCCGTCAGGGTTCGTCCCTCTGTACGCTTTACAACGCTCTTCAACCCAACCAGCCTCTCAGTGTCAATAGCGATCCCAACTTGAATCAAATCAACACTTGCAAAGCGAGCGTCTATCACTTTATCGTCGCTTGCCGTAACGAACTCAAGTTTCCTGAAGAAGATATGTTCACTATTTCTGATCTTTATCAGGATGATACCAACGGTTTTGTCAAGGTAACGTTCATTTTGCCATGACGAAATCTTTTTTATTATTTCATGCATTCCTATTTTCTTTTGATGAGTCATGTTCATCAGACACTTGAAAGTATCCCATTATTATTACTATTTTTTTTTTATCACGTTTCAAAAAAATGGGATATTTCAATATCAATATTCTTTTTTTCTTGTATCGGATTTTGACTTTTTTTTTTTTAACAATCATTCTTTCATGTCCATTTTTTCCTTCTCCTCCTCTTTTTTTTTCTGTACTACTCTGAAGAGGAACGGTTTCCATTTTCGCTCCATGGTCCTTTTTTTCTTTGTCTTTCTTTGTTCTTGTCTGTCTTCAAACAGGCACGTTTCACGTAGTGCTACTTTTTTATATTTCTTTTTTGTTATTCTTTTTTTCTGTTTTCTTTTTTGATGACGTGGTGTGTGGGTGTGTCGTGTATAGATAAAGCTAAATATAGTTCTTTTTTTTTGATTTAGGTTGTCAACACGATCAGCAAAATTCTCCAACTCTTGGAAGATCGTGGAGTGATTTCTGTACGATCGTCCAATCGAAATTCCGATCCCAATGCGCCCAAAAATATGCGTGATCAAGTGGTTCTGGAACTTTTATCTACTGAACGTAAATACGTCGAAGATATGCAAACCCTTCAGGTAAGCACTAAACGCACATATTATTGAGGGGGGTGATGGGTTGAGATGGGATGGGACCGAAAATATTAAATAGGCCAATTTTTTTAGAACTACATGCGGGAACTGCAGGCTCAAAAAATTGTGTCGCCTGATACGATCCATTATTTATTTGGCAATCTCAATGCATTGATGGATTTCCAGCGCCGATTTCTTATTCAGATGGAAGATATTGCAGAAAAGCCAGCAGAAGAACAACGTTTTGGTCACTTGTTTGTCCAAATGGAAGAAGCGTTTGCCGTTTACGAACCTTATTGCTCCAATTACTATTCCGCTCAAGATCTTGTTGTGCAAGAAACGCCCAAATTGCAACAACTGGCCAATATTCTGAATCCTACTTATGAGCTCCCTTCCTTGCTTATCAAGCCCATTCAACGTATCTGTAAATACCCATTGTTACAGAGTCAGTTGATCAAAAGCACCAACTGTGACTGGCCCTATTATGCCGAAATGGAAGAAGGTCTCGAGGCCATCAAACGTGTGGCGGGAAAAGTCAACGAAACTCAACGTCAACATGAAAATATCCAAGCCGTCGAAGAACTCAAAAAGCGCGTCGATAACTGGAAGGTAATGAAAAGAGAAAGAAAAAAAATCATGAGCTTTTCTTTTCTCCCGACTTGAACCATCGCTGATCATTCTTTTTCCGTTCATCAGGGTCATACCATCGAAGGTTACGGTAATCTTTTGGTGCAGGACAAATTGTTGATGTCCAGTAACGACAGCGAACGAGAACTCCATGTCTTCCTTTTCGAAAAAGCACTCTTGATCTGCAAAGAAAGCAAAGATTCGTCTCGCAATCGATTGACCAAGAATAACACGCTGTCCATGAAGAAAAAGCGACGAGGCAGTCTTCAACCGAAGGCCATGATTCTCACCAGCCGCATCCTCACCGTGCATAACAAGTCAAACAATGGTAACCTCTCCTTCCATCGTCATCATGGTTTTTTTTTCTTTGAAAGGGGTTCTTTGTTTAACTGACGGGTGGTTGCATTAGGCATGTGGGTATTGCAGGTCGAATTCCGAGATCGCGAAATTGAACAATTCACGCTCAAATTCCGCAATGAGGAGAAACTCAAACTCTGGGAGACGACGTTGAACAAGATCAAATCACACAACAAGTCAAACGTACCCAATACCCATTTGACGTCCATGTCGCTCCCTGGCACGCCCACTCAATCGGTAATGAATAGAGATGAAGGTTATTACTTGGAGGAAGACGATGATGATGAGGAGGATGATTACTACGACGATGAGGAAGACGATTACTACCAAGCCCGTGCCAACGGTAATGGGGTGTTGCCACTGAATCGACCCAGAGTAGGGTCCACACAGTACGATCCCAGTTGGAAATCCGGGTCCATCTCTTCCCAGGGCGGTCGTCCTTTCCATAACATGCCAGGTATGAATCTGTCTCCTCTGCCCCGAAGCAGTTCCAGTGTCAGTACCAGTGCCAGTTCGTCGCCTCCCATCAACTACGGAGCGTATCCCGCCTCTCCTCCACCTTCCAACCCTTCATCGCCAACCACCTCACGCGTGTCCACAGGCAATTCGAGTCCCGTCTGGCCCCGTCGTGAAGATGGCAGTTTCCCGCTCGCCAACATCGCCTCCAAGTTTATGAACGGTGGAGATCTGAGCGACGACCATCGTCAGCATCCTTTACCGATTGGTCGCAGTCATTCACAATCAGCGGCCGCAACCGGTCCGGGTGGCATTCCTTTGGGAGCATACCCTCAACCGCCTTTGCCTGCAAGTCAAACACGTTTACGATCGCAGAGCAGTCCCAATATTCACAAAAACTCGCATGGCCATTGGGATGAATTACCTCAAATTCCCATCAGTTCACGCACACTGTATCAGCACGCCGATACCGGTTCACCTGGATTGTCGCCTCGTCTAGCCGACGCCGCCACCTCTCAGTCATTGCAATCTCAGATCGATCGCGTTGTCAATGCTGTGCCCAGTTCGCCCGGGACCGTCAAAGTGAAACTCAGCTATAATGATGGCATTTACGTGATTGTGATCCCGCAAGAAGTCACCTTCTACGAGCTGATGGAGAAAGTGGAAAAAAAGATTCGTTTCGTGGCCAATTTGCGATCCGACGATATTCTGCGCTTGAAATATCAAGACGAGGATGGAGATTTTATCACCATCAATTCAGACGAAGATGTTCAAATGGCTTTCGAAAGTCGCGGAGTCAACAACACCGTCAATCTGTTCGTTTGTCTTTGAAGAGCAGCTTAAACTCCTCCAAACCTCGTTATTTTTATTTCACCGTGACGAATCACCTTTTCAGATTATCTTACTCAACCTTCCAATCGTTTGTACCTCTATCCAACACCCTTTCCTCTCCCTTTGATCATGTTTCGCGAATATCATTTGTCGATATTCATACCATTCTAACTCTCCATTTCCCGACTATAACCATGCCATTCATACCTCCCGCTTTCACACCCTTATTGTAACCAAAGGAGTCTGTTATTTCGCTCTATGGACTTTTTTTTCGGTTATGATTCTTTTTTTTTGTGTTATTCATTTTGTATTCTCACTGTATGTTTTTTTGTTTTTCTTCTTATGTCCCCCCTCAGTTTTGTAAAGATGTGGTACACATCTTTAGATTCCTTTGTATTTTTTCTTGTGTTCTATCTATTCTCCCCTCCCCCCTTTTTGTTGAAGAAAAGAAGCTTTCCGCTCGTTTTCCCCTTTTGATTCGTCTTTTACTTTTTATTCTATTCTACACTTGTTCTTCCATTTTTTCTTGTAAATAGAGATTTTTTGATTTGTTATACTATCCCCTTCCTTATTTATTCACCCTAAACAGCAGTATCACTCACCTTCGTTTTTTCTTTCCAAAAAAGAACCTAAAATAAACAGAAAAGAAATGAAGCGTTTTAAAAAAAAAAAAAAAAAAATCTACTGTTTTCGGTGATTCCGGTTTTCGTTTTGGCGCTGGTTTGGGGATGGTCTTTTGCAAACATATTAATGATTCGGCGGTCGTAGAATTTCATATGCTTTTGGATTCGCCCTCGTGAATGGCCAATGAAAACGTTCGGTGTATCACCGTTAGAGCGTCTGAAAAGGTAAGATTTTCATCGGAACGAACCATGAATGAATAAAGGTTTTTACTAGCTCATGAACAGCGTGGTCCGATCGTCGTATCGGAAAAAGGATTTATCGGGGAAAAAGTATTTCCATTGGGACGGGGTATAATTTTTTCTGATTCTAACTTAGCCAAGGCACGGTCTTTTACTTTTTGATTTGTTTCAATATATCGTATCGTGTATATTATATAAGTCTTGACTTGTTGTACATTGTACTCTGTATAAAACGCTGTAGACCCTGCTTGCAACTGGAAGCAAAAAAAGAAAGAGACGATGGAGAAAGCTACGCGCCAATTGACGAATCAATCGAGTAAAAGTTATGTAGAAGAATTAGTGACAACCTTGGATAACGGCGGACCGATGATCGGACCCTCCATGGACACGATGCAAATGGATATGGAAGAAAATTACGACCGCCAAGATACACTGGATCAATGTGAAAAGGGGTCCTCCGCTTCCACCGTCTATAATACCGAGCAATATCCCGAGGCCGCGACTGTACCATCTGAAAAGGCCACCGCCACCGTTGCCACCGCCGCCACCAAGCATCATCCTTGGTGGTCATTGAAACGCAATGATCAAGATACCGATCCTCGAACTTATTCATCATTAAAGAAACATACCATTTTATTTATTGTGGCCATTGCTGGCGCCATGTAAGTTGCAATTGACGGCGAGATCAACGTGGAAATCATATTAAATTCGATGACACAAAATAATAGGTCCCCGCTCGCTTCCACCATTTACGTAAGTGACCCATTTTGGATAATGAATCATCGCATGAAGGGAGTCTTGGTAACCAAAAAATAATTACTAGTTTCCTGCCATTGTTACCATGCAATATGCATTCAATACCACCGATACTGCCATGAACGCTTCCTGTAAGTGCATAAAACCGGGTTTCAGATCAAAAAAATTTGCATTGCAACATTGTCTAATCCCACTGGTCCTTCATAGTATCTATTTTTACATTTTTCACAGCATTTTTCGTGAGTCAGCTTTTATCGTCTGGCATAACCGTGTGGAAATCTAATGTTGGTTGTATTCTAGCCATTACTGTGGGCTACCTTTGGCGATATATTTGGTGCGTTATCGATGAATGATCATCCCCCCTCTCGACTTGTGGCTAACAAGAAAGCAAACCAATAGGACGTCGTCGTATTTACTTGATATCCTTCTTAATTTCTGTGGTTGGCAGCATTTGCTGTGCACTGTCGGTGAATGCGTCCATGTTTATCGTGTTCCGTGGCTTTAGCGCCATTGGTTCCTCTTCGGTAAGCAAATGCTCATTGAATTCGGGATCATGGCGTATCATTGACTGACATTCCGGATCCAAAAAGGTCATGTCCATGGGCGCAGGTACCCTCGCCGATATCTTTGAACCTCACGAACGTGGAAGAGCGTTTGCATGGTATACGTGTGGGCCTTTGTTAGGTCCGGCGCTCGGGTGAGTGCATCTCGGTGTTGCGTTTCATCAAAGACTAAATCTGACCCCCGTTTTTTTCTCATTCTCTTCGGATGATGAAGGCCTATTATTGGCGGTTATCTCAACCAAGGTCTGGGTTGGCGAAGCAATTTCTGGTTCTTGGCCATTTTTGCTTTCTGCCTTTGGTTGGCCATTCTTTTTTTCTTGCCTGAAACGCTCCGCCCAGAAGCTTTGGGTCCGCAAAAGCCGCCTTCCGTCAAGGAAAAGCAAGGCAAACGCTGGCCTTGGATCAATCCCATTGCCGCATTGAACTTGCTGCGTTTTCCTAATATTGCCTTGACAGTTACTTTTGTCGGCATGCTGTAAGTGGTTACCTGTTGATTAAAAAAAAATCGGAACAAAAGTTTGGCTCATATGGTTGATCACAGGTTCATGGTGTTTTATCTTGACAATACCACCTTTACTCGTACTTATACCAATCAATATGGTCTCGATTCCGGTACAGTGGGCCTGTGCTATTTACCTCTGGCTGTGGGTTCCATGATCGGTGGTATTGCCGGTGGTCGAATGTCCGATCGTGTTTACAATAAGCGAGTTGCTCAAGCCGAAGGAGGTGTCATCCACCCTGAAATGCGCATCAGTGGCGTGCTATTTGCTCTGGCATTAATCCTTCAGCTGTGTGCTTTTGTCGCCTATGGATGGTGCGTTCAAGAAAATGTGCACTTTGCTTTCGGCCTGATCTGCCAGTTTTTCCGTAAGTGGTTTGACCGAAATGATATACACGGCCAAAGGATGCTCATTTTTTTTTTGTGTATTTTAGTGGGTATGGCGCTAATGTTACCCAACGTCACGCTGTCAGCGTATATGGTTGACTGCTTCCGAAAGAAGGGAGCATCGGTGACAGCTTGCAATAATTTCGCAAGATATATTATGGCCGGTATTGGTTCTCTGGTGGCTTCCGATTTGGAACATGCCATGGGTGACGGTCCCTTGTTCACGGTATGTGGTGTGGCCATGATAGTCGTATCAGTCAACCTGATCATCGTGAAACGAAAAGCCAAGGAATGGGGTGAACTGCGCAAATCAGTTGCAGATTCCTAAAGAAAAAAAAAGCCATATTTATTCACATTTCATCAGTGCCTTCTTTTGCATAGTAACAATCTTATTCCCCCGTGCATGCTTCATCAATAAACAGTCACATACGGCATTAATCTTTCTCGTTCTCCAAAAGTTCAATGTGCCCTATTCATATTCTAGACAGTATTCCTCTTCAGTCATGGCCTTGTATGAATGCAGTCTTCAAGGACTTGTCGCAGACAATGATTTAAAAACAGCCGTGGTTCAACGCCTCGTCGGTATCTGCGGCGTAGACTCGATGGTGGATCTTTTCGAACACGACATTGTTTTTACCCCCACAGGTACCATTCCAGCGTACATGTCATAAAAATGTCGCCAGTATTGACTTGCAATTCTTTTAATGCACGTCAAAAAAAAAGTACAAACTCCAGTAGGTCCAGCGAGGAATGATGATGTTGTCCTTCGTCTTCAGTCGAGAATTACAACCGAACAAGATAAAAGCCTAAAACATCGCCAATGGTAATCACCTCTTGACGTGAATGTCTGCCATATGGCCTGCTGCTGTGCTCACAGGAGGGTCGGCTATTCCTTCCATGATTCTTTTTTGACTTAATTCGATAGATAGGTATCTATCCATGCAAGGCCATCCTGAACCCCAGCGCGGAAGGAATGTTACTGTGCGACCCAATACCCGTGTACAGCTAGGAGGCGACGCTTTTCGATTCATGAAATCTTTAGGATACAGGTATAACGTAACGATAGTACTACTAGAGAGTCAAACTTACTCAACCCATACCAGCTATTCTTTTGAAGTTGTACGGAAAGGTCATTTGCTAGCTTATGAAAAGATTCTGAGAATCACAGTGACTCAACTGTACAAGGTGAATATCTAATACAGACGACGCGGAATACGGAGAGCTTTTTGGACTAAAATCACTACGTTTATTTAGGTGAAAACCAAAGTCGACATATCTACGATCGTTCCCGTGCACGACGAAAACATGTGGGTTGTGGAAGTGACATCGATTCCAGTACCACAAGAACAAGTGAACCAGATGGCGGAACAATTAAGTAAATTCAAAGCACTATTGAACGGGTAAAAATTACTTGCAAGATGGAAAAAAAAGTACACGCACGCACGACTAGGTCTAACTTACTTTTTTTTTCATGGAATGTAGCATCGTCGATTTGGAATACGTGGATACAAGAGCATTACAAAATAGAATCAATTACACATGAGCAGTCATTAAAAAAAAAAGAGAAAAAAAAAGGAAGAAAAAATATGTACAAGGCGCGTATGATGAGCAATGTAGTGGTCATTTATTGAAGACTTTCCTTACAAAAGAAAAAGAGTTCGAACAAAGAAAGACTCAAAGGTTTCTCTTTAGTTGCTGGGAGCGGCTTCGGGGGGATTCATATCGGTCAAGTTACCACGCAATTCTTGCTCCATTTCGAGGGATTCGAAAAGACTCTTGAAATTGCCGGCGCCGAAACCGTTGTGGTTGTTACGCTGGATGATTTCCACAAAGACGGTGGGACGGTCTTCCAGGGGTCGTGTGAAAATTTGCAACAGGTAGCCATTTTCGTCATAGTCCACCATGATTTTGAGTTTCTGCAAGACATCCAAATCTTCGGTAATGGGTCGCTTGGCCGTCTTGTTGTGCACGGCCAGGGCCTTTCGCAGTTTCTCATAATACGTGTCAGGGATGGTCAAGAAATCACATCCACGCTTGCGCATATTGATAATACATGTAATGATGTCGGGCGTGTTGATAGCAATGTGTTGCACACCAGCACCACCTGTAACAAAAAAAAGGGTGAGACATGGCTCTGGCGTTTTTTGGCCGTTTTTTTTTTTTTTTTTTTTTTTGGCTTACCATAGAAATCGACAAACTCTTGAATCTGGGACTTCTTCTTTCCAACGGCAGGTTCGTTGATGGGAACCTTGATTCTCTCTTCGGGATCAGCCATCACGACGGAGCGCAAAGCGCTGTATTCGGTGTAGACCTGCTTATCATCGACGGACCAGAAGCGATGAAAGTCAAACACCTTTTCATAGAAATCGGCAATAGGGTTCATCATGTCATCAGGCTGATTACCAACGACATGGTCAATAAAGCCAAGTGGCACAGGAGGGCTAAATGAACAAAAAAAAGGAAGTTAGTTTAAATCATCTGGTTTTGCTTTTTTTTCCCACGATCCATTACACCATTTTAGCTGTGGCACATGTGGCCCAAAAACAAAAACGAAGAAGCCAAACACTTACAGCATTTCCTCCAAGGGGTCATGGTACCGTAAAGCTTCCGATGAATTCTTGTAGCCAGGCAAAAAGATGCCCTTGTAGTTGTGGCGTTCAACCAATGTATGCTGAACATCACCATACTATATGATCATCCACACAAAGTGCATTAATAAGTCGAAAATTCTCCTACTATTTTTTTCTTTTTTTTTTTTGCCTATTCTAAAGGCAAAAGAGTGCACTTACGGTAGCTAAGGTGGCCATGATGACGGTGCCGTCTTCATCGGTGAACTCTTGAGGTTCCGAGATCGACTTTGCACCACGAGCAATAGCTTTCTATAGAAGGAATGGACAAAATGGGAATCATTGGTGAGCGAGCGTGAGAAAAATCAAACCTTGTATTCTGTTGTTTCTTTGAACAAGGGTTTTTTTTTTCTTTTGAAGCTTACCTCATAAGTGGCCCTGCAGTCCTTTACAGTAAAAGCAATATCCTTGACGCCATCACCTCGACGAGCGATTTCGGCGGCCATTTCGGTCATCTCATGGGGCTGGATGGGGCTTTCAAAGACAAAGGTAGTGTCATTTTGACGGACAACATGGGAAGCGACATTGCGGCAACCGGTTTCGAGACCACGATAGGCGACATGCTTGAATCCAAGACGGGTAGTATAATAAGAGGCGGCTTGCTTAGCGTTGGTGACGGTAAATTTTAGATGATCAAATCCAGAAAAAGGGTTAACAGCTGTAATGTTCGTTGGGGTGTTTGTCTATTATGGTTTTTTATTAGTATGATGGGGAGCAGCTGGAACCGATCAACAACAGAGGTGAGATCGGGATTTCTTCTTGCTTACCATAGTCACTCAGACCAGGCTAGTTTTAAAAAGAGACACAAAAGAATATGTGAATTTAGGGTAGAGAGGGGGATTGGTTTATAGAAAGAGCCAAAAAAATTGCAATTGAGAAATAGCAATGATGTCCAAAAGGTCGTCTTCCAACTTGAACGAGTGAGAAAAAAGGTAGGTTTAAATAGTTTTGCGTGGGAAAAGAAAAATAGTTCTCACGCCTGCCAAATCACTCACCTGCATTGGGTTCAGGTGAGTTGACGTAGCTTCTTAATTTCCTTATTTCTTATTTTGACCCTTTTGCTTCGTTTTCGTCTTCCCCATCCAATCCCTGAAAAGCCGGTTTCTCCCCCCTCCCCTCCCCCAACCAAAAAAGGACCAACGCATCTTCTTATTGTCACATCCATTATCGCCCCGCCCATTTTCTCACGATGGGCTTCCCACCCTCTGTATCACAAACTCGTCCCTTTTCCGGATACTTTTAACCCATCTCACATTACCCTTTGCCACTTGAGCTAAGAAAAAGAAAAAAGAAAGACAATCATTGCAGAAACGTGCTACCAATCTGCAAAGACATCAATATCTCCTTTGCTTGTAGAGAGCCTTTGAAGAGGTGAACAAAAAGAATATAAACAAGATACATTAAACGTGGTGAAAATGGGACTAACAATACACATAGAAGCAAGAAGCAAAAAAGAAAAAAAAAAGACTGTTGAGCTGCATATGCTTCCTGTGATGCAACCATTATCGTTTTTCCAATGTGATTCTTCATGAGCAGCAGGATTTATTGGTTTACGATTCATTTTCAATGACCAAATTGATCTATCATGCTCACTGTAAGCAAGTGCTTATTAGTCCAACCCACAAGCTGTAGGGAAGACTCTTGCATTTACGGCAGAACAGAGATGCAAATAGAACTTTATGGAAGGTTCCAAGCTTTTTGTCCCCACAATGTCTTATATAAAAGGACATGCCTAGTAAACTCTATATGTACGTCTGATACAAAAAAAAAAAAAGACTATTGCTGATTGCTGTAACCCAGTCGGCAATTTTCCCGCTTCACGGCCCTGAGACGGCTCCACAAGAAAAAAAAATTAGGACCACAATGATGCGAACGGCACAGTTCAGGAATTACTGAGGAGGGAGTTTCTTGATGGTCGCCTGTCGGAAATCCATAATAATACCGCATTCCTTTGTCGTTTGGATGACAGTGCATTTGACCATAATGTTTTGTATCGGTAGAGTAGCCATCGATGTTAAAAAGGATTTGACGCAGAAAATTCTTTGATGATGGTGATTATATTTTGGATTATCTTGATATCATTGGATATAAAGTATTAACACGTTGTAAATCAATGTCAGATTTGAGCTTGTGATCAAAAATGCCGATCGCTCATCCTTTTATCTCACATTGCTGGATTGACTATAGCCCATCACTCATCAAATGATAACGCAAACCATTTCTTGTCATTTTAGGGTATATAGCCAGATTATTCTCTTGATGGAGAAAAATGAATACTAGTCATAAGCAGGCTTGTTTAAAATGCACAGAGGCGACACGAAATCAAAAAATAAATTCTCATATCCGAGCCTTTATCTCATCCATCATACGTAGGTTTTCATTTTCGTGTTTACACTTTTGATAAAATAAAAGCTGTATTGTACAATGAGATTTTTACATGCAACTATACTTAGATCGCATGAATCCTTGCTGGTCTTTACCAGAAAAATTGATGAACTTGGGGGAAAAACTAGGATCCGTAAATGATCAGGAATCATATGAAAGGTTGGGATCATTCCATCGAAGCAATACAGGCATACGACTTGGGGCTGTTGCAAGTGATGGTTAACACGACTCACTCGTGCCAAGATGGAAGCGGTGCAGCGTCTTTATGTATAAGGCACGTAAGAGAGTCAAGTTCGGAGCTTAGAAAAGAAAGCAATCAAGACAAAAATGGCATTGAAAGCTGCCTGACAATACCTGCAGCAGTAAGCACAGAGATTTGATGCCACGTTATCACCTTAATTCTATGTGGTTTTGTTTGTAAGAAATTTGCCCGACCAAGCGTCGAGATATGTTATTTGTGGGACAAGATAAACACTGTTGGCCGTGTGTTATTACTCTCTGTCGTCATGCAACTTCAGGCTGGGAAAAAAAAAAAGGAAACCTGCTTTTGTTGATGTTTCAAAAGAAACACAAGGTCAGAGGCAGCTCACAGCGCGAGGAAGCCAGAGACAAATGGAGAAAAGGAGTCTTTGATACCATAGCCATTGGATTTGCCGGGCGATCCGTTATAAGGTCTCCTTTAAACTTGTGGACTGATGAAAAAAAAAAGTTTCCTTCACATTTAACGATAATAAATGATGTCGAGCGCGTGATTGAAATCACTGCTGATAGTTTCCATTTTTCTCATTGATAAGATGCATCGAGATAGGTAATAAACCCGCCACCGCTTATCTCTGTATATCTTGTCCGGCACTTGACAAAGGCTTTAAATTGGATGCCTTGGCATTTGGAGCACACCACGTCGTCATGGGTGGTGCCGTCTTTGGTTTGTTTTAGGGAAATGACTTGGTGGTTGCAAAAAAGTGGGTGCTTAATTTTTTTCATTGACAAACAAATAGTGCGATTGGTTTACTTTAACTCAGTTTGATTTTTAAGCCAATCAAATTGGTTTGATTTCGATAACCGAAATAGCATATGATTATTATTTTTTTGTGTCCCAAAACGTCATATGAAAAAATTGTCGCGATTGCCGTATCCGATTTGGGTCAGCCCAATCTTATCGTGGATTTGCAGCATTTTGATTGGATAATGAGATCCTTATCTTTTCAAGGAGATAACCGGAACCCACGTTTGCATGATTGGATCAGAATGGCTTATCAACGGGCCAATGTGTCT
Organism: Radiomyces spectabilis; assembly: GCF_025331425.1. Classification (NCBI taxonomy): domain Eukaryota; kingdom Fungi; phylum Mucoromycota; class Mucoromycetes; order Mucorales; family Radiomycetaceae; genus Radiomyces; species Radiomyces spectabilis. The sequence continues at coordinate 1,139,738 of NW_026251936.1, read as the reverse complement.
CCCTTTTTCCGATTTTTTTTTTTATTCAACGCTTTTGGCCTAATTTTCTAAAGGAAGGGCTCTCTTTTTTTTTCGCTTTTTCCATTTTTTTTTTCTTCATCTTTTCATCCTCCTTCTCTTCCATTTCTCTTTATTATTTTTTCTATATTCAGTTATCACCCCATCAAGTAGTATTATGAACCATTGCTCCTCACGCCGCAACGACAACACGACAATCAAACCTAATAACGCTCTCCGCATTGATACCGATCCTCTTGGGATCTCTTACCAACCCGATAATGATCATGATGAACAATACTACTCTGAACTATTTCGACAACTCCATCATCATCATCATCATCATGAAGACCCACAAAATCCAACATACACTGACAACGTGTCATCTCATTTAACCGTTCATCATCGCCCGTCTACGGAGGCGACCGCGCCGTTACCTTCATTATCATTGACCTCGTCTCCTTCATCCTCCCGATCCTCCTCCGTCACCACGTCTCCCATCCTTCAAAGTGAAAATGCCACAGCACCTCCCGTATGTATCCCACGACGGGATGTCACTCACCGAAGTAAATGTCAACTGACTCGCCGTTCGACTCTCACATCTCCCGCCCCCAACAGTAGTGGTGTGTCGTCCAAATCATGGAATCACATCAAATCACCTGCAGCGACGTTTCTCGCGAGTTTCGCTTCTCCCGTGCAGACCAGTCCGACTCAGGAAGAAGACGGCGATGAAATAGATGATTATGTCCTGGGCAAGGTCATTGGTCACGGAGGATTTTCCGTGGTCCGAGAAGGCTATTGTATTTCCGATGGTCACAAGGTCGCTGTCAAGGTAATTGCAAAGTCCCAGTTGGACGATACCGAGCAAATGCGTCTTGATCGTGAATTGGCCATCTGGAAATCGCTTGATCATCCGTCGATTGTTGTTGTTGAGAAAGTGTTAGAAACCGATTATGCGGTGTATGTCATTTGCGATTACTGTCCGCACGGCAGTCTGCTGAATCGTTTGAAAGAGGGACCACTGTCGGAGCAAGAGAGTCGACGCATCTTTATCGAACTGTGTCAAGCTCTGCAATACCTGCATCACCACTGTAAGGTATGCCACAAGGATATTAAATTGGATAACGTTCTTTTGGACCGATCCGGTCACGTCAAACTATGTGATTTTGGTCTGGCCGTTTATCAGACCCCCACGACAGCCATGTCTTCTCCCTCAGGTATGCCTATGACGCCTTCACCGGAACCGGATCCTGCCGGCGGTTCGCTGGCCTACATGGCTCCCGAACAACTGAAAGCCAATACAGTGCTGGCGTGTCCAAAGACCGACATTTGGTCTTTGGGCGTTGTGCTCTATGCACTAGTGACAGGCCGACTTCCATTTGCTGATGACTATGAATTGCGTTTGCAACAAAAGGTGATGGCCGGTCAATTTGACTTGCCCGATCATCTTTCCACCGAATTAAAATCTCTCATTCAACGATGTCTGCAAACCGATCCTCAAGACCGCTTATCCGTGGAAGAGGTATTAAACATGCCATGGTGTCAGCAGCACTAATATCTTTTCTTTGTTGATGATCCCCCCCAACCCTCTATCTGTCTTTCTCACTTTTTCTGTCACTCCTCTTTTATCCAGATCCATATCTGCATCCATTTTTTTTCTCCAATTGTCTCTCATTCTGTAAATATTATCTCATGTTGTTAATCATTCCTCTCGTTTTTATATTTTCCTCCAATGTATGTATGTAATGTATCCCTGATCACCCTTTGTTAGCGTTTTTTTATATCGTATTGTATGAATTTTAATTCCCAAAAAAAATTGCTAATAAAAAAATATTTTCTGGTTCAGACCGTTTGTGTTACTTCAGTCCTGTCGTTACTTGAATCTTCAAAAAAGATACAAAAAAAAAGAGGGTGAGCGAGAAACTCAGCCATCATTGACCAAGGAATCATAGCCATCTGCCAAAAAAAAGTTATAATGAATCAGCCACAACTCCATTTGAATCACGTAGTTTGATGGCAAAATGACTTACAAGCACAGATGCCTTCCATGTAACAAGCCAAGACGATACCGGCGGCGACCTGTGATACCGGATGTGTGAATCTGCATTAACAGGGTGGTAAGTCTAAGCGGTACGAGTTATGTTGATCTACACTGAGAAATAGGATCTTTACCTGGTAAAGAACGCTAACATGTAAAATATTTGCCAATGATGCAGGTGGATGTTGATCCGACTGGTGTATGGATTATAAGGTCCTGTCAATAGTTGAGTCTCCGACTCGGGTTGCGGTGTAGGTGGTTGTTCGGGTGTGGCAGATCGGGTGGACGCACCTTCTAGATCGTCCGGCTTGGTTGCTCCGTAATGAATTGAGGAAGGCTTTGGTTGTTGTCGGAATCGGAACAAAAAAGTACGGGTCCAGTTCGTGTTGACTTCTTTTTGAATCGCAAAAGAAGCGGCGAGGAAGAAGCTGGGCACTAAAAGTCCGCAAACGTAATAAATGACAAACGGTAACGGTTGTTCCACTGCAAGGTAAATGTGAAAAGCAGCAAATGCCAAAATAACACTATGCCCGAAAGAAAAAGAAAAAAGGTTTTTTTTGGGGGTTCCACGTTAACACTAATTTTCATTCTCCGATGTAACCATGGAATAAGTGGATCAACGTTACCCTACAGCGGTCAAAAAGACGACCCACATGCCCGTCGGCCAATGTTTAATATTAGGTAACGAGGTCTTGGTAAAAGGTAATTCCGCTATTAAGGCATAGCCAAACAATGAAGGGTAAAAAGCAACCACTGTAATCCAGCTATTTTTTTTTTTTTTTTCATCGGTCAAATGAAAAAAAAAAGGCGAGGAGATCAGGACATCGATCCGCAAAGGTAAACATGGTAACACGGTTACTTCGCGTTCTGTAACCAGTTTGTTTTGGTTTTTTACCTGAATGCTCTGGTATAATTGCCAAACACGAATAGAATGACACCGTAGGATAACCCATGGAAAATGTCGCTCCAATGCCTGGCGCACGTTTTGGTATTAGTTTCCCATTTGTAACGATGGGCGATCCAGCGATAGATCGGGTATGGAACGAGCAAAAAGACAATTATAAAATATAAAAAAACTAGAGGATGGAATGAAGCCAACGCTGTTTCCGCCACTGTCCGTGGATCGGGGAAGTTGAGAACAGGGTCCGAAGGTGCCTCCATAGGGAAAAAAGGATTGCCACACGCGTATGGAAACAAAGAAAAATGGCAAGTTGGGTGAACGGAGGAGACAAAGGGGAAGAACAAGAAAGAGAATGTGCTTGGGTGGGTGGGTGGGTGAGAGAGAGGAGAAATAGAAGGAGTAAGAAAGAGATAGAATCCAAGATAGAATCAGAGAGAGGAAGAGAGAGAGAGGGAAAAAAACGAGGAGCTGAGGGATCGGAAGCGAAAAGGAGACAACCCAGAGGACGAGCGGAGCCTCATTCGTTTTTGGATCCTGGCTTTCCATTTGTTATTTTGCATATGGGTTTTCTCAACTCAGCCGAAAGGGGCGTGGGGGTTTTAGAGAGGAGAATACAGTTGGGGGCAACACTACTTTTTCATCGTATGTGCTCATGCTTATTTTGAGCATCAACAGCTAATTTGCGCATTTTATATATACAGAACATAAAGAAAATAAACCCAAACAAAAAGAAAATGAAACAAAAGAAATAAAAAAAAACCGTAAACAACAGTAACACCAGCAGTGAATGAATGCCATAAAAAACACGTTTAAAAAAAGGGTGGTGGGAGGAAAATTGAAGCGATATATGCAATAATGAGAAATAAAAATAAAAAAAAAGTCGGTAAAAGACCAACCAATGGTATCATAAGGAAAACAATCACCAAAAAAAAAAGGACAAAAAAACAACAGAGAAGACCAGGACTAGACCATAGTAGTGTGATGAAGCATGACCAGCAGATTGGCGGCGTCTTCATCATCGGATGACATGGAATCGTAACTGAGTGGCGAGTAGGCAGGACGAGGTGAAGTGCTCCGCTGAGCGGAATAGGGTACCTGAATCTGCGTCGGACTGCATGACGATTTACTTTTGTGGATCTTATTGCGTAGCGGCGGAGTAGGGTAGTAACGATGCTGCGGTTGTGGAAAAGCCGACACGGCCCTTGCCCTTTTATTCATCAAACTTTTCATGGTCGGTCGCAGTAACAGATTCAACTCGAGCGTATTTAAATCGCACCGTTCGTAACCGTGTTGTCGTTTGAAATTCGCCAATGCCAACCGTGTTTTCAGACGATAGATCATCTATTGAAATTGCAATGAGTTTCGTGCCGCGTACAAACGGGGGGGGGGTGGGGAGAAGATGGGATCATTTTTTTTTCTTGGTGAATGATCGTTGATACATTACCTCTGATATATCATTCGAACGATGATGCGATGTCGAGGATTGTATCATGGTAAGTAAAAAAGAAAAGTTTGCAGGAAATAGAGAGAGAGTGAGAGATAGAGACAGAGAATATTCTTGTTGATGAAAATAAAGCCGAAAAAGTACAAAGTCAGTATGAGTCCCGATAACCGAAGAGGCAATCGTATATATAGAAAACCGATAAAAAAAATCAATCGGGGAAAGGATAATGGTTCTCGTCCCTTTATAGATGTAGAAAATAAGAAATCGGAAAAAGGAAAGAGGGATGGAAAAAGCCTGGTGGGCAAGTGAAAATGCGAACAAAACCGGGCCATTGGCGGATATAGACTCCAAAACGAGGACGAATACTCTTGGCCTCTCCTCGAGTACTTGCCTTATTCAGCCTTAAAAACGGGTCATTGGCATTGATGCCCTGCCACCTTCAAACTCCGCATTTCCATCGCGAACGAATCGTAACCCGTCTTGTCCCGCACCTGACCAATGCTTGTGAGCAACCTTGGAAACTATGATATCATCAGCACAATTCGAAATCCAGACTTTGCACTTTATCCATTTTTTTTTCCCTTTGACCATGGTCTCCCATTACTACAGTGCGTTATTGATTTCCACTCGACAAAATGCATCACTTATATTTATCTCTAAACACAATGAATTAATAAGAGAGAACATGACTGTAGCCAACGGCTGGGTCCTGAAACGTCTGAATATAGTATATACCATAGCCACTGCCTGTGTCAGATCACTGATACAAACTCAGCGGCTTCGCGTCGGTTGCGCAGCTTCCCAAAACGACAAGAAAAAAATTTTCAACGCGTCGCAGTCAACTGCGTTTTCGCATTGAAAAAAAAAAGTGACGAGAATGCTTGTGTCTGGATGAAATTAGCCGGCCAAGTAGACTGAAATTGCAATTATTCAGCCAAGTTGCAGCCATGGGGGGAGGTCAACTGAGGCATTTTTTTTGGGGCTCAGGATGGCTGGCATTGTTCGTCATGTTATATGATCGGTTGACGTAAACGGCCCTTTCGCGACGTATGACAACAAGTTGGCAAATGACGTACTGTAATCTGTTGTCTTTTTTTTTTCGATCCACATGCTGTGTTGACCAAGAGAGTGGGGGGGGGGCGCGCTGGGAGGTTGACTAAGCAATATAAAAATCATTGTAAAAGGACCCTACTGTGGTTTTATCATGGTTATTCATTGATCAGCTTGTGCCTTTTTTTTCAGATCATGGGATCATCAGCTGTACGCATATTTTTTTTCAATTACTGTAGATGGTTTTTTTTCCCAAGGATCATTTTTATACACTATGGCACCACTTAATTACCAAAAACCGGATCAAACCATACGATGGAAGACTAGCGAGCCAAACTCGTTATCGTTACATGTGAAATTAAGAAAGACCATCATATCGAACACAGGCATCTAGCATTTTCTATGTTGCGACTCAGATGGTGGGTTGATACTTGCAAGTCAAATACACCGTCTAAGCATCACCTAAAAAAGTATGAGGATGAGATTTGTCGACTATATGGATAACGGCATGCGATGACGCGTGCCTAGACTATAGAATAATGATCGCAAGATCCGCTTTTTATCAAATTGTATAGGTTACGAAACACACAAAAAAAAAAGATCGTCCATGACCGCCTCGGTCCAATCATGAGCGCATATTTGAGTTTCCACGTTGCATTACTCAATGTCATTTCACATCTTGAATGGACATAGTTCAATGCAAGATTATGTTGAGGAGAAACTTATCTTTTCAAGAGCGACATGTTCACAATGAGGCACTGGCTCATTGACAAAAGAAAAATATAATGGCATCCTACTTTTTCAAGAAAGACTTAAATGTTCGCGTCAGTGAATGCATGCTCCGACTAGCTCGTAAGCCATATGGACAATGCAACGACGAAAGATTTTTGTACTAACCAGTGAAAAAGTGCTTGGGAAAAGTACAAGAGCCAGTGTCCCACCGGCAAAAATGTTGTCGGTTGGGATAGTTACCTTTGTCTGATTCTTTTGCTATCCTTTTTGTGTTTCAATAACATGCTATTTCGCTTCTTCGATATTTCAGGATTCAAAAAATAATGACGATCATTAAGTTATTTTGTTGGAATGATTAAAAAAGCACAGGATCGCTTTCATGCTACAAGAAAAAAATCAAAGAAATTTCGGGCAAATTATAAAGTGGGGGTATTCAGGCAAATCATCGCCCAATGTTAAAGGACAGTGGCCGTTGAACGTTTTCCGTTTCTGTAAAAAATAGCATCAGGCGATAGAGGCTTCTCCAGTTTCGAAACGTGATGTTTGCCGTTGCAACACATTCTCACGTCTTCGAGTGACCCGCTTTCACTTGTTTCGTCGTCATCGCGGCGTGGACCACCGCGTCCCTGAAGTTGGTGGAGCACCGAGCGTACCGAAGCAAACGAATCCAGAGACGTTAATCGACTGCTGACCGAATTCGTTTGTCGTGAACGTTGAAGACCCGGCGACGGTCCAAGCTGTCGATGACTCGTCATTGACCCTGTCACGCGCTTCATGCTTGAACTCCTTGGATCACTGGCCGGCTCGTCCTCTGATCGATCTACCAGATACGACAAAGACTACACGTGGATCATTTTTCAACATACATCAGCTACAATAACTGTTATCAACAATATTTTGCAATCACTCATTTACCTCCAACCAGATGCGGTGGCTGGCCATATTGGGTGCGGTCACTTTGATAGCTCGATTATGTGTTTTGATAAGCAGGCTCACTTTAGGTAACCCAGGAGGACCCGGGGTATAATCGGCGATCTCTACTGCGCTCTGAATAAATGCTAAATTCTCGAAAAAACAATGATGAGTACACGATCCTCGTGAATACGGCACGCACTGCAAGTTACCGCTTTTAGCTTTAGCTTCATCGTGCGTAGTGCCAGGAGCTCGAGTACTCCAATAGAGGACACGCGTGTAAGGGTGGATCCAGAAGTAGCGTTGGTGACGGTAGTCGGAAAAGTTTTGGCCAATCGGCTTTCGGGTATATTTCCACAACCATCCACCAATCATGGTCTCGGTCACCGTGGAGATGGCTTTGGAGTACGAGGCATTGGTTTCGGGGACTCGTGAAATTGTCGAACGGGCTGAAGTGACCGAACTGCATCGATCTGTTGCCGTCGTGGTGGAAGCTTGGTATGGCGGTTGAGGAGCATCGGGCGGTTTGGACGGGTAGATGATATCGCGCGGATGCACATACGCTACACCGTACTGGTCAGATGAGGACGATTCACCAGTGTCATCTGTAGCGGGCGCTTTGCCCTTGTCACGCTTGCTTTGATTAGAGTCGATACTTCTAGTTCGGGCGAGCCGCGCTTTGGAAAGTAGAGACGGTGGCGGAGGACTTTCTGGACGAGGAGGTGGCGTACCGAGTCTCGTACGGGCCGCGGTTTCGTCCTTGGTGGCGTTACGATACGCTAGATCGGCCAAACTGGGGGAACCTCGGATCCCGCGTGTGGAATTCTTGGGTGAAATGCTTCTTTGCGAACAAGTATCAGGCTGGGTCAAATTTGTGCTCATATCACACGTATGTCGCTTGGTATCCGAGGTATAACCATCGTTTTGCCCTTCTTTCTTGGTTGACTGAGCCTCTTTTTGCACTTCGGTCTTTTGCATGTCAGCTATCGCTGCTGCCACCGCCGCTGCCACCGCCGCCTTTACCATGGCATTGGCTTCATCTATCGAGATCATTTCCGAAGGGTCCCTGGGTCCATCAGGCGCTGGAGAGGATATCGAATTCTTTGGAGCATCCTTGCCAGTTTCATCATTGGTCGATGATGGATCTTCCTTGTTATCGCCGTGCTTGGGTATATCGTCATGCAAAGTGCTCTCTTTTGCATCATTAGCGCCGCAGGCGGGGGAAGGTTTCGCTGTCATTCCCTCGTCTGTAGCCGGAGTTGAAACGATGGATGAATTATTGCCAATTTCTTTGGAACCATATGGGTCGAGAGCAGCGGTTGGCGAAGAATTCTCGTGGTCAATTGGTTCAGAAGGATGGTCCCTTGTAGGAGAGTCAGTGATTTGAACTGGAGGTAATAAAGGTGGTATGGTATGATCTTGGAGGTCTAATCTATCTGTTTGGGTGGCGATATCGATTGCAGAAGCGGATCCGTCGGTAATAATATCCGTCATGGTGCATTGAACGGATCGATCATGACGGCTGCTGTCCAAACTTCCTCCAGACAGCTCCGGTCCGATGGGCGGACTCTGGGATGACGGCCGTTCACTACTTGAATAAATCAAAGGTGAGATATCAAAAGATGGAATATGATATATTTGTAGAACAGGTGATGGAGACGGTGGTGGGTTAGGTGAAGTGATTGCATCGGAGTTGTTGGGTTGTTTTGGGATGGTTGGACTGGGATCTCCTGCAGCTTTTTCGTCTTGCACCGATGTACATGATGGAGCTGTATGGGTTGCTGCGGCTGCATCTGGACTTTCATGAACGGAAAACGCCGAATGAAGTTCATCTCCGAGAGAACGGAAAGATTCCGTAAGTGGATCATTGTCTTTATCTTTGTCGTCGTTGTCCTCATCATCATCGTTATAGATCACAATCGCAGGAATACTGGTCACATTGACGGGATCGGTGTTTACTTGTGCATCGACTCCAGTCAATGATTTAATTTGACTTTGCGACAATTCTGAAGACAGCGAAGTAAATCCCAAAGAGGCCGACGATCCAATCTTTCTCAAAGGCGTGGATCGTGGCTTTTCCATTTCCACGTCTGTTTGCGTGTCGCTTTCGTCATCGGAGCTGCTCAAGGAGTAAAAATCTGCGTGGTGATCATCCACGGCTTTGACACTGTCGTCGACACCGGGAAGACTGTCAATGGTCCCTTGACTGGTGCGTCGTCGATTGGATACGCGGGGCGGTTTACCGCGAGTTAGCGTACGTGGTTTCGACTTGCGTGATCGTCGCGAGGAAGTGGATGTGCTGTTTTGGACGTTGCCCACCGTGCATCGACTGTGACGTGCATCGACCCACATTTCCGGATCGTTCTGCAACTGTTCAATGTGTTCCTGGGAATCGGCCAACAGTTTCTTCAATTCAAACTTTTCTTGCTTTTCCCTGTGGAGATTGGAACGCAAGTTCGAAACCATTCGATGAGCATGGGCCAGGCTCGTCTTTAACGTTTCGACTTCCAACGCTTGATTGCGTGCTGGCGTCTGTTTCGGCGAAGGCGGCGGGGTGGTGCCGGGTGAATTGCCTTCTTTGACCGAGATCGCTGCATCTTGATTTTGTTCATCCGAGGTTTCCGCACTCAACGATGGTTTGAGATCCGAGTGGCTATACCTTGCAATACGGGATTGCGCTTTAGCAATGGCCAACTCGGAATTCAGCGCTTCAATTTGTTTTTCCAAATCGGTCTTTTCCCGTTGAAGTCCGGCGGAATGGCGCCGAATCACCGACATATCATGCTCATGACGCGTCTTCATATTATCCATCGTGGCAGCCAGTTTCTCTTCCCGATCCTTGAGCTGTTCAATATCGTACGTTAAACGATTCAGTTGTCTTTCCAGTTTATGCTGCTCGATATTGGATTTATCAAGACTCTGCTGCAAATTAGAGACTGTTACGCTTAATTCCTGATTCGCCAGTTCAAGGTTCCACGTATCTTCTTTGAGTCTCTCTAAGCAATATGGACTGTTTCAATAAATGCATGTACTAAAAGGAAGGACCACTTCTTTCTCTTTTTCTTGTGGAATGTACCTTCATTTTCTTCTTTTAGTCGCAATTGTTTGGCCATGGCTTCTGCTGCGCGCTCGAGGTCGGCCTTTTGAATCTCGATGGCTCTCAAATGTTCTTCCTTTTCTTGCAGCAAGGCGTGCATTTTGCGTACTTCAATTAGCAGGCCCTGGCCAATCTCCGTGGCAAATTCAATATCGGTGTTACGACGATCGGTATTGGGCACTTTGGACCGTCGCTTGGTGGGTGTGGATCCGGTGGGGGGCGGTGGTAACGGTAACAATGACGTGGATGTATCATTTCCGGTCTCCATGTACGTAGAAGACGTTGGACTGGGCACCTGGTCGACACCATTGGGTCGTTGACCAAGCAGCTAAAAAAGCAATGCATTAATTGAAAAAATCTTTTAAAAAAAAGAAGCGGATAAAAAAAAATTGTGATCGAGTTTCTATGAAAGGATCCAAGTTTGGGTTCTTCTTGTCCCCAAGGAAAATAAAAAAAAGGGTTTTTCGTACCTTTTCTTTGCGTAACCCTGGAATATTCGATGACAGTGAATTGCCTCTGTAAGCGGTCAGATCGCGTTCCAAATTGCGCAGTTTTTCCGAAGTGACCGATGATACCGAATCTGAAGATTTTTGCGGCGACACCGGTGCTGGCGTGTCCCGCAACTTTCCTTGAAGTTGACTGATTTGTCTGACAAGCACGTTTTTTTCAATCCCGCTGCGTGATTCCTGCAGCTGGTTTTCCTTTTCAGCCAGTTGTTGCTCGAGTTCAAGTCTGAGTTGCGATGGCGACATGGCGGATGGCATTGGAGACGATGCAGACCCACCAGATGACGGCGACTTGTCCATGGCCACCATGCCCCCTGTCGGTTGCGGTGGTGATGTCAAACTCATATGAATAGAGTCGCTGTCTCAGATTAGTAACTACAATGAACCACTCAAAAAAAAAAGAAATAGAATCACTGCTGAGGTAGACACAGAAAAAGATATCAAGTGAGAAATAAATATGAAAAAAAGGGACCAAGTGCGAGTGAGCTGCGTGTGCAAATTACAAAAAAAAAAAATTAATAAATAAATAAAAAAAGAAAAAGAAAATAGTTTCCTATGTGCTGACACACATACGCACATGCAGAACGACAGGCGTGTTCACCCATTCACCGCTTGAAATGACTGAGTTTTTTAGGACGCATCAAAGAAGAAAAGAAAAAAGGGGGTGGGGGAAGATCCCTCCGCTTCCGTGACGGCTCGGATACTCAATATTTTCTCTAGATGTGTGATAAAAGGGACGATCCATCAAGACCAATTTCTTGCTTTTTTCTTGCGGACACTCATCATGTTATCCAAATGAGGCCCTACTTTTTTATTTTCGTTACAAAAGAGAAAGTTCCCCATCATCCGTAGTTCAGCACGCGAGTATCATGCTTTTTTCATTGCTCTTTCAAGAGCGCGCCAATCTTCTCATCTGAGGAGAAGTCTGAGGCCCTTCCTTGGGAGTCTTTTTTTACAAGAGGGAGACATCACTGAGTTGACATATTCAGTATAAACACAGCAACTCTCATCCTGCAAATTACACAACGTACGCTTTCCGCGAAAAAAACCAAATATTGTAGCTGTAATCAAGGGGGAACTTAATGAAATAAGTATTTCCATTGCTTCATAAAAAGCCCTGGTTTTGAGGAAACTCTCGGATAAGCGTTAATTGGCTCTATTACATTCAATGCCAAATGTGGTTTTTTATACGAAAAAAGATCCATCGATTTCTTGAAAACGTGGACAAGGAGATTGAAGGGAGAAAGCTTCTTGTTGAGCCTTGTATAAACTGTAAAGCACATGCATGGAAACTGTGCATTTTCTTTTATGTTGGCAAAAAAAAAGTTTTAGTGCTTTTTTTACGTCGCTTGGCAACGCGGGCGTGTGCAACCCAGGAATCATTTTGTTCATGCATTGAGGTGATTCTCTTGTATGTCTGAAACCCTGGCCAACGATGATCAGCGATCATTGATAAATTTGTGCCCCGCTGTATGAAAGGATCTTTTTGGCCTGGCAAACATACCCTTTCCGCTTTAACCTTTTCATGCATGGGATTGGCATGGCAGCTTTGCTTTGGTCTTGTCATGGATAATTGAGCCGAGAAGATGATCAGGCGAAAACGTTCAATGATAAATAAAAACTTGCGCAGCATTTGGATTTCCGCTGCGGAACAGAAAAGACCAGCGAACTGGAATGATTGATCTATGATGCCCTTGTCTTTCATCGGCTTTTCAAAAACCAATGGTCCGGTTATCAGACTATTTAAGACGCTATTTTGCTGAAATAGTTGGTCGTCGCGACACGAGAATTATTTTACACTATCATCACTATCATGTCTTGCGGAACCGTTTTTGAGCTGTAAGTCAATTGGTTTCCTATTTTAATTATAAAGTGATATTACACAGAGCACTCATATCATTCAATGCAGCAATACTGGCGCCAAGATTCCTGCCGTGGGTCTTGGTACATATCGTTCCAAGCCTGAAGAAGTCTATGACGCCGTCCTCAAGGCTATCAAGACCGGGTAAGTGTTGCGGCAATGAAAAAAAAATATTCCATCCCAATGCTCGCCAAAAAAAAACTCATTGTGCGCGCAGATACCGACATATTGACGCTGCCTACATCTGTATGTGTTGTTGTATGTTTTGCGATTGCGGAATGAGTATGGGGTTAATGCTAGCATTGTTTAGATGGCAATGAAAAGGAAGTGGGTAAAGCTATCCGCGACAGCGGTGTGCCACGTGAAGAACTGTTTGTGACCACCAAATTGTGGAATACATTCCATCGTCCTGAAGATGTGCAAGCCGGTCTTCAAGCTTCCTTGGATAATTTGCAAATTGACTATCTCGACTTGTGGTTGATGCACTGGTAAGATCAAAATCTCCCCAAAAAATGAGGTTATCGGGAGCTAAAATTCATCATGTCCTATAGGCCCATCGCCTTTGTTCCCGGCGACAGCTCGATTAAACCCGACCAAGTTCAATTGGATGATACGGATTTTGTCGATACCTACAAGGTATTAAAACGTTAAGAGTTTTCCTCAGAGTGTGCGTTATATGAAAAAAAAAACAATCTCACCAAGGCATTGACAGGCTATGGAAAAGTTGGTGGGACCCAAAGTGCGAGCCATTGGTGTCAGCAACTTTAGCGTGCCCAAACTTGAAAAACTTCTTGCAGAAACAACGGTGGTGCCTGCAGCGAATCAGGTAGGATGATTTATGAGGCGCAGCACTCGAAAAAAAGAAGATACTAAGCTTTTGATATCAGGTGGAATTGCATCCTTATCTTCCCCAGCGAAAATTGCTGGATTTTTGTCGCGAAAAGGGCATTCACGGTAATTGTTTTTTCCAGCTACAACATTTTAAGCAACGATTTTTGACCCGAATCTTTTCTTTTTTCCATCGCGGCAGTCACGGCATACTGTCCCCTTGGCAGCGTCGATTCTCCTCTTATGAAGGACCAGAAACTTGTGAGTAATTGATTTGGAGTTCATTTCATGATGCCTGCATATTGAATATGAAGTTCTTGTGTAGCTTGACCTGGCCAAGAAGTATAACGCGTCACCCGCTCAAATGCTCATTTCATGGGGTGTGAAGCGAGGCACGTCCGTGATTCCAAAGTCCGTCACGCCTTCGCGTATTGAAAAGAACTTCCATGTTGTCCCGCTTAGAGACGAGGATTTCAACACCTTGGACAGCCTCGTTAGCGATGAGAATCCTCGACGCATCGTCGATCCCATCAACTTTTGGGGAGTCAGCATCTTTTAAAACATATGAGATAATTACAATAAATCAGAAATATTTGAGATCGTCTACTGTGCAAAAAGATTGACGTTCCGTCCACCGGAAGGTTGTTTGACTCATGAAATAGACGCGTTCGGAGAAACAAGGATTAATTAAATAACGGTGTGATACGGGAAAGTGGACCCTCGTCATGATATCTGTTTGTTGTATAATGGTCGGTTCTTTTTTTTTTTTCTTTTTCGAATTGGACATCAGAGTATCTGCGGCACGTCTGACTGATGCATTGATTAATCGGCTATGATATGGAAAATTGCCGACCGATCATAGCAGCCAACTTGGAGCGGTCGTTCCAGGTGCCGAATCTGTGGCTACAGAGTGCGACCATGCTGCCAATCGTTGGCTATTGCTATAGGCCAAGTTTTTAGTTCATGGTTAAAACGGCGACACCCAATTATTTCATCATAAGTGAACAGGTTTTGGCCACTTTGCATGATCGCTGTTCCGTCACCCTATGAGTTGTACTTTACCAATCAAAAAATCCACAAGGTACTTAACTCTATGATCGTTTTCCATTAAGGCACCTTATCATTTTCTTCTGAAATTTGGAAAAAGAAAAGAATGGGCGATAGGTGTCAAATCGTCATACCAATCTTCGGCAGAAAAGTTTAGGCAGTGTGATCTGAGTTTTGTCGGTTCCGCAGTAAAGAAAAAAAGATCAGCGACCGGCGCGTGGTCCGTTGAAACAAGAATCAATTGATCTTAAATACATATAAAAAAACAGATAAAATAAGTTTTTCTTTTATTCAGTGAACTCACGACACTCGGAAAAACTCGACCAACTATCATGTCTTTGCCAACAGCCTTTACACTGTAAATATCGACAGCTGTGACCATAGGAATTACAGGCAGACTTGTTAACCTTAATTATTTGCTCGCTGTTATAGTAACAACGGTGCCAAAGTGCCTGCTATGGGTCTGGGCACTTGGTTATCAGAAGCCAACAACGCTTACAAGGCGGTATTGGCCGCTCTTAAAGCCGGGTAAGTCTGACGTGAGATAGTAGTAAGTTGCGAAACCAACTTGCTCCAGTGCGCTAACCTTTCCAATTGCCGATGACAGATACCGACACATCGACACTGCCTGGATTTGTAAGCTTCTTACTATTTTTTTTTAGCTTTCAATTTCTATGAATGAATTTGCTAAACTGTCATTCATAGATGGCAATGAAAAGGAAGTCGGTCAAGCTATTCGCGATAGCGGTGTGCCAAGAGAAGAATTATTCGTTACAACCAAGTTGTGGAATAACATGCATCGACCTGAAAACGTCGAGAAAGCGTTGCAAGAATCCTTGAATAATTTGCAGATCGGTTACATTGATCTGTATTTAATGCATTGGTAACCGATATATCCGAATTTTCAATTCCGATGGCCAAGCTTTTTCACAAGTTCTAACTGCCTTTCTCATTTTTTCATTAGGCCTTTTGGTTTCCCTCCTGACAAGGGCTTGGTCATGCCCGTCGATGAAAACGGTCGCGCTATCGTAGACGATGTCGACTTTGTCGATACATTCAAGGTAAGAACAGGATTTGTTTTAGCATGCGTGTATGAATTGGTTAAAATTTTTTATTTTTCGTCAGGCTATGGAAAAGTTGGTGGGACCTAAGCTTCGTGCAGTCGGTGTCAGCAATTACACAGTGAAGCATCTGGAGAAGCTTCTCGCAGCCGGATGTTCGCCTGCTGCCAATGAGGTAAAAAAAAAAAAATAATACTTGTATTACAGATTTCAAAAATAGGGTCCGCTAAAAATCAAATATCAAGGTTGAATTGCATCCTCTTTTGCCGCAAGAAGAACTCGTCAAATACTGCCAAGAAAAGAATATCCTAGGCAAGTTCAGTTCATGAATATCTGAACATGGTAGCATGATTCTCATATTTGAATATACGTATGTAGTGATCGCCTATTCTCCGCTTGGTAGCAGTCCGAACCCCTACACCGAATATGTCGCTCTGGTGGACAATGAAAAAGTGGTACGTATATGCGAGCCGTTTCTAAAACCAACTAAAAATAAAATCAATGTGGACTTACACGTATTGGCTGTAGAAACAAATTGCCGAAAAGTACAACAAGACACCTGCTCAGATCTTGTTGTCATGGGGTATTCAGCGAGGCACCGCGGTGATTCCAAAGTCTGTGACTCCTGCTCGCATTGAGGAAAATTTTGAGACCGTCAAACTGCAAGACAGCGACTTTGACGCCTTGACCAATCTCTCGGGTGGCAACTTCTACCGTGTCGTGGATCCTCAAAATTTTTGGAAGATCCCCAATTTTTAATAGGGCTGCAGAGAAATCCGTCGCATCAAAGCTGGTGCAATAAATCACTCTTGCGCCATTTTTGATGAGTGGCATTTGATGAATCCATCGGTTCTCCTTTTTTTTTTTTGTTGCCTGTGACTCTTCGTGTGTGTTTGAGGTTCCCTACTTTTAAAGTTCAATTGTTTGAAAGCTCCATCAGGAACGACGAATCGTTTGACAGTTGCCAAAAACATTATGAATTTCCCACGGTAATTCAGAAAGCGCAGCTTGGATCACTTGCAGCTGTTGCACGGTTTTGGCATGGTATCGGCCAATCAGAATTTTCCCGTAACGAGAGTGTGAAAAAAAAGGCTTTTGTCGGGGATAAAAGTTGGTGACCGGTCCAATGCTGGGGCACGGATAGCCTTGCTCAACCAAGGCAATGACCCTGAACCACCAAAGCGGGAATCACTATGTGTCAGCAGCATTCACAGAAACGTGACTCGTACTAAAATTGAATGAGGTACGCATGTGTATGATGCGAGATTGTACTGTACCTAGATAGAGCGTCGATAGTTGTCATACAGGTTTCCTTGGATGCGTGTTTGTTTGATTTTCCATTTTTCTATGACAGATCTCCGAAAAAGCGATTTCATTTTTTGATTACGGGGTAAAAAAAACGATGACGATAGATTGGATAGATGATAGGATGGGACGAAGGGATTTTTTTTTCTTTTTGCATGGGGAGCGTTAGAGGGGGGAACATTGGGAAAAACAATGAGTCGATGGTTACACTTGAGTGAATGTCTTCCATTCATTTCCCAGCGCCCCAAAATCTTTCAAACCATGGCTGGCTTTCTTTTTGAGACTCCACCGTTCGTTTTTTTTTTCTTCTTCTTTTAGCTGATTTCTCTTGCTGCTCCTTGTCTCTCCCTACTCTTTTTTACTTTCCTTGCCCACCATGTCTGTCTTCCGTTTGGCTACACAACCACTTCGCTCTAGTCGAAAATTATACAGTACCGCAACGTCCACGCGTTTGGCTTCCGTGGCTTCCCCTCAACAGCCGACCGCTGCCGCGGCCACCAAGGCAGCTGCCGGTAGTCTGTCAGCAGCAGCGATACACGCCAGTGGCCCTCTCAGAAACGACTGGACACGTGAAGAAATTCAAGCCATCTATGACTCGCCATTCATGGATCTCATGTATTATGGTGTAAGTGTCTTGAACCTGACCAATGACTCCCTTGTACCGATGGCTTAGGTTCCTTTTTTTTTTTTTTCTTCATCAGGCCAAAGTGCATCGTGAGAATTTCAATGGACGTGAAGTGCAACAGTGTACACTTCTTTCCATCAAGACAGGTGGATGTACAGAAGACTGCAAATACTGCCCCCAGTCATCACGCTACAAGACCAGCGTTCACGCTCAAAAGATGCTCGACTCGGGCGCCATTCTGGAAGCTGCCGTTCGTGCCAAAGAAGCAGGCAGCACAAGGTAAAGAAACAAAAATACTTGGCATGGCTCATTTGAATTCCTACTGAAAACGAAATGTCAACAGATTCTGTATGGGAGCAGCTTGGAGAGATTTGGCAGGTCGCAAATCCAACTTTAACAAGATTTTATCTTACGTGAAAGCGGTTCGGTAAGCAGAAAAACTAATCCATTTCGAAACCAAGTTCAGTGGGTCTGATTGAGATATGTATCGATGTAGAGGCATGGGCATGGAAGTGTGCTGTACCTTGGGTATGCTGAACGAAACTCAAGCCAAACAGCTCAAAGATGCCGGTTTGACAGCTTACAATCACAATCTCGATACATCTCGTGAATTCTACCCAAAGGTGAGTGACTTGATCTCTTTTGCGTGGGCATGGGCGGAGAATGGGAGAGCGGAAAATTAACTTTTTTTTTTTTTCCCTCTGTGCGTTTTATGAATAGATCATTACGACTCGCAGTTACGATGAACGATTGGAAACGATTGGTCATGCTCAAAACGCCGGTATTTCTGTATGTTCCGGTGGTATCATTGGCTTGGGTGAACAAGAAGAAGATCGAGTGGGATTACTCTATACTTTATCCACATTGCCACAACATCCCGAAAGTGTGCCTGTGAATGCTTTGTTGGCCGTTCCCGGTACCCCTCTCGAGAAGCAAGAGGTAAATAGTCTAACAAAAACCAACAAGTAAAAATCAACAAATGACTAAATCCGTTTTACGTTGTATAGCCCGTCTCTGTTTTTGAAATGGTGCGTATGATTGCTACTGCACGCATTGTGATGCCTAAATCCATGGTGCGTCTTTCCGCGGGTCGTGTCCGATTCTCCATTGCCGAGGTAAACATGAGAACCCAAAACAAAATAATTCTCACGTGTTGTTAATGTGCATCGTTGGGACTCATTGAAATTTGTTTTACCGTTTTTTAGCAAGCCATGTGCTTTATGGCGGGCGCTAACTCGATTTTCACGGGTGATAAACTGCTTACCACACCCAACAATGAAGTGTCGGATGACAAGAAGATGTTTGACCTTTTGGGTAAGTGAAGAGAAATTTGGCGTATTTTTGGAGATGGCGCATATTTTTTTTTATTTGGGAACATGATACAAATGTGATTCATTTTTGGGTCATTTCTTTTTATAGGTCTGGTTCCCAAACCTCCCAATTTTGAACAAGGATCTGAAAATCCTGATCAGCCAATGTACAACGATGGCATCAAGATTAAAGCAGAGGTTCCCGTGTAAAAAAAAAAAAGAAAAAAATTGTGTACAATTAAAAAAAAAAAAGCCCACTGGGTCTTTTTTTATTCAATTGATTTGGTTCCATGACCCCTGACATTGAACGTTGCATAGAAACTAAAAATGGGATCGACATTTCAATGAATATGCTTGCAGAAAAAAAAAGCTATAATGTTCAATGTTGCCTGAAGATCATCTTGTCAGGAGAAAGAAAGAGCGGGTAATCATATGATATGATGGACGATGCGCTATTCATTTGGCAAAAATCGGCCAATGAATCCGAAAAGTAGGATTCCAATGCGCGGAAAAAAGAACAAGGTCATTTGTTATCCCAATAAACATTCAATAGAAAAAAAAATGAATGTTAAGGAGACAACCCTAATCCCCCACAAAGGTTCCAGGACAAATTAGGCATCTCTGATAAATCTCAAACCAATTTTTCAGTTTTCGTGACCAACGTTTAGGAATATAACAAACCTTTACTTGCTGTGAAGAGGTTTATAGTCATGGAAGTGGCAGAGATGGCTATCGCAATGGCAACTCGGCCGTTTTCCCGTTTCGGTATTGCAGCTTTTTTTTTTAACTTAATGAGAACAATGAACACTAGGTGGAACCTCGAAAGCTGGTTGGACATCCACGCAGACTTATTGAGAGTTGGTGATCAGGTAGTTGACAGGATGTGTAAAAAAAAACAACATGACGAGCAACCTTGAGGGATACCACGAAACAAGCAGCCGATAAAACGTGTCCGAGTCGACAACTCGGTATGCCATCATTTCACGCGACGAAAAAGCCGCATTTTCTTCTTGCCTACAGTACTCTGAGTTTAATATATGGCATTTGCACGATGTCAGTAGTCATCTTTCTGTTTTATCGTTGAGGTAAATAGAGAAGATGTCTTCATCTATCGTATCAAGAAGAACACTTTCAAACAGTTTTACATGTCTATAAATACGACATCAAAAGATATAATGTATTGTGTTCAAGTACCTTGGACTTTGAATGATGCGGCACCCCAAGGTATCTGATCTATGGTTTTAAAAATCTACAAAAGCCCATACCGTGTTGGTGCAAAGTGGCGGCCCCCGCAGTGTGGTGAAAACAGAGAGGAGAGCGAGCCTTCTCTCCACATCGACACGTCCTCCTCCACTTGGGCGCTTCCCGGAATTCTCATTATTTGTACTCAGAATTTTCAATAAAACTGTACAAATTCGGAGGTGACACTTGTCCTTTTTACTGCTTTTTATTTTTATTTATTGGCTAGCCTTGTTTCTATTTCTTGCCCTTTTTTCCTAATCTTTCATCTTCATCTTTGCTTGCTCCATTCCCTGGTGCTCGTTCATTTCTTCCTCTTGGCTTGTTCATTCGCTGTTGTCCATCCACGGTCGTTTTTGTCTGATTTGAACCAGCAACTCCGACCCCGTTCTTGTCTTCCAGCATCAGCAACTCGTTCATATAAAACGTTGTAACGCCTTCACTCCATCCAGCTTATTGCGTCTCCCCCTTCCTCTCATTTTCTCAATTCACTCAACCTAAAAAAGGGTTCTATTTACGCTCGTGCGAACCATTTTGTTTGGTATACTAAATGAAAAAAAATGTAAAAAAGAAGAAATAACCTTTGTTAATGATCCATGTTTGTTAGTTGGACAACGTTCAAAATTAAATTCACCATTTTCATAGCCCACCGCAACATTGGCTATCGAAAATCAAAAAGAACATGGGTCAATTATTATCGAGCTTGAACCTTCGTGGCGGTGATGTGACGGTTCGAGAACTCGGGTTCGATATTGAAAGTAAGTCTACCCTTGGGCACAAAAAACCAGAGCCGATCCGTGAGGTGATCGTTTAAGGAGGAGAGGCTCCCCAGAGAATGGGAGACCTCTTTTTATTTTTGACTTTCTATACATGTGAAATGGATTGAATGTGGTGTGATCAAAAACTAACGCATCAATTCTCGATATTTAGATGCCACGCCATCTTCGGAAGAGTTGGAATTGTACAATCAACTTTCAGCTCTGCTTGTTGAACCTAGCGGCAAACTATTGAACATGCTCCGAAACTATTCACCGGCATCGGCTTTTGTGCGTGAAGCCATTGCTTCGCCAACCCCGGAGCACGAGAACAAAGCTTGGGAAGCCGTCTTGCCTTCCGTCGAAATGCTTCGTGAATTCTATGACTATGCTTCCGAACTCAGTAAGCGTTAATATGGATGATCGGTTGGATGCGATTTCGAAAGACTCATTCCCGTATTTCAGAGGAAGGCATTCCGCGACTGCTTAACGTCTTGTGCCAGGAAAATGGTGCAACTATGCAGAAACACCAAGGCTTGACCAAACTTTTTGCCGACATTCTCGATTTTGTGTTTGAATTTGATCAACTCAAAGTAAGATCAGCCCGTATGATGATGAATCGCGCTTCTTTTTTTCATTCGTGGTATTTATCCCAAAAATTATATTGAACAACCCTGAAATTAGATGCGAAGTCCAACATTGCAAAATGACTTTTCGTACTATCGTCGTATGCTTCAGCGCGGACGATACAGTTCAACGGGTAAAGCACCGTCCGTAAGTGGCGAAACGGTATCGGATCTTCGTAGTGCCATGATCGAGGACGACCAAGCGAATCACATGTCACTTTTCATTGCGTATCCTACACCTATGCTGAAATGTGTTATTGACACCATCACCGAGTATGTCACTCAACACCGTCTGCAGAAAAGCATGGGCGACCGTCTCGCTGCTTTGTGGTCGACCTGTTTTCAAACCGTAAACAAGAGAAGGTAGAGTTCTTGACCGATTTCGTTAGATCCATCGACTTATCGTTGTTTACATTTACGGGAATTGTAGAAGCCAACGATCCGAGGTCTCCACGTTTTGTCTCAAAGTGATGGTGGTTTCCATTATCCTCTACGATCACATTGACCCTCACGGCGCGTTCTCCAAACATTCCCCCATTAATGTAAGTGGCAATGGCAATGATCTTGTTTTTATGCTTTGATATGTGGAAATTCATAAAAGGGTGGCCTCTCAATGATTGGTAGATCAAAAACTCTGTAAAAATAATCCAAACCGTTCCCAATATTCCCGCGGAATCCAGTTCATCTAATCTCATATCAGCATTACGTTACAATTCGAAACATCTCAATGACGAAACGACTCCAAAAGGCGTGAAAAATATGGTCATGGCCGCTTAAAACGGTTCGTCTCGTATGCTGGCTTGCAATCTACATTACCTCTTATTACTCTTTCTTGTTCGAACTATTCAACCATATGATTATGATACCCTTTTTGGTTTTGTTTCCTTTCTTGCTCGTAATTTAATTCTTTTTTCTTTTTTTTTTTTCTTTTTTATTCGCATTGTTTGTTGGTGGATGAATTTTGGACATCATCAATAACTGTTTTGTAATATCTTTACGCTTTCAACCCATATCAAATAATGAGCCGGGATGAATCAAACATCATTTTTTTATGACATGTTTGTTTGCTTGAAAAATTGCGCTTTTTGACTAGGTTTGTTTTTTTTTTGTGTTTGTTTTGATCGCACTTAAAATGTCTCCATGGGATATTCTGTATCTCACCGCTTTGTTCCCTTTTTTGTGAATCTCATGGTGACAGTAAAGTAAAGAAAAAGTAGAGACAGCTTGGATCTAATTGCAGCAACTAACAGGAGAGTATGACTAGGGAGGAGAAAGAGCCTTATAGTTCACCATGGCATAAAATCCGTGCCGCTCGGCTTTATGTTTCACGGTCATGCATGCAGAGACTCTCATTAGGGTTTGCCATTGTGGTACAGTCATATACCAAAATCTTTTTTTTCGCTTGGATTCACACTGATCCGACTTCTGTTTATAGATTCTGTTGGATGGCATGACGTTTTTAATAGGATTGCTGATAACCTTATCCAAAGGTGCGTTCAACAGGAATTACCGACTCTTTAATATTGTAACACTAACACACGTATCCCGATTCGCAAAAAAAAAAAAAAAAAGGATATGACCACGCCGAAGTGATTATGGTCTCCAACAAAGATATACTCATTGGTACAGTGATGGAACAAGATTTTTGTCTCTTGTCTTGTAGCGTTTTTGTTCGTGACGGATGTCATTGTATTGACTTTGCAACATTTTTTTGTTCAGCCGCATTTTTGAATGCCTTGTTTTGTATTGGTGCCGGCGTCGTTGGGTCGATAGCCTACTGGCGTAGTTATCGTCATCGGCATATCATGATGGTCGTGTACACCTTTTTATTGTGGCTGTGCTTGGCCATGATCACAACCATAGGTTACCTGGCCTACAACAACACGGCGTTGAATCTAAAGACCAAACTGGGGATGAAATGGCGATACGACCTCACCGCTGAACAACACATGGTTTTACAGACAAATGTAAGCGATCCTCTTTTCTCTGTCTTTTTCTTTTCTGTTCCGCATAGGATGAACATTCATTTCTTTTTTGCCTTTATAGTTGCGTTGCTGTGGATTTGAGAATCCGGCTGACCATGCGACCTACTCTGCACATTGTTGGCCTGAATCGTTGCTGCCTGGTTGTCAAAATAGGCTTTACAACTTCCAGTATAATTTTCTGGTCAAGACCTACACCATGTGTTTTGCTCTTCTCCCTGTCCATGTACTCGCTACCTTATCAGCATTGTACGTTTTTCACGACAGCAAGGTTGAAGAACCGTCATATCCTCCGGACATGACAGACGAGGATCCAACCAAAGTAG
Source organism: Radiomyces spectabilis (assembly GCF_025331425.1). Taxonomy (NCBI): domain Eukaryota; kingdom Fungi; phylum Mucoromycota; class Mucoromycetes; order Mucorales; family Radiomycetaceae; genus Radiomyces; species Radiomyces spectabilis. The sequence continues at coordinate 1,116,096 of NW_026251936.1, read as the reverse complement.
ACACACCAGCTATAAACTTTGAACATCCGGCTTGTCCAGCTTGTAAAAACTGGACCTTTTAAGCAGACAAAAAAAAATCCATAAAGTGCTTGTCAATAAAATGAATCACTGTCAAGTTTGTTGTAGTCCTCATGTTTTCACGTCAACGGTTTATCAGTGCACCGCATCGGTGACAGTGAGGGGGGATTGGCTTCCAGTTGAGTGTAACTGGAGTTGAAATCAATGGATCATCTAACGATCATCGCAGGAATCCATGTCCCACGTTACACACGTCCACAAACCGAGGCATTCACCTTACCCGGCATCTTAGGAAAATCAGCTTTTTTTTTCAGTTCCGGCTTTTGACTTTACATTGCCCTGGCAATTTTTTTGTAATCCCGATAAATTTGTTGACTTCCTAATGTCTTTTTCCGTCTTTCAGTTCATTATTCTCGGGAATGAAGAAATAGTAATAAAATAAATTGCAAGGAAGCAAAAATCATGACTTGATCCTTTATTGGCGGGGAGTGAGGTGGATCTTCTCATATTACTTTGGCCTTGCAGAATACCTGCGTAATCCTGATGGGGAAATCCGCTGAAACTGACGACTTTGTTCATCAACGAGAAGAGGCCATCTTCATGAGGATGATTTCTATTTCAATAAAATGTATAAACGGGTTGAAGGATAGTTTACCAAAGTTACGTCCACCTGTGTATCCGATCAGCCACCATAAGAACACTTGAATAAAGACATCCCGATCTCTCTCTCTCTAACATTATCTGAGACCTACTTCATGCAGCTATTTCATGCGATGAGGCCACACTCTCTTATCAATGGGTAAATATGACGTGAAGCGATGAGCGCGTCTTTTCCTGTTTCATTATTGGGCAATAAAGGTTTTCAGCTACAGTACGAGGGATCGCCTCTTTTTTCATGTCTATAAAAGACGACGCATCTTCCATTCATTTTATTTCTTCATCGTCATCTATTTTCTTTTTTCTTGCGCAAAACCATCCATTTTTTTATTGCTCAAATCACCCATCCTGTACGTATACTCAGGATGACCACAACTGTGATATCAAAGCGACTGAACCTCTACATACAGCTTGCGCGCCGAAAAGCTTTTTTTTTTGTCGACAACAAAGAAACTTTTTTTTTTGAAAGGTAATGTATTTGTGCTCAAGTACCTTCCTTACTTTTTGAAAGTTATGCCGAATCACTTACTTGTTGTGTGTGCTTCTATACTTTAAAAACTCGAACAAAACCCATGACTTGGCGGTGTGCGGTGGCGGTGGCGGCTCCTGCAATGCGATGAAAACAGTTTTTTTATAAGTAAAAACAAAAGAAGAGTAGGTGTGGCTTGTCTAATGCATCCATCTTTTTTTTTTTTTGTATGTCCTTGTCCTTTGGTTTTCTCTCTTATTTGCTAACTTTAACTTAACTACGTTACCTCGTCTCTTTTTATAATTTGATTTGTAAATATTTTTACCCAGATTTTTTCACTTAAACTGTACAGAAACCCGGACTTACTGCTATTATCATATTTTTTACGCAAACCCCAAGTCACCGACAGCCAAGAAATTTCGCCTCTTCATTGCTTGCTCGCTTGCTTCACCTTTTTTTTTTCCTTAGGCGAGCTTTGTGAAAAAAAAAAGGTACTACCGAACAATGGCTAACCTATCCTCTGGTACCACAGTCGAAGCCCGAATTGGATCTGTAATAAAATGAGCGCCAAAAAAGTGATGGCAGTTTACTGTTTTTGTGCCATTCCCGAGACACAGTGCATATTTTCGAGTCACGGTTCTCGTCTCTTTTCACCCCGGTTTTCTAGATGCTTGCCCAACGTTCTCTTTCTGCTTCATTTTTGTTGTTATTTTTCTTTTCCTGCCAACACCAAAAAAAAGCGGTGCCATTTTTTTGAGAAAAAAGAAAGTGAGTATGCTTTTTTTTTTTCTGCAATTTGGCATGCGTAAAAGGGAGAGAGAAATCTTTAGTCTCCACAGCAAGATAAACAAAAAAAAAAAGAAAAAAATCGCTCAAGTATTATTTCTTTCTCTGTTATAACAAGGCAATATATAAAGTATTTAACCGTATGACTTAAACATTGTGTGTAGAACGCATTGATATTCTGGCTAATATGACTTGTGTCTAGACATAGTTTGGTTATTTGCCTGCGTAAAAAGAGAATGCACGCTTTTGTGAAGATCTTTTGAGTCTTTTTTTTTTTTTTTTTTTTTGCCCCTTCGACATCTCTTCCTATTCCGCGCATCAAGTGAAATTCTAAAGCGTGATGTATTAAAAAAGTTTGTGGTCTCTTTTTAATTTTCCTAGTCTCCTTTCGTTTGATTTCCCGGCAAAGATGATGCTTTATAAATTAGTCGTCCTGGGAGACGGTGGTGTAGGAAAGGTAAGAAGACCGAGAATTGATTTTTTTTTTTTTCACACAATGTCGCACAGCAGGTTGCAATGACCTTTCTTATCGCTCACTTCGTATATTTCTATAACTAGACCGCCTTGACAATACAGGTAGGACAAGCCAAAGCACCACTGATGTAAAAGATAGTCAATTCATTCTTCTTTTTCTCTGTGCAATCAAGCTGTGTTTGAATCACTTTGTCGGTAACTTTTGGTCGTCCCTTTTTTTTCATATGCCAATGCCATGCATTTCTGACGCTTCTCTTATTTTTCTCTAGAGGTTAGATTCATAGACGAAAGAAAAAAGAATGATTCGTCTAACCGCTGATTCAGACCTATGACCCTACTATAGAAGATTCTTACCGAAAGCAAGTCGTCATTGACGATCACCCCTGCGTACTAGAAGTCCTGGATACAGCAGGTCAAGGTAACAACAGACAGGATCACGACGCCTGGATGGAAACAGCATTAAATTAAACAATGTTTTATTTGCGCTTATTAGAGGAATATGCAGCCTTAAGAGATCAGTGGATCAGGTGAGAAAAATCGTTATGCTGATGACACCTTTTTATAATGACACCTTTTTTCGCTCTCGAAAAGAGATGGTGAAGGGTTCCTGTTAGTCTATGCGATCAATTCTCGATCGACTTTTGAACGCATTGAACGATTCCGCGAGCAAATTTTCCGAGTCAAAGATAGCACGGATGTGCCTCTGATGTTGGTAGGCAACAAATGCGACAAAGTGACGGAACGACAAGTGACGCGCGACGAAGGCTGGGCCATGGCCCGACGCATGGCTTGCGATTTCATCGAAACGTCGGCGAAAACGTGTGTCAATGTCGAACGATCGTTCTATCAGGTTGTGAAAGCCATTCGAATGCAACGTCAAGGAACCATCGCTGTCAATAAGACCAATGCCAAAAAAGACAAAAAGTTCAAATGTCGGATCCTGTGAACACTTTTTTGACAAAGTAAAAAATCACACTGACACTCATTTGCTTAGCAACAGTTAATACGTTTCTTTTTGGTTTTTTCCAATGCATTATCACTTTGTTAGATTACTTATAAATCAATCTCGTCATTGTATTCGCAGCCTACAGCATAAAGATTGCAAAACGATTTAGGTACACACCATATCCTCATGTAAGATGTTGGGTCGGAAAAGAGAAAAAGAAATCTTGGAAGGCTTAGTGTGCAGGTATGATGTTGCCAATCATCTGCATGATCAACAGAAGGAGGTAATCCTGTCTGTGTGTGTTTATTGCAGAAAGTCGGTATTGGGAAGCTCACCCTGGAAGTTTCGGAACGCCCGAGGCTTCTACTCGACGGTTGAGAAGATCATCTGCGGTAGGTTACGAAGAACCGTAGAAGATTTAAAATAGACGATGATTTCTAAAATTGGATAAGTGATCATCCATTCATCGTGTTAACGCTAACAAGGAAGTTCCAAGTATTCATTGCAGAATTTTCCTCTTTTCCATGACCGTTCTGTGCAACTGAGCACTTGTTTGTTTCTCAACACACCAGTCCATCCATCCTGAGAAAAAAGAAGATTGATGCAGAGAAAACCAAGTTTTTTCTGACATGATTAGGTCGATTCAATTATTCAGTCATGATATTTAAACCACTCGTTTTTTCTTTTGTCTTTCTATTTGGTCCATCCTTACAATACAACTTTCGAGAAAACAATCATATACCAAATACTCTGAAAGCTCTTTTTTCACTGACGACAGCATGGGTAAAGCACACAGCAAACTTACTCCCGAACAGCTCGATGAGCTCCAACAGAATACCTATTGTAAGTGATAACGTTGGGTTTTTTTTTTGATTTTGGTTGTGTTCATCTTTAAATTTTCTTCCAACCCTAGTTGACGAGAAAGAATTGCAGCAATGGTAAACATGTCAATGTTTGATTATGAATATTTTTTGTGTGGAACTATTATATCTATGCAATATATGCGGTAGACTCATTGCGAATGATCATGACTTTTAACTTTTTCCGATCGCCATGATGACTTAGGTATAAAGGTTTTCGAAAAGACTGTCCTTCAGGAGCACTGAACAAGTCGGCGTTCCAAAAAATGTATAAGCAATTTTTTCCTTTTGGAGATCCATCGAAATTTGCAGAATATGTCTTCAATGTCTTTGACGGCGACAAGAACGGTACAATCGACTTTAACGAATTTATCTGTGCATTGTCCATTACGAGCCGAGGGCGGATTGATGAAAAGTTATATTGTAAGTGTCACATACAGGGTTGGCCGGTGTCAGCAAAGAAGAAAACATTGACTGATGTGGCATGCAATATTACATAGGGGCATTTCAGGTATCCATCTTTTTTTTTTTGTTTTTGTTTTTTTTTTTGTTTTGGTAGGCGTAACACATGATGTCTTACCGGTTGACAATCTTTATTGCTAGCTATATGATATTGACAATGACGGAGTGATCACTCAAACCGAAATGCTGCTGATCTTGCAGGCCATCCATACAATGATAGGCAATGTTTTGAGTGTATCAGAGGACCTGGCACCCGAGGTGCGAGTACGAAAGATCTTTGAGCTAATGGATATTGTAAGTGGTCATGGCGAACTCGGTCTATATATGTGGGACTGCATTGTCTAAAACCATATTTTCCATATCAGAATAAGGATGGCCAGTTGACAATAGAAGAATTTAAAGAAGGTTCCAAGAAGGATCCAACCATCCTTCAAGCGCTGAGTCTGTACGATGGTCTCGTGTAACTCCGCTTTACATGCCAAGTTTCCCTTCTCTATATTACAAGTACTCTATTAATTTCACCGCATTACCTCTGTACAGAAAAAAAAAAAAAATCAACACCTACCTTTATAACAATAAAAGATACAACATTATAAGCACATAAGCACATATGTATGCCAGTAATATCACCATTTGTATAAATATCATTTTTAATCTTTTATATTGTCCAACAAAATCCTAAACCAACATGGATCGGCTTTTCCCCAACAAGTTGATCTAGAGAAGAGAAATTCCTTTTTTTTTTTTTTGGTTCTCGAGACGATTAAAGTCACAAAGATGGTGGAATGATACATAGTGTATATAATGAATATTTTTGTCCCTTTCGAAGTATTCGAATTTGGACGATGCTGTAGTCTATTTTCTTTTTGTACAAGAGGCGCTGTAGGCAGATCATGGCCAAAGTTAGAATCAAAGATTTTTGCTCATAGTTAACAAAGACTTTTTCAACGTTATTGCATGTATAATTATGATGAATTTTTTATATATCAATATAAAGCAGTGTGAAGCACCCAAGTGGATTTCAGATTGATGACTGTCGTCAATTTTCTTGGCGACGCGCTGCAGAGTGACCTTTTTTTTTTTTTGGCCTGACGGGTCCAGAAATTAAAAAAAAAAGGGAACAATAAGTGTCACTGGTGGAATCCTTCAAGTTTCACGGAGTCATGGCCACCGTGATCAGCTTTTCGGACGAAGAGGACGAGGACGCCTTTTACTACGAAGTTGAAACCATCTTGGACCAACGTGTCATTAATAATAGCAAGTTTTACTTGATCAAATGGAAGAATTACGACGAGAGGTGGTAAGTTGCTTGAAATCTCTGCGCGAAGAAATGGACTTCTAACGTACCCTGTTTTGAAATTGAAAAAGAAACATTATAGAACAATAGCATAGCCAGTGCAACGACTCATGTCTTCTCTATAGCCACAATACCTGGGAACCTGAAGAGAATCTCAATTGTCCCAGCTTATTAAACGAATTTCTCGCTAAAAGACAACACGGCAGGTCTTCTTCTGCCTCTGCTACCAGTTCGCAAAAGCTGATACTAAGCCACGATCGCCCCTCCACACCCTCAGACACTACGCGATCAACTAATGCAAAGAATCATACCGGTTCCGTAGAATCGTCATCATCAACCAAACGACCCATACAAACCTCCAAATCCAAACAGTTTGGCGCACTCAAACGGCTCAAGCGCCCTGAAGGTAAAAGTCAAACCAGTAATCGGGCAAGGAAAAGGGTCTATTAATCAAATCTTCTTGTTCTTTTTTTTTTATTTTTATTTTGGCGGGAATCATAGTGGTGCCGAAACCTGTGCAGGGATTGGACGATCTCGTGAATGTGATTAAAGGTACACCGCAGCAGAAATTCGGAGTCGGATCCGATGCTTCTCGTTACAGCAGCAAACCCTCCGTTGCGGAAAGAATATCAGAGAAATCGCGCATATCGACTTTGTCCTTCAAATCGTCCAGGATATCAAGTCCAAAGTCGATCACCGAATCCGATAGTGATGGGTCTTCCACATCATCCAAGCCAGGGATCGAGGCGTCGTCTTCGTCGAAATTACCGTCCACCTCTCCTGCCATAAATTCCTCTTCCATTGAACCGACAACTTTGTCCGAATCATCTCATACAAAATATCCACTGGAAGCACAGCCTATCAAACGTCAATATTCTGCATCGCGCGATCCTAGAATCATCATGAAGAAGCAGCGCGTGTCCAATTCTCCTACGTTATTATCGCCCACCATCCCTTCGGCTCCTACTACACAACTCGGATCAACCCATCTACCTTCTGCATCACCCATCTTATCTCCCTCTCACATCCCAAATGCATCTGATCGCAGCCCTTCCGTAACAGAACAACAACCTTTCAAATGGGAAGGCGTGCTACTTCGGAAATCCAATGTCATTGCTAATATCACGGTCACTTCGGTCAAAGATCACTGTCGAGATGTCATGGCCATAAGGTAGAAGGAGAAAAAAAATACGATTGTTTACAAGAACCATGTCATACTCACCGCAGTTGTTACAGTGACGTTTTTGCTTTCAGTGACCGCATCCCTGAGCTCAAAGCACGTTTGACCGTATCTTCATGCATTTCCACCAAATTTCTGGAATATGTGTGTGTCAACAAAACACCTAGCCTCTTAGAAATCGATGCATCGGGCCAAAACCAAATGATTGCTTTTAGCAAATTTCGAAGATCGTTACTCGTGAACGAAGCGGTAAGTCCCTCACTTTTTTATTGTAGATGTCCTGTGAGGTCGGATCTAATTATTGGAATCAATTACAAGGCGGCTATTGTTCGGTTACCACGATCGTCCACGGAAGCTTTAGCGATTGTGCCGGGAGAGGTGGTCGGACGATTTATCACTGTACCTGGTCATTCAAGGACAAAGATGTATGCGATTTACCTGCATCGATTGCCAAATGATCGTATTTCAGTCAAACTGAAGGATTTCCCCGAAATCTACGATCGAGAACTGGGATCTCGCGGTTGCGCAGCGTTGCATTGGCAAACTTTGGTGGTCCTGTTTCGGTTTCCTCCCCAAGTAAGTTTTGCATAACAGTATCTTCTTTGTGCTACAAGATCACTTAATTTGGCAATGAATGATGTATTTTCCAGCTGATCGCCAGTATCACGTCAGAGACGTATTTGCAAATCTTTGGAAGTTCTCGGTGGGCGACTCTGTTAAGAAATGCGTATCGAACTTCCTTTGATACTGAACCGGAGAGAGTTATCAAGAACCGGGTCATGGTGGTAAGAACAGAGCAAACATTGGGGTTTGGACCATCGCTGATCTCACATTTTTTCTTTTTATGGTCAAGTTTGATCGGTATGATGATTGCTTATTCCAACGTCAATTGCGGAAATACAAAGTCACCAATGATGTGCGACTGTGGCAATTCGGAGTCGATGATATCAATTGTGCCTTCTTTCCGCCCACCACTGAAGCGTTTCCCAAATATTCAGGTAAAACAAAAAATCACTCGTATTCCCATTGATTGGTGTGCTGAATTTTTTCTTTTTGGGCATCAGGCGGCTTTATCACAACCAATGTAAATAATATGATGGCTGACCCAGAACTGTTTTCACGTCTCGTTGAAACTGTACGCAAAGTAAGTGGCTTACATGTACCCAATGCAGGAAAAGTGAGAAAAGAAGATGATGGACTCAACTTTTTTATTGACTTTTAGTTAAATACATTACACTTTACGGGGGAATGGAAACTGATACTTCATCATGATATTCTGAGGAAATTGAAGCTGGCTGTTTCTGACTCCTCTTCAGCAGAGCGGTAAGGGCGCGGGTCTTGGTTGTTCAAAAAAGGCATGAAAGACAGCGAGGACTCATCAAGAGGGAATATCATTTAGGATACAACAAGTCATTGCCACGCTGTGTGTGCTTCTCAGCAACAACGACATTCATATTCTGCAAGATTGGGCAGAAGAGGTAAAATTTCTTTTTTCTGTAATCTGCAAATTTTTCAAACTAAGCCTATTTTAGGAAAATGCAGTTTCTGACCTGGCGCAAGAAAGTGTGGTTACTGCTGAATGGCTGACCAAAGTAGCCAAAGCATATCATGAAACACATCAGCATTTCATTTTGATAGACGAGAACAATTCGGCCCCATCCAATCAGGAGTATCCTGCTATAGATATTGTACCATCGGATCAGCTCTTGCCCATGTTTGCCTGAGCAAGGAATTCGTTCCAACGGGAGAATTTTTTTTTTTTTTTCACATCATACTCGTTATGAACCAAATCCTCCGTCCGTTCCTGAATATGACGTGACGTGTAAAGTTTAGTGCGGTTTTTTTAGCACCGATGTATAAAGTTAGGCTCTTAATCCTGTTTTTCACTTTTTCTTCATTTCTTTTTTTTCTTTCTTTCCGCCGCCTGTCCTTTTTCTTTCATTTTCCCAAGTACCATGACTGTAGATGAATCGCAAGTTGAACAAAATATCGAAATTTGGAAGATGAAGAGACTCATCAAGAGTCTTGAAGCCGCTCGAGGGTGAGTTGAATCGCCGCGCTTGAAATTCTGTATTTTTTTTTCTTTTTGGCATGATTTTCTCAACGTGAACAATTCTTGTGTAATTTTGCAGAAATGGCACTTCAATGATTTCTTTGGTGATTCGTAAGTATAAGAAAAAATCATAATCATTAAAATTGTAAAGACAATTGGACTAAATGATTCGGTGTCGTCTCTGTTACAGCGCCTAAATCGCAGATATCCCAATCCACCAAAATGCTTGCGGAAGAATATGGTACAGCAAGCAACATCAAATCTCGTGTGAATCGACTGTCAGTACAGAGTGCCATCACATCCACCCAACAACGTCTCAAATTGTATAACCGAGGTATACGTCGGATCGTAGGAGATGGAAAAAATAATAAGCTTATCACTAAAATTTTTTTTGGATTACTTTTTTTATAGTACCTCGCAATGGTTTGGTGGTATACTGCGGTACAATTATTACGGATGAGGGCAAAGAAAAAAAGGTGAACATTGATTTCGAACCTCACAAACCAATCAATACGTCATTGTACTTGTGTGATAACAAATTTCACACTGAAGCCTTGTCGGACTTGTTGGAAGCCGATGCCAAGTTTGGCTTTATCGTGATGGATGGTAATGGTACGCTTTTTGGTACCTTGGCCGGTAATACTCGCGATGTCGTACACAAATTCCAGGTGGATCTGCCCAAAAAGCACGGTCGTGGTGGTCAATCAGCCCTACGTTTCTCCCGTCTCCGTGATGAAAAACGTCACAATTACGTTCGAAAAGTCGCAGAATTGGCCACTCAATTTTTCATCACTAATGACAAGGTAAACTCTTTTCACTGGATTCCACATGGATTGTATGCTGGAGATCAAAGGGACAGGCAAAGACTTATATTTTTTTCTGTGACTGAATTGGTGTAGGTGAATGTGTCTGGACTTGTGTTGGCTGGTTCCGCGGACTTCAAAACCGAATTATCTCAATCGGAATTGTTCGATCCTCGTCTGCAGAGCAAGGTCGTTAAAGTGGTCGATGTATCTTATGGTGGCGAGAATGGGTTCAATCAAGCCATTGAACTGTCGGCAGAATCCTTGTCCAATGTCAAGTTTGTCCAGGAAAAGAAGTTAATTCAGCGTTACTTTGATGAAATATCCCAAGATACCGGCAAATTCTGTTACGGGATTGACGACACCCTCAAGGCACTTGAACTGGGCGCAGTGGAACGTCTTATCGTTTGGGAGAATCTGGATTTAACACGTTATGTACTACGAGACAGCGAGAACAATGAAAAGCTGATCCATGCTACCAAAGCAGATGAGCAGTCTCGCGACATCTTCAAGGACCCAACTTCTCCTACGGCAGCCGAAATGGAAGTGGCCAATTCGCAGCCTGTCCTTGAATGGTTCACTGAAAGCTACAAGGACTTTGGCGCTTCGTTGGAATTCGTGACCAATCGATCTCAGGAAGGTTCTCAATTCGTGAAAGGCTTCGGTGGTGTAGGTGGTTTATTGCGCTACAAGGTCAACTTTGACCAACTGGCTTACGATACAGATGACGAATTCTTTTCGGACTCGGACTGATCCACCTTCACCCGCTAATGCCAGTCTTCTCGATCGGCGGCTCACCATGGGCAGCTTTCTCTCTTCCGCTTTCATTATCCTTCCTGACTTGTAATTTTTTCTTTTTGTTTTCTTTCTGCATGTTGACAACCTTCCTTTCCCATCATCATTTTCTTTTTCTTTTCTTTTTTCCATTGTATTTTTGCATGTAGAAACAAGCGATCGTCATCGGAAAGTTATGGCTCCTGAGAGAGAGAAGCATCGCCTCTATTTTTACCGTAACAAATCCAACAATAGAATACACATTCATTTTTTCTTTCATGCATCAGGAACGGCATGTCGAAAAAATATAACCCTTGAATTTTCTGCAGTGCGCGTTTAAATAACCAAGCTTTATGATTTGGATTTCGCGTTGGATAACTTTAGTCGCTTTTCTAATTTTTGTAGAATTAATGATTCTCGCTGTTTTTTCACAATCGCTAACCGAAGGGCATATCGCATTCTTCGTTTATCTTGTTTTGCTTTGATGGCTTCAAACTCGGCTTGCCGAGCCATGTAAGCGGCCTGTTTGGCGGCATAACGGGCCAGCTTGACCGATGTTCTGGTTCGCCGGCTGTTCGGATGGATCAGATCAAGTCAGGATGGAATTGGATGAAATGCCGATTTATTTCCCTTCCCACTTACCTGTACACAGTGGTTGACTGCGGAAGATAGGGCAAACCTGCGGATACGGAGGGTAGATCGATGGAGGGGGCGCGGGAGGATACCGTGGGACCAGAGGGATCGGAAAAATGGAGAGGGTTGGGAACTGGAGTGGAATCCGTGTTGATCGGGACGGTTTCCAATGGCAGAGTAGACTGAGGACGAGAGGGAGCAGAAGGTAAAAATGGAGAGTCGTCGACGGATTCGGCAGGGAGAACTTCAGGCACTCTTCGACGGACGCCGGCACCGGACATTGTGACGCCGGATTCTACTGACTGATTGCCTTGATCCGCTGGCTCTTGTTCTTGCGGCTGAGAATGCGTAGATGAGTTGACATCAAAAACGCGACGACAGGCTTCGTGAAACCGATTACTTCGTCTTGCGAGGAGATCCATAGCTTTATCTGGCCGGTTCTCTTTGACCAGGCGCAGACGTTCGTTTTCGGCTTCCCAGTATATCTTTTCTAAACCGTACACCTTCATGTTGAGCGCGATGCCCCGTTCCGGCCCGCTGTCGCCAAACAGTCGAACAGCCAGATCTTGACATGTGCGTCGTTTGTTGGCTAAAAATTTGCTGCGAGTGGCCGGTTCAGCTAAAGCTTCCAGAATCCTTTCAATGTCCTGATCGCTCCATCGACGAAGAGAGGAGTGTTCCGCACTGTTGCTCTGTGTCTCAGCAGATCGAATATGGGTACCGGTGTTCATGAATCTCTGTGCCACACAAAAACTAGCTAATCAAAAAAGCAATCAATGGATTGGATTCAAGATGCAGCAAGTGGAAGTGATTTAACAAAAACCTAGCAAAGTTGGAATAAATTCATGGTTTTTTCTTTTTTTTTTTTTGTTTTTTGGTATAAGCGCGATTTATTTTCAACTTCCGCGCATCGTTCCACTGAATGCCGACTGGAAAACCAGCGACCATGTTCCTGCAAGAAAGATCAACTCATTACCCTCGCCACACACCTCATGGACTTTTCATACTGCTTAACAAAAGACGTTCACTTGCCTGTATATATTCGAATGTATGATTGACTTGTCGCCTCCCACAAAAACACAGCGCCCTCACTTATTCCTCGATTCTAGATCCACCTTGGAAGGAAATCATCACCCACCAACGTAAAAATGCTGACGACTTGCGGAGGAAACCCATTGTCACTTTTACTCATTGAGCTTGAATAGAGATAACACCGACTATTATGTTTCTGTACAAGTGTACGGTGATAACAAACCTTTGACAGTTCCAGTACGAACGAGTTACAAGGCGTTCAAGAATCATTGGAGGTAATGCTGCTTCACGCTTATTTGTCTATCTGTCTGTCATTCTCATATTGGCTGCTTTGGGGTTCTCTCTATAAATATATCAAACAAAGCTGGAACGAATGGTTAACGCTGCCAATACGATATTGCGATTTGCCCGCCACAGCTCAATGCGCTATCACTATCTGGGATACGGCCGAACCACGCAAAGTGGTCCCCATTGGTGGAACCACCGTAGCTCTCTTTGGCAAATATCTGTAAGTGATCGAAAGTAGGCGCATCGTTTGCCTGTTTATTGAGGAGTCAAGTCCTGAATTTTCGATTTCAGCACGTTGCAGAAAGGCAAACACAAGCTTCATGTATGGCCCGGCCGCGAAGCGGACGGTAGCCTCGATACCAAAACGCCGAGTGAGGTTGAAACAGACGATGATATGGATAAACTGGAAAAGGTAAAAAACGCCAGGGAAAGTCTGTTGACAGTTTGTTATTCATATAATGACATGTATTGAAAAGTTAGTGAAACGTTATGATTGTGGCGAAATTCGACCCGTGGAATGGCTAGACAATTTGGCCTTTCGTCGCATTGAACAGATTCATAAAGTACGTTTTGAAAAATAGGAGAAGTCAACGGCGTCATCATCGAACGCAACAAATAGAATGCTTATATTTTGATTTATTATTGCATGATAGAAAGCGTCCCAGTCGTCGTCCCAGTTGGCTTTATACATTGATCTTCCCAAATTCGATTTTCCGGTTGTGTTTGGTGAAATGGTACTTTATACACGGCTTTTATCTTTATCAAAATAACGGGGCCTAATTATTGTTGCTCTGCAGGAATATACCCTTCCGGATGCAAATGCACCTGCTTCTGGGCAAGCACCGTATCATCCCGTCAATACTGCAACCACTGTCACCTCCACACCGATGGATACAGGCGACGAGCTTTCTCAAGGTCGTTCGCATCCAATGCAAGCCGCCACAGGCTATTCAGCCATTATCGATCTCGATATTCTTCGAGAAAATCCCGTGGAAGCAAAGCACCGAAGATTGGTGCGAAGTCACCGTAACGGGCCTTTGGATCGAGACTTGAAGCCGAATCCCAAGATTCGTGACGAACTCAATGTAAGGAGTTTTAGCACAACTGACATGAGATTTTGTTGGGCAGGTATTCATGCTGCGGAAATAGGAAATCATGGGATACCCTCCTTCGCGCATACTCACTGTCGCAGAAAAGGATTTGGTTTGGAAGTTCAGATTTTACCTGACTCGAGACAAACGGGTAGGCACCCTTTTGTGTTCTGTCAAATTCTGACACATTTTTTTCTGTTGAATTTTTTTTTTTTTTTTTTTTTTTTTTTTTGTGTGCTTTGGCTCAATTTTTCGATTAGGCATTGACCAAATTCTTAAAATGTGTTGTGTGGACGGATCCCACCGAAGTACGACAAGCGGTCGATATGTTACCGTTATGGGCCGACATTGATGTTGATGATGCGTTGGGACTGTTAGCAAAAGAATTTGACAATCGAGCGATACGATCCTACGCTGTCAATCAGTTGCGAAAGGCCGACGATGATGTATAGTGTTTCATGGTTTTTTTTTTGGTGCGTTTAATGCCGGGTCACTGATCATCCGGTCATAGGATTTGCTTCTTTATCTGTTACAACTCGTCCAAGCTCTCAAGTTTGAACATATCAATGACCGCGGTCCCACCTCTTACGATTCATCCCTCGTGCAGTTCCTGATAGATCGAGCCGTGAGGAATCCCATTCTTGGCAACTATTTCCACTGGTACGTCCTGAAAAAAGAAGCAGAAAAGAGACCATGAGGTTCATTGCGTGAATTGAAAAAAAAAGGTATTTGATGGTCGAATGCGAAGACAAAATTGTTGGGAAAATGTATGCCAAGGTGGCATATCACTACTTTAAGGCTTTACTCGAGGTGAGAACGTCAGATTTGTGAACTGGAAGAATACAAAATGATTCATTGGCTGGCGATTTTTTCTTTCCTCAGGCGCCCAATGGTCACGAACGTCGTGATACACTTCGACAGCAAGGTGAACTAATTCAAACCTTGTCAAACTTATCAAAGAATATTCGAACGATGAAAGATCCTCGCGCGAAAAAGGTAATAGCTTGTCAACCATGATTTTAACCCTCGAATTTTAAGTATCATAAAATATACAGATCGATAAACTGAGAGCCATCATTGCTGATCCTGACAACGGCTTGCGTGCCATTCCGTCTCTGCCCTTGCCCTTGGATCCTGCTCATGAAGTGTGCGATATTCTTCCCGGTAAGTGGAAAAAGGCCTATTTTAGTCTGGTTACCTTGTTGACTCATCACTGGTTCTTTCCCACCCAGAGAAATCAAGTATATTTAACAGCAATATGCAACCGCTTCGCTTAACATTTATGTGCACGGATGGCATTGAATATCCTGTAAGCTTTAGGGATGAGTGTTTTGAAATCAATGATATTCATCATCTGGTTTCGTTACAGATTATTTTCAAAACAGGCGATGATCTTCGCCAAGACCAACTGGTGATCCAGATCATCACGCTCATGGATAAACTGTTACGAAAAGAAAATCTGGATCTGCGACTCACACCATATCGAGTATTGGCGACGGGGCCCGAACAAGGCTTAATGCAGTTCGTGCCTTCGAAATCGCTGGCTGCTGTTTTAAATGATCATCAAAACAACGTTCTCAGCTTTTTCAGAGAACATCATCCTCAGACAGGAGAGAACAGTATTTTTGGTATCGATCCGCAAGTTATGGAAACATACATTCGAAGTTGTGGTAAGTTATTCTTTTAGCGTCTGAAATAAATCGAGGGCTAACGTCGCCATGTTTTTGCTCCAATGCAGCGGGCTATTGCGTGATCACGTACTTGCTGGGCGTGGGCGATCGCCATCTTGACAATCTGTTGCTGTCTACAGAAGGTACGTTCCTGTTGTTCTTTTCTAAGATTCCAGTTGTTGATTGTTCATATTTTGCAAAAAGGCCATTTGTTCCATGTCGACTTTGGATTCATCCTTGGTCGCGATCCAAAGCCGTTTCCACCACCGATGAAACTGTGCAAGGAGATGATTGAAGCCATGGGAGGAGCTGATTCGCCGCAGTACGACAAATTCCGCCAGTATTGCTATACAGCATTTACCACCCTGCGACGGAACGCCAACCTGATTCTCAATTTATTTGCGCTAATGGTGGATGCCAATGTGCCCGATATCAAAATTGATCCCGATCGAGCAGTGATCAAGGTGGGTGACTATGTAGTAACTAGCCGACGGTTGACCAGTTGGACTGACTATTATTTCTTAACAGGTGCAAGAGAAATTCCGCCTCGATCTTACCGAAGAATTGGCCATCTCGTACTTCCAGGGACTCATTTCAGAATCCGTCAATGCTCTCTTTCCGCAGATTATGGAAACAGTACATAAATGGGCCCAATATTGGCGTCGCTAGCTGGCTATTTGCTGCAATAAATCAATGAATGGAACCTTTTTATCCAAGCATCCTTCTTGTTTGGGATCGACTTGTATAATTCCTGAACTGAATTGCATAATTTTTATATCTGTATTAAATGATGCAATTTTTTCCATCATGTGTATTGGGTTCAACATTCGGCGCAGTCGTTATTGTTTGCCCGCCTACAAGGCATCGAACCCAACGTTGCTGGAAACTTTATAGTGAGACGGCTTGCTTTGACATTCACCTTGGATGTCGCAAAGGTCAGTGACTATGTCTTTTCTGCATTAAGCATGGCTGTTGGGTGGGGTTTGAGTCTATATGTTTCTTGATCCATATCCCAATTATCAAACAATGTCCCCCTTAACCATCGAGATATTGTCAAATTACAGACACACACACAGAGCCAGACGTACGTGCAAGTTTGTATGGGGGCACCGCGTGGCAGTTGCGTAGTGTGAGAAATAAGAGTGGCTGATTGGCTTCATTTTGGGGTCCAAGACGAACGAATCAAAGGCATGCCAATCTGGCGGACATTGAACATTTCGGAAACGTCATCAATTTTTTTGCTGCGCTTCCGTCGCCCAACGGCAGGTTTTTTTTTTTGCCTTTTTTTGAGCGCTGTTCTCTTGACATAAAGAAAAAGGGAGCTCTTTTCTACTTTCATTGGACATTATGGCTGATGGTAATTATTACTGGAAATTTGTGCGAATCATAAAAGACTCGGTAGACTCACCTATTCTTATGCTAGATATCGAGAATGAAATCAAGGCTACTCAAGCCAAGCGTGCTCAAATTACCGACAAGGACATCAGTGCTGCGGTCCTCGACAACGAGAAGCATGCAAGTTTAAGCAGTGTTTCTTATGATACCGATATTTACACCAAAGATAAATACGAGGGCTACGCTACTTCGATTCCAGTCGGCGATGAGGAAGAAGAAGACGACGAATTGTATCAAAACACCAAACGCAAATTGAATTCTTACACGGTTTCCAAAGATGCCGTCAACGATGCCTTGCAAGACGCCGATGCTCATGATCCTTTTGCCGAATCAATGAAAGAACGCCGCATCACGGGAAGAGAAGACGAGTATAAACAACGACGATTCAATCGCATGTTATCACCTTCCCGTAAAGATGCGTTTTCCGAATCCGACGATAAAGCTGAGGAATCACGATCTTATGCTGAAGTGATTCGTCAAGCCGAACTCGAAAAAGAAGAACAACGTGTATATGCGGCCATTGCCAAGAAGAAGAAGGAAGAAGAAGAAAGCGGTCAAGCTCAAGAGGCAGCACAGCCGGCGAAAAAGAAACGAAGATGGGACGTTGCTACACCGGCTCATGATGTGTCAGCCACTCCTCGAAGTGACGCCGGCAAGCGATCCAGATGGGACGCTACACCTGTACATACCGATCCTGGTGCCACTCCCCGTTCAGAATGGGACGCTACACCAAGAGGCACAACGACCAAGCGATCTCGTTGGGACGCCACTCCCGTGGGCGTAACAGCGACTCCCGTGGGCGGTCTCGGTATGATGACACCTACACCGAGTCAGAACTTTATCCCGGCAACACCGGAAGCCATGAGCAACTTGCGTTGGGAACGAGAACTGGATGTCCGTAACCGACCATTGTCCGATGAAGAACTGGATGCCATGTTCCCTACCACCGGTTACAAGATCTTGGAACCGCCCGCAGCGTATCAACCTATCCGTACACCGGGACGCAAATTGATGGCTACTCCTACCCCGATGGGTGAGCATGGTTTCATGATGCAAGAAGAAGTGCGCGCTCAAGTCATGGAAATGCCTCAGGAAATCCCGGGTGTCGGTAGTCTTCCGTTCTTCAAGGATGAGGATATGCAGCATTTCGGTAAATTGCTCGAATCGAGAGACGAAACGGACATGTCCGTGGAGGAATTGAAGGAACGTAAAATTATGCGTTTGTTGCTTCGTATCAAGAACGGTACGCCCCCCATGCGTAAGACGGCACTGCGACAGATCACCGACAAAGCGCGCGATTTCGGTCCGGGACCTTTGTTCAATCAAATTCTGCCCTTGTTGATGTCACCGACCCTGGAGGATCAAGAACGTCACTTGTTGGTCAAGGTAATTGATCGTATCCTGTACAAGCTGGATGATCTGGTGCGTCCCTTTGTCCACAAAATCCTTGTGGTCATTGAACCCTTATTGATCGACGAAGATTACTATGCTCGTGTCGAAGGTCGTGAAATCATCAGTAACTTGTCCAAAGCGGCAGGTCTGCCTACCATGATTACAACGATGCGTCCGGACATTGATCATCCAGATGAATATGTGCGTAACACGACGGCACGTGCCTTTTCCGTGGTCGCTTCGGCCCTTGGTATCCCGGCGTTGCTCCCTTTCTTGAAAGCCGTGTGTCGATCCAAAAAGTCATGGCAAGCCCGTCATACGGGTATTAAAATTGTGCAGCAAATCGCCATTTTGCTCGGTTGTGCCGTGTTGCCGCATTTGAAGAATCTCGTTGAAGCCATCGGTCACGGTTTGGAAGACGAACAACAAAAGGTGCGTACGATTACGGCTTTAGCCATTGCCGCTTTGGCGGAAGCGGCTGCACCGTACGGTATTGAATCGTTTGACTCGGTGCTGAAACCCTTGTGGACGGGCATTCGTAAACATCGCGGCAAGGGCCTGGCGGCGTTCTTGAAGGCCATCGGTTACATTATCCCGTTGATGGATGACGAATACGCCAACTATTACACCAAAGAAGTCATGATTATCCTTATCCGTGAATTCCAGTCACCCGACGAAGAGATGAAGAAGATCGTTTTAAAGGTGGTGAAACAGTGTGCGGCCACGGATGGTGTGCAACCGCAGTACATCAAGGAAGAAATCTTGGCAGAGTTTTTCAAGCATTTCTGGGTGCGTCGCATGGCTTTGGATCGTCGTAATTACAAACAAGTGGTAGAGACGACTGTCGAATTGGCCAACAAAGTCGGCGTGGCCGAAATCGTTGGACGCATCGTGGAAGGATTGAAAGACGAAAGTGAACCATACCGTAAGATGGTGATGGAAACCATTGAGAATGTGGTGTCTCAATTGGGCGCGGCGGACATCGACCCTCGATTGGAAGAATTGTTGATCGATGGTATTCTTTACGCATTCCAGGAACAGACGGTGGAAGATGTGATTATGTTGAACGGTTTCGGCACCGTGGTGAATGCGTTGGGTATGCGTATCAAGCCCTATCTGCAACAGATTTGTTATACCATTCTTTGGCGATTGAACAACAAGTCGGCCAAGGTGCGACAGCAAGCGGCCGACCTTATCTCTCGAATCGCGATTGTGATGAAGACGTGTGGCGAAGAAAAGCTGATGAGTCAGTTGGGTCAAATTCTGTACGAATATCTCGGTGAAGAATATCCAGAGGTCTTGGGTTCCATTCTTGGCGCTTTGAAGAGTATTGTGAATGTTATTGGTATGGCGAGTATGACGCCTCCTATCAAGGATCTGTTACCGCGTTTGACTCCCATCTTGAGAAACCGACATGAAAAGGTGCAAGAAAACTGTATCGATTTGGTGGGTCGTATTGCCGATCGTGGTGCTGAGTATGTGTCTGCCAGAGAATGGATGCGTGTTTGTTTCGAACTGCTGGATCTTTTGAAAGCACATAAGAAGGGTATTCGTCGTGCGTCGGTGAATACCTTTGGTTACATTGCCAAAGCCATTGGTCCTCAGGATGTGCTTGCTACGTTGCTCAACAATCTCAAGGTTCAAGAACGTCAAAACCGTGTGTGTACGACGGTGGCCATTGCTATTGTTGCCGAAACGTGTGCTCCATTCACCGTCTTGCCTGCCTTGATGAACGAGTATCGCGTGCCCGAACTCAACGTTCAAAACGGTGTTTTGAAATCCTTGTCCTTTATTTTCGAATACGTTGGAGGTAAGTTTTGCATTTGGAAGATCTCAAATGTTATCAAGATTCTGATGGTTCCTCTATTTTTATCACAGAAATGGGCAAAGATTATATTGATGCCGTGACACCGCTGTTGGAAGACGCTTTAATGGACCGTGATCTTGTGCATCGACAGACGGCGTGTGCTACGATTAAACACATGGCGCTTGGCGTGGTCGGTTTAGGTTGCGAACAACCTCTGCGTCACTTGCTGAATTACATTTGGCCCAACATTTTCGAAACAAGGTACGCTATTTCTTTCCTTTTTCTTCAAGAGAGTTTCTTGCATATTAACTGATGCGATTTGTTTTTTCCTAGTCCTCACGTTATTAATGCGGTAATGGAATCCATCGAGGGTATGCGTGTGGCACTTGGACCGGCCACTATTCTCCAATACGTTTTGCAAGGTCTTTTCCACCCTGCTCGTAAGGTGCGCGAAGTGTATTGGAAGATTTATAATTCCTTGTATATCGGCAGTCAAGACGCCTTGGTACCATACTATCCTCGCATTGAAGACGATGCCGTTAACAGATATCAGCGGTACGAATTGGATTATGTACTCTAAGCACCTTTTGGCACTCAAAACACAAATCACCTTGTTCACGTTCCTTTTTTTTTCTTTCTTCCCTGAATTCATCATATCCATGTTTTTCTTTGTTTTCTATGCAACTTTTTCAAAAAAACTGTTACTTGTCTCAATAAATCCAGTCCTCGAACCAAAAAAAAAAAAAAAGGCTCTTAGAATTCATGATCATTCTTGTTGCGAGTTTTCTAACCCCGTCGTTTGTGCACTAAATCACACAAGTAAACCATGTTCCTTTCCTTGCAAATACGATAACCTTCACTGTGAATGACGCGTGCGTAAAAAAGAGGATGAAGATCTAATGACAACTGCTCTTTTGTTTTTCATTTTTATTTTTTTAAAAAAGTTATACAGGGGGATCTATTCACTGTTTTGTTATGAAAATTTATCGGTCGACTTCACCAAACACAATATCCATGGTACCAATGAGGGTGACCATGTCAGGAAGCAAGTGACCACGGGACATGAAGTCGGAACCTTGCAAATGTGCGAAACCAGGAGCCTTGATCTTGCATCGATAGGGTCGGTTGGAACCGTCAGAGACGAGGAAGACACCGAATTCACCCTTGGGGGCTTCAATGACGGTGTAGGTTTCGCCAGCAGGAACCGAGTAACCTTCAGAGTATAACTTGAAGTGATGAATCAAAGCTTCCATGTTTTCCTTCATGGCAGCACGTGGGGGAGGAGCAATCTATTCACAACAAAATATCGTTAGAATCCAATAAGCGATGCAATGCGTTCATTCTCGTTTTCTTTTTTACCTTCCAGTCGTCAACCTTGACGGGACCTTCAGGCATTTTGTTCACACACTGATGGATGATACGGAGCGATTGACGCATTTCTTCGATACGGCACAAGTAACGATCGTAACAATCACCGTTTTGACCGACGGGGACATCGAATTCCATATCACCGTAAGCATCATAGGGAGCTTGCTTACGGATATCCCACTTCAAACCCGAACCACGAACCATGACACCGGAGAAACCCCAGTCAAGAGCTTCCTTTACTGTAACGACACCGACGTTTTCGGTACGGATTTTCCAGATACGGTTAGCAGTCAACAATTCTTCGACTTCATCGATACGATCGGCGAACTGTTCGGCCCACATTTGGACATCGTCCAACAAGCCAATGGGAATATCCAAAGACACACCACCGGGACGTACGTAAGCCGAATGCAAACGAGCACCAGAGACACGTTCGTAGAATTCCATCAACTTTTCACGTTCTTCGAACATCCACAAGAAAGGAGTCAATGCACCAACATCCATGGCGTGAGACATGACGGCCATGATGTGATTGAGAATACGAGTAATTTCGCCAAACATGGTACGAATGTATTTGCCACGTGCAGGGACTTCAATGTTGAGCAATTTCTCCACGGCGAGCGAGTAGGCTTGTTCGTTGGTCATCATGGAGACGTAATCGAGACGATCAAAGTAAGGCAAAGCCTGCAAGTACGTCTTGTACTCGATCAACTTTTCCGTACCACGGTGAAGCAAACCGACGTGAGGATCGGCGCGCACAATTTCTTCACCGTTCAATTCAAGAATCAAACGCAACACACCGTGAGCAGCAGGATGCTGAGGTCCAAAGTTCACCGTGAAATTACGCATTTTGCTCTCGTCTTCATCCTGGACACCTAAAATTACACAGTGATAAAAAGAAGAGAGGTCAAAGTCAATAGGTGTACAGCAGCTACATGTTTGTGATTTGATTCGATCGTGTGGCGTTTGTGGGGTAAAAAACAGGACCATGCGCAAAAAGGGGGGTAGGTCAAAGAATACTTACTGCCGAATTCCTTGTCTTCAGTGATTGTGGTGACGGGAATATCGGCCACGGTCTGCTGACTGGCAGCGGTCGCCATGGTGCGCCAATGAAGGGGTTGCGTGGCTACTCGCTTATTGACGGTGGCGAACATGGAAGGACGAGCGGTCGTGGTGGCCAGTCGACGCGCCCATAATCTTGCGGCAAACGACATTGCTAAGAAAAAAAAAAAAAGAGTAGGGGAAAAAAAAGAGAAGAGATGGAGAGTCTAGAAAGGAAGATACAAGAATCTACGTCAGCACTCTAGCCAAACAATCGAGCCTCTTTTCTTGCAAGATCGGCGAACCTCTTTAGAGCAGCACAATTAAAATATGATAATTTTCTTGCACCCACACAAAATTTTGTGTTTTCTCGGCCCCACAGCAAGGGCAAAAAAAAAAACTGACGTCACCCTTTTGGCGGAAATCGAAAAATTTCTCTTCATATTTGTTGTTTTAATTCTTCCATCCTTTTTGGGCGTTGGTTCCTTTCGGGAAATGTTGAGCCACAAAGATGCGCAGGGCCACACGCCCTTGAGTTGCCAAGTTTTCGTTATTTTGATTAGCATTTATCAATGGATAGAAAGTTGACATGGTTGGGGATATATCCTTATTTTGCCAGAAATGGAAATCAGTTTTTTTGACACCAAGGGAACGACCCCGTTACGATGGCAATGAAAGTCGATGATTTTTCGAGCAGTGGGATAAGATCCATCAGCACGACCCACAAGTTGCTGATATATTGAATCTCTAGTTTGAGCCGACGCCGCTTTGGAACTGCGATGAAAATTTGAGTTACGCGTTCTATGTCAAATTCCAGGTTTCACTCCTTTATTTTCTTTCGTGCGATTCCTGAGCCGTTTGATACGCCAGACAAAGTTGCTTTTTTTGACTGTCCAAGCACCCATTCTTCTTGCGCACCCTTTTTTTCAACGCGCTTGAGGAGGGTCGGTGAGTCCTAGATCTACCTTTTCTTGTTATTCAATGTATTCAAAAAGGAATGAAAAAAAAGAAGATTTTGGAACATGGGAAAAAACCCGAAAATCCAGGTTGCCCATTTTCCTATCTTGGCATGGAACGTCGTGAATGAATCATTCAAAATATGAGGGGCTATACTGAATGATCCTATTTGTTTATCATATTATTTGATCATTTTTCAAAACCAAAGGATTGATAGACGTAGGTCATGCAATTCAAAATTGATGGAAAAAGAAAAAAAAAATGCAGTAATGTGATGAGATTGGGGTTGGGGAAGGAAGGGGCGGGGGGGGGGGAGGACAAGGCGGGCATACCGGCTTGCTTCACGTTCGGGTGAAATCATGGCATTTGGTAAGCAGCATGTCTCCGGCTGAAACTTTTTTGCATCTCAGGTGCTGGCTTTCAAAAAATTGCATATGGACATTTTCTTAAAATCGTGTGTCTTGTCTTTTTCTTTACGTGTTGCTTCTGCTTTTGCTTTTTGTTCTCATTACTGAACAAAAAAAACATTCATGCCTCCATTTATACCACCTTCATTTGAATCAATTGAAGCAAAAGCATGGGCCTGCAATACCGTCGATAGTCTGCTGTCAACCCCGGCTCCCATCACGTTCGAACCATATCCTATCAGCGACATTCCTCAGACATCCTTGAACGATGAACAGCCCACCACCACGGTATTTACCCCGCCTGAACGTAAAAAAGAAGCGATGCGTCGATCCTTTTCACTGTTGGAAAGCCGGTTGTTCCGTTCGTCGCGCAACAATTCATTTTACACCAACGATGAAAAGTATGAAGTCAATCTTCGTCATCGTACAACGGTTCACAGCTCATGTCACCTCCGCCAACATGGCCTAAGCATGCTAGAAGAATCCAATTCGGAACCTATTATACCGACTAATTGCCAATCTCGATCGTCGTTCTCCCGCCTTCGTCGTCCTTGGACATTCGACGCTCATATTGTCAAACATTTGTTTTCGTCTCCTGCAGCGTTTGATCGGCGACAAAATAAAAAGGAACGCGAGGGTGTCGAAATTTGGATGCGTACCTATAAATCTTATTTATTGGAACCTTGTACAGTCATGGTATGTGGTTGGGCCGTGGTTTTGACCACTGCATACATCATTTTTTACCGAGTCAATGATCCGATGGGTTTCTAACCATAACGTCCTCCTTTTCATTTTTCTCTGCCTCAAAAAATAGCCTGTACCGTTTTCGACTCGGTCTGCTCAATTGGCACGGTTCGTGGTAGCCGAGTTGATCACCACCGAAGAAACCTACCTCAATCACCTTACCAATTTAAAAAATGTAAGACATTGATAGACAATTGTTTCTCATGACGACCTATTTGTCTTGGCAATGACCGCTGATCTTCGATGGAAACGGTTGAAACTCAACGCTTGTTGTAGGTATTTATCGATCCATTGCTTGAAGCTGCAGACACTCGGCATCACCCACCGCTCGTGAATATGCGTGATGTACAAACCATCTTTGCGTATGTACCACAGTTAATGGTACTTTCCAGTATGCTTGTTCAACGCCTGCATGACGGCATTCGTGTAACCGAAGATGCACCGAGTTTGGTCGGTCGAATTTTCTGTGACTTGGAAAAAGCTTTTGAAGTGTATATTTGTTATGCGGCCAACTATCGTCAATCACAAAAATGCCTCTTGAAAGCCGGCCGTAATGTGGTATACCGACAATTTATCCAGGTAAGAGATAAAGTTTTTAGAAAAAAGGGGGGAGAGGGAAGATGCATGGTTTGAGAAACCTGCAAATATTTCGAGGATCACACTAACAAAAAAAAAAAAAAAAAAAACTTTGTGAAATGGTGCATTAGGATTCGTTACGTAAAAAGGAGAATCATCGGATGGGATTAGCCGATTACCTAATTGCTCCTATTCAACGTATCACACGCTACTGCCTACTGTTAAAAGGTGCGCCTCTCTGTTTCAATTGACATACTAATCGACCGAAAAAACTGACTGATCGCCTCTTTTCATTTTCTTTTTTTCTAGACCTGATAAAGAACTCCAATCCGAGCCACTCGGATTATCCTTGCATTGAAAAAGCCCTGAAATCACTTACCGCTCTTGCACTGGCAATGAACAATATCCAATAATTCCCTTTTTTTGTTTCCGCGAAAGTTTCCACCAGGTTTTCCTCTGGAGGAATCCATTTTGGTTGTACCCTCATCTTCAATGTATTATA
Organism: Radiomyces spectabilis; assembly: GCF_025331425.1. Lineage (NCBI taxonomy): Eukaryota > Fungi > Mucoromycota > Mucoromycetes > Mucorales > Radiomycetaceae > Radiomyces > Radiomyces spectabilis. The sequence continues at coordinate 1,090,414 of NW_026251936.1, read as the reverse complement.
GATCACTCAAATTCTCTTATTATAAACTTGCTTTTTGTACATGCGCTTTTCATCAAGTATTGACTTCTCTTGCATCGCTTAATCGCTTATTGTCTGTTTCTAAGTGGAGCGCCCTTTTTTTGAGGCAACACAATCTCCCCAATTTAGTAGACTGCTCACTCTATTTTCAGAGCCAAAAAAATAAAAATAAAAAATATGTAAAAAACAAAGAGGAACCGAGGGTTCGTCGACCAGTTTTCTTTTTGTCCATTTTTTATGTTTTATGGATACGTCAAGGCGTCAAACCGTCGTGGTGAATCATTATGCTACAACCAAGCCATTACTGAGTATTGAACTGGATGAACCGCAACGTGTATGGTTCCCCGGACAAGTTATCCACGGTAAACTGGAACGGGTTGCATAACGAAAAACATCAATTGTATTAAACAGAAGACTCCCCCACCCCCCCCTTGTTTTGAAACCTTCCATGGCGTCGGTCTCTTAGGCACGGTTCGACTCAGTTCGCTTGCAGCGAGTCTCAGCTCCACCACCACATGTATCCAACTTCACTTGACGTGCGTTTTCCAACTTGGCGATGGTTCTCGAAAGATTCTTCTCCTCAAGGTCATCGTTCCATCCCAACCATGTCACGGGCAAACCCAACTGCCATTCAACATTGCCATCCCAACTTCCGTTCCTTCCACTGTCGATGATAAGGTACACACACCATTGTATTCCGGGTTGTGATGTGATGTGATGTGATGGAGACATCGAAATAACCTTTTTCATTTATTCAAGACTATCGCAGCCAAAGTACAATATAAAATTAAAGCCGTGTATCAGATACCGGGATTGCCCACCACCTTATATCCAAAAACATCAATCCCCGTTCACATCAAAAGTTGGATTTCAGCCAACGATATTGCCTATTCGGCCGGTCTAAAGAGCGAAAAGGATGCCACGATTATCATTCCTCGAGATATCATCATGAGTGCTGTGCGCTTGCGCAAAGATGAGGAACGGAAAATATCTGCCACGTTGTCCATTCCTCGTTCCTGCTATCTACCTGGTAAAAACTGAAACACATAATTTATAGGGTTTAGGATGACGATAGATGATAACCCCCTATTGTTTCTTGTGTTTTCATCATGATTAAGACCAATCGATTTCCTTCAGTCTCAAAATCCAGCATGTGGCGCCTATCAAACAGATGCAGGGTGTCCATGTGCATCTGGAGCGCGTGACACACATTGTGCTGGATGGTATGACATCCATCGATACCGTTTCCGTAGCCGAAATGACCCTGCCACTGATATGCGATACCAAAGACTTTACCGCTACCATCACCAGTGGGGCCTTGAAAGTGCCTTTGAACATTTCATCCACCATCGACAATACCATAAGTCCTCTGAATATCTTTTATCGAATAAGGGTCACCTTGAATATGGACATGACTATTCTTCTCGATGAACCGCATTCAAGAAAACGTGACCGTGCATACAGTGTGGTGACGAGAATGATGAGCTGGAATGACGACCTAAAGTCGCCACGCAACAATACCACCCTGTCGCTGGATTTGCCCGTCGTCATCGGCACCACCGACGCTTCTAAGGAGACGATGCCCATAGCGCCGCTCAAAGACCCTGCACTTTCCCTGGACCAGATATATTTCCAGCACCTGCAATCTAACCGTTTCTCCAATTATGACACCGGTGACAAAAAATTTCCACCGCGTACAGATTCGTTGCCGACCCATGTGCCTGACATTATTACCACGCCTCCAGATTATTACGCCCACACGACTTTTAGCAGCCCCATCTTGATGAAACCTACATTTTACACGCAAATTCCTCGTCAGCCTTCAGCACCACATCTTCAAGATATCGAACTGTCTCCGATCTATGGAACCGAACCGTGCACCGCAACGGAGAAGCCGCCGTTGCGTCCATCCCATCGCTATTCAAAGTCATGGTCACTGCCGGTTTTACCTCACAATATACCACCATCATCAATACAATCTCCACATACCATTTCAAAATCATCTACCTCTTGATCATCTGTGAATTATTATCAGGAAGCGCAAAAAAGGTATGTCGAATGACTCTAAAAAAGTTGTCCTTACTTGTCTCGGACGGCTGCCAATTTTACTTACAAGCCTACCTCATCAAATTGGTGTTCTTTTCTTCAATTCATTTGCAATAAATAGCATGCTTCTTTATTTTTTTCTCTGTATCCATAGCTCCAAAACATCATGACAATGGGCAAAAAGTTTGCCTCGCAGCAGTAACATGGTCACAAATTACTTTGATGTAAACCTCATTGTAGTAGTGATTTTGACCCTTGCACAATATAAACGCTGGAAAATACTACTATGTAAGGGATGGAATCGTGGCAATACTTATAAAGTTGGTGTAATGATGCCACAATTCCTGACGTATTTCATATGCTGTGGCCAGTTAAAGTGGCACTGTCGAATCATACGATAAACAAGGTGCCATTGGGGTTATTGGCTGATTATTGGGCTCCGAGTCTTTTCATACAGTAGGTATTTTTATTGGTAACTGCTCAAGAAATGCTATTAAAAAAAGATATATGTATTTACGGTGAATGGTGCTGGTTAAGGTATTCTAATGTAGTATTTTCAATACAATGATGGATAAACGCTTGGATTGTTTCATCTTGCTCAATTCGCTGACCGAATCGTTTGAATAAATGATCTTTGACCTCGGATCGTGTCGTCAAATCCAAGTTGACTTGTTGCAAGTACTGTCGAATTTCTTTCCTTACCGCTTCGCGAAACTCGTGAACATTTAGTATTGCATTCTCCCTGGATCTTTTTATTGACAATCCCAACGGTTTGGAAGCTGAGGCTGAGGCTGAGGGTGACGGCACGGGCGGTGGGGCGGGCGGGGCGGCTCGATGGTATGCTAGCCGATGCGGTAGTCCTGAGGCCATGGCTCCGTCCCGCACGCTCACGTTGGAAAGGTTCGCATGATGCGGAATTTTCAAACCGACATTTCCATGGCACGCGGTACGACGACCTTCATCCTGTTCATGTCCCCACGCTTGATCTTGGCCTATGAATGATGAGCCGTGGCTTTTTTCCAAGGACGCTTCGGGATCAATACTGAGACTCGAACTGGCCAATGACATGGTTTGTGAAATAACAGAGAACAGTGATGCTCGGTCATTGATGGCACTATCCTGATTCATCACACTGTCGGCGGAAAACGATCGCGCATGCCCGAGATCGGTCTCTCTTCCACCCGTCCGACTGTTCGTTGTTGCGTAAGGCGAGATATCCATGTTCCGACGGTGGACCGTGTCCTCGCGGCTGCTGTAGGATTGATGCGTGAAATAAGAAGATTGCGAATGGTTCGAACGATGGCCTCCGCGGGCCCGTCGAGATGTGCCTTGTTGTTGTGTCGCGTTCTGAAACTGTGACCCTTGACGTCGCAAGGAGATGGCGTAATTGTCATCAAACGGATTATCCATCACGACATGCAACGGATCGGCAAACGGGTTATCGGGTAATACAGATAGCGAACCGGCTCTGTCTGCTTGAGCAGGCGTCATCATCCGATTGTCCTTGTTTACCGAATTGAATCGATGTCGGCTGCGCGTCGTTTCGATGTTGATTGACGTGCTGTACATATCTGCGGGGACTTTGAGGTTGTTGGACGACAGGTTGTCGCGTAGCTGAGCTGGAGGGAACGAGGAGATCATGGCGTTGGTGGCATCACCCGCTGGTCCAAAGCCTGTGGGTTGCGTCGACATCGTGGAGTAGAAACTGTCCCGAGCATTACCAAAGCTGGTGAAGCCGGTAAATTTGGAATCGAGAGCGACTTCGGCAGCGCGGTAAGAACGATGGGCTTCGGCGGCTTCATATTCACCGAGGCGCATGCGTGGTACACTGTCCTCGTCCACCGTATCCGTGTCGAACTCTTCCTTTTCGGATGCGTGGTGCGATTCCTCGTGGTCGTAAAAGGCGCCGTGGGGTCGCGAACCGCTGGCGTGGTTACTTGCCCACACATCGTACCAATTCGTGGCTTGATCGCTCCGCCACAAGGCCAGGATTGGGAACCAAACCATGAACAATGGCACCGACAGCAAGCAATACAGGATAAACCACATGACATACTTGAATTGACGACGGAGAAGGAAATACACAATGTGCAGTGCAAAGAGGATCATGAAGCTTCCAGCAATGATAGCGTACGATAACCAGTAGGTTAACAGAAATCGGATATACACTGTGTAAAGGTACGCAATGACGGAGGGTAAAAAGATGGTATTGACAATTTCGGTCGCTGATAATAACCAGTAACGGAATCCGAGGTGTCTCGAGACGCGATGCATCTCCAGTTGGTTGTGAAAAACGGCACTGATGTTGCGCACCTGCAGGCCTTGCAATGCGGAAAACGTAGTAGGTAGTGTGGCGTACCCGATCGCTTCGGCTTCAAACCCGAGATGATGACGAGGATGCGATTGCAAAAGAACAGTTGCAAGATACCGATCTTCCCCTTGCAAAAGGACATTTTGCATATGCATGGTATCGGCCTGGGGCGTTGCGAAACCTCGTAGGACGGTGGGATGGATACAGCAAGGTCTTTTTTCGGGATCCAGTGACAGCGAAAGCCGTGAGTCGAGGCCGGAGGTCGTGGTGGAAGCTCGATCGTTTTGTAGGCTCGGTTGCGTGTTTCTCAAGGAAGACGGATTGGAATCGATAATCTCGTCACTAACTTTGGGCCATTTCGAATGCCAGATGGCACGTTGTGAGGTGGTGTCACTGCTGGTGGGTTTGAACCACCAACGAAACGCTGGTTTCTCGTTGCTCTCGAGGGCTGGCGGGAGGTTTTCTGTCCATATTTTGTACATGACAAGACTGCCATTGATCGTCATTAAGCTGCGCAGGCATGTTTCGTAAGCTAATCCGGAGAAAAAGGTCCAATGAAGTGGGAAGATTTGTAGCATGGTAATGAGATTTTCCTCGGGATTGGCTGGTCGAACATGGCCACTAATCGCCAGCATTTTGCGATCGTTCTCCAGCCGACACACCAGTTTTTGTAGTACATCGCCTTGTACTTGGGTATCGGCATCTGTCATGAGTAGATACTTGAATTCGCGTGGATCGATGCCCAAAACGCTGTAACAATGATTGAATAGTTCGTATTCCAGTGGGGTCATCCGGTTGTTGGCCAGATTCATGCATCGTTCAAGAAATCCAAAAATCATGACCATGGAATCGCGTTTGCCGCGATTGCCTGGAGCATGTCCCCTTTGCGCGATTTCATTGACATGACCAATCTTGACTACCACGAGATAAGGGACACGATTGCCTCCCGTTTCGTAATAGCCTGAATAGATCTTGGCCCGGTTCACTTTGAGCGGTCCGTGACCGAGGGAGACGTACAACTGCGGCAACGCTTCTTCGGTGCCACTGTGACCGAGCGATTCCAAAATACAAGCATACGTCGGCTTGGTTTCGTTCTGACTCTGGGTCACTCCATCACACACAAACACCAAGAGTTTTTTGGTATCGTCGTAACTGGTTCGTGCTAGTGGGTCGAATGTCTGCTTGATGATGTGGGCCGGTTCTGCGTAGCAAGGAATCATGAAGATGGTATAGGGCCATTGGTTGCGGTTGTTGCATGGACGATGCGTGAAGGATGGAGACAAGTACCGTCGAAAAAACGAGATACGTGATAAATTGGCGAGATTCATTTTGATCAGGAAATACAACAGACCAAGTCCCAAGGTGGCGAAAAGAGCGGGATTGACTCGATAACATCCTCTTTCGGGAGGATCGTCGGTGGTGATGCCTTGGAAGAACAAGGTGCGAAGGCAGGGTAGATACAGGTCGGGATCGGACGTGTTGCCTCGAAAGTAGTCCGTGATATCGTTGCCTAGGTTGATATAAAGGAGGATGGAAAGATCTAAAGGGAGGAACATGCGATCCAGCGCAAATGCTCGAGAGGTCATGGAAGCCGAAATATTCACCACATTGGTCGCGGCTTCCAAATAATCGGTCACATCAAGAACTTCTTGATTGAGAATGACATAGCCTCGTTTGGTGCGGTTTTTGGGAGAAGGCAACATATTGAATTCTTCCCGGATCAATTTGGGACTGTACAGAATATCTGTTGGTCGGAGAAAGAAAGCAAGGTCAATATGTTTCAGCGCGACACTCTTTTTTGCATCAATGAGCATAATAAAGAAAAAACTTCACTACGGACCTGCTCCTATACTTTCAAAGTTGAAAGGATTGTCGGCCCGGGAAACACAACGGACACCGGGGATGGTCGGGTCATCCGGCAGAGGGCACATGAGATGGCCATTTTCATACGCATATCCCGGATCTTGTCCAATACGATATGCTAACCAGTTATCAGCCTGCTGGGTCCGGCCCTGACCAGCAATACATCGTTCGAGAATGCCGCTGTAATAAGGCGAGTGCGGAGATGAGCGTTGGAGCATCATAAACGTGGGAAACATGGAGGATAAGTCGTGATGAGGGTATTGACTGACTTGAGCTGCTACCCAGGAAGAATCGGCAGCAAACGAAAGATTGACGGCTTTCCCGTTAATGGCGGCGTATTTGGAATCGGGGGCAAAGACATCACTGTATTTGTAAAGAACTTCGACGTCGCAGAATAAAGTGGAGATGTACTCTAGCCAAAAGCACAGTAAAGCTGAGAGTGAAAGAAAGATTACGCACATGGCGATCTTTTCACGCCAAGCATGACGAGCAGCTAATCAATGGATGTTTTAGTGACTGAAAGAAAAAGGGTGGTTTTCTGTGTGTGTGGGGGGGGGCGGGGAGAGGCTTACTCGAAGTTTGCAAATCACCGACATATTTCAATACAATGTCGGGAAAGATCAAAGTACACAGCCGGGCAAAGGCTACCCATACGATTCGACGAGACGTAGGCTTACGCATATATGAGTAGTTTTCCGCGACTCTCATGGACAGCTTTGCACCATGCCACCCATCAACCAAAGTGCAGGTCCGAAGTGTTCAGGCACTCCAACCGCTGAAAATAAGGTTTTTCAAAGACAGCCACCTGCAAAAAAAAACACCAAAAAATATCCAACGCAACAAAGGAAGTCTTGTTACGTCATGTGCCCATTCTGGAACTTCTTTTATGCTTGCTCCGTTGATCCGACATAAAATAAAATAAAAACAAGAGTATTCAACCTTGGATAACGCAACTTGGAAAGTCTGGGTCATGTCTTTTTTGTTTGACTGTAGACTGTATAAAAAAGACGTGTAAAGTCCGATCCTCAGCAAGTATTCGATACGGGCAGCCACCAATGAGTGAATGTTTGGTAGCGTTTCATCAATATAATCATATATCGCTGACCTTGCATATCTTGGTTTCATGTTTATGTGTAATTCGTATGCATTTCTTCATGCAGAGGCGAGGTTACTTCATAAACGATGAAAGCCGACCAAGGAACAATTTGTATGCAAAGATGATGCCATTCCGTAACACAGTAAACCAGACTAGACATAACCGTTTCCCTGTGAAATGTATGTATAAATGATGTATGTTGAAGATGATTATCCACTTTACAGCTTTAGCCCATCAGGAAAGAGGCACTCCACTTGGAAAAAAGTGATAAATTAGACAAATTACTTCTATCCAAAAAAACAAAAACAAAAAACAAAAAACACACATTTCTTTTGTATGCAATTGGGATTTCCAACGGTATTTTGCTTTGGTTTTACAGGGCTTGAACATTCTACAGTCATTGAATAAAAGTTTAGCCTCTTGGGAGATGGGACTTGTACAGATACAGAAGTTCCGTTCGGGATAGGGTTGGCATGAGTAACGTGTTCCAACACAAGCAAGACCGATCTGTATGGCATCGTTCATGACATCGATCACCAATATTTTCAGTAACAGCGCATTGCGGAAGGCAGCATAAGACGGAGCTTTGCATTCTTTTTAATTTATTTTAAAAAAGATATCGTAAACTCCCATCAAGAGAGGTATACATACATACATACATACATTAAAGCTATCAATCTTCAAAGACATATTTTCCATAATGGTCAATAGCATACTGTCTTCCCTTTGGGGTGAGCCAACCGCAACGTTTGGCAAGCAAATCCTCCACTCTGCTCTCATCCACCAGCATACGTATGCCAAAATCTGTGACCTTGGTATCGGAAATATTCAGGTACGTCAAATATTTCAATTTGACGACTTCTTCTATTACGTAATCGTTCACACCGTGCACATCTGACATGTATAGCCATTCTAGAAAGGGCATTTTTTGAGAAAGGCACAGAGATTGTCATCAAAAATCGCAGAGTCGGTTAGAGTTACTTCGCGTAACATGGGCCATGGATATCGGCTCAGATACTCAGCGACTCGACTCTCGCAATCCAAATCGTATAGAGAAAGAACTTCCAAAGTCCATTGCTGGTCATCAAGTATTACTATAATACATTCATCGGGTGTTTCGTTCAGACCAAGTAATGCGATTTCACGTAATCCCGGTTGCGAGGATGTGTTTTGCCATTCCTTATCTTCGTAAGAGGAAGTGTAAGACGCATAAACCCTGTTATAGATCTCTAAGCATCGCAACTGCGGAGCGTGTGCTTTGAGTGTTTCGAGGGGCATAGACAGATCGGTAGAAAGATAACTAATAAAAATGTACTCAAGTTCGGGACATGACGTGACCAGCAAGCGTAAATTAGTTTCAGAGTTGGTGTTGCATTTGAGGGATAGACTTAACGAGCGCAGATTCAGTTTGGAAGGGACTGTCAAAGGTTCGCTTCGAGAAAGGAGCTGGGGGGAGACCGAGAAACGCTAAATGTATTAAAGTGTCCTGCTTGTGCTGAATTACTTGCAACAATGTTTTCGGGTCAGCACTGCTGCCGTCCAATCGCAAGTGGGTGATGTTGCTGCCGATAAGACCAAATGTTTTCAGAAAAAGAGGACGTGAAAATTGGGATTTTTGCATAGGATTTGTTTTTGAAGTTTAGGTCCATAATTCAACTTCTAGGTAGTTTCTTCGAATTCTGGAACAACACTGGTTTTTCTGGCTCCTTTTTGATTTTTTTTTAACAGGTAATAGGCAGATTGGTTCGTAAAGTTTTCGAGAACACGAATTGCAAAACTGTGTCGACCTTTCGAGAAGTAGGCGTAAGAGGTACAGCTATTCAGATCGATCCCATCATGGATAAAGCAATTTAAGTGGAACTGTTTCCACAGACATCGCCATCATAAAGAAGATTGCTTACGATTTTTTTTTACTGCAATAAGCAAAGACAGTTCCGTATAAACATAGTATAACACATTCGGAGATTGCGGTTGTACCGATATCGGTTTCTTTTTTCTATTATAAAAATTCTAAATCCTTGGTAGGATTGTATGTGACATGTGTATAGTGTGCTGGGAAACCATCAATACTCCATTTATCCTCGTATATGACTTGCGATTCTCCAAGAATATCTTGAGCGTACCGAATGACCTCAGGCTCCAACGAAGGGCAATCAATCATCACCAGTACTCTCAACGCCCGGCGTTGATCCAGCAGCATACGTACACCGTTGGGTGTGACGGAGGTATTTGAAACGTTCAGCTCCTCCAAATGCTTCAATTTCCTCGTTACTTCCAGTACGCGATCGCTCATATGCAATATATGTGACAGATCAATGACTTTTAACAAAGGGGCTTTTTCGAGAAACGCACTTAGATGGGTTTCCTCAAATACCGGAGAACCTTGTAGCGATACGTAACGTAATCGGGGCCACGCAAAATAGCTCATATAATTGGGAATTACACTTGTTTCCCTGAAATATTCCAAACAGAGAATTTGTAAAGTTTCTTGCTGATCGTCAAGTGTCGCTCTGATGTCTTCATCTGGTATTTCCTTCAAGCGCTGTATCGTAAAACTGCATAATCCTGGTCGCGATGTTCCCTTTTGCAACTGAGAGTAATTGTGAGTTGGGGTACACCGTATGATGTTGTAGTTGGCATCAATATCAATACTCTGTAAGTGCGGGCAATGTGCTTTGAGTGCATGAAATATACCAGAGGCGTTGCTGTCTCCCTCCTTTAAATGAATGTGCTGAAGATCGGGACACGCGGCGATCAGTAATCGCAAATCTGATGCAACAATGGTCTGGCCTTCGTAGAACATGCTCAGAGTTAAGGAGCGAAGTTTGAGTTTTGAAGGAAATGTCGAAGGGAAGGTCCAAGGTTGATTTCTTGTATCGACTGATTCGCAATGAACCATGGCTAACCTTACTAAAGTACTTTGCGTGTATTGGATTACTTGAAACATTGTCTCTATGTCTATCGCGCACTCAACCAGCGACAAGTGCGTAATCTGATTGCCAATACAAGAAAGCGCTCGGAGAAAGACAGAACCTGGCACTTGACAAGAGTGCAGCCCTACGAAAGATTTGGTCAACTTGTAATTTCTTTCTGCCATTTGTCTGTCAAATCGGGTATTGTTTACATGCCTAGTTTTCGGATTGTGTCGCTCTTCCTGTTGATGAGTATTTGCAGGAGTTTTCCCAACTTCTCGCCATTGTAATAGCACATATAGAAACCAGAAAGGCACTGTAAATTTGCGTAACGCAGGCATCGGGAAATGTAAGGATCTTCAGAATCATCACAACAAAGGTCGACTTCTTTCCACAGGGGACCCCAGTTCATAATAAAACCGCGCCAGCTTTTGGATACTTTGGAGGATTCAGGAATCAATTGATAAAAGTATAAGTGCGAAAAGATGTTGCCTACTATTTCAGGAGGCAACAACGACACAAAGTTCTGGAAGTTTATTTTGCATTTGGCGGTTGGTTTTGGTGAAAGGAGCAGTGATTGTGTTGGCTTGGACATAGTAAGGCAGAAGGAGACAGATGACAATAAAAATGAAATATGCGATTGCTTCGTTATTGTGCGAAAGGGTTTAGATAGTCACAAGAGTTGAAGTTCCACTTCTCTATTGTGCTCGTGTCGCATACAGGCGCATGCGTTGAGTATTGTAAGTCTCAAAAAAACTTGACCATCAGTCGGAGTATTAGTCCAGAGGCGCAGTACTCCGTTCTCAAAAGCTTTGAAGCGGGGGAAAGCAAACAAGACAGATATGAACAGTCAGATGGACAAAGAATGGAATGACAGAGCATACGACATAGTCAAGCGGAAGAGAGTAAGTCAAATCAGCTTGACAGGGTTGTATATTTGTTAATTGTACCTGTAATCCTTAGACGGGCCTCTGTTGCCCAGCGGAACATGCGAGTGAGGTGGACGCACTACGCAGCATTATCATTATTTAGCATGGTCAGCATAGTAAGCATACGCCGGAACACAGTTGGTCGGTAGTATATCTTTTCTCAATATCAAATATGGAATAACGAATATGCGAATTATTCTTCGACCTCTTGATTATTTGAGCTCACCTCTGTTCTAATCAAAAAGAGGCATTAAAATTCTGGGAAGGGATTTCAGGAAAGGAAACGCTCTAATAGGTTCGATGCTTATTCATTTCTACATCCATATCAGACCACCAATAAAGCGCTTGTTTTCGAGAATTCTCGCGAGACTCATCAAGATCGGCTGTGATGCGCAGTAAAAAAAAAAAAAAAAAAGCGAAAAAAAATGGCGGTGATACAGCAGAAACACAAAGACTTTTTGACATCTTACAACCGAATGAAAAAGCATCGTGAAAGCAAAGATTGTGATACAAGAAGCAACCAAGAACTTCCTTCGTCTAGCATCTGAGTACGAAGGTCCAAAGCCATCAGCAGTAGAGATAAAGGCGAATATCATAATGCAAAACGCATACAGCTAGCTGGAACGTTTTTTTTTCTTCTGTGAATTAGGAAGTTCCTTTTGCAATCGTAAATGAAAACTTCGCGTGTTTGGCAGGAAAAGCACAATTCAGAACTGATTAGCTATTGCGCTCAACTGGACGTATTACAAGAGGTGTCACAGAGGGGTATATCTGTATTTCAATGAACTCGAGTTCATCAGTGCCCATTGATAATTTTGTGATCCTATGCGTTCACACTGGCACTTTCTTGATGATAGATCAGGCAGGGAATATGAAACATTTTAAGGGAATGCCTCCAAAAATCCTTTTTTATGAAGTTGTCCTTCTGTCACGGAAAACTCTGGAAAACTTTAAATTGAGAGGAAAAGCTGCGTGTTTAGGGAGTTGAGAAGCTATTTGATGCCATACTCATTGAAGATCAGACGTAAGCTTTATCCTCGAGAATGTATGAATGATGTTTATTGAAGAAATGAAGGAAAAAGGTATCTAACTTTATTTTTTTCTTTATTCCTGGCAAAGAAGTGGATGATGTATACACAGTGAATGAAAAAATGTAATGCAGAAAAAAACATGATAAAGTACACAGTCCAATTTTTTCGAGAGATGTTCCATTTCTTTTTCCGTCTGCAAACATCCAAATGTTCTTTATCTCTTTTTTTGTGTTGTGCATGACAGGAGATATCGAAGGAGTATATGTTACAGGAAGAATCGGTGGTCGATATCGTGAGCGAAATCATATAAGACAATCTTGCTTGTGTTTGAACAGCATACAATTCTTGCATAATCAAATGCAAGATTTAGGATCCTGTAAGAGAAGCATGCTGTCAATGTCGGATTCCCAGTTGGTGGATGATATGGTTCACACTTACCGTCCAGTAATGGCGCGATCCAAGGTTCTTTGCAGCTGTCCTTTGGATATACTCCAGATCATGATATTACCGTCGTAACTTCCGCTGACAATACGATCCATGGTTACATCCATCTGCAATGTTCGCACAAGAGAAGAGTGTCCTTGAAGTGTATACATCATTTCGCCCGTCTTGGCATTCCATAGCCGAATCGTATGGTCGCTGGAACCGCTCGCAATGTAGGTACCATCAAAGTCGACGCAGGCTATACCACGGGTGTGGCCCTCGAACATGCGCAGGCATTCCCCGGAATTCTAGAATGTAGTTCCCCATCATCAGTCTATTGGTTTCCATCAATTGGAGTACAAACAAGTTGTAAACCCTTACCATGTCCCATAGCCGGATACTTCGATCGCCAGAACCCGACACCGCTTGATCGCCGTACATTTGACACGCATTGACAGCCGCCCGATGACCAAGCAACACCTTTGTACACACGCCTTGCGCCAAATCCCATACTCTCAAAGTACGGTCCTTGGAGCAGCTCAACAGCCGATTGCCAACAAATCGTAACCTTAGAACACTATCACTGTGTCCACGCAAGGTATGTATGACTTGTCCCGTCTTGACACACGATTGGATAATGAGTGCATCGCTACTGCCGCTCAAAATCCACCGATCGTCGTATTGCAGACAGAGCACACTTGTGTCGTGGTAATTTAAAGTTTTCCGCCAATGGCCGGTACGTGTATCCCAGATCTTGATGGTCGTGTCCCGACTGCCACTCACAATTTTATCATTATCGAACTGAATGCAATATATCGCCTGCGAGTGCATATGATGGTGTTCGAGAATGTCGAGTGGGATAGGTTTAATCACATAATCGCCAAACTGCCACCGTTGCTCGATTAGACGCCGATTCTTGTATAGTTGTCTCCAGTTGAGAGACCCGTTGTCCAGTTGCAGGTTCGATGAACGAGGTACTGCACCGGCAGAAGATCGCTTGACGGATGGGACAACGGCCGATTCGGCGGTGGGTGACGTTTGGTCACTGGGTGGTTCCATCATGGGCGTGTCAGGATCCGCATCTTGGTTGTTGTCGACCTCTCTCGAAGTTAAAGTTTCCGATCGCCTTTCGCGCAGACGCATGGATAGATAGTTTCGTTGTCCAGAAGCTCGAGAAGAGGGTAAATGGTTATAATAGAGTGGGGTACGGGTACGTTGGATAGGGACGGATTGGAGTGGTAGGTCACGGTCCAATTGCTTTGAGCATAAAAGACGGTATTTACGAACAGGCGGTGACTTAAATGGGTCGTCGCCTGTGGTCAGAAAATACGTCATCGCACTAGCATCGTACGTCCATCCATGCGATTCGAACAATAATCGCCACAGCATTTGTTCTTTACATAGTTGGTGCCATTTTCGAGAAACTTGGCTGGCTTGGATGAGGGTCGAAAGCTCCGTAACGTAACTTAGAATGCGGATCGCCAGCTCGTAAGGCAGCAACTAAGTGGATCCCGTCAGTTGGGGGCGGTTTTACAGAATTTCCCGACGTGGCACTTACACCAACAATATCTCGATATAAAAAAGGTTGCAGGCGATCCATTACTTTCATTTTTTGCACCGTCGGCACAGAATGGAGTAAACGGTAAGCGAATTCTACATTCGTCAAAAGTCAGCCACACTCCAATAGAAATACGACATGACTCGCCGCGAATTGTACCTGCTTTTCTATCGTCGTCCCAAGTATCAGTGAAATGGAGTGATTCAAAGGGTTGTTGTTCAGCAATTAAAGCGTGAATGTTTTCGTTGTCGTCATCAAGGCTTTTATTGTCGGTTCCCGAAGCTAAAACCGACATGCAGGATACGTTGAGTCTATTGGTCACTCTCTCCGATCACGTCCACAGCGGAAAACTTTACCTGTAACAGAAGCAGCATTTGCGGGATGGCCATTGTCAACGGGTTGTTGCATCAAGCCAGTGGAAGGGTCTTTTTCTAGAACAGCTCGCTGTCGTTGATCGGAAAAGGAAAAAAGAACTTTGTGTCGGGGTTTCTATAAAAGGCAAAAAATGAATCCAAGGTGAAAGGTTGTAATGAAAGGAAAAATAACAACATGAACTTTTTTAATTTTATTTTTGCTGTTCCTTTTTTGATTCACTTGGGCAAGTGGGGTGAGGTATACAGAAAATGTACATGAAAAATGACAAGATTGAAAGGGAATAACAACGGAAAATAGGGCTCTGTGACAAGAGTCGCCGTGGAATTCTTTCTAGATGGATGCTTTTTGGGAAAATGATGAAATAGTAATAATAATAAAAAAAAAACTTGTAAAGATTTGATGAAGGTGTCCTTTTTGTCTTGTTTTCTGATTAGGTGTGGTTTCTGTTGCTGGCACGCGGGAATTAGAGAGAGAGAGAGAGAATTATTGCTTGTGTTCGTTGGGACGCATGAGGGATTTGAGCGTTTCATAAGTAGGGAAGAAGATGCCGCAGATACCGAACCACCAGAAACTTCTGGGAATGGCGCCGGCGAAGAAAGTACTGTAAACTTGTACAGATTTTTGCATAGGGTTTGCATGGGTGGACATGACTCGATCCAACATGCCTTTAGCCACTTGTACTACTGACAGTTGACGCTGGCGTACAGATGTTTTCTGGGTAATCATACGTGTACGCAGAACATCCATGGGGGTGGTAAAATAACCGGCCAAGAATCCACTGATGCCGCCATACATGATACTCTTAAAGGTGGGAATATCGGCTTCGAGTTCCTCAAATGCAGCTCCGGCAACGACCTGCTGTTCGTGATGCGATCGCGTTTTCATCTTCTTGAGCAAATCTTCGCGTACGGACCGATGATGGAATGCTTTGAAATTTTCATAGGATACCAGCAAGATAATCATGAAAGGAGAATCTCTCGCAGCAATGGCCCAGAATCCTTTGAACAGACCCCGTGGACCTTCCTCAAGAAGGGTTTGACGCACTACAAAACCAGCTGTAGCACGTCCATTGGAAGTCATGGATGAATAATAATCGGTTTGCAACCTAAAAAAGAACGGCCTCATTTAGTTCATCGGCTCCGTTACGACCGTGGAGGGGATGACTCACTTTGCAGTGACTACTTCGCGAGGGACCTTGATGACGCTGGATGCCAGGTCACCGACTACTGCTGACAGAGCTGTAGCGGGAATGGTGCCGATCCATGGCTTTTTTCGTTGGCCGTCGGTGGTTTCTAGCATTTGACTCTTGCAGAATTCGTAAGTACTGAATCGTGCACCACCCTATACAGATAATAAATCAGTACACTATATTCTTGACGAAAACATCGTGAAGAGATCGTACCTGACCGGCCGCTCCCATAGCGGAAACGAAGAAGCCTTTTCCCAGACTACGTGCGGTTTCTCGTGAAAAAATCGCTCGCCATCCTCCCGCGATATCGGCTTGTATACGTGTTTTGATGGTGTCGAGAGGATGCATACATGAATATGACAGAGAAAGGCCAATGGCACCAGCGATGAAGTGTTCTAATTAAGGATTGCAGAAGATATCATCAAGAAGAAGAGAGTAATGCATCGATTAGATCTCCGTAGTATATTTCGACAGTGTGTAACGGATATTTACGTTTGAAAAGTTGTACCTGAGAAGGTGTACGAACGTCCTTTACTGATGACATGGTGTGTCGATGTGATAGAATACGTGAAGAAAGAATGAGAAAGGAAATACAAAAGTATTAGAGATAAATCCCTTTTTTTAATCCCCTTAGTTTTTAGAACTATCTCTTTTTTTTTTTTTTGGGTCCCTAAAAAGTCATTAGCCATTCATATGCTGTGAGTCAGTGTGACAGCCAATCAAAGTGCAGAATTTCTAAAGGACATCTTCCAGTCGATGGAACGTCAATGTTGCTCATCCAATTCTTGAATATGATTGGCCACTCATGCAAAATCCGTTTAAGGAAAGGGGAGATGGTCCCGTAATTGGGAAGATGTTCTGAGCAACATAAACCTTTGCTTTTTGGTATTCAGCGGGCGCTATCTCTGGCGTCATTGATAGATAAAAACATGTCATCCACACATGGCATGAACCACCGTCAAGACAATTCACTGTGAAAGAGAGCCGTCTCATTAATTTTATATAATGCATTTCTGCGCGCCGTCGTTTTGTCCTATCGATATGATAATCTATCTACAATGCATAAATAAGCTGCAGATAAGAGAAAGCAGAATTACAGATTTGACTAAATCGGTAAGAAAAATCTTTGGGCTTGTTGATATTGCGTGATGAATTTTCCCTGCATCCACATGATAAACCAAAAATTCAAGCCGGAAATCAACAAGTGCTGGTACAAAACAATTGCGCATACAGTAAAAAACCAACTTGTTGTCAATGCGGCATTGATGATAGAAACCACCGTGCTCAGTTCTGGCTCTATTTACAGCTGATGGCAAGAACACCATAATTCGATAATAGGATAATCACCCAGCACTTGTTCGCATTACGCATATAGTATACAAGTAACCAGATGCTACAGAATACGAGGACATTGTAACTTGCGTCCGGTAGAGTCGAATCCACGGATACAGAGACATCTGAAATCATGGAGCAACCGTTCGGCGCGGACCACATCATCGTCGTTCTTTGAATATGGTTGCTTCTGCAGTAGGAAGCAATCAAATCTTGACCATGCTATTAAAATGTTCCATCTATTTTAAACCTTATCCGTTTTCCTCTTCGGTTGTCGGCTTTGATTCCAAATTCACCGATATCGGGGACAGTTGGAATTGTCATGCATCTTCCGCCGGCAATTTGTCAGTCACAAACCTTCAATGCTTTAGATGGCTGGTTTCCTTTTGCACCGTCTTTACGCGATTGCGGAATGCTGGATTGTTAATGTAAAATGCCACCGATACGTGTTAACCCATTACCAACCGATGAGTATTCAAAGCGGGTAGAACACGCGCACGAGATAGGTTTGAGCGGTCTGACGATCCTCACCGCCGAATGGGCCATTCTGCAGGAGTGGGTATATCTTGATTCTTTATGGTCAGATCCTTCTGACATTTTTTACTGATTCGAGTGTAGACCAGATGTAGCACGGTACTTTTCGGAAAAATCGACAGTGACCGTCACCTTAGGCGTGGATACACCTGGGACGGTAGAGCTACCGATGCTTGAAGCCATATCTTTAGGTAAGGGGTTTACATCGTAAAAAATACAGCTTGATGATATAACCTAGAAAGCAAATAGAAAGCACAATGAAGAACAAAAGGGGATTTGTCTTCCATACGGGTGGATCCGTGCGAGGGCTCGATTTTGTCCCCAAACCGTCAGATACCGATTTTGAATACCTTGCTGTGGGAGGTTATAACGAGAAAAACGAACGTCATTTTCTTCACGAAAAGCAGGAACCGGGATCATATCACAACTGTATTCAGATATGGCGCGCCGATCTGCAACTTGAAAGCGAAAGATCAGCAATAATGCTGGATATGTGTATATTGCATGATTTTGGTGTCGTACAAGACTTAAAGTGGTGCCTATTTGGTGGTTATCGCGAGGTACCCTTGGCCACTCATTATGTCACAGCAAGAAATTAAGCCTACTTCACTTAGAACGACCCCATTTCCAATGAATGTTCAGTCTTGGGCGTGCTTGCTGCGATCTGTGGTGATGGAAGCATCCGAATCTTTGTTATCCCTCATCCATCCTCTTTCCGGCAACGGCATCAACTTGATGAAAATCAGTGCCTTTATTGTAAGCTAGCAGCAACGACTCGCTCCTAACTTTGCTTACTGAAAATTGCGTACAGTGCGATCACTCAAACCGCGGCGCGTCCTCTCCTTACCTCGCACATTATTTACATGTATAGCATGGAACCATGAAACCCAGCTGGCCTGTGGAACTTCTGAAGGTAAGCTCAGTGCATCCAAGCAACGGAAATTTTAATGGATGGCTCACATTAGCATCCGCTAGGGCATGTGCTCGTATGGGACCTGCAAGCGACGTTTGATCCGGATGTCCATCATCGACCGCATATCATATTTAATCAGAAAGTGAATACGCATACGCGTACTGTGTGTTGGCATGGTAAATTCGACACGCGGTATATTCTTTCCGGGGGTGATGACGGCAGTGTCGTCATTACCGATGTATATGATATAGCGATTCCTATCCGCATGACCCGCATACGAGGTAAGCCAAAATTGGGAGAATGGCAACAGCACGATTGACCTATATCTTTGCATAATCATGGTTGCATCAAAATTTAGACTTTATCTATGCAGTAGCATGGCCTGGTCAAGAGGATGTGTTGATGTACGGAGACATTGATTATACTATAAGAGCTTTATCTGCGGCGGATGCACGAGAACTCAATGTCACTTTACGATACGGGGTGCATAATGGTGTTATCTGGTGTATAGCTGCTAGCGATCATCATCTCTATATCGCAAGTACATCATCCGACGGAGCTGTCAAAATTGCAGAGAATACTACCCGGCATAAAAGAAGACAGGTATTATTGAAGGATGAAACATGATCCATAAATAGGTGACTCACGCTTTTCTTTTTCCTTGGCAGCCGCGACACCAAACTGTTTATGAATTAAAACTTGAAGCAAACGGAAGTTTCCGTTACATGGATGGCTTCCCGGTGCAAGTAAGTAATTTGTTACCGCAAAATTCACTCTGTTTGGTTTGCTGACACCGACTTGGTCATAGTATGCGACGTCGGAGAAAGATATCTCCCTTTCTCTCTCTCTCGTCAATCCCCTTCAATCAATTCACAAGGTACGTTGTTGTATTTCAAAATTACAAGAGACGTAAAACAAAAAGGGATGAAGAAAACGCATATTAATGCCGATTTGATCCTGTAGGCTGCATGGAATCCCAATCTCAAGGCGGCTGGGTGGCTCGTTACAGGTGGCCCTGCTGGGTTGTGTCGCCTTGAATTCATTGGTTGCGGCCCCACACTAGACAATAAATAATCGGCTTCTCATTGGGCCCCCCAGGTTAATACCAGTTACTCATCCGTTTCTCTGATAATTTGTTTGTCCGATATGCATGAAACTAGTCTGTCGAACCATTGCAGTGAAGAAACAGTGAGGAATGAAGAAACCATCAGCATGGCTCAGCACGGTCCGCATGCTGAAATGGTGGTTAATTTAGAAGACGACATTGCGTCGTCTCCTGAGGAAGAAAAGCTGAAAGTAGAAGAGAACAGTTTGTCTATTGTCACCAAGTTACGGAATTCACCCGACTGGAGTGAAGTCGTTGCCTATGGACACTTGTCGGAATCCGCCCGGCAGCATTCTTTAACTGCAACGACATTGCGTGGACAAGGCAGAATCGGGCGTCGCCCACTCAAGTTTTTCAACACGGACAAAACTGAATGTATCATGATTGCCCATCTTGGAGGAAATATGTAAGTCATGGATAAAACGATGCTTCAGAAGCACCGAGAATTACTGTTGTAAACCCATTTTTGCAGATTTGTTGACTTGTGAATGTTTTTTTTTGGGTTTTTTTTTCATTTCTTTTTTTAAAGTTGCGGACATGACGGCATAATCCACGGAGGATTATTGGCTACCTTGCTGGATGAGCAGTTGGCTTATGTGGTAAGACGATGCAAGATTTCCCGGAATAGAAGGTTGAGTAATGATTAAAACATTCATGCACGTTGTGCATGTTGTCATGTAGACTTTACCACACCTCCCCAACTACACCGGGTTTACGGCCAATCTGAATGTAGACTATCGGTTGCCGGTGATCGCTGACCAATGGGTCATGATCCGCGGTAAACTCGATCGTGTAGAAAATCGTAAAGCGTGGGCGAACGCCTGGATCCACACCATTGATGGGGAAAAGTTGTTAACAGAGGGCAAGGCATTATACATTAGCCCGAGAAATCGATAAAGAAAAAATAAGCTGCGTCTCATATGAAATTTTGACCGTGTTCATGTCCCCTCATCCTAACCCAAACTCTGGGGGTCTGAGTTTGACGACCCACAGGGTCAGAAACCCGTTTTCAAAACTCCACTATCAAATTTTTTTTTTTCTACTTGGTCCGAGAAAAAAATAAATTATATAGTCGAACCCTAATTCCTCATCGGTTTTCTTCCCTTGTTTATCTTTTTTTTTTCTTTTTACCCTTGGTCTATCAATGGCGGCCTTTGTTGCAGAAGCTGATAAGCTTACCTATATTCCAGGTGTCCCATTTCCCGAGTATTATGAGGCGCTTCTGAACTGGAAGACTCCCGTGGTGATCGGAGCAGTGTATGCCACCACAGTGCACATGTTGAATCCTTCCGCTACCACTGCCAAGTTATCGCGGGTCGAGGCCAAGAACCGTGGCGAGCACAACAAGGCGACTAAATCTAACAACAAGCTGATGACTCTGTTTGTCTTCCTTCACAACACGGCTCTCGCTCTGTATTCCGGTATCACGTTCTATAACATGGTCATCAGTATGCACAAACTGTTCAACCGTGGCAATTCCATTCACGATGCTGTAAGTACAATGGATGATTATCTAAGACCGAAATTTAGCCCAGTTTTATCTCATGCGGATGAGGTGGAAGGGCGGATCGGCGAGTGCGGATCAGAAATTAACTGGATTTTCTTTTTGGTTCTGTTAGTATTGTGATAAGGATGGATTTTTGTGGAACGATTCGCTGGGTTATTGGGGTTATCTCTTTTATCTTTCAAAGTTCTACGAAGTCATTGATACTGCCATCATTCTTCTCAAGGGTCGCCGTTCTTCCTTGTTGCAAACCTATCATCATGCCGGCGCCATGATCACCATGTGGGCCGGTATCCGTTTCCGATCTCCTCCCATCTGGATCTTTGTTGTTTTCAACTCGTTGATCCACTCCATTATGTACACCTACTATGCCATGACCTCCATCGGTCTTCATCCCCCGGGAAAGCGTTATTTGACTTCCATGCAAATTAGCCAGTTCCTTGTCGGCATGTCTTGCGCCCTCAGCTACCTGTTCCTGCCCAACTGTCTTGCCACCCCCGGTCAAAAATTTGCCGTCATTCTCAACGTCTTGTACTTGCTTCCTTTGACCTATCTTTTCGTTGATTTTGCCCGCAAGACTTACGGCAAACGTGTGGCTGCCGCGGCCGCTTCGGTTGCCAAGAAAGCCCAGTAAAATTGCTCAATGTCATCCCGAACCATAGGGAGGCCAATATCAGAGAATCCTCCCTTCTCAGTTACCCTCCGTCTACGTTTATTTAAGGCTGAACCCATAGTCTATTGTATTCTTTTCTTCTCCAGTTTTTTGTCGTATTCGCAACCTCATTTTTTTTCTTCTTTTATTTTCGCATTTCATTATCAAGTCAATAGACCACATATTGTACACTATCTATTTAATCACCCGGTTTTTAGTCCTTTGTTGATTGATGAAATCGAGTTGCTCATTTCGCAACGCGTATTTACTCGCATAATCCTGTAATATTTGCCGCAATGGTGAGGCTACAAATACATAAAGTGATATTCAGGATTCGTGTGCATGGTGTGTGACAAGGGTCGATTGGCCACTTACCGAATTCCTCTGCATCGCTCGGGACTTTGAGCTGTTTCAGAAACTTATCTTCCTGTTCCATCATGGCTATCTGTTCTACCAGTTCTTGACAACGATATACTTGTTTCTGGTTAGTTTTGACTCGATCCTTGAGCATCATGGACACCTGCAAAGGTTGACGAAACCCTCGAACCCTCAGGAATGGGACACCTAAGGCGGTTCGAGTTCGCATGAGCACTTGATATGGTTTGCGTGCTTTGACAAGGCATCGCTTTTTCTTGTAAATCATCGCCAAATACTCGCGCTTGGCCTTCTTAGTTAATGGCAACGGCTGTCGAATTCTTGCCAGGTCACACAAATCGGTAGGCAGAACCAGTCCGCGGGATGGACTGCGACCGCGTGATGCATGGGAACGGATATCGGTGGCGACAAGCGCACGTTTTAAGGTCTGTGCGGCAACCATTCTCAATACCAGTCATTTGATCTAGACCTATGTAATTCCCTTAAACTTACATGGGGTATTTTTTTCATCTATCCATACGAGGGCGTGAGTTATAATTCTCAGTGTTAAATTCACTCTTACCGCAGTACCTTTTGCACAACGTGGGCCAGTGGACCTATTTGCGCTGATGCCATGGCATCAATTTGTGCCATGTAATGGTCATTGCCCGATTGCGCTTCCTGCATGAGCTGCAAAGCCTAAACGACCGTTTGAACCTGGCAACGGCAAATCACACCATAAATGATTGTCGTGCTTACTTTATCGCCCTCGGCTAACAAACGAAGAACAAGTGGACGTGACGTTTCATGCTGGTGGAAATGAAAGCGCTCTCGAATCGTGTCTTGCAGAAACCTTCTGTGGCTCGGTTTGTTAAACTGCCTTGCTGTGCACAGTAGAGAGCGATACAATCCAACAGTCTATGAAAAAGAATAAATGACTGACCACAAATCATCGTTTCATTTGGACACCAATTTACAGCTTGATGCGTCCGTAAAGATAACAATCGATCGGTCGACTGAAATGCTACCGCGATTCTTCTTGTCATGAGTTATCAAAGAACCAATACACATTGCTGAAAAAAAGTCAATTGTGACTTGGGACCTCTGAACTTTTTATTCTGTTTTTTAATCTTCACAGTTTCTTGGCTTCAGCTTCCAAGACTTTTTTGGCGGCATAAGAATGGGATAGCCCAAAAGCAGCTTCGGAAAGAAAAAAGTATCCCAGGTAGATTTGCTTCGCAAAGAGTACTATGAGACGAGGTACTATGAGTTCAATGTTTTTTTTATTGATGTATTGGTGCCATAGATCAGGTTTCGTGATTCTGTATTGTAAGCATAGTCGATGGGTACTTTGCATATTTTCTAATTGGTGCCTGAAGCAGTAAAACTGGAATATGAACCACTGATAGGCTGTCTCTGCGAACCTGCTTTTGGTGTGCTTGCCCGATCAAGTTCCATATCAAGCAAAGCCAATCTTGTCTGGTCTTCAATTGTTTCGGATGACCAATGACAGCCGTAAATCGACGTGTGACTGCGACTTAATAACTGAAAGATTCGATGGTCATCCAGCATTGCTCCTGCAACTTTTTTGCCTTCTTCCACTTCTGAACGCCATGGGAAACGACGGAGGATCCATTCCTAGACGCATTGAGCTTGTCAAAGAAAAGCAAAAAGACATTCGTCTAAATCCCGATCTTGAACGATTAGCTGCTTGGTTTCACTGCGCCCTGTCAAAGGTAGGATTCATTAACTCTCTCCCTTTTACTGCACATGCACTAATTCGGTGGTTTTCACGATACAGCAACCTTTGGAACCACCCATTGTGGCCGATGCATTAGGGAAATTGTATAATCAAGATGCTGTCATTGAATACCTATTGGATAAATCGGCTTACGGTGATGCCGACAAGATCTGTTCTCACATTCACTCCATGAAAGACACCACCAAACTGAATCTCACACCTAATCCGGCCTATTCGGAAGCAGCTACTGGTGCAGCCACCATGGGCAATCTCGAACAAGACATCAAAGCTCGATTCATTTGCCCCATCTCCATGAAAGAAATGAACGGCAAACATCGTTTCGTCTATTTCGATACCTGTGGATGTGTCATTGCCGAGCAGTCATTGAAGGAAATTCCTAGCAAAGAATGCGTCACTGTAAGTCTTTTAGTACTGAAAGGACGCCTCCAATAGCAGAGACTAATGTGGAATGTTTTGCTTTTAGTGTGGCAAGCCCTTTGAAAACGAAAATGTAATTGTGATTAATCCGCAAAAGGAAGAATTGGAAGGAATGAAGGCGGCGATGGAAGCCAAGAAGGCTAAAGCTAAAGCTGCAAAGGTAAGCTACGCTTGTACTAGGGCGCTGACAGATTTGTGGTTAAAACTAATCAACCTGAAATTTTAACAGAAAGCCAAAAAGGCTGCTAAAGCTGCCATGCCGGAAAGCGATACTTCTGGCGCTGTGTCCCCTCCAAAGGATAAAAAGAGAAAGCATCACTCTGAATCGCCCGAAGGTCCAGGTACTCCGAAAAAGCTAAACACCAGCGGTATTTCGTCGTCTTCAGCAGCGGTGGTTATGAGCAAAGTAGCCCAGGAGTTGGCTGAAAAGCACAAGAAGCAAGAATTATCCAGTGCGGTGAAAAGCATTTACGCCAAGAAGGATGTCAAGGGCAATTACCTCACCATGGGTACATTTAACCGATACGCATAAATATTTTCCTTGGTCCTCTACCGTTTTGCTCTTCCTCCTTTTACCAAAAAGTAATATCCCCGAATTTCGTCAAGCCCAACCATTCATGGCCTCGAGTAATGTTCCTTTCCCCTCTTGTAATTGGCATCTAGTTTTTCCGTCATATACTTTTTATCTATTTTCGCATAGTTTGCATGCTATATACAATAAACTTTTTTTTGCATTCGAAGCTTAGTTAATGAACTCTCCTTTTACATTGGCCGTTGGTCATGTTCATCCTTTTTTTGGACGCAAAGTAGGCCAGACCGAATAATTGAGTCGCGATAGTCTCCGTTGGTCATATCAACTTGAAGTGGCCAGTGGCGAGTACTGTCGATACGAATCGATTTGATTTGACTATAGCTGGGAACCACCGTAGGCGCAATGATGCGATAGTCTTGCAGTCGTCGGCGACCTGAAGGTGGCACTGGGTCTTCATACATGGATAACCACAACGGGATGCTGCACGGTCGACGATCTTTTATGTCAAACGGTATAAGCCATCGTGCATCCACAGCAAACGTCCAGAAATGTCGAAACGCTTGCAGATGGTATCGATTATCCATGGGCGAAGTTGGATAGAAAGGATAGAAAGCCAGCAACAATCCTGCGATCGCTTCATTGTCCGTCTTTAGCGTGTAGCCACCCAGACCGGCAAATAATAACCCCATCGCCATGTGAGTAGACATATGATTGCCGTAACTGACGTCCTTGCTGATGCGATTTCGTAGAACAAGAAGCCGATCCAATAGTTCTCGATTGCCCGTTCCTGCCATCACCATTGCGGCAGCCGTCGTCGTCACATCAACACACGCCTTCACGGCACTTTTAGTGATATTCTGCTGAAATGAAATGGCTAATGTGATAGGCGTAAATAAAAATAATAGCGTTGAGTGAGTATCGAAATGAACATACCTGTGATATTGGATAGTCGCATAAATTCGTCCAAGTGGGACAAGAGACAATTGAATGCTTGTTCGTCCTTTGTTCCAGCATAGCGTAAACCGATGCATAGACACGCACCGGCAATGATGTTGTATTTTGCTTGTTTGCCCATTTCGTAATCCCAATCGCTTGGATCACTGGTATCGCTTCGAAGAAAAGCAGGCAGATGGCTGTAGATATATTCGTCGGCAGGCTGAATACTGCCCCACATAATCAAACTCTTTGCCACCACGCGCAATAGTAACAAATCGGGTCGGATGAAATTGAGGTAAGGACGGGAGGGTAACAGATCGATTTGTTCCGCAACGCGCGCATTTTCAGTCTTCAAATATATGAGTGCCAAAGCCATGGTAGCTCCTGGAGCGGTGACATCCAGATTCACTATCCCGTCTTGGATGAATGTGCTTTTTTGACGTTCTATAGGTACTGCTGAGACTCCGTTCATCAAATAGTAGAGTTTCTCCCTGATTTTCAGATCCGCTAAGCTTGTCGCCGTGTCTCCTTTGCCCAGAGCAATGAGTCCGAGACCATACCCGGCCGCAAGAGCGCAACCTTCGAAATCGGGACTGGCCTCCGACGAATCCGTACTGGCATAACTCTTCAGCTCGTCCATCATGATACCGGCCATATATCGATCACATGTTTCGTAGTAAAGAAGCCCCATACCAACTAATGCTGCCGCTTCCGAGTTTTTGGTTAATCCACGATGCTTGCCGTGGCTAGAAGGAAGAATCGACCGAATGTAGACGGAAAGAAGCTTCACAGCGGGCTGGTTTTTCGAGCCTCGATAGGCCGTGGCTAGTCCGAGAATAAATCCTACGAGCACCAAAGAATTGGACTGCGTCATATAGCGAAACCAACTAACCACTGGCAGTCGTCGAAGGAAACCGTTGAGTCCCAAAGCGAGCAGAAAACCGCCGTGATGGGCTTCGGAATCGTCCGGGCAACAGTAAAGGATCCAGGAAGCATCGATCTGACTGCTAGGTGATATCGCCAAACCAGCAGCCACGCCGTTATGGAACCGACTCCAAACGAAATAATTAGGATTGAAAGACCGTTCATCTAACGTCACGACTGTGCGTAAAGGTAGCAATTTTCCAGATAAACTGATGGGCTCCAAAGGAATTCCTTTGGTCACGTCCGCCTTCAAAGACCCATACGCAAATATCCCTCGACCCATGGCCAACGCTAGCGTTCTTTGCACCAGATTTTCGACGTGGGCCTGATGTTCCGCCGATTGTTGAGCATCACTATCCATTGGATCATCAATAATCCATGATTATATCGACAACTACACCTACTTACTCCAATTCGAGGTTCATAGGAATGGTGTACTCGGGTGTAAAAGAAGCATCCAGACTTTTTCGTACGGTTCCAATGACATTCGTGAACCCAAAGCGCAACTTTTCAGTGTCTACATTGAGAGGAACTGTCTGATCTGAATGATAACTCTTGTGGCGTCGCGATTTGGTGGAACGACATCGGCCCATGAGCTGATGCATATCCAATTTCTTGTCACTCTTAGGAACATGGCGAAAAGTGAATATAGCAACACATATAAAATAGTCATAAAATTTGCTTACCGTTCCCGTTGAAAATCTGAACTTGTTGGTATTCGGATCGCGCACGGTGTCGACCAAATTCAACTGTTCAGCAATATCCTCACGACCTAAGGGGTCTTTTTTTTAATAGCTGATACTTTACAGACAATGAATTACTCTTACCTATGAGCAAGTAGGCAGACTTTGACCAATGCATTGGAGGATTCCATTTAAAATGGTCCAACACCTCAAGCAACGGAGCAGCAATGGTGGATTTCAAATTGTCAAGGTCATCGCGCGTGTATCCAGTCAGAAGCATGTAACGGATCACTTGACCCGGATCGCTGGCATATTTAGCATAGTGCTCGTACAGTTGCCACACCATCTTTACAGTGCGACCGTAGGTGTGGTATCCTATACCCTTGGACGGTTCGGTGTGCTCCATTGCGAATACATTGTCCAGCTGGGGACGAACCTCCGCTTCAGGTGAGATATATTGCAGCCACACTTCGATATTGTATAATAAGACCTTTGACTTTTCATCGACTACCCCGCTCTCTGCATGTGGGTAGTTGATAATTCCATAATCTAAGCACAGCCTAGGGTATTAGAACATTCGTCATCGTGGGCGAGAAAATAAGCCCTATGAAGCTTACATGGTGATGATTCATCCAACTGAATCCCGTGCGATCGATAGTACGACAACCGCGTCATTTGTTGTGTCATGCACGATAATCCTGCCAAAAGACGCCCAATCGATAGCATGTAATGGTGTTTCAATGAACAAATGCGGCAATCTTCGAAAAGGAGGTGCAAGCATCGAATCACGGAATCTATTTGAGACGGTTGCCAATCCTGTCCTCGTTGTTCTGTCTGCCTCAAAGCAAGCGCTTGCTGAATCCATGTGGTGAAATTGATATCGTGGGATGATGGCATTTGTGCGTTGTGTGTTCTTCTGTGTAATTGCTGCGGCAACTTTGTCTGGGAAGTGCAATTGGAGATTAAATTTTCATAAGCTGTTCGCGGGGATCTTGCTTGGGTTAGCTGGATTGGTAGAAAGGAGAGCAAAGTGACAGCGAAAGAGTTCCATTCGACATTATATCGCGACTTGTTGGCTAGCCGGGGCCAGGAATGCTGGTAGCAGAAACGGGTGAAGCGAGACTTCAATGCGTGGAACGCGTTTGGGTCTAAAACACAGGTTAAACCAGCTAGACAGTCTCGTACAAGGATGGTGCGAGGTCGAAAATCGGCTGTGAATCGAAAGGTGGCGTTTGGCGCGAATACGATATTGACCTTGTCGAAAACAGGATCTTTCAATAGAATAATGGTGTTTTCTCGAAGAGGATAAACCGATGTTGTAGCAGAAGAAGATGATGATGTAGATGATGAATGCGCAGTTGAGAATGATGAAGATAGCAATGGATATGTAAAAGGTGATGCGGGAAGATGAATGTCAATAGGAGCATGTTTCAGATCGATATATAAGCTCAGGCGGTGACTGTCTTGTAAAACGAGGATATCGGCATGATCTTGACGAGTGGCAAAGAGAGGCACAGCAGCTTTCGCTGGTATCGTCTCCGAGATCGATCTTCTCTTTCCCTGAGCCAAACCTCCGCGTCCTGGAGCTGTCAAGACGTGTAAATCCACGCACGTCAAGGTATTTCGCATATAATTCATGAGGTAGAGCTTTTCGTGGCCTTCATGATCGTGTGCAATGAAAGAAAACGATTGCTTAAATTCGGTTGACTGCGTGGTGATCCTGTACAGTTGCATTGCATTAAAAAACAGTAACGATTGTCCCTGGACGGTGACCTAACTTACTTGGGTGGATTTTCTCGCCACAGTAATTGTAAGATCAACTTGGTTTCGAGAACTTCTTCTTTTTGGTCGTCTTCTGTCTCATCCCGCGAAGGTACGCCAGCTGATGAACCTTTCTCCAGAATGTGAGCGAGTGAATTTCGTCGTGCTACAGGCGATCGGGATGATGAGGATTTACTGGAGGTAGGACGTGTTTGTTCGGCATGTTCCCGTCGATTGTGATCCGATCTTGAAAGAGGGGATGCTGCGGTTTGACGTGTTTTTCTGGGCGGGGACAGAGATAACCCTGTGGTTTTGCTAGGGTTTTTGGTCGTGGACTGAGGGACAAGTTCCTGAATGGTGAAATATTTCCACAAGGAGTGGGTGTGATCCGCGCGGTTGTAGGTGACAATCAGCGTGATTTGATCGCCCTTTGCAGGAGTGACACCAGCATAGACCAGTTGATGTTCTGAATTAGAGTCATGCAGCTCACTGTTCTTTTCCCGGTCGAAAAACTTCACTTCTTCTATGGGGTGGTCGATGATAGCAAAGGCGGGCGAAGAGAACGACGAAGAGTGGATATTTTCACTGTTATCACGATATTTCTTTTCGAGGATGATTCCGACGTTCATTGCACACGCACGTTGAACTGCAAACGGCAGATTGACAGCGTAAAAGGTACCGTCCATAAAATGAATTTTCATAAAATCCTGAAAAATGATGCACAACGCTTTGCGCAGCAAAGGTTCCCTTGATTGCCCTTCTGACACGTGCTCTGTCAGAGGATCGATCCCTGAAGTTGAACTTTCCCACCATAATTCTTCCTCGTCTTGGGGATGTTTTCGTTTACGGGATTCTCCTGCTCCCAATGCCGTCGACGAGTTTGAAGCAGGGTTGCTGGATGGATTGCCTGATTTGTTCTCGGAATTCGTGGGCTGTTGTTCACTACCGTCGGCTTTGTGACTGAAAGAAGGAAACCAGGCGAACAATGCTAGCTGAACCGGCTGTTTTGTATCTTGGTATTGGAATGCTTTAACGAAGTGGCCTTCTCGACTCCATACTACAGTGGATCCCATCACATAAAGTTCATCTTCAAGGGCCGCGGTAGATGTTTCAACCGACTGATGTCGTGGTATAGCTGCTGCATGAGACACTGGACGTTCGTCGATCCGTTGCGTTATATTCGTCATCGACCGAGTATCTGTCGGAATCAGCACATAATCTGCTGACATGGTCTCGTCGACGAAGCGCGATGGTTCGTGAATCACACCATGGCTTAATCGTTGAAAGTCCAAAACTTCAGAATTGCCGAGACTGACACGCTGATCGTTCCTGCCAATGTACACCTGACCAAATGGCACGAACTTTCGCAGACACGACAGCATGGCGGATCAGAGAAACGAAGAATCTGCAGGAATGCGCAATTCCCAAAAGAACAAAATTTGTGAAAACAAGAGCGGTCACTTTGAATGCTCAATTGCCGCGTCATATGACCGCCGTTGTCTGGCCAACACCGGCATACCGGCATCACTGCGGTCGTCTTTGTTTTCTTGTCATTTGTTACCTTCCTTCCCTTGAGCAAGCTATAAATGCTGCTATAGATCATCATATTGACGGCTATTATCCTGGCTTGGAAAATAGACGACTTATTGCGGTCGCAATACCCTGTTACTGAATGAATGATGCAAATCTGAGCGCGCATATCTGCATTATCGATAACCTCTTTTTTTACTGCTCTTTCGGAAAATGCTTTTACTACACCTTGCAAGATTGAAAGATATAGTGGGTGCAGCACAAAAAAAATCGCGGCACAGCTTGTTTCACGAAACTCGGTTCACAAACAGCAATGTTCTCGGAATAATTGATGCATTATTTTTCAGAATACGCGTCTCTTCCAGAAAGGTTCTCACTCCATTCCTTCTCACTCAATCACACCACGTGTCGATAAATGTTTTCAATTGCACCTATTACAGCAGCACACCTTGGCGATGAACAGATCGGATTAATGGAGTGCATGATGCTGAACAAAAAATTGCGGTAGTCGAGAATAGTTTTACTTCTAAAGAATATGTATTTTGTTCTTTTTCTCCTTTCTCGCTTTTTTTGTGAAAGCCAAAAAGTAGATAACAATCAGAAAAGAATGAAAAAGAAAATAAGTTGGACGAGTATATAATTTACTTGGGAGGGCTAAAAGGAAAATCAAACGTAATCATTAGAAATCATTCGTACAAGTTTTGATTTTTTTTTTTCAATACTTACTTGTAGACGATCTTTCTTGTCTTGATGGGAGCCCACTTGAAGCGCTTGAGCCAGACAGACAACAGTGTCATACCGGTCAAGATGATAGTGGCCTTCATACCCATCTTCTTACGATCATCATGTTCGGGTTCAGCAGCCCAGGACAGGAAAGTTGCGACATCCTTTGCCATCTGGGAGGTAGTAGCAGGAGTACCATCTTCGTATTCAACAAGATCATCGAATAATACACGAGCCATGGCAATAGCACCACCAGGGAAGTAGGGGTTATAGTTCAAACCTTCACGAACTTCAACACCGCCTGGGGGATCCATGTAACCGGTCAAAAGACTGAACACGTAATCCTATAAAAATGTCCCGTCCGTATCAGCGAACAAATCCATTTAAATTATCATCCTCCACCCTCCTTTTTTTTTCCTTTGCTGTATCCGGAATCACAAATACTTACAGCACCACCGTGACGAGCCTTGGTCATAAGGGACAAATCCGGGGGCAAAGCACCAGCGTTACCGGCACGAGCTTGTTCCTCATTAGCATAAGGCTTGGGCATGTAGTCGGAAGGCTAAATCGCATCCACAATAATCTCGTTAACGTCGCGTTCTACCACTGCTCTCCACTTGATCAAAGTTTTTACCTTGCCGGGTCTGTCAAACATGTCACCGTTCTCATCGGGACCATCTTGGTACTCGAATTCTTCGGCCATAGCCTTGACTTCGTCCTCAGTGTGAGAAACACCGATCAAGTTTCTCCAAGCGATACGGTCGAGCGAATGGCAAGCGGAGCAAACTTCTCGGTACACTTGATAACCACGACGAATGCTGCAAGGAAAAAAAATGGCATGGTTAAGTTCAGTGTCAGCCACCGAAAAACATAGGCATCAATTTTTGTGTGACGGTAAGATACGTACGAAGCGTGATCGTAAGTGCTCATAGGGCCACTATGAGGCCATGGGTACTCCGGAGGGTGGAGACCTTCATCGGCCATGTTGGCAGAGACACTGCTATCGACGTACGCATAAGCCAATCCAGTAGCACCAACAATACCAGCGGTCACAGCAGCAATTTGCTTGGAGTTCTACAAAAAAAAAAAAAAACAAAAACATCAATGTCAGCCCAAGAGCAACATTTCGACATGCTACGAGTTTGTCAATTGAGGTCGAAGCTAAACAATACATACAGCAGCAGCAACGGGCTTTGTTGACGCGAAGCGAGCCTAAAAGTCAAAGAAACAACAGGAACATCGTGTATCAGTTGGGTGTTGCAATATGGAAAAAACAATTAAAGAAAACAACGAAAGGTTTCATGACAGGTGGACAATGGGTCGAAATTGAGCAAGTGCAAAATATTGTTGACGAAACTGAATAGTGGAAACCACATGCAGGAAGTGTGCTAAGGTTGGCGAGATGTCCCGCATGTTGACGGCCCTGTCACATCGGTCGAGACGCAAGAAGAAGAAAAAGCGCAATGCGTCTGAAATTTACCTGAACAGCAGGTTTGGCAAGCTGGTTGGCCGTGCGTCTAGTGGCTTGGGAAGCAATCCTAGCGAACATGAGCAGAAGAGTAGGGAGGAGTAGGGGTAATGTTCAGAAAGCAAAAAGAGAGGGAAAGCAGCAGCCGGATTTGTAGCGCGGGCTGAAAAAAAAAAGTTTTGTTGACCAACGTCGGGTGTTTCCAAAGCCCAAATAACATGGATGGCAGGCCTCTTTCTAAAGCCCGACTGATGACGTAGAAAGCCACCACTTGCAAAACAAAGAAAGCCGGCTCGATCTGTTCATTCAAACACAGTTTGCAGATGATGGAAAAACTAGTCAACTCAACTGAGCGGCACCAAAGATAGAAAAAAAAAGAAACTTACTTTATCCGTATTGGCCTTCGGCCTATGTTTGCGAGTTCATGACTAGTGTTTTGATTGGACCGCTGGTATCCTGGCAACGGCTGTCCAGCGACTTGAGGATGGCAGTGGAAAAACGTTGTTGATGAATGTTAGCCTCACAACCGTACGCCATATAATCCACAATCGCGCCGGGCAATGCGAATTTCGGCAATGGAAAATACCTTTGACACGCAGGAACCTGCCGTTTCTGTATCAAGCACTTCGTCTTTTAAATCTTGCACTCGGTCAAGATTATATCCAAAAGTGTTACGATTCAGCAACTCGTAGGATCACAAGTCACTTTCTTTACATGCTCACCCAAGGTGTTTCATGCGTATGAGAAAAAAAAAGAGCAACCCCCCCCCCTATTATTTGTACACTTTTATCATGCGATTGAACGAAAAAGCATCTTGCTGCCATGGTTTTCCACTTTGAAAGAAAAGAGTTGACCATTCATGCTGAGCTTCAGGAACAGAGCAGATTTCATAGGGGTTACTAGGTAGCTGCATCTGCTTCTAATGTTTCCATGGTATAGTGGCAAATAGCTTTCAAAAACTTATTTACCGAGGCTTATCTCGTGTGTTTGACTATCTTTCAGTTGTTTACGTGGCTTCTCAGCTCCATGAGTCTATGCCAAAGATTACGACCTATTACCTCCATACAAACTTGCGAACCGGTCGATATGCCTTCACCGACAAAATGGATGGAGACCAACACCATGTTTTCTGGAGGAGTGCTGTAGCACTTTGTGAAGGATCATATCCATTTTTTCATTATGCTGCTACTTTGTTAAGTTTGCTGTAGTTTGATGTGTACATAATGTTTTATTGCTTGTATGATACATACACATCGAGGATGCAAATTCAGCCCCAAATGACTCGTTTGTTATATCTGGGTAATCGCCAGAAAGATGGTCAATCAGGATCAAAATCATCTGCTCGATTCTATGTAATACATTAACTTTTTCGTCCTCAGACTCTAACTTTATCATGAAATTAAAACAAAAAATCACCCCGTACCTTTGTTTTGTAGCAGGCAACAACAGCTTTTCTCCAGAAATTCATTGGTCAGTTTTTTAATTTTTAAATAAAAAAAAAAATTTGAATCAATTCCGCAGCAAACTGACCCACCACTGCGACAGCCGAGTGCCACGGCGATAACCAATAAGATTAAAAGATTGATGGAAATCCATTTTTGAGGGCCCGTCCCATTCACATGGAACTGCAACGGTTCTTTCGCAAAGACAGTTCACCATGGCTTTCTCCTCGGCATTGTTGTTGACCGATCTCAACGATTACATTGCTCCTTCGCAAGCATGCATTAAACCAGTTGAAATTGAAAAGAAAGAGTTCAATGAACATGTACGTATTTTTCTCTTGCACAAAAATTGGGACGGATCAAAAAAATCAAGGAATCATTATTAATCACGCATTGGCCCCGCATCAACAGACTGAAATCAAAGTCGATACCGACGGTACTTACTATGAAATCTCCCAAGACGGCGGGGGTTCCAAACTAGAAAAGGCTTCAATCACCCTCAACGATTGTTTGGCTTGCAGGTAACACCCATCGATCTTCCACATGTAAGTTCACTTCTAACCGATTGATCTAGCGGTTGTGTCACATCGGCCGAAAGCGTTCTTGTGTCTATGCAATCGAAAGAAGAAGTTTACGACGTTTTAAACGCGAACAAACTGGCTGCTCAAGAGAACCGCATTAACGATCAGCGTATGGTGGTTGTTTCTATCAGCCCACAATCACGAGCTTCTCTAGCCGCCAAGTACAATTTAACGCCTCTGCAGGTGCATCGACGCTTAATTTATTTCTTCAAGCATCATCTGGGCGTTCACCGGGTGTTTGATATTGCTTTTACTCAAGATCTATCATTGGTCGAATCAGCACGTGAGTTTCTGGACCGGTTCCGGCAGTACATGGCCAATGGCGGAGACAAAATGGAGGCGGCCATGCAACAGCAGGATGCGGAAAAGGCGGCCGAGGAAGCAGCAGCGGATGACACAAAACCAAGAGCAAGAGCACGAAGAAGACGGGCTGGTAAACCGGAAAATGGTGATGGAAATGCGACGCAAAGCTTCATGCCCATGCTGGCCTCATCTTGTCCCGGCTGGGTATGCTATGCCGAAAAGACCCACGGTGAAGTCTTGCCACACATTACAGCCGCCAAGAGTCCGCAACAAATGATGGGATCCCTTGTCAAGGATTACTTTGCCGGAAAAATGAATTTGTTGTAAGTAACTATTGGAACAGAGAAGGCCTATTGGATGGACAATTAACATTAAGTTTTGCCTTCTGATAGACCCAATCAAATATATCATGTATCGATCATGCCCTGTTTCGATAAAAAGCTGGAAGCCAGTCGGCCTGATTTTCACCTTGAGCAATATAATACCCGTGAAGTTGACTGCGTGCTAACTACTGGCGAAGTGGATGCCATGATTCAAGAACAGAATGTCGATTTTCGATCATTGCCGGAAGCATCCGTCGACGACATGTAAATGTGGATCTCATCTCGTGGTGGTTCGACGAAAAATGCTCACATTAGTATATTTTAGGTTCAACAAGGTTATGGCGGACCCTGCTACCCAGTTGGAAACAGCCTATGGAATGCCTGGGTCGTCCTCTGGCGGAGCCCTTGAATACATTCTAGGAAGAGCAGCGAGTGAGCTTTTCGGGATCCATGATGTACCGGCCGATCCTTCGGTATCCCCAGGTCGCATCATTGTAAAAACAGGGAAAAATGCGGATGTGCGGGAATACATGCTGCAAGGAGATGATGGTCGTGTTTTACTTCGATTTGCCACAGCTTACGGTTTTCGAAATATCCAAAATATTGTACGAAAAATTAAGACCGGCAAGTGTCAATATCATTACGTTGAAGTCATGGCCTGTCCCGGCGGCTGTGTCAACGGCGGAGGACAATTGCCGCCTCCATCAGGCGTCGAGACTGAAACTATTATCAACGCAAAGGACTGGGTCGCTCATGTGGAGTCCATTTATCGATCCGTTCAAGGCGTGCAACCGGAAGAGAATGAAACGATTAAATCACTATACAAGTATGTTATGAGAAACCATGGACACGCCTGGATAACCCTATTAACTTGCTTGCCTTTTAGTGAATGGATCGGCGATCCTTCAACTCCTCGAGCTACACAATTGTTACGAACACAATATCATGCGGTTACCCAAAATTTGGTCAATCCACTGGCGACCAAATGGTAAAATGTTAACCATTTCATCTCAGTTCCTCACCAAGTCACCGGTTCTCTTCTACTACCTCCAAGAATTCAAGCATCCTTCATAGAATTTCCTTTTGTAATATGTATTTATCTCGTATACTCATCCCCATCAGGCTTGTCTCGGCTTTAAGAATAAATCCTAATCTTGGTGTTGTTGTTCTCAATTGATCAAATTCTATGCACAACTATGATGTTCTTTGATTTTTCAAGTTGGTTGACCAGTTCGGGAGGATCCCTCAATAAGGGACGCTAACAGCAGAAGCTCAATAATATTTACTGTACTCTAAGCGGGTAATCACGTTTCCACCATGACTGAATAATTTTCACAGAGTGGTGCCACCCATGAACACACGCCTTCCAGGCCCCTCTCTTATCGAATTACTATGATACTGTAATGAACCAAAAAAAATTATGCATGGACTTGGCCAGTTCGTTCCCATGGCTTCTTTAAACTTGACTTTTTTTTTCACCCGTCGTTTTCCTTGACGACAACTGTGTATGATTTCCGAGTTTTCTGTGTCATTTTTAGAAAAAGGTTGGTTGCCCGAGGGACCGAGTATCCAGATCAAAAAAAAAAAAAAGTACGGTAAACAAACAGGGATGGGCGTTATCGCCTGATGCCGATAATGATTCGGATCCAGGGAAATGAATGAAACGAAACTTTTAGGTCATATAGCCAATCTAGAATTGGTAATTTGCCGGATGGTTTGACAGCATGACAGGATATTGCCAACACTTTTTTGGAATGTCCGCCCATCAATCCAAGAATTTTTTTGGGGGGGGGGGCATGGATTCGATTAATCCATTTTCATGGCTTCCGCAAATCTGAAATTTTACTTTTTTCGCACCGTTTTTTCCTTTGCCCAGAATAATGGTGGGTTCTCCACTTTCCGCGTCTTTTTTCATCGAGATGGAAGCTTTTTAGAAAAGGTTGGTTTTGCTAGACGTGCCCTTTTTTGGAATCGAGGACCCAGATCAAATAATACGGTAGCCAAATTTGGCCCATTCGTCGTAGACTGAGAAATGGACGTTGTCGACTGTCAATAGAGGGTTCGGATCCAATGAAAATGAATGAAATTAATTGAACCAAACTTTATGCGAAAAAGTTTTTTTCAAATGATGAAAGAATGAATGATAAAACGAAAAAGGGCACCTTCTTTTTTTTCCTCTTTCTTTTTATTTTTACTCTTTTTATCCTACTTCTTTGACTCTCTTACCGCTCGTTTACCAAGTTACTAATATCATCTCTTGCCTTTTATTATTAGCTGGGCACTTGTGGGATGATGGATGACAAGCACTGATAGCACTTTTTATTGCTACATCGGCTGCGGAGCATCATTTTTCCTGATTTGATCTTTCATTGTTTTTACTGTAGGTCTCCTAGTTCTTCTTCGCAGTATCGTTGTTACAGCAACGCCAGGCAGCACGATGTGAAGTAAGTGAAGTAAGGTAGGTGAAATGGGTGGGTTCAAAAAAAAAGACACTGCAGAAAAAAGGCGGAAAAGGAAAAAAAAAAAAAAAAAAACCATGAAAACAGACTGCAGTAAAAAAAAAAAAAAAAAAGACCGCTAGGGAAAAAAAAGTTGGCCGACGAAGGAAGAGGAAAGTCGAAAAATGGCAATGGGAAAAATGAAGGTGGGATGAGGTGAGGTGAGAGGGGAAGGTTGGGGTGGGGTAGGCTGACCTTTTTGTAGACAGACGAATTCGAGCCGGTTGCTGTCAAAAGGGTGAGTTGTCTATTTTTTCGCTTGTTGTTTTGCTTGTCATCCATCATCCTCTGCCGTTGTCTGCCTCCCGCCTTTGCTATGGTTTCTTCTCTCTGGTTGCCTAGATATCACTGGTTCAAGTCTCTTTCTGCTCAGTGCTCTAGCATTAGCTTATAGTAGTAGTGACCTATTTGTACTTGGTTGTCTTTCGTAAATTGACCATCAATTGAAAATAAAGCTTTATTTTTATTCTACAGTGCCTTCATTCATTTGCACGGTTTTAATTTGATAAATAATATTCTTTGGGTTGAGGTTTTATGGTAAAAATCAGCATGTTAATATCATTTTAAAGTGGACCCACCAGTTGCAGTGACGAGAGCTTGACTCGAAAGACATTTATCTTGGAATTTGGATACTGTATACGGATATTGTGATTGCTCTGTTTATCCATAACGTTCACGTCAAGCGGACGTGGGATTCTCTGCATATACGAATGAGAGGGAATAAATAATAATGGATATAAAATTTATTATTATATAGAATGGTAAGTTTATGTAAAGATGATCATGGGTGTCACAGTTTCAAGCAGATTACCGCCCACCATGTTTTCATCTTTGAGGTAATCATGGGGGAATTGGACAAGATGTCCGCGTATGCTTTCCAGTTTTTCGCGAATTTCCAAAGTAGAAAGTTCGGTATTGGCGACGTGTCCCTGGGGTATTTTACTAGGATCAGGAACGAATTTGCGGTGCTGTTCGTAGGTGTGCACTGTATCATCAGGGACGCATCGGAAGATTTCTCGGTAGGTCAAGGTATTGTATTCGGCGGTCTTGCGCCACACATGGTTATAAAAATGATCCGACAATGGATCCAGTGCCGCCGTATCCCCTCGCCGGCTCACATGCGGTACCGCTCTAAAGGTATCGTAAAAACTGCGTGTTCGACTTGCTCGATCGATCATGCGTACAGGTTCTTCATTCTCACATCGACGAATATCCTCCTCGTTGGAAACGCTAATGGGACGTAAATGATCTCCCATTGACTGGCTAATATAGCTATTGATCACAGACTCTTCGCTGGCATAACTGTGTCTAGCAGGTAGCAACTCGGACCAGTCTTCAAAATTTAAGAGGCCAAGATGCTCTTTCCACAATTGCATTCGTAAGGTGTAAGCAAATTTGGCCACTTTGCACTAGAAATCCACAATGTAAGTCAAGGTTGGCAGCCTAGGAAAAAAGTTCAAGTTCACCTCTTTTCCGTCTATCAGGGATGGAATCATTTCCGTATCTTCCACTAGCATGGCAATTTCTGAATCGCGATTACCTAATTGTGAACTAAAGCAACCAAGTATGGTTAAATTATGCATGGTAAGCTGTACAGTAGAAAGATTTACCGATCATTGATATTCGCTGTGAAGTGTCCATGTTAGTACTGTTGCAATTTTACAGCATAATTCGGTTGAGTGTTTGCTGCTTACCTGATCCCATCAGCACGATTCGATCGTCCACAATCATCAATTTATCGTGAATATACAAAATTTCGCTCACAAAATTATCTCGTTCATCATTGGTGTTAAAGGTTGGATCGGTAGATTTTCGAGATTCCTCAGACACTTCGTTGGCGTCAACGGAAGCATCCGACAACGAAGCCAGATCTTCTGCGGCTCGAGCTTCATCATCAAAAGGAGACTGTTGCTGGGGGTCCTCGTCTTTGGTTTGCGTAGCACTGTCACGTCTGCGCGGAGGGACCAACTTGCCCCAGTTTCGCAGACTGTACCAGCTGATGTAATCGGACGGCTCAATACCCGCTTCTCGTAATTTTTCCATGATCGAATTGCCTCCGCGTGAAATAGAGATGTATTGGAAATGCATGACCGCTCTAGAGGTCGCCACAGATTAAATCGTGCCAAATTGTTTCATCATTTCCATGCCTACCTTGCCGATGACGATTCGCTCGAGGCCAGATCACCTTCAAATGCGGGAATCAAGGGGATTAGAATAAAGATGCGGAACTTTTCGCCTTTTTCATGAGCGCGCTTAATACGTTCGACCATGGCTTGGGCAATCTTATTACGAAGAACTTTGTCCTGATTCGTCGCGCTGACTGAGAACAGTTGCCGTTAAACGTCTGTATACCATCAGTCATGCCGTACACGAATACTTACTGAAGAATTGGTTTTCAATATAGACATAATGTTTCGCCTGTGTGATACATTCCATGTAAGCATTGTAGATAGAATGCTGCCAAACTTGGATGAGTATCATAACCAAAAACAAGTCATTCACCGATCGTCTTTCTGCCTACCTCTCGCTCGATACCCGAACTCCATTGGGCTGAACTTCGTAGTAACTGGACGCGACAGGTTCCCATGAACTTGCTTTCATCTCTGGCCGCAACATATTCCCCCTTTGGCATTAAAAACGGAACAGACGATCGATGCATACTCTTGCTTGATTTTAGGAAGTTCCAGCGCTGAATAAAGTGGCGCGAAATATCTCGAGCAATAGGACCGACCTTCAAACGTAAACATATTTGTTTAAGCCAAATGCGAACCCGACATGCATGGTGCTGTTACTTACCACTGCCAACGTCACATCATGCCACGGCATGCGCGGTATGACAGTACGATCGACCAGAGTAAGATCGTACTTGGCCACTGGAACCATTCGATGAGGATGACATTTCAATACCGAATACGTCTTTTGTTCTTACCGTCTACAAAATCTTTGGCACGAGGGTTGGAATAGTCTTGACCGGGGAAAATTTCCTTTTCATGGCCAACAGCAGGGTAGTCTGTGAGGGAGTGGGCATGTGTATCATATCGACTAAAGGCTGCATTAAAATACCGTTCCAAGGAATTGGAAACAGAAACATTTACCCAAAGCATAGATCAAGGCCACCAATGAATGCCAGACGGTTATCCACCACCACAATTTTCTAGAATTGCTTGTCAGCACTTTTAGATGCTGTTGTTCGTATTTCAGGGCAGTTACCTCGTGATGGGACCAAAAAAGCACAGTATTGTCAATGGATCGATGGTCAGGATGACGTTGCACTAGAGTAAAGATAAGCATGAAGGCCAGGTTTGGATATGAGGTTCTGCATGTGACATGTACCAATAATGTTGGGATGAAGGTTTTGTAGCCAGGATTTTGTGTGTGCGGAATTGATGGTCAGAGCCAGAGCCATTTCTTTGTACACAACGATATAAATCATGACGCCTTCTCGCGCTTTTCGTTGCAAGAGACGATCTAGCCGAAAATCTTCATTTTCTTCTGGTGGTCGACGCAGATACTGAACCAGATACGTGAGTGGTGGTATACCGGTATCTACAT
This sequence comes from Radiomyces spectabilis, assembly GCF_025331425.1. Classification (NCBI taxonomy): domain Eukaryota; kingdom Fungi; phylum Mucoromycota; class Mucoromycetes; order Mucorales; family Radiomycetaceae; genus Radiomyces; species Radiomyces spectabilis. The sequence continues at coordinate 1,048,834 of NW_026251936.1, read as the reverse complement.
CTCTTGTATGAACTTACCAATTCTGGTGACAGCCACCAATCTGCAATGTAAATCTCTGATTTGGCGGCAAGAATGGCTTCAGCAACAGCATTGAAATGGTCTGTTAGGAGGAAAATATAAGAACTAATTATAATGAAGGCTACAGAGACATTCCAAGACATACTTTCTGCATCGACAAACCATTTAACCTTGCTGTGGTGACGTATAGGAGCAAACGATCCGAATCGATGGTTCTTGACCCACGGACTTTCGCTTTGTACCTTTTTAAGACCTTCTAGCCATTCATCCATTTCGCGCTTTCCGCCTTTGATTTCGATGCGACGGAACTGGTTTGAACAGGTAAGATGGTAAGTGCCTAGGAGACTAGGCTCGGTGGTCGTGATACTGAATCCTTTATCAAAGAGCATCACATCGGTTGGTGCGGTGGATGCGATATCTTGACAAAAAGCAATATAACTTGCAAAAAAAAAAAGACAATCAAACAGCATAAGAAACAAAATGTGGTTGGTTGTCAGTCGACCGAGACTTACGAGTCGCGAAGGATGATCCATTCGGTGTTCCAACGATGAGAGCTCCAAAATCCGCAAAATCGAGGGACGAGATAATTTGTACGATGCTGCAAAAATCCTTCTTTGCCTTTCCAACCCATGTCCTGAGCCATACTGATTGCCGAAAGTTCCAAAAACTCGCAAACGTCGTAACTAATCATCATGTGAGCGCGCTGTAATAACTCTCGGAGGTAGTTTGTCAATGCCAAGCGGCGTTTCAGCACGGTTTCCTTCTTTTCTCCATCCGATTCATAGGTTTCCTCTTCTTCTCGATCTAAACCAATGGTTGTTTTGGCAGAACTGATCAAACTTTGAAGTTGGTTTGGGAAACTCGGCGGGGCAGGCGCGTAATCTGACAGGCTGGATTTAAATTTGAGGGTATAATGCAGCGCCACGAAATCGGCAATGGTACGTCGAATCACCCATTTGACATCGCCATACTGCAGTTCAATCCGAAACACCCATTGGTTGACACCATTGGTCAGGAACTCGGAATCGGTGACAGAGACCTAATGGTTGTATATCCATCAGCGAAAAATGCCATGTATGATTTTCCTTTTTCTCACTTACAGAAAGACATTGCAAGAGAATAGGCGGCTACGAATTGGAACATACAAGAGCACATCAGGTCAAATAATTGTTGATTGTACCACGTTCGAAGGTTATTGGTTCATCTTACCAATTTACGCCCATATTCGTCCGAAGAAAGGGCAATAAATATGGGTTCGAAAGCAGGAGGGTAGTAAGGCGCCAGAGCATTGGTGTTTGCTGGTGGGATATCGCGAGGAGACTGAGGAAATGATTGTATGTTGGAAATTAAACGGATCTTATCCAGTGTTTTAGTCCATTGACGCCGGGCCTGCTTATCAATGTTTGGTTCACTGGATGCTTCATGTGGTTGGCTAGACGATGGCGGAGCATCGGCGTATCGAATGGTTTCCAGGGCGGTTCGTGGTGATGCGCTCGGTCGACGGGCCGGAAATGGATGTGCAAAGTAATTTTCGTCTGCACTTTCATTGGAGCTATCGGGATCCTGGTTCATGTCAGCCGCAGAAGGTAACCGCTCGTCGTCGTCATCATAATCATAGGCAGCGTGCGTATTGTAAAATCGAGCTCGGAGCCGATTCTCTCGAGCCGCACTACGCATCAATTCAAAGGTATCATGGTCAACGGTATCTGCTTCTTCGTCGGAAAAATCGTCACTATACAAGGAATCTTCGCGGGTGGGCGGTTCGGGAGCCAGGAACGACAATCGACTGACCACGCGGTTCCACTGAGCACGAGGATCAAAGAGCGAGTCATCTCGCCGAGGCGTTACGGTAGGCAATGAACGTGCATCTTGGGCGGCGGATGCAGATGAAGATATGGCGTGATGATGGTCGGCACCCGATCCGAAGTCAGGGTCAAGATGAGCTCTAGGATGACCGCATGCTGAAGATCTCGGATGGATAGCGGAGTGCCTCAGCTGAGCTTTTTTCTGAGCAAAGTATTCAGCAGTATCTACTATTGGGTTCGACATGAAGCAGCTGGACGGTAAAACGGACGCAAAAAAAAAGAAGGGAAAAAAATTGAAAGAAAAGGAGAGTGAAGCCCAAATTTGGTCAAACGTCCTATTTTGTTTTATTTTTCTAAAAAAAGGATCCAGTGGCCCACGGATTGTTACTTGAATTATTCGCCGTAGGGAATCCAGGCACGGCCGCAAAATTACTATTAAAACCCGCCGCAGGACTGTGAGACGCAGGCTGAGGGGAATGGAATGGGTATGCTTGCTGAGCCGGCGGTGGTGCTTGCGATCCCATAGCAGGAGAATAGGAGGCACCGGTGTGTAATGGCTGTGAAGTGAACGAAAAGGGAGACGAAGATAATGGCTGTTGTTGTGATGGTGGCGGTACCTGTTGCTGTGGCAAGGATGTCAACGGTTGGGATGCTGCGTGGAACGGTGACGAGGTGAATAGATTGGCCGCTGCCGGGGCCGAGACAGTGGGCGTCAACTGCGAGAACGGGTTGGAACCAGTGACATGAATTGTTGGTTGAAGGTTGTACAAAGGCTGAACGCCTGTGAATTGCGGCTGAAGGCTGAGCGAAGATGAATTGGGTGGATTGTTGAAAAATCCAGACATTGGTTGCTGCGTTAATGGCTGTGCTTGAAATTGAGGTGGATTGGGTTGCATCGAAGTGAACGGATTAGCAGGGGACAGCCCATTGCCCGATGACGGTGCAGCATAAAACGACGTTTGAGGACCACCTGCCGGTGGTGTATCCACATCCAAGAGGTTGGCCGTTTTAGCGCCTGCTAAAACAGCCGATTGCCGTTCGGAGATTGTCTGAGCTCGGCCAGCAAGCTCTCGTGAAGGGGGAGCAGGAGCAGCAACAGAAAACATGTTCTCCGCAGACCCAGTGATGGCAGGCTTTTTCTGCGCATCCTGTAAGAGACTGGCAGCCACTTCGACATTACCGGCTGAACGACGAAGCGCATCACGAATCGACGCGATATCTGAAAATCCCATGCCACACAAGTGGGCCATTTTCTGCTCATCTGTTAAATGCTCGGCTGAGTTTGTCCGATTTGTTGTGGAGGTGCGTGACAACACTTGCACGGCCGCGGCCACATCGCCTTGGGTTTGCATCAACACTTGCTGGTTGCGCTCGGTGTCTACGAAACCCATTTCTCGAAGCTTGCTCAAACCGTCGGCATAGCCACGGTCTTTGTCTCGAAAAATCACAGGAACGGACGACGATCGTTTGGGGATATCATGGACATTGCTTCGCACTTCCAAAGTATTCGATCTTGGCGGCTATGAGTATGATAATGATCATCATCAGCTCTCTTATTTTTTGCTGCATGTATCTATTCTTTCACTTACAAGCGCCGGTTCTTCCATGAATAAACGTTTCTCCCATTTACTGCGAATATACTTTTCCATGCTACTATTGACCAGACGATGATGGGATTAGATGATGATGGTCACTTCATCACGATTGAACTGATATAGAAACTTACTGTTCTCCTTCGTCGGCGAATGGCAAAGGATGCTTTTCGGGATGCGGATTCACTTTGCTGTTGACCTGATTGTTCCCACCTGCCTTGCGTAGCATCTAGAATGGATCGGGAAGTGTGAGTGAGTTGCAGCCATGAGGACTCTATATGAAGAAAAGAAGTCATCTTACCTCGATTTGATCGGCAGTCCAGGTGTCCATGGTCATGGATTTCACTCGGGAGATGTGGGTGCCCATCTTTCGATGAATCCCCGCGCATCGAATACAAAGAAAGATGCCCAAAGTATATGATATCCATCGAGGATCTATACAATGTCGAATAGCGGAGGGTTGGTTACAAGTTACAGTAGAAGACAAGCCGAACACTCACTTTTAGCTCGACAATCGGCACAGAACTCATTGCCCGGTAGTTTCGACAATTCGTTGAGCATGCGCTCATGACGAACTTGGAGTGCCTTGCTTTGTCTTTCAGCCATGACGAGGAGAAAAGAAGGGGAAACGTTTTTTTTTCCTCGTTAATTGGGTTTCAGTTGCACAAATTAAGCCGACAAACGACTGTCACGAGTCCACACATCAAAAAGATCTCTCGTCCACATCGGACCATTTTGCATTGTTTCCTTTTTATTTTTTCTCTCTTTCCATATGACACAAGTACCATTGGCAGGAATTGTTGTGTTTGAACTAGCAGGTTTAGCTCCCTGTCCCTTTGCAGGCATGATTCTATCTGACTTTGGCGCCAACGTTATCCGTGTCGATCGTCCACACACACACAGCACTGATATCTTGGCACGGTAATCTTTCATCTTTGTTGCCATAGATATTTCCAGAAATATTGAATACAATCATCACAGTAATAAACGGTCCATTGCCTTGGACCTGAAGAAACCTGCCGCTGTAGAGATACTTCGTGCCATGCTGCTCCAAGCTGATGTGTTGCTGGACCCTTTCCGCCCCGGTGTCATGGAGAAACTGGGTTTGGGGCCTACTGACCTCTTAAAGAAAAATCCGCGTCTTGTGTATGCGCGGCTCAGCGGATTTGGACAGCAAGGGTCTGCATCAGCAGCTGCAGGTCATGATATCAACTATCTCGCCATTGCCGGTGTCCTGAGTGTAAGAGCTTTCGCGAAAGATGATGAAAAAAGGAGTCTCACACCGTTCTTCATCAACAGATGATGGGCAGACACGATCAGCCACCTTTTTTCCCCATGAATGTCCTTGGTATTAAAAAAAATGAAACAGCAGTGATTAATGACTGTAATTCTCATACTATATTTTCACAGCGGATTTCGCCGGAGGTGGTCTGATGTGTGCATTGGGTGTACTGATGGCGCTTTTCAGCCGTACCAAAACGGGCAAAGGACAAGTCCTGGACGCGAATCTCGTAAGCTTGTAACACATTTGCATGTGACCATAAAAAGGACTGAACCCCATCCAAAAAAAAAAAAAAAAAAAAAAACTAAAGACAGCAGGCACCGCTTATCTCACGACGTTTCCGTACCTGATGCAGAAACATGGGCTGTTGTGGGAAGGACCACGTGGCTCTAACATGTTGGATGGAGGCGCTCATTTTTATGAAGTATACAAGACAAAGGATGGAGAATACATGGCAGTGTAGGTGTTTTTTATCTTTTTAATTGGCGGTCGTAAAACAATTATGCATCAATGTTTTACCGCAGCAGAACAACGCTAAGTTTTTTAATTCTATGTAGGGGTGCCATTGAGCCACCATTCTACGCTGCGTTGTTAAAGGGACTAGGATTGGATCCCGAATCGCTCCCGCACCAAATGGATAGTGATGAATGGCCCAAAATGAAAAAGACTTTGGCCGCAGTGTTCGCATCCAAAACACAGGCAGAATGGACCCGGGTTTTTGATGGTACCGATGCTTGCGTTACACCGGTTATTCACTTCAATAAACGCGTTGCCGATGATGAGACCAACGACCTGCCTAGACACCATTGGCCACGTCAAGCAGCACCTCCCTCTCCGGCGCCTATACTGTCCAGGACGCCCGCGCGACCGGTGCAACTAGACGACACATCATCCCCATTCCTCACTTCCGGTCAACATACGATTGAGATCTTGTCAGAATTTGGATACAAGGGCAGCGCCATCAATGACCTTTTATCGTCCAAGACCGTGTTCGATGCTTCTCAAGACCAAGGATCTCGGTTATAGGTAGCTTAGATCTTGATCGGTTTTCCACCAATAGTCGGTTAAGAAATTTTCATATAGTCACCGTCATCATCAGGATGCGTTGGAGGAGAATGGGGCGTAATCCTTGAGACAACCTTCATAGACTTCACGAACAATGGCTTCGGCCGCGGACCCACAGTGTTGTTGCGTCGAACGTATAGCGTCTCTGAGAATACACTCCCGTTTTTTATCTTTTGACTTGATATTGACACATTGAGCAAGCGCACTTGCCCGGACTTCGCCACAGGCAATCAAATGACATATGCTGTTAAATTTGCCCTTCCGAGTCGCATCAAAAGCATGAACGAGTTCGTGTATGACCGTTTCTTCCAAATCTTCCCGAGACCGGATATTCTCACAACAGATAACCACCCTTTTTTTTCATCAATGTTAGTTTGTCAATGGCATTGGTCCGCATGTGGCAATCCATTTTACCTTTTGTAGTTGCCATCGTAATAACCCATCCGGGTCTATTCAAATATGATAAGCGCACTACTCTCGTACCAGTTGAACTATCGACTTGCCTGTTGTTGAGTTCCAGCGCATGAGCGGCAAGTAATACCTCGACGCAAAGCTCCCTTGTTAAGAGCAGCAATACTATTCAGTAATATGGCAATTCTTGGTGAGGTTTCCAATAGTCGAGCTAATTCGGTCGTGCATTCACGTTCACCAAGTCTAATTAAAATACTTGTAAGAGAATGCATGCTTCCATGATACAACAGAGCGTCCTAATTTTGCTTACGGTGGTCTCGTGGGAAGCTCGTATAACCGCATTGGAAAGTAGGGAAGTCTAAAGCAGAATGAAATTAGTCGGACCCTGCAATCGATTCTTATGCTCAGGCAGAGGAGCTCTCGTGTGACTGATTTCCTGGATTTTTTCCAGTGTGTCTCTTTTGAGCGCTTCTTTCAAATTTCACATAGAACGCACAAAATCATGGTGAGTTCTACTCTTTGCATGTACCTCATTGAAAAAAGAAGTTTGACAATTCAATAGTCAGAGCAGTTGAAAACCGAAAAATTACGGGAATTGTCTCAGCCAGGTAACCGATCGCTATGAACCGTTCACCTTTCGGGAGTGTTCTGACCTTGATCTTGCAGATGCCATTCTGGAGCAGAATATCTATGTCGATGCGCTTTCAGAATATTTGCGTCTAGGTGGAACGCCCATGGACGCTGTCAGTGCCTTGTCCGAATCGTACATTGGTCTGCCTTCCATGTGCAATATCACCGCTCAAGCCGCCAACTCCATCGGTCTTCAGAGTCAAACGATCATGCGAGACGCTATTAGAGAAATGCTCAAAGAACGATTCGATCCTAAACGCTGCGACGCTCTTTTTATGAATTCAGAAGTACGCCTTTCTTTTTTCAGCTCGAGTGAATCGAGAAGCCCTTTGTGTCTTATTGTTCTCTAATCAATTTTGTCGTGCATAATTTAGAATCAGGTTGCACCTGAATGGTTGGACACGATTATCCAGGACCCTCATTGGCGACAAACCATTTATGAACTTATTGAGCAATATCCTCGCTGCTCGTTCCTCAACTTTGCTGTTTTGGTAAGTCCATTATCAATGAATGTTTTGGCGTTGGATTTGCATGTCGAACTGATCGATGTCCCGTTCACAGCGCATTGTGGAGGCAGGTTATTCCGACGAAATTGCAAACTTAAAGACGGCATCTACCTACATTAAAATATATAACATCATTCTGGGCGATACACTGTCCAAGTTGGTGCAGCAAGATGATCTTACATTCGATGAACAATTGCCTGATCTAGTGGTACAGCCTATTACCCGAATATTACGTGTTAATGGAGTGGTTCTAACCGTTTCGAATAGAGAATCTGCTGCGAACGAGAAGAAACATACTTATACGCCCAGATCCTGATTCAAAAGATTCGTGAAAATTATCAAGGTTTACCATTGATGAGATTGTCAAAGGAACTGGAAAAAGCAGCGATCCGAAGAGGCCAGTAAGTCATCTATCCCTGCAGGGCAAGATAATTAAAGAAAAAATGGCACTTCGATGATTAATTTTTTTTTTCGCGTCTTTGTAGAAATGCGTTTGTAGAGATACTACGCGTATATACGATGAACGCCCCCTTGCAGTTGTCAGGTTCATTGAAAGCTATTCATGGTACTCGGCAAGTAACACCGGGAGATATTATGACGGTAAGATCAAATGAAACAGATCATGCACTGGGACAACCTTGCTGACGTGATTCGATTTTGTTAGCTTTATAAATTGTACACATCCCCTAATCCTCCGCCCGCCCACTTTATCTGTGATTTCGACCTTATCTGTAAGAGCGGTCTTCATCGTACTGTATATAGTGTAATTAACTGTCACTAATTATCCTATTACTGTAGATATCCTTCTGAAGGCGGTTTACATTCCAAATTCGGGCCCTATACTCAAGCCCGACATCGTTGAGAAAACCATATTCCTTATCGCCTACGCCGTCTGCGTCAAAGATGCCAGTCCCAGCGAGGTAGGCTCATTAATGAAAAAGAAATATGTTGGAATTGGGGACTTAGGAAATCTGTAGCATCAAAATGCCGAAGTCTCTCGTGTTAGCAATATATTGAAAGAGTTGCACAAAGCACTCAAAGATGATAATACGAAGGGAGCCAATTTTACGGGTGCTATGAGTACCATTCTCAGCGCAATTAGGTTAGTAAATGCGGGCTCGCTTGTATCAGTGACATGTCGAAAATGCTGAATAGTTGATGATAGGTTACCTATTGCTTCCATGGTCATCTTGCTGTGGATCGAACATATTGCTATTCACACACAATATTTCGAAACCTACTTTCGAACCAGTGAGACGCCCATCCCCCATCTTTTACTAGACGAAATTGCCCATCGCCACCCGTTGCAGCAATCATTCGTGTTCGAGACCATCAAAAATTGCTTATCACACCAATATCAAAATTTCGCACCCGAAATTCATGTAGGCACAATGGAGGAAATTAAGTGGCAGCTGGCGAAAAACTAAACTCAGCGGTTGGCTAGATGGCGTTGCAAAAATCATGGATCGACCGATTGCTGTATCTCGTGCAGCTTCATTATACAAAACCGGTTATGAACTTTATGAAAGGCGTAGGTCGCGAATTAGATGACAGCTTGATTGTTCATTTCGTGAATAAGGTCAGTTTTTTTCTTGTGCGATGGGGGTGGGGTCGATCTTTTTTTTTTTTTTTTTTTTTTTTTTCAAAATGGCAAGCTCACGCTATAGATGAAAAAAATTGTAGGTGTTACGAATGGCCCAACCTCCTTACTCGATAGAGTTTGTGGAAGATATGGTGGATGTTATTACGCCTATTGTCGATGTACTGAATCTTATGAAACCCGTCCAACAAGCGATTGATCAATTTTTCGGTAAGCTGGCCTGATCAGAAGATGCTTCACGAGCCCATTGTCATGACCGTGATTCTTATTGTGTTGCATTAGATGAAGCAAGCACCAGTTCCGAACCCATGAATGAAGGCTTGGAAGCAAAGATCGATTTTATCCGAAGGAAAAATAAGCAAAAAACATCCATGAAGTAGTTATTTTAGTATACTGAAAGGTGGGATGGCCATGCGCTCGCTTACTTGATCAAGAGGAAAAGGGAAAGGGTCCATGGGATGATGCGTTAACGGGATTTAAAAAAGTGGACATTTTTCTCCGACTTTTTTTTTTCTCTCTCTCTCTCTCCAGTGTCTCTATAATCTTTGTGCCCTTCTCCCTTGGGATAATTGCATATAAAGGATTTCTTGATTTCTTTTCGTTTCCCTTTACTTCTTCTTATTTTTCCTTGTTTCCTTTTTCCCTCTCTGTTCTTTGTACTTATAAAAGAGATACGTCCTAATTTTTCACCGCTGTTATTTTAACCCATGAGCATGCTGAACGAAGATGATCCTTTGTCGAGCTCCATTTTCGACGTCGGAAATCACACCTCTTCCATTTTGAATACCACTCGACCTATCGATTCGTCCATGTATGCATCTCAGTATGAGGAAGATCCGTGGGGAAGTTTGGGCGCAGCGGATCCTTTGGCTGAGATGGAACGAACTTTTAACTCGCCCAATATTACTCGAACCGCCCACACCGTGACCATGAGCGACGACGCCAGTGATTACCTCACAGCAGCCAATACTCTGAGTAAGCTCACTTGACACGATATAAATAGTGATAACAGACCGATTGTTTATTGATTCTTCTGCTTGTTGCGATAGACGGGGTACGGTTGCCAGATAGTTACAGCAGTTTATTTTCTTCCAGCCAGCGCTCGGGCCGCGTGTCGTTAGCATCCCTGCATAAAACGCTGAACAAAGGCCGTCTTTCAGCTATTGACGTGGAAAAGGTAGTTTGTCAATTAAGCACACGAGGTCACGCGAAAATGCTGCCAAGTCGGTTTTTTATTCAATCATGATGTAGATTATGCAACTTGTGGTGCCCAACAGTGCGTCTGATGTAACACGGCCCGAATTTTATGGAGCGCTGGCACTAATGGCATGCGCTCAGCAAAATATACGTAAGTCAGAACCATCAGCTTGAAAAGCCACATCCTGAATTGTTCAACTCATTCTTTTCTCCAGCAATTTCCTTGCCTTATCTCTACAAACATCGAGACTGTAAGTGTGAAATTAAAAAAAAAAAGTCCAACCAACCCTTTACTTTTCGAAACGCTTTTTGTATTTATACCAAGGATCGTTTTCCATTTGTAGCGATTAATTTAGAACCGACTTTTTACGATACCGAAAAACCCACAGTATTGACAGATCATGCCAAATTATCTCGACGACAAGCACCGGATCCGCATCCAGCCGTGACGTCTCCCGTCTCGCCTTTACATGATACCAAACCCAATGGCATCGATGCAAATACTGGAATGACAAAGAAACACACTGCACCTGTCACTGAACAACATGATAAAAAACGTCTGGACACGCGCAACTGGTTCAAACAGCTTGAAGAAATCAAAGTCACCATTGCTCCCGAGAGAGAAGGATTCATATTCAAGCATGTTAATTACATCGTAGAAAGCCAAAAGCGATCCTCCATTGTTTTACGGCGATTCAGCGATTTCTGGTGGCTTCAGGAAGTCCTTCTGCGCCGATATCCGCTTCGATCTTTGGCTAATTTGCCGCCTAAAAAGTTGGGAGGACGTATGTCAAGAAGTGGACTTTTTGAAATGATCCATGTCATTGCGCAGAATGTCTGATGTCATATATTTGTGTAGGAGATGCGGCCTTTTTGGAAAAACGACGTAAGGGGCTATCCCGGTTCATCAATGCCATTGTTCGTCATCCCGTTCTACGCAAAGATGAGGTTGTAGCAAAATTTCTGTCTGAACCATCGGTAGGTGTTTTTGTTGGAGATCAGCCCGTTTTTCCCCCAAGGGGTTCACAGAGAGAAGAACAAAGAAGCTCATGAAGGTTAGGAATTGGCAGCGTGGCGAAAACAGAATCCGCCCTCTTTAGACGACGAATTTCGACGAGGACATCACAACATCGAGGAACTGGCTCGCTTAACCCCCGAGAACCTGGATGACCTGATAGAGAAAGCGCGGAAGAGAGCGTCAGCTGCCATCGATCATTACATCAATTTGTGCCTGATTATGGAACGTATGATACGTCGGATGCATGGCCAAGCAACCGATTTTGTCCGTTTCAGTATATCCTTAAAGTAAGATGGCGTCATGGCGCGTCAGGCTATCGTATGCATTATTGACGTGAGAGCTCTAGTTCTTTAGCAGAAGCCGAACATCGATACCACGCCTCGGAATGTGGCAACTGCCAACAGATCGTCAAGGGATACGAAAAGGTGGCCAAGCACATGCAGCGTGAAAGCAATATCTTGGATAATCAGGTGAACATTGCGGCGGATGGCGTATTGGAGAATCTGAAGCGATTTCGTGATCTGCTGGTATCGTTCAGAGTAAGTTGAAGAGCGGGATATATTTTGCATGCATTGGCGGTGGGAGTTCTCACATTCCATCGCAGGATATGGATGAACGTCGCAGTAGTCTATCAGGAGATCAAATTGAGTCGTTGTCCAAACGTATCACCAAACATCGCACAAGAATCAACCAAATCAAAGGCGTACCAGGGATGGAGGCCGAAGTGAATAAGCTCGAAGAAGCGGTTCAGATGGTAAGTGAGATGTTGGCAGAAAATCCAGTTGTCACTGTAAACATTGATATGTATACGTGTACAGGATGAACGGGAAATGAAGGAACAACGTGAACGGCGTGTGTTTCAACGATTTTGTACATGGTCGGAAATCATCTACGTGCACAAACAGCAAGCGTTTATATCATCGATTTATCGAGATTATGTGAAGGATATGATGAACTTTTCCCTCAAGAGCAACGAAAACTGGCGAGAATTAGAAACGCCGGTGCTTGAAATGCCGGTTGACCTGGACATGTTCGATTAAATCGTAGAGGGAAGTAGGAAAAACAAAATTTCATGTCCGGTGACGAGAATACCTGGCCGATGTCCTCCCGCCAGAACAGACAGCATACGGGAAACTGTACAACAACCCCCCATCATCAACCCAAAATATCAAAAACACGAAAAGTGCATTGGGCAATAAACGCGTTCAATTTTTTTTATGATTAATGGCGACCATCACGGATCGGTTGAACTTTATCTTGTCTATTGTCGGTTGGATGATGTGGGGAAACGGACACAGATAAAATGAACAAACACAGCAGAGGTTGCAGGCTTTCGTTGATTGGTCATACTTGCCACCGCAACACTGGCATCATCAACCATGACTAAATAGTTTGTAACTTTTGGTGTTTTTTCATTCTCATGTCTCTGGATGTTGATCCTTGTTATTTACATGTTTACTTTCGGTTTCATCGGGATCGGGTTCATTGAAGACTGACTTTGAAAAAGGGTTCTTCCATGGATAGGTTGAGTGCACCAACTGTGAGTCATTCTCGAAACAAACTAGAAATTGAATCCCCGCGAGTCTACTTATAATGACAGGTGCTATCGAACGCTGCTATCTTTTTTTTTTCTCTCCTTCATCTTTTTTCCTTTTTCATCTCCATTACTATATCAAGCATGAGTGCAGGTCCTAAGAAACTCTGGGGTGGTCGATTCACTGGTGCGGTGGATCCTCTGATGGATGCTTTCAACGCTTCGATTCACTTTGACAAGCGCATGTATGCTGCTGATCTTATTGGCAGTATGGCTTACAGCAAGGCTTTGGCCAAGAACGGTATCATTTCTGAACAAGAGCGCGATGAACTGGTCGCCGGTTTGGAGAACGTGATGAAGGAATGGGAAGCCGGCGCTTTTGAACTGAAGCCGGGTGATGAAGATATCCACACCGCCAATGAACGTCGTTTGGGCGAATTGATCGGTCCCTTGGCTGGCAAACTCCACACAGGTCGTTCCCGTAATGATCAGGTCGCTACAGACATGCGTATCTGGCTTCGTGAAGAAGCATCCAAGATCTTGGCCCATCTCAAAGAATTGATTGCCGTCATCACGGCCCGCGCGGAGAAGGAAATCGATGTCCTCATTCCTGGCTACACACATCTTCAGGTAGACTAGGACGAGATGGAGGGAAAGGAGAGGGGCAAAAAAATATAAGCAGCTGGTGCAGTCATACTGATGACATTCTATTTCCAAATAGAGAGCACAACCTATCCGATGGTCTCACTTTTTGATGTCTTACGCATGGTTATGGCAAGCGGATGCTGAACGTTTGAGCCAATTGATTGAACGTATTAACGTATTACCTCTCGGTTCCGGTGCACTGGCTGGCCATGCATTCAACATTGATCGCGATTTCTTGGCTCAGGAACTCGGTTTCCGTGGCATTATTCACAACTCGCTTTACGCCGTCAGCGATCGTGACTTCGTGGCTGAATTCTTATTCTGGGCCAGTTTGACCATGACCCATATTTCTCGTATTGCTGAAGATCTCATCATCTACTCGAGCGGTGAATTCGGTTTCGTGAAATTGGCTGATGCTTACAGTACCGGTTCCAGTCTCATGCCTCAGAAGAAGAATCCTGACAGCTTGGAGTTATTACGTGGCAAATGCGGTCGTGTCTTTGGCAATGTAAGCTTGATCATGAAATCCACCTCACTCTGTTGGATCTGTGATTGACCTTTTTTTTTCGGCTGGTAGATGTCTGGCTTCATGATGACTTACAAGGGTATTCCCAGTACATACAACAAGGATTTGCAGGAAGATAAGGAGCCCATGTTTGATGCCGTGGATACTTTATCCGGTTCGCTCCAAATCACAGCCGGTGTCCTAAGCACCATGAATATTTTCCCCGAAAAGATGCGCGCTAGCTTGAGTGCTGACATGCTTGCAACGGATCTGGCCGAATACCTCGTGCGCAAAGGTGTGCCCTTCCGTGAAACTCATCACATCTCGGGTGCGGCCGTCAAGATGGCCGAAGATCGCAATGTGTCTATGCACGAACTGAGTATCGACGACTTCAAGTCGCTGCATCCTTCGTTTGGTGATGATGTGGCTAGCGTGTGGAGTTTCGAAACCAGCATTGAAAACCGTAATGCCCCTGGTGGTACCGCGCGTTGCTCTGTGTTGGATCAAATCAACAAGATGCAAGTATGGTTGGGTGAAGGAAAGACTTTGTAAATAAATTTGATAGTAGTGGTAGTAGTAACTTGCATAAAAAATTTTCCGATCATCATTCCTCACAATATCATCCTCTATTTTTCTTTATATGAATTCATACTTTTTTATTTTCTGTATGATCTTGTTTTTATTTTTGTTTTTGTTGTTGTTGTGATAATGATGATAAAGAGGTCAACAGGCTCGGGATGATTGTGTTTGGCGTCAGTTCTCTGTGATTTCCATTCCGGCTGTTTGTATACTTATTGTATTTTCTGCCAACAGAGAAAAAAAAAATAGAGAGAACAAAATTTCAGGTGGTGATTGATGATTTCACCTTTTTTTCTTTTTATCCTACAATGACCATTGACCATGCCTATAAACCCGGCAGTAAGAAGAATCGTTTTACAAGCTTACATGCAACGGATTATTTGAAAGTACCAGCCACGCTTGATAAGCCTGCACCTGCATGTATTTTGTCCTGCCGATCCGCCTCGTCCTTGTCGAGTTCGATAGCTTCCTCGACGGAATTGTCGGCGGCAGCTCTTTTGTCTCCTCATTTGGAATCGCAGTTAACCGCTCAAGCCGTCGAGATTCGCACACTCAAACAAGATCTCGCTATTCTCAATAAAAAGTGCCTGCGACACATCGAGCGATTGGCGGCCGCTGAACATGCCAAAGCCCAGATTGAACATGAATTGGAGGATTTGTCACGGCAACTGTTTGAGCGAGCCAACGAAATGGTGAAAAAGGAACGACGAATTCGCATGGAAACCGAATCAAGGTTGGAAAAGTTGCGGAAAGCATTTGTGGGTGTTCAACAGGAACTGGCCGATGAACGAGAACAGCTGGCAGAAATTCGAGATCGATTCGCTTCCTTGTCGTTAGATCAACAAGTCAGCGACGTGCCCACTCAAAAACTGCAGATCGATAAAAGGGCATTGGCTTTGTTTCAAGACTTTCTCGCCAATGCATCCGAAGTGTCACTGTCACAACTTCATCGACTGCCTTTTCTCAAGCTCTGTTACGATCAGGATATTGAACCCTGCCTTAGAGGCTTTTCGCACTGGTCCTTGCGACGAATCGTTGATGCTCTTCTCCACCGGCCTTGTCCCATTGAACCGATTCCTCTGACGTCTGTACCAGGGAACGAACCACTGAGGAAAATGGCATCGTCCGAAGAAGGTCCCAGTCGCTGGTCTCTTTTACGTCGTCACGCTTCCAGTTCAATATCGGACCAATGCTATCTGTGTGCAAGTCTATTGACAGATCAAACTTACCGGTGTCGTTTACGTGAACAAGATCAGGATTGGCACATGATTGATCGGGCTTGCCGTGATCGTCTGGTAGCTGTTTGCAATTTTTATGCGTTTGTGCGTCATGTGCGACTGGGCCTTTATACACCCAGTTCGGTCACCAGTCTGTTTCAAGAATGTCTACGGTTACGACTAGGTATGTTTTGGGCTCGATCGGGTTTACACCTGAATCCGTCTTTTTTATCGGACTATCGATTGTTTGCTTCATGGCCCTGTGACCCGGCGTCTGTTGGTTGAGCAACTGAAAATAAAAATTGGACAGTTCGATAGTTTCTTTATTGGCTTCTCTTTTGTCACCAACAACATATTACGTATAAAAAGAATACGAACAAGAAAAAAGTGTAGATTACATTGGATGAGGAGATGCTGGATCGTGTTTCTTACGCCGTCCAAAGGTCGTTAGCCTTCTGACAAAGTTACTTTGAGAGCTGTGGAATCGCTCGTGGGTATGGTTGCTGTCGGATGAACTCAAGGAACTCTCAGAGTAGCCCGAGTGGTGCACTGCGTAATTCACATTACCCTTCTGAACATTGGTTTCAGATTTGCTGAGAGTGACCGCTCGACGCAAATCCGGTTCCTCCGTCTTCTTTTTGCGATGTTTCGACCGCAAGCTGCCGATGCGAATAAAAGCCGACTTGGATCTTGACAACGCCGCCGATGAAGGCTGCGATGGTGTGGAAGTAGTCGTATCGCCGTTTTGAGCTTGTGCCTGAACTGCATGTCGCCTCAGTGAATCTTTTCGTCGTGGCGGTTCAATGGTCGGTGGCGCGGTGGCGAGTTCGAGCTGTTGAAGATGTTCCTGCATACTTTTCCGTTGACGGCTCTTGCGGCGTGATTGAGTGGTTTCCATGAGCGATCGGCGCTTGCGACGTGAAGGACGATGACCGGTAGATCGCGAACGACGCAGATCTTGTGCATCAATGACGGTAGGCCGGATTAACATGTAGCTGCGCCGTTTCGGGTTTTCAGAAGCACCAATGGAAACATTGGATACCATTGGGGGTATATCGAGCACTACGAGTGGCTGTTGCTCGTATGGATTGGTGGCCTTTGTTGCTACTTTGAATTCCGAAACTGAAGACCACGCTGAAGACACACTGGAAGTAAGCGATTGTCGAGATGGGGCTTTGGTCATCAGCTCTTCCAATGACCTTTGCGGCTTGGGCGGTTCAAAGGATGGATTCGCCGCAGCATCCGGCGAAAGTGTCTGTAGATCAAGTTTGGGTGGATATTCAGGTAATGGTTTATCTTGCAGGTTGATAGGAGGAACGGCCGGTCGTGACATGGCTTTTCGAGAAGCGTTGCTCACAAATGAAGCCAATCGACGTAAAGACGTCTTTTTCTTCAAGGCTGGTACATTGTCGTTGATGTGCTTGTCTTTTGGAAGAGGAGGAGGGCATGATTCATTCCTGTCGGTATATTTAGCAGCTGGATCGAATTTTCGACGCTGCTTAAGCGAAGAAGATCGCGTGGGAGGTGAAACGATGTGGTCTGGATCGCCAGGGACACTCACTGAACGGCTACGATTCACGGGATTAGGTGGAGGTGCCGCTGGCGGAGGAGGAAACGTCATCTTTCGGGGCCTTGCTTTGGGATTCTGTACGATACTCTCAAATGCGTCGCCCGACATGTCGTAATTTTCGAATCGAGGGATCAGCGCCGCCAACGAATCGACCGACACACGCTGGGATCGGCGTTTGGAGAAGGTCAATTCTGGTAATTTGGGAGCCGTGCTCAACTGAATATCAATTGAAAACTCCATATCGAACAAACTCATCATTTCACTGGCAAGATGCTCAGCGACCGCACTGGAAGTAACACCCGTGTCACTGGTCCAGCTCAACCGATTACGTTGCGCTAGACTCTTTCTACGTCCCTGAGGCAACCCAATATCTTCAATCAAACTACTTCGACGTCGACTCACGACCTCGTCTCCTCCTGAGCCGGTCATGGTGACGCTTTTCCGACGGTGCGATTGCTGGGTTGTTGACCTGGTAACTTCCTCTGTCAAACTACGGCTCTTTCGACGTTGCTCCAGCTTGGATGCTTCCTCCGACGGTGACCCATCTGGTAACGCTGCCATGGCCGATGTGCGATGATTGATTTGCGTCGCGGCGCCAGCTTGAATCAGAGCGAGCGATTCGCCCGATATGGATGCGTGGGGATGTGAATAGAATGAGGACGACGAGTCGGCCAGTGAACTCTGGTCGGTATGTTCAATGCAGTCGGACCATACTTCGTCATCATCCTCTTGATCTTGTTCATCGTCGTCATCGCTGTCCCGAAGACGAATAGGC
Source organism: Radiomyces spectabilis (assembly GCF_025331425.1). Lineage (NCBI taxonomy): Eukaryota > Fungi > Mucoromycota > Mucoromycetes > Mucorales > Radiomycetaceae > Radiomyces > Radiomyces spectabilis. The sequence goes on along the minus strand of NW_026251936.1, from coordinate 1,030,885 downwards.
TGAAATGCTTCAATTGTTTGAACATATTGTGCAAAGATGATTTCCAGATCTTCTTGTGTCTTGTCACCTAACGATCTACGTCACAAAGTTGGGATATCTATTATTTTAGGTTTCCATTTCTTGTCAATGCCCGATCCATCCCCAATCAATTACTCTGGTGTAAAGAATTCCCAGCGAGTCATGGATTCCAGCCATTCCACGGGGGTGTCTCTGTAAAGTATGTCGAGCATATTCTTGATGATGGCGGTCTTGCGTAATGAGTGAAAGTCGGGAGGAGCAAATGTCAATTGAGCCAATTTATAATTGGAAATGGCTGCCAGTTGGATCGGATTGTCCATACTTAGGAGTTGACCAAAAGATGAGCTCGAAGTTAACGTGGCACTAGGTTTGGGGGGTGGGGGAAGCCCAGCGTCCTTGGTAAGAGGACTGTCGTCCTCCATATTTAACAAGGAACCAAATCGAAATGAATGTGAAGGGAGCGTACAGACAAAAAGAATAAAAGAAAGCAAAAAGGAAAGAATCACGGGTGTATCAGGGAACGAGCAAAAGCGAAAAGAAAGAAAGAAAGAAAAAAAAAACGTGGCTACCAACAACCAGCATCATGTCACTGTAATTAATGTATGTTTTATTTTCGGTGCTACCTTGGAGATGATCACTGCCATTGCTCTAGCATTCGGGATTGTCCAGACCGTGTGTAACGTTTATATCTGTTCAAAGCATCAGAAAATAGTACATCAAGGTAGACACTCCGATGTAAAGCAGCATAAAATTGTATTCGCAGCAGCATAGACAAGGGTTGCATGATAGTTGTGAGGATCAGGTGCTGTGGAAAAATGATCTGGTTACTGTGCCTTGAGGTTTCAGGAACCTGTCTGCACTCCAATGAAAATTTTGGATTGCCACAATTGCATACGCGGACTACAGTTTATTCAACTTTTGAAGTCACAAAAAAAAATCGGTGCCAAAAAAATGGAAAAGCAACCAATGAGAAATCAGATTGAACAAAACAAATTGGGGAAAAGAACCATGTGTCAAAAATGTGCTCAGACGGATGATGGAAGAGCAAGTCAGTATGGCAGTATAGCAAAAGATGTTTAATGTAGTTGGCTTACCTGTAAACATCCACAGGCCTTCGTTGCCCGGAAAAACCAACCGAAGTGGGCCAGGACGGACTACGCAGTACTGTTCAGCGCTTGTCGAACGTGGAGAGCACGCGCCGGAACCGTCGATGGTCGGCCAGTTGAATAAACTATTATAGGAAAATCATATTTAGAATCACAAATTTCTATTCTTAAAGTCAACAGCCTTGAGCTCACCTTCAGTTCAATGCAAAAAAAAAAGACAACCTCGGAGAAAAAGATGACCTTGAAAGGTAGAATGGAGGTTCGGGAAAAAGAAAGAACTTTGGCAGACGCGGTGGGATGGCCATTTTATAGTCTTTTTTGATGGACTGCTGTTGAATCAGTTGCTTTTGGGAAATCTCGTGAGAAATTTCATTGCATCAGCTGATGTACAGAAAAAAAAAGGGGGGGGGGGATAATAGAGCAGAATTCGAAGTAGCCAACAAAAACTTTTCATGTCTTCAAACCAAATGTAAACCTAGACTCGGTACCACAAGAAGCTTTTGTCGTCTCTTGCATCCGAACAAGGAGGCCTCAAAACATCAGCTGCAATGCACAGTAAACAAAAAAAGAGAGAGAGAGAACAGTGTTCCACGGAATGGCAGGAAGCAATCAAGAATCGTGATACTATTCTTTAGGATAAATCGAAGTACAGGAAAAATAGGGACCGAGTGATATCAGAAGTAAAAGGTGGCATAATCCATGATCGAGAGCTTTTGTTCACTTGCCTTTACTATTTGACTGAAGAGTTATATTGTTCATTTACGCTGCATGCAGTTATGAATGGAAATGTAATATTTGAACACTTGCCACTACATTTGTTTACCGCCATGTATCAACTCCATTCTAAAAATATCAGTGTAAATACGGATGAGCACGCAAAAGTTGCCACTTCTCAACATGTGCAAGAATTAAAATCGCACATGCACCACCGTCATTTTTGGCACATTTAACGACCACAAGTGAGGTTTATTCTCCACACAGATGGAACGCTATATCACGGCGGCACAACCAATGAATCTTGTTGAGGATAACACTCTGCCTATGTTTTAAACCACGAATTAGCACGGACAGTGTTCATTTCATACCGTCAATACGGCACTGATTTTGCACCCCAAAATGAATCCTATTACAGTCAAGGATTAACTATTGGCTTACAGGGCACTACGACAAAAAAGCTACTTGCTCTTTTAAACTGTGATTCGTCTCCAGATACATCATAAGATAGATTGAGCTGTCAGTAATAATGGGCGAACCCTTTTTACTACAGTACTATGCATATTCCACTCTCTGTTAGGACGAGAGTTCGAGACAAATCATATATCCGTTTCACGGAATCAATGTGAGAAGACCAACAGAGTACTTATTATACTTTACACGCTTGACTAATATTGAGGGCTAGGGTTTACAGTATATCGATGCAAATTCTAAGATTTTTAATGCACAGTAATATCCTTATCTACAACCGAGTTTAAGTTCAATAAGGACACGTAGCATATGGACCATTAAGATAGTTTTAACCCAACTATCTTGCCCAGTGAATTTGAGCACAAGTAGAGCTGGTTTTTTTTTTTTTTTTTTTTTTTTTTTTTTTGGTTGTTCAAAGAGACCACATTGTAGTTGCTTGGCTCAAACGCTGTGATTCCAATAAATATGTGATGTAACAAAAGATATAATAAAGAGCTTGAATTTTGGTAACGTCTTGATTCACCGCGTATGATAGCTCAATTCAACGCACGTTTCAACAATGTGAATAACCCACATGCAGCAAAACAAACAATATACTTTTCTTGTATACTGCTGTTGTTGTACGTTTGTGAAACTTACCGTTGCCATAGAGTGAAATAGTTCAGGGGTCAAAGATCCGGATGGTCAGTGACGGCAGTCAGAGATAAACAAATCCACATGATTGCAAAACTCCGCAGACACGAGAAAGCGACTGTGACTAGCTATTGACAGCCACTGCTGGGTTCTTCAAAAGCGGACAAAATATTCAAACAGCGCTTTGCACCAAAAAAAAAAAAAAAGAGCAAGGAAAAGCGTGCTTACCATTCTTCAGATATACTTTAATACATATACCATGTGGAGGTCGTTGGCTAGACCTGTGTGCAACTGTTCAAGTCTGCTTGTTCGTTCATACAACACCAAAGTCAAGACGAAGCCATTACCATCTTTCCGATTACCCTCGTCACGATCAACATTTGCACCGTTAGGAGTTAAATCCGTGGGCAGACCCGGCCCACCACCGACACAAGCACAAACACAATCATCAGGATCAGGGTCAGCACCCGCACCGAAGGACCGTGCTCGACGTGATGAAGAGATTACAGCTGCATATATTACATTTGTGGATGAAAATGGTGAATTGCACCGGAATGTGCGATTAGAGAATGCACTGCAGCAGTTTGATCGGTCGCGGTATTTTTTGATAGAAGTCGATCCTACGGCGCGCCATCCGGTATGTCGCCTGTTTGATAAGAAGGCTTTGTTTGAAAAGGCGAAACAGTCGAAAAAGAAGAAAACCACCACCCCGGAATCGGTGGTCAAGGAGATCGTGTTTGGCTGGAATGTGAGTCCTCATGACATGGGCCACAAACTGAATAAAGCAAGGCAGTTTCTGGACAAGGGGAACAAAGTCAAGGTCGAAATCGTTAGCAAAAAAGGTCAAGCCTCCGTCACGCGAAGTGATCAGCAAGAAACCATGGCCAAGGTCGTGGCTGAAATGGAAGAATACAAATTGTCCAAACCACCCAAGCTCGCTGGCAGTAGCTGCTTCATGCAGTTCGAGCGTAAATAAAATAAAACATTTGCATTTAGATTCTGTACATTCACACATTGTCAATCTTTAATATAGCATATCATTATATGTATAAACCGCTGTTACGTGATCAATCTAACATATCGCACCAGTGGTAAAATAGGAAATGAAGAAAATGAAGATGCAAATAGAAACGGGCGAGAGGGAAAAAGGAAAATACAATAATTAAGGATGGGGACGAGCTGCATTATATGACTTCTGAATAGAAATCAATGAATAAGTAAAGGGGAATAAGAAGAAACGAGGGTAATTTTTAAGCCAACATTTGCTTAAGGTCCTCGATGGTCTTGACAACGCCCGACTGGATGACAGTCTTTCCTTTGACAATTTCCAACCCTTCTCCGGCGTAAGATACCAAGGGGGAGATTTCAATCGAAACACCATCCTTGACGTGACCGCCCGCTTCAATGATGAATTGTGCATGTTGTTGCAAAATATCGGCACGCGAAGTTTCGGGACAATCGACGCCGGCGCCTGAACCATTCTTGAGAGGCGAGAATTCCAAGGCACGACCAACTTCCAAGACGGAAAAGGCATGCGAGTGACCAAACACGTCAAACACGAAACGTTCCAATTTCACTCCGTTGTTCTTGGTAGGTTTGATAAACTGGCCATTGGTAAGATCGGTATAAGGAATCTTCTTGTGTGCAACGTGGTAAGCAAGGGTATGGGCAAAAGAAGGTACACGTTCCAGGAATTCGGTAGAGAAGAAATGATTGGCAATGTTGGCCGCTCCAAACGCCAAAGTACCGTCCTCTTGACGCTTGAAAGCCAGCTCTTTGGAAATTTCCGAATACTCCACCACACCATACTTGTCGTCACATTTGCAAACGACACCGACAGGCTCTTCCGGGTGGCTCTTGGGCACCACCTTGATACCACAGTCCGTGGACTTGGACGCACAGTAACCAATAAACACAGGATCCGCCACACGAGCCAAGCTGTTATCGACACAGTAGCAGTGCGAATACAACACACCACGCTTCTTCAACGAAGCAATAATCCCTTCTCTGTGCAACGCACTATAAATACCACCGTTGCCATCGGGAGCAATAGCAAGCTAAGAGAAAAAGAACATGTCAATCATCATGATTCCCCATCATGCAAATGGTACAACGAAATGACTTACTTTGCCCTTTTCTTGAAGCATCAACTTGCCATCTTCGGTGAAGCAAGGCATCACACCTATAAGACCGGAGAATTCATAGTCAGTGATTCTGTGTTTTGTCTTCTTATCCTGGCAAAACAACTCGACTTTACCTTGTTTGAAAAAGATGACATTATCACGGGAAAGGCCGAAATAGTTGTGCTTTTCAAAGAATTCGCAGGTAGGTTCATGGGTAGGACCGGACGTCATGATATACCATGGGATGATGGATTCTTCTTCTCGATCACCTCGGGCCAAAGCTTGCAATCGCAAGATACGTTCCGCTTGAAGTTGGAACAGGGATTTGTGTGACGGTAACCCAATATCGTAGCAACCCTTGGGAGCATCTGAACCTAATCGAGTGCCTTGACCACCGGCCATCAAAATGACGGCCACTTTGTTCTGGCGAATCAAATCCATGCCAAGCTTTTTCCATCCTTCTTTTCTATCGGCCGATGCGGAACAGACTTTATCGGTGACATTGCGTGGCAAGGGTTCAAGGCAGGCTTGTTGCTTCACTGCTGGTTGTTTTGATTCTCCCATTGCCTTCAGAGCAATCTTTGACAATTCCTCGGGATCAAACATCTTCAATTGGTCAAGGAAGGCTTCTTGTTCTTGCGCAGACAAGTCGTTGTAAAAGGTGAAAACATGGCCTTGACCGGCCGCTTCATACTGTGCTTTCAGTGCAGGATAATCGTTGGTCAGAGTCATTATTTTGGTATCAAAGCTCACAGTAATGTAGCCGGTTAATACAACGTAAAAGAAATATAAAAAGAAGAGAATTAAAAAATGTAAAAAAGAGGAGCTTCGATATCCAACTCGACACAATATATAGTGGCTCTGTGATATTAAAAATAGTAAAAAAAAAAAAAAAAGAGACCGGCCATCCAATTATTCAACTGCCGCCATGACAGATCCGGTTTAAAAAACCAAAAGTACGCATCATGACGCGCAAGGTTTCAAATCTCAGACCGTTTGCTGGATTTTTGGTTTTGATAAGAGAAAAACCAGCAGTGGTTGAAAATAGGGGGAAAGGAATATCATGTTTCACATGCCAAAAGATCAACGTAATGGGATTAATATACACGCCAAGCGCGAATATGCATCAATTGGAAAGGGACGCGGACAACGTGAGTAACAAGGCGGGCAAGGGGATGAGCTTTCTCCTTACGTCACGCTTCGGAATGGTGCTTAAAGTTGGGGTTCCTTTCGTTACCGCCGTAATGGAAACTTATTTTCAGCAATAAAACCGGTTTTAAAATAGTACACTGCATAGTAACGCTTTTTCACGGGTAAACCGTAACCTCCGACAAACGTGTTATACCTCGCAATATCATAGATAAAGAAAAAGTTTAGGCGGTGATGAACTGGCATGGTGCTTGCACAAGGCCAGTGATAACCGCCACAGCAAATGTCAAATTTATTTTTGGCAGAAAACTTTACTCGATCATAAACATAAAACTCGTCCATAAAAGGAATGTCCTGATTTTAGCTGATATCTATGGTTTTGACAAGACACCAAGGCAACATGTTCAATTGTTCATGGAATTGTCAAAGACGAAATGCATCATTGCCCCGTAATACAAAAAACCTGCTTGTTAATTGAGAAGTGTTTACAATGTACTTTCATTCTTGGCGATGTTCATTTCAAAAAGATCAGGAACAAAGTTGTCTTAGTCATCATGCTTCGTGAAGGAAAAGCTCCAGCTCATTTTGCCGAGCACTGTAGCGTGAAATCTTACTCCTATCTGTCATGATTGAATTCTTTATCTGTCAGAATATCAAGACCCCAGCATGCAACTCTTTATTAAACAGTGTTCACAGGTGTATTTTGCCTCCGAGTCTCGCAAATCAAGGTTCAATAAATTTCTTATGAGCTGAATGTTTTACCCGCTGAATGTTTTTAATGAATGTGTAATGCGCTTAATAATGTTAATTGACTCTTTCCTTGTGTTTCTAGCATGGGCTATCTTGCTTTTTGCTATCCCTGTCGCGCTTTCTTGACTCGTCTCCGCAATTCCAGAATAGAATACAGCAGAAAGCGGGCTGTTCTGTCCATCCGAAACCGGAAATTCATTCATTGCTAACCCGCCATTTGCTGGCGCCCTTTAATATATTTATAGTGTCGATAAACTAAGGCTTGACCGCTAGAACTGGCGGATATTTCAATGCTGCATCGGTCGTTGTAACAAAAAAAAAATGAAGCGCTAAATTTGTCATTCATTATCACGCCCCGACAGGAAACCACGGATGGGTTCCCCTGGTCTATCTTGAGCTGCACCCGTTTCACCTACATCGGATTCACATGACACCGTTTGAACCACTGGACCATCGTTTCCATCTTGTCCCAGTCAATCGGTCTCTGTTGTTTGGGATGATACGCGTCAGTCAACGTCATGTTGTTTTGCAATCCAGTGTTAACATTAAAAATCATTCAGAGAGAATGGAAGAGAAAAAAAGAAGGCCCTGTGGGCAATCAAACGTCCGCGGCATCTTTCTCCAATAAGATTTGGCTTTATAATATAGCACTAGAAGTACTGCGAAATGAAACATGTTTATTATTACTATTCATCAGGGGGTCTGATTAGTGAGCTCTCAAGCGTTCGGAGGCTTGAACGATGCAATCACCCGCTCTTGCTTCAACGCGGCGCATGGCTTCAAAATCACGAGCGTCCACGGCTTCGACAATGGCAGGAAAGACCTGGGATGAGTAGCCGGTCCATAAACCTGGAGCATATACCACATGCTTGAACCATTCACGGCCGGGCAATCCCTCAGAGTCGAGGAAACCGCGTTCAAAGTACATTAATCGCTGGTTGGCCTTGTTCACGCGTTTGGCCAACACACTGGGCAGATCTTCGTGGTTGCCATAGTCTTGTACATTGTGCATCAAGGCACTTAAACGTTGCTCAAAACGACCGGCTCGCTTGGCCAACTTGTCGGCGGCTTCTTCCAACAGAGGGAAGGTGTGAGGTGAGGCATAGATTCCTAAACCATCAATGTATTTTCTGACTTCCACCGCGTAATCCATGGGATGCATCGGTAAGATAAGATCATCGGCCAATCGGACTGCCAATGTGCTCATAATCTTGGCCATGGTCTGATGGTAGTCAAATCCTGGATCGCCAAACTTTTCCATCCAGTGGAAACTATCCCATGGGTTGTTATTGTCAACGTCCTTCTCCTCTTCCTCCCCTATTTCTTACTTTAAGCAACCAACATACCTGTCATAATTGCTGTGATAAACACCATAATCGCCTGAGAAGCCCATATCGATACTAGCAATGCCCAAATGGTCCAAGAAGGCCACAAAGTCGGAACCGGAACCGAGTTGACCGATGAGTGGTTTGGGACTGAGATGCTGAGTTCGGTTGGAAAACTCGCCCCACGCTTCATACAGCGACTTGCCGGTGCGAGGATCGGGGATGCCTTGCGTCACTTCGTACAGCAGACGGTTGAGTGAAGGCGAAGCGGAAGCGGTGAAGTGACTACCGGAGACAGCCACATCCACATTGATATATACGGCGGCTTCTTTGCTTAACCATTCACTGTGATCTTCGGCCCATTCTGTGGATCCAATTAAACCATACTCTTCACCATCCCAAGAGGCCAGAATAATGGTACGACGAGGGCGCCACCCTTCTTTGTAAAGAGAACCGAGCAAACGGGCGACTTCCATCATGGACGCCGAGCCCGACGAAGGATCCACAGCACCATACACCCACGCATCACGATGGTTACCAAGAATAATGGCGCGATCGGCTTCTTCAGTACCTTCAATGCGTGCTATGACATTCCAGATGGGGGTCACTTTGTTCTCTACTTCATTGACAAGCACCACGTTGCCTTCGGTGGGACCACTGTAATAATCGACTTCGGTCAGGCCGCCACTCCAATCTTCCGACTTGCGAATACCACGATTCTGGGTGGCCTTGAGTAAAGGAAGCGCGTCTTCCCAAGAAAGAGGCAATGAAGGAATTTTGGCCAAACCCACAGCGTCTTCAGGTTTAATACGGGTGGCATTCTCGGTGGCAGCGTAGCCGGGAGTCAATGGATCACCCGATGCCAATGAAAGATACAGCACCGATCCACGCTGAGCCGAGCTGGGCGAACGCCATGGGCCCTCGGGATAAGATTCACTCGGGTTCTCGTGAGGGTAGCCATCCTTGTTCAATGGACCATCATCGATAGGATCGGAATATACCAAAGCGCCAATGCAGCCAAATTGTTCGGCTGCACGCACTTTCAAACCACGGAACGAACCGCCGTAACGCATCAAAGCAATGGTGCCCTTGAGCTCAATACCTTGATCGGCAAGGTACTGAAAATCTTCGAGACGACCGTAATTGGCATATACAACCGGTCCCACTGCCGTGCCATTCTTGGAATAGCCTTAAAAACCCCAACCAAAAGCACATTAGACAACATGTTGTCAGGTTTCCAAATGCTTGGCAACACTTACCGTGGAAGGTAGGGATAACGTCAGGATTATGGCTGGTTTCATCTTCATCAACCACGTCCTCTCGGAGTGACGCCTCATAACGCAACTCCTCGGGTCCGGAAACGAGAGCTAAGCGACGCTTGAGGGGATAGTTGAGCATGGGCCAGTAAGTTTCAATGGTGGCATTAAGTCCGAATTCGTTGAATTGGTCCCTGGTCCATTCCGCCGAGCGTTTATCATTTTCGGTGCCCGCCAAGTGGGCCTGCGAAGTGTAAGTCTTGAGATAATCACGAACGGTTTCCTTGGAAGCATTCTCCAGGATGAATTTCTGAGCGTAATCCTTGGGGGCTACAAGCTGGGTTAGTTTTTTCCCGACCACTGTGCATTTCAGCTCCCGGTTTTGCACATACTGTATCTGGGGTTTTTGTCACTGTCGTTCAACCAGAAGCCGAACGTAATGCCGAGCACAATGACGGCAATGACCAATAGGACAGTGGTTGTAATAATCTTAAATTTGGTTTTGCGAGGAGGTTCTAATGTGCCTCGTTCACGATCGATAAGCGGTGCATACTCCGTTTGACCTCCCCATTGACGACGAAACCAATGACGAACACGGTTGACAGTAGAATTGTCTTGTTCTTGGGCTTGAGCCCTCGCCGCCCTCGCCGCTTCAGGATCTGTACTAGCTACCGCAGCGTAGCTTTGAGCCATTGCAGAAAGAATAAAGTCACAAAGCTATCAAAGAGCAATTGAAAAAAAAAAAAAAGAAAAAAAAAATGATAGATAACAGAAAACCAAAAAAAAGAGATTATGCGATTCCAAACGGGTGTCTGTACGACGTAAAGATTGAAACAGTGAATAAGGAATGGTAATTTCATCCAAGATGGGAGTCCGACAAGTGTGACGTTGTGACAGTTTGATCAGCATCCATTTTGCAGTGGGAATTGCCCATGGCGCCATTCCCATCGTACATGTTGTCATCCCGATATCATAAATCACTATACAGCAAAGTGAACTGGGAAACCATCTCCATCTGCATCATATGGAAAGATAGAAGAAAATATTTGTAATTATTTTCAACGAGGAGCGGAAGGCATATTGAAAGGTTTCACACGATCCTCTGATCGGTGCCATCATCTCTTGTTCGGGTGAATCTTCTTTTTTAGAAAACAAAAAAATTAAAAAATGGCAGCGGAGATGACAATGGTCTAGCTGACCAGGCCGTTCTTACTTCGTTGAGCTTAACGCAAGAGGCAATGGTAGTATCCATTTATTATTTACTTGCATTTGTCCATTATGAAGAAAAATAGACTCATTATGGCGTACATTTCTGCTGTGATGGGAAAATGCCGTCATGACATCAACAGGCATTCGCACACCGTGTGTAGTGCAAGTATGACATTGAATAAAGAGCCATGCAGTGACAGGGTGTACAGGTGACCGCGATGGGTTACTGAAAATGCATCCGAACCTCCCTCATTGACATTTGTATTATCTTGTCAGAATTTTCCTACTAAATTCTTAACAAATTCGTCGCGTCACTCTGTCGTCATTATCATGCAGATGACTGCCGTTACCATGCACTTCTTACCAATGGCATTATTCTCAGACCGTATCTTGAACTCAATAGACCGATCTTGAGGACCTCGTATCATATTTAAGCTTTGCAAGAATTCTAAACTGTCCGTAAATGCGGAACTTTTTTTTCACTGAAGCGTTGCTTAGTGTTTTAAGAAAAGACCCACTTAATAGTGATATGCACCGTCCATACTTTAACAAAAACAAACGAAGCCGTGATGGATTTGTGATGAAGAAAAGAAAAAACATAGTATTTGAATTCAACTTGTCGCTCGGTCACAGTGGTGATCTGAAGAACAAATAAACGCGTCCACGAATAGCTTCCTGTATTGTATTAAGCGAACCGCTGGCACACAAAAAAGCGCCAATGACATTGCAAACTTTGCCACCAGAGCTTCTGCATCAAGACAAGGAAGAATGATGGGATTGATACTGTAGAAGAATGAGGCGTCGTTCCTTAATATCGGACAGCACCCGAAATGCACTGGTGAAACGAACCAAAAAAGTGTTTTCGCATGGATTTAAGAACTTGTATAGTATATCATTTACAGTGACCCACCCAAAAGAAAAAGTATAACAGGAAAAAAAACAAAGTGACTTTTGTATTTGTGCTTGTCAGATAAATCCTTATGTTTTTTGAAATGAAGAAGCGATAAAGAGGCTTCCGATCTTTCGTGCGACAACATTTAAAACGATCGCTGCGGCGTTTGAATGGTTACGAGGAAATTGATCGATCCGGCTCTAGTTCTTTGCGATCCATGTTTGGATCTTGGAGCAATATTCAAGTAGAATTGGTGAGTTTTGTTTTCGCGTATACCAATATTCAGTATTTTCAGTATTCGCTTGTAAACGATCCAGCCCAAAGATTTTTCTTAGGCTTGTAACGACATATGATTACATCAGTAGGTATATTTTCCCGTCCTGGAACAACGTTTGCAAGATGCAACTACTGATTCGCATGAATGTTATGGTACCATTGATGTAATATCAGCTTTTAAAATAAGATCGCAACAGCATGGTTGATGCGAGCTTCTTAATCCACTCTTCCAGCCATGCAACTTGGTCATGTGTCTGTTTTCTAAATACACACATCGAGGTGACTAGTATTCTACTGAACGGTCGCTTATTTTTTGGTATGCGATGATCGCTCTCATACGTTGAATTTGACTGTGAATGATATCTACCATGTACTAGTACCTGTAGAACTGTTTCTTGGGGAGGAGTGTCAAGCAAATGATGAAAATCCAAGATGTAAAGCGGCGTACTACTGTAGGTACGAGTATACTGTATCAAAGTCTGTATTTTTTTTAATCAGGACGATAAACAACAGAAATACAAAAAGGTATAAAATAATGGCAACAAGAATAGGATATGTAACAGTGTCTATATAAGTACAAGCAAAAACGGGGAATCATACAAATGAGATACGCAAAATATGCAAAGGGATGAATATGTGAAACCGAGGTTTTTCATTTCATTTCTACCACCTCGTAGTTACCGTGACTAGAGTCGTGGTGGCGACGGCGGCTGAAACAGGAGTAGCAACTCAAATGTTGAATTTTACTGGCGAGTTTGACGACCGAAGCGGATCGGATAATAGGCTTATTGTCCAGAATTCGATCGTCTCGTAAAATTTGTTGCTTATCCACCAAAATCATCATACAAGCCTAACATTACTGTGTAAGTTTATCCGTTGTTGGTGTGTATATCTTCCCCTATCCCAAACTTGATACTTACAACCACTGCCATCACCACACCAAATACACTGCTGGCCGCGACCATGAACATGATAACTTGCTGATAAATGACGGCTTGCATCATGGGCGTGCCGGCCATAAGTTGACCCGTCATCATACCGGGAATGTTGATCATGCCCATCACACTGAGTTGGGTGATAATAGGTAGCAACGACATGCGGATAGAGTCCACAGCCAGGGGCAGCGTCGCCTCGTACCGCGTAGCACCGTACGCTAACCGGGTTTCTAAAAGAGGAGCATGGGTACTATCCAAAAGAAACAGGTCCGTGAGCATTGAACTCTCATGTTCAAAATAGCCAAAATAACTAGAAAAGGGATCGCATGGATTCCCCGGTTTGGTTTTTTTTTTCAACGGTACCTCACATGATCAAGGCAAGTCTCGGTGGCCATGGCAATGCTGCTCATGGAATTGCCTAAAAGCATACCGATAATCGGAATAAATTTCACGGGCGTCCAAAACGGTTTTTCCATCAACGCAAAAGCTGAGCCTAGATAACCCACAAAACAATTGCTAATGAACAGAATGACAAACATCAAGGGGAACTAGAGAACAAGAAGAAAAAAAAAAAAAAGAAAGCACCCAGATGAGCGTGGTTATCTCGATTAATCAATTGTTGACCCAATCGGCTACTTGCTTGTGAACAAGAAAACCTTGCTTACCATGCCCTTGAAGGTCTTTTTGGTTCGGTTAAACACCATTTCATACGTGCCCAAGACAACCAGCACCACTACATACACACGGAGGGCCATTCGGTGAATGGTTCAGTCAATATTTCACTTGATGTTCCCCACTTACGCGTCATTAACATCACCACCCCCACATTGTCGGCCTGCAAAACATCGTCCAATACATATCCCTAAACATGATTCTGCCGTTAAATTACATCGGGCAAAAGTGTCGTGCATAACTTTTTTTTTCTTTCACGCTACCATCAACGATAATTGCACTACGCATCGTAAACCAGAGATGATTAGAGAAAGTTCGATTCGCATCCCGAGCATCATGCTGATAGCCGCTGTCATCAACAAACAAAGTGCGGATTAGAATAAACGTCCTTGTCGGTGTGGATTCGAGTCTTATATCGGTGTGAATTCGAATGTTGGCGGTACCTGCAATGAATACGAATGTCGACGCTTCCAAGACATGCCACCAACTTAGCACTGCTTGCTCCATGATATGTGATCGACCGCTATCGACGCCTTGGATACCCGAGATATGAAAAGATGGAAAACCAACCCAAAGAGATTTTAGGATGAAATAAAAAAAAAAAGTAACAAACACCAGCAAAATTAAAGAATCTGAGGTGGAAAAAAAAACACAGCCAGCAAACTAAAAAAAATTAGAAGGAAAAAGATGAATTGAGATACAGAAGCGAAAGAAAAAGGAAAAAAAAGGCCTGATTTCCAACCGTTGAATTCAGTATCAGATCTTTTGAAGATCCGGCTTGCTCACTGAACTTTTGCTCTTTTTCATCACGTGGATTCAAGAGAGAACCGATCCGGGGCCTCCATGGATCGACTTTTTTTATTTTTCACCTTAATCAGGTCATTTAGCCTAACTGAAGAGCCCCCACGGTCATCATTGTTGTTGTCTGTATTCAGTGATGATTGTGCATTTGCCCATTTTTCCAGCCTCAGCGGCAAATTGGATCTCCGCTTTATCAGTTGCAGGAAGGTCAGGAAACAATCGAAACAAAAAGGCCCAGGATCAGATAACGTTTTAAAGTTGGGTCACGCACCACAGCCAAAAATTCATAAAGAGAGAAAAAAATGCAAGGGATCTCTTGTGGTTACACTGCAGATGATGACGCTAAAATACGATCGTTCCATCCGCAAGTCACCGTCACGAACGATCGTGATCTAAAACCTTCCATCGACCACGTTGATCAAGTCGTCACTTGAACCGTGTTCTCGAAATCAGCCACTGCCTTTGTGAATTTATTTTCCCAATATCGCTGTTGGTTGTCATAACGATGAGGCGGCAATGTGTAGCCTTGTTGATCCCCAATGTGTGAACGGCGTCTCAAAAAAAAAGACCCGCGGATCTGCAAAAAAAAAAGTGGGGCTCGGGCAACGAAAATACAAGTTCATTGGCACCAGCGATCCGCCCACTTGTAACCGCTTCTTTTCCTTTTTGGTCCAAGCCTACCTGTATCTAAAAGTTTACGCCTAATCATTTTTGCCCCATGTTCGCGTGAGAAGACATGGTCCTGTCTGTTTATCTGAAAGAGAGTACCAATACGTGACATTGTATACAGTTGGATACCGGCCTTTTGTGCTATGGGTCTCGGAGTGAAAGATCCAATCGTTCATGAAGATGACCGAAACGATGGATTATCCTTTCCTTTTTTTTTTTGTTGTTCAAAACAAAACTAGCTCAGTTACCGACAAAGAGAAGAAGATAAAAGGTCCACCTTTTACCCGATCGTCATGTTTTCTAGCTGTACTTGGCTGCAATCGAGATGATCTGCAGTTTTAGAAAATGAAAACCGTTCACGTGGTGCACGACCGGTTCACAGCCACCACACGTCCATTTAAAAAAGCTTAAAATAACTGATTGAGTAATCTCTCTGCTTTTTGTTCCCAAGGAACAATTAAACGCCATACTGCAGCAACATACGCCGATATGCTGTATCAATCATCTCGTTTCCACCAAAAAGATAACAACAGACACACATATTCCCGCCATTGTTAAGATTCCTTTGGAGTTTGCACTTCAGGCACCATTAATGTCTTACAAGTTTCACCACCGTGTCACATGTTTCTTCGTTGCTGAAACTGCCAAAGGAACAATGAAAACAAGAGGGTGGACTGGATCCTTATATTATACTAAAGTCGGCCAATATCCATTGACTGAAACTCGAATATCTCGAAGAGTGACTGCGACCGCTCCAGGTATCACACGCATGTCGGCCTGCAAATTTCGCAATGGCAGGTTTCCGTAAGCCACAATGCGCTCGACGATGGCTGTGACAATGAGTCATCATTGCCAACATTCAAACTGCTCTGGCACGCCAGTTTACATGAAGCCAATAATTTGACAGATATGAAGATTCTTGCACGCTTGAAGTGATGGAAAGAGTCAAGTTTTCCTATGACTTTGCATCCTTCATATAACCTATGTCTCATCGATTCACTTGTGCTGAAGTGGAAGGGCAATAGAAGGATTCCTAATCCACGTGACAGCTTATGCTGTGAGTTATTTGCATTGTATAGCCAATCATGCCGGAATCAGCAGGATGCTGCAAGCAAGAAAGTGATTGGTGCTCGATACTTATCTTGAAAGCATGTGGCCTCTTTGCAAACGAATAATAGGATCATGCACTGGTCCTTGACGAACAGTTATGGGGTAGTCTATGAATCCTACTAGGAAATTATCACAGCCCAAATTGACCAACCAGTTTTTTGAGGAAGCATTGACCCCTGAAGGGTTTCAAATAAATGGATCACGTAATGGGTGCCTGGAAAATCCAGCAGTGCTTCACTGTGTCCGGGAGCTTACTCCATCGATTGACTGCTTACTTCCGTTTTTCCTGTATCCAACTCACCCTGTTTATTTCCGTGTAGTAAAGGAAAAACAGGGTCTGCATGCAGGGGAATGGGTCGTCATCGACAGCGGAGGGGGATAATTCAAAAATCAGGTTACAGGCTACGCTACTTGCTACTGTGTCTCTCAAAATGAAAGCAAAACGAGCCATGGAAAAGTGCATCAGAATATGCTCACTTCTTTTGTATTCCCTGTGGCACATATGCTGTCAAAGTAATAGCAATGTCAAGCTTCGATGACAATGGGTTTAGCAACTAGGTTGAGCTGTTATACGTGGAGTAGCAGTCAATGTTCAATGCAAACCAGCCTTTCGCCGCAAACCAGCTTTTAACCTTGGAGTATAAGCACAAAGGCACAGCCGATAGGTGAGAACACACAAGAACCCAATCGCTCTCAATGATCTCGAATTTTCCGTTCTCAAAGCAAAAATTTTTATGTAATTATGTGGAAAAAGAAAACTAAAGCAAACAAGAATAAGACTGTAGGGGTGCAAGTGAATTATTTGAACGGATGACAATCCCCAGTAGAATGTAAGGTGATAGGTTGGGCTTGTGCATGCGTTTGGCCTGCGTCGCCTGCGTAAGGATCGCGGGTTGTCTTGAAGTATGTGCCGAGGCGAGACAGAATTAAGCTAAGCAAAAAAAAAAAAAAAAAAAAACCAAAAAAAAAACATTATGTGGGAAAAGAAACAAGGTGTGTAAGACTGTGCATGGTTGCCTAGACAACAACAAAATAAAAATCCAAAAAGAAAAAGCAAACTCAGAGAAAAGTGCAACTATGAACAAAAATAAGGAAAAGAAAAACAGTGCGGGTACGAGTGCGTGAAGGGATGTTGGAAACTCTTTTTTTAATCGGTTGCCGAGGTTTCGGCGGTGTAAGCTTTGATGCGTGCGATCAAGCCATTGACTTCACCTCGGCATCGGGTCACTGCAAACTGGAAATTATCGGTTTGCCTTGTCGATTGGTCCACATCGTCAAGAAGGGCTTGCAGTTCGGCCCGAATTCGATCGAGGAAGGTTTGCGTATTGTTTTCCATTTGCCGTCGTACCAAGGTAAGTTGGGTCATGAGTTGTTGCCGGGTCAATGCTCGCTGACTGACCTTGGTTTCCATTAGTTTCACCATGGTTTGACTTTTTTCCGTCATCGTCTGTATTTGCATATGCACGAGCGATAAATCTTGCTTCAAGCTCACGACTTCACGATCGAAGCGGGATTTTAACATGTCGACGGATTGCTTCAGGACATGTTGCTGGCGTACTACCAGGTCCCGTTCCGCCACCGCCACATTACGGTCGCGTTCCAGGACTTGCTCTTTTCGACGCAGATCCTCCAGCTGCTTGCGAGAAGCAAGGGCTTCGTCCTTGAATTTCTTCACTTTGGATTCCAAATCCGTCGACGATCGCTTTGTATCATTTAACCGATGTTGCTTGGTTTCCAAAATGTGCATTAATTCCTGAATCGATTTCCGATATTCCGCATTACACTCAATGTAGCTCTGTGCTTCGAGCTCATACTGACGCTTGGTCTGTCGTATCGTTTCAAGCTACAAGATGTTAAGTTTACAAGCTTAAAATCAATTCCCAGGAAATTCATGCAAAAAAAAAAGAGGCAAATTCAAAAAATTTACTTGTGATTTAGTGGCCATGACTTCCTTCTGAATACTGTCCAAGGTCGCTTGCAACTGTTCAATGACTCGTGTGGATCGTGATGAGGTCGAAAGGGAGGGCTGAGGATGCACCACGGGTGATGGGGCCAGGAGAGGCGACAGCATAAAACTTCCACTGTGCGGAATGGATTCTTGAACATGAAGCATGATAAACTGGCTAGACCCGTCTTGAAAATAGAAGCAGAGATGAAATAGAACAGAAAAAGTAGGTCGACCAGAGAAATGGAAAGAAAAAACAAGTGTTTATAAAAGGTCAGTGACCAATGAATTAGGATTGAGGGAATAAGAAGAGAGAGAGAGATTGAGAGAGAGAGAATCCCAGAGAATAAAAAATAAAAAATGTACCAAGGTTCTGCTCGATCCCCACGAAGAACAACGGAGCAGAGAAAACAAACACGAGCGCAAGTTGCAGAAAAGGGGGGTCTTTTTTTCACCAAAAGGGCCTTCAAAAAAAAAGAGGAGAATATTCTTGAGCAAAAAAAAAAAAAGTATACTGCGATAATAACTTGAATTGGACAAAGATGTCAATCATGCATTCTTTTTTATATACATATATAAACAAAACCGAACAGCTACTCAGCGTCCGATCAACACAACAACGGTTGCTATATTTGGATGGTGTGTCTCCAATGGACTAATTCAGGGCTTCAAAATCGTACAAGATAAGTAAAGTCGGTTCAGCCAATGGATGGCAAGAAAAAAAAGGCAGATTAGCAGGGGTTCAACATCAAGCGAATAACCTTCTTTTACTGTAACTCCTGCAGTGGATTTTGAATCTGCCCCTTCATCATCCTCAAAGACCCTCATATGAAAGACGCTCTTGGTCTTGCTCGTTATGGAATACTACCATTGGGCATATCCCTCGACTGCTCTACGAATCCCGTCTCCCCTTTTGCTACACATCCACCCATATAATAGGTATCGATGTTTATATATATAAAAAAGCAGAATATCCTTGATCGCCACCCATAAGCTGCATGCAAATGCCGACCATGGTTGTCTTTTTATATAGGTTTATTTCATGCATGTCAAAGCTGATCGGTTTGCTGAGTGGCAGTGATGACGTATAGACCGTCATGAAATTTCGGGGTAAATGCCCATTCCCAAAAAAGGCTCAAAATCAGGTTCAACTTGAATCACGTCCAATATTCCACCATGGGAGACATAACGCCGTCTACTAAGCGTATCAAGCTCTCATTGGAGCCTTCGCTTGAACACAAAGCCGTCGATATCACGGATACCGGTGAAGAAATCCTGAAAGAGTGAGCTTGGGGGACCAATGACTTGTGTTTTGCATGCTACACGATTATTGATCACTCTCCATTCGTATAGTCAAGTTCCCTTGCAGGAGAAATTGATGCAAAATGTCGATCGCATTTGGTTTGAACGCGGTGATTGGCGTGACATTTCCGAATCTAAACTTGAAACTGCCATTGACACGACCGATGACACTGAATCGCCGGTCCAAGCAGACACCACCGAAACACCACGTCCCAACGATCCACTATCGAATGCCATGGCCCCACCCCCAGGACTTGATATCATTCGTTTGCGTGAATCTGTTATCAATAAGCTCTTGTAAGCCAAGAGATGAATCCTATTGCATTGACGTTCTTGGGTTGCTTATTCCGGATGCAAATGGTCTTTTTTTTTTTTAGTCATGCCAAGAGTGAAATCGATGTTGCTTTAGATGTCATCAACATTTTGGCGGCGGGCAATCGACCTACCAGTGCACCCAAAGATCTCGTTCTACCTTCCGAGTCGCTTCATGCCACTTATGTTTCCAAACCAAAACCCACCACAAAAGCCCAACTGGAAGCGGCTCAGCTCACGCTAGGTCTGAAGCGCAAGGTACAGTCATCAGTTTGCGAACGTGAAAATGAGCCGCTGATATACGAATTATAATTGCTGTAGCAACAAAAAACGGCAGCCGAGTTTTTGAAGACACGCGCAGCCGCGCTTCGCACTCTTGTTGATAAGGAACATGCTTTTTGGGAAGAGGCTATGAACCTGCGTGGCAACAACTGGTTAATGCAAGCTTCCGGCACGGGCAGCTCGTCTTTTCTCATTCAGTACGGATTCTCGGATGGTAAAAAGATATTTTGATTGGATGGTTGTATGACAAAATGTTTATTTGGCATGGAATCTTTTGTGTGGTCGTGATAGTGGGGTCCGAGTTCAAGGAGACCTCGGTCGGAGAAATGGCACGCATGGATGACGACGATACCAATGGCGACGCCAGTTCGGATGTTCGATTGACTTTACCGCATAATGTACCACAAAAAACATCGGTCAAGATTCATCATGACCCATCCAACGGGTTTGGACTTTACTATCCGCAAACAGACAGTGATCGGATGTACGAACCAACTCCCGCCATGCAGAATAACAAGGATTTACAAGGTACATTGCACGACATTCCCAGTGATTTAAGGTACTTGACCATGAATGACTGACCGACCGGTTCTCTGATGTTACCAGTTTTCCATCTTCACACGGCATCCGGCACTGACGTACAACGTCAGTTACAAGATGCACAAGCAACCGTGTTTGATGCAGAATTGTTTGCAGAGGTAAACAAAGAAAAAAAAACCGGTTCGTTTGCATTTTACAGTCAATTTCTCATGGATGAGGCCATGATTTGGTTTTTCTTTGGTAGATTTTGGCGGAAGCTCAAACATTGAGTAGTAACGTTCGCTTTGGTGATAATGAGATTACCATCAACATCGATGGGCAGATGGATTTATCCATTCAAAAACGGGACATTCAACGATCCGAAACGGACAACTTACCGTCTAATTCATCCATGATGCCGGTAGATAACTTGGCGGGCAGTACAGTGAATATTGCCTTACGGCTACTCCTCATCCAACGGCATCGATTCAATATATGGAAAACGCGAGCACGTCTGTTACCAACCAATCGAAAAGCACGACAGCTGCTAGCGGCAATCGGAGAACCAGGAACTACTGGATCGTTGACAGGTGGAGCCACGACAGGCAATGGGGCAAATCAGTCGCCTGCGATGAAAAATGTACGACCGCTAACGATGCAACGGTCGTTGCCTCTGCAAGATAATCCAGCATTTCCTCATGAAGTGTCAGCGGCTGTGCCTGTATTGACACCGGCGTTATCCATGACTCGATTTTGGGCATTTTTCAATCGGATACGCCGTATTGTGTACGACGCCATTGATCCGCTGTGCGGTGAAGGTGGAGTCGCGCTGTCTGTCCATTACAAGCTGCATGATCTTTACTCAGTGCCAGATCAATCCCTCCATGATGCATACCCTAGTTACGGCGAACTCGCTGTGACTCTGAGTATCAGCGTTTATCAAGGGTAATTTTGCCATCCCATACAAGTTTCCTCTTCGATGTTTACTCAAACCTCCACATCATTCTTGGTTCTTTTTTTTTTATTTCTAGACCTTCCATCCACTTTATCTTGGGTCAGTCAGGCACCATCACTGCTTCATTGCCTCAAACAACAGTGACATTGACCGGCATCTCGGAATTTGAGGCCTTGTTGTTGCGTGAAATTAACTTGATCTGTCTGAGAATGGCGTGCAAAGAAGCCAATGATGTGATTCAAACCTCGTCTCTGTATCAAATGGCCACAGACAGCGAGAAATCAAGATTCTTGTGGAAGGTTGACCAGATTGAAGAGTGTGTCCATGGCTCCATTTGCATATCTCCATCCAACGACTCCACCACCCCATCCAAACAGATATGGAAATCCACGTAAGTTCGCAATAGTTTTGGAACTCAATCTAATTCAAGCTCGATTGACTGATCCTTCTTTTTTGCATGTATTGTAGCAAGGTGCAGCTTTTAAGAACACGCGTTCCGTGTTATGATACCTCGTCATCGCTCACTACTCAAGCCGCTTATGAATTACAATTCCAGATCGGTGACGACGTTCACCCTTTGTTGATCGCCAAAAGTTACACAAAAGAGGAACGATTAGGCGACGGTTTCAATTTCCAGGAACGGGTCCGATTGACCATGGAGAAATTACTAGCCAATCACACACATGTCAAGTCATGAGAAACGTTTTGAAAGCATAAAAAAAGAGTCTATTGCATTTGTGTAATATAATGTCATGTATGAGAAGAAAAAAAAAACGAAATAAACAACAGAAATACTGTAAAAAGCAAATAAATGGATAATACAAGGGAAAACATGGAATAATAGACAAGGAAAAAAGAAAAAAAGAAAGAATGCAGCAAAACGATAAGATAGACGCTTGTCGATATGGCGATTTAGTGATCGTCCAAAAGGGAGATGACTTGGTTATTGTATAAGAGTGTATTTTTTCCTCCAAACATGGGCATCAAGTCGACAATGCATTGTGACATCTCGGAAGCGTCGGGACCGGTGGCGCGTTGAGTGGGCAAACGGGTTACGGGCGCATTGACAAAGAGCGGTCGCGTGGCCGAGGTACCGCTGGCCATCATGTTGATGGCAATCTCGGTACAATCCGGATGCTTATCAAGGTATTGATGGATTTGTTCGGGTAACAGACAGGTATACGCATACAGATAATCGGTCTTTAGGAACATGGACTGGGTACGGATCATACTGTACTGCGACGGTTGGCTTCCATCGGATGCAATGTACTGAATCTTTGACTTGGCCGTGCCTTGATGGGAACTGATAAAATGGCCGACAATCGCATCCTTTTGATCGGCCCACGTCTCAAACAAGAAATCAATGCTGCGAACAGAATCCGGTAAAACCTATCACCAAACAATTTGCAGTCATAGTGAGTCTATGGATACACGCTTCCCGATGTAGGTTTTGTATGGCTTACGTTATCGTCGGCAATCAATACTGCTTCGGTTTGCAGGCTGGCGGGTGGGATGAATCGGTTATTGGGAGAGTTATAGCCGGAGGCAATGGTTTCCACTGGTGTCTTGATATTGAGACTTTCGATCCAAAGGGGATCCACGAGCAATCGATCCTTGTCCTTCAAATCAGCGATAATATAAATGCGGTGCACCTTTTTGGATCGACTGTAAGTGCGTAGTAAATTCGCAAAGTCATTGATGCGGATGGAGGGAGACGTCAGATAAATGAGAACAGAGAATCGATCAGCGTAACGATAGCGACGTCCAAAGTCTTTTTTTAATTGTACGTCGCAAATGTCAGTCACACGATTAGCATTGTCCCAATCGGCATCAAGGTCATCGGACCAGAGTCGACCTACAAGCCACACAACATGCGTGAGCTATCATCGGCTACAGAAAAACACCGCTGTTGTTGCTCACCTTCTTGCAGTGACGCTCGCATGTGGCGGAAATTGCGTTTCCAAGCGCCAAACAGGTATCCTTCATAGTTCTCTTTCCACTCACGATGATGAAGATAGAAAAAGTTCCACGGTTTGGTTTCGCTGGTATAATGCAGAATTTTGGCGGTATTCTTGTCGAGATAGCCCCTTACCAAAGCTGAGAAATGCTGTAGAACAAAGGAAAAAGTAACATTTTAGAACAATAATAATCGGCGGTGTCTTGGCTTGTTCCTTACAGCAAATTTGATCATCAGGTTGTAGTTTCCAGGAAGTGGATGGACCGACGAAGCGAAATACCAATTCAAAAATCCTTGATCGCCGCGGTTGTAACTGGGGGCTTTGGCATACACTTTCATGATTTCGTCGTACGTTTCCTTGGACGGTTCCGCCACAAACACGCCGGTATTGATGGCGCCACCCACATCAATGGCAGCACTGAATTGTGGGCGCTCAAATAAATCGTCAATGGACTAGACATCATCATTGGTGGCACAAAAAGAAAAGAAAAAAGCCGTGAGGTTAGACAAGAGACGGTTCACGTTGCACTATTTTTTTTTTACTGTTTGTCACCATGATTTTTTTACCTGTACTACCATGGTATCGGCATCAAGAAAAACCACCTGAACGGAAGAAGAAAAAAATTATATTCGATTGGCGTCATTGGCAGAAATATTGGAAGTGCTCCAATTTTTTTGGTCTCGGCTTTTTACCTTGCGATAATCCGTCAAGTTCCATAAATTCAACTTGGAGTATCGACACGCTTTATTGTATCCTTTGCGTCTGGCGGCACTGGAATCCCAAGGATATTTGACTTGATCGATTTCCATCACTCGTGCTCCCAGAAACTCAAACCGCTGTCGAACAGGGGCCGACACTGGAGGAAGAACGAGAACCACAATGTCATGTTTCGTTTTAGTTTCGATGAGCGAGTAAACAAGTACCAGCGCCGAATCCGCCTATGATTCAATGCAATTTTAGCCCTGCAGCCATTTGAATTAACCCACACGAACGGTTGTCGTACCATCACATCGTCGCATAAAAACGTGACAAAAGCGTAACGATCGTTGGCAGGGTCGGCGTTGGGACGTTCCTGTATCGTAGGATTGGCAGGCGAGTCGGCTGCCATGACTTCGTTGTTATTCGGTGGATGGTCGACAAAGGGAGACGTGGCAGACGAGGCGGGCGAGACGGGATTCTCGTTCTTGTCGACCGAAACGATGCGTGGGTAGTTGAAAGAGGGAAGGAACAAAAAGGCCATAAAGGCCAACACAGTGAGCGCGGCAAGAAGTCGCCAGCTCTTTTTATTCAACACCGTGAACATGCAAAACAAGCCTTTGCCGGAAATAAATTAGTAGAAAAGAGAGAGAAAAACAAAAAAAGAAAAAAAAAATAGATGCCACAATGATCAAATGAAAAAGAAAAAAATACCAGAGGCATCGCGTCGATCTTTTTTCGACTCTGAAACCCGCTAAACCATTTCTGGGATACTCAGTGATGGGGCGAGGACAATGATAAAAATATTTCCAAAAAGTGAAAACCCACGAGCAATAATTCCACTCGAGCCCACCCAATAAAAAGCTGCATTTTTAGTGTTCTGTGTCGCCAAAAGGGTCACTTTATTGCTCCAGCATCCTGTAACATCCGTGGCTCCTCCTGCTGAATCCGTTTGCGGATCTTCAAAATATACCAAAGGGAGAAAAGGGTGAGGAGCACACCAATGGCGGACAGGGTGGAGTTGCTAAGCACCACAATGGTATCGAGATCAAATGTAAAGATGTAGAACAGTTTCAATCCAAATTCAAACTCGAGAAACACAATATCAATGACTGTCAAGGTGCGAATGTGGCGTCGGCAATAGGCGGAATGCTGCCAGTAGAAGAGCATGCGTTTCTGTGGTGGCTTGTCGGGGTTCGTAAAATAGACGGGCCGTAAGGGAATGAGGTCATTGGCAATATAATACAGAATAGGTTTGAGTTGGAACGATCGAATGCGTATTGGAATCAGCGTGATAGAACAAGCAACACCAATACCCGCCGTGCTGTACAAATAAACATAGATCCCATCCGTCAGCAACAACTATTTCCTTTTTCTCTCGTCGCTTCCCATGTTTTGCTTACACAAACGATTCACGCATTAGCAATAATTTCGGATCGCCGTTGATGACCGCCAGAATGACCGACAGAGTGAAACCTAAAGAGAAAACGGAGATAAGCACGGCGCCGACCCAAATAAAAAAAGAAAGAATTTCATTAACGATGCCCTGTTTCTTACCAACAATCACAGCAATACCAATGGTATCAATTCGGCGTACAAAGATGACTTGTAAAATGACAGAGATAATGGTCGGTGTACTGGATAAGATCAGAGCCCACACAGGCGCAATATGAGGTTTGAGGATATAATAGAGCGCAATAGGCAGCGCAGCGTTCATGATGATAATATAGGCGATTTTTCGAATCATGAGCATGCGTCGTTTTTTTCTAGAAAATAAGGATTCTTGATCCGTTTCTTCATCTTCGTCATGGTCCTGTTTCTCATTCTCCGCTAGGGTACATGTATTGGTATCGTTGTCCGTCATCGATGGTGGCAGGTGCGATTGGGAGGGGGTTGAGGAAGGCGATCGTTTGACGAAGTGAAAACATGGCGATGATGGTTTGGCAGATGAAGAATGCAATGATATGCAGGTTATGGATACATGAGAATCAATGATGGAAGGTGGACTTGTGGAAGAGGTGTCTGGAAGAAGCGACGGCGCACTTTTCGTCGATGAAATACGCTGCGGAAGTGGAGCCTTGGGAGCAGATAATCTCCTGTGGGCACCCAACGTATCCAATGCGGTCATCGGATGGGAGCCTGGCTGATAAGTGGGGCAAGGTGTTGATATCTCGCTGTCATCGGCCTGCGACGGTTGATCGATTGCAATGGATCCTCCTTTATCGTCGTCAGTATCACCGGAATGATTGGATACTGACATACAATGTATGTTGGAAATATACAGGCTTCAAAGACGTCAACGAAATGGTGAATAAGGAAAAAGGGAACCCTCGGAGAAGGTGGGCAACAGAGATAAACAGAGGAATGTTGGGTCATCCTGCATCAGCTCGAAACACAATTCTGTAAATTCACAGCGCGCGGGCTTTCTCCCACCCAAATTCAGTCTTTACTGCATTTGTCCAACAACTTTTTTCCGCTTTCATCAGTCCTTCCTCTTCTTAGACCTGATTTGTCCACACCAAATCATCTATCACAGAAGAATTTTGTGTTAGGCAATAACATCAATTTTAGGAAAAATTAGCCCATAAGAATATATAAATGGGTCATTTTAGTGTAACTGATCCTTCATCACAGGTCATGCAACAAAGACAACCCGGAAAACGTCGGCTCGGCAATGGCTGGTAATCAGTTTATCCATGCCACCCTCATGAATTCACTCCGTCGCATAAACTAATAGGCCAGTCGCGGTCCTGGAATTAGCCGCACTATGCGGACTATGGAACTATCCATCAACGGTACGGTTCAGCACTTTATCACTCTCAACTTCATTCTTGCTGGTTTTCCCTTTGTCACCGAGTCTTTGGTACTGTAGAAATGAATTCAGTTTGTTGCACAATATTTATTACTTTTTGGAAATTGTATACCCTAAATCTATTCATTGATTAAAAGCGAGAAATATCTCGTCCAAACATCCAAGTCAAGAACCTGAACATTGGGTTGAGAGAATTAAAAAAGATGGGTCAATCAAATCCAGTACTTTTTGCACTTACCAGTACATCGGAATGAGCATCTTGTTACGCATGCTCACGCTCATACTAAGATACGCCGATCTACAAAATCATGTGTGAATGAGATCATAAATAATCAAAACCTGAAGCCTCGCTTACCTCCAAAACAACCAAGCCATGTGGCCACCCTCGGTAGCTTTTTGATGGACAGGTGTCATATCCACCACAGCCTCCCACTTGCCAATGTAAGCCTACAAAAAGATCATTGGTTGTTATCAGTAAAGCTATACGTAAACGACAGAATGGAGGCTCGTGTTCTCGATTTTTTTTGTTTTTTGTTTTTTGTTTTTTTTTTTACCATGGATCCTCGATTATCAAAGCTGAACCCCTTTTCGGTAATCTCCTTTCCTCGCGCTTCACGGTTAAAAACTACATAACTAGTCAGCTATTTTCTTCATCCAAGCTTGTCCTGGTTGACGCAAACCTTTGCTTAAGTAGTTGGCTTTCTGATTCGCGACTAGACAATAACGTTTAGAGATGCATAATTCTAGTCCCATTTTCGCCAATCAATTTATACCTTGGGCAGTGGCTGGAAGATCATACTCTTGAATGGTGGCGCAGTCTCCCATGGCATAACTGATATGATTCCATGTATGAACTTTCCTCGTTTCAATATGTCTGGATAATGGCACTTACACACTTGGAATCGGTATTTGGGAGTCTTTGTCGAGTACACGTAAATGACGATCGGTTATAATACTAACCCACTTTAATGAGTAAACCAATTTCATGTCGAAAGATGTGTTACCAGGCGTTGTCATTACCGCTGACTCTTGGGCTCCTTTGCAACCTGCGTCATGGATTCCACCAAGGGATTATGCATCAATCCAGTAGACCAAATCAGCATACCGAAAGGAACTAACAACATGATTTATTCCACTTATCGATGTTTCCACAAAAGACCATTTCATTCTTACCTTCTCCTTCTTCCTTTAGACAAAGCGAGTCTTTCTTCACTTCAAGGACATGCGTTCCCGTCTAATCAACAAGGTTAGCTTGGCATCTTTTTACGCTCAGAGTGTCGCTGTTGGTGCCCTACCTTGATTTGGATACCACGACGTTTGAATTTGCTGGTGGCGTAATTGGACAAATTCTTGTCAAAGTTACCGAGAATTTTGGGAGCTACATCGTAAACCGTCATACGTGTATAATCCATCAATTGCGGATACAATCGAGAAAGGTCCTCTGTAATGAAATCGTACAATTCGGCCGAGAATTCCACTCCCTATCGATGGTCAATTCATATTAGCACAGGGTCAGTCAAAGACGGTGGGTGTACTCACCGTTGGACCTCCGCCAACAACGGCGAAGTGCAATTTGCGTGACTTTTCCTCTTCACTTAATCCCGGCTGTGCAGCGTATTCGAAACCTTTTGTTTTTATCAGTTTCAATAGTAAGCGAGAACCCCTACTCTTGATTTAGACTCCACATTGTCGACACTTACATTCAAGCACACGAGCACGAATGCGACGTGCGTCATTGATATCCTTCAAGAAAATACCGTGCTCCTTTACACCGGGTGTGTTGAAGGTATTGGAATACGCACCTACGCTAATCACCAATTTATCATAATCCAGCGTAAACTTTTCGTCCTTGTCTAAAAAAACGACAAGTTAGTCGAGTCGGCCTTCAAGAGCATTAAAATAGGCTATCTTACTGTCATCGAGGTTGGATGAACAATGAATCAGTTGGTTGTCGAAATCTGTAGTCCAAAAAATCTCGGATCAGTCGGTGTGATCGATAAGAGATCCAATATCTGATCGCAAGCCATACCTATTTTGTTACACCAAGCTTCATGATAATCCACATCTTTAGAATAGCCTCGCACGGGCTCTGTAATACATCGGAATTCAAGCGTGCCGACGGATGTGCTGGATTTCAACATCGGATGCATATGAGTCAAATCAATTTTTCTCCATCCGAAGCGGAAATATCCGTTTACCTCGCAAGCAAGGGCGTAAATACAAAGTAATTTCTAAAATCAATAATAGCTCTGTCAGTGAATCATGGTGGATGTTTCTTGGACAATTCATCACATGATCAGCACAGACCTTGGTGATACTACTGTCACGTCATAGTTCTTCTTGTCCAGCTGGCGCATAAGTCCGAAACCTGCATGGTTTTTTTTTTAGCCTCCATCAACTTTGCCACACTAAAAAAGCTTTTTTCTTTTTTCATTCTATTGTTTTGTTCATTACCAGCCCATCCGGATCCTAAAAGCCGAATTTGCCGTTGACGCTAGATTCATTAGTATGATGCAAGTCAGAATTCCATAAAAGTGCATGACTTGCCAAGGATGACCACTTTGCCTGCAAGATAAAGGGTGCGGTTAATACGATACAGATCATGTATATTTCTAAGGCGAGCTATTACCTTGCGATTTGGCTAAGGTTCTTGTACGACTGCTCGTTTTGGCGAACGCCTCTGTGATGAATGATATTAGTGATCCACGATCACAAGGTGTAGGCGAGCTTTTATTATACCGACTTTGGGTAATCGATCGTCGAAGCAGAACCACGCATGATGGATTTTGGGCCGATCGGCTGATGGCTTTATACGATAGAACAAAGGAAACTGTGAGTGGTTGTTTCTTAAAAGGAATACGCATGAAGCATGCTTAACTGGTTGCAAAGAGAAACATTGGTAAAGATAATGAAAAAAAGGGAAAGAGAGAGGAAACGTCTGAGACCCGGGAAACCTCCAGGCGATTTTAACCCTCGAAATCAACCAATCAAAATGCTGACCGGTAAAATTTCACTATCTGAGTCGAATGCTCATTGCATCACTCACAGTTAACCGACCTTGGATTATGTAACGAGAAGAATATTGGCTAGTGCACCTGTAGGTAAATCATCCGGACGGCGGGCCATGTCATATTAACATCCCATATTCAAAGGCCATGAAAAAAATTCCAATTGCCGATCCATAGTAGAAAAGAGCAAATAACAGCGTTGTGTGTAATCTATTCACTGAACATTGGCCTCAAATTTTGAGGGATGGGACGAAATCATAACAGAAGAGATGAGCCATGATCCTGTCATTTTCTGTTTCTCGACCAGTCAGTCAAATTTAAATGATCAGAAAATGGAATTCATAGATATCAGGATGAGTGGCTTTTTTTGTTGTCAATAAACAATAAGAAAGATATTGAAAGAATGTTTGATCGTCAAGCAAACCAACATTTATTGTGGACATTTTTCTTTTGGCCCAACTTTTTTAAGTCTACATTACAGAAATGTAACCCTAAAATGCCTGCAGCCAGATTTACTTTTTCTACCATCATGATTGATGCTTTGAGTTGCACTGGTGAGCATCACAGAATCGTCTTGCATGTAACAACAAATAGGGTGGGATCCCTATCATGTCAGGGCAGCCTGTAAACATCGGAGTCGAGAATTGAAAAAAAAAATGTCAAACGCCATGCGAAATTTCCTTTTTCAGAACCGACTTGACTCATTTCTATTACAAAGAGGGAAAAGAAGAGATGGAGGATGGCTATGGTATCATTCAACATGTTGCCCCACATTGGCTATTCCTTATACATGTAAGAGTTGTTGTTTTTTGGTGGACGAGTTTGGAAACTGAAACACACCAGTGAACCAAACCATGGAGTGATACGCGTGGAAAACAATATAGTTTCGCCATGTGCTTCGCCTTCTTTCTTTACGCGTGCTTAACCGTATGTTAACGATGACTCCGCTGTCAATCAAACATGGTATAAATGCTGATCCGTTTCATCAAGCCATCCAAGCCAACAAAAAGTGCCTTGGTTTTTTTGGATCAGCTTCCATTTATCGCCTCATCTACCTATCTTACTGCAATGCCTCCAGACAGAATCCCCAGAAAAAATCCGTTGCCGCGTCCTTATCCACTGCCACCCACAACCAATCCCATTACCTTGGTCGCTATTGATCATGCTGCGCAAGTACCGAGACCGTCATTGAATGATCCCGAACCATCGCAGGCTCCGCCGTCCAAATAATAAAATAAGGGCCCATTTAACGGTTATACCTTTTTTTTTGTGCTCCAACCAACTCAGCAGCAAATGGCTTGATGTCGCACGCAATAACTGCCGGCGTTCCGATTACGGAAAATAAGCCGGACCATTTTTTTCCTTTTCCTTTCCGGCGCTCAGCACACAAAGCGGTGACCAAGCCCATTGCTCAGTCAGCTTCTTTGGTAATGCAATTTTTTTTCCTCTCCCCCCGAAAAGCCCCTCTTCCGCGGTTTTTCCTTTGTATACCTTTCTCTTCCCCTCCCCCCAATCCGGGGAAACATCCCCTTAATTGTCAGATTGGTTCCTCTCTTTTTTTTTTTTTTTTTTTTTTTTTGGTCGCTAATAAATAAATTCATGGCCCAAAACTTTTTTTTTTTGTTGTTGCTGCATTCGATTTTGCCTCCTTCTCTTTTGCTTTTTTTGCTTTTTTAAACATGCCGACTCATTTACACTCTTCAGCGTATCATCACTATCCTCATCATCCAACCACGATCTCACCCAAAGATGCGGATATCGATAAGGCCATCTATCAACTGCTGTCGGTGTATTTAACCGACCATCACTCACGCGCGGATGTTTACAAACTGAAAAACAAAAGCCGCCCTCCTACCTCGTACCGTCCACAACTACATTCAGCGGATACACAGACTTCAAAGAAACCTAAAGGGAAAAAGTACAGCTCATCAGGAGCACACAGGCACTGGCTAGGTGAAGAAACCCATCCAACAAAAAGATCGCCTCGCACCGCGGTGAAACAACATACAAACACGTTATATCACAACACCTCTGTAAATAGCCTTATCGCACCACTACCAACCGATGACGCGGCAGCCACCGTGAAATGGCGAGATGCCAACGAGAAGACGGTGTCGTTTGCCAATATCATTACTGTCATCACCCATTTAAATGAAGTCAGGAGAGAGAACTGGAAAGATCAAGGACAATGAGCATGTAATTCATAAAATTACCCTCCGTCAATCGAGCTCCTGTTTCGATCTTCTTTTTTTTATTTGTTTTCTTGATACGGCATTTGTTCATACACATTGTCAACAATCACCCGATCTCCTCGCTATTACAACCTGCCGCATTCTTCCCATCGATAGCTACAATATACCAAGCTTACGCAAGACTGTATCTCATCCTTTTTCAACCCTGAGATGGTGTCAATGCACTGGGGGGGTCACAAGCTTAAATATAGAACCAAACGAAAACGAACGATGATCTATTTCCAGATGATCCCGTCCGCAGCAGCCTCGTCTCTACAAGCTTTCGTTCTCCCTTCCAGTATCTGCCCATGTATCCCCATGAAACCATTTTTTGTTGTTCCCTGTCATCCCAATAAAGTAGCCTCCCATAGTTCATGTATTACAATAATGATATCATGCTGTCATTCCAAACGCTCAGGATGGCGTGTTCAACAACCAAGGCGACAAAACGAAGCCCAGCGGGGTTTTCGGAGTTTCAGAATGCGACACCAAACTGTAACCATGACTTTCAGCACACACCATCATTAAAGTATCACGACGTTTTTATTTTCGGGTGATTTCTTGTCTTTTTTTTTTCACACTTCTTCACTTTTTTCTTTTTGAACTGCACCATGACGGAATACCAAGTCAAGCTTGACAAAGGTGTCGTTCCTACTAAAGACACCAAAATTATCTTGGCCAACACCATTAAAGTACCTCCGATTGGTATGTGCTGCTTTTAAGGAAGCCATAAAAATAACGGGAGAGGAAAAAAAAATGCCAAGCAACGAAATATGATGGATAGATTGACATTTTTTTTCTGTTTTACAGCTATCGGTTGTTGGCAATGGGGCGATACGCGAGGTAAGTGGGACGTTATTTAGTCACTCTGTGACACTTGCAGGCTGCGCATTTATCTAATTGTGCTTCCCTTGATTATGCATGCAGTGTGGGATTGGAAGCCCGAACAAGAAGAAGACGCCAAGCAAGCTTTTGATAAGGCGTTTGAGCTTGGCATCCCTTTCTACGATACCGCTGAAGTTTACGGCGATGGCGAATCGGAGCGAGAAATCAAACGTTTCCGTGAACGTTATTCAGAGACTGACCGAGAACAACAAGTCGTCGCTACGAAGTATTTCCCACACAAAGAACGAGTGGACTTCCCTCGCGTCTTGATGTCAGCTTTGAAGGACTCGTTGGATCGTCTGGGCATGCGTCACACTGACTTGTACCAAATTCACGCGCCTATTCATCCTGCCTCTATCGAAGTGGTTGGTAAGTAAATCAGAACTTTGAGAAAACGGACCTTGCGAGACCCCTGTCGTCACTCACTCACCACACCCTCGTTCATCAATTGTGCAGCGGATGCATTGGCGGATGCTTATGAGGCTGGACTGGTGAAAACAGTCGGTGTGAGCAATTATGGTACGGAAGAAATCGAACGCATGCATACGGCCCTTAAAAAGCGCGGCGTTCAGCTGGCTTCCAATCAAATCTGCTACAGTTTGATGCGTCGCATTCCAGAAACCTCGGGCCTTATCAAACTATGTCAAGAACGCGGCGTCGCCATTTTGGCTTATTCTCGTAAGTTTAACTTCAAAACACTATACACAGGGATACACGTCAATGGATGGCTGAGTGATATCTTTTCTTTTTTTTCCCACGATCACCGTTAGCTTTGTACATGGGTATGCTTACCGGCAAATACCCTGTGGACGGCCCTTTCCCTGAAGGCCGAAAGAGACGATTCGAAAGCTTCGATAAGGAACGTTTGTCCAACTTGTTGACTGCTCTGAAAAAGCTGGCGGACAAGTACAAAAAGCCACAAAGTGCTATTGCTCTGAACTGGGTGATGGCCAAAGGCGCCATTCCTATTGCTGGTGCCCGCACCGCCAGCCACGTGGAGCAGAACTACACCGCCTTGGACTTTTTGATCAGCGAGGACGAAGTCGCCGAATTGGATAAATGGTCCTTTGAAGGTGAAAACAACAAGGAATGGCAGCATGGCTAAATGCTTTTCTGTTTTTATGGAGACTCAAAACAATTTTGAACAATCTTGAATAATAAAGGAAATGAGGAATGGAGAATGACAAATAAATACTGTGTTCTATCCATTGAAAATCTTTGTCAGAGGGATTCACTGAGTGAAATGGCGAAAAGACTTGGGAAATAATCAAGCGGTGCCAAAAACGGTAGAGCAACGTCTTGAAAATTTGCCACTGATATTCAGGAAACTGCATGCATGAGCCTAGCATGAACTTTCCCTGCCGGCTCTTTTCAGTTCATACAGTAATATGAATCAGCAGAATGCCATGCAGATCCTGCATCAAACTAGCACTTTAAATTGGTCATTATGCTTCTTATTCCGAATGCACACAACGTCGTATCTTGTCAATTTTTCTTCGCCGCTGACGTTCGTGCTACTTATTTCATGTCACAATGCACAACTGCTGTGAAGTTCAACAGTGCATATACCGTCGAGATCCTACATACAAAATTGCATCATCTCTTGGCTGAAAAGCGTCACGTATTCGGGTTTCCATTCAGGAAATCTACCCAAGGATTATCATATAGTTTCCAAGGACAATGTATCTGTGTAGTTAATATGAACGACAGCTATGAGGTCATCGTTTTTATATTAGCAATATCGGCAATTCGTGGAGGGTATAGGAGAGAACCACAATGAAAAGGGAAGATTGAGTATGGCCGCCATAGCGATAAATTGAGAAGAGACTGTCATTTTGTGTAGGAATGCCGCCTTTTGCTCATTGGGATAAAAAAGTTGATGTTATGTCCTCAGGAAGAAGAAGCCTCTTAATTTTATGGCCGGCAGGCACTAGTCACACCAGCCCGATCAGTCGTTGGCAGAGGTTCTGCGCATGAAGGTTTTTTGTGGCGTAAAATAGAGGTTTGCCTCGCTGCCTTTATACCCCTTTCTCTCCCTGTTCGTACACACTGTCTGTGTTGCATGCCTCTCTTCTTTTTGGCACCATTCAGTGATATTAACGTGTGTCTTCAGCGTCTGCATTTCGCATTTAAAAAGTAAAGCAGCTCGAGTATAGGGTATATCGTTCTCATTATTACATTAAAAGTCAAGGAGATATCGTCAATCAATCAATCAAACCAGTGACTTGGATCAACACGAGCGTTCTTGTCTTGTTCGTTCAACCGCTTTGGTGCAAATGAACAGATCCAAAGGGGAAAACTTAGCACCCAAACGGCTGAAAAACACAAGAGGCTAAAGGTTCGCTGTTAGAGCTTGAAGGCTGCTTGCTAGTTAAAGATGCACCAGAAAATGATATGATTCAGTAAGCTAAATCTCGGTCAATAATCGTTATAGCTCGAGAAGCATTTTATCAAGGCTCTTTTTGTTTCTATTCGTTGCAGAAAAAGGGCATCGGCCGAGGATCAACTCGTCGGCTTGAAAATCTCAAATAGGCTTCTTGACACACGATTGGCGATTTCTTCAACTTTTTCATAGAATCTCACAAATTTGCGGAAAACAGTGCACAATCGGGTAGTATGTGGTATCCTCAATTGTAATTCTTACATAGGGTTCCAATTTATGATGCAACGAAACTGTGCAAGCTTTGCCTAGCTGGTGCAATTGCGGACATTCTTACCATCAACTTCAAGCCATAGTAGTGCCATGAGGAAATTTCCGAGGCTGCACGGGTTACTCTTCTAAAAAACAATTTTCTCGTGGGAAAATGTGTTTTCGGTTTTGTTCAAAGTTTCGATGATACAGCATCCACATCTACCCCTCTGCCCATTTAATAAGGTAGGGATCAAGGAATGTATTGATTTCTTTCGGCTTTAATCGATGGCGAAGCATTGCCTTGACAGGTATAATCATAATCGTAAAGTGAAAGTATTCAGGAACCCGGATTGACATCCACATCGAATGGGTATGGTTCAAAAACATTCAATCGGACAGGACAAACTCTCAGCTTATGCTACCGATTGGGCTAAATGTTGTGGGGATACAAATTTATCAAAGACTTACCGTGAAGGCGATGATAGAATGCTCTGAGCGTCAGATCCTTTGATGAAGCGAAACTGCAGTTGATAAAATGTTTCGTGTTACAATACAGAAACTTTTCAAGCTCGACCGTTATTGCCACTTGACGGCACAACAGATAATTGATCACAAATTGAAAAAAAAAAAAAATACCAGTTGTCGATTTATACATAGAATGCTTCCAATTCATTGGCCGATGCCCGCCATGAAGCAATAGAAAGAAGCCTGCAATCAACTGCGGAACAAAGTCATAATTGGTCCATATACTATGTATTGTCCGTTTTGAGTACAGGAACAGAACATTAATCGGTTGTCCTGTGCAAGATAAAAAGTAAAAAGAGAATTACTCTGGTACAAACTGGGCGACATATGAAAAAGAAAAAAGATTTTTTATTTCCATTATTGTGAAACTCGTGTTATTCAAACAAACCAGATGGTATGAAAGAGCAAAGAAATGAGGGTGCATAAGAATCACAAAAGAAGAAAAAAGTTGGAATCTCAACCTTATTAAAATGTTTGCCTCTGAGTTGCCATATTTGGATATATTTCACCGTCACATTTGTTTGCCGACGAAAGACCGCTGATGATTGGGTAGTTTCAAACTCAATGAACGTTGATTGGATAAAATTGTTGTAATCACATGATTTACGATAAGATCTGAGCGGATGTTGAATTATGGCGCATGATTTGTGCTTCCTTTTGTGAATAGATAGACCATGATACATACACGGATGCAAGAGATCGTGTTGCTTTGCATTATCCAGGCCTGTTCCTTTCTTCTTTCTTATTCTTCCTCTGTAAAACTAATTCAATGTCATCTTCAAACGTTTATTGTGTTTCTTGCAGTTTGCCAGGACATGCTCACTCCACCAACCGCAACTGCCCCAACAACCCCCGACGTGCCCAACAAAGTAGAATTACTACAACCCAAGGACCAAGCGAAGTCCGTTGCGGAGCTTGCCCACAACTGGGTCACCAGCGTTCCAACCATTTCGCTTGCCCGTTGAATCCAGCAAGACTGGCTATGAGGGTAGCTGGAGAAAATGACACTACGGAACGTATTCGTACTTTACCTGCGCCCGTTGCCCAAGCAGATTTCGACCATCATGCTTATACGCTGTCAAGTGAACAATCAGGAACGCTCAACAGTGGCCGAAATGACGAGTGGGAACTTCCAGAGAGACATACCTTGGGACGCATGGATGGCGAGTGCAATTTCTGCCAGGCACACATGTGGCTCAAAGAACGTATGTCTGGATCCATCGCTAATCCACAGTTCCAGGTCTGCTGTGCTCAAGGTTCCATTATGCTTCCGCCTTTGGAGCCTACACCTCCAACAATCGCGCGTCTCCTTCGCAGCAACACTGAAGAAGGAAGAGATTTCCATGAACACATCCGCAGCCACAACACGAATCTCAGTTTCACTTCCCTAGGTGCTCAAATTGACGAGTCAGTGGCCAACAATCGCAGTGGAGCTTACTGCTATCGCATCCAAGGAGGCATCTATCATCGGATCGGTGGCCTGCTTCCGCCAACGGACAACCATACTCCTGCATTTGCTCAACTGTATATTTACGACTCTGACACCCAGTTGGCACACCGAAACGCTGTGACGCCCTATTTACAAAATGCAACACTGCTAATTCTCCAAGATCTGCTGATGGAAATTAACCCGTTTGTTCCACTGTTGCTGTCGATGGCCCATGTTTTACGTGAGTCGGATGGAGCTGTAGACGTGCGATTGCTGATATGCGCGGAAAACACTCCCGATGCCCGCCGATACAACGCACCCACCGCAAGTGAAATTGGAGTAATTTTGGTCGATAGCACCATTACGCCTGATAGTAGCCGCGACATTGTCATCCAGTCGAGAAGCCATGGACTTCAACGTATCAGCGAGATGAATCAGCACTATGATGCTCTCCAGTACGTCTTGATGTTTCCACATGGTGACCTCGGTTGGAATATCCACGCACGCTCCCCTGGCGGTCGCAGTATCACGGTTATGCAATGGTACAGCTACCGTTTGATGGTGCGAAGTAACGGTCACGATCTGCATTTGTTCGGACGCCTGTTCCAGCCGTACATAGTTGATATGTACGCCAAAATGGAGCAGAATCGGCTGACGTATTTACGGCTCAATCAGACGAACCTGCGAACGAATCTGTACCGAGGTGTCGTAGATGCAGTAGAGCTGGGTGACAACGACTTTCAGAGCGTCGGGCAACGAGTGATCTTGCTGTCCACCTTCATAGGAAGTCCCAGACACATGCGGCAACTCTATCATGACTCCATGAATATTGTACGCCGATGCGGACAGCCCGATCTTTTCATCACTTTCACTTGCAATCCTCAGTGGAAGGAAATACAGGACGAGCTGGCTCCTCTCCAAACCCCTGTTGATCGGCCCGATCTTTGTGCGCGAGTCTTCAATATGAAGCGTAAAGCTCTGATGGAAGATCTAACGAAGAAGCATGTTTTGGGAAGAGTCGTTACCCATGTACACACAGTGGAGTTTCAGAAGCGAGGCTTACCGCATCTTCATTTACTTTTGGTGCTACATCCGGACGAAGCTACAATGATGAGCCGATACGTTTTCGAAGCCGTTAGCCGTACATTGCAAGACTTGATGGCAACCAGAGATCCCGCTCTGCAGCATGTTCCACTCGGAGGAAAGACTGTCGTTTTTGGTGGCGATTTTCGTCAGGTTCTTCCGGTCATTCCGAGGGCAACGCGTCCACAAACTGTCGAGCAGTGCTTGAACAAAGCTTCTTTTTGGTCTTCGGTCGAAATCCTACGCTTAAACACCAACATGCGCGTTCAACAGGCACGCTTGGTCAATAACGAGGATGCAGAGATTCTAGAGAACTTTGCCACATACCTTCTGCGCATTGGCAACGGACTGGAACCGAATCATGGAAACAGGGGCATCCAAATCCCAACAGAAATGTTATTGCCATCCTCCGATTCGAGCGACCTCATCAGTGCAATATACGGCGCCAGCATTCGAAACGTTCCGGCAGCCGAATTCTTAATTGAACGAGCTATCTTGACACCAAAAATTCAGACGCAGCTTTTCTGAACGAAAAAGTTATCGAGAGGTTTCCAGGTGAAGTGCGTATCTATCGAAGTGCCGACAGCATGGACTCTGAAGAAGAGCAATTATTTCACCAAGTGGAAATTCTGAACTCCATGAGTCCGGCGAGCCTACCACCCCATCGATTGATCCTCAAAGTCGGTTGTCCTATCATGTTGCTACGCAATATCGATGTCACAAAAGGGCTCTGCAACGGAACCCGATTGATTTGCCGTTCATTCCATTCCCATGTCATCGAAGCAGAAATCGCAACTGGCGTGAATGTTGGAAATCGCGTGTTCATCCCTCGAGTCACTTTGACCAACGAATCGGACGAAAATGGAATTCATTTCAAGCGGCGCCAATTTCCCATCCGCGTCGCGTTTGCAATGACAATAAACAAGGCACAAGGACAAACGTTCGATGCTATCGGACTATTCCTACCAGTTCCGGTGTTTGCCCATGGGCAGCTATATGTTGCTATGTCACGCGTACGTAGACCATCAGCGATAAAAATCTTGATCGTTCGGGATGCAAACGATCGATCTACAGAAGTATGCACCAAGAACATTGTCTACCGCGAAGTGTTTGACAGCCAACAGCTGGATCGTTAAGTCCTTGAATCACGCACTGCATTATGGTCCTATTTTGTATCCTCATTTATGTATTTTATGTTTCTTTATGCCTTTTATTTTGTGTTTTTCATTGTTTCAGTACGTTTTATTGTATGCTTTTTTTGCCTCATGTTCCTTTACTTTTATCCTTATGTCTGTTTTTTCTTCAAATTATCCTTATCCCTATGTTGTGTTTCTATGTATGCTTTTTGTCCTTATGTTCCTTTTGATTTTATCCTTATGCTATGTTTTTCCCAAGTAATGATTTTTCTGTTATCTATTTTTGTCTCTTCCATTTAATATTATATGATGTCTGACTATTTCCGTTCCTGACTTTGCATACATATTGTTGTTCCTCTGTCGTGGATGAAGAACATGATCGTTATGTGGCGGTAGGTCAGGGAGGGCAAGCCCCCCGGGAAAAAGGAAAAGAGACTGAGCTTCATTGAATGTGCAAAGATTTATGAGTACATCAACTAAATCTCACCGAAAACTCAACCCGAATGGAGGCTTATTGACAAAAGATTAGAGTTAAGAGAACACCATCAAGCGGGACCTTTGGATACACAAATTCGAGTGCGGAGTTTTGAGTATTGCAAATGGAATATCCCATTCCAAACACATCTTTAATCAGCTACTATTCCCACTTCCCTAAGAGCAACATCCCTACTACACATCCAACGAACCAAACTTTGTGATCTTCAAGATCACACGCGCAACTAGTCTACTGTTCCTCTCCTTTGGATTGCTTCTCATCATATGGTATTCGAGATGTCTTCCCGATTATTGTATTTTTAGTTTATAGTTTGTATTTTGTATTTTATATTTTATATTTCATGTACATATTCTTTTCGCAGTCTTTTCCTCTTTTTTTCCCACAGGGTTTTTTATGAGGTTTTTACTGACGCGACCATTGTTTTTTTTTTATCATCATGTACTTTATTTGTTTTTCTTTCTTTTCATTCGGGGGACTCTCGATATCTGGAATCCAACTCGAAATTACCGTCACTTCTGGCCACGTCAATATTTTTTACCTGCTCAAGCTGACACCACCGATCCATCGCTTAACTGTCCCTGGAAGCAATTTTATTTTCCGCATCGAAGAAGAAGCTTACCTGGCGGTCCGTATTCATCGTTTTTTTTTTTTCCGGTACACCATTTGGTTCAAAGGCAAGTCCAATTTCTTTTCCTTTGCTATGATGTATAAGGAACATATACTAATTCAAAAATCAAAGTCATATAAACCAACTCATGTCAAGCGATCAATGGCTATTGCAAGCTCAAATAACAAAGGTAAAATATCTTGACGAAAATTGAATCAATCAAAGAGCTTACCTACTCATTTTTTTAAATACCCAACATACCCACACAGCTTTCTAGATCTATCATAACCTTGGGCGGGACGGGACTGAGGGGGTCAATCAGTGCTGCTTTGCGCGTGTTCAGAAACAACTCACGTTGCATGGTATTGCCATAAGGTTGTCATTAATATACCGAAGTTCCGTCAAGAGTTCTCGCCCAGGTTATGCCGTGTATGCGTTAGGCTTTTTGTCTGACGAAAGTCGCTCAATGTAAGAGGGCGACCTCCGGTGGCAGGCGGCATCCATTGCACAGCGGGTGTACGGCTTGTTAGAAATACAGACACCACCTAGAACCTTGTTCTCGTGCTGACACCCGCGGTTTGTGCGACCCGAAAACCGCAAGATAAAAAAAAATGGGTCAAGAAAAAAAAATTAGTCTTTTTAGTGTTTTTTTTTTTTTTTGAGTTTCCTTATGTTGCGTGCGTGGTTTAAGAATGATGTAGTTGATAATCGCCATGGAAAAAAAACACCCTCACCCATAAGCAACGACACTGGAAACGTATTCAAGCTAACTTTGTCAAAAAACTGACAGCCTCAATTAATCGATTGCTGATATCATCATTATCAGCCAAAAGATAAAAAAGATAACCCAATCAGAGAGGAGCCGTGATTAGCCAGTGATGACAAAAAAGTTCATAAACAAAAAAGAATC
Source organism: Radiomyces spectabilis (assembly GCF_025331425.1). Classification (NCBI taxonomy): domain Eukaryota; kingdom Fungi; phylum Mucoromycota; class Mucoromycetes; order Mucorales; family Radiomycetaceae; genus Radiomyces; species Radiomyces spectabilis. The sequence goes on along the minus strand of NW_026251936.1, from coordinate 989,053 downwards.
GATGATGAAAAACAATTAAAAGGGGGGAAAAGAAAAAGAAAGAAAAAAAGCCCGTAGAGTGTGGGAAAAATTGATCTGATGACGGCTTTTGATTGGCTACCAATTAAAAGATCAGCTTTATCTTTTTTTTTTTTATTTTTTTTCAGAATGTCGACGAACTCATTGATGTTCCATTTATTTTCTTTTCCCTTTTTTCCCTTTCTTTCACCCCCTTTATTTTTTTTCCCTCTCTTTTTTTGTTGTTTTTTTTGGCTGATTTCCTTAGTGGATTGAATTGTTCTGTTGTATTGTGTGCTTGTTTAGAGTATATCAATGGCTCATCCTCCCCTCAGTATTGCACAGGAGCCCATGAAATCACGGAAACGGTCTTGGACACGGTGCGTTAAATGCCATGTCAATTTCCGACCATTACTGTGGGGTCATGAAAACGGCCAAGGCCCGGTATGCGATAATTGTGACGAAGTCGATAATCTAAAGGTAGTACGACCCCGTGATCCCACCTCCAACGATGAGTCACCGGACTTGGTGGATGATAACAAATCACTGGAAACATCCAACCTCGCTTCTTGCTCGCTCATCAAAGGTACCGCTGCGACGAATACGCACGATGATGGAACTGTATGTGCCAATTGTCACACCACTACCACGCCATTGTGGCGTCGAGATGCGGCGGGAAAAACCATTTGCAACGCTTGTGGTCTTTATTACAAACTGCACCGTATCCATCGTCCGGCCACCATGATGCGTACAGTAATCAAACGTCGCAAACGTTGTTCCTCCTCTGATAAGACGAAACTCGATGAAAAACGATCAAAACCGTCAAGGACCTCGCCATTTATCGAAAGACGTATCAATTTCGATGACTCATGCAGTGTTATCAGCAGTGGAAGCGAAACCCAAAGCGAAGTCTTGGCTGATCCACCGTGTTCTCCTCTTGTCGCCGGTTTTCGGCATTCTTCACCTACCATGACATCGACCAAGCCAAGCTACCCTTCCCTACCTTCCTTCCGCGAAAACCTTACCTTACCTCCCATCCACACGTATCAGCACCCTATCTATAGTAGTCATGAACACCCGATTCACGCTTGTTCCAATACCATGGCAGCGCTACGTACGCAACGCAACGAACTTCAGCGTGAAGTGACCCGATTAACGTCTTTATTATCGGATACCGTAAATTTATTATCGAAAATTGATGCGGCTATGGCCAATCCGAATCCTCACAGTAATGATGGCGAATGTGGCCTGTGCCCTCCCTCACCACCTACAGATCAACAGCAAGAGCATCAGGTCGCACGATCCCTTCTTTCACTCGCTTCTTCCCCACCGCATCAATCTCCTTCAGTTCAAGATCATCGTCGTTTACCGCCCATCTCTGTCTCCCTTGGATCCCAACACCATCCATCATCGTCGACTTCGTCTACATCGATGGTCTTACCTTTCCGTCATTAAGCTCGTGCCGGTACCTTATTCACTCCTTATTTTTTTCTTCTTTTTTAGTGACTCCTCCCTCCTATACCTGCATCCTCTGCATTGCTTAATTTTTTTTTGTCTTCTTTGTTTGCCTTTTTTTCCCACATCATTATACATTTCTTTCATATACAGAATAATGAATTAGTCTTCTGAGCATCTTTACTAAAGAAAATAGCATTTGATCCATTTCATCATCTTTTTTAATGGTTTACCATGATGAGGAAACAATGAAACTATTGCATGGCAAGTGACCGACCGGAATTGAGGGAAAAAATCAGTAGTTTTCAGAGAATCTCAAACGGAGCGCGAACCAGGAGGTGGAGACTCCGCTTAGTGTTGTTCGGTCCTTTCGTGTGGTTACGAGATCGGAAAAACTACGCATCTTTCATCTGTCACACATGGAACCATCAAAACCTAAAAAAAAAAAAAAAAAAAAAAAAAAAAAAGTTCCATCATTCTCCGTTGGGCAGATGCACTGACAAAAATCAATGATATGTACCGGCTTTTGGCATGCTTCAGCTTGGATTGATAGTAAGTGTTACAATGGTGGAACGACTGATCTATCTTCTTTTTTTTCGTAGTAGGGAACCAGCGTTCAAAATTTTATTTTCGACTGATCTTGCAACAGTGCTTCCAACAACAATCAAGATGGATGTTCCTGGTCAATCAAAGCCGTTTTGTATTTTTAAAAATGGAAGTCGTATTTTTGAAAACCATATTGCTTTGCTTCAAAGGATGTCGTGTCTCTCCAGACGCGTATGAGTATCTTTTCTTTTCTTTTTGACCACCATCAACTTGACTAACGTCTCTAACATTACTGCTGCGGTTGAAGCTTTCAAACGCTCTTGTGCAAGTGAATGAAAAACGGTGTATTTAACCGACGTGAATATCATCCGACGCTGTTGCCGAATACGAACGGGAATTCAATATCGTACTCAGTGTCGAACGATTCGGCGACCGTGTAACCTGGCTCATATGCAAGCACTACAGTGAATGTAGAATCTGTAAGGGTGTTGCCGACGATGAAACCGTCGAGGACGAAGAAGCTACAGGCCAGCGTTGTATCACGGGCAAATCAAGACAAAAAACTGGATGCCAATTTCACACTAGCCTGATTTAGAGTTCCATTCTGGAGTGTACCAAGTGTTGGCCTTTGTAAAAAGCAATGGCAAAATCAAGACGAGCCTCAGTGCGTGCTTGCAACTGCGAAAAGCAAACCTCTCCGAGATTAACATGTTTGTCAGCAAGAGCGTCGATACAGCTGCTCCAGTGACAAATGCTGCACTCAAAAATATTGAACAGGTGACGATTACCGAACTGGAAGGTAATATCTGATATTTTGTTGAGAATCATAGTCACTGCGCATGTCTAAGTACTTGTCTTTTGAAAAGCTCGCCGCAACTGTGATGCCATCGCGATGACAAGCCAAGGAAACTCCTCGTCCTCATATCCAACGTTCATTGAATCCTATTGTAATTTATCAATGGGACCGTTACTTGGATAAGATACTGCTTGCCCTAAGAACATTGAAGATAGAAGCGACCGGACAGATTCCTGCTTTCCTCCTATTTGGATATAAAATGAAGACTCCTGCGACTTGGTCGACGCCGATACAAAGATATGTCGCAGGTGACTACGAAGAAGACGTGGCCAAGAGGATAGAATTCATTCCCGCCGATACTTTTCGTGGCCAAAAAGAACGGAGAAATACGAATCTGCGACGACTGTCGAAAGCTCAACAAGATGACCATCAAAGATAATCTTTCCGTTACCGCATATCGACGATTAAATTGATTCTGTTGCCGGTGCCCAATATTCCAGCACTCTGGATGCCGCATCTGGTTTTTGGCAAATACCGATGGCCGAGGATTCAATCCCAAAAACCGGTTTAACAAAGTACGGACCCTTCGAATTTTTAGTCATGCCGTTTCGTTTGACTAGCGCGCCTGCCACATTCGATAAAGATTTGAGAAGAATACGAGAAGAAGCAAGACAAAAGTCCAATGCAAAGTTAATGGCGAAGAAGTACTATGATCAAACGGCAAGATCTCCTTTCCAGATTGGTGACTACGTTTGGATGAAGGATATGACGTCTCACAGACAGATGAATCGGTCCATTCGTGGTGGTGAAAGTGAATGCTCGAAGCGGTACGCATCATTTAGAAGGTGCAAGGAATCAACAGCGATTGAAGGGTGCGGTAAACGGTGACGTTTTGTTGCCTTACCACGGATCGACAAGAATGATACTAGAGGTCCAACCCGCCTACGCACGGTTTAAAGCCTGGGTATCTCAACGAAGTCCGCATATGGCCGCGGCTTGGCGGGGGTATTTATGAATGCCAAAGTTATACAAGCCTAGGCCAACTGGGATTTTCGTATTTTGGTGCCTGAATACGTTGGTATTTATCTCGCGACGTTGGCATGCTTGGGTGACAAGACATCGATGAATTTGTCTTTTCCTTCTTTTTCGGCGTCGAAGTGCGAATCCTGAGTCCCGTTATTTTATTACGAGGTCCGACTGATGGTTATTCATGGGTGTCATAACGGCTGCTCATTCCCTTTTGAAGGTGTCAGGGGATGTTCAGCCCTATTCAATGTGCCATGTGACCCGTTCCGCAGCAGATGAACTTAGACGCGCTCTTTGATCACCGCTACAACAGTGACCATGATCACAGTAATGAGCTCGATGAAAACGAAACGTCTTTCCTCAGCGACGATCATCGCACTACGCGTCGATTTATCTGCACTCTCAAGAACATGGGACTGTGATATCAACGGGCATTGTGAATCCATGGGCAGTCGGCGATACGGACGTAACTGGGGTGCTGAGTCGATGAAGGGTGGATCGGTTGACGATCTTTCGGATTTGCGCATCTTGACCCTACATTTCATCTTTTGCTTCTCGTTGGAAAAGAGCTCCTCCTGCACCTGGTGGCTGACGCCGCCACACACCAGGCAATAATGAATGATCTATACCCTCTCTTGACGACCTGCATTCCAGAGATCACGCCTGAGATCGCGACGTGGGCCATGGATCTGTCGTCGATAAAAACATGTCGTTCTTTTTAGAAGAAGAAAGCCTGCACGAACATCCTCAATAAATCTCTGACCATGGACGATGATATGACTATCTCGCTGCCACCGTAATATTTGACTGGTTTCCGCATCTTCCACTTTACCCGTCGACCGAACCTACCTGTGCCGTTGAAGATATATTTATTCACACACATCTCGACGCGTTACTCTCCAACGTCTTTGCTACTGATCCCATTTTCAAGCAGGAATGGTCGAACGGAGCATTGGGATCCTCAAGAGGAGTTGTCGATCTTATCAAGCCGGATTGGATGGCGTTCGTCCGTCCATGGTTCACACGATCCGACCTCGTTGTGTGCGAGGTGAAGCCAGAGGGAAAGCATAACTCGGGGCCGTCTCTGCCACGGTCAAATTGGGCATTGAAATGCAGGCGATGTTCAACGCACTAATTGCTGAAGGCCTGGACGATCCATGTGTTTATGGAATATTGGTGAAAGGATATACCATGGAAATTTATGTCATGGGTTTTTCCCGTTTATCGCAATTTGTTGCTCGTGTCCTAGGAAATAGTCAATGTGGTTGTCTTTTGATCTGTCCTTTTTATGACCACCCCCGTCATTCCTCATTCCCCGACACCGAACATGCTATTTACAAATTATCATTTTCCTATAACCCTTCCTCCGTTCCTTCCTATTGATCGTTGCCTGTCTTTTGCAAGATCTTGGTCGGCTCACTGGAAGTTTATTTTCGATGCGGTGCCTTTCCACTATGAAAACATCTGCTGCGCTATACATCTTTTGGTCGCTTGAGAACATTCTCTGAATATGTGTATATAATTTAGTTTTCTACCCCGCTTCATCGCTGATCTTGGGCGAGCCGCTCACCAGATGTTTGTTTCAAATAAAAATTTGGACCGCTGGTCCCCTACTAAAAAAAAAAAAAAAGGAACAGTCTTCTCCCTGGCACAAAAAGAAAATGAATCATGGGATCTGCACCTCCCTCTTGCTGTATTAGGTAGGTCATTACATTGTCGTTTGATACTCACTCTCCTTTATGCAGCTGCAATCTCAAACCTTCTAAATGCTTACAAAAGGGGAACGGACTGACCGCTTTGTTGTTTTGGCGCGCAAAGGAGAAAAAGGAAAAAAAATCCAGGGATCATGTGAGTCTGGAGGATAATTGTTCCAATGAAGAAGATCCCTGACTTGAACAATGAATTCTATTATGCGAATCGATGAATGAGAATAATATTTTTGCGCAGACAGTCGTCACTCGATTAAGGAATACTCATTTAAGAATCACTTTTTGGAATTCCCAAATTTGTTATTCATTGTCTGGTGCATATGAGTTATTAACTCGATTTAAAAATAATTCGACTTAGGAATCATTTTTCATGGCTCCCGGGCTGATTTTTAAATCGAGTGGCGACTGGATATATTTATTAATCTTTGTTTATGCGAGAATGGAAATGGATCAGCATTGAGAGAACAAAAGTACAATGGCCGGACTTTGATCGTCCTTGGTGCGCTGAGGATACTGTATTGCGTAGAAGATGAAGATTTACAGTACTCTTGTTGTGATTCTACATTGCCTGGCTTTACTTTTCAAAGAGGCTATAAGCATATAACATTGGACCATATTAAACATATAGGAGACAAGAAGATGTATTTTTATTCTTTTCAAGTGATCCGTTAATGAACCAGCATTGGATGATGAAAGCATTATAGAGAGATAAAAAGGTATAAAAAGAAATAGTTTTGATGGTTTCTATGACTACTTGGGGCAGAAAGTGACCTTGTAACCAGAAGCTTGACACATGAACATACTGGTGGCATCGTCATAGGCAAAACTGTAAGCATGAGGACAGGCAGACTTGAAGATCTTGGAATAGGAAGAAGGAGCGCAAATGCCTTCACCAAATTCACCCAAGCAACAGTGTTCATCACCGCCAAATTGGCTACAGGCGCTCTTGCAGCCGAGCACCTTACCGTCCTTGATAATCTGAAGTTCCTTAGGGCAGTCAGGAACACCCATACAACTGGGACTGCCACATCGATAGAAATCGCCTTCAGCCGGGTTGCGAGGTTGGATAGGATCGATCTTCAGAGGCAAGTTGTAACCGTCGACAAGAGAAATGTCGTAAAAGTCTTTGCCTTCGCCATCCTTGAACAAGAATTCGGCCAAAGATGCAGGAGACCCGATACCGGCATAAGTGCAGTCGTCATCACAGACCTCACGACCCCAGATACGGCCTTTCCAGTGCGGTTTCAAAGTAAAGGTATGCGAACTGTGAGGCGCTACGTTGGCAGAGGTACCATACCAATGGCCATTCTCTGATTCGCCAGCAATGATCGAATGGTCGCAGTCGTTCTGCACAACAATATAAGGCACACCATTGGACATGGGTGCCGAGGCAACCAAACCAGTGGTCGCAGCAAGAGTCAGGGCAACGTTGGTAATAATATTGGACAATCGCATTGTCAAGTATAGATAAGAAATAAAGTAAGAAAAGATTAGCTTCACCGGTAAAAGATCGTCGTCCCTTTTATAGATGTATTTGCCATGTCTCAGATCCATCTATGTCTTGAAGCCCTTGATTAATCGTGTTACAAAGTTTAAACCAATAAGCATGTGTCCTGTCAAAAGAAAGATGAATCTGAGACAAGGGTTTCCCCACCATTGGATCGGTCTAACATCAAAGAAAGACCGGACCCCGGGACGAGCTTCTTTTTCGCCCTATCGAAAAGAAGTATGGATCTGATGATCTGCAATGGAAAAAAGCGGGACAAGTGGGTCTTATTTCTTTTTTCTTGGCATACTTCAAAAAGAAAGAAAAATCACCTATGAAACCGTAACCAATCCAGGGCCACCCATATACAGAATATACACCGCTCACGCTTTCCGCTCAATCGTTCCAAGACCTGAGACAGAGCTCTATTCATGGGCATCTTTAGCAATAACATGATATTATTGAAAACATCACAACATGTTACTCTTATTCTTGATCCGTTTTGTTTAAAAAAAAGGTCTCTTTTTTTTCATATGCATGAGCGATATTTTGAATCTTAAAGAAATAGGAGCAATAATATGAATTTAAAGAGACACCCGAAATCTTTACGTTAATGACATTGATACCATGGATGATTAAATGATTTGGATTATGGTCTTTGGGTTTTGAGCTTTGTTATGTTGGGACAATCACCTGGAATTCCTGAAATGATTCTTGCAATTTTTTTTTCTTTTGAACGCAAATGAGGGTGGCTGAGCTCGAAATTTCGAGAGGGATAAACGACGTCACGCCCAAAATCTGGCTGGAGCGGCCAGGATGAAAAAACAAAAAAGAAAGGCAGCCCAAACTTGGCTCTTTAAACTAGACTCGTAAGTGCATATTTATCATTCATCATTGAAAACGTATTGGACTTACTGTTTGGGTTTTTCTTGTATTTTACTTCTATTACTTTGTATCGCCTTGCCATTGACGTTGCATCGACTAATCACCATTACACACACTTCGACCTATTGTGACGACATTCGTGTACCTACTCCATTCACTGTCTGACTTATTGTTGACCCGTCATACCTTCCAACAGCAATGCCCGTTAAAGAATTCAACACCCCCTACCCTGTCATCGATACCGATCCTCACTTTGGTCGCGTCGTTCGCTACTTTAGAACTTCCGATTACGCCACATGGGCCGGTCTGACTGCCGCTGGTCCCGCCATTTTGCTCGGCATGGGTAGGCTATTTGTTTAATGGTTTCTGTCAATAATCGGCGAAAACTGATCCCAATGGCTTGTAGAAAAAATGAATCCTGTTGCTGGCGGTCGTCATTTGCGTATTCCTCTTCGAATTGCCACTGCTGTCACCGCTTTTGGTGGTTTCTTGTATGCCTATCAACGAAGCAGCTGTAAGTATCATCAAAACCACGGAAAAAAATAATTCACAAGTGTAAGCAGTTGAAGAACAAAAAAGCTAATTAGTGTGTGTTGCATAATGATAGTCCGTTTCTACGGTTGGGAAGAAAATGCCGCAGAAGTTGAGAAGGATAAGGCTGAGATGAGCCAACGCCTCAAGGAGGGCAAATCTTTATACGGCGACAGCTTGATGCCTGAACACACTTTGAACGACTCGGCCAGAAACTCTCGATTCGCGCAATTGAAGTTTGGTAAGCTTAATGCACACGTCGCGTTTGTCACAGAGTTTATGGCTAAATACATTTTCCTATTTTCGCAGCTGCCATTCCTTGGTTCAACTTTGCCAACCATAACAACCATGGTGTTGATACCTCCAAATACTCAGAGTCGTCTTAAACGCGAAACACTGCATAATAAAACTGGTAAAAAATTATACAATTTTGTGACATAGAAACAAACTGGTTTTTTTTATTGCCCGTCCGTGCTTCAACAAACTGGCCAAATGGTTTTGATTGAGTGTGAGATGAATAAAAGGGTCGGCAAACAGATAGGTGGTACCGTGACAAGTAAAGCGGGGAGCTTTGCCGATTCGTGTTGTTTGAGTAAGATCATGGAAACGAATGATTATCGCGAGATCTGCGCTTTCAGATTTTAATTCATCATGTTTTGATGCCCATTGTCGCAGAGCCAAGAAATTTCTGGAATATCTATTGTCCCTTTCGTCATTTGTGATGTATGAAAAAACTTTGAAGGAGTGGTTTTTCATTAGTTCATAATTGATATGTTTTATCCTCTTACAATAATGGATTATCATAATACATATCCAATAGGAACCTTTTTTTTTTTTTTTTTTTTTTTCTTGGCAACAAAGGATTGACACGGAAAAATGTCAAAGTGAGTTTTTGAGATCGGTCGATCAAAATAAGAAGACCTACATTCAAGATCTGTGGGAGCATCTAAGTAAAGGTATCTGAGTTTAACAGGGCTTTTTTTTTGGACTCGCTGCCTTGGTTTTCTTTCATTTTCCGCGGTTCCTTTTTTTTTTTTTTTGCCTTCAATGACCTCCGTCGAGCAGATTCCTGTTGGCGATTTGCACTGCCAACGCGATACTTACTGTCGCGAATTTACCACCCGATGCGTTGACTGTTCTGAAAAGCCGAATAAAAAGGGGCTGTACGAAGTCAAGCTTCATGATACCAGTAAGGGTTTTCCCGAGCAATGACCCAAGGTGGCCTACCTTTCTTCTTTTAATAATTTCGCCCATAGTCTTATTCCCAGAGGGAGGCGGTCAACCTTCCGATACGGGTTTCATCGATGATGTTCCCGTTGTCGATGTTCAACGCAGACAGCTGCAACATGTTCACTTCACTAAACAACCGATTCAGGTCAGCAAGGAAGTCACTGTCAAACTTGACTGGCAACGCCGCTGGTATGTTAGCCTTAAACTCGGTCTATACAAACCCGTCTAATAACATTTTCGATGCAGGGATCATGTACAGCAACACAGTGGTCAGCATTTATTAAGTGCAGTGCTGGAACAAGAACCATACAACTTGGAAACTGTGGGCTGGTATGCATCGAGCCGGGGGGTTGCTGCGCCATTGATGGTTAAGATACTGATTTTTGATCTGCAACAGGAACCTCGGTGAAAAGCGTAGCTATGTGGAATTGGGAACCGCCAAGGGTGGCCAGAAACCACCGAGCCAGGAAATTCTCGATCAAGTCGAGCGCAGGGTGAACGATCTTATTTTGCAAGAAATTCCAGTCATTCGTCACGTTCAAGTGAACGCCGATGATGGCGAGCGTCCCGACAGTTTGCCAGCCGATTACATCGGGGGTGGATTGATTCGAACTATTGAAATTCAAGACTTTGACAAAAATCCATGCTGTGGCACCCATGTTCGCCACCTTGGTCACTTGCAGTGTCTGAAGATCCTGAACACGGAAAAGGTGCGAGGTGGAAACACTCGGGTGTTCTTCCTATTCGGTCAGCGCGTATTAGACACATTGAATGCAAATTACAAAGTTGAGCGTCAGTTGACGAGTTTGTTGTCCTGTCCTCTAGAATCTTTTGTCGATAGTGTCACCAAGATTCAGCAGCAGAGCCGACAACACATGAAACAAGCCAAACGTCTTTTGGCGGATTTGGCCGAACATACCGTAACTGAACTGGAAACGACACTGGCTACTCAACCGTTTGCGGTGAGTTACCGTGATGATGCCGATATGGAGTATGTGTCGATGATTGCCACTTTGTTGAAAAACAAAAAGACGTTGGACGGTCAGGACAAAGTGGTGATTCTCGCTGCGGGCGAAAAACAGGTTGGCGGTCCCATCATTGTGGTGGGTGGCAACGACGATGTGGTGCAAAAGGCGAGTAAGACCGTCACCCAGACGATCGAAGGTGTTAAGGGCGGTGGCAAAGGTCGTTGGCAAGGCAAAGCCAAGTCCTGGCAAGGCATCGAGAAATTGGAAGAAGCATTGAATGCTTTATTTATTTAGACCCAAACAATAGATCAATAATAAAAGAAATCGGATACTGTTCTTCACTCGGGGCACTCTTTATTGTGATTGTGCAATGTTTCTCCGAATTGAAGGCGTTTGCAAACATGAGTTGTTTCCTGTTGCGTCGAATGGTCAAGTTATTTTGCACAAAGGACAACAAAACCAAGGACCAAATTTTATTGGATGATTTTGCGACTCAGTTCGTGGTGGCACATGTAGCAGCAAACCGCAGGTGTGTGTGTGTGTGTTAGAGAGCGTGTGTGACGGGCGACCAACTTTGCCCGCTTCTACTCCTCCCTTCCCTCATGTCAAATAAGCATCTCTGTCATCTATTTTTGCCTTCGCTTGGGCCTCTAACAAACGCACAACGCAAGTATATTGCCAATGTCGTGCAACGGTCCCTAGATACAGAGCTGGTTATTGCGGTGCAGTGTCCCATGATTCAATCCACCACCAACATTGACTCCATTTGGCACGCCTTGCAATCTACACTGGGCAGCATCTACGTCGCGCAGCTAAAAGCATCATTTTCGGCCGACCGCCCGCTGTTCAACGCTAATGTTGTTTTTGAAGATGTATGCGGATATCCTCTCAGTATCGGTTCCTTCACCACCGCTTATGTAATCTCAACAGGTGAATCTTGTTACAAAGTGAATTCTTCATCCTGACACAACGATACTAACAAAGTTGGACTGTTCAGATAAACCGCATGTAGATGCCTGGAACGAGGAACGGGTCCGCGCTGGGCTTGCCGAATTGTCCATTGTATCCCTAGACTTAGAAGCCTCTGCCACAACAGATACCCATCATCATCCACCTCAGGATGAACCGCACCCTCCGAAGAATTTTCATCATGTTGCAGCCGGAGGCACTTTTGATCACATTCACGCCGGCCATAAGATTTTGCTAACCATGACCGCATTATTAGCTGATAAGCGTGTTGTTATCGGCGTCACAGGTAAAAGTTTATATCTTGAAACCTTTTTGAGTCAAGTTTTTATTTTTTAATTGAATGAGTCGATGCATAGATGATTCCATGTTGAAAAGCAAAAAATACCGAGAGCTTATTGCGCCAATTGATGAACGAATTAAAGCCGTTCATCAGTATCTTCAAAGTGTGCGCAGTAACCTGGTGTATGATGTGCGTTGAACCGACGATGATGGGATTGCATGAATAATGGGCTCACGCAATTTTTGATTCGTTAGGTGGTACCAATTTCTGATCCGTTTGGTCCTACCGTAACCGATGCGTCCATCGATGGCTTGGTCTGCTCGCAAGAAACAATCAAAGGCGGTCATGCGGGTAAGCACGAATGTACCTTATTATAAATCCTAGGCATTAAGTATTCACACATTTATCGACAGTGAACGAAGAAAGGCAGAAAAAGGAGTTCCAACCGCTTGATCTTCGTGTGATCGATGTTATATCGTCTGATAATGCGGCCGTAGAAGGTGATGACATGAATGTCTTGAAAATCAGCTCTACATGGATTCGGCAATATGTGTCCGAGCACCAAAATCGATAGACACACTTGAGTCTAGCTTTCCATCGAGTAATTTAATATTATACTTGTCCCTCTATCCAATATACAATAGATCCTATCAGTCGACCACGAAAACAGTATTCATGAGAAATGTCGACATTGTGAGTTTTTCTCACCCTTATTTGCCTGGTTTTTTTTTTCAGTTACAAAGGATACTTGGTTTGTCCATGATCCGACGTACCAAAAAGCCGTGAGTTTTTGGCAAGCTGCTTCCCTTTCTTGATCCAAGCATGCTTCAAGAAAGCGGGCTTTTTACACCAGGGCGATGCAGAATTCTTCTGACGGTGACTTTGGACACTTTGATAAGAACACATTGGGCAATTTTCTTGCAGATGGCTCGTCCTCTTCTTATTTCCCTAAGAACGTTTCTTTTCCAAGCCAACATCACTGCCTCAGCTTGTTGATCCATCGTTCAACAGTACCTATGGGCCACCGCAGCTTCATCTCTAATGCCAGCGTTACTGAAACCCGCTTCAAGTACTGCCTCAGCACATATTTGATCGTCTTTAGGATATATAGGTCGTAATATGAAAATAAAACCATGTCAAGCGTACATAGCAGTTACTGTGTTGAATTTTAATTGGACGGCCATCTTTTGGTCAGAGTGCATTTCAAGGAGGCTCTCCCACTTGTACTCAAAAATCCTTCACTCTCATATGCGCAATATATATCAGCACATGCAATATTGGATCGGTGCACAGTTATTGACGACAAGGTAAGCGACTAGGATGAAGATGTCATCGCAGAAATTGCTCTAGAATAATTACTTTTTTTTTTGCAGATGAATGATATGAGTGGTAAAAAAAAAACGGCATTCATGGAGTGTGGACAACCGATTAATCTTCATCGGCGGTCTCTGCATGATGTTTACCGCGAAAATCACGTTTACAAAGAGGACATTTATAATTAAGAGCGAGCCATTCTTGCACACAATCTTTGTGAAAATGATGCCCGCACCTGTATTGATTGAGACTTGAGTAAGAGACCTGGAATTGCCTTACACTTGCCAAAATGCAGATCAGCTTACCATAATTTACACACGAGATGGCCGTTTTCATACTCCGACAAACAGATTGAACAAACAGCATCATCAGCCGGTATACCCGTTAGTTCCTCGAAGGATTGCTGTCGTTGCGATTCCTGGTCATTCTTGAACTGGTGTCGTTGCAAAAATCGGTGCATCAACCCCGTCTTTTTTTTCGTCATGGTCTCTGCCACAGCTGGATCCGGAGGCGTATCGGAGGATGCAGCGGACTTGTAGCGATAAACAGGCACTTTATCGATCTCGTCTTTGGTAGCTCCCACCATTCCCGTGGCGACATCAATATGCATCGCACGCATGGCCACTACAGATTGGAACAACAATGACGCATACAATTTATCAGAATCCATGGTTTCACGACGTTTGTTCATTCGTCCTGTGAATATGACTTACCGAGAACGCAAGGCAAGCAGAAAATCACAGCGGCGCAAAGAAGAAGAGGGATGAAGATGAGCAGATAGCTCATGGATGTCCAAACAAGAGTCGTATAGAATAACATTGGAGCATCACGTGGACAAGTTTCGGACGTAAACAGAAAGTAGTTTCCAATGATAAACCACAGTATCGCGAACAGATCCAAAAACGATTTACCGCTATAAATTCCTTCATTCAGCAAATGATAAGCTAACATGGGTTCAAACATTGAGAGAGCGTTACCGAGGGGCCCATCCAGTTAATGAAAGATTTTGCTGAGGTGGGTTGGAAGGTGATGCAGGTGTGGAGGTGGGTAAAGTATCGGAGGCGGCTGAGGCGTTGGAGGACAAGTTACGATCTTGTACCGATACATTGGTTGAACCTTGTGACCAGGTGAGTGGATTTTCTGTGGAAGGGGAAGAAGATGAGGACGAAGGAGCTGGATCTGGACGTCGTCGTCGTGAAGGGCGAAGCTGCTGGTAGAATAAGAAGGGGAAAGCGACTACGAGTCGTACAGCGTAAACGATCAAATACAGACTGAGCGGTTTGTCGCATTGTTCATGTTGCCCTACGATCAACACAACTACCGTTGTTACAAGCTACCAAACATCCATTATAAAAAAAGGTGAACTCCTTTCGCCAACCCAAATACATATTTGTATAAATTGTATATCAAAAGGAATATACACTCTATACACCCGTTTTTTCCTTCTTTTGTTTTTTTTATGCGAAACTTTACTTGGATAAAAACAAGCGAACTGGAGATGATAAGAAGAACTTTGCTACTACGAGATATCCGTTGCCAAGAGTCTCTTAGGAAACGAAGCCAGTTGGACCGTACCGTTCGCGACGACGGCGGAGCTACGTTATGTCGACTGGTTGGACGTTCCGTCATAACAGGTAATGGCGTCGACATTGCATTTCCTTGATCATAATCGTTCATGTCATGGACATGCAAAGACATGAAGGTGGAAAAAAAAAGAGCTAAAGAAAGGTCAAAGTAAAAAAGGAAACAAACATATAAAAAAAAATAACTTCAAAATGAGCCAACCCAATCCCAAAAAAAAATAATGATCCCATATCATTGCCTAAAACGGCAAAACGTAGTTTTTTCTTTCCACACGATATCCGCTTTGATTTAACCCTTATTATCGGTGATAATGATTTCTCCTCTCCTTGAGATGGCGACCATGAATGTCGTGAAACAATGGGGAAAGAGGCCATCGTTCAGTTCGCTTACAACGATCTCCGCTTTAGGAAATCTCCGCGTTCTTGCCTTTTGGGTCACTATCAGATGAGCCGTGAGTTCCAGTCATTTTCTGGTTATCTTGACACAACAGACAGGAAAAGTCCAGTGGCCAAAATGATTTGACACGGAAGCAATGAAACAATGATATCAGAAACAGGAAAACAGGTCAGCGGATTGGACAGTGACATGCATCTCAAGAAAAGTTTATGCATGACCATGCCACCAAAAAAAAAAAAACCAAGATTTCTGCAACACACTGTCGGGTGCGAATGACACTCAAGCAAAAGATGATGATAATCTGGGGGTTTTCCTATGTTTATTATTTAAATTGATTGTATTTACATAAATTCAAAGGCGGTCCAGGCCAGGACGCCGGTGATGGCGATATCAACAAGTTGGGCAATCACATAAAGGCTGCATAGTTTACCCAGACTCCGAATATTGCGCTTCATCTCATTAAGATGAAGTCCCAGGCCGATGCTCACAAAAGAAAGCGTCGAAAACCATTCAGACACGTAGAAGCAGAAATTGTTCACATCGATTCTCTTCTGAGCATCGCTGGCAATGACGGTATTGAACAGTACGGCTGTGATGAGAAAGCCTAGAACAAACTTGGGGAAGCGTTTCCACAGTAGTTCTAAAGCCGTTTCTCGCCGTGCCGAGGATGGCTGGCGTGACCGAGATTTGCGACTGTGATCGATGTCTGTCATTGGGACGTCGGTGCTGCCTGTTTCTGCGTCTTCAACATGGCCTGCATGTCGTAGTAATTCTTCTTCCTTTTTGTAAGCGGCTTGAAGTTCATATCGTGACCATGCCCAGGCCATGGCCACGGACAACGGTCCTATGAGTACATTCTGCATCATCTTTACCACAGCCGAAGTATTGACGGCGTCTTTATCGCCGTAGATACTCGCCGAGGCAATCACTGCTCCGGTGGAATCCACACAGCCTCCGAACCAGGCTCCGCTGACCGTGGCGGACAAACCCAATCGTTTGGCCACGTACGGTAGCGCGATAATACTTGGAATGGTGAATATGGAGATGATCGCAATAGGCATTTCCGTTTTATGGGGTACGCCCATACTGGCACCCAATGCGATGGCAGCGGAAGAGCCGCAAATAAATGTGGCACCGGACATGATGATGGCGGTTTGTCTGTCAATGCGTAAGAAGCGCCAGCCAAACAGAGCGACAATCATAAACAGGGAAGGGGTATCAATCCAGCTAATAAACAAAGCTCGCGGAGCCAGCGGTCGCAGTACGTGGATGTCAATGCATAACAAGACAAGACTCGTGGCAATATAAAATTCGGTCTGCTGCGCGACTTTTAAGAACGACGGCATGGGTGCATTTTGGTTTCTCAGCGAAATAAGGTTGCGAAGCGTGCATCCAAAAATAATGGCCCAAATGGAATCCCCAATGCTTGCCTTGTGAAGTGTCACTTAACCAAATGAAAAAAGAAATAGCATGAATTGTCCCTGTTTTTCTTGACAAAAGCACGGTAAAAAAATTCTTACCATTTGCTGCCAATATTTTGCTGACCAAAGCGACGAAGAAGAGGATGGCATAGCCGAGGGGAAAGATTCGCCAGGCTGGGGTACGTACGGCGGCCAAGGCCAGCCATAGCAACAGTCCCACAGCAAAGAAAAGAACGATAATGCCATAGTTGCCTGGTGTGGCAAAAGTTGAAAAAGGATTGACTTTCCAAGGCAGAAATTCTGGTTGTGGTACGCCGTGACTAACCGCGGTGGTAATGCAACCAAAGAACAAGAGACCGATCCAGCAAGGCCACCATTCATCCGTGTTCCACCACATCAACCAGGCTCTATAGTTTGGCGTCGTGGGCGACTCGGATGATGCTAGTGATGGTGTGTCTCGAGACTTTCGAGGGGGTGAAGTGTAGGCTTCTATTGCCGTGGTATCGTTGTCCATGATGTTGTGAACCGAGACAAATGGACAGCAACGGTGTCAATATATAAAAAAAGATGGCGAAAAAAGATTGATGCAAGATAGCCAACTCGTGATTGGCTTCTGACGCCAAATGAGTAACGGCGGAAGTCGGGGTTAAAAAAGAGGGCACTTCCTCATCTTCTTTGTGAGTTGCGTTTGAAGGAAACAAAAGGGAAAAGAGCTGTCACAGGTCCTCCTTTTAGTTGTTGAAAAGAAAAATACATACAAAGAGGAGAACGTCGTCCTATATAAATAAATGGGTTTAATAATGAAGTGTCTGGTGAAAAGTGATTTCAAGCTACCCAAATGGCAGCGACGACTAAAGGGAAGGGAGTTATTGCCCGAAACTGTTCCTCATACACGAAGACATCTTCTCGATTGTCCAACGATTTATGATAAAGATGCCATGCCTCTTCTCTCATCGCGTTGTGCCATATTATTTATAGACTGCGGTACCATGGCATGAAACAATCGTATAAAAGAGGTGTCAGGTACGTTGGAAGATCGATCGGGTTATGTCTGTCTAACTATGCAGGTGTGGTTTCCTGTCATAGACTGAAACTATCTGTCGCCTTGACACACAGATGCAGGAATGTAGACATAGCGACACGTAGGAAGTTCACGCAAAGAGTGGGTCACCACAATAATAACTCGGCATCAGAAAAAAAGGGTCGATTCTTTATCCCGAATTCGGATAATGTAGAAATCAAAGAGAAATGACCCTCATTACGGTAATGACTCGTACAGGTGTGGTTTCCTGTTGTTATTTTGACTGTTTATAGTATGCGATGCAGTACGATAAAGTTCTTAATAGTCGACATGGTTGAAAACTTTGCAACATAGAGTTACTGTCGCATAAGGAAATTCATAAATGATGCTTTTTTAAAAAATCGGAATTTTTTATCCAAGGGGACTGTGCAAGATGGAGTGTGGGGAATTTCTGCATTCAAAAGGAAAACCCAAAGAGCCTATTTTTTCAGTCACAACTTGGACGATGAGGCACCCAAAAACTTGACCAAAAAAAAAAAAATTGCTTACTTTGACCTCTTTACAACCGACAAAGAACTGGTTTTCGTTTGCTCTTTTTTCCCTTTTTTTCTTTTTTCTTACTGGTACTTCTTCCACCGACCTTTTTTTTTCTTTTTTTACCTCTTTTTATTCTCCGTTCCCTGTGTGTGTGTGTGTGTGTGTGTGTGTGCGTGTGTGCGAAAAAAAATAACTTGTTACAAGAATGGACTTAGTACACAAGCCGTCTCAAGACGACATTGGCCGTACTGATCCATGCGTGGATACTGCTGATCCGACATCAACCCTACACAGTCCAGCAAGTACCAATATACCGAAATCAAGAGAAGATCTTGTTCGTGAGGATTCTGTTGACCAGGTACAAATGAACAAAGGTGAAAAGAAGACGGTGCAATATGATCAACATTTTGATGACTTTGGTTTTAGGAACCGTCCAAGGAAACCAGTAGCGAATCGAAAGTGATGGAAGGAAAATCACCTCTGAACAAACCTAAATCGATGGGCCACCGCCGACAAGCATCCATCGGTCTAGGGATTATTACCAACCTCGGTTCGACCAATAAACGATCAGAGACCGATGCACCATTATCACCTCTAACAAAGAATGATGCCTTTTTCCACGCGTCTACCATCCCTACCCCACGACCACCCTCGCTCTTGTCACGCAGTCAATCCAGAACAAAGAAAGACCGTCCTGAAAGAGAGGAAGACACTCGGCAAACCTATGCCAGTCGTATACGAAACTTGACCCTGCTTGGTAAAACCACCGCGGATGGACCTGCTCCTTCACCGATTCCCAATTATCTGAATGCGACCGCTCGTTCTCCTACCATGACCAACCCAGTTGAACCATCCTCATACGACGAAATATCCTCCACGGCTGTGGGTCGTCACACGCGCTCCTATACAGACGATGAGATTATGCCACTACCCAGTCCCTGTCCTGCTGGGGCGTCCACGTCCACTCATTCCATTTCCACACCTTACTACATTTTTCCAAAAGGGAACACCACCGCTTCATTGTCCTCCCCTCCTTTCCCAGTGACGCCGGATGAACATGAACCTTCACCGACTCCTTCCAGTAGTATACCCATCCTTGCTATTTCACCCTCATTTTATCCTCACAAAACGAACAAAATTCCGTCTCTTTCCGAAGTTCCGATGTTGGGGGATGAGGATGACCCAACATATGATCATCGGAAACACGCCTTCGATATACCGATGGTACGGGAACACAATTTCCGGTCCTCCTCCCCACTTCGTTACAATGAAGAAGATCTGATTGGCAAACAAATTGGCTCCTTTCACATTCAACGACTACTGGGCGTAGGCGCTTTTTCCAAAGTGTATCTTGCCGAACACATCCAAGAAGGCGGCAAGTACGCTATCAAAACCATCCACAAAGGTCGCATTCTACGTCACCCACGCGTTCAATCCAGTATCGAACGAGAAATTGGTGTATTAAAGGTATATACACCCTCACTCTCCTTTTTTTTTTTTTTTTTGATGGGACCATGTAAAAAGGGAGGGGCAAAAAAAAAAAAAAGAAACGGCTTGTATGACAATTTTCTTCAGTGATATTGACCACCCGCGTATCTTGCTTTTTTTTCTTTTAACTGCCATTGACCTCTTTTTTTTTCTGTCCGGTCCGAATTACTTTTTATCCATCGTTCGTTCGATCGATATTTCTTCCTCGGATAATCGACGTTGCATCAGTTCATTGATCATCCCAACATTGTTCGGCTCGAAGCGACGATGGAGACAGAACATATGTTGTGTATTGTATTGGAGTATGCAAAAGGGGGCGAATTGTTCGATTTCGTCCAAAACATGCATCATGATTTGCACAAGACCCATCGCAAAGTGGATGAAACATTGGTGAAGCGCATATTTCTGCAACTGGTGAAAGTGGTACAATGGATGCATCGTCACAACATTGTTCATCGGGACCTGAAACTTGAAAGTGGGTAAACCACCTTTGTTTACCACAGAAAAAAATGTGTAAAATTCACCGCTCTTCTTGTGTAGATATTCTTATTCACATGGAAAATGACCAACCACATCTCAAAGTGACCGATTTTGGATTGGCGCGGGTAGTCGATCCGGCATCGCCCATGTTACAAACGCGATGCGGTAGTGAAGAATATGCCGCACCGGAAATTGTGCAAAATCTGGGGTACGATGGCCGTTTAACGGATACATGGGCGTTGGGGATTATACTGTATGCTTTGCTGGTTGGGTATTTACCTTTTCGGTATAATCCCAATCGAGGCGAGCGCGTGTCGCAGTTGTTTTATCGCATTGTGAGAGCGGACGTGAAATGGCCATCTGAGTGGACCAAGAATCCTTCCTTGGCGCCAAGCGAACAAGCTAGACATGTTGTCGAGCAATTACTTATACCGAAGCCCCAAAAGCGACTTCGCATTGACGACATCGAAGCTCAGCCTTGGTGTAGTCAATCTTAAATAACCATGTCATGACTTCTTATTCTTCATTCTTTTTCTAGTAATGGCAATTTACCAAAAAATACTCATAGTTAACAGCTTATCTTCTTTTGTACATTTTTGTTTTTTTCTGTCCAGTAATAAAACTAAGGCCTATACGTGCCCCCGAGATTGCCTCTTGGTCGGCATCGAATCATAAAATGCATCAGTTCCATCCACCACGCATGAAAATCGGGAAATCGGAAGTCTAACCCAGTTTCATCGCTTTTTAATTAGGCGAACGTCTTGGCCAAGAATAACCGTTGGCCACAGATCTTTTTTTTTCTTCTTCTTAGCGTGTTGCAGCCATTCAAAATGGATGTGCAATTTTTATGGAAATGACCAAGGACAGTTTGTTGGTTAGAACGGAATGTGGCCTATGGATTTTGTTGTTGACTCCCTATGTTATGAGTGACAGAAAGTTTAGCAGAAAGCTTTGCAGATCTTGATGCTTTTCGTAGCCTTGCTTATAATTTCATTACACAACCTACTTATAACCACTGCTCGATTTTGGCACCATTTCGGAAAGCATGAAAAAGGGATGCCGAAATCAAAGTTGGTTTGGCAAACAACATATCACAATAGTGATAATTGAAAATTCTGGGAAGGGTTTTTAAAATCGAGCGGCAACATTTGCTTTGTTAAGATCCATTTGGATCAAACGCACAAACGGCAGCATTTTGTTCGATCACACGCGGCCCAACCTGTTATCGTGCAGAGAAGCGGAGAAGGGGAATTCAATTTTCAAGTGGAGATGGCACCGGTCCTGCAGATCAAATTAGTTTATGCGAAAATATCGCAGATCGAGTTGAGAAACCAAGCTACAGGTGCTGTCACTGTGCTGATACGTGTGTCAATTGCTTAAATATCTACGGTATAAGAGCTTCATTGACATAATTCAGAATATTTCTTTTTGCGGACATTGTTCCCATGTGCTCACATCGGCCTTCATCAGTTGCGCTTTCTTTGTTCTGTCGCCATTGCAACATGGTTTACTGAGACTGACACCCTGGACTCGTGGAGTAATACGTGAGCGTTTATTTTCATACCAATATTAAATACATGGTTTCAAAATACAAAACTGATACAAAGGGGCAGGGCAAAGGTAGGGAAACTTTCTATCTTACAACAAGATAAAAGAGAGTGCGCAAAGTCTGAAGCACGTCGCGTCAGCAATCAACCTTAGATTATAATGCACGTTGTAAAGTAATTGTAGTGGACATTTGTTGCTGATGGCAGCATGAATGAGGTGGCGCAGTCCTTCTTTGCATCGCTTACGCGAAAGAAAAGAAAAGGCGGCGGAGTATGCGAGTTTTGTTGCGGGAATTGAGCCAATGAGGTGTTTTCGCAGTCCAAACAGGGTCACAATCGAAGCTTATCGAGCCAATGAGGTGTCTTCGCAGCCAAAAACAGGGTCACAATCGAAGCTCCGCAATTTTTTGACAAAGATATAAAAGAAGGGCGTTTTTACCCATCGTTTGAATTTTTTTTTCTTTAAATCGTCTCGTTCGGAACGATCAGACATAGTCTGGTTGCGAAGACGTCTGGTTTTTGACCGTATTCAGATCTGAGGCTTGGAAAATCGCAAAACCATCCTCGAGGCAGCTGCCAATGAAGGGGTTGTTTTCGTTTCGCGGCTCCGGCTGCTTTTCTTTTTAATTGCCCAAAAAACGTAAATGAAAAAATAAAAATAAAAAGGCTTTGCCTTTACTATTCTTTTCTCAACCTTTTATTGGTTGAATAAATATAAAATGTAGGCTGCTGTCCTGTGGACGACTATACCACTCCATATAAAAAATAAATGAAAAACGCTTTGGTTCCTTCAGATTATGGTCATTTTCACTTTTGATGCCCAAGCGATTTCAAAAATGGTCTGTTACGTCAAAAAGTTGAGCCTGCCAAACAAAAATAGGCGACCACAAAGATACATGAAGACAAAATCACTAGCTTAGCTTAGAAGACATAGAATATGATCGTTAATCGGTCCCTCTGTTCAATAAAGAGTTCCAAAGATCCCTCTTCGTTTTCGGAGTCATGGTCCACGTTCATTTCGTTCTGGTTTTCAGCGTTGCTGGATGAGGTATCCGGCTCGCTGAAAAAATTAGTGGCGTTGGTGGGGACAGTCGACTTGGCGGGATTACGGCGTTCATCAAAATACTTCGTTACTCTGGCGGGATCAAGACGGAGTGAGGAAGTAGTGTTTCCGAAAAAGGCGGCAATGCTATTGCCGAGCATAGGAGGAAGGCGAGTGCAACCCAAAAACTGCCATATTCATATGTTCTGCCTGTCGCAGCTCGCATCCGCTTGTTTCAATTAACGTCAAAGTAGCCTATAGCTTTTAGTTCCACTGAGGGAGGCCACTCGTGGCATCAAAATCGTCAAGATTGTGAACCTGCAAAGGCGACGAGCAATGAGGTACTGTGTCAGCGACCTGAGATCAATAAAGCTACCTGGGTGTTTATTTTTATAGGTGTGTTTTGCTAAAACTGTAAAATGCATAAAGATAAGGAAGTAGGAGGAGGGAGTTCAGGCTCAGGAAGGGAAAGTGATGTCCCTTTTAGGAGCTTCGATCAGCCATGACTTGTTCCAAACTTTGCAACATGGCGGTGGGTACTTCCAGCATGGAGGCCACATAGGACACGTCGCGTTGCAATTCGTGATGAGATTCGCGATAGCACAGGGCGAACACGGCGACAAACGCGGCAGGAGTCACAGTGAAAGCATGGCTTACTACTCTTCGCGGTTGGAAAGAACCCTTTAGAACTTGCAACTGAGCCTAAAATTGATGAGCCTTAATGATCGTTTATATTTCCCGTTCTGCCAGACGTTTATGATAAATACCTCAGTAAATAAGGTATAACGCCAATCCTTCCGAAATGAACGTGAACCTTATTCTCCGTTTTTTATTTAAAAAACATATGAATGTGGATGATGAAAGTCCCGCTGCCATTCTGAGATGCGCTGCGCAATGTACCGGATAAGCGAATTCCTAGACAGAGGCAGCCATTTTGCTTGCAGCTTTTTGTTGCCTTCCTCACCTCACAATAAACTTGACATCCTCCACAGTATACGACCATACAGCGACCAAAGGATCACGAGCAGCAGTAGCATAGCAAGCTTGACAACGTGTGTTATTGTTCTGGAAAAAAGCGGTGATTAAATGCATGGGCTTTTCAGGATGCACGGCCGCTTTCTGTCCTGCTGAAGGTTTCTTTGGAGAGGGTTGGCGAGGAGATAGTTGGTGATCCGGCGACATTAACATCAACACACCACTCGTCAAAGGCATCCAGTATCGTGAGCATGGTCGGGAGTCGTGTGATCAATGCAGGCAGTTCTTTGAGGCTGCGCGGGATACTTAGATCGCCTATTTTCAGCATGGTATATATAGTGGGGGCAGGCTGCAGAAGGATGTAGAAATGGACAGAGAAGCCGATGACCTGTATCGCCAAGATCCTGTGCGAGCGTTGTGTTTCGGTAGCATTTCTGCAAAAGATTCCTATACGATACAGATCCATACAGATGTAATAAATGTTGTATCGTTGATCGGCTGCCTTTGCTTCCCCGTATCCATGGTTCGAAACGGGCTGGAGGCCACAATATCGCTTGATGGCGAAGTCTGGTCGACCTTGGTGAAGGTCACTATCTTGAAGGGCTTTCATTGTGGTACAGCTCGTTCACCGATAGGTAATACCGCTGTCGGGATCATCGAAAAGGCCGTGCAAGAGGGGATCTGCAAAGTTTGTGGACGTTTCGATTTCATGCAAATCTTCCGTCCAAAGGACTGATGGGAGATTTTCTGCCTATTTGGCAACGTAAAATTAGTAAATGCAACAACCGAAAAAATGTTGGTGGGTATGCTCGGTTCAAAGATTATATTGTTATTATGGAGACGACGATGTCGATATTTACCGTTATGGCGTACTCCGGAAACAGTGGCCAGAGAAAACTAAAAAGCCCCAGGAGACCAAAAGGGACAAAAAGGAAAAAAAGAAAGGGAAGCAAACGCTAATAAACAGTTAGCTGTCTGGAAGTTCCACTCAGCAGCTGCGCTCAAAGTCGTGGCAGTGTGAGGGAGCGAACCAGAAGCAGTGTCACTATCATTCACGAGGAGAAGGGGAATGTTCATGCCAGTAGGCAACAGGATCGTCAGGTTTTGTGTAATCCCCATCGGGATTACACAAGGTTTCAATATGCCAAAGGAGTGTGATGAGGTCTGACCAGAAAGAAGGACAAGGAGCGGTCACCGAAGTTGGTAGGGAGGATAGAGCGGCATCAATAGGATGGGAGGTGGGTGAGTAAGAGGGAAGTGACTCCCATAGTTGAGGGGGGATCGCGTGACAGAAACAAGGTGGCGACGAGAAGTATGGTCTTGCATACAATTGCAAGGGCGTGGTTTACCAGGTAGCCAGCCCATACGCCAGCGTATTAGGTGGGTATGCTCGGGCCAGCCACCAACTCACCCAGCATATATTCAGATAGCCAAATGGTTATGCTGGCCAAAATCACCACCAGCGAATTCAGCATTGCCAAATGGTCATGCTGACCAATCACCATTGTCGGGTAGGCATGAGAATTGCAGGGGTATGCTGAATTTTCTGGATGCTGATTGGTCAGCATACCCATTTGGCTATGTTGAATATGATGGGTGGTGATTGGCCAGCATACCCATTTGGCTATGCTGAAATATTGCTGGGTGGTGATTGGCCAGCATAGCCAAATGGGTATGCTGGAATTGATGGGTGGTGATTGGCCAGCCTACCCATTTGGCTATGCTGAATTCGCTGGTGGTGATTTTGGCCAGCATAACCATTTGGCTATGCTGAATATGCTGGATGAGTTGGTGGCTGGCCCGAGCATACCCACCAACATTTTTTCGGTTGTTGCATTTACTAATTTTACGTTGCCTAATAGGCAGAAAATCTCCCATCAGTCCTTTGGACGGAAGATTTGCATGAAATCGAAACGTCCACAAACTTTGCAGATCCCCTCTTGCACGGCCTTTTCGATGATCCCGACAGCGGTATTACCTATCGGTGAACGAGCTGTACCACAATGAAAGCCCTTCAAGATAGTGACCTTCACCAAGGTCGACCAGACTTCGCCATCAAGCGATATTGTGGCCTCCAGCCCGTTTCGAACCATGGATACGGGGAAGCAAAGGCAGCCGATCAACGATACAACATTTATTACATCTGTATGGATCTGTATCGTATAGGAATCTTTTGCAGAAATGCTACCGAAACACAACGCTCGCACAGGATCTTGGCGATACAGGTCATCGGCTTCTCTGTCCATTTCTACATCCTTCTGCAGCCTGCCCCCACTATATATACCATGCTGAAAATAGGCGATCTAAGTATCCCGCGCAGCCTCAAAGAACTGCCTGCATTGATCACACGACTCCCGACCATGCTCACGATACTGGATGCCTTTGACGAGTGGTGTGTTGATGTTAATGTCGCCGGATCACCAACTATCTCCTCGCCAACCCTCTCCAAAGAAACCTTCAGCAGGACAGAAAGCGGCCGTGCATCCTGAAAAGCCCATGCATTTAATCACCGCTTTTTTCCAGAACAATAACACACGTTGTCAAGCTTGCTATGCTACTGCTGCTCGTGATCCTTTGGTCGCTGTATGGTCGTATACTGTGGAGGATGTCAAGTTTATTGTGAGGTGAGGAAGGCAACAAAAAGCTGCAAGCAAAATGGCTGCCTCTGTCTAGGAATTCGCTTATCCGGTACATTGCGCAGCGCATCTCAGAATGGCAGCGGGACTTTCATCATCCACATTCATATGTTTTTTAAATAAAAAACGGAGAATAAGGTTCACGTTCATTTCGGAAGGATTGGCGTTATACCTTATTTACTGAGGTATTTATCATAAACGTCTGGCAGAACGGGAAATATAAACGATCATTAAGGCTCATCAATTTTAGGCTCAGTTGCAAGTTCTAAAGGGTTCTTTCCAACCGCGAAGAGTAGTAAGCCATGCTTTCACTGTGACTCCTGCCGCGTTTGTCGCCGTGTTCGCCCTGTGCTATCGCGAATCTCATCACGAATTGCAACGCGACGTGTCCTATGTGGCCTCCATGCTGGAAGTACCCACCGCCATGTTGCAAAGTTTGGAACAAGTCATGGCTGATCGAAGCTCCTAAAAGGGACATCACTTTCCCTTCCTGAGCCTGAACTCCCTCCTCCTACTTCCTTATCTTTATGCATTTTACAGTTTTAGCAAAACACACCTATAAAAATAAACACCCAGGTAGCTTTATTGATCTCAGGTCGCTGACACAGTACCTCATTGCTCGTCGCCTTTGCAGGTTCACAATCTTGACGATTTTGATGCCACGAGTGGCCTCCCTCAGTGGAACTAAAAGCTATAGGCTACTTTGACGTTAATTGAAACAAGCGGATGCGAGCTGCGACAGGCAGAACATATGAATATGGCAGTTTTTGGGTTGCACTCGCCTTCCTCCTATGCTCGGCAATAGCATTGCCGCCTTTTTCGGAAACACTACTTCCTCACTCCGTCTTGATCCCGCCAGAGTAACGAAGTATTTTGATGAACGCCGTAATCCCGCCAAGTCGACTGTCCCCACCAACGCCACTAATTTTTTCAGCGAGCCGGATACCTCATCCAGCAACGCTGAAAACCAGAACGAAATGAACGTGGACCATGACTCCGAAAACGAAGAGGGATCTTTGGAACTCTTTATTGAACAGAGGGACCGATTAACGATCATATTCTATGTCTTCTAAGCTAAGCTAGTGATTTTGTCTTCATGTATCTTTGTGGTCGCCTATTTTTGTTTGGCAGGCTCAACTTTTTGACGTAACAGACCATTTTTGAAATCGCTTGGGCATCAAAAGTGAAAATGACCATAATCTGAAGGAACCAAAGCGTTTTTCATTTATTTTTTATATGGAGTGGTATAGTCGTCCACAGGACAGCAGCCTACATTTTATATTTATTCAACCAATAAAAGGTTGAGAAAAGAATAGTAAAGGCAAAGCCTTTTTATTTTTATTTTTTCATTTACGTTTTTTGGGCAATTAAAAAGAAAAGCAGCCGGAGCCGCGAAACGAAAACAACCCCTTCATTGGCAGCTGCCTCGAGGATGGTTTTGCGATTTTCCAAGCCTCAGATCTGAATACGGTCAAAAACCAGACGTCTTCGCAACCAGACTATGTCTGATCGTTCCGAACGAGACGATTTAAAGAAAAAAAAATTCAAACGATGGGTAAAAACGCCCTTCTTTTATATCTTTGTCAAAAAATTGCGGAGCTTCGATTGTGACCCTGTTTTTGGCTGCGAAGACACCTCATTGGCTCGATAAGCTTCGATTGTGACCCTGTTTGGACTGCGAAAACACCTCATTGGCTCAATTCCCGCAACAAAACTCGCATACTCCGCCGCCTTTTCTTTTCTTTCGCGTAAGCGATGCAAAGAAGGACTGCGCCACCTCATTCATGCTGCCATCAGCAACAAATGTCCACTACAATTACTTTACAACGTGCATTATAATCTAAGGTTGATTGCTGACGCGACGTGCTTCAGACTTTGCGCACTCTCTTTTATCTTGTTGTAAGATAGAAAGTTTCCCTACCTTTGCCCTGCCCCTTTGTATCAGTTTTGTATTTTGAAACCATGTATTTAATATTGGTATGAAAATAAACGCTCACGTATTACTCCACGAGTCCAGGGTGTCAGTCTCAGTAAACCATGTTGCAATGGCGACAGAACAAAGAAAGCGCAACTGATGAAGGCCGATGTGAGCACATGGGAACAATGTCCGCAAAAAGAAATATTCTGAATTATGTCAATGAAGCTCTTATACCGTAGATATTTAAGCAATTGACACACGTATCAGCACAGTGACAGCACCTGTAGCTTGGTTTCTCAACTCGATCTGCGATATTTTCGCATAAACTAATTTGATCTGCAGGACCGGTGCCATCTCCACTTGAAAATTGAATTCCCCTTCTCCGCTTCTCTGCACGATAACAGGTTGGGCCGCGTGTGATCGAACAAAATGCTGCCGTTTGTGCGTTTGATCCAAATGGATCTTAACAAAGCAAATGTTGCCGCTCGATTTTAAAAACCCTTCCCAGAATTTTCAATTATCACTATTGTGATATGTTGTTTGCCAAACCAACTTTGATTTCGGCATCCCTTTTTCATGCTTTCCGAAATGGTGCCAAAATCGAGCAGTGGTTATAAGTAGGTTGTGTAATGAAATTATAAGCAAGGCTACGAAAAGCATCAAGATCTGCAAAGCTTTCTGCTAAACTTTCTGTCACTCATAACATAGGGAGTCAACAACAAAATCCATAGGCCACATTCCGTTCTAACCAACAAACTGTCCTTGGTCATTTCCATAAAAATTGCACATCCATTTTGAATGGCTGCAACACGCTAAGAAGAAGAAAAAAAAAGATCTGTGGCCAACGGTTATTCTTGGCCAAGACGTTCGCCTAATTAAAAAGCGATGAAACTGGGTTAGACTTCCGATTTCCCGATTTTCATGCGTGGTGGATGGAACTGATGCATTTTATGATTCGATGCCGACCAAGAGGCAATCTCGGGGGCACGTATAGGCCTTAGTTTTATTACTGGACAGAAAAAAACAAAAATGTACAAAAGAAGATAAGCTGTTAACTATGAGTATTTTTTGGTAAATTGCCATTACTAGAAAAAGAATGAAGAATAAGAAGTCATGACATGGTTATTTAAGATTGACTACACCAAGGCTGAGCTTCGATGTCGTCAATGCGAAGTCGCTTTTGGGGCTTCGGTATAAGTAATTGCTCGACAACATGTCTAGCTTGTTCGCTTGGCGCCAAGGAAGGATTCTTGGTCCACTCAGATGGCCATTTCACGTCCGCTCTCACAATGCGATAAAACAACTGCGACACGCGCTCGCCTCGATTGGGATTATACCGAAAAGGTAAATACCCAACCAGCAAAGCATACAGTATAATCCCCAACGCCCATGTATCCGTTAAACGGCCATCGTACCCCAGATTTTGCACAATTTCCGGTGCGGCATATTCTTCACTACCGCATCGCGTTTGTAACATGGGCGATGCCGGATCGACTACCCGCGCCAATCCAAAATCGGTCACTTTGAGATGTGGTTGGTCATTTTCCATGTGAATAAGAATATCTACACAAGACCAGACTTCGCCATCAAGCGATATTGTGGCCTCCAGCCCGTTTCGAACCATGGATACGGGAAGCAGCCGATCAATTGATACAACATTTATTACATCTGTATGGATCTGTATCGCATAGAAATCTTTTGCAGAAATGCTACCGAAACACAACGTTCGCACAGGATCTTGGCCATACAGGTCATCGGCTTCTCTGTCCATTCTACATCCTTCTGCAGCCTGCCCCCACTATATATACCATGCTGAAAATAGGCGAGCTAAGTATCCCGCGCAGCCTCAAAGAACTGCCTGCATTGATCACACGACTCCCGACCATGCTCACGATACTGGATGCCTTTGACGAGTGGTGTGTTGATGTAAATGTCGCCGGATCACCAACTATCTCCTCACCAACTCTCTCCAAAGAAACCTTCAGCAGGACAGAAAGCGGCCGTGCATCCTGAAAAGCCCATGCATTTAATCACCGCTTTTTTCCAACAATTATTTCCTGGTTCGTGTCACGGAATCTGTTTTAGCCTTTCTTTGCCGCCATGCCAAGACTAACAAGCGCACACTACGTCATAGGCCTATGCTCTGACCGTTTGCGGAAAAAACAGAATTGTGTCACCTTGGCACCGAGGAGCTTAATATAAAGAGTTTCATCAACCGGGGATTGCAAGTTTCAACATTTACCAAACTCTCATTCTCAACTTTTACATTATGTTTAATCAATTTAAAGAACAAGCAGCCAAAGCAGCACAAGGTAAGTTGCTTCGACAAAGACTTTGCTTGTTTTACTGAGAACTAACGAGTTTTCGCCTCTACTAGGTGCAACCTCTTTTGGACAACAAGCGGGTCGTTCTATCAATGACTTTACACAGAAAAGCGGTAAGAAGCACCTCTATTTCAGCCTGAGAAACACTCGTACTAAACCTAAAGTCGCAGGCGCTGGCAAGATCAATAGTCCAGTTCTGGGCACCTTGTCCGATGAGTGCCACAAGGCTGCTGGAATCTTGGGCGAGTTTATCAGTAAGTCGGGCGTTTTATTCGATATGTGTCAGTCGGTTAACACTTGAATTCGTCATTCACAGAGAAAGAAGAAATTGAAAATGGCTTCGATACGATTATTCCAGTTTCTGTCATCAAAAACGCCAAAGGACTAGCTATTTTCACCGTGGTGAAAGCCGGATTCTTGTGGAGCGGACGTGCAGGTAGTGGCATTGTCGTGGCAAGGTAAAGATGCATACAAACCCTTTTATCCGATGCTTTTGCTAAGATACATTGTTTGCGATAGATTACCTGATGGACGTAAGTGGGACGAGATAGGGAAAGAGGAAAAGGGAACAGTGATATTCACATGCGCCTTACAGGATGGAGTGCACCCACAGCAATTGCCACCGGAGGCATCGGATTTGGAGCGCAAGTGGGAGCGGACATTACCGATTTCGTTCTGATCCTCAACAGCGACGAAGCCGTTAAAGCTTTCAGCAAAGGAGGTAATGTCACCTTGGGTGGCAACCTAAGCGTGAGCGCTGGACCGATCGGCGCCGGCGGTGAGGCTTCTATTGCTGGTGACATCAAAGCCGGCAAAGTCGCTCCCATGTTCTCATACAGTCGTTCCAAGGGTCTGTTTGCAGGTAAGCTTGTGGATTGGATCAGAGATAGATAAAAGGAAAAGTCACTTATCGGGGACCAATACGTAGGAATGAGCATTGAAGGAACCGCACTTGTTGAACTGTCCAAATCCAACACGAAATTTTATGGTCGAGCTATCAAAGCGGAGCAGATTCTCAAAGGTGAAGTAGCACCTCCAGAAGAAGCTGCCGTATTATACGATACAATCAAACGCGCCGAGGAACGTGATCCTTATTAGTGAATTTTGACTGGGATCGTATGACTTTGTAATTCGAAAATACCCGCAGATCAAGAACGTAAAGTCTCGTATTGTACATAATATAGTAAACTGCACAAAAAAATATAGTCGTTTTCAGATTTTCTCTAAAGA
Source organism: Radiomyces spectabilis (assembly GCF_025331425.1). Taxonomy (NCBI): domain Eukaryota; kingdom Fungi; phylum Mucoromycota; class Mucoromycetes; order Mucorales; family Radiomycetaceae; genus Radiomyces; species Radiomyces spectabilis. Next base: position 957,262 of record NW_026251936.1, on the reverse strand, counting down.
TCCCCTTCTCTCATGAGCTTCTTTACAGCGAATGGTGCGGAATAACCGGCCAATGATTTGCTATGCTCTCTTAAAAACGTTGCATTGCTTGTGCGGAGGGGCCGTGAGGCACAGCCTCGTTGGTGTGGCCCTGTCGGACCTTTAAAAAGTTTTGTGTGGTGTTGAATTTCACTGTCACAGTTGGTGAAATTCTTGGATGAGATTTTCATGCTTCGGGCGAGCATCTCCAACTAATCTCGGACTCTTTAAACGTCATGGATCTTTTTCATTTGCTTGGTAGTGGGGCTTCATTTGACAAGAAGCGTTTCAAAGGAGACATTGAGCTGTTCGATGTAAGTCACTCTTTTTCTGTTCTCCCGAGTCGGTTCGTTTACTGATCGCTCCTTCTTGGCCACCAGGCTCGGCAAGCCGCTGCAGAGAAAAAGAACGCCGCCGCTACAGATCCACAACTTCGATCCCAACTTTTAGATGAATTGGATTTTTTCAAAACGACGCATACTGTGGTTGGTGAAACGAAAAAGTCGAAACGCACAGACGCCGACAGCGCCACCACCGAGGAGCCAGCCTCCAAGAAGCCTAAATCATCCACCATTGTCACCATCAACACCCTGGAAGAGGCAAAGCAATTCCGAAAAGAACAAAAGATTCGAGTCTATGGATCAGACATTCCATTGCCATTCACCTCATTCGAAGATTTAGCCACTGGATCGTACGGTCTGGACTCATTATTGTACAAGAACTTGAAAAACAACAAGTACGATCAGCCCACGCCCATTCAGATGCAGTCCATTCCCATCATGCTAAAGGTATGTTTTCTCCAAACAATGGGCGACTGGAAGTCTCGGTTTGGCTAATAAGGTTCATCTTTATGTTTGCAGGGTCGAGATCTGATGTCCTGTGCACCTACGGGTTCCGGTAAAACATTGGCGTATTTGTTGCCTATTGTGGAGGATTTGAAGAAACCGGAAAAGGCTGGATATCGAGCATTGATCATTGCCCCCACTCGCGAACTCGCCCATCAGATTGATCGCGAACTTCAGAAATTAGCGGTGGGCACTAAACTGCGAACCAATGTGTTGACAAAGACAACTGCAGCTGACAAAGCGCAAGATCCTCAATCACGGAAGAAGTTTGACATTTTGATCACAACTCCCTTACGACTTGTGTATGCCATCAAAGAAGATAAAGTCGATCTGAGCCACGTTCGACATTTGGTTCTGGATGAAGCCGACAAACTGCTGGATGGTGGATTCCTGGAACAGACCGATGAAATCTTTGCAGCCTGCAGTGCTCCAACTGTGCGTAAATCGCTGTTCAGTGCCACCTTTTCATCCACTGTCGAAGAGTTGGCCAAGAGTGTTATGAAAGATCCTATTCGTGTGGTCATTGGTTCAAAGTGAGTAGGATGACCAGGAGCCGGATTCTCGAGTACTAATGATAACTCATTCATTTTTTGTAGGAATGCTGCCACAGATACAATCGACCAAAAATTATTGTTTACCGGAACGGAGGCAGGCAAAAAGGTGGCCTTGCGTCAATATATCCAAGGAGGCATCAAGCCGCCTGTATTGATTTTTGTTGAATCGATCGAACGCGCCAAGCAACTGTTTCACGAACTCGTCTACGATGGCATCAATGTCGAGGTCATCCATTCCGAGCGAACCAAAGCACAGGTATATCTATTAAATCCTGAGAGAGTAGCAAAAACAGAGAGAAAGGGGAAACTTACGGGACGCTTGTCTTTATCTTTTAGCGTGATCGTATTATTGATCAATTTCGCCTGGGCAAAATCTGGGTGCTTATTGCCACTGATCTGATGGCTCGTGGTCTGGATTTCAAAGCGGTCAATTTAGTTATCAACTATGACTTTCCTCAAAGCGTTGCAAGCTATATTCATCGAATCGGTAAGATCAACCTTGAATTCAAGGGTTTATGTGCTTGATAAAGATGTTAATATGCTTGCGGATGTATCACAGGTCGTACCGGTCGTGCCGGACGCACAGGTGAGGCCGTCACCTATTACAGCAAAGAAGATTTACCCTATTTAAGAAAGTAAGCAAACGAATGTTGCGATGGAATTTGTGCCCTGGTGCTGATCTTTTACTCTTTATCATTAGAATTGTCAACGTGATGAAGGAATCAGGCTGTGAAGTGCCCGATTGGATGTTGACATTGAAGAAAGAAAAGCTGAAAAGACCAAAGAAGCAGACCAATAAGAAGGATGATAAGAACAAATCCAAAGACGGCAAAACCGATAAGAAGCCATCGGGCAAAAAGCCAAAACTCAGTGAAGACAACGAAACGGCATCAGCATAGAATAAAAAAAAATAGCATCCTGTATTTTTTGCATTTTCCATTATATTACCTTTTTTTTCATGTATTTATGACCATTCACTATTCTGCTTTCAAATGAAGAGATAAAAAAGACATGGCATTGCACATAGATCAAGTTATAAATCTACAACTGCGCCAAAAGTCTCAAGCATCGGCTGGGACATGGCTTTTTTACATTACATTAAAATATCAATAGGAAATGGACGACAAGTGCATTGTGAATTCGTTATTCAAAAATGTCAACGTTTATCGTAGCCATTTTGTAATAACATGGTGGTATCGTCTCGATTAAAATGAGTGCTATTGCTGGATTGGAAGCTTAGATCGTCAGTGGCTCCAGATCCGTGTCGTTGATCACGAGACACGGAAGGGTGCAAGCTGTAGTTATCCCCACTGCTCAATGGTGCTTCGTAAGGTTGATTGGTTGATCCGGCTACGCGACTGTCAGTAAATGGATCAGTGGCTTCGCCTCTCTCAAAATCATTGGCTTGAAGCTCCACGGGACCGATGCGTACGGCAAATGGATGATGGCAAGTAGCGTGGGCTAACGAAGGATGGTACTGTCGATACGCAAAATAGGCTGCGGATGTACCCAGTAAGGCTCCGATAAATACATCATGCCAGTGGTGACGATAGTCTCGGGTGCGAGAAATGGCGACGAGTAATGCCCCTATTAATGGGAAAGCAAATAGGAACCCTTTATATGTATGCTATCATGTGTCTTAGCCTTCGTTCAACCCAGCCAACGGTCATGTTAATCCAAACTTACTCCGCGCTCATCGAACATGCGCATCTTGCCGGCCAGATAAAAGGCAAGATATCCCAATCCAGAAAATGAAACTAAACATGGAAAATTGGGTTAGCAAAAAAAGAAATTTGAAAAAGTCATGAGATGGATCGATGTGCGATGTGTGTATGTGTGTGCTTGTGTTTGGGATTGTGTCTGTGTAGGAGGGTATCGACTCACATGAGGAATGTCCGCTTGGGAAGCTTTTAAACCCGTCCTTCATGATATGTGTATTGAAAGGGGTAGCGCAAATGGTGTAATTGCTCAGTCCCAGAGGAGGATCGACGGAGCCAGCAACAGGCTGACATCGACTTAGAAAATCCGGTCTTGGTCTGCCGGCCGTGATCTGATACATGAGGGCATATGTTTAATTAAGTATCTTAATTTTATACTGCATGCATTGTCGGATCCTTCAATTAATTTTTTCTTGTCTTACCTTGATAACATCTGTCATCATAATGGTGATGGAAAGGCCCAAACAAAGACCTAAAATGCCGCTGTGAAAATCATGGACACTCCTTCGAAGTCCCAGAGATACACCAGCAATCACCAATATTGGACCGAAAAAACAGATAACCTTTCCATAGACTCTTTCAGTACTTTGGCAGTAAAGGTTTTTTTTCAGCAGGGTTCTATATGACTGCTTACCACCAGCAACCACACAGGGACAGATTCTTGGTGTGCATAAGGGAACATGATCGTCTTATCTGTCAATGAAAACTCGCGGCGAAAAGGAGGTATCACATCGATGGCAAAGAAAACGGCCGTCATAATGACGACCAGTAACCAATCGTATAGATAGGAAAGTACAATACGTCGTTGACGAGGATTCTTCCAGTCGGTTCCCAGCATTGAGTATAAAAGATGAATAAAAAAAAACCACGAGCCAAAAAACCAGGGCTATAAGGAGAAGAATAGCAGAACTAGAAACCGACTTTTTCAAGTCACGATCAAGGAGAATGGAACCGCCAAGACCCATTGTTGCTTACGTCGGTCTTTCTATTTTTACCAATGATGGTTGTGCAACCTTGGTTACCGTAACCCAGGAATATCCAGAACGAACGGAAACCAAATGATCGACTTCCGACTTGATCAACTGCATAAACCGCAATTTGCTTTTTATTTACATATCGGTTGACGACGGCAAACTAGCAACATTTTAAAAACGCATGCAATCTGTCATCTACGGTAAGTTTCTCAATATCGTTCAAGATTTTTGTACGCTGTTCTTTGTTATTCCAAACCGATCGTTGCTGAAGGCTTTCCTGGAGATCAGCTTTTTTACGATCCATGGCTCGGATGCGCGTCTCAAACTCGTAGAACAATTCTTCGGCCCGTTCCAAAGTACGCTCCAATGGGATGTGGCCTGTGAGATCGTTGATATACTAAAATAAAAAACGCAAGTTTTCCATAGTAATTTTGAATTAGTAACATTCTTGGCAATACAAAGTTTGGGCCCGTTTACCCTTAGCAACTCGTCAAATTGTTTTAAATCGTCGATAATCGTTTGTCGATGCTGATCCAATACGGCCAGAGCGACAAATAACAAAAAGTGAGGCGACAGATAGTTGGTCCACAATGTTTCCCACAACCGGATGACGTCTTGCCATTCAAATTCTCGTTTGAACCATACAAGAATCCAGCGAAAACAGAAGAACAGGTTCGATGTTTCTGTTGCCCGAAAATGCTCATAGAGAGGCGGATCCATGAAACGAATGAGAGCGTCCAGGTTTTTGAGTTGATTATGCATGCCTGATTGGTCGGTGAAGAAGTTGGATTGCTGTAGGAGGAAAATAGGAAAGTGTGAGTAACCTGGGTTATTTCTTCTTGTGTAATTTGTATTACCAATTGATCCATGAATCTGACAAAGCCCCAGAACGCCATGGCTTCATCTCCCATGGCGACAAAGAGCGGCGCCAAAAGATCCGACATGCCTTGCACATAGCCAAGATCGGTGTTGTAAAAGTTGTAGGTCACCAAAATATCCTTCATGATTTCCAGATTGGCGTTTGTCCCCACTGTCATGTCAGGATCCGGGTTGGGCATATCTTCACCAGCAAAAAAATCGATGGAGCGATCAGTGCGGTGAACATCCTTATCTACTTGTGAAGCATGCATCAGCGACATATGTTTCTTTGTAGCCCGTTTCTGTTGTTTCCCATACCGATGCGATGTTTTTCATCAGTGAATTCTTTTGTATTACGCGTCTCCATATCATTGAACCACCGCGCTTTGATCCGGAAATACTCCTCTCTGTTTAGAAAATGCAGTTAGACGACGAAATACATCAACCGAGGCGGTTTAACGTGATGAACGTACGTTTTACTTTGGCGAATAGCCTCACGTTCGTCAAATGTACTATCCCAAGGATAAATTTCCAGCAGAAACTTCCACGCCTCGATGCGAATGTCAGCATCCAAACCGCCTTGGAAGATCAGTTGATACATATGCGCTTGAGTCACTTTCAGCTGGCCGTCGTCATTGAAGCAGTGAATCCATTCCTCAGGCGATACAGGCGACCTTCGGGTGTGCTTTCGACGGGGCTATACACCCATCCAAAAAAAAGTCAGACCAGGCTCATTATCCACTAAATGGCACCACAGTAACTCACCTGCTGTAACTCGGGTGCATCGGCCAGTAACCCTTCGGGATCTTGCAAACGCCAGGATTCAGTGGCTGTGGGCTGATTTGGATGGTCAGGAATCCTAATTATTTTGAACTGTCATTCGCATGTTCAATATGGCAAGGTTATACATTAGGGGCCAATCCCTACCAGCGTGCCAAGTATTGCTGCGCTACGTCATATTCGTTCAATGTCCTTCGAACCATAGCGTGGCTAGTAAGTGCATTTACAGACGGTGTGATTAAAGGTATCAGGGATTGTGCCAAAGAGTTTTCCACCAGTTGAGCTACGGTCGACAGATATGAGCTAGCTGACCATTTTTGTAAATACAATAAACGATAATGTACCTGCTGTACTGCGGGAAATTTTGGTGATCTGTGACAAGCGTTCCATAACATTCCAATGAACCTCGTTTAGCGTTGATTGTAGTGATGGCTGCAGTGGTGGCTGCAATGGTGGCTGCAGTGGTGGATCATGGTTATTGTTAGTCATTGTTGCGCTTTCTGTATCCGTTATGTCTTTCGAGGGAGGGTTCACTCCCATCAATATGTGGACATGTTCATCTTTCAACGATCTTGCATGATGTAAGTTTATGCTGTCCCTCTCATTTACCGTTGTCCTACGCATGCAAACATCTACCTTTCTAATCGGACAAATGCCCCCAGAATATCTAGCACATCAAAGCCGGGCCATACTGAGGATGACGGGGTAGCAGACATGGGATACCACAAGGGTTGAAGTTTTTCTCCTTCTTGGGTGGTGATAACGAGATGTGGTTTTTCCCCAATTTTGAGTGGGCTTACGAAAAGCGAATAGACTTTGGTCAATGGGATCACCATTGTCTCGCAGTCACCCATATTCAGTTGCACTGTTGGAAAGTCTAAAAACATTGCAAGTTGAATAAAAGCCCTATTCATTCGTCGAATTTATTTTTCAATGCTGGATTCAAAGCTATTTACCTTGATCGGAGGCTAATATACCATCCAGTGCCAGGAATTGATCCAGATCTTTGGGTTCAATCAGATATTCCGGGATCCATGCCAACAGGATGTCAACGCCCACCTAATAAAAATATAAGCATCAGTATATGGCAACCTAAAAGTATTTTTGCTATATACCGTTTTCCCGGACAGGATTGCAAAAAATCCATGAAGTGAACTTGCGTCGCCTGATTCCAAGTAGAAACCGGACTTGGTGTATATCAAGCGTACGGTGTGTGCCTGAGTTCGGGGCACAGTATGCGAAGAGGAGCTACAAGGACTACGACTGTTCATAGTCAAGGGTAAAGAGAGATCTGGTGGTAGAACGGCATAAGCGTCAGGATCATAAGTGGGGTAAAGTGATGCATGCTGTGTACAGTTATGACATGTTGAAGCATAAAAATGTCAGACAGATCGTCGTGTTTCATGTCAAAATCAGCCACTTACGTATTGTTCGTATCGAGAGGAAGAAGGAAGAGAAGTGGAAGGACAGGGAGGAGGAGGAGAAGAAGAAGGGGTTGTTGCTGGATACATGGTATGGCAAAGAAGCAATGTTAACGATGAATGGAGTGAAGCTGATTGAAGCGAAAATAAAGTATTCCTTGGATTGGCGCCAAGCTTTCATTACAAAAAAGTAGAATTGGGTTCCCGCGAGATGGTCAGTGATCTGTGTGATTGGACGCTTGGCGCATTGACTTTTTTTATCTGTTTTTGGACATTGAGACCAACCCATTTTTGGGGCAAGAAAAAAATAGAATGGCCGGTTCGGACTAATGCGATGAAAAAAAAAAGTGGCACAGAATCCAGGGCTCAGTTGCAGATGCACATGGACAAATGCCCGAATTTCTAGACATTTTCGGCCCCAGCGACTTTGTCCCCTTTTTGCTTTCAATTTTTTTTGGCGCTGTCCCTCTTTCTCTCTTCTTCTTTACAGCCAAACCCTGAACTAGCATTTTAACACGTTTTTTCCGTCCCCAGTGCCACAGCGCTAAAGAGCAAACTTAGATATCCGCATAAAACTCCTACGTCTCTTCTGTTTATTATAAATATCAACCCTTCTCGCGGTCCATCATGGGCTCCAAAGTCTCTCGACAACGCAAACGACAATCCAATTCGCCTTCCAAGAAAATGGACGCCAAAAAGGTCATACCCTCCTCGCCCGTGAACTCTACCGCAAGCGAGAAATACCATACCGTTTCGTCGTCCTCGTACTGGTTGGCAAAAGATAATGAAGAACAGGATCGTTTGATGGGCGTAAGTCTATACACAGTAGCAAATCATGCATGAAACAACCCTGGTGACACTGACCTTCAATTAGCAACACTTTGCTGTGAAGGAAGGATTTGGAGGGTATGTCAACTGCCAAGCAACGCACATAACACCCTTTTTTTTTTCAAAAAGGAAAAAAAAAAAAAAAAAAAAAACCCAATTAAGAATATAAGAAAAAAAAACGAATCATTTAACGATTGACGACCCGAAAAGAAACATATTCACTCATCGGTCGTTTGGATAGAAATGTTTTGCCAAAGGTGCTGGAGGTGGTGCGGTTCGATGCCGGTACGAAATGTTTGGATGTGGGTTGTGGTCCAGGCACCTGGTGTTTGGATATGGCTACGGAATATCCCGAATGTCAAATCTACGGTGTTGATATGAGTGACATTTTTCCCGAAGCCATTCGTCCGCCCAATACCCATTTCATGCAAGCCAATGTCCTGGAAGGTTTGCCCTTTGAAGATAATACCTTTGATTTCGTTCAAGCTCGACTTCTTGTCGCTGCCCTGAAGGTCGAACAGTGGCCACTCGTCATCAAGGAATATCTTCGCGTTCTGAAACCTGGTGGCATCCTGCAAATGCTTGAACCTGATTACAAGGTAACTTTTTCTTTCTTCTGGAGAACCTGACCCGCTGAAAAGATAGAAATGATCGCCACTGGCCAGAGTGGCCCGTTCGTTTGTGTTTGCTGACAGGTAAATTTCACTAGGAAACCGGTGGTGGAGCTTCCTTGAAACTGGTTCAGACAGTGATCAAGCTGTGTCATATGAGGGGCCAGAATCCTCACATTGGAGCTGATCTAGCTCGCTTGATGGAAGAAGCTGGCTTGACGATACTTGAGAACCGTTATTCGACTATCGACCATAGCGAGGACACCAAACTGGCGGCGGAATGGATCTGGGACTGGTGCTATTTTGCAAAGGTGACTTGCGAAGTCATTGGACCCGTGGTGGGCGTTTCCCAAGAAGACTACCCTCAATTCCTGAAAGATATTGAATCATCCATGAAGGAGTATCACTTTACAACTCACGGTTACTGTGTGGTTGGACAAAAATCATCGTAATTTTACTAAAAAGCTAGAATAAACAAACATTTTGCATTTTTCGCTTTTTTCGTTTTTGCATAAATTCAATACTTTCTATACATGTTTATTGTAACAGCTTCTTTACGGCATCACTCACGGCTTTCTTATCAGCTTTGGCAGCGTCCACTGTCCATGCCTTCATCACTTTACCCATATCACGCAGGGTGGTGGCTCCCACTTGTTCAATCAATGCTTTGACCTGCTTTTCAATCTCTTCCACAGACATTTGTTCAGGCAAATAGCTTTGCAACACCTTCATTTCATTTTTCTCTTGCTCGGCTAATTCCGGTCGACCACCCGCTTCATATTGAGCCACTGAGTCCTGTCGTCGCTTGATCGATTTCTGAATAACCGATAAAACCGCAGCATCCTCGCTTTGTCCAGGCACAGCATTAGGCGATTTGATGTAGTACGTGTAATCGCTCAACACGCCCTTGAGCACATTCAGATCAGGCTGCTTCTTGGAACGCATCAACGTTTTGCGGTCTTCTTTGAGACGGGCCAACAAGGATCCTTCGCCACAGTGACAGCCAGTGTTAGCCAAAGCCCTAATACAAAGCCATGTGGTATTTCTGCTGTACCTTCAACATTGGCGCTGTAAAAACGGAGGGTAGCGTACACACCCGTTCGGAGAGATAAAGAACACCGGCTAAGAAGTGACATGGAGGGTAATTCGAAGGTTTAGGAAGTGAGCTTCTGCCCGAGACCACCCATCTCTCCGCCTCCCTTGTTGGGATGCGTTCTAAGCCACTTGATTCTCACTTCATTTGGATGGGGTTTAAAGCCCGCAATACCCGATGTTAATGCCACACAGGGCGTCAAGACACGTCTGTCATATGTGTTGGGATTCGTGGGGGATGCTATTGAACCAAATTGTGCACTGGTATGGACTCCATTCGCATTAATTAACGTGACTAATGGTATTTATTTTTTGCGGAAAGCCAACAGTACCATGTGCGAATAAAGACGGATATCCAAACCTTCGGCTGTAAGACATTGCAACTTTTTGAAAATAACCCCCATCAAACGTGCATCGTCGCCGAGTATCACTACTTGACTGTATTCGTCAATCAACCCGTGTACCACCTTCCAATGCTAAAATGTTTTTCCTTTATTCATGGTCAATCATTCCTGTATCCTCTCGGAGACGGATTTTCCGCATCACATACCAATTGAATTGTCAAAAACCATGTGTAACCCCCATATCCAGTCATCGTTCTTATTAAAGAGGAAAGAGGAAGTATGCATCTTTTACTGTACAAAGGGCGGAAACTAAAAGATATAAAAGAAAGAAAAAAAGGTTCAAAGAAAATAGAGAGAGAAAAGAAAGACGGAAAAAGAAAGAATATTTCAAGTAGAATTATTGTTGCAATTGTTGCTGGTAAGCAGCTTCCTGACCTTCCAACACAGGTCCAGTCAGGGGAGTACCAAGATATTGAGAACCATCCACGTTATCGACATTATGGAAATCTAAAATTTCGGAATACATCATCACTGTAAATCCGCGTGATTAGTTTCATGTTTTCTGTTTCGGCTCTTATTTTGGGTCCCATCGATCATTTTACCTTTCCATGTATCCACGGGCAAATCAGCTTCGTTGAAGGACCAATCGAACTTTTCAACTGCAGCAGGCTCGTCCGAAGGATCGTGATAAGGAGCGAGGTAAGGGTGTGCAAGTGCTTCTTCGGCAGTGATACGTTTGCGAGGATCAAAGGTCAACATCTTTTCCAACAAGTCTATCGCTTGGAGATCCTGACCAGCGAATCGCTGGCTGAATGGAATAGGTTCTCGCTTTGGCAGATTCTTCACGAAGCGAAGCGTCTAATCATCAGGAGTCAGTCAAACGTTAGGCAACGCACTCAATTGTGTGAATCAATCATGAAATTGTGCTTACGTTTTCGCTGCAAATGGTGGCCACAACATCGTCAGGGGGAGTACCCAATAATTCAGTGATGATCGAGAATTGATGGACGTCTGAAAAAAAAAACGCGTTAATTTTTTTAATTTCTGATGAATGATGAAACGAAACGCGCAACAGAATACTTACGATCTTTTCCGGGGAAAAGAGGCTTGCCCTCAAGCATTTCAGCAAAGATACAACCAGCACTCCAAATATCAACTAAGAATAAACATCATGGTGTCAGGTTCGATTTCCAAACTGACAACGAAGAACCATGCTTCTACTTTTATAGGCATACTTACCAGCCACGTCGTATTTTTGCCAAGTCAACATAATTTCGGGAGCACGGTAGTATCTGGTAGACACGTAACCAGTCATTTGAGGATCCTGGATACGAGCCAAACCGAAATCGCAAATCTTCAAGTCACAGTTTTCGTTGATCAAGATATTGCTAGGTTTCTGCGGGGAAGAAAGGAAAAAAAAAAGAGGACGTGACACGGTTACACAAATGTGGAAAACTTTCATCAACGTTGTCGCATGGAAATTTACCAAGTCACGATGGATAACGCCGGCGGAGTGAACGTACTTGAGGCCTCTCTATTCGCGTCAACAAGTCGGTCAGTTGAACCATTGCGTGTACAAAATGACATCATTTTCAGGATACGAACGAGAATCTGATATAAAAAGTACTGAATGAACTGCTTTTCCAAAGGTCGTGATTGCAAGAGACGGTGAAGATCGGTGCCGAGAAGTTCAGTGACGAAATAGCTAGGAATGGGGGATTTTTTCCCAGTATGAGAACAGTGACCTTTCCTAATGATGAACCTTTTGCCTCTACAAGACAATACACTTACATATCCTCCAATGGAGAAATAAAGATATCACTCAAACTGATGATCTACAAAATACAGAGAAAAAAAAAAGGATGTCTGTCAGGCCATGCACGGTTTGGGAGTCACTGATTGTCATGTGTTACGTTTTCGTGTTTCAATGCTTTCAATAACTTGAGTTCACGGTATGTACGTTTAGCCAACACAGGTGCGGAAAATGGCTTCATGATCTTCTTGATAGCCACGTTCATACCCGTCAACTGATCTTTTGCAGAGCTATATTTCATACACAGTACCCCAATGTCAGTTTTTCCTCCATTCCCACCGTTCCTTTACGCATGCGTTTTTTGCAACATACCAAACAAGACCGAAAGCACCCATACCAACGGGCTGCAAATCGACATATCTATTCAAAAATAGCAGACCCCGTGAGAAACTTTTATTGACCAAAGTATCCACTGTATGCGTTTACCTTGTGGTGACTTCAAAAACGGTACCGAAAATAGAAAGCTTCACGAATTCGGCCATTATGTTGTTGCTAGTGATTTACCAAGGGAAGCGATTGAGTTTAGAAAAATGAATGTGAGCTGACGATCAGCAAAGCAATGAGTCAACTCACCAGCAAAAGGATGAATGCGGAAAGGAAAAGGGAAATAAGAGAAAAAGGAAACAAGAAGCGGTCAAAAAAAATAACAGCAAGTTGACCGAAGTGGTGGGTTGATCGGCTTTTCCGCAATGTGTTAGGGGCCCAGAACCTTCATTTATGGAAAATGATGTCATTTTCTTACTATTTTCAGCGTTTTAAACCTGCTTAATATTTTTCCTGGCCTCTTTTATTCGTTGATTCGTCCCTCTGCGACTCGAGTGATGAAGCGAAACAGGCCAATTAAAGCGGAGGCTGAGTCATGAAACAAAGAAATAGCATCTCTTGTGTGCCTGAGCTCACTGCATGCCTTCGTTCTTCTGCCCCACCGGAAGCTCTGTTGTTCATCCAGCATGCAACTGGCGGGCGACACCGTCTTCCCGAAGTGAGCTAAACAGATGCACTGGGGAACACAAAACTGACATCAAGATGCCTTTTAAGGAAATCTAGACGACATGAGATGTTTTTTTTCGAAATTGCTGATACGACCCGTCAACTGTATGAAAACGGCAGGTGCGCAAAAACGTCTTGCGATTATCATTCTCAGCCCCAGGTTCCACTTACATGATATGATCCTGCTATGTATCGTTTATTACTTTTGAAACGTCATACCACGACAATCCTTGACCGAATCAACGCCTACGCGGTCTGATGTGTACTTTAACATGGCGCCATGTTGCCAGATAATACACTTTTCCGCTACCGAATAATATAGAAGTTATGATCAACATCCATGTCTGTGTTCCAAATCAAAGATACACACGTCATTCTGTTCTACAAAGATTTGTCGCAGTTCATTTATTACTTCCTTGGCTACGGCCAGGCCCTTCTCAATATCAGAATAAATTCGATCATCCAAAACATATTCAGCCAAGCTAGGCACTCCGTTTTGTATTAACGGTGTGCTCCGTAAGGCATAGGATCCACGAGGAAACTCGATCTGTCTGTGTCTGATTTAAAAAGGCGAAAGCAGAAAAAACCAGATCATTGTCAACCCGCCACTTTCGTCCCACCGTTTTTCAAACTCCCAGAAACAAAACAAATTGAAAATTCAAAATCGAGCATTCACAAATGTCATTTGTCAGTTTGGACGCGAGAAAAGATATTTTTCTTTTGGTCATGTTGTGTGTTGCAATATCTGTACGATAAACAACTCAGGGTGACTGAGCACGGCCAAAATACACTCGTGGTCTATCGATTAAGAGTTCAACTCGTGTGGCGTTTATGAGCTCATTCTTGCATCGTCTGAAAAAGCGAACACGTACTCCGTTGTTTCATGAAGAACAGACTCCTCCCCAAAGACAATAACAACTCTTCCCATTTCAAATATCATAACAAGGTCTGTCTATAATACGTCCCGAAATATTAAAACGCGTCTTAATGCAGAATTCCTTGCCGCATACCCCCCCCCCCACAACAGATTGATGAAGCAGAATATTATATGCGCAACCAAAAGACGGGTTTATCAGACGCAACGCTTGTATTGCATAGGTACTGTACCGTTTTCAATGCATTCCTTTTTTAATGCTCCACCTTATAAGGAGCAGTAAAGTTGCTGCAAGTTAAGATAAGCCCGGAGTGAATCATACAAGCTTGTTTATGCAAACCGATCTGTTGCTTTTCATGGGTTTTCTGTCTTCCCAAATTCTAAATTTCTGCTGTCTTGAGCAAGACGCGCTGATTGATTTCTTTCTTTCTCCCATTTCAGCGAATAATGAGGTTCGATTGCGCAGAATATTGTCCCAACTCAATCCACTTGGCGCGTTCAACGCTATACTACTGTCCATCGCCTACTGTGAAAAGTCTCCTGCATCAGTACGTACTTTTGCTCCTTTAACGAATGCACTGATTTAGCAGAAAAGAAAAGGACATGGAGTCTCATCTGTAGGAGTTCTCTGAGGGACTCTAGATACTCTGTAAAACGGTAGAGCTTAGCTTCTTTATTGAGGATATTGCTAACAGAGCTCCTTTGATGTTGCTCGTAAAGAGTATGATAGGCTTGATGAGCCTGTACCTACAAAAGATATGATATCGCTGCAAAATGATTGTGGTTATGATGAAATAGAAATGAGCGGCTAATCGATCGTACCTCAATTTACAGAGATTCCCTGTTCATTTTATTGATTTGAATTCTGCAATGTTTGTTACCATTGCAATGCCGTCTTTCTTCTGTTATACCCTCTAGCAAAGGCTTCCAATGAGATTTCACGTCACGTTACCATATAGTTTAAAACTTTCATTTATGCATGGTTGTATGTGAGATGAGTTGTACTCAAGCTTAAAGTGGAAGCTCAGGGATAGAGAAAAAAAAACCTGGACTGGTCATCCCTGAAATATATGAGATGGCATTACGGTATTGGCCAATTTCATTATTACTTGACGGTTCAGCCATATCGAAATATTGAACTATCAAAATCGCTTGAAATCACCGGACTCAATTTTCGCCTTGAACCCACGATGACTCGAAGTTTGATTAATTTCTAGTGAATTGCAGAAATGGGTACGGACAATTTTTTCATGTGTTTTTATAGTCATATGTATTTTGTTTATATATTCATTGCAATTTGTTTCTATATGCCTATCATAAAATGAAAATAAAATGGAAACCTTAAAGGGAATTTTACAGAGCAAAAACCGCCAAGCATAAATAACATAGTTGACATGATGAAAACAAAAATATTTACATCGTCGATGGTTCCCGTGAACGAAGAAATAGGTCGCTATCGATAGGATGACGGATGTAAATTGACAACGAGATGCATAAATTCATGATGTGCTTGCTAAAAGAGTAGGTAAGCAAGATATAATGAATATTCACATGAGAAGAATCTACCGACTTGCAACTTACAGCGAAATGGGAATCCAGCCATTTATACACAAAGCATCCATAGATCCGCACGAGTAAAGGTTTGGAACAGATAGGACATGATCGATAAGAAAAGTGGCCTTGTTTCTTATTCTCAATCTTCTTCGTTGAGCGAGATGATGACGGTGACGACGATGTATGGTTTTTGCTCTGTGACATAGCTTGCTTTCCAATAGGTTGCATATAGGGTATAAACAAAAATAAGAGAAACCCGACCATATTTATAGCTTGTAGTGTCATTAGAATGTAAGGAGAAATAGAAAATTGCGCGGGCAACTACAAGAATTTTGGCGGGCTGTTGCCTTTGAAGGGATTTTTTTAATGATGGCAAGTATCCGATATATTTAAGGGGGGAAACTTGGGTTGCTTAAAACAAAGTAGATTATATAAAAAGAAAAAGGGAGCAAAATCATCCAGAGAATGATGGCATCAACGAGATGTATACTACGAATACTGTAAAGAGTGTGCTTTTTTTCTTTGGAGATGGTCCTCTCCTAAGATTTGCACGTTCACTATCCTTGGTAAGGGAAGAAGGGGACTCATGTACATATGAATCCCTTCCATCCCTGATGACTGAACGAGAAAATGCAAGAAAAAAGAAAAAAGCAAGCTTAGATATTAGCAAGTCCATTTTTTCCTTGTCGAAGGTTATAGAAATATCCCTCAGTACATTTCCACTCTTCCATCTGTTTTACCTCGTATGCGTTGTTTTGGCAGCCGGAAAAAGTCCAAGAAGAAGCAACTGCAAGAACAAATTGCTCAGCTTCACCAAGAATACAATGAATTGAAACTCAAGGTAAAAAGAGAAAAAAAAAAGAAAAACTTTCTCAGGTATGTCATTTAGCTCATCATCCTATACTAACCAAACGTTTCCATTAGAATAATGAATATATCGAGGAAATTGCTCGCCAGAAATCCGAAATCAAAGCCATACAAACTTCATTAATTTCGTCTCCCCCAGCAACAAGCGATGTTACCCACTTGGAGGATAAGCTACGGGAAACCAACCATCGCATTCAAGCCAAGGATCAAGAGATTGACAAGTTGCAAAATGACTGGAAGAGCCGAACAGTAAATCAATCTGAAACGATCCATCAGCTACTAAAGGAAAAGGACCAGTTGCTATGCGATAAGGAGAACCAAGCGACAGCACTTCAACAGCAATGGGAAGCTAAATGCACTGCCATCATAAAAGCAGCAAAAGAAAAAGCAGTTCAAGAACTCCAAACATGGCGTCAACAGGTGAACACATCTTGCATCTGAAACTTTCCAACGAGAATCATGAACTAACATAGATCCCTCTACCCTTGATAACGTTGTCCGTGGGAATCTGGTGTCATTTTTCTATAGAACGATGAGACCCAAAATCGAGTACATGAAAAAGATAAAGAAATAGAAATACTACGAAATCAACTGAACCAGCCGGTCATTGAGTTTGAAGACGAGGAGTTGGACAAAGAAACGGCGTCCATGGTCAACGAGGATCTGCAATCAAATCCGGATAAGGTGATTCTTTGCAATCAAATACAAGATATGCAACGCCAATTAGAGGTAATAAAAAAAAGGAGTTGACGCCAACTGCTTCATGGTCTGATATATGTCCTGCCGTAGGCGGCCACGGAATCTCTGGATATGATGGTTTCAACACATCAAACGGAATTAGCTGCCAAAGAAAAGGCACTTTTAGAATGTCAGCAAACTATCAACCATGTTCAAACCGAAAATAATCGAGCCATGGAAACCCTTGAGAAAAAGTTTGAGTGCAACGTTCAGGATCATGAACAACGATTCAGAACCGAATTGAATGCTCTCACGCAGGCAATTCAGCGAGCAGAGAAGCAAGCCAAGTCCAAGGTGCATGATGATGTCGAAAAATTACTTTGGGAGTTTGAGCAGACCGAGCATGATGATCGACGTACATTTAGCAATCCATGCACACCGTCCGTCAGTATCACCCAACGCGAAGTGTCACCACAACCTTCTAAAAGCTCAACGTTGGCTCTGAGTCCTGCTGTGTTCCGATCCACCTCCAGCAATCTGCTCAAATGGTCCGCTCTGCAACAGCAGAATAAAGTGGCCGAAGTAATCCCTAAAGACCCGAAAGAGATCCACGTTTATATTTCGAGTGTGACAGGCAATGCCGCCATTCGTCGCGACCAAGAAGCCATGCAGACAAGTTTGACGAAACTAAATATTCCCTTCCGCACCATGGACGTTGCCCAAAGCGACTCAGCCCTCCAACACATGCGTCGTCAATGTAAAGGCAATAAGCAACTGCCCTTGTTATTCGTTGGTGGTCATTATTGCGGGGTATTTATCGTTCGACATGCTCACATAAACTACGATGTTCCATTTCTGACTTGTTTTATTGCAGCAATTGAAGGACCTAGATACAGCCATTCAAATGGGCACGACCTTTGATTTACTACAGCCCCGTTCCTCCACCTCTTTGCAGCCAACCCCCGAATTATCGTATTCATCTTCTTTCTGTTCTCCAGCTCGACCCAACAACGCACCTTCAAAAACGGTCTCCAAACACTGGAACGAGGATGATGAGGCCTTGCTTAAAGAAGTTGAAAAAGAGCTCAACTCGTGGGACTTGTCAAAGATCGATGTTGTAACTTTAATATGACCTAAATGAATTCATCAGCCTAATTTACGATAACCTATCCAATCTTTTTTTTCTCTGTTGTATGGTCACGCACAGAGTATCTCCTATCCTTGATCGGATCCTTGGAATGCTTGAAAGATAGGGGAATTCAAACTTTACTCGTAAACCAGGCCTACTAGCCATTACAAATAGTTTCTTAAACAGCACAAAAATGCCTGGTTTCAAAGAACGGTAAATCACTACCCGTCCCTATACAATAAGCATAATCTTATCGGGGCAAATCATCGTCAACTTGCAAAATCAAAATGACAGGCAGTGGGAGGATCGAGTCCAAGATATCAATAAGCTTTGGCATCCGCTCCTAAAAGGGGAGCCGAAGCTGGACCTCCCGCTCTCTGCCCGGCACGTGAAAAACCGTGCTCGTCATGTATCAAACCTGAGAACCCTGAAATCATTTGCATAAGGATCATCTCACGAATTAAAGTGTTGATAAAAAAAGCAAGAATGCTCTCCCAGATCGAACCAGCATGATGTTTTTCTGTCATTAGCAGCAGCACTTATCACGCCATAAGCTGTCCGGATATAATACGACCAAACTAGCAGAATCTAACCTTTCTTAATTATGCTCATACTTGAGGAATTCATGGCAAAATTTCACCACCTCCACAATTAATTTTCCATATTTCCAATCCTTGGCCTGTCGTAATACTTTGAACATGGGTAGGCATGATGCATCAACTACCATTGACCAGTCGCTTCCACAATCCCACAGGGTCATTTACGCATTGAATTTACACAGGGTTGCATCTCACAATGATTTCTTTATTGACGCCAGAAAGACCGTAACGTAACAACCTGGTTAAAATCGATTGCAGTGACTTTTTTTTCGTTGTGTTGGTTGCTTTGGAAATGAACTGTACATCTGCCTCCTACATTTAAGCAGTCTTCTTTTGGAAGCGGAATCTTGGTGGAGGAGCACGGTTGCGACGATCGACAACGGAACGAACGCGAACAACTCTGGCGTGAATGGCGCAAGAGACGCAGTAGTGAAGCTTCACGTACAACTTGGGGATGGCGTATTCTATCCAAGGCAAAAAATAAAAAGTAAAAGAGAATACAGGTTAACGACAGGAACAGGATAAATGACAGTTTTTGTCACTGATGCCTACCCTCGTAGATGGAAGCTTCCTGCAAATCACGGACGGCAGCGGCTTCGACCATGTTACGGATGGTGAAACGCTTGATAGCCTTATCCTTGGGCACACAACGGTAACAGTTGATGCAACGAACAAACTTGTTGTGACCACGGCCGTGCTTGTTGCGTCCGTTATTTCTTCTCTTGCAAGTCTATGCACCCAATTCAAAACAAAAAGTAAACAAAATGAGTACAAGGGCTCTTCTCGTTTTTCATTTGGGGTCAACGCAAAGGGCAGTTCTCCGTATCGAGCTATTCATCATTTTTTTGTTGATGCATCGACAGCCCATCTGCGAATACGGTTCATGGACGGGGGTTGGAGAGCGGATGCAAAAATGAATTCAAGCTTCGATGGTGGAGGAAGAGATAATGGTGGATTATTGAATAGATGGCTTCGATACTTTACCATGATGGATGGATGTCCTGCGTAAAAGTATGAAGGGAGGGATTTTTACGCTTGCCTCCAGCATCCTCATCTTGAGCGTTGCGGCCAAAGGATCCACGACCCGGCAAGAGCTGTGACTGCTAATTTTCATCGAATCGAAAGAGTTCAAAAAAAAGGAAACGCCAACACATAGTACGGTTGCCCATAACAAAATACGTTATGCCAGAATTTTTGTCTATCTATTGTATGGATAAAACTTTTTTCTTTCTTTAAACTAGTAGGGTTATTGTTGACACGGTTGATTTAGTCCAAATTTTCTTGGGGAAGGAACACATCGGCTTCTTGACTACTGGCGGCCGGATCGGCTCGTTGGGATTTATAAAAATCTTGCACCCCAAGAGGTCGAAGTTCGACTTTCTGTGAAGCAAATAATACCAGTAGGCAAGTTCATTAGGCAACATGTCAACAATAGTTGGTGGCCCCACAACCTATTTACTTACCGAGCCCCTCAAATTTTCCAAATCTTCGCTCGCTTTACTGCCTTTGGATAACTGCCCTGAAGAGCGAATGTATTCGCGGATAGGCACCATAGCTGCGTTGCGGCAAAGTTCTTTTAGATCGCTACCAGAGCATCCAGCGGTCCGTTGAACAAGTTCACGCATATCAAAGTCGGGAGCGAGTTGTGTATCTTTAAGAAGCTAAAGAATGCATCTTGCATCAATTTACGGTTCTCCAGAATAGTAAGAGCGGCAATCAGACTGATAGACTTACAATTTCCAAAATTGCTCTTCTTTGAGACGCGCTGGGTAGTTTCACAGCATATCGTTTTGGCATTCTCCGTAAAATAGCGGTATCGATATCGTGAGGTCGATTAGTGGCCCCCAAGAGAACAATGCGTGGATTTTTATGCGTAGCCAACCCATCCCATAGTGTCATGAAGCCGGTTTTGATCATGTTGGTGGCATCATGATCCGAATCTCGACGCTCGCGAAACAATGCATCAATTTCGTCAATGAAAATGATACATGGCTCCACCTTCTTTGCCAGAGAAAATACCGCATCGACCAATTTATTCGATTCACCGTAATACTTGTCGGTCAAAGACGAGATACGCAGGTTGATAAACGTCGCTCCGCTCTCTTTGGCTAAAGCTTTTGCCAGCATGGTTTTGCCGCAGCCAGGAGGACCATATAAAAGTACGCCACCAGGTGCACCCAGCAGATCAGACGATTCAGCGTAAAGTTCAGGGTAACACAGTGGGTAGATCACGGCCTCTCTCAGGTCCTCAGCAATGTCATCCAGCCCACCAATTTCTAACCATTCAAGCAACATGTTAAGGGATGACCTTCCAGATGCCAAGTCATCATCACGCAAAAATGGATCGCAACAAGTGCTTACCACTAAAAGATACTGAGATATCATCGCTGTGAATGATTTCGCCTGCAATAATTCGTTCATGTGGTGTGAGTCGTAAGTGGGAAAGCTACGATTCGGCAATCCAATGATATATGTTACTGATGAATGTAATTCAGACAAGCTGACATTTTCACTTACGCCTAATTTTCCCAATGCTTTGATCCCCTTGCTTTTTGCGTCTTTTCTAGCAGGGTCTTGAGGCATGATCAACCAGTGGACCAAGAGGATACCGGTGACTTGAACGGCCGTATAGAATAGTACTACAAGTTTTCAACGATGAGCTTTTTCCAAACATCAAAGTCTACTAGTCATTCTTTGCATCGCTTTGAAACCTTCGCCAATGTACTTCTTATTGGATGGTCTTCTGAAGAAATCGACAACGGCATCCATCATGCAGTAAAAAGAAGATCTGGTAGATTGGGCAAAAGTTATCAAAAAAAAAAAAAAAAAAAAAAGAGACAAGCTCAAAGCATGAAGATGAAATTTGGGGGGAAATCGCAAATTCACGTGATTGGTGATAAAGAGTCAGTGCTCAAAAAGTTCTTCCACAAAGCATAAATATGACAGAACCTTTGCAGCATGCTAAAAAACAATTACCGTGACCCACGACATCCGTACACGTCTTTACTGATACCTCGTCCGTCATTATCAATAACTATTTCCCTGTTACCATTACTCAACGTCGCTGTAATTTTTTGTTGGATAAACGACGACCCACACACAATTCTCCGCTACAATATCTTGCCCATCATAGTTTGTATTAGCAAACGTGTATTTTGCTCGATGAGATGCACTGTACTTGGTGATACTATTATAATGCTAATGATATCAAGCGCATCAATTGCCTTAAAAGTCATGGGTCACTTGGAAGAGTTGAGCAGCAAGAGT
Source organism: Radiomyces spectabilis (assembly GCF_025331425.1). NCBI lineage: Eukaryota > Fungi > Mucoromycota > Mucoromycetes > Mucorales > Radiomycetaceae > Radiomyces > Radiomyces spectabilis. The sequence continues at coordinate 935,448 of NW_026251936.1, read as the reverse complement.
CCACCGTGCGTAAGCTGCGGCCTAATTTGGAAAGTGGCAAAATCAGTGACCAAATAAATTGTCTCATGCTGATCTCTCGATCGATGTGAGTACGCCAAACTAGCCAATAAATAAAAAGCCGCAATAGTCGAGTCGTTTTGTTTCCATTGAATTCTCGGTTTTTCCTTTTACGATCATTGGACCTCATGGCATCCACCCATGCCCATGCCGTCAATGACGCTGTGCCGGCTAACAACTGGGAAGATCCCGGTTCCGCAACCGAACGCCCCACGATACACTTTACGTTCCCAGCTAAACCACCCGTTCTCAATAAAACTGCGGGTCAACACCAGACCTCTGAACCATGGATGGATTCGGACGAAGAGGAAGACCTCCTCACTTGCTGTATCCAGCTCCCGTCACGTTCTCGATATACTCGCCGCGATCCACACAAGCTCGAACAACCCAAGCGATTGGCGGAGATTCCATTCTTTATCGCCGCTTTTGGCAGCATTTATAGCACATTGATGTTGGTGAGAGCTCTAGGTAAACGTCACTTCTTCCATACGATTGTAACTCTGGTGCATGAAACGTATTGTCTCACATAACGTACCATGACAGCCGTAAGAGGATGGCTCGTAGATCATCGTCACTGGGATGGCACAGGTCACGATTTCGATAAAAGCCCCATGAAGAATATTCCTTTACTCGAACACGTATTCGTATCTCTCGGATTGTGTTGCGGTGTGGCAATCATCTTGTGCCTTATTGCGAGAACAAGGTTCAGATTTTATGGAGCTTCCTGTTGTTGTCAGTGGCTGGCTTACATACAAGGTAGATTCATCGTTGTATGGCGTATACAGGGATACCAAGATCTTGTTGTTCTCTTTAGCGATTCTCTGCGTGTCTTCAGTTTACCATTTTCATTGTCAAGTCAATAATGTTTCCAGCCTTTTCGCTTATTCTCGTGGTTTTTGGAGCTGCTTTGTCTCTAGCACTTTGGCGATGGTTGCAGGCGTAGGGTTTACCTTGGACTGGTTTCTGGATTACCCTTCATCCAGTCTGTCGGTTGTTCTTAAAGGCACCGTGCTCCCAACGACCATGGCTTGTGCGACGGTAGCCATAGGTGCTCTCGTCTACATGCGTCTAGAAAACTGGAGCTATAATGAAGCATTCATTTTTTGCTCCACCGCATTGACGACCATAGGTAAAAACTAGCCAATTTATGTACAATGAAGATTCTAATCCTGATGTGATAGGCTACGGGGATGTAGCTCCTGTAACGAAGAATGGACGTGTGTTTTTCATGATCTACGGCATTTTTGGTGTGAGTGTGGTCGCATATTTTCTGCTGTCTATTCGAGCGGTGATAGCGGGAACTTCGCCCAACATCATGACCGTCAAGCTGATGCGAGCCGAATCGCTTAGTGAATACACGCAAAAACAACGACAGAAATGGCTCCACCAGCAGCAAACGACACCTTTGCGAAGCAATGACGTCGATATCCGATGCGTCGAACGATCTCAAGATTCGCACCATTGTCGATCGTTGTCCAACATGTCCGCCTTTAGTAATTTTACGTTCAGTGGCATGCTTCGCGACAAAAGCCGGGAAGTATTGATCCAAGTCATGACACGATCAGGGGTAATTCGCATGTTCATCATCTTTACAGTGTCTTGGTTCGGTGGAGCGGCCATCTTTTGCTACTTGGAGGACCACTGGTCATACATGGACGCTCTCTATTTCGTGTTGACTACTCAACTCACGATCGGATTCGGTGATTTGGTCCCCGAAACGGCTGTAAGCGTTTGGGGAATGAAGCGAAAAAATGGGACGAAATTATTTTCTACTCACCTTTTTTCCATTAACTTGCATAGTTGGCTCAGGAATTCTGGTTTATCTATATCATTCTGGCCATTGCCATTGCAGCTTATTTCATAAGCCTATTTGGTGATCTTCTCACGGAGAAACTTCAACTGCAGGATGAGGATGACGATGATAATGAAGGAGATGGATCCAATGACGACCATGATCCGGAACTGGGTAACAATAAGCATTCTATCCCCAGTTATATTGAGCTAGCTCATGCATTGTCAAAAGATGAAAATAACGAAGCCGAATATCGCATGCAGCTGTGGACTTGGCATCAGCCCCTCCAGTTTTCGCGTCATCCCTCCATTGTATCACCTGCCACGCCATGCCTGTCCAGTTCGCCAGATGAAATCAAACCTCTCAGTGACTCTCCAAACGCATCAAGCCCACAGTTGGGAAATACCCCAGCATTGTCAGCGACGCATCCTCCTTCTACCTTGGCAACCAGGTCTTACAAACCGACGTCTATCATGAATCCCTTGCTACGTACTTCTTCTCAGCCCTCTTATGGAGCCTTGGCAAGTTCGCTGACTTGGTCTTTGCCGGAACGGGAAACGCAAAACAACCGATTTAAAGACCTGGTGTCTCTTTCCAATAGACCAGATCCCATTCAGGTGACAAAAGCGCTCCTATGTTGCCAGAGAAAAAAGTGGATCTGAATCGCATTTTTACATAGATTCAAACACATAAGCAATATCATGGTAACAGCGCTGTAAAGAATAATATGGTCAGCAAAGAACGGGCCAAAGAAACAATCCCAGTGTACTCGGCTCGATCGACCCATCATCTACATCACAAGTTGCCGCCAATTGCGGTCACTCATTGTTATCACAGTAAATAATAAAAAATGGTAATAACAATTGGTCAAGCACGTCAAACAAGGCCGTTCGGTGGTTATACTCTTTGAAGATGTTGATTTATAATGTTTATTATCTACCGAATTGATTCAATATTAGAGGAACATGATATACCACGGAACATGCTGCTCCTACCTATTCATCATAATAGCCTAGTAAAAAACGGGTAATATAGGTCGAGCATCAAATGTCCAGTTTACTGGCTTGTTGGTGCACACAGGAAACCAATGACATAACAACAGTCAACAAGCATTTAGGCATCACCATCCCTTGATTTGCCCGATGTAAGCTCATGATGTACCTCCTTTAAGTACAGCTATTTGTCATTCGGTACAATGGACACAGGGTGGAGGGTAAGGCATTCCAGTTTAGGAATTTCTCAGCTAAAAAAATTGAGCTTTGACGTTTCCAATGAAGGCGTTAAGCCGAACCAATCTTATTGCACGCAATTTGAAAATAATTCATACGCTGGAAATACATATAATGTCCCGACGAGGAAAAACGATGAAACGGAATCAGACTCTGAATTGTAAAAAACAATGGAATGATGATGGATAAAACATATAATGAAGAAAAGGAAACACCGGGAAGAAAGAGAAGCAATAAGGAATGCTGAATTAAGGTTGTGGATGGCGGCAATCTGTTGCTGAATTACATGAGGGTTCTTTGTCTTTTAAGACGGCCTATGAAGAAGGAGAAAGTGATTAATTATTTGTAACCCAAACAACCAATTTCCTTACTTACGTGGAGGTCGATTTTTATGTTTGGACGTTTGGTCCGGAGGTTCTTCTTTCACGTCTGGGGCTTCAGAGCCATTGTGTGCCAGTGGTTCACGAGGATCTTCAACCTTTCGTTTCCTGTTTCCTGTTGTTTGGTTACTGGCATCTAGGAGTATTCCCTTTGCTGATGAAACTTCTGATTGCTCGGTTTCATTGATGGTAGTGATGGGGGCGTCGCAATGGAGCACTTGGTTCTCTGTACGATCAATTTTGCTCACGACAGCTTCTTGATTTTCATATTGATCCTGGCTGGAATCGATGCCCTTCAGCTTTTGAAGTTCTTCGACCTGCATTCGAAGCTGTAATCGTTGAGCATCCATTTCGGTTTCGAGGTCCTGCACGTATGTCTTGTGATATTTTTGGTTGACTTGAATCGTGCGTTTTAGACTGTCCATTTCCTTCTTATCCTCCTCGATCGTTCGTTCACGTTCCCCAATGACTTCAATCAGAAATGCCGCTTGATGGGCGTTATCGGTGTACATGCGCTTGATTTCGTCTTTCTTGTTCTCAATCGTTTTTTCACGTTTCGCCACCGTTTCTTTCAGTTGCGCAATTTCTTCACCCTTTCTTTTGGTGATGAGGGCGACGTCATCGTCGTGTTCCTTGGCGAGCTGTTCATACTTGGTGACCCTTTCATTCAGCTGCGCGATTTCTTCATCTTTAGCTTCGGTAATGAGGGTAATTTTCTTGTCGTATTCCTGGATGACCAGCTCATACTTCGTCATCTTGTCCTTCAGATAGGCGATTTGCTCCTCTTTTCCTTGAATGGTGCTACTCAGTGTAGCCATCATCTTGCGGGAATTTAAGATTTCGTGCTCCAACATCTCACTTTGCTGTTGCATTTCCAACGTTAATTTCGCCACTTGTGCTTCCTTCTCGCGCCTCTTTTCGGTATAGCTCAATACTTGATTCACAAGAGCATCAGCACCATCGTCATCGGGTTGACTTGACAACGGTTTCAATTGCGCTTGCTGTTTTTCTTCATATGCTTGTCCTTTGTATTTCTCCAGTTCGTGGGCGCTTTGTTGGCATGACTCCCTCAAATGATGTAATTGATGTTCCCAAGCATAGAACAATTCTTTGGACATGCTAACTTGATCTGTTTCTTCATTATACTACAATGGCAATGATTAATACATTGCCGAAGAGAGAGCTCTTAAAATAAATGATGATGAATTTAATTACCTTGACTTCTGCATTGAGCGTTTTGTCAGAGTCTTGTAAAGCGCCGACGTGATGATGACAATAGATAGGCGCATTAGTTCGCGGGAAATTGATAATATGTCTGGCGAGAATGGCGCTCTTCAAAGTGGCCAATGTGTCATTGTGATGAGCCTCGGCGGTGGAGGCAGTGGCCAGAATGCATGTTTGGGTATGTCCACCCAATGAATCTTTGAGTAACCATGTGAGCATGTCACATCTACAAACAAGCCACAGATATTATACACATTGCGTTAGATATATTATCACCAAGTATAGAAAAAGTATTGGGGAAAATTACCTGTGGGAGTTGGTAGGTTCTGAGTTGGCAAGTTCCTGGATGACAGTTTGAAGGGTCAATAAGCCCTTATTGACAGAGGCAGCTTCGTGTTGGAAAATAGGACGGAAATGGCCTTCGTGATCTATTTCAGAACCAGCAAGGTCGACAAAGGTCAGTTTGCCGCTCCGAATGATCGCCTTATCGCCGACAATGTCTTGAATATTGACTTTAACAGTCAAAAAGCAGTGGCCACGGCTACGAATAAAAAAAAGAAATCAATTTTTGCTTCACGTGAAAACGGGACCCAATCGAGTTATTCCTGCTTACTTTGAAGTATTATGCGAGCGCGTGGCGCCGATGGTTCGCAATCTCATGCCATGACAAAGAATGACAAGACCTTCATCAGCAGAATGAATCAATGGTTCGTTGCATCCCTGGATCGTCGCACCGGAAGTAGTGGGATCGAACTGAATTTCCGGATTCAAGTTGTCGTCATGAACTCTGAGCAAATCGTAAAGACGATCATCGTACAGCTCGACAGCAGAAATTTGGACAGAAGCATTATATTTGAAGAGTCGCAAGTTTTCAAAGAGTCTGTAGAGGGTTCGAGGCACCATGCCTGCGTCGATAGGACAGTTTTTGGAAAATTCCTCCATATTTCCTTGCATGGTGAAACTAACGTAACGAAAAACGTGGGGATTAAAAATAGTCAGTTAAGGTTATCGGATGTGGTATCGGCCAATCATAAACTGTTAGACCACTTACGATTTGCCAGAGCCGCTTTGTCCGCAGGCGATCACGGCGCAGTTATAACTATGAAGGAAAATAAAAATCAGTAACCACTGAAACGCATAAAGTGCACGGTCATTCAATTTATTACTTACCCGTTCATGATTTGTTCAATCATAGGTTCAGCCACCTCGTGGAAAATGGATTCTTGAGAGGAAGATTGATCAAAGACATGATCAAAGGCATAGCATTCTTGCTCATTGCCGAACAAGACTTCTTTTTCAGGAGAAGACGGGTTGGCCTTCAAAGTAACGGGAGAAACCTCATTGTCGTCACCATGGAGATCACTAGAAACCAAGACAATGAGATCAAAGTGAAACGGGCAATGGGCGCAAATGGCATGGTAGCAAATTTACCGATAACGCAGGACGACTTGGATATTCTTGGCCTGTTCAACCACCTGGTTGGGCAGAGGCACAGAAGCAGAGAGCCACGAGGGTAAAGTCACGTGTTGGAACGCGTTGAAAATACGGGTGGTGAAGGATTCGCAGTTGGAGCTTTCGCAGTTGGAGGTAAAAGGGTGCTTAAAAGACCACATGATAACGACAAAGAACACGAAAAGTATGAAGAAGTGGGCGATTTGGGCGTTTCTTTGCTGTATCGAAAAAAAAAAAGGTGACTCGGAAAACGGTGTCGTCATTGTCTCCTAATCACCTTTTTCCTTGACAGTTTCATCACGAAAAGTGAGCATCGGCGGAGAATCACATAATGAGGGTGCATTATTTCTGTCGGTCCTAAAAAATTATGATCCATATGCTGTGGCGTGCGAGTAATGCCAACAAAAAAAGCTCACAAATTGAGTTTACTCGCAGTTAAGCTTATTCTATTTCCTCAATTGACAATTACAACATATCACCTCATACTAATAGTAAATACAAGATTAAGCGGTGTCGCCTGTGTTGTATCTCATTGAGCTGGTCCTCCATGCCACCTTCCAATGCGTGATCCGAAGTGCACGCAGCAAAAGAATGAGAGAAACGACACGATCACCCACATATATCACCCATTTTCTGTAACTCATAGTAATTTCGTTGTACAGTATATCACGATACATCATGACAAAATGTATGCTGCTGTGTTCAATAAAGAAAGAAATATCCTAATCAATGGACAAAATTGTATAGGATTCACTATTTACGAGTGGGTTTTTATAAAGTATCAGCTTTATCGATGCGATATTATAGTCGACTTTTTCATCGTTCGACCCTATTCCGCTACCAATGGCAACTCATTAATAGCCGACAACTGAGCCATGGCAAACAAGATGCAAAAATTTATAATCCAAATGGTCATCAATTGATGGAACAGCGAGGCGGATACAGTTTTATTGACGAGATTGAGGAATTTTTCGCAAGATGGATTAAAAGCATAAGATATAAGCGAGATACAAATACTGTGAGATATGATGAAATATTTACAGCAATTTCGAAAGATGGGTTAAGATAGCATAATATATAAGTGAGATACAAACGTTGTGAGAAATGACGATGAAATAATTTAGATGGATGAATAAAAAAGCATTAGTTTGATACATGCTGAAAAAAGTAAAACCCAGATCGAAGAAATATGAATTGACGGGATGCTAGGCATTGGGCCCGGGGGGGGGGTTCTACATGGGATGCACACCAAACTGTTCGCCACCGCATACGATCCCAGCCCACTTTCCTCATTTACTACGCCGGGGAACTCGCCGCACATCACCCACCTTGCTTCCGTTCCCTGTTACAGCCTGTATCGCATACGATCCGCCATTATTGCAGACGCTCACCTGGCGTATCTTCTCTTTGACATGCACACGATCAAGATTCACCGGGGAGCGGGGCTCAATGGACGGATGCTTGGCTTCGGCCAAGCATCTCTACATAAAAAGTTCTCGGCCTAGCTAGTCAATCTGCTGCAAACATTGTTCCCTTGATTGCCATTCCGGTATTTACTTTTTCTAACATATAGTGAGCGCCTTGGGATCGTGTCATGTCTCATGCAAACTGGATCGGAATCGCGCAGTGGAATTTGGCATGGTGAACCTCGCTCGGCGAGATCCGTACAAGGAGAACCCGCGTAAATGTATCGGTCGTGTAACAGGGATCGCTGCGACTACTAAGCCCAGTATGCACCCTTCCTTTTTTTTCCCCCTTTTCTTTTCTTTTTCTTTTCTTTTTCTTTTTTTTTCTCTTTTTTGCCTAACATATGAGGATCCCGTCAGTAAAAAAATTCAAAAACAAAAGAAAGAAGGAAAGAAAGAAAAAAGGTCACAGTATACTGGTATGCGGTATGCCTCGCTGTTCGGAAACATGCTTCAGCAGAAGAAGCTTCTTGAATGTGGTTGAGATGACTGATAGGGGATATTCCGTCCTCCTATCAATCTTTTTTCGAGTGGTCGCTATGCCTACAAGAGGTTAAACAGAGACAAATAAGCAAAGAGAATGACATTAGGCCGCAATCAGTAAAGTACGTACCAGCTCGATGGCAATTGCGACCGACTATCGGGCGGAGGTTTTTGCAGCCAACCAATTTGGCTGCATGTCCACGACAGACGAAGCTTGGACGGAAAAGTCTGTGGTGGAGGCTGCGATTTCGGCACCAATGTCATTGTTGATGGCTCGTTTATCGTTTCTATCTGTGGTTTTGAGAGAAGTCAGGACACTATTCCTTTGACAGAAATTTGTGCAATTACCTTGTTCTCGCGTTATTTGTTATCCGGTCGACAGACCGGATGGACGTCACTGGATGGATCCTTCCTCGCAACCGATCCATTCGACCAGTTTGTCTTGGCGGTCAACGTCCACCCAGTCTACAAGTTCATCTTCGGAGTTTATCTGCATCGGATCATTGACGTATACAGCTTCCTCTTCTGCTTGGTGATCATTGCCACCGAAGAAGCTTTCTTGTTCGTCGCCACCTTGTTGGAAGCGGCTTTCTTCCATGGCTGAGATCAGTAGCGGGTAAGATGAGAATGTTACTAGATTACTTGGACCTTTGAATCGTGATTCAGGGTAATCACTTCATGACCAAATCACAGCTTTTCTTTTGCTTACAGTGGGATTGAGGGACATTCAAAGACGTCTGGCGTTTTTTTTTACATGGCTGCTGTTGACGCAATCCCGCGTTGTTGATATTGACGCGCAATACAGCTGATGCATGTCTTCCTCAGTATTTTCTGAAAATATCTCCCTTCCAAATCCGTAAATAAAGCGACAAGGTCATTGCCATACCTTTATACTAACCTTATATATATATATATATATATATATTTAAAGCTCAAAGCGCTATTCTTAACAACATGGAACGTTTAAACAAACTTACTTTGTAAGTTGCTGATCCATTTCGGTTGGGGTTCACGGTTTGCTAACTAATGAGTAGAAATATAGAGTGTGCCGATGATGCCATGGTTGAGGCCGCTCCCACTTTTATGAAAACGGTTGACAATGTCATCTCGTTTCTCAAGCGCAACGCCATGAGCCGTATCGAAAGCCGTGATTACGTGCGCAAACTTACTCTCTTGAAGATCACTGTTCAAGAGAAGGTTGACGCGGCCACTTTGAACGTTGACGCTCCGTTCGTGGCTTACTCCGTCCCTTCCTCTGCCTCTTCTGTGTCCTTGGCCGCTGCCCTCTCCCGTGCCCTTTCTCCTGTCCCTTATTCCGTCCCTTTGCCTGGTGTCCCTTTGGCCAGTGCTCCTTCTTCTGTCCCTTCTTTTGTCCCGCCATCTTTTGCGTTTGCTGGTGTTCCTTCGGCTGGCGTGTCCTCTGTGGCTGGTGCCACTACTTGTGCTCCGTTCGATGTGCCGGCTTCGGTTTCTTCTGTTGACGCCGCTTCTCCTGGTGTGTGTTTGGCTGGTGCCACTTCGTCTGCTCCTTTCGTTGCGCCTCCGCCCTTCCCTTTCGTTGCTGTGTCCTCGGCCGATTCTGGCCCATTTGACCCACAAATGACAGTCATTGGCGTTTGTCTCTCGGGAAGACCAGCCTATCTTTGAATTGCTCATTATCAGCCTCTTTTTTATTAAGTGACCTTGGGAGCTTTTGTTACAATCGCCTTGACAAACATAGGCGTCACCCAGCAACTCCTTAAAACGCGCATTGACCCCTCTCATGAACCCTTCATCTATGCCACACAGTGGAACATCACCCAGACATATTGGTGGCCCCGCATTTGCGAAACCAGTCTTCTATCGAGGTATCCGGCAGTTTGTGATTTTTGATCCATGTTGCTGCTGCATCGATCAATTTACTGCCTGCACAACTACGAATGACTTTCAACGTGTGCCTGAGTGATGAGTATTATGTGGAGTTGCATGAAGTCTAGCTCTCCGATACCAATCTCCGTCTAAAGTTGATTGCAAAAACAATCGATCGTGGTTCACTGTTCATTGATATTTGTTGGAAACCCAAGCAGAACAACTGCTTATGGAATATCATCGAGCTTATGCATATTCATCGAAAAAGTTGTACAAGTCTTTCTTTGACTACATGATCAAGAAGTTTACTTGCTTTCGTACTGAGTATGAATGGATGCGCAGGGTTGCCAGTAGCTCAAAAGCAGTAATCAAGATACGAAATAAAAACAGAACCTTACTGGATCAAATTGATTAACAATCACAAAATATCAATAATGCTATTCTAATAAAAGTTCGACGGTATCTTTGGCCCTGTGTTCCCTATCCACATATTTATGCATCCGTAAATATGTACCTTTCATGTCCACCCAGGATCCAGCTTGTTCTTCGTAGCTGGCTGAGGAAGTCACAGCTTTTCTTCTTGCTATTTAGCTGCGGAATCTTTCTTATTCGGTATATCATGTTAAGACGCGATGCTATCTAGGTATAGTACGGCTGTTGCTAAATCATACGACAGGGTCTACACATACGACGCCGATCCTTCCAAACCCAGATTAGCCGTCTCGACCTTATCCTAAGCATTGATGTTATTTTGATCGTATTTTGCGAGTGTAACTTTGAGTTTCTATTCTGTCCATTGTGGTTCGCTTCAGGAGAGTGAGCGCTTGCTCGACCGTGGTCATAAAATTAGGAGCCGCTTCCGACATTGCTTCATCGGCGCACTCTTCATCCTTACTTAAATGATCAGCAAAACCTTGTGATCACAAAACAAAATCATTCACCAAATTAGTGCAGGTGTTAAGCTTTTTTCATATTGTTGAGAATGGCGAATTAAAGATTTGCCTGAAAAAGACATCAGATATGAAGCCACAGCGATGACGATATCGCTTTACTGGCGTCTTGCGAAACCACCTAACAACGACACTCCTATCCATTGGCGCCGACCTTCCATAGTTTGTACTACAGTGCATCAAACAACGCGAAATCTCACAAGATACATTGGTTTACTGCTTACATGGAAAGACTATGTGCATGCGCCGATTTCTCTTGTTTCGAGCGCATAAAGCCCATTTCTCCGACATTGTCTCCGCAGGAACATTAAAAGCGGAATTACAGTCGACGGTGTGTAAAATATTTCCCTGCTTATTATCGTTTCGAGGCCTGCAACTGTAACGTGCTATCATTGTGAATAAACATATTGATCATGTATCTTGGATGAGGTACCGTTCGTTTATTTAATTTAAACCTTTCATTTCTTGTTTTCTTGTTCCACTGGGGTGTTGAAAAATCGAAATTGCGGGGAAACCACTAATTACAATATTCCTCACACCAAGCCCGTCTCTCGGCTTTAGCGTAGTAAATCTTTCATTCTGTCAAAAAGAGTATCCTGCTTTACTCATATCACAGTCATCTGTCACTGTGAGAGAAAGAATTCCTATACGGACGGGTATCAAAGACCGGGATGAATATTTCCCAGGGGCTGGTAATTGTATAAATGCGTCATGGTTGTCTAATACAGCGATGAACTTGTACACATTACTGCTGGCATTCAGCTTTTGCTTCGATGTGATAAAACGTAATCCCCATGAAGGGTAACGTTTTGTGTGTCAAAAAGTTTGCTCCGAGGATGCAATTATTTGATAAACGGCGCATGAATTGGCCAAAGTCTCTTATTCTTTTATCCGTTATTGTATGAATGGTCCAGACGATGATCGAGTAAAATGACTGAGCTCGGCAAAAAAAAGATCTAATGTGTGACAGCACCATGATAACAAAGAAGAGAACTCCCTCACCGTCACCCCTACGTTGAATGAAGATGACGTTTTTATCTGTACTTCCCTGTCTAAATTAGTAGGCTCACTTCCAAAAAAGAGTCAAGTGACCAAAAGCGTTGGTTGAACGCAAGAAGTATAGGTAAGACCGGAGCGGAATCCGCACCACGAGATTATTCCAGACGGTCGGATAAAAGTACTTTTTGCATAGACACTGGAAGAGGTGGGGAGTTATATGTCCGCCATGACAACGTATATCACTATTGATACGAATGACTCAGGTACGGACAGGTTGCTCGTCAATGTCTGTCAACCGCCGGTTATCATTGGTGTGGATTCAAAAGTTGGAGCAAAAAAGTACGCGATAGAAAATTATACTCGAAAAGAGACATTTTCTTTTTATTGCCGTGGATCACTTTGAAACGGACCAATCGGATTATGAATTTTGGCCTCAGCAACCATTCTCCTCAGTTGGGACTAATCCGTGAGGTTCCGCTCGACTGAGATTTAACTGCCTGTCAGAGTAAGATTGTTTGCCAATGTCATCCTGCAAACGTTTGAAAAGTAGTAACAATGACCATAAATCTGGACAGCTTGGTTATTTGGAATTTTCAATGGGCTCCTGATATAAAGCAAATTGTATTCATCGACGATGATGCATGATGTTCCTGTCATCGAAACTCCACCGCAAACTGGGGAAATACGCTAGCGCGAAAAATGCAAACTCAGCGAATAGAAGATTAACCTAAATGCTGAAAAATGATGCAATAACTTGCGCTTCTTCGGGCATTCATTCTTAATCGCCTTATAAGCATTGAAGAAAAAAAATTAGACCGAAAAATACCAGAACTGAAATTATTGATTTGTGGTGTCCGCTTTACATACTAGGTCATGTTAACAAAGACCTTGCAGACTTCCATTCATTTATTGGAACCCGTCCTTTACCTTGAAAGCAGTCAAGACACGCCTACCGTTTTACGTGGAGTGGTGAACCTGGACCTCAAGAAATCACGAGCCATAGAATCGCTTGACGTGTACTTCGATGGTCAACTAGAAACACAATGGATTGGCAGTAAGTATTTTTCCCAAGGCTCACTTGAGCTGGCGATATCGGTTTTGTTTAGTTACACCTTTTTCTTTTTTCTTTCCTTCTAGGTGATTCGAAATGTGAACAACGTCGTACGAACATCGCACACCAACGCATTGATCTTCTTCGCGATACACCGGGATCGGCTTCTGCTCTTGTATTGAATTCGGGAAAGACTCGCTTCGGATTCGAGATGGAGCTACCCGAAGGACTGCCAGAAACCGTCGAATGTCCAAACATACGAGTGCATTACCAAGTATCGGCCGTGGTCACCTTTGTCAATAACCGTCGCATTTTGCAAACTGGAAAAGCACCGGTAAAAAAGACCGTGCAGCGATCCAAGACATTTGTAAGGCTTGCGCGGCTGCCCTTTGAAGACATTCTGCTTGGCGAAAACTACCGTGCGCTCATCGATTCTCGAAAGCATCTGTCAAAATGGTTCCAGTACCATATTATCATCGATAAGAAGGCTGTTGCCCTCGGTACCTGGCTCCCCGTCACAGTGGGTCTGGCACCCACAGTTCCCGGATTACGGATAATGCATTTCTGTTTACAAGTGATTGAACGTCGAAGCGTGTGCCCTGACAAATGGCATACCATTCAGACTTGCCACATGCTGCAACGAGCTTGCAGCACTGATCCACAAATCCCTAACTGCGATTTGGACGAGCCATGGCAAGGCACCATCCACTACAAGGTCCCCGATGATCGAAGCTTAGCTCACTCCACGCAACGTTACTCCGGCTTCCGTGTTAGCCACATGCTACTCATATCCATCATGATCTCTTTTCCCGAAAAAGGCGCTCTCAGCTTGACCAAACGAGGTCAGCGCACCATCACTTTTCAGACCGACATCGACCTGCTGGACCGTTCGGTGGGCGTGCTCGAAAGGAACAATGCCATCATTTTACCTTCTTACGATGGACCCTCGCCTTTCACAGTGCGAGACATGCTGTTCGGTAATCCTGATACAAGTGGCATTTTTCCCCCTGCGTATCATGAAATTGCGTGAAAACTATGAGCTTCCTTGTCAGCTACCGTGACCCTTCATCATCCCTTTATAAGAACCATGTAGTTGGTTCGACAAATTTCACATTTGTAAATAACCATGATATTTATACCGGTAAATAAAACATACGTTCTATTGCTAATGCATCACAAAACAAAAGAACAAGAGATGGTTATGTCCTCATTTTGAATTCGAAAATCCAATACTCTTCGGCATATCTTGACATCGATTTTCTTCCGTAACTTTTTCTTCTTTTCATATAATTTATTCGTCCATTGCCCGTCATTGACGAAAGTGATAGTATGGCGTAAGTGGAAGTGATGGAAAGTCCATAGTATCTGCCACCGAGAATGAAGAACACGAACAGAAGCTTCTTGGCTTTCTATCAAACCCGATCATATAAAGACCTGACCTTATTAAAGAAGAGATGGAAGTTGTCCAACATAAACAGGCTTAAATGTATCATTAATGTGCAACGTGAGAAGCGTGTGAACATTTGCACCAAATGTGGCCTTGGAGGCCAAAAAGATGAAAAATCAAAGAAATGCCCTGAAAATGCCAGGAGCAAAAAAAAAAAAAAAAAAAAGTCGAACGGTAAATAGCTCTTTAGCTGCGATCACTTATATTGCTAAGCTATTGTGCTATCATTGTTTAGAGAGGAAAAAAAAAAAAGGCACGCAAACTGCCATAGCTGCAATGTTCGTTGCATCATTATTGGATTTGGTTGTGAGAGTGTTTCAATGCGCTCTTGTGCCCAGTTGATCCGGGTCACCCAGACGATGCAGTACCTGATTCGTACACAAAGAAAATGACATCCTTTTTTTTGTACTCCTTCTCCCCAAAACCTACTCGTACAAAACTTCTCCTTCTACTGCTTTCTGAATTATATTCACTTTAACACCTACCGACAACATCTAGACGATGAAAAAGCGAGACTCCAGTCCAAGGACATTATGGAGAAAGCTAAAATCTCCAGAGCGGCATCTACCTAAAGCATAGAAGAGGTCGATGAGCGTGGCAACTTTGAGCGCCAACCAGCCTCTGGAAGGCCAGAAAAGCTGACGAGTCGTGACAAGGGTCACCTTAAGCAATAAGCACTGAAGAACCGGCGAGTTCCCCTTCGTGAAATCACCCAAAATGTCGCAGGTCATGCCCATGATAACATCGTGCGCCATACTCTGCATGGAATGGGTTAATTTTCGCGAGTGGCCCACAAGAAACCTCACCTGACACAACTGCACAGATTATAGAAGAGTGTCCATCAATTTTGCGCGTCAGATAGACCTCAACCCAACCATCCGTCACACAGAAGTCCGCTGCTCTTCTTGCCAGCAACTAGGGCATCAGCGAAGCAGCCTTTTGGCATGCCCATTCAACCCAAGAAGACTGATTATGAGGGAAGCGAACGAAAACGACACTGCAGAACGCATCCGTAGATTACGTGGATCCGCTGATAATACGGAACTGCCCGGTCGACATACCCTGGGACGCATGGAGGTTGTGTAGTTTTGCCAGGCACACATGCGGGCTCAAAGGGAGCATGTGTGGATCGATCTCCAGTCCGCATTTCCAGTTTTGTTGTGGCGAAGATACGATGGTTCTTCCGCCTTTGGAGCCTGCGCATCCAGCTATTGTCCGTCTCCTTCGCAGCAACACCGAAGAAGCAAGAGATTTCCGTGAGCAGATTCGCGCCTACAATACGAATCTGAGCTTTACTTCGGTGGGTGCTCACATCACCATGCTCCGACCACCGTCAATGACCAAGCACAATCCCCGAAGACGATTGCAAGACTCGGTATCCTGTAGCGAGTAGTCTAGGTGACCTAAAGACAATCATAGGTTACTTGTTAAGATATGCCAGCTGATGGAAAAAAGTCGAGATTCGGCATGAGCAGACTCTCCCTGTCTTAACGTTGGGAAATGCCGCGTTTTCAATGACCCAAAGGGGAAAGGTTAGCGGCATTTCCCATAAATCCGCTACATTACTGAAAGCCGAGAGAAATGGCAAGCTAGTGGTTCTCGGCATTGATGAGTATAACACATCCAAAGTACGTAAAAGAAAAAAAGAGTATCTGAAAAAGGAACTAAAGAAGAATTCCTTTAGGTTTGCTCACATTGCGGCACCAAAACACTCAAACAGATCAGAAGCCGCCAAACAAACACTTCGCTGTTCAAGGTTCTTCAATGCAGTTCATGTCACAAGATTTGGGATCGAGACATCAATGCTAGCAGAAACATACTGTTCCTCGCTCTTGCTGGCATCTTTGGAAACGAAAGACCAGCTGTATTCATCCGAAGCAATGACGATGAAGAATAGTAAAAACAATTTACCCCTTGTGCCTAATATTGTTTCGTGTTTGCTGATGCCAAGCAGGTGCCCATTTATCCTTTTTTTTATTTTTTTAACCAATACGTAGATTATTTTTCTCTACGTTTTTTTTTACCTATTTTCCTTTCTTACAATTTTTACGCCTCCTGAAAAAAAGGAAGGCGATAAGCATTTTAACATAAATGTTAACTATAAAAGAAATCTCTCAACTTAAAATCAGGTGGCAGATACAGGTAATGTAATTCATCTCAGCAATTTCCATTTTTCGACCATTGGTTTCCTTTTTGCTTGGAAAAAAGACGCCGAAATAGTGGAAACATTGCACTTGGCAGTTGAATTGAAATCACCAGGTGGAAGGCTATTGGACAGGTTTTAGTGTCAAAATGAGGAAATCCAAGAAATTGCAGAAAATGGAAAAGGGTTCCATGCAAGTTTGATACAGTAAATACCGGAAAGCCTCACAAAGCATATTTTATCGATTGTAGATGTATAATGCGGATTATTTTCATGTTATATGTCTCTGGGAGGGATAGCCATTATATGTATACTCTTTCTTAGCAATAAATTAAGTTGCAGTAGTTGACTAGAAAGCGACCATCTGTGAAAATTTTCATGCAGAAAAATTCACACGTAAGGATTTAGGCTCAGCAGGTGGCGCCTCTATAAAAATGTTTCCCCAACTTGTTGCAAACGAACCAACCAAAAAAAACCTATGCAAATACAGCCTTCTCCCTCTTCATTTGCTTGTAATCACCATGAACTCTTCAACAGCCGAACATGCTGGACTACGCTCCAACTCCATCACATCGACAGAGAGCAAGCATTCGCCATTGCGTAAACTGGACATGTGCTCTCGTTCAGAATTGTGCGAAATGCGAGATAGAAACGAACAATTGCTCAACGATCGGTAGGGAATTCAAAAAATTTTGCAGGGTCAACCAGTGACAACGATAAGCTGATACAATACGTATATAGGTCCGTAGTCAATACGTTACCTGACAAAGGTGACCGACTTCGACAAACAAACGCCCATATTGATGAATTACTGATGGAAAAAAATGACGACGAAATTCTATCGGAAAATCATAACTCTCAGTTGACGAGGCAACTACAAGATATGAGTATCTTGACCCCCCGGCAAAATGCCAGAAAGCGTTCAGTGGATCTGGCAAACGCACAAGCACGATCGAATGATTATGTCTCTGACAGTCTCTTACGTCGATCATCCAGACTGCACAACTCACCACCTACAGCCGCAGTATTCATGAATTCTTCACCGCCTGAAAAGGTAATTAAGTGTGGCTGTCAAAAGTATTGGTAGAGTTAAATTGACACGTTTGAAAAACAAATGCTTTCCTTAGGCCAAAGTCCGCATGATGACATTAGCTGAAGCGATAGATTTGGAAAAGCAGCAGAATCACCATTTACAGGTAAGGAATGCAAAATCAACTGGGAAGCGCCTTGCATGTTCTTGGACATCTAAAGAGGTATATTTTGCCCAAAATTCCAATAGAGAGACGATGCACCAAGAAATACCCGACGAGCACCTCGTAGTCTCGCCCAGTCATTAAGGTAGTTTGCCCTTGCAATCTTGTGATACTTGTTGCTTCATTAGCACTGCTTTTACTTACTTGAAATTTTATTAGTTCAACGATGACCGAGATGCAGTTGGATCCTGAAAGCCATCCGTTAGAACGACAAGACGACGAAGAATATCTTAGCGACGATATAGAGGAGATGCGAGTGTCCAATTCTTTCTTTGATGATGAATTTGACAATGATCCTGAAGTGACCCAAGCCTATCTGTAGCGATATACTCCTCTCCCACATTTGTTTGTAAATACATCTACGAGAAAAAAAAAAAAAAAAAGAAATGGCAGATGTTTTTTTCTTCATGAAAACGCTGCACCATCATAGTAATAAGGATGAGAACATGGTTAATTAGGCACAGCTTATTAATTCCAACCATGGGAACCCGAGAACCAAAAAATGGTATTGCCCAACTGACTATAGCTCGTATATTTCGTTATCATTCAGAAGCAATGATAAGTCAGAAAATGTCCGCATGTGTGACAGCCGAAATGGAATCGGGGTTCCAACTTTCATGTAAACAACAGGCGTTGTTGTTGCCCCTATTGATTGACTGAAATTTTTCACCACAGCTCTACCACTTGGTTGGAATTAATTACATACAAACATGTTTGGTGTTATTCGAGCCTTGCCCCGATCTGCGAAACGAATGCCCTTGAATGCCAAGCGAGGACATAACTACTACAAAGGTACGCTCTTTGTAATACATGATTTTATGTGATCCAAGCAAGCTGATTCTTGTGGCTCTGTATCTTAGGTACTGGTTCCGGTGCCATGGGTCGACATACCAAACGAGGCGGCTATGTCATTGACTGGAGCAAGGTCAGAACTTTTGTTGTACCCGATCTGGAAGGATTTAAGGTAAGGATTTTGATTGCAAGAAGAAAAAAAGAATACACACTTGAATTTGTCAGTAACCAATGTCAAAACCCTACACTCACTTTCTCACAGCTCGGACCTTACGTTTCTCGCAAAACCAACTTGGAACGAAAGTAAACGACGCATGCGCATTGTCCGATTCAAAAGGAAAAAACCAAAGCATTCAACTATCACCCTCATCGATATAGAAATCTCTCAACTTATACATAACGCTATCTTCCCTCACTAGAGTTCGGTTTCAACGTCTTTATTTTCAATACAATCAGTTTCTGGAAGCCAGTGTCTAATTTTTGAAATACATACTTGATACAAGGATGTTCCGGACAAAAATCACGGATAATTGAAATATGGAACGTAAATGCCGCCATAGAAAGAAGCAGCGCAATCAATGTCTGACAAGTAGGATGCAAATGTTTCTGTAACCCAATTTTTTACGCATGAAGCAACACTGCTGTGATACACTATATGTTAATCAAGGTGACTGGAGACGGCAAAATAAAAAGAATAGCACACGCACGGGGAGCACAGAAAAATACATAGAAATGAAAGTTTTATCCAATTTTTTATTTCGGCAAGGGAAATACCTTTCTTTATGATTTTATTTCAAGTGGGCATGTTACTGTAAGCTTTGATGTTTGGAATTATAAGTACCAGGGAAAATTTTAGTCGTAGCGAGCACGTCTGGGCGATCGTGAGCGCGAACGCTGCGGCATATCTCGAGATCGGCGGCTGTAACTTTCGACTTCACGACTCCATTCATCTTCAGGACGTCGGTCACGACTGTCCCGACTACGACGACGATCATCTCTTCCTCTATAGCCTCGCTCGCGATCCGAGTAACGACGGTAATCTCTATCCCTACCTCCGTCTCGACGATCTCGGTAATCGTACCGTGCGCGTGAGTAATCACGGTTATCACGACCGTTCCATCGGCGGTTCTAATATCATTTCAATTCAATGTTCAATTTCTTCGTGGTGGTTTTGCTTTTTTTTTCCAACTTACCTTCCATTCATCGAGTGTTTCACGAATTTTCAGATATCCTTGATGTTGCTTACCCTGATAGTGCGCTTCCAAACGATCGGACGAGTCGTTAGTAACCAGGAAAGCTCCACAGACTGAGCAAACCTCCATGCGTTTTTCGGATTTTTCGGAATCGTCACCCTACACCACGGTATCGTCAATCATCATCATCATCATGATTACAATCCTCATTTCGTCCACTTACCTCTTTCAGGCCAGCCAGTTCTTTCTCGAGTTCTTCCACTTGATTTGTAAGTTCTGTAGCTTCTTGAACTCGACCTTCTTCACCAGCTTCCTCAATCTTTCATAGAGCAACAAAAAAACAAGAAACAAGAGCAAACAAATCACAAGCAAGGCATGAATGAGCAAAACAAAAAAAAGGACCCATAAACCCAGAAAAACCATCCAGAGTGACCACACTTACCTTTTGTAGCAGCTCCTTGATCTTTACATCCAGCAAGACCATTTTTTCTTGCTTCTCCTCTTTACGTTCCTCTGAGTTCTGTACAAAATGACAGTCAATATAACCATCTACGATTAGGGGATGTGCTGTACCAGAAACTTACATGTTCGCCCAGCTGAATATGCAAGCGGCCTTTGCCCTGATTAATCTTTCGGCCTAGGTCTCTAATGAGCTTGTTCAGGTAATCGTAAAAGTCTGCTTCAAATGGGTATTTGTGCTTATCGGGCGAATTTTGATAACGCTCTTTCAGTCGATCGTTGTGCAATTTATCGCAAGGTCCTGTGGGGATTCCATCGCGGCATGAGTACTTTACTGATCGCTCGTTATATGAACAAACACAACACACTTACCAAGATCAGATTTGGTGTTTGTAAAAAGCTGGGAAGGACAGAAAGCCACAAGATAGTGTTTACATACCTATGCAAAAAGAGAAAGTTTTGAGTACAAAAGCCAAGCAAACCAATGCTAACATCCAGCTTCACGATTATACTTACGCTTTCGTCCCAGAAATCTTTGTTATCCACGTCAACATATTGAGACATGAGCTCAGCGAGCATTGCTTTCTGGTAATCTGCCATTGATTTAGTCTATTTGTATTTTTTTAAACGGCTTTTTACAGGTATACATACCCATGGTGATTTTAATTAAAAGTTAAAGGAACAAGCTTTGAATGACACCTATTCTTTTCAGGTGGTGGCTGAGCTTAGAATTGGTATCACGTGATATAACCAATGAACAGTCGAGAAATTCCACCAGTTCGCGGGCGCGTGTGGATTTTGAAACACTTACCCAATCTGAAAACGTTATTATCCCAGTTGCAGAGACGCCAAATGAGAAAGCAGTACCCAATGGGGCGTACGACGAACTGTAACTGAGTTAAGCAACATTATTTTCAGCTTTCCCGAACCAGGAGCAAATTTTTTTTGAGAATTGGGTCTTGTGAAGTGCGATGCTAAAGTTCCCATTTTATTTTTTCTTTCTCTATATCAAAACTGGATAAAGGAGCGAGGAAAAAGATGGCAATCCATGTAAGGAGGATACCACACCAGAACGCCATCCAATCAAAGTTTTCAATCACGTATTTCATCATCGAGCCATCGATGGCATAAATAAACGTCGTTGAGCACCATCCAAATATTGTATCTAGCCCGCTTGGCATGCTGTTGCCTGATACGTCTGTCAGGTTGGTCCGTAGTGTTTCCGTTGGGCACGGTTGATAGGCGGCCAGGTCCCCAAAATACGTCAGAAGAATCCTCCATAATTCGATCCACAGCATATTATCACTGGTAGCTACACAAGAAGCCATCTTTTTGCGAATCAGCACGGCAGGACGGGACTGATGCATTCCTTTTTTTTTCACTCCCTTATAAATAACATTAGCCACGCGGGAGCAATTACAAGTAAAATACTCCTTTAAAACATGATTCTTAACAATCCTTCAGGCCCTCCTTTTTTTTTTTTTTTACTTTTGTATCGCTACGGGATATTGTTCCCAAGTAATGATATTGATCAACTTTAGCCATATAGATATGAAACCGGTATGAACGTGATGATTGTTTCCGGTGATACGATGGGAACGGAGAATAAAATAAAGTTCTATGTGCCGTATTTCTGCTGACATGATTGCGAATATGATACTTCGCGTTTCTCTTTTTTTACAATGAGCACTGAACCTAATCAAAGAAAATATGATATCAGTACGTGTAGCATCCTACAATGCAGATGATCCTGTATTGAATGTCTTGTGTTTGTCGCAGTTGTTTTTGGCGCTACTGGATTCACCGGCGAGCTGACGTGCGAGTACCTCGTCGAAATCAATGATAAAGTAGGTCTGACAACAGAAACAGTGACAGAAAGAAAAGCCCCGGCTCCTCGTTATTGAAACGGGATATACAATAAAGGAACTCCGATGGGCTATTGCAGGCCGTAGTCGAGCCAAACTTCAAAAGACGAGAGAACGGTTGGCGGCTATCGATGAGTCGTGTCAATCGTTGGATTTGCTGATTGCTGATTCGGGGGATTTGGAGTCTTTGGAGAATGCCGTTCGACAAGCACGCGTCGTTATTAGTACAGTGGGCCCATTTATGAAATACGGCACCCTGTTGGTGGAGGCTTGCGTGCGGCAGAAAACGCATTACGTGGATATCACTGGCGAATATCCTTGGGTGTCACAAATGATTGATCGATTCCATGGTGAAGCCGTAAAAAATAATGTCATGATTGTACCCTGCTGTGGATTTGATTCGGTGCCGAGTGATATGGGAACATTTATGTAAGCAGATAGGGTGGTTGGATTTGAAATTCATCATGCATTGATCATCTCTGATTTACTCTCTTTTTTTTCTTCAAAGGGTGTGTGATTACATGCAATCACGTCACAATTTAAGCACGGCCGATGTGAAAATGTCGCTTACAAATATCGTGGGTGGATTCTCCGGAGGTACGATTCAGTCAGCAGTAGGCATGTTGGCCGACAAGTCGCTCAGTGCATCCAAATCAACGGATCCATACCTACTCAGTCCGATTCGCGGCCCCGATCAAAAGAAATTGCCTTGGATGAACCGTGATCCTGATTTTGGCCGTCGATGGCAAGGATGTTTCTTGATGTCCGTGGTCAATGAGAAGGTGGTCAGAAGATCTTGGGGTCTCTATACTGAACGCGGTCACAGCTATGGTCAAGCTTTTAAATATCGGTCAGTCTTCTTCTATCATGATACCAAAGCCTCTCCGACAAACTGACATGATATACATAGGGAGACCTGGACATTGTCTTTTATTCCAGCGCTTATAATGACGATGGCTATGCTAACCGTCGCTCCTCTGGCGGCGGTTGCTCTCAAAATTCCGGCTATTGCAAGCCTGGCTTCTCGTTTGTTACCTGGTTCAGGAGCAGGCCCTGATAGGGAACAGCGCATGAAAGGACGTTTTGAAATGCAGTTTGTGGCCACTGCAGAAACGGAACCCTATGATGAACCAGTTCGCGTTCGTGGCGTTGTCAAAGGTGAATCTTAAAAAAAAAATATTGCTTTGGGCCGACGAAATTAACCGGCGCTTTTTTGGCTCTGGTCATTGTAGGTTTCCGAGATCCTGGTTATGGTGACACATGCCTCATGGTTGCTGAATCGGCTTTATGTATTGTCAAGAGTTTGGATGAGCTTCCTGGCAAAGAAGGAGGTATTCTGACGCCAGCTTCAGCTTTTGGGCATACTTTATTGAATCGCCTCCGTGCCAATAACCGCATGGTTTTCGAAGTCAAAGACATGTAATAATTCAATATCCGCTCAATAAAAAGAAAAAATGAATGTTGCTTCCCTGTCATGTCCCAACCGATTGACTGGGGTGAATTGTTTGGATCGGATGAGGACCAAGAAACACCATCCCATAATGAGGGCGATATTCTCCAAAGCTGGCATAGCATTCCGGGTTTACAGTTAGCGCAACACAGTCTTACACACGATGAGCAAATGCAACTCACCAATGATATTATTCGTCACGGTTACTTTGACGATGCCGCAGGCGTTAATCAAGCCATGTGCTTTGGTACGCTGCCTTCTCACTTTCAGTGGCTATGTGAATGGGTACGTCAACAGCCTGAGCTTTTACCGCCAAATTTACGCGATCGAGAGCCGTTATTCGATCAAGCCATTCTCAATTTTTACCACAAAGGTGCGACTATTTCCTCGGTCCT
Organism: Radiomyces spectabilis; assembly: GCF_025331425.1. Taxonomy (NCBI): domain Eukaryota; kingdom Fungi; phylum Mucoromycota; class Mucoromycetes; order Mucorales; family Radiomycetaceae; genus Radiomyces; species Radiomyces spectabilis. The sequence continues at coordinate 911,520 of NW_026251936.1, read as the reverse complement.
ATCAGGATAATTCCCAATTCAGCTCACTAGAAAATGTTAGGCCAAGGTATCATAAGCCATGTTGATCTTGAGAGGTGGGTGTTAGAATAATTGGCAAGACTCTCTGTTTGCTTATCTGTGCTTTATTAGATTTGAGGATGGTATCGTTATCGTTTCGCTACTGTCATCTTGTGTTATGACGATGCGTCCTGCGGACAAAAGCAAAGTGGGCTACAGTGCGTCTAAAAGCGGGGAACCAAGTGGCAAAGTGGAAGTTCCTGTATTATTGTCACCAGGATCTGTTATGGCCATGTCTGGATCAGCACGATATGACTGGGAGCATGGTATTAAGGAACAGTTGGTGGATACGTACGGCAATATTACTATCCAAAGAGGAACACGGATTAGCGTTACATTACGCAAACTCAAACCAGGACAGTCATTATCAGAAGAAGCAACACAACGTAGGAGACCAAGATGAAGTCATTACATGTAGAATGCTATAATATTATACCATCATCACACTACACTTTTAAATAAGAAAATGATTTATGGAACAGATTATCATCATCATAAATTTTTGATTGCGATTTGCTTTGGTGGGTGAGTGCTGCGCTGTTTAAAATTTAGTACGCTGAGTGGTGTGATCTTGCGCGTGCCGGATGAACAGGACAAACTTTGCAGCTTGTTCCAGTGGTTGAATGTGGACTTTATGTCAGACGATCCGCAGTATGCCAGTCTGTTTTTGCAATCCGAATCGGACGATCTAATCATTTCGGAAGATGTGCGTCATGGATCCTCCGACAGCACCACCGATCCGTCCAATGATGTCGAAGACTTTCTCCCCTTGGACCGTTCAGACGGTGTAGAGGAAGGAGACGAGGATGACGAAGGGCAGGTCGAAGAAGATAGCGCTCACGAAGCCACCACCCTTCGCATTTACGAATCGACCCATCCAGGGCACATTCAAAAACAACAAGGCGCTCGAGAAATAGGCGAACAAGATGCAGTGTGGTTCGTGTCAACATTCCGTATGAACTGGGGACTGGCCAAAATGCGCGATGACAATCCATTGACTTACTGGCAGTAAGTGATCCGCATGTATTACCGATCTTGCTTACAAAGTGTGGGTATTCATAACGCACGGCGTTCCTAGATCCGATTCTCCCAATCCCAAAGAACCACATACTATTGACTTATTCTTTCACCGCGCCACATTCATCAAGGTATGTGGGTACGGGTGATGAAGAAGATGCGCTTTCTGACGATAAACACTGTAGCAAGTGTCCTTCTTTATGGATTATTTCCAGGATGACAGTTACACGCCGAAAACAGTATCGATTCGAGGCGGCACTACCTACCGTGACTTGCATGTAAGACCAAAGAAAGAAGAAGAGAAAAACGAAAGATGACTGCAGTACCTGATGAGAGCGGCTGAAACTTTGCCTCTTGTAGGAGATTGTACAAATAGAATGCGAAGAGACCGTGGGATGGAAAAACGTGGATTTGAGCGAAATCGCAGGGTGAGTACACAGGCATAAATGCTTTTCCACCGGTAAAACGAGATTGAGGAACTCACAATGGAGGTCGTTTATTAGGGAGCCTGTGCGTGTTTTTCACCTCCAAATTGCCATTCTAAGTACGCACTTGAACGGAAGAGATACCCATATTCGACAATTGAAGATCTACGCTGTGCCATCGTAAGCTCACAAGTAACATTGATACTAGAGGTTAAAGTACTAATACAATAACTCCAGGCCCGCCTCAGACGAAGCGTCCTATGTGGACACAGATATCCCTTTCAGCCGATCCAAGCGCGAAAAAACGATGCGATGAAAAATAATCACATAATATTGCATTTATCTCCATCATTACTCTCTATTGCATATGACAGTTTATCAAAGCTTCAGAATTCAAAACAGCACGCGTATGGCACTTTATTTGTCATCAAGATTTGTTTACCGACACTGAACCATATTCTCTACGCATGAATAAAGTCGACTTCTGATGAGCAAAGATTTATCGATCATGCATTGTGGCAAAATTAAAAGTCAGCAACGGCAACCGTCCTAACAGCCCAAAGAACAGCTTTGGGAAGGGAGAAGAAACAAAAAGCAGAGTCTAAATCAGGTGGTACCGGCAAACCCATTCAATCCAGCATGTTAATTGTCTTATTCAAGAAGTTGACGACTGCCTGGCCCCGCCGAATGGAGAACGGAGCGGCCAGAAGTATTACAGTATGTCTCAAAGGTCACCGACTCAAAGAAAGCTGCTTTGGAAACTGACCCTGTCTGCTTATGCTTATTATTGGATATACAAATCAAAAATGTAAACATGATCAACCTATCGGGAACAACTCATTTCCTGCTAATTTGGCTGGCGACGAACAGCTCATAGGCGGGCAACCCACTTCCTTCTAAATGGCTGGCGGTGAGCCACCCGTTCATTGTTTCCTTGGTGAATGCACGGGCGGGGCAACCGAAAGGCGAAACAGCCGACTTCGTGCTAATTTGGATTGGCGGCGAAACAACCACGGGCGGCTCGGTTCCTACGCAATCTGCGAGATCTAATGGCAGTACTTAAACTTGGCCATATTCTGTTTGGTCACCGAGAGAGGAACGCCAGATCAGTTAATTTCCAAAGGCAATCGATCAAGTCAGGGTCGTCGCTGTCCCAACTTTAGTATGCCCAAGGGGTAAGCTAATTACATCTTTTCAAAAAAGTTGGCGCAGGATGATCACTCATGTTTTGATTTCTTTCGTCATATGCAATACATTAGTAAACAAAAAGAAATATGATTCAATCTTTTTTCCCCTTTTTTCTCTTTCTCTTGTTTTCTCCCCTCATCGAACCTGCATTTTTTAATCTCCTTTGTGTTGTAATGATATCTGTTATTAAAGCACCCATCACTGATCAGAAATTCCTAATTTTGGATGCTCCCACGTCTGATACACTTCCCAAATACATTGATGTTTTGCGCAAAGAGAATGTTGCCCACCTCGTGCGAATATGTCATCGCCAAACTCATGACGGTCGAACCCACGAATACGATGCGGACGATTTGCACAAAGAGACTGGGATACAGGTGATTGACGATATTAAATTCGAAGACGGCGGTGTGCCTAGCCCCGAAGCTGTTCAACGTTGGCTGCACCTGGCAGAAGACGCACGGCGACATGGTACGACTTTGGGTGTGCATTGTGTTGCTGGAATTGGAAGAGCGCCTGTAAGTAATAAGATCACCTACAAAGGGTAATTTGTTTTGCCCACGTACACACAGATGCTAATTCTCATGTGGCATATTCCATTGCCGGAATTGATATAGGTGATGGTAACTCTTTCTTTGGTGGAAAGTGGAATGGATCCTTTGGTATGATAATTGAAACGACCGCCAAATGCGGGGAAGAAAAAGAGAAAAAAAGGAAGAACTAAAAATTCAAAGTCATTCATTTGCTTATTATTGTTCGTGATGTTTTTAATTATTTTTTTCAACAGGATGCTATTCTGTACATTCGACAGCACAGGAGAGGAGCTCTCAATAAGACGCAGCTGCGGTTTATTGAAGCATACAATGCGAGATCGAGTCGAAGAAAGTCATGGCTCGGTTGGCTCAGAAAAACCACAAAGGCAAAACGAAAAAGAGAAGAAAAAAAAATTTAGAAACACAACCATTTGTCGTGACTCATACTTAAACTTTTTTACTTTCTCCTCAATTGTCATATAAAAACTCCACCCCAAAATAAAACACACATAGAAGATTTGTTACAGTGTTTTATCTCATTGCAGATTCTTTCAATGGACGATCAGCTTTTCAATCGTGAATTGTGGTCTCAAATATTCGGATACTTGAGCATTGCGTGTTGGATCGTCGTCTTTACACCGTGAGTGATGATAATATGCATCCCTGCAATATGAAAAAAAAAAAAAATGGTGATATTGTTGCTAAGCAGTGGCGGTTCTGATATTAGACAATTGAAAGAAAACTACATCCGGAAAAATACCGATGGTGTGTCCATTTCATTCCTACTGTTCTGGATCTTTGGTGATATATTCAACTTGCTTGGTATCATCCTTGAGAATCTGTTATTGACAATGGTGAGTGCCAAAAGATGAGCTGCGTCGATCAAAAGTTTTTTATTCATTGTCTCACTTTTGAAATCCCTGATTAGCTGCTTCTTGCATTGTACTATTTATTTGCGGATGTGTTATTGATGGGTCAAGTTGTTTATTACCGTACTCATTACCGTCGTCAAAAAGTGGATGAGATCGTGGTAGCGTCCGATGCGTCCATCTCTGAGCCAACATTGGCCTATACCTCTCATACTGTGATACCCCCTTCTTCTCGTCGATCCAGCCACTCCAGCCACTCCAGTTCCAGTAGTTCATCTTCCAGCAGCAGCGACGACAGCCATTGTGTGGTTGCACTGGAAAGAACTCCGCTGATTCAAAAGACCCTCAGTCGCGAGAGCTCTTACACCCTGCTTGCCACTACCTCGCGAGAAATGTCCCCCAGAACGCGTCGGCTCGTTCGATACTTTACGTTCATCAGTGTTCTCCTGTGGTTGGGACTCGCGATAGGCAGTGTGGTGTTCTTCTTTTTCCCCAGTGATCCAAAAGACAAGGTTGATCTCAGTCACTGGCGTCTCGTTCCCCAATTGCTAGGCTGGGCAAGTGCCATTCTGTATTGCACCAGTCGTATTCCTCAGATCATGCAAAACTTTCGAAACGAGAGCGTGGAAGGTTTGAGCTTGTCCATGTTTTTGTTCAGTGTCATGGGCAATTTGACCTTTTGTTTTGTAAGTATATGACTCACTTTGTCATTTGGTGTTTGGTTGCTTGTTTCTGATTTTTTTTTGGTCATGCTATCCTATCCAGTCCATTTTCCTTCAATCCATGGATCGCACGTATTTATTGGTCAACTATCCATGGCTCCTCGGCAGTGGTGGTACCTTGTTCTTTGATTTTACGGTAAATGGTTCGCCTCGCATGATATTAGATTCTTTTTTTTACTTATCTATCACACGTCTGGTTTAGATCTTTTTCCAATTCTATACCTACCATAAGAGCGGGCATGATAAGGATGAATTGGCCAAACTTGCTGGTCGAGCATCATCATTGGAGAATTGAGAATGAATACAAACAACGTTCATATTTTTTTTCTTATGCCAACTTGGAATTGGTCTTCATGTTTGGTGACGATTCTCGGAACATTGTCCGAGCTTCTTGTATTGAATTAAGGTTTGCAAACTGTCTCACCAAGAAACGTTACTCCAACCAACCGTGTTTCGTCAAGTAAACAAATCCATCCCATCTTGACGTAAGATAACTATAAACAAAACAAAGAAAAAAAAACCCCCAAGGGCCAAGAACCATGGCAACCGGATACCACACTTCCGTGATGGCGATGAATTTTATCTATGACAAGCGATCAGTGTTTATTTGATGATCAAATCAGTTTCACGGCAGCAAATCGATATCATGGCGAAAACTATCAGGCATATGTAACCCCAACGCCGCTTGCAAGCCAGAAGTAACAAGTAAGAATAATAGAAGCGTAGGAAGATGCTTTTTCTTTGGCGTTTCAAACGTCCATTTGACAGAAGATGGGAAAAAAGCCACCGGTATGTCTGTGCGCTTCTGAGGCGCTTTCTCATCTCAGAAGTGTTTGGAAATACAAACGAACGTTATGGAAGAATCATATGATGTAACGAGATCCATCGATCACCTTGTACGATGTTTCTGCCTTCCGGTTGTCGCTCTCTTTCCAATGATATAGATGCTCCTCTTTTTAGCCCATCCGTCTTCTGTGTTGGTCCCCCAAACTGGTTGGTGATTTCCTCTTCTCTTCCCCCCAATTCCCCCCCCCCCTCTTTCTTTTATTTCCCCTAAAAGTTGTACACGATAAACCAAACAAATCCACAAGTCTTATTCAAACAAAAACAAAAAGCAAGCAAGACTGGGTGCGTACATATGTATGTGTGTACTCACATATGCATAGCAACATGTATACATGTAAGTCGGGTCAGCCTTCATCAATATTGATCGACCACATGTTTATGATTTGTTTAATTTGCTTGGACTCTTTTTTTTTCTTTCTTTACGCTTATATATTCATACTTTTCGCCCACGAACTCTTTTCCCCCTTTTTTTATTCACAGATAAAACAAACCTTTTTTTTTTCTCTGCGATCCAAGAAAACTTTAAAAATAAAGAGACAACCATAAGCACGCACTATGGAAACAGCTGATGTCAAGATTCAACCCATTGTTCTTCCTTCGTTGCGATGTATGTTCGGCGACATTCCATTGAGTTCGGCTCGTACAGGTACGTCGTTGGTAAAAATGAATGAAAGGAAGAAACAGTTTCTCACCCCAATCAGCAGATAAGCACCCTCCTTCTTTGCCCTTTGGTTCTGGTTGGCGCAAGTTGGAAAGAGCTTTACCAAAGGAGCCACCGGTAGATCTGTCAGCCGTGGAACCGGTGGTTTCGCCTCAACGGCAGTCAACAACAACAACAGTGACCGCCCCTTCGACGTTGGCAACCCGCACCAAGATGCAATCTCAACCTGCTACAGATATAACCAATTCAGCTGCATTTACATCGCGTCCCTTGTATCCTGTACCTTATCCGCATGTGTCATCGGCGAAGCGCCACATCACTGAAGCCCCGTCCATGCAGCCCGATGTTTACTGCTGTTGTTGTCCTCCTCCATTATCAGGCATGGCAAGTTACAGAAACTCATACCCTTCCTCCCCAGCCCCAGCGCCATCCACCATCAACAGGGATATGCGTCTTCATCGTCGTGCCGTCAGTGCCAACATAACACTGGACGGTCCTAATCAACCCAATGGCCGGTCTGCTCCTAATTGTTGTTACAGCCAGCCCCATTCCCCCTTGCTGACACCTATTTCGGATGGATGTCCGCCGGCTCGTCAAGCATGGCCCACAGCGCGACCTCCACGGACACGAGCTCACACCACACCTGGCTACCTTTCCACGGCAATGATGACTCATTCATCCCCTCTGCTGATACCCAAAGATGCCTCTGATCCTCCATTTTCTGACCATCCCATGTCAATGTCGCTTCGTTATCACTGTGTTCATTGCCGTAAAACGTTTTCACGCCCATCGTCGTTACGCATACATACCTACTCGCATACAGGCGAAAAACCGCATGGTTGCCCTCATCCAGGCTGTGATCGACGTTTCAGTGTTCAGAGCAATATGCGTCGTCATCTAAGAGTTCATTACACGCCCGATCCATCTCCTTATGATTATTTTAGAGTTTTGACACGTTCGTCATACTCGCGTAACCACCACTACCCATCCACAGCTGCGCCGCCCCATCTGGGATAAACGAGCTTCTGCAGCGCCAGCGAGAATGTACCAACTGTGTGATGCTGGTTTCATCTCATTCATATACATTCATCCAAACATACACTTACGCATATACACGCCTCATCTACTCCGTCATTTTACATATACGAAAAAAAAAATCCAATAAATCTGAGCTGCTTTGTTATTCTTTTAATCTGCCTGGTTCCTCACATTGTATGCCAACCAATGTATCGTACATAAAGTGAATGACGAAACACAAGACATATTTGTATCTCATCAGTGTTTATTTTTTGTGTATTCGGGCTACAAATGAGAAACCTGATTATTGACAAAACATCTCTTTAATCATTTTATTCATCAGTTGTCATACCTTCCTTTTTTAAAACCAGTATTTGTAACATCGTTTCCAACTGGAAAATCCGTTGTCTATCATGATTTGTCTCACTACAGAATTTTGTTTTCCGTATCCAGAATGGGTCCTTCTCCGTTTTTACTTGCAAAAAACAGAACCAAGAAATTATTGTTCTCTTTGCAAACTCGAAGAATGCCTCGGCCTTCAATACCCCGTATTATGATGAAACAATACACAAATATAAAACGGATAACTTTATCTGCAAAAGGCTGCATGCAGCTATGCCACTTGCTCAATGTCGGATCATTTGTTTATTAAAGTTTTTTTGTTTATGTTTGGCCACTGTTGTTGCTGTTGTAGTTGTTGTTTTCAGCAGATCTGTAATTGCGTATGGCAATTGTACAACGAATCAGAAGTTCTCGATGTCCACAAACATGGAATAATGTGCAAGCGCAGCTCGAAAAGATTACCAACGGACCACACTTCTACGTTCTTCTACAATGAGGATAGATAAAATAAAAGTAAAAAATTTGGACATGACTAATCGATCCACTTATCATTAGTGATTAGAAGCTGGAATTTTTTATTTTGTAGATGATGTGATAAAATCGACAAAATACAACAGCCAATGGCTTTGTTGAAAACCTGTAAAAGGCGAACTGGCATCTGACTTTTATGCATGCAGTATGCGCTTTGTCGGAAGCGCTTTTCTTTTTTTGTTTTTTTTTGTTCTTTTGTTTGCTGTGGAAGAGAGAAAGAAAAAGAACCAGTCTTTGACGGAGATCAGAACCGTCGTCCACCAAGCTACATAGCTTCATAAACATTTGAAATCCCAAACAATAAGGATGTATTCTTCCAATACATTATGCTGTAACACATCATCACATAATTGCAGTGTTTACAAAATTCCAGCTACCGTCGAAGCCCATTCACTACTTTACAGCTTTGGAAAGAAAAGAAAATGATGAAGCATCTGTATCGTGAATTCATTATCGGCTTTTGTTGTCTTTTTAATGTCAAAGTTTCTAAAAAATTACGCACTTATGAAAGTTGGAAATGAGAAATAGACAAGCGAGATTGCAGTTTATGGAAACGAGTCATTCTAAATTATCATGGCTGCCTGGAAAAATGGCAAAAGCGAATCAAAATTTCATATGAAATTGCGCACATGTTAACGTAGTGTCGACATTCTGGCACGAACTTTGAGTTCTCTTTCACCATTGCCTTTTGTAAATGTTTTCATTCATCAATTTAAGAGCTATCGAATAGGTACACACGCACAATCTGCGTGGAAATAAAGACTCTTCGTTTTGTCATTTTGAGATTTGAAGCAAAGATTTAACTTTCAATGCCGACCATGGCTGATCTTGCTGTGCATAATATCACCCTATGGTAACGCATATCTTTCAAATGGAAGGTCTGCATAATATCGTCTCTTATCTGTTGCTGATAAGTCACGGTCAGAATTGCAGCTAAACGTGTCCTTTATACGTTCATCCTTTCATTCTTCTGAAAATGAAAACCGCATACATGTATGGCTATCTTTCATAAGCTCAGAGATTTGAGTGTCGCATTTCATGCAATATCCGTGATCCTGCATCATTTCCAGACAACATTATCTAAACTCGAACTTTTCATCCATCATTTTTCATCGAACACAGCATACCCACTCGCGTTGATGATAGCCAGGCAGAAGTCCTGTCATGATGAACCAGCAGCGAAGCAAATAAAATAAAACAAATAAAAACCCAAGTCGTATGGAGTACATAAAGAGTTTGCAGATTCAATTCATTAAGAGGTGGATATCGTTATTCCATGATAAAGATATGAAGAAATAAGTAGAAAAAGAGGACAGACAACGAATTGAGAGGGAAAAAAAAAGCAGGGAAGAAACTTCAATGTGCGCGTACAGTGTAAATGTTGAGATAGAAAATAAATGTAGAAGTTTGTAATGTTGGTGCGTATGACAGGCATTGCGGGGATGTTGAGCATAGAGTGACTGGATCGAGATGGAAGAGATAAGAAGGAGGATAAAAAAAGCCGGTATGATGGGGAAAAAAAGGCGGAAAAATAAATGTTTTTAACCGTACAAGGGAATCGTTAATCTATTTCGTAAGGGACTTTGCCGATGCCGAACACTCGCACTCGATGCATAATGGGCAGTTTGGCCACCAGCACCACCAACAAAGCAGTAAAATTGATACCGAATAAGAAAAAGTCGTAATGCGTGTAGTGAGTGCTCAAAAGGAACCTACAACAATACGTTCACAAAAAGCCAAAAAAAAAAATTAACATCACTTTTCCAAGCCTTTCAACTCATAGAGCGTATTACATAAAAGAGAAACTTACAAAGCGATCGGCACCGCAGTCAAGAACTTGCGAGTTGCTGTGAATTGGACTCCACCATCGATTTGTTCCCATAAAGTCAATCCATCATAAGCGCCTTGATTGTTCTCGAACGGAATACCCTGAACCCAATGAAACATAATATAATGGCCCTATACAAATATAAACAAACCCCAACCCCCCAATGCGTACTCGGTTAGCCTAACTCACGAATTGACAATACCGATGCTTGTACATACGCAGTTAAACGTCAGATTGGTCAATGTCCAACTTGCTTCGGGACTGATGAAGGGAATGACAGTGAATAATGCTTTCAACGCGACGACCACAAATAAAGTGGTGAACCAGGCTCCTAAAATAAACGCAGGACTTGTTTTAACTACCACAGCAAGTGCTTGTTATTTTCGTACTTCATCCAAACCTACCTTTGTAATTGACCCAAGATGAATTAAAGTTTGGCATGGAACTCTGATCCAGTGTCATGTATGCTTTCTTTTCTTTCACACTTGACATGGTTGCTTTTTGTTTATGAAAAGGAAGGTAATTGAAGCGAGTGAGCCTTTTTTTTTCTTTTATTGGAACAGGAAGAAAAGAATGGGAAAAAACTTATTTTCAAGCGGCACGCCCTTAATTTCAAGTGCACGTCATCAAAATTACTAAATTTACTTCTTTCTTTTTTCAAGCACAGCTTCCCTGGCATGCGATCACCTACTCAACAAGGAGCTTGTTGGCGATACTCTCTGGTCGCCAGATCGCCGAGCGCAGGTTGTGCGCGTTGGGATCTTTGCAGAGACACGAGATGGGATTTTGAGTCGATAGCTTTGATTCAACGTAGGCTTGGAGGAGGTGCGTCTCATGTTCACTCTTGTTCCCTGCTCCAGATGTAGTTTCCAAAGTTTGAGTCATCCTTGCTGTACTCCGTATATCGTTCATCTTACCAAAGCTTGGAAGCATCATTTGCGGAAACATGATTTTTGGTATCGGATAAACAAGACTCAACTGTCTCAACCTGAGTTTTACTGTCAGATAAATACACTAAACCGATGATACCGATACTGCTTACCAGGTCATCTCTCTCCGCAGTCAGAACTATATCCAATCATGTCATTATTTACATCAAGACACCTTGTCCTTAATCCTTTGGCGACTTCCCGCACTCTCTTCTTTTTCTTTCCTAAGATATCAACATGTAAATGTGGATGTTTATATCTACCGGGCTTTGGTATAGCAACTGCTGCAGCCTTTGCTCATCTTGTACTCATCAACACAACGTACAAGAGTTTTTTTGCGAAATTGGCGAAACTTCCTGTATGCTCATCATAAGCAATTTGCTCGTACAGAGTGCATTATCGTTCTACTATCTCGCGGGACCATTGCCTTTGAGGGAAATGCAGTTCGGTTCTCGCGGAAGGAGATTAAACTCTTTCTTCTGATGGTGGGTAAGGCATTATCATTTACAGTTGTAAAAATAAACTATGTGCGGCCATGTGCAGCATTAGCCTAAGCACGCTTCTTATCGTTACAATGCTGGTCCATGAGCTCATCTCTATGCTTGTCCTCATATCTATCTCTATCATTATCGTTTTCCCTTTTGTATGTCCATGCTTTGCCTCATGTTGCAGGTCTACATTTCATTTATTTATTTCATTTTTATCTTTATCAATACTATTATACAAATTATTTTTATTTTTTTCAATAAATTTCATAACTTCATTAACATTCTGTTTGTTCCGTTTCGTATCATCTCATATAACTACCCTATTAGTCATAAAGAAATAAACCTGTGTACTTCTTATCGTAGTCTCTGGTTCTTTTGGTTCTCTTCTGACTCCGACTTGTCCTTACCTTGTCTTGCCTTGTCTTGTCTTGCGAAAACACCTAACACCACCCTTTTGCCCAGTCGCGCTGACCTTCCGTAGCCTTCGTATAACAGCTTTACACCTTAGTTTCGGTAGGAACGATGTGCCCATTTCTTCCAGGAAATAGTAGAAGCAATCTTTGCATATAGGGAGGTATCCTGGAAATCCATGTCAATAAGGAAAATAGATGGCTTACACTTTTGGATACATACCAATTTGATGGGATGCCAGAGACAGAATTGACCATGTACGTTCATTGTAAAGCTTGATTTACGCAGTAACCATGCCGAAAATCGAACCAATGAAGCAGCCTGTGATGTGCCTGCGAGGGCTTCGATCGCGTTCTAATGATAATATTTCTTATATTTTTGGATATTCGAATGATCTTCTCCATCATTTACGCTTGGTATGTGGGTCTCAGTATGGTGGAGAGTTTGATTTTCCGGCAAGTGGCGGAGTGATCTCCCATTAACGTCTAAAGTGTCTGGCGCATCGCTGTCATGATCGCCACATTCTGCTTTGCGTGTCAGAGCGTTTTTCATATCCTTAATGATTAAACCGACCAACTGGCGTCCTGTTGCAGCACTCTCCATAGCAATCATTAGCAGCATGCGAAATCGAAATTGAATAGAGAAAAGCAGATAAATGAGAGCTCGGGAGAGAGGTAATCAGAACGATAAGTACAAAGCAGTAGGGTTTAACAATCAAAAGAGATTATAATGGATAAGGGAGGTGTGGGAAAATAAAAAGACAAAGAAAACGGGAATGGGAGCAAGAAGCACTTGGATAAAATTGCAGAGATTATGCCTTTTATTTGTACGCGCGTCACAAATTAGGTTTTAATGACTTGACTTGTGACATTTTAGGTTGACATTGTTCTACTGTCAACAGGCCGAGATGCCGAGACGCAGACTGAAATTTTCATTGGTTGGAAACTGTAGATGAGAAGGCGTCACTTGCAGAATGTTGGCACCACCATTCCCACCACGACTCGGTATCGTATAATCAGCGATCGTGGCGGGCAGTGCGGGTTTCGGCAATGGGCGGTTACCTTTAAAGCGCATGAGAAAAAGATTGACGAGGAAGAAGAATGATTCCAACGCTTATTCTCGGGGGACTGTGAGGGTTGAAGCAGGTTCGCCCGTATAAAGAAAGAGATAACGAAAAATAAAATCACTTGGGCTGCTGAGAACAGTGCTTGGTCGAATACGGCGAAGATATGCACAAAAGAATTAGATTATCGAGAGATAGCAACTCAAGACCTACTCACTACTAAATCGAACCATCAAGCGCAATTATGCATGCTACTCTAGAATGGAAATAAAACAACAACAACGGATATATATTTTGCCACATGAGTATTTCATGTTCAGTACGGCTCCAATCGCTTGCTTATCAACTTTAGGCCAACAAAAGCGTTACGCACAGACAGATACAGGCAATTCCGTAAGGCGTTTCAAGCTGCATAGAACGCTAAAAATGACATGTCAAACGGATCTAACACAAAGAAAAAGTAAGAGAAATTTATGTACAATGATATGGAGTAGGATGACGTCTTATGACGCAGGAGAGAATGACCCTTTGTGTGCTTTTTTCATTCGTTTTTTTGATGAGGTGGAGCCATCGCCTTCGTCTTTCGCAGGGAAAACGTCCGCGTCATCGTATGGTAAGGATGGCAAGTAAAACACTTCTTCTTCTCCTCCTTCTTCATCATCCAAATCCAGGAACGCTTGAATCTTGTCACACGTGGTCACATCCACAACAATGTCTTCATCATCATTTTTTCGTTTTGAAACCGTCTCCTCTGATACCACATCGAATTCGTCTTCCTGTTCCTCGTATTCCAAGTTCTCTTCCAGTTCGGTGAAATCAGGTGCAAATGCGCTCCAGTTTTCTTCGTGTTTCGCGGTCCAGATATAGATGTTACCATAACTGCTCACGGAAGCAATGATCGGCCTTACAGGGTGCCACTACGCAATCAGCATATAAATTTTCATCATCCCTTGGCTTTTTTAGTCCATTGTATCCTCTTACTGCTAAATCATCCAATGGTTCTTTGGGACCTTCCAAAATCTTGACCAGATTCCCGATGTTTTTATCCCAAATATAGATGTTATGTTCCGCTTTGTGGGCTGATCCTAAAACCAAAGGGTCTCGTATCGATGTTGCACAGGATTGGCTACTATCTAAACCCACTAACCTGCAATCACAAATTCCCCATCAGCGCTGAAGCAAGCCTGACTCCACTGAACTCGGTTAACAAGATCTTGAAACTTGACTTGAAATGTGGGAATGCCGTCCAGATCTTCAAGTCGATAATATCGGATAATGCGATCATTCGCATTGATCAATATATCACTATGACAATACGGTCAGAGTCTTTCCTTGATGTGTGCGATCATGCGGCTAAGATACTCACCGTCCGTTGCGACTCCATTGGATAGACTTGATTGTGGTACTAGCCACACGCATCGAATGAATGATCTTGTTTCACAAATCTTGGTTAGTATGACAAGTTAAAGCAAATGATATGATTCGCCATTACCTTTAAGCTTTCCGCGTCAATGATATTGACATAACCCTTGGAAGAGCCGGTATATATCCGGTGACCTGTCTTGTTCCAAGTCGCGAACGTGACATAAGATGTTCTATCATTTCCAATTTAATATCGAATGATATAATTTAGGATGAAAAATCTTACGTGTTTTCATTCTCTTCTCCCGTCGGCAGAGCAATCTTTTGTGCTGAGCCATTCGATAGATCAAGGATGACGGGTTTTTCTTGAAATAAAGCGGCCACGAATCGGAAACTGAATGGAAAGGTCAAAAAAAAAAAGGAAACATCAGACGATGAGCTGAGTTGGTCATCCATACGTTTTGCTTTGTGCCAGAACATCAGGTTACTTTTTCTTTGGATGCATTTGCGCCATCATCAGCGGTGTGTCAAATCGAATTTTGGTGTGTTTGGCGCCAGTTATCAGATCCCACAATATGCACGTCCAATCCTTGGAGGCTGACAGCAGATACCTTCCGTTCCGTGACCAACTAAAATACAGTAACAACATTGTCGCGCCAATATCAAAATGAAGGGCCAGAATGGCATAATAAGCAATGGATCCAAAAGTAGTAGAATGCCGCACTATCGGTAAACTGGGAACTCACCTAATACTTGCCACTGGTTTGACATGACCAGTAAGATTGCGGGCTACGCCTTTGGTATCAAAATCCCACACCACGCATCGACCGTCTAAGCATCCTGCAGCAAGCAGTGTGCCCCGTCTGTTGAATTTAGAATGGAGTATATAGCCATCTTCTAATGTTTCTTCGATGACTTGAGGGTATTCCTGCTCCCACGGATCTAAATGTCTATTTTTTAGCCAGGGTCATTCAATGCAAAACAACCCGCCACTGAATGTCAGGTACCTAGTAATTCCAGATTCATGTCCTAAGCCGAGAGCTTGATAGGATTGAAAGAAGGAAAAAAGTGGTACTGAAAGTGAAAAAAAAAAAGAAAAAAGAAAAGGAAAGATGGCGATCATCATACAGTAACGAAACGTAGTCACTTTTAATGAGATGCAATGTCCCTTCTTTCCATGAGTTCACATGCTCATCGTCATCATCTCCACAGCCGATTTTTCTTTTCAGAGGGAAAAAGTTATTTTCTTTCTTTGATAGGTGTGTAATTCGCCTTGATTATTCAGGGGATATCTGTGTCGCATATCAAGAGTAACATGTACTTTTAGAATTAAGAATCTTATGGTGAAGAATGCTCAAGCTGTATTGAACTCACTTCCATGCTCAGAATAATAGCATGAACCAAAGGAATGTTTTACCGATAATACGCTGATGCCGTCCAGCATCATTTTTGTTCTTTTTGGAAATCTCTGACGGTGTGCAGAGAGGTGGCGATAAACACTGAGGAGATAAGGTGGGAAATGGCGTAATTTTACATGTTCAAAGGTGCTGTTGTGTCTGCGAAAACTTTTCATGCGCTACCAACATTGATTTTATTTGAAGCCCTATCAATGTGGCTAATAACATAACCATTCTTACAACCATATGATCAAATATCAAGTAAAAAAGATGAGATGATATTTTAATTAAAATAGATCCGGGGACTAATAGGTGTGAGTTAAGATCAGAGTGGCGTAAAGAAAGATCTATGTGGATGGTTTAGTGGTGTGAGTTATGACGAATCCCAAGTCGCTAGGATAGAAATAAAAAATCCGCCAAAGTAGATAATCTTGTCAAGGTGGACAAATCCAGATGGTGAGATGGATAGATGTTGCATGGTTCAGAAAGCGTCATCTTGCCTTTCCAATGTATTTGGTGTCACAATCCGTCAAGCCAATCGGATACTGGAAAACAGTTCTCACGGGGGATGACTTACGCCGTCTCCGAACTGGGGGGCAGGGAAAAAAAATATTTTCAGTCGGTCGGCTTGGTGCGGTAAGTCTAATGTTAACCAATCATGACCCTGAATAGATTAAGGATCAGAAAAAAGCGCTCCTTGGACCCGATAGGACGAGCTGGATTTGGTACTGCTCGTCTACTTGTGTGGTCATCAGAATCAGCAATATAGCAAGCGGCCCAATGATTTAGTTAAATGTTATGCAAGATGATTTTGATACATCCTCCAATAAAGGTCGTAGGCATCAGGATTAGGGAAATGGCGATATCCATTTTGGTGTGTCAATTTCCAAAACAGGAATGTGTCCCAAGTTGAGCTGTACAAACGGTGACTCATTAGTTCAAGTCCGCTGCTGAGAAAAAAAAAAGATTTCTTGGTACCTCAGTATATAAACATAATGAATTACCCATCAGTGTTTGGAGTTAATCCCTCTCTCTTTCTACTTCTTTCTTTTTTTTTTTCTTCACTTTTCCCTTGTTTTTTGTTTTTATTTACCACGATGATTTCCGTTATTATTCTGTTGTAAATGCTCCATCGTGAGCTCGACGGAAAAAATCACGATAATAGAACTCGTTTTGGTTTTTCGAAAATGACAAACACTTCTACGACGACGGCTGCTGCTGCGGTTGAGCAGTGCGACAACAACGCCTTGGTTAAATTCTTATTGAATCACGCTGGAGCCTTGAATCTTAAACCACTCTTGCAACTGGAATACCAGCACAAAAAGCAGCAAGAGCAACAACGTTTCTATGTCAATACCCTTGTTGGTAAGCATCGCGTGCAACCATGGAGACAAAAGAAAAAAAAGAGGGACATTTGAGGAGTGAATGGTGTGAAATAAATGGAAAGACCTTCTTTTTTCTTAACCGGCGTATACTTTTTCTTTTTCCCAACAGAGGTGACCGTGCAAGCTATCACTTCTATATGGCCAAACTCTGCAAGTAATCCGTCTTCCAAACCTATTGCCAATTTGAACGTTTTCTTGCATCATATCCTAAAGCATTCCCGTACCACCCACTCCACGCTTCAGTTGGCGATTTTTTACCTATTCCGTATTCGCCCCCGTATTCAGGAACATTCGACGGATGATGTGTATGTTTCCTGCGGTCGACGTATGTTCTTGGCTGCCCTTATTTGTGCCCACAAGTTTTTGCAAGACAAGACTTACAAGAACTCGGCCTGGTCCAAAGTCAGCGGTCTGAATGTCGCGGAAATCAACCATGCTGAAAAAGTCATGTTGCAATTGCTCAATTACCAGCTGTTTGTACGAAAAGAAACTTATGATCAGTGGATTAATATCCTTCAGTGCCATCTGAAATTACCGTCTCAGAAGCACGCCACTAATCTTTACGAACAACAAATACCCGTTTCTCCTCTGCGAAATTCCACGGTTTCCCAAGCCCCCGAACCTCGTCCGACTTCGGTCTTCAGAACTCTGGCACCTTTTGGTATGCTGTCGCCACCAGAAGAAGGACGTAAACGTCGCAACTCCCTTGAAGAAGAACAAGAACCTCTTCATCCGTCTAAACACCGTCGTCTGTGATAACCCCCTTTCCTCAATAATTCCAAAGAAAAAGTTTTCATGATCCCCTCATCATTCTATTCTCCTCCCTCCTTGACCGTTTGTGTATATTGCTCTTCCCTTTTTGTCGCTCACTTCGCTCACCCGCACTCTCTTTATTCTTGCACTTTTTTTTTATTCTTTGTATTTGTAGTCGTTTTTTATTTTCTTTTTTTCTTATATAAATAAATATTTCAAAACTGTTACAAGAACCGCTGGTTTGCATGAAATCAACATCACTGTTTGTTTGCCCTTGCAACATCACCAAAAAAATATTTTTTTTTTTTTGTAACCTGACAATGAACAAAAAAAAAATTTTCATATTTTTTTGAAACAAACACCTATCTGTCGTGGTTCCATTGGATGAATCCATTCGTCAGCTGACATAACCTTCCCGTTACTCCGCGCCAGAACCCTGGCGAATCTTTTTTTTCAGGACGTGTGTTTTTATGACCACGGACATCCACATCATCAAAACATTGAAGCCGCCGCTGAGTTTGTAGAAATACATCAGAAAGTGTAGCACGGACTGCCTATCAAAAAAGATTCAAGAAGATAAGCTATGTCTTGCATGCTCATATTATCTTGCAGACATACTCGCCTCTACATGGCTATACAATCTTAGTTACATGTATCAATGCTACTGAAACTGATGATAAAGGTGTAAACAGGATGGAGCATGTTTCGTCGTGGTCTGACGATTCGCTGTTAGATATTCAGATTTTTATGATTCCATAAAAGCTTTTGAGATACACTATTGGGATTATGATGATTTGAAACAAAAAAGATCTCATAAGATGAGTCACGCCAACTACTAGCCGATGGATTTAACCCGCACTGGGTTCTGCCATGCTCAAGAAAAAGATTGATTCAATATAGAATGCATACAACATTTTGATAGACAACCTATACAGACGATATCATGTTACGAGAAATATCAACCATTTATTAAAAGCTTGAAGTAGTTGATTGCATAGTAGGCATTATTGACACTTTGTGGTGAAAAGCGCGAACAACTATTTTTAATTTCCGCTCACAGCAACAGAGACATCTCATCGATGCAGATGCGTTCTTGTAAGATATACAAAACCGATGACAGCAGAAAATAATTGGAAATTTACTGCCGGAAAGTTTTTGCCATGTTATTACCAAAATACGCGAAAATGCTTGATCAAATCATCATCTATCTATTCTGCAAGCCCACTATCATGTGAATTATTTCTGGAGACTGTTTGTGTCATTGTGCGTGACCGACTTCGAAATGGTGGCTTTAAGCATAAGCACGTGGGGAAACCATCAGCTAAATGATTTCCAATCTGTTATTCTATGATAAAATAGATGGTAAAAAAGAGCAGGAAAGATAGTACGTTCTGAACAAGTAAAGGCGGTCTGAGATGGTGTGACTCACTGTTTCCTTGGTTTCAAGCTGTGAGAAAAAAAATGAAAACGCGAAACCAAATATGGCAATCATTATATTTCTGCTTTTCCTCTGCTAGAAGCATACGAAAGAACATATACTCCACAAATAAGCAGATGGCGAGTCTCAGTGGAACTCCAAATACGGATTCATGTCTCATCATCTTTGGCCAATGAGGAAAATCCGTGAATCTTCCCCACCCTTTTGGCCAAGTTCAAGTTCAAGCTGACTGCGTAAATTTTACCATCGACGTCACTTTTTCTTTTATGCTTGATTGCATCATGTTTATGCAATCCATGCCCAACCCCCATATAAACCCATGATGAAACACCACTGCGAACGAATTCTTTTCATTCCCATTTCTTTCTTCCCGTTCCCAATCAAAAGTATCAACAATGTCCAACAGTCGCGAAGCTGAAAAGAAGATTAATGAAAATATCGACAAGGCCTCCAACAGCGCACAAGAAGAAGTTACGCGTTTGAGAGCTGAATTGGATGACTTGCGCCGCAGAGCCGGCCCCAAGGTCAAGGAAGCTGAGAGCTTCCTTTGCTCTCCTGCCGCCATCGGCTTCTACCAAGGTGGGTATTTCTTTCCAACATTCCTCTTTTGAATCTTTTTCGCTAATCAGAATCATTCCATATTGTAGGTTTCGTTGTTGGTATCGCGGTGGTTTTGGGTTATGCAAAGGTGAATGGTGGTCTCCGTCTCTAATGTATCATCTATCTTTTACGATCCCGGGCGCCCGAGTCAAACTGTACATGTCTTATTATTCCGTATTTTTCTTACTGTAAATGGTCTATTTGAAATCTCGAAGATGTGATTTTGTAAAGTGCATAGCGTTAGATTTCGTTGAATACAGTAATGGTTTTATTGTGGTCAACTTTTATTAGTCTGCGGTCTGGATATCAGTTGCAAGAATCAGAGGGAAAGAAACGTGAATAAGGGATGACTGCTGTTAGTGGTGGTGCCAGTGATCTTCCATGGCACGAAACGTTTCATGATGCGATTCTTTACATCTTTGTAAAACATGCCGTAAATGATTGATTAGGGCCAAACGTTACTTTAATGGGCTGATATGAAATACTTATACCATGATTTACCAATATGAAAGTATAAGAAGGGACATTAAAAAAGTAAATTCACTCACAGGCTCTAAGCTTACTACTGCATGAAGAACGCGACAGGAGAAATCTTGTGTGCGGATCATAGTTGAATAAGTGCGATGCTCTATCATGAATCTTTCTGTTGTGGGTCATGCTGCAGGCTGCAGTAATTTTCTCAACAAAGGTGTCGGGTGCTGAATTGCACTGCAGCGCATCGTCTTTGTGGCACCATAGAACTGATGCAAAAACGTTTCACATCAAAAAAAACCGACAGTTACAAAAAGGGTGGGGTTTTGAGGACCAGATGAGATAGAACAATGGAACAGTAGAATGAGAGAATTTGATTTATTATCTGAATACCGTGAATGATCGTCTTCTAGTTTGATTCACATCCGTACTGAACATCGATGTCAGCAACTATACATTTCTTTAAGCGGCGACAGATCTCGCACACTCTTCTTCTCCCAGCGCTATACCATTCTCTATGACGTACTGAACTGAGTTCATTGAGATTGTTGATATATGATCGGTTACCAAAACATTGGATTAAGGTGACACCAATGCATGTATCTTGTTTTATTGCCGATTTCTAAACCCCCCCCCCTTCGACTCTGTTACCATGCGTAGACAAACCATGCCATGCTGGCTGATGGTAGGTATTGGATCGTTTATTGTATGTCTTCAATGGAATTGCTACGACAAGAAGAACAGTTACTTAACATCTCGTGAAATGAGGGAGACCCACAAAATTGTGAATAAACGGCGATTCAAAACCATGCAAGTCCCAGTTCTCATGTTCGCTCATCAAAGGCAATAGAATGCAGTAACAAAAAGTTAGTCTCATCCCCAAGCCAACTATATAATGTATACGCCATTACTAAACCGAATTGTTTGTAATCCTTTAGTTAACAGACTATAGGAATATCATATCATTGCAGTGCAATGTGTTATTAGACAGACTTTTCTCTATACCGCACATCCACGGTTCAACGATCCCAAACAGGCGACTGAAGAATGGTTTGAAACTGAGATGAAAAGTTGTTGATCTCTGATTGGGTTTTGTCGATCCACAACGATTGCCTTTTTTTAAACTTTTTAAAAAAAAAAGCCTCATCATCATGACGTCAATTGACCATATATGGAAATCCTTGTCAAAAAAAAAAAAAGGTGTCTCTTCAACCAAAATGAATTAGTGCTCAAACATGATGATTTCATCAAACCAAAAAGTTTTCATCAGGTTGCCAAGGCCATCTTGGTTCTAAAAATAGAAATGTCATTTGGGAAATAAGCTACAGTGGCCATGGTAAACCGAAAGGCGAATCTGAAAAAGTTAGTTTGCGTGATCCAATGCAGGACCGCATGATGAACAAGTTGGTGGTGACACATGTCAAAAATCATTGTTCACTCGTCTTGATAGATAAATAACCCACCATGGCATCATCGGGTTCTGCGGAATGATGTTGAGAATATAGAAATATCCACTCCATGACAACAGGTGTACCACCTTCCCGATACTTTACCCAGCCAGATCGGTTGAAACCCGGTGTGTCAAAAACGCATCCAGTAGCGCGCATCGAACATTAGAATACTTCTATACAAATTTGGAACCCGCTTCAATAAAAAAGAGAAAAACTTTTTTTTTTTTTTCATTCCAGTATATAATTATTCTCACACAATTTACCCCAATCCTTTTTTTTTCTGTTTTTGCACGTCAATTAATCTCCAAGAAACTAAATGTCCACGAACTCTATATCCCGTTTCAACGGACAAGAAGATTCACCCACTCGAAGCAATGCGCCATCGCGCCAGCAATCGGGCGAAGGGTTTCCCAATCAACGGTCTTCCATTATGCACGACCCTGCTAAACCGCGAAATAACGTATCCAACAAGCCCAATCGTATCAGCATCATCGATGCCTCGCCTAAAGGAAGCCGTCCGCACATGAGACCCGGTTTGTCAAGTCGTGCTACATCTTTTGCTCATTCGATGGCTTCTTCTCGGAGATCCATGGCTCGCAGTATGTCTACGTTGTCCGCTGCTTCCATGTACGGCAATTTCGCTGGTGAACGTTTGGAAGACCATCATCATCAACCCCGTATGAGACAATTGTCGGATGAAGAAAAGCGAAAAAGCACCATTTCAAGAACATCGGGAGTGACCGCGGATGGAAAACAGGAAGAGTCTAGCTTGGGTCTTGCAGAGGAGGAAGTGGTGATATCGGATGAACCGAAAGCGTCGGTTGGTAAAGCCATGTTCATGTTTCTCAAGGCATTTCTGGGTTCCGGTGTGCTTTTCCTGCCTAAAGCGTAAGTTTTGCAATGGATGAAATGTAATGGAGCTCTTCTCTTGAACTAATTGTCGATTCATATTCACATCCATAGTTTCGATAACGGTGGTTTAGCCTTATCCATTGTGCTGATGGTCGTGATTGCTGTTATTTGTTTGTTCGCTTTCTTGCAATTGGTCAAGGCGCAGCAAGTGGTGGGTGGTTCTTATGGTGATGTCGGTGGTGTCCTGTATGGCTCCATTCTCCGTTATATCGTGCTGTTCTTCATCACTATTTCCCAAATCGGTTTCGTTTGTTCCTATCTCATCTTCATTTCCGGCAATCTTGTCAACGTCGCTGACGTATTATCACATCATCGAGCCACCATTGAAGAAAAGTACTACATCTGGATGCCTTTAGTTATCATCATCCCCATGGCACTTATCCGTCACATTGCCCGCTTGTCGCTTGCCGCTATTGTAGCCGACATATTTATTCTTTTTGGCTTGATCTCTATTATCTACTTTACCTCCTATGACCTTCACAACTATGGTATCGGTCCAGGTATCGCCGCCGTCAATTCAGCCTCCTTTGGTAT
The DNA here is from genome assembly GCF_025331425.1 of Radiomyces spectabilis. Lineage (NCBI taxonomy): Eukaryota > Fungi > Mucoromycota > Mucoromycetes > Mucorales > Radiomycetaceae > Radiomyces > Radiomyces spectabilis. The sequence goes on along the minus strand of NW_026251936.1, from coordinate 888,290 downwards.
GATGATTGGTACCGCAACGTTCTCATTTGAAGGCATTGGTCTTGGTAAGTATTTCTAGTTGCATACATCAATGGCATTTGTGTTCTGGAGCACGCTTCTCACTGTCTTTTTCTGTCATCTACTACAGTCATTCCTATTGTCGAATCCATGGAGCGACCTGAGCGCTACAAGTTTGTTATCACTGTTGGCATGCTTATTGTCGCGGTTATTTACATTCTTATTGGCACCCTGAGTTACTTGGCTTACGGCAAAAATATTCAAGCTGCTGTGATTTACAATTTCCCTGCGGAACACGGCTTGACAATTGCTGTGGATCTTTTGTATTCGGTCGCCATTATCTTGACTGCCCCTCTCATGTTGTTCCCTGCTTTGAAGATTCTCGAACACGCTATTTTCTACAAGTGCCGTTCTGGTCGTGACAGTTTAGCGGTCAAGTGGGGAAAGAACCTTTACCGAGCCATTCTCGCTATTGCTTGTGCGGGTATTGCTTTTGGTGTCGGCGGTGACAATCTTGACAAATTCGTCTCTTTAAGTATGTATCGTACTGGATATTTTGAGCAGTGAAAAAAATTGTTGAAGAATACTTACGCTTTGAACTATTTTCTTAGTCGGATCCATTGCCTGTGTGCCTCTCTGTTTCATTTTCCCCGGTATGTTCCATTTCAAGATCGCCAACAGCTGGAAATCCAAAATTGCCGATATTTGCTTGGTCATTTGGGGTGTGGGTATCATGGTCTATACTCTTTACGTCACTATTGATTCCTTTATCCATCCTCCTCCCGCATAAAACGCCTCCACCATATAATGCCTATGTCCTGTCATGCAAATTCTTTTTGCTGGATCATCCCCGATCCATTTTTTCCCTTTTTTCCCCGTTCTTCTTTTTGTATTTTTGTTTTCAATGAGACACCCTACAGCCTAGATTGTATTGAACAAGCATGTAAAATCATAATATCTATAATTCCAAAAATTCATATATCGAATATACACACACTTGAATGCTTTTTGTTTTGTCCTTCTTTTTTTGTCCATGTGCATTTGCGTTACCTGTGTGGCAGCAGAATGACTTCAGGCTTTTTTATTCCCAGTCACGAAAAGCCAAGATTTCGATTGGTCGCAACGGATGACGATGGCTCGCATGACAGAACCCGTTGTGCACGTTTGGTTTTTTCTGAAGGCTTTCCCCGCTTACTTGGATTTGCATTTATTTCCTTTTTACCATGAGCTTATTTCCAACCAATCGAGGACCCAGTCATTTGGTGCAATTCAATGCCGGCAAGTGCATTCGTGAAGGCAACATGCTGAAACCCGACTTGCGTAAAGGGTAAATTTCAGGAGTCAATAATACGTGTGCATTGGACTCACATCAGATGTTTTCGTTTTACTTGCTGATCATCTCAGCATGATCTACATGGATCAGGTAAGAAACACCTTTTCTAACTGATATGTACATTGAGCAACAAGATGGGCCAAAAAGAACAATGACCAAAGAACACATTGACTTGTTTAGAGCGACGATCAACTGATGCATTTCTACTGGAAAGAACGCAAAGGTTCTGCTCAACCAGAAGATGTAAGGATTGGAGGGTGAGTGTGTGCATGCTTATGGGTTCTTATTAAAATTTGGTAAACAATAGGATTTGATTATTTTCCCTGACGAGGCCGAGTTTGTGCATGTCGAACAATGCACCACCGGACGCGTGTATCTTCTAAAGTTCAAGACGTCGAGCCAGAAACTCTTTTTCTGGATGCAGAATAAGAATGCGGACAAGGACGAAGAAGTAGTGAACCGGGTCAATCGCTTGATTGATGATCCTCACAGTGCTGTCGATGAACGCAGCATGTCACCCACGAATATGGATCTGAGTGCGGATGACTCGCAAGACTTTTCACGCATCCTCGGAGGCGATGATCAAGGTGAGTTTTTATTTGGGGTGATAGCTGCGTTTTCTATTATGGATAGGTTGATGCTGATGCTTGCTCATAGATGTGAATGTCACACAAGAACAGCTGTTACAGTTCCTTCAAACCGCCGGTGGTATGGGGTAAGTTCTTCTTTTTAGCCAAAGCGTTTGGACCCCTTGATGGTAGTGCGTATTCAACTCACTGATGTTGCCTTGAAAAAAAATAAAGAGGAGCGGTTCCTACCAGTACACCGCAAGTAGGGGATGGACCCACGGATAATTCTCCCGTGTCGCCGCAGCACAGAGAAGTCACCATGACCGGAAACGATCAGTCTCAGTCTACTGCAGATACAAGGATGAGTGCAGTCGATATGGAAAATCTGCGCAACATGCTAGCCAATGTGAATCAATCGCAGCAACAAGCTCAACCTACTTATACTTTGAACGACGTTTTAACGCCCCGTGCCCTCAGTCGTTTACTGAATGATCCCGACATTTGCGCGACGTTGTTCCCCTTTCTTCCAGAAAATGTAGAACGCACCCCCGAAGAAGTGCGACAAATTGCACAGAGTCCTCAGTTTCAACAAGCACTACAGTCGTTGAGCATTGCTCTCCAAAGTGGTCAGCTTGGCCCACTTCTCACTCAATTAGGCTTAGATGCCTCGGCAGGCAATGGTAAGTGGAGAAAAATTGTTGGGCCCGCATGTCTACCAAGACCATCGTTACTGACATGCAACTTATGCCGTAGATATTGAATCTTTCATGAGAGCTATCGAAGAGCAGGCGAGAAACAGAGAGAACGCCATGGATGAAGATTAGTTGGCCTAATATTACTCCAAACGCACTAGCCCTCGTGCTACTACAAGTTATACAGGCTCATGTCGGCTAAAGTCATATCTATTTTTTTTTTCTCCGTCTTGAGCGAAACTATCTAAATCTCAATTCACCAATAAAGGAGCGGCGATACATGGTCCTTTTGCTTTTTTTGGAATCAACAAAAGTTTGCAGAGAAAGACAAAGGAACTGGCCTTTGCATTAGTTCACTGTGAGTGTCCGGTTATACGCAAATGACTTGCGATATTGGGCTAGATCTAGTGATTCCCTTATGATATAGAAGATAAGTTTCGTAATATTGGTATAGTAAATTTTGGAAGGAAAGATTAAATAACATTAGGCGTCGTCAGGTTCAAAAATCAATCGATAGTTGTGAAGTATAGTAGTTACTACAACCATTTGCCAGTCGGCCTCGTTGAGTTTCTCTTGCGTGGATTCGGTCGACTGATGGTTGTTTCCCATGAGACTCATTCCGAAAATAGCTCCCAAATTCGCTGAATTCATCTTGTTATATTGCTGATATCGTTGGACTCTGCACAAACACGAAACAGAAAAGTTAGATGAAAAAAAAATTGGCATTTTACAGAGACATTGACTACTGACTTGTCGAGATGACACATGAGATATTTGAGTGTAGCGTAATGAGCGTCGGGCATATCATTAATGACTGTGTGCAGGCCAAGGATGCGCATTCGCTCGTCTTCAATTTCTTCAAAAAAGAAAGTAATCAGTGACAATACAAACAACAAAATTACAAAGGATACTATACTGGCTGCGTTCATGAAATGCTGGAAAGTGGATCGTGGGAAAACAGGATCGGGAAGTTCGGATAACCACAGCTTCAAAAGGGTGGTAATATTATGTACATCCTCTTCCGCTACAAGATTCACACTCGAACAATCTACCACAGGATAAATAAATAAGACCTTTTGTGCATGTCCAAATTTCAGAATTTTACCGTGATCAAAGGCTGTCTTCAACTTGGCAACATGTGTTTTGGTGCCGGAGACGCGATACAGGCCTACTGTTCGTAGCCCGCATTGCTCGATTGCCTCTACACACCTTTGCAATACCAGAGGCACCTCTTCCTTGTCTCGGTTCATCAGCGCTGTCAATGGAATTCCGAACACAGGATTAGGATTAAGAATGGTAATGGCAGTAGGTGACTAATTGATACAACCCGACAAAAAACCGGATAAAAGATGATTTGATGAATAAAACAAGTGGCGCCAAATACTGCCTTCGGAATCAATCCTTTACCATCACGTATTCTTTGTATGGAATATCATTCTTCTGTGCTGTTCCGGCTCGATTTCGAAAATTATCCACAAAAGCTGCCAAATCACCGTCGATGTCGATCTTTTCGGTCAATGATCGAAGTCCCAAACCTATAACTGTCTTAGCCAGAGTGCAACAAGAAAGCCTTTCCAACATCGTGTCAAAAACACTACAAAATATTCACCATCGTCGTTATCTAGAGCCAGGCCGTCGGCTGTTAATGCTTGTTCATAGATGTATGCGTAACGGGCGAGTTGGTAACGCAGGGCAACCGAGCATTCGTCACCGATGCTTTTAAGTTCCTATAGGCGGATGGAGATCCTTCCTTATTCCGTTTCACCGTTTCTACATTGTGGACAAGACACTTAAGTCGCCAGTACACGTACCCTCAGAGTTTTAGGTAAATGAGTTTGGTAATATATTTGACGCGCCGTATTTGCGTTTTGCAAATGTTGCTTGTATGCTTGATCTGCCGCCGCCGCGCGGGATCGAGCTTCTTCTTCTTGCCGATCGAGCTAAACCCCAGTGTTTGATGAATTTCCCTTCCTTTGCCCCTTCATGCAACCTGTTATGGGTTTTACCTGTGCTTGTGTCTTGTTGTTTTTGAATAGTCCCTTTTTCGGAATCTGGGACGGATCGTTACTTTTTTGCAGCAGAGTACGTTCCCATTCTTCGCTGTAACTCTCATATTTCGCTTTTCCCTAAAGCAATTGAACAAGCATCACACATGTCGCCTCATCAGGTTTTTGCGACAAGCATTGGGGTGAATCTATTTGGTGGCTGCATAGCACTCATTGTACCTTTTCCAAATTGTTTTCTGCATCCATAAGCGCTTTTTCGTGCTTTTGCCCCGCTTCTTTCGCCTACACCGATTTGTTTTAAAACGTGAACATTTCTCGGTTGGACTAGCAGTCCAAATCACTCATATCATTACTTGTCGTCTCGCTTTGTCGCTGTCCTTGTATAACAGTTGAAGATCATCCGCCACTTCCGAGATATCCGATGAAAACTTGATTCGCTGGCTTCCAATGGTTTCATGTACTTTGAGCATGGATGACCACACTTGACCGTAAGTGCTGATGAGACAAAAAAAAGAAAATCAGCTTTCCTCGTCTTGTTTGCTAGTCCAACTGCATAATCACCTCGATTTGGGATGCGCCTTCTCGTATCCCTCACACATTGACTGAGCCAACTTCATCATTTGCTTTCCATACTCTTCTTCAATAGCGGCTCGTTTTTTGAGGAAATTCATGACATCCTTTTGATAGAAATAAAAAAAAATCAATGCTTAAATTATCGTCGTTCCCTGGGTCGCACAATAAGGATGGATCTGAATCTATGTTTTCCTCCTAACCATCACCCTTGCTGTTTTTTTGTTGTGTATTACCTTGGCAGCCTGGATGTCCTGTTTGACTTTTCCGAGTAAACAAGAAAGACCACCCTATTGAACCGATATGCGAAGTTTGACACATTCATAATTTATTTTTTCTAGACTTGTTGTCCCAGCACGGAACTGCATAGTCGCGTCGTTTGAGCAGGCCACTGTACCTGTACATTGGTTAATTGTGCAATGAGTGTATCACTCTGAGACTGCTGCTGCGAGGCAACGTCGGGAGAATGATCGCCGATTGCTTGTTGAAAGTGTTTATCCTCGACCATCGTTGGCAAAGGAAAAGAGAAGTAAGAGAAAGGAGGGCGGTTTTGCCTTTTTCGGCAAGCTTATCAAAAATTTCAAACAGCACGCTTATTACAAGTTGATCTTTTTGGTTTATTGACGAGATCTTCCCACTTCGCGAAATACGCAAAAATGGATTCCTATTTCTTTGTATTAAAATGCATTGCTGAACAGCTGGCCGTGCTTCCTTTCCAGCCCCAATTGAATTTATGTCGCATAGAAGGACTTCAAAATTTTCGGATTGGCAGCCATGTAAGGGGGTCGGTTTCGCCCATGTTTGACGCCCCGAAACGATCTGGAAAAATGATTGCACGTGCAACCCTCGCCGATGCATCGTCATCACCTGTGACAGTTTTCAACGGCCGACCCATTCCGCCTTACTGGCGGCTTCCCTGACGCTTTCGTCCATTTTTCTCTCGCTTTTCTTTTTAACTCTTACAACTTCATATACATACCATGTCTTGGCAAGGATACGTCGACAACAACCTCGTTGGTACTGGCAGGGTACCTCACGCCGCTATCTATGGCCTGAACGGTGGATGCTGGGCTCACTCTCCCGAATTCGAGGTAAGTAACTGTCAACGGACGTTTCCGAGATGGCACGTCATCTCGTCAGAAGACTCCCTATTTTACTGGGTCTTTTATCGGAATCGGTTGACACTCATCCTGGTTTCAACCTGCATAGTTGCAAGGTAACGAGTTGCAGCAAATCATCAATGGTTTTAAGGACCCGTCCGCTGTTCAGGGAACCGGTGTCTTCATCCAGGGTCAGAAGTACTTCGTTTTGAAAGTTGACCCCCGTTCCATCTATGGCAAGAAGGTAGGGCGCTGAATTAAAATAAAAAGGGAAGGGGAAAAGATATATTGATATATTTTTATTTTGCCACGTATTTAGGCTTCGGATGGTATTTGTATTGTCAAGACCAACCAGGCTATCCTTATTGGAAAGTATGTGGAAGGCATTCAGCCCGGCGAATGCAATAAGGTCGTGGAACAGTTGGCCGACTACTTGATTTCTGTTGGCTATGTAAGTTTGCACAAGCGGGAAAACTGAGCCGGATTTAGGCAAGATACTGATGTGGCACTCTTTTCCACTAGTAAACGAGAAGGATATTCGTGTTCTTCTTTCTCTTTTTTTTTTTTCCTCGTTCATTTGCAGATTGGTGTGGTTCTTTTCCAAGAGCATCAAATGTCTTGACTGAAACCATCCATTGAATTTTTACCCAATTTTTCTTTTCAGCCGCTGCTCAATAAAAATATAAAAATAAAAAAGCTGAAAAACACTTGCTGTTGTTCAAAAAGTCTAAGCTAAGAAAAAAACTCCGTTTCAAATCATCCTCATTGCCCGTGTTACAGCTTTGCACCTGGCAACAATCTATTTGCCATGAAAGGTAGACTTCAGGACAACCAGCATTGTGCCACACCCCAGAATAAGAATTGCTAATAATATATCTAGTCCTCATTCTTGGTGCTGGATATGGCACCCGCCTGCAGCGAGATCTCATCCATGCCGAAGAGTATCGTCATTTACGTGGCATTCCCAAAGCGCTTTTGCCACTAGGGGATCGTGATGCACTGATTACCTATTGGCTGCAGTTATTCAAAGAATACGGGATTGGAGAAGACGACATTTATATTGTCACAAACGATACATGTTATCCGTATTTCGAAGCGTGGGCACAACGCCATGAAGTCTCCTTGGGTAACATTGTATCGGATGGCACGACCACCAATGATACCCGTCTAGGTGCCGTACCTGACATATCCTTTGCGTTGCATCATTTTCATTTGAATCATGATGACATTCTCATTGTGGGAGGAGATACCTTACTTCTGGATGATTTCAGTTTGGATGCCTTTTTATCTCGAGTACCCACAGGGCCATGCCTTGTTGCAACCTACACAGTGTCGGATGACCAAGTTTCCAAAGTCGGGATTGTTGAAACCAATCCCGAAGGTCTCATCACCAGTTTTCTGGAAAAACCTGATCCCTCACAGACTACCTCGAGACTAGCGTGTCCTTGCTTCTACTTGCTGCGTCGAGATGCATTGAAGTATATTGACGAATTCATCGCTCTCTGTCAAGCGAACCATGAACCTAAAGAAGCCTATGATGCCACCGGCAAGCTCTTAAGCTACCTGTATCCTCGCTTTCCTATCCTTACCTTTCCCATCGCTGGACGGATCGATGTGGGCAATTTACAATCTTACATAGAGGCCCATCATTATCTTTTGAACAAATGACGGACACTGACGTACCTGCTTTGACGCAACTAGAGGGATACTGTTGGACACTGATAGATCATTTTGATTCCGCGGGGGGGGGATTCATTTGCTGTTTCTTATTTGTTTAAAGCGTATCCTGGTTTGTGAGCAGTAGCGAAAAGATAATTTTATATCCAGTATGAAATTCGATGAATTACCTTGGCACATGTTCACTGTAATGGATTGATGCTTTGACGATCTTGGCTCCAATGCATAAAAGATCCGCCGCTTAAGTTTCCAGTCAAAGGGAAAAGCGTCCTGATCGCTAATTGTCTTTTCGGCAATGAGAACTTGAAGGTAGTTTATACGCATATGAAGTTTACATAAATAACTCCATTACTACTCCAGGAAGTGAGGCACCGTTTGTGATGCTATTGAATCCGAATTCATCTGCCGAGTAATCCGCGTATCCCTTATTCACGAAGCCAAAAAATGACTTCCTGAAATTTGCACTCATTCAATAGTATGTGAAGACGGCAGGACACTGCCATCAATATTTTATTCTTATCATCCCCTTTTTATAAGCTTGTAAAGCTGCAAGATAAAAATTGGAAACAGCCGTTAACGTTTTGACAAAATCCACCAGTTATATATAGGCAATGCCTCATGAACTAACAAATCGTCTATGTCCTAATTCAGTCCCAAAAAAATAGGTGACGCTATTCCGTAATTCTCGCTCTTATTAGACTCGTCCTTATTGGTAGACAGGTCCCGCATCGAATCTGAAAATAAATAGAGAAAACGAAACCGCGACATATAGTGCACGCTTATTGATCGACAATAAGGAAATCCAAAGTGTCTGTCTCAGACCATCGTCTTCCGCGCTTTGCCGCAATCGAAGAAGACTCAAATTAAAGGCAAGTGGCACATACATGAAGCACACATTTTGTCAGACAAACAAAAACACAATCGTACAAACTGGAACACATAATCACTTTACAATATGCCTAAATCCAGCAAGTGACCCAAGTTTCAGCCAATCAGAAACGACGATTTTTCCAATTATTTGTGGCTTATGTAGGCAAATTTGGCTAATTCTCCAAAAAGGGGATGTAGCTCAAATGGTAGAGCGCTCGCTTAGCATGCGAGAGGCACTGGGATCGACGCCCAGCTTCTCCACTTCTTTTTGCTTTTTTTTTCTTGGAATTTATCAACCAATCAAGTTTAAGGTTTTCTTCATTTTTATTTTTTATATTTTTTTTTTTCATCACTCTTCTTCCTCCAAGATGCGCGATTATTTTATATGGCTTATAATAGCAGCTGTATTTATAAGATTGGCTGGTTTTCTTCTTTTGTGGAATCAGGTAGACCCTATTGCGGTGAAAAAGTCAGAAAAAAGAAAGACGAGAGACTATTATACTGAAAGCGGAATAATGAGCATGGTGCGCACGTTCTCTTTTATTTTTTTGATCGCCCATATGTCGAGGTCTAAGCAGATAGTCCCCCCAAAGAAAAGCATAAATATGTTCAGGTCATAGTGACGCGAACAGATGTCAAAGAAGATCATGCGCCCGTTGACCGTTGAAAAAGTATGGAGCGCATACATAGGACAGTTTTCAACGCATTGCAGATGGAGTCACTGGGCTTTAACGGCTGAACAACCTATTAGGAGAGCCTGGCGAAAACACTTGAATTTGCGAAGCATTTTCACGATTTGTAAAAGTTGATTATCAGTTCAATTTTTGCTTGTTGGTTCTCTTTACCGAGATGGCTATCTGGTAAAATTCTCTGACATATGACACCGTTTAGATCGCCGAGTGTTGCCAAATCGAGTTTAAAAGTGATAGTTTATAAACAGTGAATCGCTCATCCGCAGCTATTGCTAGCGAACCACATCTTTCACAGCCACAAGGCTAAGATAAATGGCTATTTTAGCAATACATGCAGTGCATTTTTTTTTTTCTATTATTTCGTAAGGAGTTTAATTAACATAATCAGGAAAAACAGAATTGGGTTAGAATGGAGAGCATACATAATGTGTCAAATACAAGAAAGAGGATTTTTATGCTGTATGATAGATTTATTCACGGCGAAAAAGAAGAAAACAGAAGCAAAAAAGAAAAGCAAATGGGATGCAGAGGAGGTGGATAAGAGAGGAAAAAGAGGGTGGATTAAATTTTCTTTTCTTTTCTTTTCGCGCGCGCGTGATCGTGAGAGGATGATGATGGTTCTACTGTTTTGCCTCCACTTTACGAATAACATCATTGAAACCCTTGATCTTTGCACATTCTGATTTGACATTGTCAGCATACGGGGTATTCCATTTGTTCGAAGCAATCAGGATGCGTGCATAACGTAAACAGGCTTCTTCCCGATAATAATCGTAAAGTTTCTTGTTGTATTTTCGCTAAGCAAGATAAAATAAAAGTCCAGAAGCATTAGATCTCGGTCATGAACACACAAATCCTCCTCCGTTACTAACCTCTTTTGCTCTAGTCTCTTCGGGATAATGATGTGTTTGATGGATCAAGAAATCGTTGGGAAGGACCCAATAGTCAATGCCCGCCAGGTAAATCTCGTACAAACACGCTGCCTTATTGGCACCGTAACCAATGAAGCGCTCGTCGCACCAAGGGGTTCCCTCTTTCTTGAAAATGACGTACGGTTCATAAGAGTAGTTGTAATCGACCACCTTGTACGGATCACTAGACTTGTACCACTTTTGATAATCGGTAGATCCATGACCTCGCTTCCATCCTCGATGGAACATGTCGATCTTATCTGTTTGTACAATGTCCATCAAGTCGTTCTTGTTCTTGGGGAATTTATGCCAATCCTCGCCATCTTCTTCCCGGATGAACTCGAAAGCAGGCACCACAATAGCCGCACGTCCACTTCGTAATCGGTCCATTAATTCGGGTTGTTGTTTTAACGATTGGCGGAAATCTGTGCACAGGTAGAAATCGACATCAAGCATCATGATGTAGTCACTTCGAGCAAAGAACTTGGCTACGTTACGCCACATATTGAACTGACGATCAAATTTATCAACTACTAAATGCAAATCGACGTAGCGTCGCATATCTGGATTCTCGTCGTAGAGTCGGTGAAGATCGGTCAAGATGGTTTGTTTGGATTCGTCATCATTGACATGAATAGCTACGGATACCGGTCCTTTGTAGTGAGATGCTAATCGACTGAGTACATGGAAACGATTGTGCGTCACCAGAGTAGCAATTGTCACTTCTTCGTGATCAAACGATTCCTCCGCTTTGAAATAATAAGGAATCACTTTGGAAGGTCCCATGGCGTCAGAGAACACTTTATCCAGCATTAAATCCTCGGGCATCAGTTCCGCATGACCTGTCAAACAAAGATTACAAACATTTAGCTTTCCCAAATGGCTCCCGCATGAGATTGGAAAATGAGTCAAGCAGTTACCGTCGCTGTTTTTCCATGTGACTTGCTGAATGCCTAGATACCGTTGCTGAAGTGCAGCTACGGTCTCTGGCACTTTTTCAGACGCAGAACGAGGTGCAAGATGGTTGGTAGTGAATCGAGTGGCACCGAAACCGAGCAGATGAGCAGTTGCATAGACCAAAGAGCCAGCAATATACGCTACTAACAGATATTTCAGCGCTTTTGCCGGTGTCATTTGAACCTTGTCACGCATCGTAGAGCCACGTATTGCTGAAAAGGAACAAGGAACAAATAAAAAAAAAAAAAAAAAACGTATAAGCCAGAAAGAAATAAGGGGTTGCGGAGCGGCTAAAAAAAAAACTACTCACTCACATTTTAGCATCATGAAAATCTTGGATGGTTGGCGGGCTTCGAAAAACAACCTGTAGACAGCTTCCAGAACTTCCCCACTCTGAACCAAAACAAGGCCAACAGGCGATAATCCATGTCATAATGCACGTAATGATCACCCAATGCAAATATTCATGGTAGCGATCTATTTTCTTCAGTGATAGCGTCATTAAATACTTGATTCACTTGATTACTATTTTAGGAATCTCGATTAACTGTAGTCAGTAACGGGGATCACCAGTACCATTGCTGGTTTCCAGGTATCAAAAACCATGAGTGAAAGGCTCGGATCCAGCAAAAAAGCGGTCTAGCCAATTTATATCGTGCAACGTAGCATTATGAAATTGATCGATTTCCGTACTTACTTTTAATGGCAGCCCATAAAACAGTAAAACACAAAAACAGAGAACAACGGACAGCTCCACGCAAGACAATAAAACGTGTTAATACTTCCATATTAGGAATGCGTGAGCACAGATGAACTTGCATTTTTATTTCAGGTCAATCTCAGTGCCATGATTAAAACAGCTTTACATTGAGACGAAACACCCTCTCTTTCACCTTTGTTGCCAAACAGCATCGGTAGAAAATACAAGCATGTTCATAGTTTTTTCAGTTACTATGAGACCTCAGATCTGGATGGTCTACAACGTAGCATCACTATTGGATTGAAACGAGAACCATTTCTTTGAGAAGAGGTGATCTGCCGGTTTCCTTTGTTTCATGTATCAGTGATATCACCAGACAAGACAACCCTTGCGTACTACCATTCTATGCCTATGATAAAGCCTGCATATCCTGATACATTATCTGAATCCATTACTCGCATCATTATTTACCATTGAGATGCGAAGCTACGTCTTTCGTAGATCGACATCTACACAAGCAGATATCCCTTTTTTTTTATATTAGTTCCTATAGTCAATAAAACGATAGAAGAATTAAGTGGATCGAATTGGTCATGCCATTGCGTTTTCAGATCTCTATCTGATAACAGCTGTGACTATTCATAGTGATGATAGATGCCAGGAACGTGTGTTGTGAGTATTGATTTTTTTATTCGAGCTCGAGCGAAAGGCGACCAAAGTTTCAGGTGAGAAAAAAAGGTAAGAGAATGGCTCGTCTATTTCTGCAAAAAGTGGCATGCAGAATTATGATCATGTACTAGCCCCGTAGAATCAGCCCTTTACTTTGACAGATGAGGTTGCAGAGCTGCAGCCAAACAAAGTAACATATTTTGTGTTCTGTGGATGATACCATTCAATAACATCATCCGAAATAGGCTACTGTTATCCTGGATTCTGGAATGACGCATACCTTTTCTCTTTTTTTCTTAGTTACAAAGCATACTTCGTTGAACCAAGATAACTTTTGCAAGTATTTACAAGAAATAACAGTTTGAATGGCTCTTAAAGAGTTTTATTGAATTACAAATGTATAAAAGTGGGTGCACAGTGGATGGAATGAGAAGGCGGAGGAGTTTAAGATGGGGGATAGGAATATAAACAGAGAAAGAGGGCTGACATGATTAAATTTACAATCGGGGCTTGGAGCTTGTAGAGAGAATATCATCGTACAACAAAGTGGTGAGGAAGTCATCGTACTGTTCACCAGTGACATTGGTGGCAAAGGCCATCTTGGCGGCTTCATACTTGGAGCTGCTGTATTTGTCACCTAACGCCTGACGAATCTTATCGGTTTCTTCATCAAGGACTTGCAAAAGATAGTCGCCCGTGACCTTCTTGTTTTCCTTTGTCACCGTTTGATGGCGAGCCCATTGCCATAACTGAGATCGCGAGATTTCAGCGGTAGCGGCGTCTTCCATCAAGTTGTGGATCGGAACGCAACCGACACCGCGAAGCCACGATTCCATATAAGTCAGACCGACTTGGATATTGTCACGAATACCGGCTTCAGTGACAGCGCCTTCGAAATCAATGTTTAACAGATCTCTGGCAGTGACGTGAACATCCTCCCGGCGGACATGGATCTGATTGGGCTGAGGCATATGTTCGTTGAAAATTTCCAAGGCGATCTTGATCAGATCAGGATGCGCCACCCAGGTGCCGTCGTGGCCCGCCTTGACTTCTCGAAGCTTATCGGAACGGACCTTGGTCATAGCAGCTTCGTTCTTCTCAGGGTTATTTTTGATAGGAATCTGAGCAGCCATACCACCCATGGCGTGGACACCGCGCTTGTGGCAAGTTTGGATCAACAACTGGACATAAGCGTCCATGAAGGGCACCGTCATCGACACCTGGGAACGATCAGGAAGCACATATTCAGGGTACTGACGGAGCTTCTTGATGAAAGAGAAAATGTAATCCCAACGACCACAGTTCAATCCAGAAGAATGGTCACGCAATTCATAAATGATTTCATCCATCTCAAAGGCAGCCAAAATGGTTTCGATCAATACAGTAGCACGGATCGTGCCTCGAGGAATATTCAGCATATCTTGCGCCGTGTTGAAGATATCGTTCCACAGTCTATAAGCATTTGAGTCTGTCATTATCTTTTCCTCTTTTGCATGGTTTGATAATAATGACATACCTTGCTTCCAAATGGGACTCCATCTTGGGAAGATAAAAGTATGGGCCCTTGCCTTTGCGGATCAGTTCCTTGGCGTTGTGGAAGAAGAAGAGACCAAAATCAAAGATGGAAGCCGACATGGGTTGTCCGTCCACAATGACATGCTTTTCCACCATGTGCCATCCTCTTGGTCTGTAAGAGATGCCCTTTTGTCAGCCGACGGTTCTTTAATGAAGTTACAAAATAGGAAATGTTTCGCATAGTTACCTGACCAATAAAGTCGCTGCATTACCATCTTTGCGTAGTTCGTAGGTTTTGCCATTCGGATTAGTAAAGGTGATGGTACCTCGGACAGCATCTCGAAGGTTGACTTGGCCATTTAAGCAGTTTTCCCAGGTTGGGCTGTTGGAATCTAAACGAAAGGGAATGACAAAATGCCGATGCGTGAGAAAAATTAATTCTTAATTGGGCAATTCTTTCTCCTTGTCAATTACCTTCAAAATCGGCCATGTAGGTCGATGCTCCAGCATTCAAACCATTGATCACCATCTTACGGTCGACAGGACCAGTGATTTCTACTCGACGGTCTTGCAAACCTGGCCCAGGTGCAGCTGCTTTCCAATTGGGATCATTGCGAATGTAAGCCGTTTCGGGTAAGAAATCGGGCAACACTCCACGATCAAGCTCTTGCTGGCGGTAGACACGCTTCTGTAATAGAGTCTTGCGAGTGCTGTCAAAGATACGTTGCAACGTGGCAACAAAAGTTAATGCCTCTGCTGACACGATGTCGGCTTGATGTTCTTGAACAGCGCCAAGAATTGCGACGCCGTTGACGGATGTTGCGAGAGAACCTTGCTGTGTAGTCATAATGGTATTTTTTTTCTTGATGGATTTAAACAAGTGTAAAATAAGAGATCAGAAAAACTTCCAAAGGTCTCATTTATATAGTTCTCCGGTAAACCGGATGGATGGTTCATGCTCCACTGAGTCGCTCCACCGAGTCATGATAGCTTGAAAAAAAAATGTCTCGAATTGGGAGATTGATGCTCTGTTCGTACTCCGACGGGTCACGTTGCCAACTGTCATATGTCAAAACTTCAATACATTTCTGCTTGATGTGTTTTTTAAGTTGGACGCATTTTCAAAGGTCAACGTGGTCATAACATTATGATCTATCACCCATACATTTATTTGCGTTTCCCATCTTTTTCTGCTACCAATGGATGTATCAAAAGCAGCATTGCAGAATCATAAAAATTATGATTTTTTAATGTCCCCGCGTGGAAGAAACCAATGGGAGGTCAGCTAATGTACTTTTATAGCAAGTGCACGGAGAAGGCTATATCTTATAGAATACTTTATAGAGTTGTTTTAAGGCCAAAATTCATTTCAACTTCGGAAGAAACACTGGGCACAAAGAAGGGTGGAGATCAAAAACTCTCCTAATCGATTATCCTTTAACTTTTTTCTTTAAAAGGATGGTATTTCTCACGGTTCGGTAAGCGTAAAGTGGGGGCATTTTCTTGCCAAGGACGAAAAAGCGATAAGCCCGGGGTGCGGTGGGGGAGGACAATTGAAGATAAGGTATCGGGGCAAATTCCCGCATAATTCCTAAAAAAGGCAATCGAGCTAATTGACATCATTCGCTCGTTCGAGACGGTCGGAACCCGAAAACGAACAAACGAAAACCGTTTTCGCAGGGCTTTCCAAGAAAAGTAGGACGGGGGGTTATGATGAAATCTTTATGACGGTTTTTGTTCCAGCATTCACTTCATTCGTCGCCCCGGCAACAACGTGTTGGGCATGGTGACCAATAAATCGAAAGCTCAGAACCTTTCCATATTTATCTGATTTGTTGGGACCTGGAGATCCTCCTCTGAAACTCGTACTTTTGAACTCACTGCAGAAAATCAAACGTTCGTGATGTAGCGCAAATTTATTTCCTGAATCACACTACTGAGTCTAATGAGGATATTCTATTGCTGATAATTGGACGACGTGGGTATTTATAATCCTCGTTACTATATCTATTGTCGCGGCCACTTTTTTTTATCTTTTTATCTTTTTCTTCTTTCAGTTCTCTTTGGGCATTTAAACATGAAGATCGCCACTGCTTTTTGTATCTTGGTTACTGGTGCTGTCGCCAGTGCGCAAACCTACAAACTCCGTCAGGTCGGCGCGCCTTATTCGCCTGATTTTCGAGCATATTTTGGTATGAGCTTTGGACGGTGGCGGCATTTGGATTCAGGATTTTTCTGGTACTCACATCGCGCGCTTATAAACGTGCATGAATAGAACAAAATGGCACCGTCATCTCTCCTTTCCACGATATTCCATTGAAAGCCGGGAAAGATGTATATAACATGGTTGTAGAGATCCCTCGATGGACCAACGCCAAATTCGAGGTGAGTTAAGAACACCAAAGATGTCTCAAGAAAAAAAGGTCGGGAAAGAACAACGTTCTTACCGTTGCTTTACTAGATCAACAAGGAAACCGAGCTGAACCCTATTATTCAAGATCAAAAGAACGGTACGGTTCGTTTTGTGTGCAATTTGTTCCCTTACAATGGTTATCTTTGGAACTACGGTGCATTTCCTCAGGTGAGGCTTATTTATGCATTGGATGAAATGAAATTCATGTGGTAGAGACAATAACATTGCGATGATCTTTAGACTTGGGAAGATCCCAATTATGTTACACAGGAAACGCATACAAAAGGAGATAATGATCCTATCGATGTGATCGAAATCGGTGATGAACTCGCCACGATGGGTCAGGTCAAGCAAGTGAAAATTCTTGGTATTCTCGGTTTACTTGATCAAGGAGAAACCGACTGGAAAGTGATTGTCATCGATACCAAGGATAAGATGGCGTCAAAAATGAAAGGTATTTTCTCCGCTTATTCAAAGTTCTATATTTGTTTTCTGATGAGTCAGTTTCTCTTGGCAGATATCGAGGACGTGAAGAAATACAAGCCGGGTCTGCTGGAGGCCACGAACACTTGGTTCACATATTACAAGGTTCCCACAGGAGATAAGAAAAATAAGCTTGCTTTCAACGGCGAGTCCAAGAATAGAGTAAGTTTAACGAGTTTATTATAATGAGGGCGAGAGCTGATTAGGTCAACCGACTTACATTGTGCTGATAAGGAATATGCGACCCGCACGGTTGAAGAAACCCACGAATTTTGGAAGGCACTGGTCAATGGCACTACGAAGGCCCCGATTAAGACGTAAGCTGGCATTCACGGACAGGGTGCGTAACTCCTTACTTGTCAATTAACACGAAATATAGCATCAATATGAGCCAAAAGGGCACTCCCGGTTATAAGCAAAAGGTCGATATTCCAGAGGTAGGTATCCAATTAACTGGTGGGAACCAAGGACGGAGGGAATCCAGGATTGGAAATAAAGATCTGAGGGACTGATTGTGTACACATGATAGGCCAACCTGCAAGCCGCACTGCCTCTCAATGATACTGTAAAGGGATGGTCTTACGTTGATACAGACTAAACATCTCACTGGGTTTGTGATAGCTCAAATAGACTTTTTATTATTACAATAAAACCATATTTAAGTTACGAAACTAAAAGATGAGAGCAGGTCATCTACTTTTTTTTTTTACGGTATTCTGCAATGCAATGTGACAAAAGAGAAGGGGGTAACGTCTACCCAAACTACAAAAGAAAAGGGCTATCAAGCAATTTGAGAAAGGAAACTGATGTTGAATGTATGCAGATGTCAACATGGAGATGATTACACCATAAAATCAAACACTAAAATGGACTCATCAGAAAAATGGGAGGCCACAGCAGACACATAAGAATGGGGTGCACCAGCATTCTGATCGAATATTCGGTACATATCTTGGTTACTCAAAGTATAGGTCGTGCCTTGTTAGAGATCTTCGATTGGCAGCCGCATGTTGAGTGACCCATTGATCCCATAACATGGTTTTCGAATGCATTCTTGCTATGCAAATTTGGAAACAAATGATGATGATGATGATTTTTAAACTCACATTGGCATCCCGTACGATGGGAGATATCGTAGAAATTTCTTCCAAGCAAAGAGCTGGTGTCATCTTTCCGTCAAACGATTGATTTGCCTTTTGACATGTTTTTTCTTCCGTTTCTACAAATCAATCAGTCTGACGACAGGTTTAAGCGGCTGCGAATACGTCTACGTCAATCTGAAATGAAGCCGTAGAAGATATTGGCTAGCTAACAAGATTAAGAAATCCACGCATGAGTCAGCATCCTTGCTCAGACTGACACAAAAAGAGCTTTAGTGACTCCAAAAAAATAATCATTTTTTCGGTCCGATCTCATCGTTCCTGGGGTTCACTGTATTCTGCAAGGATCGCCGATACACAGATATTTCGTCTTGTGGTCGATTTGCATTCAGAATTCTCAAGTTGAGGGGATGATGCCTCCGCGATAAGATATGTTTCTCACAAAAATTTCTTCAATGATCACAGGTCATTGTTTGGTGGTTATACTACATATCGTTATCTTTTGCCCTACATGATACAACGATCATTTGATAGCTGTACAACGATACCTAGCTACAGATGAAAGCGATTTTGCTTGTTGTTATCAAATTATAAAAGCGGCTTGAGCTGTAGCTCTTTTTCAGCGTGAACAAGATTGAAAACCATCGACTTGGCCATATATTAAACTGGCACCTGATTCCTAAAGGGTATATCTTGGAATTTCCAAATCAATTTTCTTCCTAAAGGGTTTCTTGGACGATATAGTGTAATACAAAAAAATAAGGGTGGGGGATGTGAATGATCTAATGTTATCAAGAAGAATTCGGGATACCGTCGTCATCATCACTGCTGCGATAATAAGTATTCAATGGCTGCTTGTACATTACCGTTCGTAGCCAATAATGCACGAACATTCGCTTGTCTTTCCGAAAACCCCATTTCCTCTAATTGCGCTAATTGGGACTGGAAGCGAGTCTCTGGGGGTTCGGTATTGGCTGCAGGAGCGGCGGAACCTTGTCCAGACAAAGGTCTAGCGAATGTTCATGTTCAATGATTACCATAGTTGCTTTTCCTTGCATAAACAAAAGATCACTTACCCTAAGCCCCACATTCCAGGAAAAGCGGGTGGTTGCTGTGGTTGTTGTTGTTGTCCGGCCATCATGGCTTGCTGAAAACGCAGACTGGCTTGAATGAAATTCGGGTCTGCCCAAAATGGTAAAGCCGTATTGTTTCCGCCTGCATTTGCAGTGGTTTGTTGTTGTGGCGTATCGGACGGATTCTGTTGATTCTGCTGCTAATATGAAATTATGAAATCAGATCCCAATCTTTTTACGTGCACTGCAGGCTCTGACTTACCGATGCTGGCGGCATGCCCATAAAAGGAAACATCATAGGTCCGGGCGATCCATTTCCTGCGCCAAAAAGTCCTTTGGATATCAAATTTTGTTAGTAACTGGGTACCACAACCATGTTAAGCATGATCATCCTTCTTATTTTTTTTTTTTTTTTTTTTTTTTTTTACCTGCAAATGGATTTTGCGGAGCTGCAGTAGGGGCTGCATTGGTTGTCTGATTGGGTGTATTATTATTTTGAGCCGAAGCAGTGGCGGCCCACGGATTGGGTAAAGCTTGTGTATTTATCTGATTCTCTAGATAAACCGGTCATTTTGAATTTTAGTTTTTGATGCTTTAGAAAGCGTTGCCCTTTCCTTTTCTCAAGATCAAAATACCTGGTATACTGCTCACATTAAGCTGTCTGGCTAATCTCTCGTTGGCCTCATCAGTCGATGGATCGCTACGTCCGAGCGACGACTCCAAAGGGTCTTGCACAGTATTAAAAATGCGTCGCAAGTGATTGAAACCACCAGGTAACGCTTCAATGTTCGATAGTGCACGGTCATTGCTCCGTTGCATTTCACGCATAAGTTCCGGGTTTCTGTCAAAGGGACATCAGATGCTGGCATCCCTTTCCCAAAGACCGGAGCATTGCCATTTACCTCATCATTTCCATCGATTGCCTTAAGAATGCGGGATCTCTGATGGCGTGACCAATTTCCGGATTCTGTTCGACTAGAGCCTTTATCTGCGGATCACTCATGATAATGGATTGCACAAAGTCTGTCGTCTTCAAATTAGTTCCGACCCCACTAGCACTTTCTTTCCCCAGAGCCCTCGTCATCGTGGCGTACCTGTATTGCTTAACAAACTCTGCATAAATGGAGAATCCATCATTTGTCGCATGGTGTCGGGATCCATTGCCATGGGAGGCATATTTCCAAACATGCCGCCTTGATTGGTCTGTCCAAAAGCAGAAGCTGGATTAAATGTAGACAGTGGTGGTTGGGAGGACACTGCCGGTGTGGAAGTATTTGCAGGCGAAGAAGATGACGATGTAGCGGTTGGTTCAGTGGTAGATGGAGACCCATTGGGTTCGGAAGCCGAAGACTTGGGAGTGGACTTCACAACGTGAACGGTATGACCTTCTCGAAGTTCTACAAAGAGGAAAGCAGTTTCCGCAGTTGCTTTTAGAGTGAAGACGAAAAAACTAGCGACATGAGATGTGATGGAATATACGTACTGTAAGTATCACAAATATCATCGTCCTTTAATATTCTGCCGGAATAGACCAACTTCATATGGTCGGGTGAAAGGTTGTCGAGTTTTTCCCCGATTTTCTCTTTCAGTTGTCGAATGTTGCAGTCCACATCGATTTCGAGTTGGAAACTAGCTCCTTTAGAAGGCCGAATATTTAGTTTAATGAGCTGGCCCATAATTTATAATAAGTGCGGATTATCTATGATGTTGCGTTGGAGAAAGATCTAATTGCGCTTTGAAAAAGTGGAGGAATAAAAGGGTTACGCGCGCTCGGTCGAATAATGTGTAACCTCCTCGTTTTTTATGTGAGTGCACGTCATCAAAGATTCGCGGATTGAAATTTCCACCAGTTCGAGCCACCAAGTCGGTGACGCCTATCACCAGCAAGTACATTTCTGCCCGTTGGTCTTTGGAGAGAAATCGACTTGGAGTTGATTTGACAACCTGATCGGATATAGCATGTTTAATCCAGCATTTGATTGATGACACGTATCTGCTCATGGTCATAAAAATCAATAATAAATGTTTTTTATATATATTATTACTAGGTGTTTCGAAGGATCATTTTCCGACTGGCAGCCGAACCGGACAAATGATGCTCTTCTACGCACGGCCTAACCGAAATGTCAGATTACTGCTGACAAATATTGCCATATCATTTTTACCTGTGCATTTATGTAGCATAACAAGTTGTTGTCCAAAATCAGACATCTTTGCCAGGCTTTCCTAGTCCAGATCTTTCAACGGAATTTTTGGATGATAAAAACAATAAGAACGCCAGTGATTTTCAAAGAAAAAGTGTCGAAGGTGCAGTGTTTGCAGACAGCAGCTTGATCGTCACCAACTTCTAATGTCAGTTATCCCAAGGATTTGACAAGAGAAGAGAGACTGAAGGAATTACGCAGATCATAGCTCACTCTAGTCCTAATTGTATTTATAGCATTATTTTTGTCATTTTGATACTATTATTCACACATGGTACAAGTATGCGCCAAGGACAGAACGTTAGATTTCTTTGAAAGTTAAGCCGAGAAAATTTGCCCAATTGGCATCTTGAACTTCCGATCTGAAGTTATCCTTAAAACAGAGCGCCTCTTTTGACAAGCGCTAATTGTTCATCGTTCGTCTGAATTATTTCCAGGTTTACAGTAATGTCGGCAACACGATTTATCCTTAGAAATCTGATATTGTCTGCGGTACCAGCTCGTTCGGCCATGATAACGGCCGTCACCCAGTCAGGAAGCAGAGCTTCCTTGCTGACGGCTCATCGTGTGCCGTATTGCGTTACTGCTCACCACGGGAGTGCATCGTGGAATGGAAACAAGCTCCGTTTCTATTCGACTGAGAAGCCAGCTACTATTGACTATCAAGGCATTCAGACCCTGATTAAGGATAAGAATGCGGTATGTGCACAGTATCTTAGATTTTTTTGGCCGTCGTCAACTCACCCAATATCAATATTGAAAGGAATACTATCTGATCGATGTGCGTGAACCCAACGAACTTTTGCAAGGCGCTATTCCGACGGCAAAGAACATACCACTGGTACGGAATGGAATGAAGCTTGGGGAATGGAGGAAGCGGAGACTTTTTTTTATTTCACATGATGACTGTGCGATATGAGTGTTTGACGTAGCAGCGCCGTTATATAGAGTCAATTTATGACCGCCTGGAGCATGTCAGAAGAAGATTTTGAGGATACATTTGGTTATGAAAAACCAAGCCCGAATGCCAATATTATTGTTTATTGCCAAGCGGGCATTCGCAGCTCCAGAGCAGCCAGTTATCTTGGAGAATTGGGATACAAGGGGTGAGTGTAATAGAAAATCAGTGACATCCGCATGAGTGCTTACTTTCCCTTTTTTCTTTTCTCTATTGTCAGTGTACAAAATTACATTGGCAGCTGGGCAGACTATGCAGAACAGTCCAAGTCAAAGGCCTAAAAAACCAAGGACTAGAAAAAAGAACGTCGTATTCAGATTACAAAGTAAAACAACCACAAAGTCCTTAAATACATATGGCCCAAATCGATTCTCCTTGTTTCTTTGTTGTCCCTGTTCAAACCTAAAACCTGCACAAAAAAATAATCATCTTATATTATAATCATCCATAACTGTCGACTCCTCGGACCCCTCTTTTCACTCTCTTATTTATTTTTTCTACTCCTTTCTTCACGTAAACCAGCCCGAGTGCTTGGTATCTTTATTATTTTCTTTCCTCTCATTTTCTTTCTTTATATTGTTTCCCGTTTTGTACTCTCTCTTTTACAGTCCTTTTTCTTTCCACCCTTTTTTCTCATTTGCTAATTGTTGAATTCGCCATTCAGTCACTTAGTATGGGCATATGCATCTCGGCCGAAGAGCGAGCGGAGAAAAATCACAGCCAATCAATCGATCGCATGATTGAAGAAGATGGCCGAAAACTGAAACGAGAATGCAAGATCTTACTGCTCGGTAAAATGCAAAACCGCAGTCTCCAACAAAAAATGGCTTTTTTTGGCATTCAACAGACTGTAAACTCAATCCAATATTCTTTAGGTAGCGGTGAATCCGGCAAATCCACGATTGTGAAACAGATGAAAATCATTCACCAGAACGGCTATACGAAAGAAGAGCTGTTTACTTGGCGAGCCACTGTCTACAAAAACCTGATCGAGTCGGCCCAAGCCTTAGCCGCAGCCATCGAGAAACTCGGATTTGAATACACGAATGAAAAAAACAATGTAAGAGCAAATACAACGAGCCACTACAAAATATCAATGACGCTGTAACTCATATTTCTAAATCCCCAACCACAACGCTTTTCTATTTGGATTTCGATGTTTGTCTCTCTGTTAATTTCTTTTTCTTTTTCTACCTCTTTCCGTCTCGCCTTTTTATCACCGCGATCACCTATTCACACCCATATTATCTTTCTCCGCGTTCATTTTTTCCTCCTCTGATGTCTCCTTTCTGATGGATGATTCAACAAACAGTACCATGCTCAATACATTATGGAATACCACTTAGGAGACACCAATAAACCATTTCTCGAAGAAAATATCATCAGTGCTATCGAAAACCTCTGGCGAGATGGTGTCATTGCTCAATTACTGGACAAAGGAGGCAGTGAATTTTATCTGATGGACTCAGCACCTTAGTAAGTCAATGATGCGATCACTGCATAATTTTTATTGATGCAAAAGATCTCATTTTGAATCACTTGGCGTTTTTCCCTTTTACCATCGTCTCAGCTTTTTCCATCACGTTCGACGGATAGGTGAACCCGATTACGTGCCGGACGTTCACGATGTTTTACGGGCGCGATCGAAAACCACCGGTATTATGGAGACTCGATTCACCATGGGACAGCTTAGCGTACAGTAATTATCCTTGGAACTTTTTCCAACTCGGTTCGATCCTCCCAAAATCAAATTTTTACTCATCATCCTTAGCATGTTTGACGTCGGTGGTCAGCGGTCTGAACGGAAAAAGTGGATCCATTGTTTTGAAGCGGTCACGTCCATCATTTTCTGCGTATCCTTGAGCGAGTATGACCAAGTGTTATTAGAAGAATCACGACAGGTACCATCGATTCGTTATCCACGTCAAAAACAAAAAGATGAAAAAGACTAACTGACAATCTCAATTTCAGAATCGAATGATGGAGAGTCTGGTGCTTTTTGAATCAGTGATCAACAGTCGCTGGTTTCTTCGCACGTCCATTATTCTGTTCCTCAATAAAGTCGACGTATTCACCACCAAGCTCGCCAAAATTCCTTTTGAACGTTACTTTCCCGACTATGGAGGTAATAACCCCAATCATAGCACACCCGAAAAACTTCACTCTGATACATATTCACATTTCCTTAGGCGGTCAAGATGTGAAAAAAGCGGCCAAATACATCCTGTGGAGATTCGGCCAAACGAACCGTGCGAAACTAAACATCTACCCTCAGTATGTACCATTGAAAAAAAGACTTGCTGACTTGGATTATCACATTAACAATGTCTGTCACAGCTTAACTCAAGCAACAGATACGTCCAATGTAAGGAATGAAACCTAGCCTTTTTTCTGCCTCTTGGCTTTTTCCTACAAAAAAAAAAAAAAAAAACGAACGCTGCTAATATGTCGCTAAACAACTATTTGTTTTTGGCTTTCCTTTTAGATTCGACTTGTTTTTACAGCCATTAAAGAGACCATATTACAAAATGCTTTGAAGGATTCCGGCATTTTGTGATATAAGAAAGCTCTCAAAGTTTATTTATTTACGTTTCAAAATCGTTTTTATCCTTCTTAATAGTATCGTTCAACTCATTCTTTCTTCTCAACACCATCCTGCCCGCATATAGACACATAGTTTACCATACAGCGTCATCCATATTCCGTACTGTATTCCCTATTCCCCTCCAGGTGATTTTTTAGCTTAGAATCTTTCCCCTCAACCAAATCCGTCGAACCCATTCAGCCCACTCTCCTTGCTCCTGATGTGTCTATGACCTCTTTTTCTTATGTGCTGTCCTCCCCGTTCTTCGGCACATTGCTCCATAAACTGGCTCCTATTTTGAAAGCCACAGACTCGGATCCATCACATCATAAGTGATCTCACGTTAGTTTCTCCCTAATACTCCTGCTCAAATCCGTGTGTATAATCACCCAAAGCAATAGATGCTTTTTTTTCCCTTTATTGGAATGGACCATCTAACATGAATGCTTAGGCGCTGGCGGCAACGCTTTGCTTCTTGGCCTGGGAACCTAATGAAACAGGATCATAAAGAAGTGAGTCTACCGTTCATTGGACCATGGACCCTATTGGGCGTGCATAAAATCATTTGAATGAAAGAAACGTACCCTCACGGAAACCGTTCTTGAAACGACGGTGAACTTCCTTCAAGTAGCGCATGCGACCGGTACCGGTGGTCTTTCTGCGCTGACCCTTTTCGGACCAGTTGAAAGATCGGATCTTGGCAGCGGGATAACCACACTGAGCACAAGTCTTCTTCTGCTTGTGGAAGGAGCGGCGACCGCAACGACGGCACAAAGTGTGCGACTTGGTGTGACGCTTACCGAACGAGGAGGTACCCTTGGTCTACAAAAATTCAAGCCCATTTAGCATCTTGCATGTCTCAAAAAGTTTGAAGCAGAGTCCGTGAAGAGCATTGGCACTTTTGAATTCAACGATGCAACGATTGGAAACGATGGCATGATGGGCAGGCATTCACGTCAAAAATGGGAGGGTCACCGACTCCATTGCAGCTGTGCATTTCGTTGTATCCGTTTTTTGTCTCGGCAATAAAGTCGTATCCATACAATGATCTTTACATCCATCCATCGTTTTGTGTATCGTTGTATCCAGTGCAAACGTCTTTCTACGTATATATGCTAATTCACACATACCATGATGGATGATTAGTTAATACCACGTAGAAGGAGGGTTGTCTGTTGAGACCACCTTGATCGTTAATGACTGACCGCCCGGCTGGTTGCGCCGGGTTGCCTCTTGGCCAATCAAAATTCGACTTCAGCCTAATTCGTCGTCAAAGGCACGGCTTTCCAAAAATGCTCTCGTCTCTTTCGGGCCTTCCCGCCGCTGTGACTTTTTTCTTTTTGCAGATGTAGTGAAATCGAACATAAACATCATGCCAATGGATCTCAACATGCGTCTACGGAAAACACACCAATAAGGGGAGTAGATGCATGGAAGTATCAAGAAAGGATCATGCTTGGAATATTAAAAATGCATTGCAAGTTTTTTTTTTTTTTTTCGGGTTTGATTTTCGGCGTTTTGACTTCTATGACACTAAAAAAGCATCTGTAATGCATGCCGTGCAGCTCCTTTGCAAATTGTGTTCAGCACCATTAAACCGTCTCCTTCCTGAAAATGTGAATATAAAGAATATATTTCAGTATGTCATCGTTGACAAAACATATTTACTTTCATCGTAGGATGGTTGAAGGTTATCACTGTACAGATGTCGTGGAAGAAGACAAACAGTATTTAACCTGAAAAGTGCCAAAAAGAAAGTCCTGCCGTTCTCACCCGTATACCATCGCACATTTTGTCACCACCTATGCATATTAGTTGACATGCCGCGCTTGGTGCACGTCAAAAAGTCATCCTGAGCAGCGTCCTGTCAACTGGGTGTTGAATATTTTATACCACTCACGGTTGACGCTTGGTTAAACGATCGTCCTCGGATGCCGAGTCGGTTGAACGATAATCCTCCTTACTCTACATGTGGTACAGAGACTGAAACAGCATGATAAATTACAAGGTGGTCACATCACAGGAATTGAACATGTTTTCTCGATTGTCACAGATACATTAGTTTTCTTTTCTGCGTGAGTTAACTCTGGTAGAATGCTCGTTCACAAGAATATATGGCTGAATGTCATAAACGGAGAGCTATAAGTCATATTCTGCGAGATAGGAAAAGATCATCCTGCTGATCAGGTTTCCCCATAGATTCGGTAGAATACAGAATTAAAAAAAATTTCAATGCCAAGGAAAACCCTGCTATGAGATAGCCCTGAGGCTTATCATAAGAAAAGGAACTGATAGTAAAAAAGTGCATTATCCAGATCGCTTATCTAAGGGAGACGGAAAAAAGGGGGATAAAGGAAAGGTCAGATAGTGTCAACTGTCGTAGTAAAAAGCCATATATAAACAGACCAAGATATTTGGTTTTTTTTTCTTTTTTTACCCGCGCTTTTTTCTTCTTTTCCGTCCTTGTCCCCTTTTATCATCGCAACTCACTCTCCCCCTGCCTTTTCACCTTTGATTTTTCCTCTCATCTTTTTTTTTTTCGCTATGCTCTTTTGGCCCAAGCTTCTTTGCACGGCACTTGCCATCACGAGCAGCGTTCATGCTTTTCTGCCGCTGTATTTCGTTCATTTTCTTAATTATGATTACTTATTTATCGCCAATATGTTGTCAGTGACCTATCTGTGTCGGATAGGTACCGGCTTTTGGTGTGCTTTAGTGGATGTACGACCCACTTTACATGGCGTGATCGCAGCACTTTTAACTGCTGTCAGTACGGCTGCATTAGTACTCATTTTATCGATCCCGCTGCCATACCAAACTTGGCTCGTCACGTTAATATGCACTATCATCCATGGTCTAACCTATCAGCCACTCACCGTCGTAATTGACAGTGCCATTCTCAAGATCTTGGGTGATTATAGGATATTATATGGTTCGTAAGTCGTTTTCTTGCCAAAATCTACTTGATTCTGCCCCATGCCTTTCTATTTTCCCTTTTTTATCGGTTATTGTGTGCCTTTTTACATGATACAAGGCACAATTCTCGTAAAGGAAGGGAAACGGATAGCTCAGACTGACACCATTCTTCGAGTGTAGATTCTCAACGGCAATGGGGAAATGCGGCTTCGGGATTCATGATGATCGGCATTGGTTGGCTTTTGGTGGACGATCACGACTTCGATACGCTCATGGGAACCACTCTGATAGGGTCGATGGCGTTATTCCTTTTATCACTGTCAACCACCGTCCAACCCGCCGATCCGTCATTGCTGGCAGTGCCGGAGGTTCAAGCGCCTTTAATGAAGAACGCCTTGCAGCCCGTCGAAAGTCGGACGAGCAATCACTTTTACAAACCATACAGTTTATTCGGTGAACAACTATCTCATATCAGTGAAGAGGATGCCAGTATGTTACAGCGCATGTCCAGTCAGCAAAGGCCGACCTCGCTCGCCAGTCGACTCTCTTACGGTTCTCGTACCACGACTGCAGGGTTTGCCTACTACATCGATTATCCATGGATCGCAGCTTCTCGAACCCCAATCACACGAACCTCCACGACCCCCAACAATGGACCTGAATGCCAACCTATTGTTTTACCCTCTTTGGAATTAGCGCTTTTACCACTTTCATCGTGCGAAGCGCCGATGGCGGTTCTCATGACACTTTGGCCGCCCTTGCGGTTCCCACCCGATGAAGAAGAACTGATCTATTCATACCCGATTGCTGTTTCTGCCGCCACCCAGTATTCCTTGATACTGTCCATGGCATTGCTAGGCATGGCATGGGCCATGATGAATTCATTTCTATTTCTGTACTTGTACGACAGCTTGCATCTTCCGATGTATACCGTAGGCATCATTGGCGCCGTCACCGCCGTCACCGATACGTTAGCGAAAGCATCATCGATGCGGGTGAGTCAATGGCCAGGCTGGAGTGGATACTGCGAGTTCACTGAAGTATGTGTCATTCCATGTTAGTTGACTCGCCGTTTCAACGTCAATCTCATGATTGGGTTGCTGCATCTTGATATCATCCTGTGCGCATTCATATACACATGGCTGCAGCCTGACCATATGGCGACACAAATAGCGGCGCTGGTGTTGCAAATTGTCCAAAGTAAGTGTGCCACACTCTCAAATAACAATAAAGCTCAACCAAAACACTGACGCTTTTAGTACTTGCAGCTCTCGCCTTTCATCTTATTTGGTTAATCGCATATCAACAAGTGGACGATATACTGTTTGTGAACGAGCAGCGGATGTTCCTCCGCGGAGTCATGTCCGCACTGTATGCTAGTTTAGGCCCCGCTATGGGAGTCCTTGTCGTGGGACTTTTGGTCAACGAGGATGTGAAAGCGGACATGGCTTTGCAAGGATTTCAAAGCGTTTACCAATCTGTCGTAGGTCTCGTCGCTTTCAGCTCCGTTGTCTCATGGGGATGGACCTCCTCACTCTCCGTGTAAATCTTTTTCCCAACGTTCCAATTTTTTAACCACTCGCATCTCTCTTTGTATTTTTAACATTTTTTTCTTCATTTGACTTGGTTTAGTTTTGATTTTATCAACTCTATCATATCTCGCGTGGATTCATATGATGCGAGTGCTGAGGACCTGATAAAAAAAAACCATGTGTACATAAAACATAAATTTATTACGTTCAATTCAAACATTAGGTGAAGGGACTTTGTTTTGCTCCCCCCCTTTTTTTTCGGTTTCCAAAAATGCCATTTAAGCGAGCTCAAACGTTCTTTTCAGCATGACTACTGTTTCTTCCATGGCTGCATCGAATTTGGATTGAGGGTTGGCAGGTGTCAGGAAACGATGCTGGACACCGTAGTATCGTATAGAATTAGCGACCACACCGACTTGCTGTAGCTTGTTGGCAAGCTGTTCTCCTTCGTCTCTCAGGACATCGTGCTCAGCAGTAATTACCAACGTAGGCGGGAAACGCTTGAGTTGATCCTGGGTCGCTTTGAAAGGGACAGCGGTGGGTTTGTCACGATCCGATGATGCACAATAAGCATTCCAGATATAGATCATTTTCTCTTTCGATAGTATTGAGTCAAACTCATTTTCCTGATACGATTTGTCGTCAAAACTGTCATTGAGAACAGGATAGTAAAGCACCAGGCAACAAATTACGTATTCGTTCATTCGTTCTTGAGCAAGCACTAACAGCCAAAATAAAAATAAAACATACAATAAGTCTCGATGTGGACACATGCACAAACCATAGAATAATCTGTAATTACATGTAAGGGCACTGGATAAGTTGCCGCCTGCCGAATCGCCGATCACCGCAATGTTTTGGGGATTGATATACAAGGACTCATGATTGTCAACCATCCACGACAAAGCCGCGTAGCATTGTTCAAGTGCCAAAGGGTATTTGTGCTCAGGGCTCAAGGAATAATGCACAAACACGACGACCGCCGGGGTTCGATTAACAAGCTTTTTCAGCAAGATTAGTGTGCTGCGTTTCTTTAAAAGAGGGATCCTCGTCTATAGCATACCTCATGCACTACGCCACAGTGCGTTCCATAATTTCCGTACATCCATGCGCCGCCGTGTCTAATACAATTAAAAGATGTGAGTTGATTGTTTTGGCTACATTGATGACGGCCATTGATGACAATGCATACATGAAGAGAATACCAGGCAAGATAACATCTTCCACACCAACGGGACGAATCACCGATATTTGGACTTTGCCATTGTTGCCACCAACGTTAATTTCGTGATCATTTTTCAGCACTTTGGAAGTGGGATGCACAGCTAATATTTTGTTGGTGTAGTCACGAATTACAGCAGGTTGGGATGCCTCATCGCCGGTCAGTCCGGTTTCTTTTTCGACAGCCTCGCGAGTGTCCTTGTCCAGAGGAAATGGGGGATAAAGCATCTGTGAAATAATAGAACAAGTAATCTATAGGCAGTTAGTCTACTGTTCTGCTCACTCTTTTATATCAATGTTCCTTGAGTCTATGCGGCGATTCCAGCTGACTCTGTAACGGATATTGACAATGGTCCGAAATGTTTCAAGAAAACCAAAAGAAAAGACTCCAGCAGGTCCGGTTTTTGCAAGTTAAAGACCCTCATGACGATTCCAAAACTATTCTGCTATAATAAGTATAAATGAGATGTATTGCCATGAAAATTCATTTCTTCCTGTCGATTTCATGTTGTATAAGAAGGCATGTAATGATGATGAAGCCAATTCTCCATTTTGTCCCGCGGGGTTCCAAAAATGTGCGCAGTGAAAAATAGTTCACCCGACGCAAAACTGCTTTAATGCCGCACTATCACTTCTGCAACACCAGGCCTTTTTGTTATAGCCTAATTCTATAGCATGTCAAGATGCTGCTTTCGGAACAAGCACAAGCGCTCATAGGGATAGAGATAGTTACTTTAAATATATATGTGGGTCAGATAAACCACCCAAAAAATGCCGAAATCTGGGGAAATTTCTTACTTTCAGAAAAGCAGTCTTCCATTCGAAATTTTCATAAAATCACCAGTTGCTTTAATGAAAACTCTGAATTCGATAATCCAGAAACTGGTCAAAGGAGCGAACTGCGGAATTTCTTTCTTGTTGAAATGATCATGCTTTGTTTTCTTCTCGCTTGGTCTCTTGTAAAAATAAGTTGCTCATGCGCGTGTTCTAGAAAAAAAAAGTTGGAGGAAAATGAGGATGGTCAGATCCAATGCTTTATACAGTGAAGGTGAAAAGGAAAGAAACAAAAATACCGTTATTTTCAGGATCCATTTAGTTTCATTGATTACGTTTGCAAAATCCCATAATATCTAAGTTTGGTAAAATGATTTTGGTTCAATCTTTTTCTACAGACAGTTCATTCGTTTGAGGGGTTTAAATCAAGTATTCTTTGTAGGCGACGGTCTAATCCATATCAGAGAGTAGTGGTCTAGCCGGAATAAAGTTGATACCCATAATTTGTCGTTGAGGGCTTGGACACTATAGGGGAGATCCAACAGCATTGGGTCAAGATGATCGCTTATTGTTCCAGGTGTCATAACCAAATTCTCACAGAACCCAAAGGCAACTTGAACAACTGCCTTGTAACTTTCGGGCAAAGAAACATTTCATTATCAATAAACGACGCAAGTCCACAACGACAGCAGCAACCATGACGACCGTAGCAACAACAGCAACAGAGATAATACTTGATCACTCCTTCCGTTGATTGTGTAGGGATACGCACTCATGCAACAGAAGCGTATAATTCTCGGATCGCAGTTTACGGACAGTCAACTGTCATAGTATTGTATACCGTTGGAAAAGAAGACCCCAAACAGCAGTAATAGACGTGGCCAACAACAAAGAAGAAAAAGATATTTTTTATTGTGGTTATGCCACTGTTTTGTTTTTTCTTTTTTTCTGGAAAAAGAAAAGAAACTCCCATTATGTTATGTAGTCTCTTTCTCTGTTTTCTGGAGATCAATACGAGTCGGGATGTGTGCTATTGGATTCTGTCTTCTCGCTGCATTATCGAATGCAGAGGCAATACTATACCTTGTCACATAAGGTTTAAAGCCGATAGACCCTCTTCGCACACGGTTGACAGGTGCACTGAACAGCATCGACGAGCGTTATCAGGAGACATAAATCCCCCTTCCATGTAACAGCTGCAATCAGGTTATGGACTGCCGAATGTTTGGTGCCACAAATATGCTTTTTATGGCAAGACACAAAAATAGGTTCTCTTTTTTTCTGGGGCAAGGAAAGAAAATTTTCTTACTCTGGGCAAGCATGCAACGATGCCTCCTTCTACAGAGAGATCCAAGGTACGCGTCAGCCTTTGCATTGCTCTTCCAGGTGGACAAAGCCAAGAACTGAAATGTGCCTAATCATTAATCACGGGCAGTACGAAAGGAATTTCCTGCTAGTTACTCACGATCACCAATAGCGAAGCTACGGAAAGAAAAGAACGTTGTGACATGGTAAAAAATAAGGTTTCAAAGAAAAGTTGTGCATGAGTTATGGTGATGCGGCAATGTATGGTATACGATCTTAATTTCTAATCTCCATGTTCTCTCCTATTCAGCGTTTCTTTTTCTGTCGCCATCATCGACCTGTTACTGTCTCCCATCCTATCCAAAATGTCAACTCATATTCTTTGTTACACTGGATACACAAACCATATGAATTTTGAGTAGATCAAGAAATCCTTTTAAGGCAACATCAACCGTATCCTATCCTCACTAGGCTCTCCACATCAGTCACCGATTTAACGGCTTTGATTCTGCAAAAAATTCTGTAAAATATAAATCAGAAGCTAGCTGTAACTTGTAAGAATTGTATAGATCATCAACCAGAAATATAAAGCTAGCTTCGAATCATGAGATTAAAGTGGCACACTTGGTCCAATGACCAAATCTGGTAGGCTGAGCAAAGCCTCACTTGTTGCTGTGTCACCAGTATAAAATCTACCTGGAAGTTCCTCATAAAAAGCATTCACATCGAAATTTTGTCTCACATTTGCCGTCTTTCTGTCATTTATTTGTACAGTATTTTTACATCATGGATGGAATTATTGCAATCAACAGTGTGCGACTGATCATTATGGCGTTGGTCGGTATAACTGCCCTGTTCCAGGCCTTCAAACGCAAATTAATGCAACCCTATACGAACATCATCGTTGCCTGTGCATGTAATACTGCAGTAGTAGCGGTTGCGTTCGGGCAACATTTCGCCATCACCGTTGTAATGGCAAGCATCCTTCAAGTAATCAATATCTTGGGTATCTGCTACAGCTGGCTAGTCTTTTTCGAATCCGCGCGGCAGTTGACTCTATGGCTGAACTTCAATGGCCATCCACCTTCAGCTATGATCCGGATTGTCGTCAGCAGCGGATACCTGTGGACGTTAGTGATGACTGCAACGACCGTTGCTCACGCTTCTCTTTTAGCGAGTATGATAAATGGTAGTTCATCCTACGACTATAGGCCGCTGAATGGACTCCAAGGTTTCTACATCTACGGCTTGATCGCCTTTCCCATATTTGCCATCTGCCTCTTGCTGATGCTAAAGGACCATATTCTCCATCTCAAGGCTTTGTGTGGCTATATCTTCTTGTTAGGCTCCTACATAATCGCCTTTATGGTTATTTCCTCCTCCGCCGTCGTAAGGAGAATGGAGTGGGATGGATTGGCGGCAATCCATGTCGTATTTGGCACCCTTTTCGTGGCTTCCGCATTATGTATTTTCATTTGGATCGGACCGGCTTACAATCTTGTCCGCAAAGAAGGTCTCCAAGTCCCTCCCCAAGGTGGATTACCAACACAAGCCATGCACCAAAATAATAACTTTGGACAGTTCAACAACATCGGTCCAGGTGCCTTCAACAACGGGTTCAACGGCAATTTCAATCCTAATATGCCTCCGTTCAATAACCCGGCTTTCATTAATGCCGCATTTAACAACAACGCTCAATTTGCTAACAACGGCTACAACGGAAATGTCACTCCAGGTGTCAACGGCCACAACAGTACGATGCCTTTCAATAATGGTATGCCATTCAATAACGGTATGCCCTTCTTTTTCAACGGTGTCTGGTTTGACAGCACCGGCGTGCCTCTCAATAGTCATCTTAACAATAACGCGCAAGCGTTGAATGGCAATGGATCCAACAATGCATCTGGAAATGGATTTGGCAACGGTGACAACACCAACAGCGGACCTGCTCTCCCCATGCAGACACATAGCGGACAGAATGAGCAGACTGAAAGCAGTAAACTCATGGTCGACGGATCGCCAAACGCATCTTCTGGTGCTGGTCCGTCTTAACAGCAAGCGATGCCGGATGCGATCCTGATGATATAGCTTGCTGGATGGACAGTTTAATTTTTTGGTTTATGCATACTACTTTCGCCATTATACGATTATGTTATTTCTTATTCTATTCTTCTTAAACTGTTATTATTTACTACCATTATTCTTATTATTTTATTTCGTACGTCCGAGCCCAATAAAAAAACACACACACGATAGTGTGGAAACCAACAAAGCTATCAAATGTCAAGATACAAACCTCTATTTTTATCACCGCAATAGCGCAATGTCAGTGCACTTGAATTACTGTCTATTAGGGATCCGATTTTTTTTTTTCAGGAGTGCCACGTATAAGCGTCACTAAATTGGCGCCCCTTTCTCCTTGATGCCCTCCTTTTCTGTTAGAATCTTACTTGCCATTTTTGAATTTAAGATTGTTCTTCTCCGTTTCAGAAAAGCTTAATATTCCAAATATCATCTCCCTTTTTCTCTCAACGTACACTTTTTCTGGAAACCTTTTGCGCATATTTTGTGTAAGATTTGCGCCAAGGATCAACGATGGCTTGCATGTTGCTAAGAGTAAACTTTGCTCGATGACTGAAAAGAACTTTGCGCACGCAAAGTTTATTTCTGCGTTGCGACCATTGCGCACGACAGTATGTTTTACGATGACATCAGGTTGGAATTTTTTTTTTTTTTTTGAGAGATAAAATATGTTCTAATGGAGAAAGAGACAGCCATTTATCCTTTATGAAGATGACTATGGAAGAATAACCCCATCTCTGTCGTTTGCCACAGTAAACGGCGATCCGCTAGTCTCGTTTGGGCAGCAAATGGCCACTTTCTTTCATTGAATCCAGCTGCGTATTTGATCCCAAGTGCTCCAAAAACGCAGCAATGGTCTTGTCTTTTTCCAGTATCAACCAACTTGAATCGCATCATACTCCATGGGACTTTTGGTCAACACAGCAATGACCCGCCTTTTGCAGAAGGAGCTGGCCGTTTTCAGAGTTGAGTTAGTGCCGTGGCCATATCCGAGATCGCTGGGGGTATCACCGCAGTAAGACACTGGCAGGTTGTACGAGATCGGTATCAGGGCCGCCTATTTTGAGATGGGCAGCAAACGACCATTTGCCTTCATTAGATACAGTTGCGTACTTGATCTTAAGTGCTTCATAAACGCAGCAATGGCTCGTCCTTTTTGATGACGTTATCCACCGTTTTCGGCTTGAAGAACTCTTAGCACAGCTTGAGCGTTCAAACCAGTTTCGAAAAGTGCTTTATCTTCTTGCTTCGGCCGGACACCATACTTTTGCGTAAACAGCTCTCAACTCGGGAATAGCATGGTAAACTTTGCCTGCGCAAAGTTCTTTTCAGTCGTCGAGCAAAGTTTATCTTTAGCAACGTGCAAGCCATCGTTTATCCTTGGCGCAAAATCTTACAAAATATGCGCAAAAGATTTCCAGAAAAAAGTGTATGCCTCAAAGTTCGTGAATTGCGAAACGTTATCGACCTTTTTCATTGCATTGCTTGAACTAATGTTTTTCAGAAAACAGAATGATTGATCCATTACTATATGCGTGTATAATGAGTAGCTGATCCTCCATATGAATTCTCCGTGACAGTAAAGCTCCTTGCAACTGCAGCCAAGATGAATTACGAGAACAGTCAGATACCACACAATCCCCTTGATTTCTGATTGGCCGATGCTTCCTCATCTTCCTCTTACCATCAATTTACAATAATCGACCATTGAAACTGTCCCGGATCTATTTAAAGATGCCATCTATCATTTTGCTTGCCTGAGATCGCATCCATGTCTATGCGTGTCGGACTCAGTAATGGCAGTGATCTCCGCATAAAATACTCACGAATCCAAATGCATGGACATGGCGTGAAAAGCGGAACATCAGCAGTCACTACGGTGATGGATAAAGCGATCGGAATCTTGTTGAAATCGGGCCTTCTTTCTTTGCAAGTATCATTTATCGATATGACCGAAGCAGCTAAAGTAGAACGTATTCAGGGCGGTGGATCCGTCCTATTGGCGTGGCAAGTCGCTCAGAAAAAGGTACTCATTGTTGGAGGCGGCAACGTTGCTGCCCAGCGTATCGTATCCATGAAAATTGGCGATGCTCTAGTCACTGTGGTGAGCCCTGAAGAAGGATTAGCGGACGAGACGAGACAACGGATCGCGCAAAACGAAGTTGAATGGATCAACCGAATATTCGTGGATAGCGATTTGGAAGGCATGGATATGGTGCTTACCGCGCTGGACGATCACGAGGAATCGTTGCGTATTGGTCATTTATGTCGACAACAGCGTATACCCGTCAATGTCGCTGATGTTCCTTCCATGTGCGATTTCTACTTTATGAGTCAACATCGCGACGGTCCTCTTCAAATCGCCATTTCCACCAATGGTCAAGGTCCGAAACTGGCCAACATGATTCGAGCCCAAGTCGCGCAAGCATTACCGCCGAATGTGGGTACAACCATTGCTAAGATGGGTCGTATTCGGGCCAAAGTACGTGAATGGGAGCCCGAAATTCAGAATGCTGGCAAACGGATGCGGTGGGTCATTCGACTGTGTGAAACGTGGGGATTGCGATCTATGGAACGGTTGCAACACATGACGGACGAAGAGGAGAGAGCCATGTTTGACAAGCTTCACACGGCGTTTTTAAACAACAATATTCCTGCCTTAAAAGACGTCCTGCCCAGTCCAACCGCCGTGAACAAACAACCCAGCATTGCGCTTTTGGGAGCTGGGCCGGGTGATCCCGAACTGATTACGTTGAAAGCAAAACGCTATCTGGAGCAAGCCGAGCTGGTGGTGAGTGATCGACTGATTCCCCAGCAAGTGCTTGATTTGGTTCAGGGCGAACTGCGCATTGCTCGTAAAACCACGGGGAAATCCGACGAAGCTCAGAACGAGTTACTGGAATGGTGCCTGGAAGGATTGCAGAAAGGACAACGTGTGGTGCGTCTGAAAATTGGCGATCCGCTCTTATTCGGTCGTGGCGGCGAGGAAATTCTTTGGTTCCGCGAACGTGGGTATGAGCCCGAACTTGTGCCTGGCATTTCGAGTGCTTTCTCCGCTCCAATGGCAGCCACCATACCTGTCACTTACCGCGGGGTGGCCGATCAAGTCATTATCACGACAGGTCGAGGCACCAAGGGCGCCATGCCAGATCTACCAGAGTTTTGCCCCACACGCACCTTGGTTGTGCTCATGGCGGTTGGAAGAGCCACGGAACTGCGACAAATTTTACTAGATAAGGGATATCCAGAACACATTCCGATCTGCTGGATCGAAAATGCCAATTGTCCACAGGAACGCATCCTCCGAGGCACCGTGGCGTCCCTGGCTTCGTGCGTCGAACAATATACCATCGTTGCCCCCGCCGTCCTGGTAGTTGGTCACAGTGCTCAAGTGTTGGTGCCTGAAGCGTAAAATGTCTACCGGGCCAACCATCTTTTTTATCTCTCAAAATGAAATGGCAGCTATCATTTCTTTTGTGTGCCCATTGTACTACTTGAAACAGCGATCCGAAGCAATTTCTCTCGTCCTGGTATCAAAACTCATCATCGTGGACTATCAGCAGTATAAAAACCGAAAAAAAAGGTTGATCTCCTTGCAACAACGGGTTAGGGTTGAGAATGCAGGATCAAGGAGCTCTTTGTAAATAAGAAACAATAAAAATAAAGACAATAAGAGATGCTGTCAAAAAAGGGGGAGAGTTTCCTTGGTTCAGCGGAGGTGAGGGGCCTGGACGCACGCGACAAAAAGAGGTGCATACCATATACAGCAACTCTTTGTATCCCCGTTCTTACTGCCATTTTCTCCTTCATTTCTCGACGCACTTGGCTGGTGTTCTTTTTCCCTCTGGCTCTCTCTGTATTTTTTGATTTTCTGTTTCCTTTTCTTTGTTGCCTTGTTGAATTTGACCTTGCTTTAAAGTGCATCTGCATCTCCAAATATCAGATTAGAAAGTGTTGTAGACGATTTTCCATGACCTATATCTTGTTGCGACTGCTGAAACTAGAATGAGTACGCCATCTTCCAACGTTACTTCGCCTTCGACTTCTTCTCTGTATGCGAGTTCCATGCTAGGCACCGGTATGGGCCGTTCGGCTTCCAACCGCTCGCTTTTCCGGGACCTGTTACCATCGACATCGTCGGCACTGGGAAGGGTCAAGAATCGGTCGCGTACCAACACCATTGGAGAAGGAGGGTGGGGCGACGATCATATGCGCAATCTTGGCTCGGACTATCAGGAAATCCAGAAACGTACACTGACAAAGTGGGTGAATGCCCAGCTCAGTCAGGTCGACGATCGCATCACCAACATCGACACGGATCTGAAAGACGGCAAACGGCTTTTGAAACTCCTCGGCGTCGTTGCTAAGGAACCGGCCCCGAAACCGGAGCGGATGAATATGCGGATCCACCAACTGTCCAATGTAGCCCAAGCACTCAGCTTTTTGGAGAAGCAAGTCGGGTCGGAAGCCATGCCGGATATTGGCAACGAAGCCATCGTGAACGGCGACGTGAAAAAGACGCTGGCCCTGATCTTTTTCATTATGTTAAAATACCAAATCCAACTGATCATTACAGAACACGGCGAAGATTTTATCGCCTCTTTATCGGTACCTTTTTTTTTTGTTTCTTTTTCACATTTATGCAAGACGTAGGTCCCATGCACAACTTCTTTTTACTTATGATTACCATTCTTTTACGTATCTAGTCATTATCTCAACGATCTCAATTACCACCAAAAGATGCATCGTCATCATCACCGCCACCACCGCTCGCTTTAGATACCCCGTTGCAACCGCCTGCGACACCTATTCCCACGAATCAACCTGGATCCGCCTTGATAGCCGCACGCAAGATCGGCGGCAGCAGTAACTCGATTGCTGAAAAAAGCTATTCTGCCACAGACGCCAAACTGGCTTTACTTTACTGGGTGCGCATTCAACTTGAAGACTACATTGTGGCCAACATCATTCCTTCCATACAAGATTTTTCCAGATCGTGGCGAACAGGACTGGCCTTTTGTTTGTTGGTTCATCGTCACGATCCTGTACTTATACCCGACTTGTTCACCATTCACCTGAAAGCAAACCTATCTGAAAAGCAGACATGGCATACTCTTTTAACCCTAGCCTTTGATTTAGCTTCGGCTCACCTCGGGATTCCACCTTATTTGGAACCAGAAGAACTCATCGATGTCGATTATCCACACGAACCCAGCGTTATGATGTACGTCAGCGAATATTACAAAGTCATGTCGCGATCGCAGCGAGAAGAACCGGAGGAAGTGAAACGGAAAAAGACGATCCAACGTCGGGCTACTATCGCCACCGTGACGGGAGGAGAGGAAGAGGAAGAGGATGAAGACGAGGGAGACAATATACATTTACCAATGCCCATGACCGACGATGAACATAAAACCACGTCGACGGAATCGCCTTCGGTACTATCATTATCGCCAACCGCTTCACCATCGCCGGAACCGCTCATCATGCCTCACGAACCACCTCTTCCTGTACCTACACCTTCGGCCCGAAGAAAGAAAATGGCCCATCGAAGATCCACGCTGGGGGAGGATGAAAAAGCACGGATCAAGGCGGACTTAACAGATCGATTGATGATGCAGCTCACGGGCCATTTGCCACGCGGCGTGCATCCCGTGTTGGATCAGTTGATCACCATTCATGAAACCGTCTTATCGTTCATCAAAACCAACGTTCGTACCATCGATGAGATTCCCGAAGAATTCACGGATTCCACGGCGGTCGCGGAGTATATTGACGCGCTCGAGATCATTGAAGACCAAATGGAAGTCGAAGCCCAGCACTTGGAGACGGCCAAGCAAACGCGACGGATTCTTACCTCACCACCTGAAACCGCCGATGATCGATTGATCCGTTTAAC
This sequence comes from Radiomyces spectabilis, assembly GCF_025331425.1. Classification (NCBI taxonomy): domain Eukaryota; kingdom Fungi; phylum Mucoromycota; class Mucoromycetes; order Mucorales; family Radiomycetaceae; genus Radiomyces; species Radiomyces spectabilis. Next base: position 847,488 of record NW_026251936.1, on the reverse strand, counting down.
CGAACTTCAACGGTCGCAAGTGGTCAAACTACATGATGTCTTGCAATCCGAGTGGAATGAATTTGTCACCTTACTCCATGCCACCAAAACCGACTTGATTCGAGTGGAGAATGATCTCACTGGTTCCGAAAGCGATCGAAAAACGTTTGAAAGTGAAGCTCAAGCCATCGAACAAAAACTACAGGCCCTGTACCAACTGTTAAGCAATACGGCTCCAAAAGAAAATGATCAACCCATTCACCCGCTGGACGGGTCCGAAAAAGTCGTCCAAATCTATCAAGAAAATCTGTCACAGGCCGCGGATCAGTTGAATTCCTTTGAACTGAATGCGTGGAAAGCGTTCAAGCGTGCGATACTGCAGCTGTCACCTTCAGTTCTACGGAGCATGTCGACACGGCACGACCAGATCCAAAACCGATACACGCAACTGGCGACGACGCTGAATGAGGCCAAGAAAGATTGCATCAATTTCCAAAGGGGACTCGAATTTCAGTCGCGCGTTACCGAGGTGGATCGCGAGCTGCAAGGCATTCAAAGTGTCATGGACAGCAATCAGAAAGCGACGACGAATAATGCTATTTCCGAGCTGGAAAAACGCGTAAGCTTTGTCCGGTCCAAGATCAATGCGATTCGTGAAGAATTTGGCGATTTGTGGGTCGACGACGACAAGCCGCACAGTGCGAGGTTCCAGGCCTGCTTTGAAAAAATCGAGCATCAGTATCAGACCGTGCGAAGCTGGGTTGACGAAGTGCGTGTTTGGTTTGTGGAAGCGCAACGGATCCGAAAATGGATTGATGCTCGCATCGAAACGATCCAGGAACGCAATGAAAAAGACGCTTTCGATCCGCTGGCGGTGGATTTTTCATTAACGCAAGACGAAGCCACCCAGCTCGAGGAAGAGCATCAGCGTCTCAAGAAACGCATTGATCGATTTAATGCGGATGATATGGCACGGTTGCGGGCGCACGTCAAGAAATTGACCATGAGCGAACGCGATCGAGAACTGAGTCCTGCCGATACGTCGACAATTGAAATTACGTTGGTGACACTGAACATGCTAAACAAACTGATGCAGCTGTTGCAAGATCGGTCCATGACGGTCGACATGGTCAATCTCCGGTTGAAATGGGAAGCCGCCTTAGCCCATGCGGATGCATGGATCGGAACGACGGACGGACGTATTACGGAATTCATCCAAGGACAAGCACGTTGGACAGACGACGATACCAGTGATGGCAAAAACCGTGTACGACGCAGCCATGAACATACCGAGCAAGTAATTCAGGCCTTGGTCGAGTTGGAGGAACAAATTGCCCGATTTGATCAGGGCGACTATCTCGAAACCTTGGACGGATATCAGGAAATGGAGGACTTGCATGGCGATAGTTTACCGGAATATCTTGACGGGCGTCAAGTTCATCTGGAACAACGGTTTGCCGATCTCATGAAACGGTCCGTGTTTGCACGTAAAGTGGTCGAGCAGCATTTGACGGTACAAGATGTGGTCACCCAATTCAAGCAAATGATGCGGGATGGCGAACGATTGCGCCAAGATATGATGGAAGCCGTCGATGTGGCGGGGTATGCGCAAGAGAAGGATGTATTTGGTGATACCGTACGCCAATTCAAAGATAATTCGGCTCACTTGCTGAGCAACGTCGATGCGCGCGTGTATTATCCGGAGGAATCTGTCGTCACAGAAGCGGATGCAGAGGCCAATCTCCTTGCCAATGACCGTATCCGCGAAACGCTTCAAACGTACGGCACGGCTTTGGCCATCCTTGCTGAAGACCTCGAAGATCTGCTAACGTCGCACCGACAATCCATGTCGCTGCAACAACGAGCCACCTTTACGTATGACGAAGTGTTGCGCGTAGCCAGCTGGATGGACGAACGAACCAATGCACTGTACGGCTCAAGGATTGATGAAGCCGAACTAGAAGAAGAGGTGATTGTGCAGTGCAAAAAGGACACAGAAGCGGTAGCCGCACGCCTGGCTCAGATGGAGCAGACCGAGATGGTGAAACTAATGGAAAGGGTCCGTCGTGTCGAAGACGAAATCGATGCTTCCAATGCAGTGTCAATCGACCGACAAACGTTTATTGACGGCATTGAACTCCTGGAAACCAACCATGAACGCTTGAAACAAGCCCTCTTGGACCGTGAACAGGAGCTCGAGGCGCAAAATGAACGACTGATTTGGGAAAGCCACTCTGCCGACGTCCAACACCGCATTCTAGACACAACCCAAGAAGTGTGGCAAGTTATTGCCAACGCAACCCAGCGACCTCACGAGAATGAAACGGTATTCACGATGGCACAAGATGTGGATCACTTAAAAACAACTTGCCACGATCTTTCCGCTGATATTCAAAAGCTAGATGAGCAACTGGAAATGAACAAAACGCGTTACGAGGATCTGAAGCAAATATCGAATGAAGGCGTGCAATTCATGCTGGTCAAGCGAAAAGACGTGCAGCAAACTCAGGAGCAACTGGATCGCCTTGTCCACTTGGCAACCAGTCTTTTGGGTCAACGACAGGTGGTGACCTCTTTGTTTTCGGACGCACAAACGGTGGAAGCGCAAGGTCATGCAATCCTTGACATGATTGCAGCTGATCTTGGCCAAGGTACAACCGATGTACGAGAACAGTTCGTAGCTTTTGAGCAACAGATTGATCGTCTGTGCAACCTGCAGCTTGATCTACCAAAAGACAGCGATTGGATGGCCGTGGATCAGTTGAGCGAAATTAGCGAGAATTTGGCGGAAATGAAATCCACCATGGACGAAAAACAGGCTTCTCTTGCTTCGTTCAAAGCCAAAATCACCCGCTGTGTTCGAGATCGCGAAACGGTTCATGAAATGTCCTCGATGGTGCGACAGCAGGAACAAGAAACCGAACGATTGCGCCGCTTGCTTGAAGAGCATTCCCAGAGCATGAAGCAGCCAGCGATTGATGTGACCCAGGAACACTTTAGTGTCGATGTTGATACGTTGGCCTTGACGGTTGGCGCGCACTCTAAATTGGCGGCGGAGGTTGCCCATCTGGAGAAAACAGAGATCCAGGCATTGCAAGTTAATTTGGAGGAACTCAGTCATCGTGTCACGGAGCGAGACCAGTTAAGTGTGGATCTGGCCACGGTCAAACGTGGTGTGAGCGAAGTGACGTCGCGATTGGGACAATTGAAGCAGAGCTTGACCGATCGAGACAAATTATTGGATGCAGCACAACAACGTGCTCAATGGGAAAGCCTTTGCAAAGAGGCGAGTATGCAACTGGAGGCCATGCATGAGCAGGTGCGACAACTGGTTTCTGTCAAGAATAAGTGCATTGGCCAAGCCGATGTCCCGAAAACAACTTTGCAAACCATGGCCGCCGATTTGGAGCAACTGGAAAACGGGCGGATTGCATTGATGGATCATACCATGCCGCAAGTACATGAAGCGTACACCCATTTTGGCGAGGCATTACTCAAGACCAACACTTTATCAGCGGTGCCAGGATGCGTGGAAGCACGATGGTTGGCTGTGCAGCGCTCGGCGGCGAAATTGAAAGAAATCATTGCCGAAACAGAAAAGGAAACCGAATCTCTCCAGCGTCGTTTGCATTGGACAAATGCAGTGCAAACCGCACTGAAAGAACTGGCCGAAAAGCAATCCAATGTGGTCGCATTTGTAGAAGAGCGCGCTCGCTGGAACCCGGATATCGATCATGAAGCGTGTGACGAGCAAGCCTTGCAACAAGCGTCGGAGGACTTGGCGCAGGATTTCACCGAGTTCCAGAACAAGACAGTGGCACCATTAGTAACAAAGTTTCAACAACTTCAAGTCACTAGCGCGGAACACAGTACGAGTTTCGTCATGGACACGCTGTCGGGATTATGGGACGAGCTTCAACATATTCAAGAACAAGTGAAAAATGATCTGACATTCGCAGAGGAAGTGGTCAAACAGCGCTGTTTTATTTCTGATTTTGTATGGCAGACGACACAGTTGGAGCAAGTAGCGGAGTCGATCCGGGAAGAATTTCTCGCGGCTGAAACCGATCTGCAACGGCCTATTGAACGGTTTCAAAAATTCCGAGCCGATGTCGTGGATATCCAACAACGGATGGGGGCTCCGATCCCGTTACCATCGCGATCGAAACATTACGCTCTGGATAACGGAGTCAAGGACAGTACGTTGAATGCGGTGGTTCAGAATACCATGCAAATGCGATGTGCGCGCTTGACCGAACTGTGCATGGCTTTACAAGGACTGGTCGATAGCAAAGAAAAGGCGTCGCGCTGCAAGATGGCCGTCGATGGGTACGAAAAGCAAGCGAAACTGTGCGTGTCATGGATCAAGCAGTATCGCAACAGAATGGAGGAGCACAGAGAACTGATCGACCATACCGCCACAGCCGATTTGTATCGCCTCAAAGAAGCTCTCAGCAGCATTGACAGCTTGGAAACGAGCATGAAAGCCAAGGAAAATATCTACAGTTTGCTGGTCACAGTGTATGAGCGTTGTATGCAGCTTCTAGCCGATGAACAAGAGGGCGATTTGAAAGAATCCCGCGAACATGTCGTTCAGACGCAGAGTACCATTGGTATGGATTGGCAGCGCCTATTAGACCAAATCAGCCATGCCTCGTCCATTCTTGCCGCCGCCTTGGTTCCTGCCGAATTCAGCCACCAACTCCACGCACTGATGGGATCGTTTGAACAGCTGAAAAGTGACGTTGACAAAGCAGATCCTATGACGGTCACGGATGAAACCATGCTCCAGTGGCAAAAAAGAATTGATCATTTAGCCAACAAGGACTATGCCAACTTGCTGCGTCAATCAGCCAACTGTGCGGAGAAGTTGAGTGCGGAAACTAGCAGTCAATTGGACGATGTCAGTGAAATGGTGCTTTGTATCCGCACCTTGTTAACCGAACTGTACGATACAGTCGACCTTCATCGACTTTGCAAGACGCACGAAGAAAACGCAGCCATTGTAATCAAGATGATTTCAAGGGCCAGTGAAGCCGTGGACGATGTGATGCGAGCGTACAGACAAGCATCAACGGCCGAAAAGCCCAGCAAAGAACAGCGTGATACACGGCAACAACATTTGCTGACATCTCAAAGACAAATTCGTAAACAACTGGCGGAATGCGAAGAAGCGTACGATGATTTGGTGGCCTACTACCAGTTTATTATCACACAGGGCGGACAGGAGATTGTTTTGCAGACACATCAGCAAGTGGAAAATGCATGGTCCACGGTTCAACAAAGCATGAGCCATCTCTCTTTATTTATCTCGTATGCTGACAAATGGGTTAAAGCGTACGAAAAACTGGAACGGATCTATGAACAGTTGACGACCTTGAAATCACAGTTGGATACGGATAATGCGTCGCCCGATGCCATGGAAGCGCAGCTGCCGGCCATCGAATCCGGCTTGGACGGATTGGCCGAAATGCTGCATACGATAGAGGAGGACCAAACAAATCATCAGGCGGACTTTGCACAACACCACGCCGCGGTCACCGCTAGGTACAAAGCGGTCCAATCGCAACTGTCCAGTCTGCGTTTAAAGAGCGAACGCGTGGCGTTGATGCGATCGTTCAGCATAAAAACCAAGCAGTTGCGTGCTGTATGCGAAGATCAACTGACGTTTATCAAGCAGCAAGCGGCGTCGAATCCAAACATCGTAGGGAAGCAAGCGGATGCCATCAACAACATTGTCCACGCGTACGGCGAAGCGCTCAACCACATTCGGGAGACGTATACCGAATGCAAAAGTGAGTACGATGGCCTGATCAAAAAGCAGGCGGATCGGTTGATCGATACTCTGGACCAACCTCGTGCCGAAGTCGATGATGCCAAACGGCCGTTGGAGGAAGTGTTAGCGAATCTCGATCAGGCCATCCAATCGGCCGACGCTTACGTGACAGCGCTCAAATCAGCATCGCAGTACGCTCGTATGGAAGTCGATTCCGCGCGTTCGCTCACGGATTTCAAAGCGTTCTTATCCCAATGTTCGAAAAGCGCAACGACCCGTGCCAACAACAAGCATCCCATCCCCGACCTGAAAGATTTTATTAGCCGGTATAATTCCATCACGGAATCCATGCGAGAATTCTTTGAGATGGGCAACGAATTGAAATCGAAGCTTCAAGAGGAGAAAAAAATGAATTCGGCCCGTATCATGTCGATTACCAAGTCGGTCGACCAACGACAAAAGGGGATGCGACGACGATGGTCCGAAAGCCGAGCTGCAGCAGAGGAAACCAAAGGCCGCTTGGAAGAACTTCAGCGACGCCAGGACGCCGCAGCCAAGATCAGCTCCATTCATAAGTACGTTGATTCGATCAGTCATCGATTGAAATCGTTGCAACTGTCGGGAAGAACGATCGCATTGGAAGAAGAAGAATTGAAAGAAATTGAACAAGAAGTGGAAGTATCCCTTACCAGCAGAACACGCGCTTTGGATACATTGCTCTCTCAGTTGAATGATAACGACGGGGCGTTGAAACGACAACGAGCCCAACTGACCATTTCCATTGATGATCTTCGCGATTTCTTGGTGGTCCGAAGGCAGCAAGCGTATACCCAGGGCAATATTACCTTGTTTTTGAATCTGGCGGATCAGCTCCAGGAACATATGGCAGAACTGTCGATGGCAATCCGTCAAGCTGCGCCACAGAATGCACAAATCGTCAATAACCGGTTCAACAAGTCGAATCTGCAAACCATGCTAAAGACGTTGGTGACGACGTACAAAAGCAGCGAAACAACGATTGTGGACTTGCTGGAGCAAGCGAAATCCGAAGCCAAGAAGCAGTTCCTGGATGATAATGATCGTGTGGCAGCGCGTCTGGATCAAATTGTTCGTCAATGGACAGAGACTCAAGCGGCTGCTACGGCACGCGAGAAGGAACTTCTAATCTGCATCAATCAACTCAACCACGAATTCTTTACGAAATTAGCTATGGCACGATCCACCCCGCGTATGCGTGCTGAACGTCGCCCTGCAGCAACGCGGCCTCCATCGGTGGCCGGACAGGGAGCACGTCGATCGAGTTTCAAGTCGTCTACATTATCGGTGGACAATCGCATCGCTGCCACCCAGCGGCGGTCACGATCCCCTGTCCCATCCAACAGCAAACAAAGGACAAAATACGTGGCCGACCCGAAAAACGAATTGGATATTCAGCTGGGCCTGATTGTCAATGAAAATTCCTACGGTGTCAAGGTGAAACGCGTCAGTGGCGAATCTGGCAAATACTGGTTTGGCGAAGAACATCCTCGTTTGGTGTACTGCCGTATCCTACCCAGCAAACTGGTGATGGTTCGCGTGGGCGGCGGATGGGTGGAGCTATCGAAATTTTTGAAAGGTACATTAATTGATCTTTTTTTTGTCAAGGTATGGTCCAACTAACGACAAGGTTTAATAGATCACAGTCATAACGAGACAGGTATGATGAGGCGCGGATCGATTGCCAGCGATTCCGATGGATACCAAGAGACTTTCTTGAGTGTGAAGAACAATCTGTCCAGTAGCCGACTGAGCGTCCAAGATAATGGTAGCGTGATGGCTTCAAGTGACGTGGAATTGGAACCGTCGGTCTCTAGTATATCTTCTACCGGACGATCACGGTCGTCGGCTGTCAGCAGCAGCACTGGGTACGTAGACGGGGATCGATACATCCAAATGGATGAAGACGGAAATCAAATTGCATTCAAAATGACCAAAGCCAAAGACGACGCTAAAATGCCCGTCATCACTAAATCTCGCTCATAAGAAACCAAAAAAAAAAGACATGATACCCTTTTCTTAAACTAGCTGTCTCCCTCTTGTATTTATTTATACATAATCAAGTGTATTTATCCGACCTTTAGCCACTGTTGTTTCTATAGTAAATGTCCTCCACAAATATCCGATAAAGAGTGGCATCGCTTTCTAATATGAATTGATTACCAACCATTGTACACCAGTATGTTTTACTGTCGCACCAGACTGCTTTTAAACCATTCGATATATTGAGGAGTTCATCCGTTCATAATGCCAATCTGATAATAGATGAATATCTTCAACGATTGCCGAGCGATTTTAGAACAGTTGCTTTAGGAATATACCCATTCAACAATCACTTTTTCTCCCTACTCAATTTTATACAGTGCCAATCTGTCTAGACCTCAATGTATCTACTCAGTTTCAAGTCGTGGTTCCCCGAACCTTAGTGTTGTATCAGCACAGGCTCTGATTTTCCATACTTGCTGAATCGTTCCTTGTCCTTCAAAACCTGGCCCTTTAGTCGTTCACCAACACTTTCTACGAAGCATCGTGGTTTCTGTTGTGCCCTTTTTCAACCACATTAATATTTTAATAATGAAGAACGGGATTCAATGGATATGATATGAGCGAATGATATTTTGGAATAGTCATACCTATCTACCAAAAAACGCTTCGATGAGATTCTAGACTTTCGACGGTGGGGAAACCGGTCTTTTTCATATTAATTAGGCAGAAATATTCTTGCCTCGCAATTCATTAATGGTGCACTCTCGATATCTGTTTCCGCTTGAGCACAATAATACTCACGAGAATAATTGCAGCTCGAAAGAAACGCGCTTTCCTAAAAAAGTGCACACAGGTGTCAAGGTAAATCTTCTGGCGCCTTTGGGATCTATGTACTTGAAGACTACGGGGGTTCTTTTTGAAGCGCGGAAGTTGCACCACCAATGAAACGCGCAGTATTTTTGACAAGGAGCACTTTCTGGAGAAATGAATTCTCGAAAGAAACCTGAGAGAGGATTCACTTCGTACGTCATCGCAAACAGCAACCAAACCTGAGGATGTTTTCTTAGTAATCTGCCTTATTTATCATCTGATGAGAAATAAAATGACATATGTCAGTTAGAACTTGTCTTATGAAACTCTCTGTAATGGCTTTCACTTACTTCGCTGAATGAAAAAAGAATGCTGACGCTAAGTTGATAGTTAGTCTTTTTTTTTTTTTTTTGGTATGTAGTAAAATTCGGGACGCTGCTTTAAGCAAAAGAACCACACCGTAAACGACCACTTTAGGTTTGTCAAAGCAAAAGATTACTACTCTGATCGGTAAAACAAATGTAGAGTCTCTATTTGAAGGCACGATAATTTAAGCGCTTATCACAAATTTTAGTATCACACATTAATTCAGTGTATTGGCAGGCAACATGTCTTGAAGCCTTCGATACAGTCTGGACCAAAATCACCACATTCAGGGGGCGGGGGGCAGAATTCTTCAACATGTTCCTTTGTTGGTGCCCAGCAATGGTATGGTTTGTCATCAGGACATGGTTGTGGGGTAGTAGGGCATATGGTTTCAGCACCGATCCAATCATCAAGTGATAAGTTGAGGTCACCGAAAGAGCACAGAGACAAAGAGCACCATTTGTTTCATAGTTTGATAAATATTTTGTAATAAGAATTTTACCAAAGGATTGAGTATTCATATTTTTCCCTTACCATATTGCTAGGCTACCCGATGTTAAACAACAAAAGTTTGTGCCAAAGTCATTATCGTAACTACGTAGTCGTTACGAATAACATATACCGATAGAAGAAGAAAGTTCTCTTGGCAATGTCGTCCATTCGACGAGCAGTAATGATAATTGATGACACGGACCTGCTATTATTTCGCGCACAGATAAATTTCGAATGAAGGTGTCCCATTGATCATTTTCGAACGACAGGTCTTATTTTTCTTGGAGCGTTACATCTTTCTTTTGCCTAGGTAATAAGCAATGTTGAGCTGAGTGGTGCTACCAAGTTTACAGGAAGTACAGTGTTTATAGGCGGTATTACAGAGAGCATCGTATATAAAGGTGATGGTCCTTAATGACGCTTTTTAAGTCAACAAAAAGGCTTGCGACTGTCTTCGTTTGGATCTGTGTAACTACGAGTTGTAAGCGAGAGAGAAAGGTGCCATGAGCGGGAAAAACGATGGTTCGAAGAAAGCGCTCGTGGACGACAATCCGTGCGGCTAGAGAGCGAATAACCACATCCGATGTCGGAGTGGGATCGTTTTTAGTAAGGAGCGACAGACAATTAAAAATCGTTAATTGATCAAATAATCCAAGAAAATCTAGAATAGTTTCGACGAGAAGCAACTTTCATACTTGTCAAATGAAATCTATCATTATGTCCTTTTGGTTCTTTCCTTCTCATCGTTCACTGCTGGTCATTCGAACACTTGTTATATTCTATCTTCTCGGAAACATATCTGGTTCTGAAGTTTTGCATGAAACAATCCAACCGAAAGGCTTGCGGTTTGTTACCAGCTGTCTTCTTTTATTATGGCATCCTTGCGCAGGGTAAGTTGAGCATACATTAAAAATGGTCCTCCCATTTCATCTCATGAGCGTTGTATTACTTATTAGCGGAAAGGGTAAGCACTCATTTGAGATGACCATCGATTACAACCAAACAGCGATATTAAAAATTATAGAACAGGTGACAACTGTGACTCCACCATTAATACGTACACTCCACAGTAAGTAATGGTTGGGCTTCCAATCGATCAAGTAGAGAAAAAAGAACGCTGATGCTTAGTCGTATTCACTAGACAGAAGTTCTCAAAGTCAGCCGCGTAGAAGATTGCGTAAGCGAAGGACGGAAGCAAGGCATGTCGCTGTGAGTGGTTCATCGTCTGTGGTTGATCCCAAAGATGTTACAGTAGCTTTTCCTGATAAAAATATCAATGCATCATTGCCGCGCAGTGAGGCGCTGCACAACGCTGCGATATCACCTTGTACCAGTAAGTCGCCAATTTACTAGTCAACTTTGACGGAGGATCGGAACGCGTCGTATGTAACATGACGTTGTCTTGCAGCATGTACAGTTGACAAAGTGAGAGCGGAAGCTTACATTGTCAATGCAGATGCAAGTTTAACGCCTACACTGAACGAGGGTCAGATCGCCAGCATCGTCGTGGGATTATGTTGTTTCGTCTTTTTTGCGACCATGAGTTGCATTTATCTGTTGAAACGCAGCCAAAAGGTTCGAACATGGAGGGGACGAAGCAGTATTACGCCGTCCGTCATTGCAGGCGAAACCGCCGCCACGTCTTCTAAACTGGACCATCCATGTCCAAAATCGGTCAGTTCTTTACAAAACAATGACAGCCATATTTTGAATATCATCAAATCATACAATCGGATGCCGGGAAGTCAGAATACGCTGGAAGCGATTGCCGATGTGGCCGCGGCGTCTTATTGGCCTTTACCGCCATCACCGACCTTTGACGGCCAGTCTCCCTCTCGTCATTATTCCTGCGATTCCATTCATTCGGACTTGTCGTTTCTGAAAGCTTCGCAAGCGTTCCTGTCCATGTACGGTCAACCACTGTCGATGCTGGATACATCGTCGCTTGTAAATACCCGATTTTCTGATCTCGCCCAGCGTCTCAGCAAGATGTCCACAAAATCACCACCCGTTAAATCGGGTAAATATCAAGGAGCTGACAATCCGTTGGCGCCTCTTCCATTTTCCGTACTTGGTGAAGGCACACAAGAGACACAGATAAACTCCCATCGTACCTTGTACCACGATTGGCAAGATAAAACGGCTTTGCCCAGTTACGATCATGCCGAGGATTCCCCACTCTCTATTAACAAGAACACTGGTCGGCTTCATCGATGGCCCAGTCAAAGGGGATCATCGTCGCCTATTGGTTTACCACCTTCGACTCCACCACCAGCTCCGCCGTTCTTGCTCTAAATCCCTAGAACGCGCTTTATGAATGGCTCATGCTTTTTCTTTCTCAACTCACTAAAAATGAACCGTGGCACCAATGTTAGTTCATGACTGGTGTAACTTCCCCACGCACAAACGAAAAAAAAAAAAATAAGCGCTTGTATCACGTCCTTTTTTATTATTGACTTGGAATGGATGGCAAGATCAACACAATTCTGTAAATCGGTTTACAAAGCGGACATTGTACGTCATGGAGAACCTTTTTTTTTCTTTCTCGTTGCCGGGTTCTAGATGGTGGTTTGTGTGAAGGGGAGCTCCCCCTCGGATAAAAGTTACGCTCTGGACATTGACGTTTTTGGAAACTCATGGTTGCACGCACTAAGTTGGAATGGCCCTTTTCCATGAATTGCTAATAATGACACGAAGGCCATGCATTTTTTATATAGTACACTTTGAACGGTAGAAATGCAATAATGAGAAATAAAAAAAAAGAAATCAAAAGCTAAGGGGAAAGAAAAAAGAATAACAAACGGCAGCAATGTCAACTGACTGACGCCCGAAAGAAATAAAAACAATAACTGAAAACAGGTGCTAAAAAGGATAAAAGAACAAATGTGAATGAAAAAAAAAGCGTCGAATATAGAGGTTGGTACGAAGAAACAACATAGAAATGGAGTCATAAAATACACATAGGGATTGAAGGAGAAATAAAGAGGGGGACAATCAACGTAAAAAACGAAGCTTAGAATGAGTAGAACTTGTATGTTCGGTAAACGACGCCATCACTTCGAACCAGCAGGATTGGCAATTTTCTTTCCATGCCTTCCTGAACCGTGATGGGGCTGTTGATTAATTCTTGCAAGCTTGGGAGAGTGCAAATGAGGGATTCGCGGCATTTATAATCGGTACGAGGGGCACGAACGTCACCAAACCAAACGGAAAGGTCGCGGGTCATATTTTCGCCTGAAACGCATAAAGTAGCTCCGATCGATAAACTGGCGTCTCCCACCGCCGGGGTGACATTGGAGACAACAGGGAAAGGAGAAATAGGCGAGGACACCTCGGGAGAAGCAGCAAAAGGTGCATTAAAAGCACCCGCCCCACTGGGAGGCGTCCAGAACGAATACACTGCACAATCCGTACCAACAATGGTCCACACCGCGGCATCCGATACATCTTCGGTCCAGCAAGCGCCATCGTTTTGTTGACCGGTTTCGGAATTCATGCTACCGCGACGATCCAAACTCGCGGTACTGCCTCGACGGGCTTCGGATTTCGTAGGGAGTACATCGTTGAGCGAGTTCACGCGACGACGATTGTTCTTTGACTGAGACTGTAATTTAGCCGGAAGCGACATGGGTTTGGCAATATCGCACGACACACGACGTTTGCGAACAACTTTGCCGTTGCCTTCTTGCGACACCACGGAGCACATCAGTTCATTGGCCATGAATTCCGACGATAACAAGCAGTCGTTGTCGGGCCAGGAGGAAGCCAGAGTGGGCGTTGTCATGTGATCGAGTGGAGTCGAAGACGACGAAGGAGGGGCAGGAGAAGGAGGCACAGGACGCGAGGTCAAAAAGGTGCGTGGCGCGGTAGTCTTGTGCATACCGACGACATCGTTCAAACAAGCGAGATAAGTGGCCGGTTGCGATGACTGAGGCAAGGTCCATTCACCAAGTGGAAGCCCTGATGCGGCGGCAGTTAAGGGGTTATAGTTGGCTTTGTTGTTATGGGCAATGGATGGATCTTGGACAATCTGAAACGCGACCTTGTGCAGTTGAGACACGGGATCGCCCAGCGCTTCATCTCCGCATTCGCCTCCGGTTGAACCTGATAAATTGTCCATGTGGTTACCGCCGAGCACCATACTGCCCTTGTTCACTTTACGGATGACCATGACGGGGCTGACCAGACCGGTGGTCACACACTGAAGTACGACCGATTGGTTATAATGAATGGCCAACGGTTGTTGTCCGTTGGTCTGAAGCGCAATGGCGGGAGGCGGAGGATAGTGGGGATTCGTAGAAGCATGGGTTCGTGGAGTCATATTGGCCGCATCAGGAGAACGTGATGTATCGACAATCCAAATCACAAATGGATCCCAGCAGCCCGTTCGAGCCACAAAGCAAGTACCACCACCAGCGCCGGTACTTTTCGCATTGGAGCCACCTTGGCTGTTCGATACACCGAGATATTTCGTAGAAACTGTTTGCGAACGAATTCGGTTGAAAAGAGAAATGGTCGTACCATGATGAATGCACACTGGTAAGAATAAAAAAAAAGCAAGATTAAAAAATTAAAACATGAAAGTTAAAAAAACGATCATTGCATTCATTACAAGTTGGACCATTCTCTAGACAGTGAGCCTTTTTTGTTATATACTTACGTTCCATGTTTTTTAGACTTTGACGTTTTTTACTTGGTTTGCTGATAACTTTAATGCCTTTGCTTGGTAGTGTGCCCAAGAGAACGTCGTTACCGAGTTGGATTTTGACCAGCACTTCAACTCGTTTGCGCTTTTCATCGGCATCATTGATATGCAAGTGCTTCGAAACGCATTTGCCCGACATTGTCGTGTCACCTGACGCGGTTGTGTTACTTGCTGCAATGATGGAAGAGGAGTTATCAAGGATGGAACCTGAGGACGTGTACCACTCCAACACGCCCGCCTGACTCGTCGATTCGCCAGAGATGTGAATCGTCAATTTAGGAGGACTCAACGAAGTTGGGAAAAACGCCTTGGAAAGATCATCATGGCCGCCACCGGCCTCATTCATACGAGTCCACCAATTCGCACCTTTCAAGATAGTTGTAGGAGGTGGACACAAAAATCTAAGTTGGCAATTTTTTTTTTTTTTAGTTCATCCTCCTTTTTCGTTTTTGATAAAAAAAAAAAACGCTTTAAGCGGCGTTTTGTTTTTCTTGTGAACCTCATCGTTTTTTTTTTAATTACCTTTTCTCGGTACCATAGCTCTTTTGTGCCACTTTACTAGTTAAGATCATGACTGTTCGCTGCCCCGAGCCTGCCGGATCGCTGCTTAGAAGATATTGCTGCACTATTGGTTTCAGAGCGGATGTTGAATTTGCGCCTTGCGCCATGCGGGCTGTGACCAAGCTGGCTTTAGAATATTTATCCGATGCATGGTTATCCATATCTTCATCTTCTTCAGGGATCGAGGGATGGTGTTGATGTTGGTGAAACGATAAAGCGTCTAGATTTTGCATGGAAGATTGCATGGGCGTAATGGGTGGTGAAGGAGAAGACGAGGAAGATATCGTCGTACTGGAAGGCGAAGTAGGAGGTGACGTGTGATGTTTGGTTTTGCCTGTACGTCGTTGTTTGCTCTTGACAGATGGATGAGACGATGAAGGAGGTAATGATTGTTGTTGTTGTTGTTGCGGAGATGAATGATGGTGTTCATCAAGAAACCAATTGGAGAGGGAGTGGGGGTTGGAAATGACGGAAGGAGTGATGGTGGTTCCGACGGCCGGGTGACATAGATTGGTGGATTGCTGTGTTGGATGATGTTGATGATGCAGGAAATCATTTGATGGATCCATGATATCAGGTTGCGGAAAGTGATTGCCATCCAAAAAGGACATATTACCGGAAGGGTCTGTGGACATGGCAAAGCTGTTCTTGTCATCGTCTTCATTCAATGCTTCTAAAAAGCTGGGCGTGAAGAAGGCAGGAGTGGTTGGGGATGCCATGGACGACATGGTGATATCATGGGGCTGTGTTTCAAGCCGCAGTGACATGGCGCGTCGGTGCACGGGAGGTCGTTCAAGCGAAACACTATCCAAGGTACTTCCACTGGAACTCGAAGACCACGACGACGGCATAGAGGTACCCAATAATTGTTGAATATCGGCATCCCATGAAGCAAAATTGAACTCTTGTTTGACAACATCCAATGAATGGTAGTCCAATTCACCTACAGCCACGGAGTGACGCCGTGAACCGGTGCCCTGGGAGGGAGGATGATGAAAATCCGTCACGGAATGATACAGAGAGTGTTGCAAATGTCCTGGAAGCGAAACCGACAAATCGTGAGGAGGCACGGCGTGGTCGAAGGAAGGGAAGATCGAATCGAAATTGAAAAGATGGCCGTGATGGTCTGCTTCTGTCAAGCCGGCGGCTGTAGAGCAAGGGATGGCAGCAGAAGGTGAATTGGGGGATGAATACACAAATTCTGACCATTTATTACATTCAAATTCTTGTTTCCGCTTGCGTGACAGATTCTCAGGCAACACCGTACTGTTCGTATCGAATGTATTCGTAGAAGAGGAAGAAGTCATTGGCAAGTGAAGCACTTATTTTTTAAGGGGGGAGAGGGGAGTTTGTTAGATCGTTAAAAAGGATAAAAATATTAAAGAGACACGAAAAAAAAAGGTTGCAGAAGTTAATAAGAATTTGTAGAATAAAAGAAGATAAGCAAAAGAAACAAAAAAAAAGGCGGAAAATGAAGAGATGGATTTTAACAGGGAATAGTGTTTGGTGTAACGTTCTTATCATTTGGACAATTGGCTCTGTCTTGATTTGAAGACCCGAATTTCTCCAGGTGTTGCCTTGAAAAAGTAGTCCAACCATCCCCACATTTTTTTTCTTATTGGCAACCAATCATGCCGCCCCAATTAGGTTTCCCTTTTGAGACGGCGAAACACCGCGGAGAAAGAACGACGTTCGCCCCAAATAAGGATGTGCGATGCGGGGCGCTTCCATTTTTTTCCCTGTACAACCGCTATCGCCACATGATCCATTCAGTGCTTATCATCTCGTGACCTGCCCCGCCTTGACCCGAATGCCATGGCAAAATGAGGGAAACACATTGTGTACCGTTTCATTCCATCTCAGAAAAAAAATGGCACAGAAAAAAGGAGACCACAGGAGAGGTGCAAGATCCAATGTCCACTGTATCATTCATGTCGTCAAATAAAAAAAGGACTTTGCTTTCCCTTCTCAACGAAAATCTTCTGTTTATTTTTGGCAGATTTTGTCTCAGGTTTTGGTTCAATATGTGTTCCATTCCTCGGACAGAAAACTCTTCAGAGAGTGTCACAACCCAACATGATAGACACACTAAAATCTCATCTTTCACTTCACCTTTTTTTTTTTTTGGAAACGATGCGATCAAAGATGGAATGTCGTCATATACAATTAACTTTAGCATGGCTTTTTCTGGCGATCGCACACATCAAAAAGAACAACTCAAAGACAGCGGAAAGATGCTAACCTTATAAAGTGCTTCCAGCAACACTGTTACAGCCAATTAAAAGTTGACGTCAATGACCACTTGAACAAATCAAATTTGGGACCTTTTGCATATTTGGAAATTATTTTGTCTGCTTAACCTGGCAACCTGGCACACAAAGTAACTTATAAATCAACAGATCCTGTGCTTCTTCAGTTATTTTTTTTTTTTTCAAGTCTTTTCAATTCAACTAAGCTGTAAACAATTTTGTATAGTTTTTAGTTAGAAAGGAACATGAGGTACAAGCGCAAAAAAATCAAAGAATAAATCCGGCCCGTTTCTTGGAGATTAATCAGGTTTTTGTAATCCGGTGAAGAAAGGAGAATCAATTGCGCCGAAATTTGATATGACAGGGTTTCTTTGATTTTTGGATACCGTATTATTGACAATGAATGTTTGTGCAGGCGTATCTCTGTTTTCTTTTGACGTATGCACGACACACTTCGAATGTTCGAAAGACACTTTCCTCTGCCTCGAGCTAATTTTATTTCTATTTTTTAATTTTAATTTTAATTTTTATTTTGACAGCTTATTCTTGCTCTCGTGGCGAATTCTCCGGAGGAAAATCGAAGATCACAAAGTGGACAATCGTCATCGATCTTGAACCATTGCTGAAGGGGTTGAAGCCGTCAGTGTACATTCTCAGATGGATTGTACTGTCGTCCTTACGTCCATGCTGCTTCCGATATGTTGTAAGTTTCCCCGTCAAACACGTCGGTTTTCTTTTCGAGATTGCTCGGATGGCGCTGCTGTATATATTGTCAGGTTTTAGGATCATTTAAGATCAGTGCAAGCTGTTTACCCAACGACAGATGCTTCATTTGCTGAGCTGGTTTCAGCGGACTTTTGCTCTTGAAGCGTGGTGTTCCGAGATGCAGGCTTCGTCCACATCGTTCCGTGCGTTCGTAAATATCATGCACCCATTCGGGCATATGTCGTACTCAGCAGATTTGACGGGATATCGCTCGAGCATGGCAGCTTTCGCTTTGTAGTTGCTCGGCAACGGCGGAAGGACTCCGTAAACATACGCGTTGATGTCTTCAATCAGCTCCTTCAAAAAGCGACGGCGGATCTTTCTTCGGAGAGCACGCTGATGAAGCTTGATGCACAGTCGTACAGCTTTTCCAACAGGTGCCGTGTTATGGAGGCTGAAGTCAAATGTAGTCGTGCGGTTGCTGCTGGACCAAGATGACTCCTCGTTGACAGCTTGCACATTTGAAATGTCATCGTCCTCTCTGGGGCGTCACTCTCGAGAGCGTCCCCGTCGCATTCGTAATCGTTGGCTGCATTCTCATCGGTGTTGCCAGCTTCATCAACCAAAGTATGTAACACTGCTTGATCAAGCAGCTCATCGTTCGTATTCCACTCCATGCCATCCAACGAATCGTTCTTACTTTTCACCAGATAAATTCGCTGCCAACAGATAATTCGCTGCCAGATCGAGAGAGCGCATAGTCTTTCATGCATTCCATTTCATCAACACTAGACGCGTATGACGACAGTCATATTCTTTAGTATCTAAATGAATATTGAATGTAATGCCATAAACTTACAGCGGGATGATTGACGCTGTACAGCGTTGGTTCAATGTGTCTATGAGTACACTTGGCTATTTCCGTTCCACATTTCTTTTCATGTATGGACTGCGATCTTCGTTAAATCAGACGCGCAAAATGAGCATTGATTATTGAAGCTTTTTAGATGATGTTTTTTTTTTTTAGAAGAAAGAAGTCGACAGTTGAGGCTGAGCTGAGTTTATGCAGGGCTGTTCTTGGAGGTTTTCGCATTCTCAAAAAATAGTTTTTTGCTTTGCACATTTTGGCACGTATTTTCCCATGCTGTTGGGGTAAAGAAAGTCATCGTGCGCATCCAGAAAGTCGTTTACAAGGTCATTTAGACCATCAAAATGGCTAGAACGCAATTCTGCTCCACAAATTCACTATCGACACGTATCCTCGAATGTTCATGTCGGTTTTGTGGCGCGCTAAACGTTTTGTGCATGCATCGTTATGAAATAACGATTCAGCGAATACAACGACTTGTCGATCTTCAAAAGTTCCCGGTATTGCAAGCAAGACGTGCGAAAACGAATGTCCTGAGTGCCTCAAAAATGACACTAACAAGGCCCGCCCCTTTCCTTTCAGTATGTCTCTAAATCGCGCAGCAATCGCTAAACCCTGCAAAAAAAAAAAAAAAAAAAAAAAAAAAAAAAAAAAAAAAAAAAACGTGTGGGATTTCTTTGGGGAAAGCGGTAACCAATGACTACGCCTAGTATGACTCTGGCTATACCAATGCCTATGCTAATTTCTTTTGATATGCAGTATATTATGGTTCATGCCAATGACTTCGACTCTCATAATGCAACTGACGAAAATGGCAACGAAACCAGGTTCACGCAAGACCTGGGCGTATCAAGTCAGCACAGTAAAATTACGCAAATCCAAAATAAGATGACCGCAATCTCAACTTTATCAATGACCGCCATCCTGCAGTAATTCCATTAATGGAACTTAGTGGGAATCCTGTGTCACTCATGAGAAGTTCTAACCATCCCAGGGACCAGATTTTTTTCCGCTCAAATAAAACTTGCACCGCTGGTCCTTCACAAAAAAAAAGGAGAAATAGCCGGTTTTGGAAAGCATCGCACTGTTCGCACAGCGATCAACCATTGAGATGCCGTGGCGTTCGACCACTTGAATCCCAGCTGCCAATAGAGTCATCGTTTCATGTCACAGCGTTTCCCGCGGTGGGGAGCGGTTCGGGGGAGGGATTTTCCTCACACACCGAAGTTACGGCCAAATATATTCCGCAACATTAAAAAAAAGCTTAGCCTCTGAAACGATTCAGGATACACAGTGCGACTCTGAAAACCGGTAGACCTTACCAACCCCCAGAAACCCTCCCGGTGTTCATGGTTTAACACCATGTGTCACCGGTTAGCCCCGTCGTCGTCATTGAATTGGGATGAACAAGCGCGAAATGGCATTATTTTCTACTTGTTGGTTCCGGTTGCTAGGCTCACGCTAGAATCATGTTGGACATCGAATAGTTTACAACTGCTGCCTCGCAAAAATTAGCTTTCTATTAATTCAATCCATCGACTTGTCATCCCGCATAAGGCTTTTTCTGTTGTAAATGAAGCAATGACTAATTTCTAAGTGGGAGAGTGGCAGCTATTGATGGTTTTTCAAATTCGGGATAATGAAGGTCCTTTGACTGCTTCTCTAGTAGAATCAACCCGAATGGCACCTGGAGGCGTTACTAAAATTTTCCCGATTTTTTTTTTTTTTTTTTTTTTTTTTTGGGAGGCTTCCGTCCAACCGCCAGCCATACCATGAGCGACGGAACTTATCGACATGTGCTTGCCGCCTTGGGCGCATTCGATTACACGGCGGCCAATAAACTTTCCGCCAAACTCCTAAAAGTAAACGTCTTTCTCACAGTAACGACAGCTCGAAAACCACACGTTAATGCTGTGCTTTTCTGTAGACTTACTCACCTTTCAGTAATGTGTTTCTAAAGCTCAGCAACTGTGAGAATTTATATACCCAACTTTCCTTTATGAAATCAAAATGGTTCGTGAGAAAGGATGCCGTGAGTATTGCACTGTCGTGTCAAATGAAGAAAAATGACAAGCACTAAGCGTTCATTGAATCAGTTTTTGAGTTCACTGTACACTTACTTGATCGAGGATATTACAAAAGAAATCACCTTATTGGAAGCCTCACCTGCAGCGCATCCAACCGAACACAAAGCTACAAATATCCGTCTATTGAATGCTCTCGTGGCTCTGTGCAAAGCGCGTCTCGCCTTGATTGGCTTGTAAGTGAACCAGTGACGCGTGGCAGTCGTGTTCGGATGCTAGTTTCTGACGCTTTTATTTGTTTTTCTTCCGCAAGCTATCAAACGTTTGCAGCCCACGGTTGCCACACTTCTTCGGAAACCTTGCTTACGGAATTTGACGACCTTCGATCGAGTTTTCGGCAAGTGGAGTTGAAGGAGAATCTACTTCTTCTGGGCACCGCCGTGGAACGCGAAATGAATATTCTACAATCGCTACTCAAAGCCAGAGACGCGATTATTTCGTACGCCTTTCAAGACACATGCATCGCCTTGTTTCTCTGTAAACAGGAACTCAATGATTGGAAACGCGAATGCCAGGCCCAGGATTATCCCGAGGTAAAAAGCAATCGATAACGCTTCGTTGTCAATGGCGGCCCATTATCCGTTTTCTTATTCTTTGGAGCATCGACAGAAAACTGCGGTACATACGGGTGAGGTCAAAGAAGCGACCTGGCGATTTCCCTTTTTCACCGCCGAGGCAAGTGGAACAGGCAATTGCATGCAAGCCTGAATTTTCACGCTCACTACCTTATTAGGCCAAAGGGCAAAAACAATACGATGCATGGCCGCCGACGCTACGCTGGCACACGAAATACCTCGAAAACCTGACGGCGAAAATGACGTTGTACTTTAATAGCATCCTTTTGTCCAAAGAAAGCATGCTAAGCGAGGATGAACCTGAAAAAAACCTCTGGAAAGCGTTGAAAATTGATTACTACGACCAGTATGTAGTATATACACGCTGGAATAACCAAACTCGAGTCTCATTTGGGTCGCCATAGGATATCAACTTTCCGCAGACGGTTTGGTGCATACAGCATCGGTCTCGTCTATGAGGTCACTTCAGCCGCGCCGTTTTATCCGCAAGGGTATGTCTGTTCAGGCACGCCATACGAGCCGCCCCAGGGTATCCATTCATTTCCATTCATCTTTTGCCATCCCAATGTAAGATTTGCACAACATCTGTTTCATTATTGCTTGTATTTATCTTCTTATCATTTCTTGACACCAGCAAGCGCCAAAAGACCATTTACCCAACATTATTTCCATTGTTCAAGTTTCCCGAACTCGACTCAACGATCCGAAATCAGGACCTATCTACTTTTTCGACAACAAAATTGGCAGCGCGTATTACTTGATGCGAGTGGATGAACATGCCGTGCTGGTTATAATTTACCTGGACCGTCACGCCCATCGCGAACCTACCACGGCCGAGTTCATGACGAATATCGTCACATCCTTACGCGGCGCTTCGGTGATTGCCGATTTGGTCAAAAGAGAGTAGCCATGCGGGACGGTGTGCGCCATGACAGTTTCTCTTCTGATGATCATTTGTCGTGCCTTTTCTCACAAGTCACCGCCAGGGAACTATTGGGTATGCAATATCATGCACTCGGATGTACCATTGCCCGGAATCCCACCACGCGACATACTATACGTCTCTCTCTAGAACTTCGATCGATGCTTGGTTGACGGTATTTTCTGTGATAATTCCAGAGAGAATCTGATGATTTTTTTTTCTGGTTGCAAATGAAAGCAGCTCTCGAGTTGGAATGTCGATGGGGTTCCTGAAATAAATTTTGCAAAGCGCCAATGAATTTGCGTTCTTTCTCCCTTGTTTTAATCCCTTGATGCGTATCATTCTCATTACTGTCGCTGTGCTTGGACTCATTCAAAGTGTGGTAGGACTTCCTGCGGCGCCGCAAGCGCCACGGTTGGCTTCTGCGTTGCAAAGCATTGCCGATATAAGGAATCGAATCCTTTCCAGCTATTCCCTGAAATCTCTCGGTATCAGTTATACTCCACTGATTAGCTACCCTCCCTCTTCGTTTTCATCCGTTGTTGAGGTGAAAACAATGTCGCCCGACGATAAATATCGCATTCTGCAAAATCAATTCGGTGTCGGCCATCGTCATCTACAGAAAGTAGCAGATCATGAATTCCCCGCCTTATCGCAACCGCCAAGCCCGTCCATCGCCGCTTCATCGCACGCTCCAGCCGTAACAAACACCGCCAAACCGTTCCAAGTGGAGGCAGATAACTATTGGATCGACGATGAAATTGCCGAAGACGAATGGAAGGGCTATGCTTGGGAACCATAGAACGTTGATTTATCTACCAGACCAATGGCACTATCTCCATGCGTCATTACAATATCACAAATACGACTGAAAATGCAGCACAGCAGAACCTACACACAGACAAAAAACAAAGACCTTGAGTAATTTTGTATCAACACCGCTTAAATAAATAAAAAGGCTTGGACAGGTCATCACCCGCCAAAAATATAGCTCATTAAGTTAAGCGTCATCAGCTGATACACTGGCAACTCACAGCTAGGGCATCCACTGACTAACCTTATTCTGTTGCTAAGAGGTTTGCATCATCTAGTGACGCATGAAACATGCGTTGCAGATCATCCACACAGCAACCATAACTTAGTTATCCTTGCGCTATTGCGGCATTTAATCGTCCTTTGACCTTTGATTTGAGCATGCTGTGACGGGAATGATGCTGTCATAAATATTAGATGAATTGCACTTGCCAAAATATGCAGGAACCATGGCTGAGCTATAAAATCAAGATCACGGTGGGGTCTGGCGTTCCCGGCATCCAGAAAGGGTGAATGTCGAACGCGCCAGACCGTGAGAAAACCTTGGCGATCCTCATTCTGAAAATCAACATGACCATTTGTCTCACATAATGGTTGAGAATTATGTGTGACGATAAATGTCTTCATTTTGGAAAAATTTCAGCCTCGGCACCAATTTCTGGCATTCTTCCCATATTTTTTTTCCCAAAAATTCAAGACCAACCAGAAATTTCCTTAATGTAACTGTGACTGCTTCTCCTCATTCAACCAATGGGTGGCGTCTGCCCAACTTTTTTTTCCAATCCCAACCTTAAGCGTCTCAAGAGACCCATTCAAGAACATTACCCTTTTTTTTTTTTCTTGATCAGCGGCAAATAAATCATGGTTTTGCCAGTAACCACCGCTAATAATGTCAAGGTATATACCATTTCAGGTGGCCTTGGTTCGAGATCGATTCCCGACTGGCTTGTCCGAAAGAAGAAGAAAGCCTTGAAGAAAGATTTCGGTAAGCAGCGAGTGATCCGTATTGGGTGATCCGTGAGAGGTTGTACTCAGTAATTCTGTCTATAGAATATCGTACACGGGTGGAACTCATTCAGGAATTTGAGTTTCCCGAGGCTTCCAATCGTATCAAGACCACTCGGGACGGCAAATTCGTCATGGCCACCGGTACATATAAACCGCAAATGCGAGTGTTTGAGTATGCGGAAATGTCCATCAAGTTTGAACGTCATACCGATGCAGAAACGGTCAATTTTGAGGTAAGGGTGATTTGCTGATGGGAAACTGCAAGGGAAAAAATCGAATGACTTTTGCTCACCGGCCACTTCATTAGATCCTTTCGGACGATTGGACAAAATCCGCATTACTACAAAACGATCGATCGATCGAACTTCACGCTCAAGGCGGCATTCATTACCGTACACGTATTCCCAAGTTTGGTCGAGATTTAGCCTACCACTTCCCTTCGTGCGATTTACTTGTCACTGCCTCATCACAAGAAGTGTATCGATTGAATTTGGATCAAGGTCGATTCTTGAATTCCATCCAAACCGACGCCACGGAAGGTATTAATTGTGTCGAAATCAATCCCGCCCATCAGTTGTTCGGTTTCGGTACATGCAATGGCACTGTGGAATTGTGGGATCCACGCTCCCGTTCCCGCGTAGGACTGTTATCCAATATCCAAGTCCCTGCCAGTTTCGGTGACCTCGATGCCGGTCCTTTGGAGATCACCGCCCTCAAATTCCGTCAGGACGGTTTAACCATGGGTGTCGGTACCAACACCGGTCACACATTACTGTACGATTTGCGTTCCAGTGTACCGTACATTGTGAAGGATCATCAGTACGGCTTCCCTATCAATTCCATTCATTTCCATACCGGCGCAGCAGGTACAGGAGAGGACGGTTCAGGCGATAAAGTCATTGTGGCCGATCGCAAAATTGTCAAGATCTGGGATCGAGCCAACGGCAAACACTTTACTTCCATCGAACCCGAGACCGATATCAACGATGTGTGTGTGGTGGAGAACAGTGGTTTGCTGTTCACGGCCCAAGAAGGCATTCAAATGGGATCTTACTACATTCCTCAACTGGGACCCGCACCACGATGGGCCTCCTTCTTGGACAACCTTACGGAAGAAATGGAAGAAAACCCGAACCGCGATGTCTACGACGAATACAAGTTTATTACACGCAAAGAACTCAGTGCGCTTGGTTTGGAGCATCTCATGGGCACCAACGTCCTCAAGGCTTATATGCACGGTTTCTTTGTCGATTTGCGACTGTACGAGAAGGCCAAATTGATTGCCAATCCGTTTGCGTATGATGATTACAAGGAACGGGCGGTGCGTGAAAAGATTGAAAAGGAGCGTGCTTCCCGTATTCGTGCCGTTCACAAGCTGCCGAGCGTGAATAAACAGCTGGCCAAGAAATTACTGGAAGAAAAGGACAAGAAAGATAAGAAGAAGAAGAAGAAGGAGGAAGTCAATGTCATGGAAGATGATCGTTTCAAGGATCTGTTTATGGATCCCGACTTTGAAGTGGAAGAAAGCTCCAGAGAATATCAACTATTGCATCCCACCAAAGCAGCAAGACGAATGCAAGATTCGTCCGATGAAGAAGAAGAAGAAGAGCAAGTGGAAACTGTGGCGGAGCCGATGGAGGAAGATGGATCAATGGATTCCGATGACAGTGATCGTGGTGGTGACTCTGATGACGATATTATCTCCCAGATTCGCAAAGAACGTGGGCTGGAAGTGCGCGATAGAAAGATCTCGCAAAAGACGATCCGTACAGCATCGAATAACAAGAAACCCAACAAGCGGAAACCTGAGATGCGGATGGGTTCAGGCAATGGACGCATGGTCAGCAAGAACGACAGTCGCAAATCGTTTGCTGCACGGGTTCAGTCGGCTGACAAGCATCACAAGAATACTGGCCACCGAGTATCACGTACCGCAATGGGCGGTATGGAAATGACCTTTACACCGACAAGAAAGAGCCGACGAGGAGGACGACCCTAGAATGACCCACTTATTCATACTACATTATGCATTTCACACATCAATCAATAGTAAACCCTTTTTTTGATTTCATTTGTCCAGAATCTCTCAATTGGCATGAAAGCGGTTCCTGAATTTGTGGTGCTTGTGACTACAGTTTTTGAGAGAACAATTTTTTTTTTGAAACACCACCGGCTGCATGGTGAAAGAAAATCATCCGCGCATCTTTTTCTTTTTACTTCATAATGTCTTCTCCTGTGAGTGTATACATCAAAAAGTCGTAAATGATGGGTAAATTTAGATAGCAATTTCTAATCAAATGATAGTTGGAGTATCTCGATCGTCACATTCATCAACATCACTATCCTACGTCCCTGCTACGACTCGTTTTCCTCGATCTTGTTCTCTGTAAGTTTATAGGACAGAGAAATTGTGCCCATCGACCGTGTGATATTCAATAATGCAATCTTCAAGCTAAATTATGGAAAAATGTGCAACTGTTTCCGGTGGAGAATCTAAATACGAGCATCATTCTTGCCCATGAGCCAGACACACCTGTAAGCTGTCATTGAGTCGCGGCAAGTGCTTTCTTGACGTGTTAGTGACACATGATCCTATGTAGCCCGACCAATACTTGGTTATTTTACCTATTTCTCAAGAAGATACCCTATCTATGAAAAGGTACGGCCGATATTGCCTGCTATGATGGAAGCGATGACTGCGATGCAATTGGCTGATAATGTGCGACAGGATTTCAGACATGTTTAAGGCCTTAGACGGAGCGAACATTCGTCAAATACAAGGCGACGGTTTAAAGTAAGCAATACAGTTGGTTTTATTTACATTAGGTTTTCTCACATTGATTTCGTTTCTCAAGGAAAATTACTTTGGCAATCGTCTCGCCGGATTCCACCATTGTATATTACCATATCAGCCGTGGTCTTGTGCCTCCCAAATCTTAAAGCAACCGTGGACAGGCGGATCCATTTCTCGATTAAAGCAGTTTACCTGTTCGCGAGACAGTATTGCTGAGAGCAATAGCGGTGATGACGGTGATACATGCGTCTAATCCGCCTATTTCCTGCAAAGCTTTCAGTGTGTATTGTTGCTGTGATCGCCAGTAAGCGTAAGCATGGGACGCAGTTTGACCCATGGATGTAACGGATAAAACGACGAGCGCCAGACGTTCAGAAGCTATCCGTCTTTCCTTCAATGCCAAGGCCGCTAATGTTGCAAATGCCAAGTGAGTAGCGCCAATGGCTCGATAAGCATCGATGGTCTGAATGGCGGACGATGTCTGTGGTAGAATGCGCCGACCATTGCTGGCAGCAATGGCAGGATTGATGTGAGGCTGTACGGTATATCTGACGACCGCACCTTGGGGTTTACTCAACAATGTGCGAGCTGCTACGAGATGGTATATGATATTCAATAAAAGTGGAAGATTGTTGTCCTTGAACACGTAGCGTGCCACTGTCACAAGAAACGAGCGTGCATAGCGATATACAGCTGAACGCAGTGAAATCTTTTCCAACGGTTGTTCGCGTGGAGGAGGAGAATAAGGCGCTGTCACCGTTGATGGGGACGGCAACAATGGGTCTGAACTGTTGGGCGACAGCGATGCTGAGTGTCCATTATCGACGGTTAATGCTGGTTGACTGATGTGGGAATCGTCTAATGACGAAGTGATGCTGGGGTGGAAGTCCGATAAACTCTGACTGGCTACATTAGAAGGGATATCGCTGGTTGAGCCTATGGATATCTCGGATTGGCCCAAACTGTAGGGAAGGACACTGTGAACACTCGATGCGGCCGTTTGCGTATCTTCGGTTGAGGAAGGTAGAATGGACGCAGTAGACATATCCAATGAATCCGACATCTTGCTTTAAAAATATGGTAGCCGTTGGAAATGGAAAAAACGAATAAACTGTAATAGCTGAAAAACGGCGAGGTGATAACGTAAGGGAAAAAAGGATCACATGCAAACGTCGACATGCTGCAAGATTTTTCTCAGCTCACGCCAACCGTCAGTCAGTGACACAAAAAAGTACTGAATGGCCGTGATTCGCGCCCGCCCCACAAAAAAATGACGTGCTACTGTATCGCACCGCATTCGAAAATAATAGCCTCAGCTTAATACACCATTTCTTTGTGAGGGATAGGATCCTTGTGTAGAGTATGCTCAGATGCACCGGGATATAATGAAAAAGTTTAATATGTCTACTGCAGTGGACATTGCATGCTCTGTATGGTAAAATCGAAAAGGAAATTAAGGGGTTTAGCAAAGCATGGTTTTTATAAAAGTCAAAATGTAGTCATTGTTAGCTAGACATAGTGAATTACAAATCATTAACTAGTGATGTATGGAGAACGGAATTAAGCGACGGCACGGAAAAAAAAAGGAAAAAAGAAACAAATGGGGCAAAAAAAAAAAAAAAACGTAGGAAAATGAAGAAGAATAAAAAGTAAAAGGAGAGCAAAGGGTAGATGTTGTACGGAATGGATGAGAAATTGAAGAAGGAGGTGAAAGGGTATTATCATTGGAAACAACACGCATTTCTACGACGCTGAATTTTCATGAAACGGCCTTTTTTTTTATGCGGCTGGCGCTGCGCATCCACTGATATAGCCCGCACAGATCAGGTCTTCTTCAGACGAGGACATGATAGGCATTGAACCAGACGATAATAAACAAACACGTACAAGCAATCGTCGTAATCGTTCATGGGAACTACGGCATCCAGCTATAAGGAAATAAGAGTAAAAAAAAAAGAAGAGGTAAGTCAACAGGAGTCAGTGGTAGATTGGCCAAGGAGATGACGACGGATGGTTGATAATCATGGGTAAGGAGGGGTTTTGGGTCGATCCAAGGGATCCCAAAAGCCCAAAAGGAAAAAAAAAATGATGACAAGGATAGAATTTTAATATGACTTACCAAGTGCAGCACGTTCAAACCAGGCCGTGGCTTGATGTAGATCCTCGGGGCATCCTAAACCTTTTTCATAACAGTTGGCCAAGTGGAACTGGGCTGCTACATGATTCTGTTCAGCGGCTTTCTTGAATAACTTGAAGGCACCTTCGACATCTCTTGCCACCCCCAAACCAAGCTGCAGATGAACACCGAGTTTATCCAAAGCACGAGCGTGATTCTGCAAGGCTGCTTGCCGGTACCAGTACACGGCCTTGGCATTGTCCTGTCGGACGCCAATCCCGTTAGCATAACAGAAACCAATATTGCATTGAGCCCAGGGGTTCTTCTGACGTGCCGATTTGTGATACCAGTAGACGGCTCGAGCGCAATCTTTCTTGACACCAATGCCTTCTTCAAAGCAAAAGCCGAGCGAATTCTGAGCCAATGCGTTTCCTGCCTCGGCCGAGCGTCGGAACCATTTGACCGCTTCACGCTCGTTTTTAGGCACCCCGATCCCGTTGCGATAGCAGTAACCAAGTGATAGTTGGGCAGGAGCATGATTTTCCTCGGCGCTTAAATAGTACCAGAAGACCGCCTCCTGTTCGTTCACCGCAACGCCGATGCCATTCTGATAACAGTAGCCAAGAGAGTGATACGCAAAGATATTGCCCCGTTCCGCCGACCGACGGTACCATTTCACGGCCTCTTTCTCGTTACGGTCGATGCCAATGCCATTCTGGTAACAAAATCCGAGATTGTGCTGTGCTCTCGCGTGACCTTGAAGTGCTGCTTTTCGATACCAATAAGCGCCCAGCGTGTTATCTTTAGCGAGGCCGATCCCGTTCTGAAAGCAATAACCAAGATTGCATTGGGCCCAGGGGTAACCTTGAACTGCAGACGCCTTGTACCACGTAGCCGCTTCCTCAAAGTTTTGCTCGACTCCTATCCCATCTTCGTAGCAGTAGCCCAATGAATTCTGGGCAAACGCATTACCCTGTTCGGCTGATATTCGGTACCACTTGATGGCTTCCTGGACATTTTTTTCAACTCCGATTCCGTCTTCGTAGCAATAGCCGACATTGTACATGGCGACCGTTTCGCCCTGTGCGGCAGCGAGGCGATACCACTTCATGGCTTCGACTTCGTCTTTGGCCACGCCGAATCCTTCGCCATAACAGTAACCAAGAATGCCTTGACCACGTGCATTGCCCTGATCAGCACTGGCTTTGTACCAACGAAAAGCAGCATGTTCGTCCTTGGGCATGCCCACTCCGTCATGATAACATACACCGAGAACATATTGAGCAGAGGCATCCCCATTGAGGGTGGCGGCTTCGATAATCCATTCGACGGCATTAGGTAATTGGCGTACTCGTTCGGTCCATTCTTCGGATTCCGCACGATCAATTTTAACATGAGGCCGACCGTATTTTCGCAGAAAAGCCAATCGTGCCATGGCTAGACCGTCGTAGGCTTTGGCGGCTTTCATGTAGTGTTTCTCAGCTTGAATGAAGCTGTTTTGTAATCCAAGGCCAAATTCATAACAGAATCCCAGTACACCGTCCGACGGTGCATGGCCTAGTAAAGATGCTTTGTAGTAGTAAGAAATGGCGAGTTTAGGATTTTGTTTGAATCCTTTTCGTCCGAATAAATAGTTGTTGCCCATTTTAAACAGGTGTGAGGGAGAGGAGGAGATGTCGACGTCGTCGAGGATGGAAGAGTCGGTTGTGGTGCTGGTTGCCATGGTGGTTGATGATGAAGTGTGAAGAGTGGAAGGTGGACTGGACTGTCGTTTATTTAATTTGGATAAGACAAGCCGTGAGCGTTGTATCAGATGTGAAAAAGGAAGGGGAGAAGGACTCATGTTATGCTTAAAAGGAGAGAAAGAGGAAGAAGTGGGTGTGAATAAGAAAAATAAAAACTTGCACGGGGTTTTTTGAGACCCCTTTATGTGTATATAAAAAAAAAAGAAAATCGTTAGAAGTTTAAGGTAAGATCGCACCCCTATACGCTGTGAAAAAAACACACACAAATCCGCAACCCAGTTCATCCTAGACGACAACATTTAAGAGGGCCGGTGCGACTGGGTGCCTCTTTGTTCTGTGCCGACTTATCTGTCTTTCGGATTCTCTGCTGGTTTGTGTTTTCAGGGCAACATTAGTCAAGTTACTCCTTGTAGCTGCCTTGTCAACGGCCTGCTTTCAGTCTGTTCGGGTCAGACGATGGATGATGATGTTCTATTATTAGCAATAACCATGGACGATCTTGCCTAGTTCTGTGTGTGTGTGTGTATGTCCCCCCCTTTTTTTTTCTTATCTAAACAAATAGCTCCCTTCTACAACAATCGAATCCCAGCAAATAATACAAATGTAAAAATTGTTATTTAGTCCTTATTGTATAAATATAGATTTTTCTTAACATGAACACGGATCGCTCCTTATTTGTAAACTCAGGCTCAATGATCCACTGGTCATTTCCCCGGAAAAAAGAATTAGACCAATGGACTGAGATCAAAAATTTCATACTTGTAATTCACAGGCACTGGCACAAAAGCTGGTAAAAAATCACGGAAAACAAAACTGTGTTCGATACAGCGATATAAGGAAAAGAAAAGACGAAATGGTTCCGAGTGAAGGTAGCAGAACGTCCGTCGCCGTACATGACGCTATAAGCGATGGTGTGGATGTTCTTTGCTGCGTTCAAGACTCTGTTCCACATCATTCCGCCATTTTGGCAAACGAGAATGCCATGGAGACCGAACCAATGTTGGGAGTTTGACAGGAGTGCCAGATCTGTGAGATCCGAAACCTGTTGAAATTCATGACCGTTCAACTGTTCGTGAAGGATTCTGGTTTTTGAACCTGATCATGTTCCCCAAGCATGCCATAGTCGAACCCACCGCTGGCAGTAACCTCTCATTGTGCGCAAAACTCCCTGGCTCGCACCGTTGGCCCTTCTTGGATTTCATGTCTGTTCGTCTTTTGCGTATATTATACCTATAGGCACCATTGCTAGCTTCGATTAATGCTTGTTAATCTACAAAGCTTGGTGGAACTGGCCACCTGCGCTGACAAGCAAGGAGATCAGCGAAATAAAGGAAATCTAGGTTTCTCAAGGCGCTCACAAACAGCCTCTCACAAGTAGACCTTGCGAGTACAGTACAAGCTGCATTATGTCTTTCTCAGAGAAAGGGACAATGCAAGACACAGGTACAGGCACACAGGTACAGCTACAGGTACAGGCACGGCCGCCAACGATGAAGCTACGATGACTGTGGCGCCAATGGCAGAGTCACTGCGGATCAACCATAAGTGTGATTGTTAAGGGAATAGCTATTGTAGCCGACGTCCTTATTAACATCCGTCAAAACGCTGTTATCGGACCAAATTGCAATAAGGAGCAAAAGGGGAAGGTTGGGGGAGTTTTATATTGTCGGATGATACCAACTGATGGTTATCAAGCAGCACAAATTACGGCGCTAAAAAGATCAAAAATAAATTAAAAAAATTACCAATTTGCTGTTAATGAGTATGACCGTTCCGTCGGTCTATCTTTATAATGAACCCCATTTTCCACGTATCTTTCTGATTCTTCAGGCAAAAACGATATCATAAAATCTGAAGCATGTTTTATGGCAAACTCTGCTCTAAGTCTAGCATTTGTCTTTGTCATTGTCACTGCTGTTACAGATACCTATTTGTAAAGGTAATGATATAAATCTTGACTTTGATTGGATCGCCATTCGTGAGAGAGTACTTGCGCTTTGTTTCCGCTGATTAGATACAGAAACTCTGCGGTGATTATGGTTTCTCGAACTGGAACACAATATATCAATGAGTTTAACCGAATGAAAAGCTGCGTTCAATACCTTATCGGGAGCCGGAACTGTTTGATGTGAAAAACGGGAGGCGTTGGATGATCGCTGAGATGTACGTTGTACTCTGTGGCGCATGGACAGCCACCTTTGGAGAATT
This sequence comes from Radiomyces spectabilis, assembly GCF_025331425.1. NCBI lineage: Eukaryota > Fungi > Mucoromycota > Mucoromycetes > Mucorales > Radiomycetaceae > Radiomyces > Radiomyces spectabilis. Next base: position 814,690 of record NW_026251936.1, on the reverse strand, counting down.
ACGGATTTCGCTGGCGGTGCTGAATGGCCAATTCGGTTCCCAAGCGATTAGCAATTAGCTAACCTGTATTCCCAGGAATCAAAAATGGGATTTTCCTGGATTGTGAACAGCTGATCTCAAACGCCGCCAGGATATTCATCAGTTACTAACCATATGCACCCATATTTCGCTCCAAAAAAGATCATTCCCATCTATTATCTCTTCGATATTTTCAGCTCATATCTGGAGTTGACGAATTGTTATCACGAGAAATGACACACGTGTGTCAACTGTCCAGTGTAGTATATAAAAATAGATGGCGATGCCTCTCCACGATTTGATTTCCGAAGGATGTTCCGGTAACTAAGGGCATCTTAGAGATGTCAAATATGTGTCGTCCCCTGAAGTTTATGACAAAAAGAGTGTGATGACAACGATCATGCGGACGGGATGAAACAGGTGTCGTCGGTATCCGTGTGTCACCGGAATTCCGACGACCCGAAGGCAATAAAATAGTGCTAAATAACACGGTTGTTTTTTCCTCTACTTTACTCTCGGGGCATATCATGAAGTGTGTTGGATCTTTCAGTACTGGCCTACTGCTGCTGGCAGCGTGCTATGTCGCAAATGGTGCTCAATACCACGAAGTGCAGCCATTAGCACGACGCGATGCCGAGTCCGGTCATGACACTCATGCTGTCGTTCACGATGCTTCTGGAGAATACGCCCTGCGGTTTAAGAAAACGCAATCTTGTGAAAACTCGCTACAGGTAGCGAAAAAAAAAATTCCATGCAAAAATGCGCAAGAATTGAGAATAACATGAAACGTATGACGAACTTAGTATTCTGGTTATCTCGATAACCTGAAAACGGACGATCACTTGTTTTTCTGGTTTGTGGAATCCCGTAGTTCTCCACAAACGGATCCTATGCTTCTATGGCTCAACGGTGGTCCCGGATGTTCCTCGGTCACTGGAGCATGGATGGAGATAGGGTAAATAGACCTGTTCGCTGGCATCGTCATATCCACTGACAATTTTGTTCCATAGTCCATGTCTTGTAACAGAAGCAGGAAATGATACAATGCTAAATCCTTACAGCTGGAACACCATGTCCAATGTCCTCTTTCTGGATCAAGTAAGTAAAACTAGAAAAAAAGTGAAAGGCCATTAGTAACTGACCAAGTTCATTATCGCTTTCATTTTGACCTTCTAATTTTCCGATATTATGATGCCTGTTGCATAGCCTGTCAACACTGGATACAGTTACGGATCTTCGAATGTGAGCAGTTCGGTGGACGCAGCACGTTACAGTTACGCGTTCCTGCAGCTTTTCTTCCAAACGTTCAAGAAATACGCTCATTCTGAACTTTATATTGCTGGTGAATCTTTTGGTAAATGATGAAATATCGATTCAGTATTGAAAAAGCGGCGCCAAGTACTTACATGTTATTTTCGTTCCGGTTCCGTAGGTGGCCATTTTGTTCCTCCGCTGACAATGAACATTTTGGAAGGAAATAAAGTCTTGCAGAAAGACCAGGTCCGTATCAATCTGGTGTCGATATTGATTGGCAACGGCTGGACCAATCCTCGCACCCAGTTCCAAGCCTATCACACATTTGCATGCACCAATGATGGCCCATGTGAGTACATCAAAACGTGTAAACGCCCAAGTATCTCGCTCACTTACGTAATGCATCCCTCTTTTTTTTTTGGCAGTAAAACCTTTATTTGATCAAAAGACGTGCGACAAAATGAAAAAGGAAGCCGATCGATGCAAAACGCTCATGGATGCTTGCTATCGAACGAATTCACTATTAGCGTGTTTGCCAGCTGGCTTGTACTGTCAGACTACGCAAACCAATATGATTGCGAAAGCCGGTGTGAATATGAATCCTTATGACATCCGTAAAAAATGTGAAGGAGACCCTTCTATGTGTTATCGCATTTATACCGCCATCGATTATTGGGCCAATCGTAAAGACGTGCGACAGGGTTTAGGCGTCGACACCCAGATCCAGAATTTCACCAGCTGCAACGCTAAAATGCCGGATGAATTCGCCATGCACGGTGACTCGTAAGTCATATTTTTTCCGGATCCAAAGAAACATCGACTCACTGCTCTAAACAAATGGGCTCTTTTCGGTTCTGCGAAAAGGACAAGGGATTACTCACCTTTCGTGGCCAAGGCATTGACGGAAGGTGTGCGTGTGCTCCTTTACTCAGGTAACTATCAAAGTAAATACTCGTTATCCCAGTACTGACATGTGTCAAATCCTTCTAGGCGACGTTGACTGGACATGCAACTGGTATGTAAATACAAAACGGAATCCATATCATGGATAAGATTCAACGGGACATTTCCCTAATTGTTTTTTCGTTAGGTATGGCACGAAAGCGTGGGCTCTGGAATTAGAGTGGCCAGGAAAGCAAGATTTCAATCAAGCTCAAGACGAACAGTGGTTCAGTTGGACAAGCGGAGAAATCGCAGGCGAGGTCCGCTCGCATGGAAATTTGACGTTCTTGAGAGTATACGATGCAGGCCACATGGTACGTTTTAAAGCTGATGTACGATGCACGCTTTTGATTCTCATGAATAAAACCGTACTGTAGGTGCCCATGGATCAGCCCGCTAACTCACTTGACTTTTTCAATCGATGGATCAATCAGATGCCTCTAACAAAATAAAACATGACACTCACTCAACACCACAAGTGGACAAGAAAAAAGCATTATAAAAAGTAGTATTTATTCACTGATTAGCATTGTTTTTTTTTTTAACTCATGGAGACCATGAAGGCCGAGGCAAGTGTAAATGCAGCCATGATACCCGGTACGACATACTGGGATCTACCCATGCCATCGCTTGTAATTTCTGAACCTGGCATTTTGTTCGTGATTCCTTCTTTCTTTGTTCTATCGATCATCATCGCATCTTCCTTCTGCTGCATTTCCCGGGTTGGACGGTCTACAGAGAGGCCAACATTTAAACAATCTTTTACTCTCGTAGCTTCACACCACGATCTAGTTACCTGCCAAGGCTCCTGTAGCTGCAGCCGAGTAACCGTAGACTTGATGCGAAATTTTAGCTGAAACACGTGTGTCTGGCGTATTATTCACCAAGGCAGCTAAAGCAAAGTGACAGTTTTTGCAGTAAGTAACAGGATGAGGCCAGAGCCCTTTTTTCTTCTTTTCTATTTACCGGGCATCAGTCGGAGTGGACCCACAGTGCATTCATGAAGGCCTTCACCCAGCGTCAGATAATCTACGTAAACCATACATTTTGTTTAGCATAACAAACAATGATGCAGTATACATTGAGTTTTGGTCATCTTACAATCATCACTGGGAGCAAAATCGGGAGAGAGTGCAAAAGTGAATTTTCCTGGTGCTGTATCCACGTCACTGCCAACATATTTGATGTTGTGGCTATTGTCGTTTTGTGCGGCTCCCACTTTGGGGCCTTTGCGTGTTAATGTGATGGCATTAAATTTAGCGTCGTGAGCGCTTGACCAAGACACCGTAATTTGCTCGCCGATTTTGAGAATGGTCCCCTGCATGGGCGCTGTAACTAGAAACCACCCAACGTCAGACCAAAAAAATAATAAAAAGCACGTCGTCTCTTTGCAACTACTGTTGATGGCTTACTGAAACAGTCATCGTTCTCTTGGCTCTGAGCGAATACTGCGTTTAGGATTCCGAATAACAGAGGAATGACGGCACTAGATACTTTCATCAATCAATAAGGAAAAAGAGAGACAAAGACCAAAAAAAACCGAATCAAAAACCAGAAAGTGCACGCTACTTATACCACGGATGTTTCCTAGGTCAATTTCTCTAAACGCGTGAAACCGTACTCTCAACAAACAATGGCGAATACATGGCCATTTTTCACTTTTAATCCAGCGTCTCTTCACTAAAGTTGAGTCCCATGATTGTTTTGCTGTCAATACCAAGAAATATGGAAATAGACAGAAAAGACGGTCATATTTCTGTGATAATACAGTAAAAGAATATACAAATGTTGATACTATTGGGTCGGATTTCTTGAAGACGTACACGCTACAAGTGTAATCATTTGAACTGAAATGATATTCGATGTTTTGAGAATATTGTTTGTTATTTAATATTGTATATCGGAAATAGGCTAATTATTAAACACTCGAACGTTTGTCTACTTGTTTACTGCGACAAGAAGGGCGCCTACCGAGGTGGCCCGCAAATCCTGAGGTAACCTGTATCAATATCAAAAACACACAGCCCCCAAACAGCTCACCGTCAAATATTGCCATAAGAGGATGCTAGGCTGCAGTATACCAAATCATTTGGCTGTACCAACAGCAACAATAAAAGCCACGGCTCTTATGCCACATCATGTTTTCGCACTTCGCCAGTCCTGTGGCAGGATGGTGCTGGATACAAGCAATCAAGATTGATGTGAATGTTTGCCTCCCTTTTCCGATCGTTTGTTTCCAAGAATTACTTATTTGTTACTTCGATTAAGGTTTAAAATTATACTCAAGTGCATAGACTCACTTCAAATTTACTGTGAGAAAGGATCGATGGCGGCACTCAATCAAGGCAGGCCCAACTTGCCGTTTATTTTGGCCGCCCGGTGCATGATTTATTTACTTATTCACTCTGTACCAATTTCGACCAATACTGTATTAAGCCAGAAAGATGCATTATCTATGAATTTAATTATGACTTTTGATCAATTAACATTTTAAGTACTTCTTCTGATATTCTATGTAGCAGCAATGAATTAGGAACATTGTCTGTTTTCATGAAACGTTGCGTTTCAAAAAAGGCAATCAAATGGGCTGAGACCTGCCATTTTGGAACCGCATTGGCCCGCCCCTTCTTGCCACTTTAGATATCGTTATGAAAAATAGTCACAACCAACTAGCAAGCCACCTCCAGTGCCTTTTTTTCTGAGTTTCTTTTTTTTTTGAATCCTTTTTTTTTTCCCAGAAGTTTAACTGCACATTTGTTTGTTATCCATCATGGGCAATCAATCTGTGGACGCCAAGAAGCGCAAGTCGCCCTCCGATGCTCAGAATGCAAGCCGTAAGAAGCAGAATGTCAACAAGAACGAAGCTAAACAGACCGATGCTCCTGCCAACGATGCCAACGATACCATCGACACCACGATTACTGATCAGCCTTCTGGATCTTCCGAAGGCAAGCCGTTGAATCTCGATTTTGAGAGTCTCGAATGCTGCGAAAAGACCAAGAATGCTATCAAGGATTTGGGCTTCACTAAAATGACCGAAGTTCAGGCTCGTACCATTCCTCCCCTGATGGCCGGTCGGGATGTGCTCGGTGCGGCCAAGACAGGTTCCGGTAAAACCTTGTCCTTCCTGATTCCCGCCGTAGAAATGCTCTATCGATTAAAGTTCAAGCCGAGAAATGGTAAAAAAGAAATAGTTTTGGATTTTTTGGGGAGGGAAATAGCGGATCTGACCTGGACACATGTTTAGGTACCGGTGTGATCATTGTATCGCCTACTCGTGAATTGGCGCTTCAGATTTTCGGCGTGGCCAAGGAATTAATGAAATACCATCAGCACACATTTGGTATTGTCATTGGCGGTGCCAACAGAAAAGCCGAAGCAGACAAGTTGGTCAAGGGTGTGAATTTGTTGGTCGCTACTCCCGGTCGTTTGTTGGATCATCTTCAGAACACGCGCGGCTTCATCTTCAAGAATTTAAAAGCACTCGTAATTGACGAAGCGGATCGTATTTTGGAAATCGGTTTCGAAGAGGAAATGCGCCAGATTATCAAAATTCTTCCTTCAGATCGACAGTCGATGCTATTCTCGGCTACTCAAACCACCAAGGTGTCCGATCTTGCTCGTATTTCTTTGAAAAAGGGACCCTTGTATATCAACGTCGACGAACGTAAAGATACATCGACCGCCGAAGGCTTGGAGCAGGGTTACGTGATTTGCGAGTCCGATAAACGGTTCCTGCTGCTCTTCACCTTTTTACGAAAGAACCTGAAGAAGAAAGTAATTGTGTTTTTCTCCAGCTGTAATTCGGTAAAATATCACGCTGAATTGATGAATTACATTGACGTGCCAGTGTTGGAACTGCATGTAAGTACAAGCAAACTTATGGTTAAAAAAAGAAAAGGCGATGAAAGCTGATGCTGAGAATGTGTAGGGACGTCAAAAACAACAAAAACGAACGAGCACCTTTTTCGAATTCTGTAATGCGGAAAAGGGTATTCTGCTGTGTACGGATGTGGCGGCTCGTGGTTTAGATATCCCTGCGGTGGATTGGATTGTTCAGTTTGATCCTCCGGATGACCCTCGTGATTACATTCATCGTGTGGGCCGAACTGCGCGTGCGGGAGGACGAGGAAAGAGTTTACTGTTCTTATTACCCAGTGAACTGGGTTTCCTAAGATACCTGAAACACGCCAAGGTCCCGTTAAATGAATACCAATTCCCTCAAAACAAAATTGCCAATGTTCAGGCTCAGGTAAGCAGCTGGATCCGATAACCAAGTGGGGCAGAATGGTTTGCAGTGTAAACTGATCCCCGCCATGATATATAGCTTGAAAAACTTGTGGAGAAGAACTACTACCTGAATCAATCCGCTCGTGATGGTTACCGATCGTACCTGCAGGCGTACGCTTCTTTCAGTTTGAAAAAGATCTTCAGCGTCGATAATCTCGATTTGGCCAAAGTGGCAAAATCTTTTGGATTCAGTGTACCACCCAAAGTTAATTTGACCATGGGCAAGAAGAGGACCTAAAAAAAAAAGGCGCTTGTTTTGTTATTTCGTTTGTCATTATTCATTTTCATAATTCTTCATGCATTCCTTTTGTGATTTTTTTTCTGTGAATAAAAAAAGTACCTTGTTAGAGTGTTTCCACAGTTTATCGGCTTTTGATGATGAGCAAGGTCATCCAGACGATGAAAGTCACATCTACTTTTTTTTATCGGGCGTCGAAAGATCTGGACCTCCGCTTTGCAGAGCTCGCTTTACCGTTTTACTCTTAAAGAATGAGAATCGTTGATAAAATCACCCAAGCCGAGAACGACAACAGTATCAGCTACTCTTTTGAGTATTTTCCACCCAAGACGGAAGTGGTAAGTCCTTCCAGACACAACTGATTAGGGCTCAGGTCAACCGGATACAGCACTTCGCGACCTGAAACCCCCTTTCCAACATGACGGTTTATTCAGATCAACCCTGCTCACAGTTTTTTTGCTGTAGGGTCTGGCTAATTTATTCGATCGTGTTGCCCGCATGGCGCAAATGAAGCCAGCATTTGTGTCTTGTACCTGGGGTGCAGGCGGGTCGACACAGTCCAAAACGCTGGAGCTGTGTACGATGGCACAGAATGTGTACGGTGTCGAGACATTACTGCATTTGACGTGTACAAATATGGAAAAGGAACAAATTGATCATGCATTGAAGGAAGCGAAAAATGCCGGTATACAAAATATTTTGGCGCTTCGTGGGGATCCTCCGCGAGGACACGAGTACTGGACACCTTGCGACAATGGATTTAATCATGCCGTGGATCTTGTGCGATACATTCGAGAACAGTATGGCGATTATTTCTGCATTGGTGTAGCGGGCTATCCCGATGGTCATGTGGACGCTTCCAGTCGATCTCAGGACATTGCGTATCTGAAAGCCAAAGTGGAGCAGGGCGCCGACTTTATTTTAACTCAGTTATTTTATGATGTGGAGACATTTGCGGAATGGTTGAAAGAATGCCGACAAGCAGGTACGTGATGATATGGTAAACCCAAACAAGCCAAAAAAAAAAGTAATGTCCATGACATCTTGAATGGTCCACAGGTATCACCGTACCTATTGTGCCTGGAATCATGCCAATTCCAACATATCAGAGCTTCCGCCGCATGATTAATTTGTGCAAGGTCCATGTACCAAGGCAGATTTTGACCGATTTGGATAGTATTAAGGTAGACGACCTTCTGAACTTGTTGAGCATGATGGCTCATTTACGGTGACCCATTATGGGGATTCCCTTCATGGGGGACTTTTTTATGATGACCATTGGTAATGATGGATGCGGGTTTTTTAGTCGGACGATCAAAAAGTCAAGGAATATGGCGTGAGTCTGGCTGTGAAAATGATCCGCCAGCTGCATGAGCAACATCATGTATGCAGCTTCCATCTGTCGACGCTTAATCTGGAACGATCCACGCGATTGATTTTGCAAGAATTGAATCTTGTTCCTCAAGAACTGTCGTCCGTTCAAAAGCTGGCGTCTGGTGAAAAGGTATAACTGAAAAATACAGCGTTTGGCTTGCTCAAAAACTGAAATTTTGAGTGGCAGTTGACAGTTGCAGCTGCCAAGATTTCTCCTTGGTCCACCCTTCAAGGAGCCGACCGTGCCGAAAGTTGGGATGAATTTCCTAATGGACGTTATGGCGATACTCGCTCTCCTGGTAAGCACAATCGGACGCGCTGCGTACAAGGAATCATGAAACTTATATATGCTTGTCATTTGATGTTGAAAAGCTTTTGGTGAAAACACTTATGGCGCGAATCAATTACCGGTAAGGAACATGTTTTTATCACGTACGAATGGAAAAGCAGGAAATTTCTCACAGGCGCAAATCCTTCCTCCCAAAAATACATTTTGGGACATAGACGGTAGAAGCAAGCAGCAAATGGGGTCATCCCAAGACGGAAGATGATATCACACAACTTTTTGTACAATACATTCTTGGCGAACTGTCGAGCTTGCCGTGGTGTGAAGACATGTTGCAAACAGAAACGGATGCTATTCGTCAGCGTCTTGCCCAATTGAATCGAAGAGGCTATTGGACGGTCAGTTCTCAGCCGGCGGTGAACGGTGCACACAGTCAGGATGAAGTCTATGGCTGGGGTCCCAAGGGCGGCTACGTGTATCAAAAGGCCTTTCTTGAGTGTTTCGTGTCGGAAGACCGCCTGAAACCATTGTTGGCCAGTTTTGATAAAGATGAATACATTACCTATTACGCTGCGAATGCAAAGGTAAAAATTCATGTTGAACAAAATATTTTGCGGTGAATCATACGAGGTGGATGAAACTGACTTGGGTTGTCTGCTTGTCTAGGGTGATTTCATCTCCAATGTAGAGGAGGTCGACGCGCACAATGCAGTGACGTGGGGCGTCTTTTCTGGCAAGGAGATTGTGCAATCGACCATCATCTCTCGCTCCAATTTCGAGGCGTGGAAGGTAGAGATATTCAATGTTCCTGGGAAAGTGTTCAAAGGGTCATGTGCTAAAACTTTTTTTTTGTGTGTGTGTGTGTGTGTGTGCTTTTTTTGGCAATTTTAGGAAGAGGCGTATGGATTATGGGAAGAATGGCAACGCCAATACCCGCCAGAGAGTGACACAGCGAAATTGTTAAAGAGCCTTCGAGAGCAAGTGTGGCTCATTAATGTGGTGCATAACGATTTCACGCAATCCGACAATTTATTTGACGCTTTGGGCGTGTGAAAGAATATAGTGAAGTAATGCATAAGATTTATTAAAATATATCGGCTTTTTCAGGCTTGAGAGGGTTACGTCCTTGCTTCAATCATGGTGCATTTGTTTTTTTTTCAATTATTGGCCAGCCTATAAGAAGGAAAAGAAAGAGAAGCGAGGAAGAGAAAAAAAAGGGAAAAAAGAGCGAAAAAAAAATGGCAAGTTTTAGTATTGGTGTCTCCTTGTTCTCAGTGGGTTCTGGTTCTGGACTTGGACCACTTACAGCAGCAGCTTTCTCATCTTCGTAACGCTTCTTGTCAGCCTCAGCTTTTTCATTGTATGGCTATTCAAATAAAAAACGACGTGAGTACGATTTTGTTTCTTTTGATCCAACAAGCGCGCGAAAGACGACGCGCCGCCTACAAATTCTTCTTTTCTTCTTTTTTTTTTTTCCTTTTGGGATGGTGTATCATGGGGAGGAGGGTGGGTATTTTTTTATGTTTTATTTTTCTTACCTTCTTTTCTTCTTCCGACATTTTCTTCCACTTGGCACCAAGGAGCTTGCCGATTTGACCTGTCGCATAATGATAAGCATGGGCTGTGATACAAAGATTTTTCTTTTTTTTTTTTTTAAAAAAAAAAAAAAAGACAATGAACTCACCAAAGCCGGCCTCTGGGTTTTCGTCCTTGACCTGTTGGCGCATTTCTTGTGAGAAAAACATGTAAGCAGACAAGCCACGCTTGGGTGCGCTGGCATCCTTCTTGGGCTTGCTGTTTCTGCCTCTGTCGGTGCGCTTGCTAGTCTTCTGAGTTGCTTCTTTGGGCATCTATATGAGAGAGAGAGAAAAAAAAAGGGGAAAAAAGGTTCTGGTATGAGTACGCGTAATACCGTAGACGAAACGAAATGAGGACCAAAAAGTGAAAGGGAAACCCCAGTGGGAAGTAGAAGGTAGTAGGTGGGTTACAGTGGAAAAGTCGGAGGGCAATAATTTTTCATATATTTTTTGGCCGTGCCAAAGAAGTCAAACTCACCTTTTAGCAGTGGGATAAGATGTGAGAGAAAAGTGTGTGTGTGTGTAAGAGGAGCGTGAGGGCCGCTAGGCTGGGCTGGGCGAAGTTTTTTTTTTTGGCTGGCTGGGTCTTAACCAATCGATGTCGCCGATTAGTATGCAGTCACCAATCAAAATTTGCAATTTTCGTTCGCGCAGCTTTTGGGTTCCCTGCTTTTTTTTTTCCCCTCCCTATTCCACCCATTTTAAACCTCCGCATAACGCTTCAGTGAAATCATCGCAGAACGCGTTTGCAGGGATAAAAAAAAAAGCGGCTATTCAATAAACAAAGAAAAAAAAAGTCTCCACTATCACGGTTTTTTTTTTACGTGATGGAGTAGAACGCGTATTTTGGGTGTAAGAGATTCTTATTTTTTTTTTTTTTTTTTTTTTTTTCATGGCACACTCTTTTTCTTAATGTTTTTGCCGTTATTTTTCAAGGTATGACACTGCAGAGTTTTATTTTTTTTATTTCTTTTTCTAGCAATGGAACCTAATCCCACCAATACCATTGATTAGTGTCACTGAAAAGAAAAAAGGAGACTTACAGCATACATAAACAGTTCACAAATGAATGGTCCATAATTAATTGACTTGAGCAGCATGCCATATGTTTGCGGAGAATTTAAAAACATACTGGTACTGCCTCCCTCCCTTTAAGACATCACTGAGACATCCCCCGTCAAACGAAAAAAAAAAAAAGAAATCATTTTTTCGTAATAGAAAGCCGAATGCATGGTTCAGTACTGTAAAAGACAAGTGATATGCTTACCGTAAGTGGCATTGATTGACTAGCTCAAATGAATGCTAAAGTAGCTCCCCTCACTTTCCATTGAATACCAAAACAAAAGCCTGTTGGAGACAAATTATCACAGGATTCAAAATGAACAAGGTAAAAATAGATGATACATGACGCATATACTTTTCCCACAAACTGTGAGTCAGCTAGCTTGGACAATCAAATAACGCGTATTTCAAATGTGAACAGGACATTAATTCTTCACCGATCAAGAGTAGACTTGGTTAACCTCAGTATTGTGTAAGGTGTGAGCAGCATGTGGGTGGCCACATTAGTGCAGGCACATTGCCTTACTAAAGCAGATTGCGTGGAAATTCAAACACGCTGATGTGACCGCGAATCACTCAGCCAATGATACCATGTGACGTTCGAAAAGTTTTATATTACGTGATGGGCACGATAACAAAAACTTAATGTGAGATGTATTTTCTCTGTGAACACGCAGCTGGCATATTCATTCCATCCTTTTACTAGAGGGTATCGTCGACGCCTCTCACTAGATGAAGTCAATCCACGCCAGTGATCCTAAAGTGGGGTCAATGTAGCCCAATGCGTCGGAATCACAAGTGCATGTGTCGGGTGGCAAAAAACTTGGCCTGATAAGCTGAACTCCAATGCGAATCATTTGGACTCGCGATCACAAAGTGCACCCACAATGCTCCTACTGGTTCTCAAGCCAACAGTTGGCCCATTTTCTTCACAAAGCATCCTTCAACGTTTTTGATTGATCCAAACTTTTTCGCTAGTCTTTTGATATCCTTTCATTTTAACGAATGTGATTGAAGTCCATCAATCTTTCTTCTACGTTGAGGTTACTCAATACAATCTATTTTCTTTAGCTCCGCAGACCAGCGAGGATCTTTTTTTTTGACGACAGGCATGGTTGCACACAAGAATGAAAAGGATCCTCTTACGGTTTCTCGCGAGCATGACGGGAAAAAACCTTGCCAAGATCACCGTTACGGTTTCTTTTCTACTTGTGGCATCCACAGCGATTCCGGTACCACTTTGGCCCATTCTATTAAAGTTCATACACAATAAGTTATTTCTTGAAAGACATGCGATTCCAAGTACAAAAATGAGTCCACTATTGAAGCACTGACCAGGTATTGCCTTGTCTGGTAACTGAATGTTGTTCATGATAGTTTTGATCAACTCTTGTGTTTCTTTATCAATACGGTTAGTCCCCGCTTGACCTGCTGCTGTGCCTTACTCTACTGTACCTTTGGTTAACGGTGCGTCATCGTCCAAGGGTATCTTCAAAGGTTCCATATCCATCCGGGATAATTCCAAGTCGGCGTTGGGATGAACAGCATGTATATCGTTTTCCTCGTCTACATCGTCTGACTCTTCTTGCGATAATGGCGCATAACCGAAAGGAATATCGCCGTTCTCTTCATCGCTGTCAATGTCATTGTCGCTGTTCCTGTCGCCTTTGGTATCGCTGTCGTGATTATTGCTTAGTTCATGGATGCAGGTGTCCATATGGTCATTCTCAGGTTGCTGAGGAGACAATGATGATCCCAGGCATACTAAGATAAGATCCTGTTAAAAAGAGGAACAAGCAATGATTCCATAAAAAAATACAAACTTTTATCAAGCTGTTTCGCAAAGTCTTCGACCACATCGCCTGTATTATCTGAAACTAAAAGAAAATACACTGACTCAATAACCGGCTTTCGTACAGCTGCATCAATGCGGCTTACCATCCATGACGGTCAACGGAGAGTGGGTACGGGAAACGAACAACGTAACGAAAATTGTTCGCGCTGTGAGACTGGGAATGAATTTTGGATTGGGCTTCCATTGTCTCTGCGAAGACGGCACAATATCAATAGGTTAGCTTGCCTTTTTGGTGAAGAAGCTGTCTGTTGAGGGCAAAGATAAATTGTAGAATGATTTGGCCGGGATTCAATTTCATGCAACATAAAGCGGTGATTATTTTCGATTTGTCGAGTTTGTTGACGAACAAAGGCTGTCACTGCTTTTTTTTCTGTTTTCCCTCACGCCCTGCACCCAGTGATGGACGCACTGATCAATTACTCGTCGTCGTCTGATGAGAGCGATAGTGAGATGGATCGTAAACGATCCTTGAAAGATGACGATGCTCCCGATGCCAAACGGTATAGCGTGTAGTATTTTCAGATCAGGAACAGTGAATATTGAATGCCCCATTACAGTGCGCGATTGCCTCCTCTGCCCTCTTTCTTCAAAGCTGGTTTGTTGAACAAAAGTCGCCGTAACTCAAAAAATCCACATACTCAGAGATGAAACTCTAGCACCTGTGCCGAGCGATCCCAGCTTGCACCGAGGACGACAGCGTAGCAGACCTCATACCGAGAACAGTTGGGCGACTCACGTCTATGTCAAAGGTGCGTCGTCGAATGAAAAGTATTTTGCAGTCTGTGTCATAGACTGATATTCACCGATGACATTCATATGGCAACAACACAGTACCTGTCACTGACGAGATTCAGCGCGTCATGGATCAAGTCACCCAGCATGATGATTCGATTCACCCCTATACCGATGATACCAACCAATACCTTCACATAAGTCTTAGTCGATGTCTTTTCCTCAGAGAACATCAATTGCAAAGCTTCACTGAGTGTGTCCGACGCAATGTAAGCAATATAACAACGTAAGCTTGTCATGATCTGTGCGACGCGGTGATTTGACGTAGTTCTCATTAAAAAATGATCGCCACTCCGCGTAGATGTAATATATCATTCGCTCAGGTGTCGCTCTTGTCGAACGATGAAAAAACTCGATCGTTTGTCACGTTGGAAGTAGGAGCCGGATACCATGAGGTATGACTGTCTTTTTGCCTTGGACACGTAAACATATTCTCTAACCGATCACAGCTCGTATCGTGCTTGAAATCAGTGGATAAGGTGGTCCAGAGTTTTCACCAGCCTGTATTTTACAAGGTAAGGCGGATGACGCCTACGTCTCTGACTATTTTCCCTGACCATCAGCCCAATAGCCACCTCGATTTCATGCAAGTATAGCTTGGTCTCTGAAATTGCCGCCGCTCGAATCAGCCATCGCCTCATTACCCGAGTCACTGGAGGACAAAGTCATCTCATTATCGTTTCCCATCGACAAAATTATTGTCAAAATGGGAAATCGTATTGTAGATATCGGATTAAAAACAAAAGAAAAATAACAAAGAAACAAGTTGGTCACTTGTCACAGCAGCTAGACATTTCTTCGGACTTTTGTTTGGGAGATGTTTTTTATAGAAAAAAGTAACGTTCATATTTTTTTTTATTTTCAAGGGGGATAGGGGGAAAAATGGTTACAAAAATATCAAAAAATATATTTTTTTAAAAAAAAAGTTGTCGTGTTGAAGAAAGTAAAAGAAAAGAAAAAAAGAGCTGCTGAAAAAAAGTGAATGAATTCATACATGATGGCAAACTTCCGTGCGCTGCTATTATGCAGATCACGTTCAAAGGGTATAATCTCAGCCTGATCATAAAGAACAAGCACCCCTAGTGCCGACTGTATCCTGGATAACATGGATCGATACAATCAACACGTACCTTTATGACACCGCCGCGATATACCCTTGTAAGCCTCGTAGTATGGAATTGGATGAGTTGATTCAGGCCGCCACCTTGCCGGCAGCCTGAGCAGCTTTCTGCTGTCGCTGAAGCGATTCACGAGCAGCATACGCAGCCTTTTGACCAGAGATCAACATGGCACCAAAAGTAGGACCCTATAACCAACAATTCGTGTTAGCGATCAACTAACACACAATGCTCGTAACATACCATGCGAGGAGCACCATCAAGTTCGGCAAGTTCCATGCCAGTGACAACCATACCGGGGACAACCTCACGCGTGTATCTCACGATATCTGTTAGAGAAAAAAAAAAAAAAGACCGCACGTCAGTTGAGGCCTCTATCGACAGTAGTCGTTGGCTAGTTGTGGTAACGTACCATCTTCAGCCGAGTTCATGTCCAAGGAGAGCATGCCCTTCTTTTCCTTGATCAAACCAATGGATTCAAGACGCTTGACACCGGAGGCACCGAATGGGCCATCGTGGCCGCAACCAGAGACAACCACCTTGCATTCAATAACGTTGGGGTCCATGCACGATTGGGTATCGTGATTCAGAGTGACCAAAGCCCAGTTGGTCACGACACCGGCGACTCTGCGGTTCTTGACAATCAAGTCCTCAACGGCAGTAGCATTGAAAAGCTTGACATTAGGACGAGCAAGCAACTTGGACAAGATAGTAGAAGTAAACAAGGCGGCGTGCTTGACAACAACGTAGTTTTCCTTTTCTTCGTATGGCACACCAACATCATCGAGGAACTTGTCAGCGGGCTTGCGCACAATCATGGCCGAGAAAAGCTGACCACCGAGCCAGCAGCCACCACCGGGAGACACATTCTGTTCAATAATGGCAACCTTTTTGAAACGGAAAAGAAAATCACAGCGCGTAAGAATCATGTCTTTTCAGAACTTTAGACAGGTTTAAAAATTTTTACCTTGATGCTGGGATCCTTGGACAATTCCCAGGCGCAGGACAAGCCGGCGCTTCCACAGCCGACGACAACGACATCGGTTTCGGCATAGTCGAGCATATCAGTCATGTAGCGGCTCACCATTTCGCGGTTGACTTCAGCTTCACGGATAGGCTTGAACGTGTAACCATTAAAGTCATCGTACTTGAAAGCCGGCGTGAACTCTTCACCGCCAAGACGGTAACCAGTTTGCGAAGTAGTAGCAGTGATGGTAGTAGACATTGCAGAAAAAATGAATCAGAACGAATGTGTTTCTTTTACTAACGACGAGTCCAAAAAAAAGCTCTCTTTTATAGTTTATTCTACCGTGGGTCCCAGCAAAGTTTAGATCTGAGTTAACCAGATGTTGTGTGACCTAAAATCATCTTGATGAAATTATGCATGCGAGGGAACCGGAACAATACGGGAACAGCTCGGAAACACAACTATCTTCGTATTGGTTCATGAAGCATCCATCATTCCCTGTACCATCCACTTGAGTAACATCGCTCTGATCTTGCTAGATCTTTTTTGATCATTCATTGCAACTAGTTACAGACAAGGTAGAACAGAATGTCCCATGTAAATATTATGCTAAATAGGTGAATGGAAACTTCAAGAAAATAATAGGCTTTTTTTCACCCATAACTTTGGCTCCTCTTGCATTGGTTGAAACAATTAAATGAAAAGGATCGCATATCTGCCAATAAATCACCAAACAATAACATGGGAGCCTGTGCCATCAATAACATTGCCAATGCGTGCGCTGTTAAGAGTCGTTGCAGTCAGTTTATCTGCAGACGAGTTGGAAATGTAGCACTGCGCTGTAACTCTTGGTTCAGAAGACTTCCACAAGTTTTAGAATGGAAGGTGTTTGGTTGTAAAATCGGATAACCGCCAGAGCCTTAAACCAAGCTAAAGCGCGCGTTCAAGTGCTCGTTACCCGCGGCATGCTTCATCCTAGATACATTTCAACGGTGAAGTCAAATATTAAAAGCAGTCGCACGGTGCCGATTATGCGGCACGCAATCTCTCGGAACATATCAAAGGCAAATACGCATAATTGATTAGCAACAAACATTCAGTAAACTTTGGTCAGCAAGCAAATAAGCAACATCTTAGCTCCACATCATCGACGATTATGAGAGTACTTGATATTTCTGAACTATTGGGTAGCAAGTACAACGATAGGTTTCTGAACCCACACCAAAAAATATACTTGATCAAAAAGTTCGGCCATTGCTCTATACAGCAAATATATTTGAATAAACGCGCTCATCTCGGGTGTTGGTCGTGGTTTGAAACTTTTTTTTTTCAATGTTGCCTTGCTTCCGGTGCATGATTGGATATGAAAATCATCTTTAAATGCTCTAGCGTTACCTTGATCTATCATATAATAGTCAGTTCTGGATCTGGCAGGGTTTCGTGTATCTTTGCACACTCTAAAAAAGATAACATAACAGAGAGGTTGCACGATTTTATGTGACCAGTGACACAGAAGTAGAGCATGGCTACAATCCATGGTTCATGTCAGACCGTAAAAAATGTAGACCATTCTTTAACCGCCAATGACTCATAATTTGCTCGTCAAACAATCATGCGTCTCTATTAGTATAATGTTACATCACATTTCCCCATAACAAACCGGGTCCCCCGCCTGTCTGTCATTAAATCGACAGAATAGCTACCATGTCAGAAAGATCCTTCAGCAAGGTTGAGAAACGGACGCCGTATCAGCAGAGATGACGATTCGGAAAAATCAGATCTGCGGCTCAACAGTCTTCCACTGCGTTTGCGGAACGTCAAACGAGCAGATATTTCACGGTTAGGAAGCACGCTTTGAATTTTATCAAACCGTTACAATTGCACCTGTCTCTGTATCCAAGTGGAATCTGTGGGTCTCTCTTGGCAGTGTGGACATTTATTTCTGCAATTTAAAATGGTTTGTACGCATGTTCTCATTTTTATTTGGATATAAACTAAATCAGTTACGCCGCCAACGCGAGACGAATGAAAAAATTGGCACAGTTTGAACTGACGATTATTTTCGGTGGATATGTCGCATGGAAGTGGTACGATGCTTAATGGCAGGGTGCCCGGTGTTAAGACTGTAGTGGTTACAAATCCATTTATGGTGACATGTCGCTGCATATCAATATAACGAAATAAGCACAAGCTAAGCAATAGCCGATGAGGGGGCAGTAGGCTGGCAGGGTTCCAAAGTCTCGATAGCCATAGCGCAAAGGCATAGGTACAGGCACTGATACTGCCAGAACCATAATTAAGTGTTTTCATTGGCTTTCTCTTCCCCCAAAGAAACCCCATCATTTGTTTTGGCAGAGAGGTTAGGAATCGCTGTGTGATCTGGAGGCGCATTGAAACAAAAACGGGGCAGACTGAAAAAATGGAGGACTCTTTTACTTTGTTGTGCTTGCAACACCTCGGATGACTGAAGATCGTCAAGCCCTCTAATTGCTGAATAAGTGCTTTCATAATGATACATACCTCAAATTGTTCAGCACGCCACAGAACCTACATGAGCTTTTGAACAACAAGTGCTTCTTTATTTGCCACACCGTGCTGATGGTGACCTTGTGGAAGAGAACTATGCTCGTCCCTTGATGTTCTGGCTATTTTGGTGATTTGAACGACCTTGGAAGGCATTTTCTGAGTGCTTCGTCAACAACACCACCTTGACATCGTTCCAACCAGTTCTTCTTACAGAGAAGCGCATGAGCACAATGACACCGATACCAATCCAGTCGTAACGAAAAAGACGGCATGAAGAAGCACGCACCCTCTTTTGACGATATCACATTTTCTCTCCCGGACAGCGATCGCTAACGTAGAACGTTGGCCGCAACGCGATGAGCATGAAAACGTTCAATGTGCGGAGCGTTGGAGACCGGCGTCGACACAGGAAGAACGGCAGGTTATCGAAAGACAACATGGTATCTAATACTCGGAGCTATTCCGTCTGCGTTACCTGACCTTGTCCGATGCACCATCGATTTTGATTGTGAACAATTTCGATCTCTCCCGTGCTTTCCATCAGCTGTAATTGTTCATCATCAGCTCAGACTGGAAATATTCCCTGGAAGAACAGCTACACCTGGCGTTGGTTTCGACTTTTGTTCTTTTATTGACCTGCGGTTATCAAGTCGCATCAAACAAGCACCACCACAACAGACCCGCTCTTGTCGGTGTATCCCAGTCTACTGGGGAAAGTGACTTATCTCGACGATGTCAAAGCATTCACTGATATGAAAACTGGAATGCAATTGCCGATTCAATGGAACACAAGTACGGCATCAAGCGCCGTTCAACATGTTTATTTAAAATAAATTATTATACAAATATATTGAAAAATCCAGATAAATATATCAATAAAATATATAATAATATCGAAAAAATAATAAAAATATTGATCAATAATTTTAATGATATAATGCCGTTGGAAACTGTCGCCAGTTTGTTGGCTATTGTCAATGAATTATAGGCGAAATGAGTCAACCGGGAGCAACCCGACACTAGAGTGAAGTCTCTGCCATTGGAACCACATGCCCGCAAACTCGCCAAGGCATTGAGACGATCGATCCACAAGTTGCCAGTTATGCCAGTGGAGGAAGATTTTGGCGAAACCAAACTTTGCTCGCGGTCCGTTGAACCATTCCTTTCTTGGCTTTTCGACGACCCCGACAAAGAAACATATCTACGCTGGACAAACGAGTCTACATTGGAAGCCAAGTCCATGCGCGACTCCACCGGTAGGCCTGACGTTCTGCAATACGAAATCCTGCGGCGTAAAATGGTCGACAAGCGTAGGATATGGCGAGGCAAAATCTTCTGCACGAGATCAAGACGATTACTTGATTTGCAAGGACCTGTTGAAAGTGGCCGTATTCTGCAATGAGACGCTTGACTTTCATTTGATGGAAGGCATGCTAGGTTTGCAGATCTTTGGCAGAACGATCAAGTTTTACCTCGTAGTCGTACCTGCCAATGGGCTGTATGGAATGATCGAGTTGACGGAAATCAAAATTCCGGACTCGCTGGGAAATCTGCCAAGCCTGATCACTAAATCGCCCAAACTATGAAGGTGCTTGATGCTTTTGACCTGATTTGCGCCCCTGCTCGTGACCCTGGAACGACTTCGAACCGCCGTACCGGCACTTTGTCATTGAGAAAGTTTGATCAGCTCTTTACAATGTCATAAAACCGAAAGAAACTCTGCCACATCAAGCTCCGATACAACTGATTCTCTCTTTCTTTCACTTTCAATTACAGTACCCTGACCAATCTCAATACCGGGGAGGAACATAATTTTTATTTTCATTTCATTTTATTGTATTTTATGTTTCAACTTTTCAATCGGTTCTGTACTTTTTCGTCACTCGTTTAAAATAAGAAATATCCAAAAATCGTTTACTACTTCCTCATGCAAATCTTATCATAAGCCCAGGCAAGCAAATAGCAAGACATTATGATCAAAAGCCATCGAATCCGGGAGGATTTGTGAATGACCATGTTGTGTTGCCTTTGGATCTCATCATTTTGAAAAGCGTTATTTGAATGAAGCAAAGATTGTAACGATCGACGTCGAACTTTGCAACTTTGACTGTTAATGAATCTTCATCTGTATCGAACCGCCTCATATTTCATTTGAGCCGTTTCGATACAAGTCAATATTGTTGCCGCACATGAACCAAGTGAGGTACTTTATCGTAGGAGACTCAAACCATTTGTGAGAGGGTGGACCAGGTATCGCCAGAAGGCTAAGATGATGATCTGGATTGTTTACTCTGCATCTCAACCCTCATGAAGTGGCACTTTTCCGTCAGCGATTGTATTGCGATAATGTGTTGGATCGTAGCATTATCATTTTTTTTCCCATGTTTTGAATCGGTTGAAAGAGAAGAGAATCTTTTGGGAGATTCGATAATATACATTTCACAAAAAAGAAAGAAGAAGATAAAATAAGAAAACGCAATAAACTCGCTCTATTGCAAAGCATTTTGTCTGATGGATAGAGTTATCTTATATAACCATCATGTCCTAAAAACAACGTATGGTTAGCACATACAAAATACAGGTGAAAGGGGAGGGGTGCATCGATAAATTACTTGTTCTGAAGACTGCTCCTGGGCTTCCGGGTTTTGTTGGTTCATGGTCTGAAATTCAGTGATGTTGGGGTCGCCTTGGCCAGACCTGAGATGAAAAAAGAGCGGGTCGATTTCGATATTCAGCAAAAGGTACCCTGCTTACATTATGATAATCTTACCAGTCAATTGTGTATCTATTGGAAACGAAAAATTACCGTTAGCTGTGAATTCGAGAATGGACTAATCCCCACCCTTTTTTTTTGACGCTGTACCTTGTTACTTTAGGCTTATCTGCGAGAATATTTCGTTGAAGCTTATCAATCTGGATCTGCGAGGGTGGATTTTCGCGTAATTCAGGGTCCGTATATTCGTTATTCACATAATAGCCGACGCGCACAAACTCCTTGTCATGATATAGACAGCTCAGCAATACCACGGTGACCTCCAGCAAATCCTTCTGCGGCAGCAGTTCCAACTTTGGGGCGTCCGCCTGAACAAATGGATTGTTATTATGACTGTCATTCACTTCGATCCATTGCTCGCACTTACGGAAAAGATGAACTTGTTGACACCAACGGGAATGGGACCCACCATGATGGAATCGAGGACTTGATCATAATCTTGACTTTCGGCAGAGCCGACATAGATCATTCGCCATTCCAGATCTATAATAGAGACGTCAAGAAGCAGAAATGAGGACAACTGGAGGAAAAGCAAAAGCAAGCGTCATTTGTTCCTCCTAATCGCTACGATGCTCACCATCCTTCAATTCAGCATTGCATTCAAAGGTAATCTCAAATTGGAAAGGGTTATTAAAGTGAGTAGGATTATCCAAGACCTGGATATTGAGGATATTGACGAGAGACATTGATACGGTGGAGATGCGGACGAAAGAACTGGAGTAATTTTTGGCGACGCGTCTTTTTTTTTTCCTGGGTTCCGGCCGCAGCGCGTTTTTGACCAATAAGCGCGCTCAAAGTTGGCCACTCGGACAGTGCATGCAGTGCAACGAACCAAAAAAAAAATGAGGCTGTTTCAATTTTTTACTACTTTTCCATACTTCTTTGAGGGTTTGTTCCTTGACAAACAGTAATACACGTACTATACTGGGATCACATTATCATCAGAATCATATATTGTATCGCAAGATAAAATAAAAAATGTGATGAGCCATCGCCCCCCAAAAAACCAAATAATTTATCTGTCATCCTTGGCCTTGGTAACAGCTTCGATCCTTTCTGGCATGGATAGACAAGTCTGTTCCATAGCTCAGAATTGTAGAGACTTTCAAGTTTCTATATTACATATCTGGACTGTCTATTTTCCGTTGGGAACCTGAACATGGCACTCGCACTGGTCTTCAATCGCTCATCTTCATACCAAAAGGCATCATCAAGTGGCATGGTTATCTCTTTCTTCATAGATAAAAGCTTTCAAATTCTTCGTAACAAGGCGTATATCAACATAGTGTCGCTGTTATTGCCACAGGCGACGGAAGCAATTAGCTGAGGAAGGAACACTGTGACATCATAAAAAAACTCCATAGCTCGATATTCTGCTGATACATATCCTTTGCATTTGAAGTAATATCTTCAATAACGCCAACATTGAATTTCTATTCGATGCTGGAATGAAGAGTAAATATCATGGTCAATTTTTGTGCAAATTGATATTTCTGCTGCGGAGGGGCGGATAACTGATGCCCCCATCGGCCAACTGCCGTGAGGAAAAATTAGTCGTCACAGTTGACGTCAGAAATGAGCGCGGGCCTCGGGCAAGGGCTCTTAAAAAAAAACACGTATCAACCAACTTCTCAGCACCACCACTTGCACTAACTCAACCCTCTCCTGAAATGCTTGCCACTGCTGCATGGAAACGTAAACATCGATTTATTAAGGAGTTGGTGAATTCATCATGTTAAATTTCTTTGGATTTCTGTAGAGGCTGGTCGTCGTTCATTGACCGATGCCGCCAAGGCCGTCACCGCCACTCAAACGGTAAATTAAAGAAACGCATCCGTCTCAATCGATGACCTACATTACCAACTTATCCCATATGATTCTTCTTTACCGTAGCGCGCTATGCACGATCTCACCATGAGAAAGAAAACCGGTCAAACCATGGTTAAATACGGTCGCGGTGGCCGGTAAGCACTTTCAACGAAATACAAAAAACAAAACGACATTTTTCCTTTCGAACGATCGGTGTGATTTTATTCTGACGTCCGTTGTTCATCATTAGCTCTTCTACGAACGGTCATATCGCTACTGTTTTTGGCTGTACCGGTTTCCTCGGTCGTTATGTCGTGAGCAAACTCGGTATGTATTTATACGATGACCATTGCCTACCAGCCCTCGTCCGCTTACACTGTTGTTCTTGTTTGTTTTTGTGCAATAGCCAAGCAAGGTACCCAGGTGGTGGTTGCTTATCGTGATCCTGATGAAGCCAGACATCTGAAAGTGACCGGTGATCTCGGTCAAATTACTCCTCTTGTATGTTATTGTTTCTTTCCCCGCCCCCAATGCTTTTTGCCACGACCTTAATTAACGTCGCCATTGGGCTCTGTAGGAATTCGATTTGAGAAACAAGGACCAATTGATGGAATGTGTTCGTCATTCTGACATTGTGTATAACCTCATCGGTCGTGATTACGAGACCAAGTACGTTGAAAAATACGAATACCATTACGTTTTTGGCTGCAGTTCTATTGACACGCTTGTAGGAACTTCACATTCGAAAATGTTCACGTTGATGGTTCCCGTGCTCTTGCGGAAGCCTGTGCTGAAGCTGATGTCGCTCGCTTTGTCCAGGTCTCTGCTTTGAACGCTTCCGAAGATTCCACCTCCAAATTCTTGCGCACCAAGGTACGATTAAACGCTTTTGTGATTATGAAGAAAATGACAAAAGGTCACTCATCTTGTTTATTTCATTTGGTACGGGATTTTAGGCTTTGGGCGAAAAGGCTGTGCGAGAAGTGCTTCCTGATGCTACCATTGTCCGTCCAGGCACCATGTGGGGTCACGAAGATCGTTTCTTGAACAGA
This sequence comes from Radiomyces spectabilis, assembly GCF_025331425.1. Classification (NCBI taxonomy): domain Eukaryota; kingdom Fungi; phylum Mucoromycota; class Mucoromycetes; order Mucorales; family Radiomycetaceae; genus Radiomyces; species Radiomyces spectabilis. The sequence goes on along the minus strand of NW_026251936.1, from coordinate 790,757 downwards.
ATTGGCGGTAAGTGAATAATCACCATATAAAATGGAACGCGAAAAAAAGAATACTTATGGGGAATCGGACGAATTTTTTTTTACTTTATTTTAGCTGGTGATGGATGGCAATACTGGATCAACGAGGGTCAGACCAAGATCCGTCCCGTGGCTGCTACTGATGTTGCTCAAGCATTGGAAGTCATGTTGACTGCTGAATCTACCATGGGAAAGACCTATGAACTTTACGGGTAAGTGGTCTGGGTGTCTGCTGGGTGACCTTTTCCGTCATGGGAACCAAAAAAAAAAAAGAGTAAGAATGAATCCTAAATGAACGTCCATTTTTTTTTTCTGTCTAGTCCCAAGGAATACAAGATTTCCGATATCTATGAACTTGCTCGTGAAATCATTCTCAAGCCTTTGCCCATCCGTCCCTTACCCACAAGCGTTGCCAGGTAAGCAAAATATTTTACAGATGGAATAATGAAGAGTTTTCAATGGATCATCTCACACCAGAAATGCATTATTTTAGACTCGGTGCCACCCTTTTGGACAAGCTTCCATACAATCAGATGATCAGCCCTGATTTGATCGAAAGAGTAAGTTTCGTCAGCAGGATCGACAATGGAGTTTTTGATCTAACCGGATGGGATGGTTTCGTTTAGATGACTTTGGATGATAAACCCACCCCTGGTGCGCTCACATTCGCCGACCTTTACATTGAACCCACTGTTTTGGAAGCCGTGGCTATTCAGTTCCTTCGACGATTCCGAAGCAACGCGGTGTTCGATTTGCCTTTTGAAAAGGGTGAAGGAAAAATTGAAAAGGGCGTTTACCACATCATTGATTAAACATGGCCCTGACTTACCCAAAATGTCACCACGTATATGAAACCCTAGACAAATAAAACAACAAAAAAGAATGCCAGCAAAAGTTTACAATCAACATCGCTGAACCCTAATTTTTTTCTATTGTATAATGTTATACATAGAATATGTTTACAAAACTAGATGGAACCTTCTCTTATCAAAGGATCACGATTAAATGGAATGCATAGTTCATATGATAACAAAAAGTCATGCGCGATAAGCGCAGCTCAATGGAAAACCAGGTCACAGGACTGTGATCATATGCATTTGTTTTCCTTCTTCCCCCGACCCACGGGCCCTTGACTGGACATGTGTGTGTGTCGCTTTTTCGCTACAATAGCATTTTTTTAATTTATAGATGTTGTATGATGTTTTATTATTTTATGTTGAAAAAAGTTTTTTTTTTTTCATGTGATGAGCTTTTCAGTGACCGAAAGGAATCATTTTACAGAATGCATGATGAAGAAGACATTTACAAGAAGATGAGGTTGGAAAAAAGAAAAAAAGGGGAGGAGGAGGTGAGAGGCACTAGGTATATACAAAAAAAAAGTGTAAACGATAAAAAGGAAACATAATTAAGAAAGCAAGGGCCAATGGCCTTCAGAGGTCCAGGTAAGCACGCAATTCGGCTTTGATTCCTCTTCATAAAACGATGCATCATAATCCTCGTCATCGTCGTCTAATGGGATAAAAAACGCGGGTGCAGCTCGGCGTATCATAAAAGGGGCATGATGCACGGATGGTTCCCCATCTATCGCATCTTCAACCGGACTCTGCAGCTGTTCCTCTTCTGAATCGGCTTCATCTTCTTCTGCTTCTGCCATGATCATATCGCCATCCTCATCTTCTTCTACTTGTTCTTCAACTCGAATATCGTTTTCTGGGGATAGTGGGGATTCTTCCAGGGTAAGCATTCCATCTTCAGCTTCTGCACTGTAGTTGGCGCTAAAGCAGGCATCCAACCAATCTTGTTCTTCTTCACGGGCGTCCCACTGTGATTCATTGTTCGATGCGGATGTATGTTCCAGTGCACGGATCAGCGCGTTTCGGATCAAGACAAATCGAGTAAGGTTGTTGCCGTCGTAACGCTGTAATTTGATGAGAGAAAGACGTGTCATTAAATTGAGATGGGAAATGGACATGGTAATGTAAGTTTTGGTAACCAAGAATCCAATAGGAAGAAAAAATCAACAAAAAAGAAGAACAAAAAAAAACAAAGAAACGCAAAAGACGAAGCATAAATTGTTAAATATTTAAGTGAAAAATAAGGCAACCCCATGACTCATCACAGAGGCCGATGATGACAAAAAAGGCGATTCCCTATTTTTACGTGGTGGGGCGGTCTTTCAAATTAAGCCAACCAACGATAAGACCATGTTTGATGCTAACGCGACTGCGGTCGACTGACTTTATCCATTCTCCCTATCCGCAGCCGTAACGTGTTTCTGCCAAGCAACGCCGCAGTGGTAACGTGGCATGACTCACGGCGCTCAATGGTTTGATACAGAAAGAAGAGTTGCGCAGGATGCTGCTGCGAAAAAGCTTTGATTGCCTAGCCAGTTATTGAATGAGCAGCGGAATAAACATTGGGAATATGACAGCCTGTGACACTCAAGATTGGCTATTTTATTGACATCATTACAAAATGCAGGACTGACACGATGTAAGGAGAACAAAAAGGCTATTCATTCTTACACATACGACCCACACATTATCCCAAACTAACAAATACAGTAATGAATTTCGCAAATAAACCCTCGACGGGATACAAATGACTTCATGAAGGACACGTGTCACTTGAAGATGACATCGGCAACAAATGACACATTTTTCTGGTAGATTCCATCCCATTTAGAATGGTTTCATTGAACATTATATTTCAATTGTTTGTAGTCAAGTAATTGAACTGCTTCAAAGGCACCACCATAAACTAGGTTTGCACGTTGATATCTGACCTGCATAAAGAGTCATCATCAATTGCAAGAGTATGCCCACTGATAGATATCCGTCTTAAAGGTTTGAGCTATACGCGAAATATAGCAAACAGATCTTCATTACAACATCCGGGGCAAGGTCAGCATGTGACCTTTTGGTGTCTTTTATTGGGAAGTTTGCACTTCTTATGTCATGGTTAAATGTTGACGTCAATGGTAATGGTGTGTGAGTTTGTGTGTGTGTGTGTGTGTGTCTCTATCTCTGCATATGCTATTGACATGGTCTAAAATCTGCATTCTATCACGCCTTTTCAGATTTTGGACAGTGAGTCAGTTAATCAAGAAACACCGAGTCCGTCATCATGAATAAGAACTGTAAGTTAGTGCTTCTATATCTTGGCATGATTCGCGTTTGAGTTGAGGTCTTGGGCAAGTTTTGCCACAGACTTTCGTTAGGATAGGGAAGAGCCGAGGCGCAGCTCGAGCGACTCCACGGTATTCGAATTCCGCCATCATGAGCCACAGGGGGGGGGATTAGGCTTTTTGTTGCTCTACTTTGGGTTTCCATGCGAGATTTTCTGTTTATCGACAAACAAAGGATTACAGATAACTTGACTTGCTTGGGAAGGGTGATAAATCGCGGGTAGGATCGTGCCATAAAAGGAAAATTGCCACCACAAACGATCCACGCAATTCGTGAGTTGGACAACGGCGGAAGTTGAACCCATGTCATTACGGAAGCACCAATGCAATCGTTCCTGAACGCAGTTTATGGAAACTTGGACAAGTGACAAATCGTCTCGAGACCATTATTACTATTTTTTTCTCCGCTTCATATCCAATTATTTCCTCTTTCAGCATTCCACGGAACGAGTACGGAAGAGCGGGACCGTAGCATTTCCGGCCTTCTGGACATTTCCATTATCCGAACCATCGTTTGCTCTTGAAAAAAATTGTGATGCTCGTCAAGATTCCATTGGTCGAAAGAACCTGCTCAGCATTTACATTTCTGACAATACAATGACATTAAACTCGCTATTCACGTATTTTTCCCTTAAAAAAGGCCCTGTACAGCAAAGAATGGCCCTACGTGGCTGCGAACTGATGTTATTTGGTGGTCAACCATAATGGATTTTTTGACTTAATTGAATGGATATATTTTATTGGTGATGGAAAAATGATTAGCAAATGTGATGTCTGTTAATAAGCAATCATCGAATTCAAAGGAGAATATTATAAATCGAGGTTGTGCTTTTATTGTATTACCTGTTCCACAGCATATACTGTATTGAAGTTTAGAAGCGATGTAAAAAGGTAGGCTTACGTTGACAGAATGAATGCGACTATTTCGCTCAAATTTTCTCTATTTCGTCACCAACAAATATTGTACAAAGTAGTGAATGAACTCGTTAAAGACAGAGATTGACATCATGGACATTTTCTGGCGATAAGCTGCAAGGCAGACTTAACGGTAAATACAGCAATACAAATATATTTCATAGCTTTATCAAGTATGTCTATTATGATGCGGTGTACTATTTTTTTTTTTTTTTTTTTTTTTTTTTTTTTTTTTTTTTGGCACTTGGGTACTCCGGAAAAACAAATGTGTCTCATCATTAAACGGGGAAGATTGATGGAATGCGCGACTTCGCCCTATTGAAAAATGTTGTAGCTCAATTCTGCTATGAACCGATGTCGCCTTTTTGTGGAGCGGGATTGATCATTTATTGACCGATGGATTAAACTATGGTTGAGTAGATGGCAACAGTTTGCAGCTGTCACATGCTTTTCTTTTTTCTTTGTTTTTGTAGCCTATTACCAATTGCCGATGAATAAAGGTACTGCCGCCCAAGGTTTACATTACGTTCAGTTCCTTATGAGAGTTGGTTATACAAATGACATACACTTTGTTCTTTTCGTCAAAGTTTCAAGATTATCTACAGAGAGCCAATCAAGGTAGCCAGACAATCGTTCAGAACCTGGAAATATCCGTCTCGGTCTATGCCATTTGGGTGTCGTGCAATGTGATCATTCAATTCGATAAAAGCCCCTATCCCTACCTTCATTCTTTTATCGTTTTCAAGGTCTTTTCATTATGAAAAGTTATTTTTTTTTCCCAGGACAACACAGAGGGGTATCTGTTGAGTCTTCAATTATCAATGTACTCTTCTCTTCTATTCATTGTCCATCAGATATGGTGCTCTCGTGTCACAGCAGATAAGCACATATATTATCGCACTTGACTTACCCATCCAACAAGATAACCAAAAGATGTAGTAAGAGTCGCTCTGTATGCCAAGGACTCTGGCATGCACAATTATGCTGACGTGCATCATCTGCAACGGAGAGATGCGGTTTTGCATTGAATTTGAAAACCTTATCTAATACTGGACCAAATATTTCATGCGTCGAGTCTCAGTAAAAACAAGCACCAGCCAAAAGATTTACCACATCAAAGGTATCGTTACTATCGACTTGGACCCATTTCCTGATTGGTATCAATGCACCACAACGGAAATCCCGCCACTGAGGTGGGGATCCAGTAGGATGTTGGTGGCGATAGCAAGAACGAGCGGGGTCATGGATTTGGGGTTCCGATGAACAATGAATACCTCCGACATGGAAAGGTCAGACGACCTTTTGAGAATGGCGCAACATCAAGACGGGAAAAAATGAAGTGAAATTAGGAAGCTCTTTTTCATCGTCACGTTCATTTATTGATCCTCTTAAATTCCGCAAGATGATGGAGACGGAAGATGATTCCTTCACTCACGTGCCAAGATCGAATTCCGTTGAAGGAAACCAAAGTCGTGATAAACAAAAAAAAAAAAAAGGGGGGGAGGGGAAGGGGAGAGATTGAGGGAAGTCTGGAGGGATCGGGTGGACTTAGGAAATCCAGGAAGAGCAAGGATTTTGAGCGGTTCGATCCGTAATAGAATTGGAAAAGAGAAGGTTTTTTTTGGGGGGTCTTTTCGTGTGCCAATTATGAAGGAAGTTGTAAGCCTGGGAAAAGAGGTAGGGACAGAGAAAAAAAAAATCCAACATACAATGAAAAGAGAGAAGAAACAGAAAAAGAGATAAGACCCTTTTTGAATTTGATCTGAATCGTAGAACAGATTACATGCTGTCGAGTCGTTGGAAAGATCGTCCACCTCTCGGTCGCTCGTTCAGCTTCGGATTGTTTTTGGCAAGAATCCCTATATTGCATCGCCATCATTAGTCATGACATGATTTTTTTTCTCCATTTTCCATGTCGGCATCAGTAAATAAATAAATAAAATACCTTTATCCATGGAAGCATGATCAAAATCACATTCATGTTTATCAGGGTACCGGTGTGCGTCACAAAATACGTATTCACAGCGGCATTTGTTTGTCACCTGTTTGGATAATGGGATCTATTGTGAAAAAAAAATTGGAAAAAACCAATGACATAAGAACCACTTGTATTGCAATTTGATCCAAAAAATAATAATAATAAGTACACACTACCTTTGTTCGACAAGTGAAGCACCGGCCCTTATTGGTTTGTACAGGTCTCGATGGTGCAGGGTCCTCTTCTTGTTGTTCAGCATCCTTGACGACGGGCTCGGTTGTGACCGGTTCGGTAGGTGTAGGTGTACAGGTAGCATGGTCTGAAGGTATGGATGTGTCAATGGTTGACGGTGATTTATCATTGAGTGGACTGGGTGAGGATTTCAATCCTTCCACGGGAGTAAAATCATCTGGAAGATGAGATTTTGGTTGAGTCAGCATTTGGATTGCGTAAGCGTCTAGAAGGAGTTTTTGTCATCTACCTTTTTTGTTCCGTTCCGCGTGTTCTCTAAAACACTTGGAACACATATTATTATAAATCTTGTTGCCGTAGAATCCGCAGCCGGCAGTGCATGGCGTAGGAACATCGGGCGAACTGTTATCTTCCATGATATACAAATAGCAAGTACAAGCGAACCTCAAAGAACACCCAAAAGAGAAATGAAAAAACTGAGAAAGGGAAAAAAAAGCGAATAAATTTTTGTTACATTATGATTTGACCAAAAAAAAAAGCAATGCCATAAGCAGTTATTCTCATTTGATGACGTATCAAGTTCAATTTTTCTGTGTGGATGATTATTTATCCATGCACCGGTTTTTGATCAGTGAATGGAAAATATCAACAGGAGACTTGCCAAATTTTTATTTTTCCATTGACTGCTGCTAGATCATTGGCACACCTGCCCATTACTCATTGTGTCTCCTGTTCTTAATAATGATGACTGTGCGCTTAGGAAGATATGATAAGAAAAAAAAAACAAAAAAGCAAAAAAAGTACCGTAAATTTCCGTAAGATGTGCTTAATGTGCTTCTATGCTTGATTTGTCATGCAAAAAGTTCTTTCTGTGTGTGTTGTTTAGCCATGAATTGCCCAAAAAGAAAAGGGCTTCCGTTTTTTTTTTTTAGTTTTCTTTTTCGGTTTTGGAAGCACGCCATTCGAATTTCCTTTTTCTTGGTCGCTTGGCGAGACCGAAAAAAAAAAAATGGGTGAACCTATGAAGCCCGTCGCTGCGCCAGCAGTCACATCATTGCTGCGCATACGATTGGTGCAGACGATTCTCATAAATAGCGCTCGTAATCTTTTTTTCTTTCCTTTCTCCTGCTGAACCTCATACTGCGGCAACCATGCAACTTCTCTCTCCTGTCGATGAAAAAAGATTACATTGTGAACAACAACGAATGTATGTCAATGCATTAGTCGGTACGTTGAATATTCTCTCTTTTCACTTCTGCTCTTGCCACCTTTGGGATTTTTTTGTTTCCTTGGATTGCATAATTTTGTTATTTAATTTAGAAGATTTTTAAACGATTTATATGATGATGTCTAATGAACTTGTTTTTATTTTGATAGACATGTCGGTTCAAGCCATCGCTTCGATTTGGCCTTCGTCAGCTGGATCGCCGGTCGTGCATCGACCTATTGCTAGCTTGAACATCTTTCTCCACCATATCCTCAAACAATCTCGCACCACCCACTCCACCTTGCAACTAGCCATTTTTTATCTCTTCCGTATCCGACCTCGGATCCACAGTCGCTATACCAACGACGTTTACGTTTCTTGTGGACGTCGCATGTTCCTTGCTTCCCTCATCTGTGCTCACAAGTACCTCCAGGATAAGACGTACAAGAATTCCGCTTGGAGCAAAATTAGTGGTCTCAATGTCAAAGAGATCAACCATGCCGAACGAGTCATGCTCCAGTTGCTCGATTACAGACTCTACGTCAAAAAAGATACCTACGATCAGTGGATGGCTATGCTTCAAAAGCATCTCAAGATTCGTCCTGTTCCGTCTCATCATCGTCCCCCTCACCCCACAGACGAAGCCACTGACCGCTCGATTCCCACCAAGCCCACCGCGCCAAATGTCTTGCCGTTCAACCGCCACACTGTTATGCATCTAGGCATGCCAACGCCTGTCGAATTGAGCAAACCCATGGCATTACCTTCACCGTTGGCTCAAGAACGCAAACGTAGACCTAGTTTGGACAACGAACCTACTCCTGCTAAAAGAATACGTGCCTAATAATTTTCTTTTTTTATTGTATCTTCTTCCTCTTCTTCTTCACTGTGCATATTTTTTATTCTCTTCGTTCCGATTCGCCCAAAACTGAATATCGTTGCCTGCCCATCGAGAATAATAAGTTTCACACTCCAAAAAAAAAAATATCGCATCGGGACCATGCATCTGTAGAAACATATCACACTCATTACTTTTCTTCCAAAAAAAAAAGTTCTTATCCATAAATTTTAATATTTTTTGTCCATGTTTACTCTACAGTCGTTGTTCTTGGATGTTCTGTTCTTTATCAGCTATCGTCCAGTATCACCGTAACGGGGAAGGCCCTGCTGCGGACAGTGTCACAGTTGAGGCGCAGGTGAGCTGAGATTTTCACCACACCATTTGCAGAAATCACCGGCCATTTTCGTTCCTTTTCCGAATATGAAAAAGTTAGGAAAAGAAAAGCGAGCAACTTTTTGGCGACTTGAAAGGCTTCCAAAACTCAACCCCTCCCCCCATCTCTTCAAGCGTAGCACCTATAAGTCTCGAATTTGAACTTGGTATAAAAGCAAAGTGTTGAACTTGCTTGAGCGCCATTAAGGGAGTAGGTTTGTTATCTAGATGGCTGAAAAATGCATCTTTCTTGGTCGATACGTTAGTAGAGTATATGCTGAATCTATTTATAAACCGAATCATGCATTCAGTCTCGGTGGCGTATTCTTGCTTCACTGTCAATCAGCTTACAAAGCTCCTTCCGATATCGGTCTGTGAAGCAAAATTTTTCCTTCGTTTATTTGCTTGCTGTCATGGGACCAATGGTGACTTATGAGTTCACACTATGCCGAGACTTCTTGCTATACCATATTGGTGGACCAATCATACCGAACCGCACTTTTGTACACTGGTGTAACGAGGCTTGTGCTCCAATTTGGCATGATCAAATCGGGTAATCCATGCGTTATATGCGGTCCTAAAGTGCTCCGCAAAATTGACTTGAAACAGTCTACCTAACCTTTCTGATAGCTTGGCGTCCACAATAGAGTATCATTTTCAAATGTGTTGGTTAGAGAAAGCTTCTGTTCAGTGACAATTAATAACTTGTCAAAGCTTGTATCGGTGCGTCAATTAGATGGCACCGAGTGCTAACTCACAAGAGGCTTCTCTAAGATCAGCTTTTTACCAAAGCAATACAGAGACACAGCATTTGTTAAACATCCAGGCATGATTTTCTCTTGGCTTTTTCTTTTTTTGATTTACTGTACATGCTGTCATCACGTCAAGGGGGTAGTTTTGACACTCTCATATCATCGCTACGAGTACGACATCGCGTGATAAAGATTTTCTCACACAGCATGATATATACTCGGTCGGACCCAACCATTCACAGCATATCATCTCAACTTGGAATTGATCAATTGTTCAATAAATATCTGTTGTACTGCTTTATATCGTGTGATGGCAGTTTTAACCATACGCGATGTCATCGCGCTCGACTCTCTTTTGCTGACAAAAAGGTAAAAAGAAAGATACAACAGGGGTCAAGTCGACTTCATATGATCTTTTTGATCAAGATGGCGCGCATGGCAGAGAGTAGAAATTTTCTATAGATGGTGTGATTCCATCTTTCTCTGTTACATTGCATTTTTTTTTCGTGCAGGCGCAATTGATTCAGACTTCACACGCCTGCAACGTGCTTTCTAAGGTTATGAACTTGGCCTTCTCTCGCACTAGGATGGTCATAAAAGCGAGCAAGTGATCCTCTTATTACAGTCACCATACACACCATGATGGAGTAAACATGCACACCAACGAGTTTACAAGACTCACCATGACGTAGAATGGTCTGTCGTGAAAAGATAAAAAACCACGTTGACTGTAACCGGGGTCCATTCATGGAATGATGGGAGATGGACCGCCGTTTCTCGACATTTTTTAAACGTCCGATGAGGGCCGAAAATTTTGGGGGCCAAAATCGTGTCACAGCCCTTTGGAATCAGCCTTTTGGTCCAGCCAGCACTCCTTCATTCCCTTCCTCTGCTTCTACTGCGGGCCACGGCTTGTGTTTGTTCATTTCAAATCCAAGGAAGCTCTTTCATTTTATTTGACGAAATTTTCTGTCTCTACGGAGGTTATCACAGCTCTTTTTTTTCTATTACCGTCAGTGGCTCACTGACATGGTACACCTAGACCTCGTCTGCATCAAGAGCTTTTGTTTTACACGTCATTGTTATCGCCACCCGAGGCATCCCTTACATTAAATATGCAAAGACGTCGCTCTCTCGACTCACATCACGACCCTAAAGCCAGTTCTCACACTAATTCACCTTCCACGGCTTCACGTCCCAGCAGTCCTACTCGCACACCGCCTCCCTCACTGTCTTACACCATGCCTCCGCTTTCACTAAGTCCGAGACCGTACCCACGAGCCAACTCGGCCGAACAAACCAAAATTGAAGATCTGCATCCCACCAAAATACCATCCATACCATCTTCCATTAAACCATCGCGAAGAAGAGACTCGGGAGACGCCACCAAACCAACCGGTAAAGGAAAAAAATAAAAATAAAACCAACATATTATTTCATGTTGCTTCGAGATTCATGTTTACTTATTTCTGCAAATTTCATTCTTCTATATAGATACCGGGTCATCGTCCACCCAAGGTCAGAAAGATAAAAAACGACATCATTTATTTGGGCGGTTTGGGAAAAAGAAAAGTAAGTGGCTCTTTGCATCCATCCGTTCACTAGGCACGTGTAACCGTACCGTGTAAGGTTCTGATCCGCTCGATTTCTTCTTGTCGTCCATGCGTTATTAGGTCGTACGGATTTACAAACAGCCACCGGCACGCCGTATGGTTCCTCCGGCGCGTCCAGTCAAAATGCTTCCATGACCGATCTTCACCAACGTAAGCGGTCCAAAGATTCAGACGTTCGTTTCGGATTTTCCCATCCTCTGGATACCGAGAAACAAACCAGTTCAAGTGAACGGAAAAAATCGTCGGCTTCCAGCGGTCCCCGCAAAGGAAAGTCGCGAGAGAAATCAGAGAATAGCATCTTTTACCCATCGGGATATGAAAAGGTAACATGCCACCATCTTCTCCTCCAAAGGTTACTTGCTCGTACTGATTCATTCTTGATTTTTTTCGAACCCGTTTCTCATCTGTGGCAGAATATTGAGTGTAAGTGAGCTAGACAAACGAAAAAGGAAAAACGCAATAGCTTCACGTGAGACAGAGAGAATTGACATATGGCATCAACCGTTCTTTTTGGTGATTAGTGGATCAGAATTTCGCAAGCATGGATGGCATCATTAATCCCGAATTTTGTCACCCGACATCCACCGTTTTAGGCCAGGTGAGTGCTTTTTTTTTTCTACCCGAGAAACTTTCACACGAACGAAATCGATTAACGGGTGAAAACTGGTAGGATCTGGAGGGAGGACCGGCGGCCGAAATCTGGGCTCCACCCGACAGTTGGGGTGTTCAACCGGCTGAAGCAGAATCCTCTTCACAACCGGCCTCCTATATGGAGGACGAAGCGACGGATTTTGACGGCTATTCCATAGTAGGACAGGAGGAACATTGGGAATTACAAAAGAAAAATGTAAAGACTGAAAATGGATAATGCAGTTCATGCGCATGAACAAGGACTCACCCAAGACCTCAACGTTGTATAGTACTGTATTCGTATCTTTCGTCCCGACAACACCTTTGGCACTCTTCAACTGCCTCTCAACACAACCACCTATGATCTCATCCAACGTTTAGCGGGGAAGTTCTTTTTACACGATCTCAGCAAGTACAGCCTCTTGGTCACGCGTTACCATCTCGGTATTGAACGGAAGCACCTTTTTTTTTGCGTCGACCCCACTAATATGGTTTTCATGTAGAACGTGCATTATTGCCCAACGAGCGTCCGCTGCAGATGCAAAAAACTCTGCTTGAACAGATGGGATATACGGAACAAGATAAACTGTACGATGTCGGACGCGAAGATAATTCTTACCTTCTCCGTTTCACCTTTGGACCCAACCTTACCCAAACCTTGCATGAACAACCCGATGTCAACAACTACCAGCATACAAATTTCCAAGCGCGCAATTTGGCGACGATTCCGATTTTTCTCTACAAGCATGCAGCAAACATTATTTCCCTGGATCTGTCCGAAAACCTGTTGATTGAACTGCCCATCGATTTCATCCAGATGTGCAAACGGCTCAAACAGTTGTCACTCGCTGGAAACGAGTATACAGCCTTGCCTTATTCCACCAAATCCATGCAAGGACTCCAGCAGCTGAATATTTCCAATAATCGTCTTCGTGAATTATCCCACGCTCACATTGAAGAAATGACCCATCTACTGGTTTTGCATGCGTTTAATAACCGCCTCACCTCCTTACCCGACACTTTCAATTCATTGCAGCATTTGACGGCTCTGTATATATCCAACAATGCCATGACCCAATTTCCGCCCGTCATTTGTCAATTATCGGCTTTGGAGTACCTCGACATCAGCTTTAACAAGATAACCGTGCTCCCCGACGAACTAGGCAATCTTCGCAAGTTGATTGGATTTTACGCCATTGCGAATCGTCTAAGTGGCAGCTTGCCATCCACTTTCTCCCAGTTGGAAAACTTGCATGAACTGGATATTCGTCAAAACTTTATCACGGAGCTCGACGTGATCTGCTTGTTACCCAAACTGGAAATGGTCTATGTCGATTACAATGCGGTGAGCATTGTCAGCTCCCAGTTCAAGAATATCAAAAAGCTGCAAATGTGTAAAAATCACTTGACCCAGTTCAATCTCGGCTTCTGTCAGTTACCCGAAGCAGGAACCCTGTCCGCGAGCTTACCTCATCCAGTGCCATCGTATACCGTGTCATGCCTACTCACCGATCTGAACCTCGCCAACTGCAAACTATCCTCGATTCAATCGGACGTCTTCAAAAGTTTGACACTGCTGGAAACACTGGTTCTGGATAGTAATACGCTCAATTTTCTGCCGCGCACCATAGGCGTCTTGACCAAACTGGTGCGACTTTCCGTGCAAAACAACCATCTTGAAAATATACCCATGGAAATTTCCAAATTACCGGAACTCAAGGTCTTGGATGCACAGAACAACAATATCAAAATGTTACCGCAGGAAATTTGGTTATGTCCGTCCTTGCAGACCCTCAACTGTTCTTCCAATCTTCTTCGCGCATTTCCTGATCCAATCCATGTCACGATCCCCGGCAATACTGTGCTTCCCCCGATTTTACCTTCGAACGCCGCCTTTTCTTCCCACATGGGTCAAGGCATTGCGCCTCCCCCAAGAGAAGCTTACGCCGGTCCCGGGCCGCAGCAACTGTCGTCTTCCAGCTTGCTGAGCGGTCATTCACCTCCCACATTCAATCCACCCTCCTTTTTCGCCAGTCCTCGCAACCATCCTCCGCCATTGTCTCTATCGCTTCGCCAGCTGTTCTTGGGTGATAATCGATTAACTGACGATGTTTGGTCGCCCTTGTCTCTTTTCTTGGAATTGCGCACGCTCAATCTATCGTTCAACGATCTGTACGAGATCCCCTCGGAAGGTTTATGCCATCAACATCTGTACGAGCTGTACCTGTCTGGCAACGAACTTGCGTCCTTGCCAGCCGACGATATTGAGAAACTTGGCTATCTACGTGTTCTTGCTGTCAATGGCAACAAGTTACAAACCTTGCCAGCGGAAATCGGCAAACTTCGAAAATTGCTCGTGCTAGATGTCGGTAACAATGTCCTCAAATACAATATTGCCAATTGGCCGTATGACTGGAATTGGTAAGTTGTTGATCGTTTTTTCTTTTCTTCAACCATGCTTGGTTTTTAAAACAATGGCTTATCATTTATTTAGGAACTGGAATTTGGGGCTGAAATATCTCAACTTGTCGGGCAACAAACGCTTGGAGATCAAAAAGACGCAACCGGACAGCATTAATCCGAAAGAAAAGAATCTTTCCGACTTTAGTGCGCTGGCACGACTGCGGATGTTGGGGTTGATGGACATCACCATTTTGGGGGTGTCGACGCCGGAAGAGACAGAGGATCGCCGTGTGCGCACGTCCCCGTCGGATGTGAACAATATGGGCTACGGTGTGGCGGACTGGTTAGGACCCAGTGATCATTTAGCCACGTGGGATCTCGTCATGCCGCGATTCCGAAACAATGACGATGAATGCATATTTGGCTTGTTTGATGGACGTAAAAACAGTCGCATGGGATGTCGACTGACCAAATATCTCAACGACAATCTGACCCGACATTTCGCTGACGAATTGATCAAAACCAAGGATGACGAGACCGTGGTATCGGCGCTTCGACGAACCTTTTTGACCCTGGAGAAAGAATTGGGCTCGGCACCAGACCGTGATAAAGAAGCTGGCGCGTCCGCCGTCGTCTGTTACATCAGCGGTACCAAACTTTATGTTGCCAATGTAGGAGACGCCTTGGCTATTATTTCTCGCAATAGCGGTCAAGCGTACGAAATTACCCAAAAGCATATCCCATTAAATCCCAGTGAAACAGCGAGAATACGAAGCGCCGGTGGATTTGTATCCAATGCCGGCCTGTTGAACGATCGGTTAGGCGTGTCTCGCAGTTTTGGCTACTTCAACTTGATTCCCGTCGTGAACGCGAACCCTTACATTTCACTGATCGAATTGACGGAGAATGACGAGTTTGTCATCATGGCCTCGCGTGGTTTGTGGGAGCGCATGTCGTATCAAACGGCGGTGGACATTGCACGTACCGAACGAGATGATTTGATGGCTGCAGCACAAAAACTTCGTGATTTCGCCCTGACGTATGGTGCCGACGACAATGTCATGGTCATGATCATCGGGGTCGGCGATCTCTTTGATAAACGTGATAAGCGGCTACGCAACTTGCGAGGCATCAATGTCAGTCGCGCAGGCAGTGGTTCGGACGGTAGTGGTATGACATTGGAAGAAGCGGCATTGCGACCAGGCAGTATAGTTGTAGGCAAAACCAAACGACGTGGCAAAGAAGAAGAACCAGGAGATTCGGTAAGCTTAAAAGCCAGAACTCGGAATAATTGGGCCCACATGCACTATGCACACAAAATGTATTCACGATTGTGTTAATTTTCTAGACGTTGGCACGTTTGCAACGAGAAGTGCCTCCACCGATCAATCAGGTGGCTCTTGTGTTTACGGATATCAAGAGTTCAACGTTACTGTGGGAAACCCAGCCAGAAGATATGCGATCGGCGATCAAGATTCATGACGCCGTCATGCGTCGTACATTACGTACTGTGGGCGGTTACGAAGTGAAAACGGAAGGAGATGCATTCATGGTGTGTTTCCAAAATATTACCAGTGCGTTACTTTGGTGTTTCACTGTCCAGCTGCAGCTACTGGAAGCAGATTGGCCCGCGGGTATTCTCGATACAGAAGAAGGCCGCGAGATTGAAAAGGACAGTGTCATCATTTATCGCGGATTATCGGTGCGTATGGGAATTCATTGGGGTACACCGGTATTTGAACGCAATCCTATCACGAACCGTATGGACTACTTTGGTCCGGTGGTGAACAAAGCGAGTCGTATCTGCAACGCGGCGGATGGTGGGCAGATTTGCGTGTCGTCGGATGTCATTGCAGCTCTACGCAATATCACGGGCCTGATTGTCAACGACAACGACGGTACATCGATGGATGAACTGGCAGCTTCGGTTGCGGCTTCCGGCAGTTATTCTGTGGGACGAGATATTCAGCAACTGAAACGACTTGGATTTCATGTGATGGAACTGGGCGAACGGCGCTTGAAAGGATTGGAAACACCGGAAATGTTGAGTTTGGTGTATCCGAAGCAGATTGCGGGACGTATGGAGTTGGATAAGAGCGCCATTATCAAGAATGCAGCTTTATTACCGGAAACGGAGCCGCCACGATTGACGGTCACTTCTGGGACACCTTCTCCTGCCTCGGAAATTGAAGAACCTCCGGAAGTGGGTGCTCCTTCGCCTACGAAACAAGTTGGCAAAGTCCAGCATCGTCCATCTATTACGCGATCTCCGGGATCAAACGGCGCTGGTCGCATCCTTGATCCGTCACTTGTTTGCGCGCTAAATACACTGGCGATTCGCTTGGAGCACATCACGAGCGGAAAGGCGGCGCCAAAATTGACAGCGCAGGCCATCGAAAACGGTGAGGTGGAATCGTGCTTTGTCGGTGCGATGCACCGTCACATCCAGTACGATGCTTCCGATGAAGAGCTCATGGCTTTGGTCGAGAACTTTGTCACCCGCATCGAGGTAGGTTGAAGACTGTTGAACCATTGCTCAACTTGCCACAAATATGGATAGGAAGCGGATGATCTAATCTTACTTTATTTTTCTTGTAGAATGCCGCCTCTTCGTTATATTTACAAAAAGTGGGACGATTTGCCAGCGTGCTGGAAAAACTCGGCGAAGCCATTGAAGTTGATTCTATGCACATCTTGCGCGCTTTGCAAATGTACTCTGAGGTGAGCGGATTGTCCACCAAGCCTTAATATGACATCTTTCTCTCTTCCTCCTTGTCCCTTGTTCCTTTCCTATTCATCTCCATCATTATTTCGTCAAATTTCCTTTCCATCCATCCGTCTCGCAGTAGACTTGTATGTGTGAGTTGTCGCACTATCAACCTGCAAAAAGCGTTTAATGCTCCTTCTTTTGTGTATAATTTTCTCATTCTCCCTTTGCGTGGCTGGCCCCAACGTAAATAAAGCATTGTATGATGTTTAGGTGGGACGATGATGGGCGTTGCCGAAACAATGGCAGTAAGATGTGGAACCCTGGTTCGTCCATGCTCGTGACACCAATCCCACCAATCAAATGAAACATCAACTTTATACGATAATTTGCGCTGCTTTTTTATTTTTTTATTCCCCGTGTTCAGGTTTTATCACTTCAACCTTCATTATTGCGCCGAGACAAGTTCCGTCGATTGCTCTCTTTCCGCTTCCTTATTTCTTTTCTCTCTTATTACCATGACAGATAG
The DNA here is from genome assembly GCF_025331425.1 of Radiomyces spectabilis. Lineage (NCBI taxonomy): Eukaryota > Fungi > Mucoromycota > Mucoromycetes > Mucorales > Radiomycetaceae > Radiomyces > Radiomyces spectabilis. Next base: position 773,413 of record NW_026251936.1, on the reverse strand, counting down.
CAATAGTCCAGTCAAGGACGAGACTTCCGTTTCACGTCCCGAATCACCTATACCAAGCCCTGCTTCTCATGCCAAAGACCATGATGAGGAACCCAAATCTCCTGTCGAAGAAGAACAAGTTCAAGAAACCTTCACCGATGCCGTCGACGAAGGAGAAAGTCAAGACGGAACCGAGTTGTCGCAGGTGATATGTGCACTTCAGGGTTCCGTCGCTGCAAGTGAAGCAAAAAATGAAACTAAACGCGATAAGGAAACCGCCCCGGAAACCAGCGAACCTTCAACTGCGGCCAACGATCAGGAGGAAACCAATGAGGTGGCTGTCATTGCAGTGGAACAAGACGATGAAACCGCCGTCGAGCCTACACCTACACCTACACCTACATCGGTTAAAGAACAACAGCAACAACCGGAGGAGAAAGAAGAAGAAAAAGACGGTCAAAAGACAAAGGAGTCACCGGCGGCGGTGGCAGAAACGGAGGTTCCGCTTTCGGCTACGAGTGAGCCTACAACGCCCAAACCGGAATCTCGAAAGATAGAGGGATTAACTGTGATGGTTGGAACCGAAGCGATACGTAAATCGATTGAAGTGCCTGCTGGAAAGAATATGGCCGACTATGTCACGCCACCCACACCAGGTTTGGCCCCACCTCGTGAGAATAGTGAAGAACATCAAGATGCAACAGACGACAACGAATATTCCAAATCCAGTTCCTTCACCATGGCCAATATCGATCTCAAAAATGTTGGACCCAACACTCTGAATCCTCGAGATCAGGAAAAAGCAGGTAATCTATGGGCATCAGTGAAGGGATAAGCGGCTCGGCTGTGCCGGATCATCGACTGACCTTAATTTTTCCTGAACAAGATGAGGAGATGCTGCGGGGTATGAATTTATTCTTCAATAACAAATTCTCCAAGGCGAAAGCCGTGTTTGAGACCCATGCAAAAGAGTAAGTTGAAAGGGAAGAACGGGAAGGATGGCAGCTCGGTTCTTGGACTGATCACGTGAATGGTGCAATCTAGGGATCCACTCTACGCTTTAGGTTTAGGCTCCATGGCCTTCATTAAAGGTAAGCATCTGATAAAAAAGAGTGCCCAAATAAAAGAAGTGGCCGTGATCATTAATGCATTAAACTTTTTCTTTTGGTTTCTAGCTATCACAGTAAGCGCGCATTAAATTCAATGAATACAGTATCAGTAATAATACTAACTCGCTTGATTCCGCAGTCTTCCGACAGTGGCGACGCAGACATCGCGATAGCGTCACTCTTGGAAACCTATCGATTTGCTGGGGCACAGATCGATGCAGCATCAGCAAAGAAGCCGCTCAAGGATACCGTATCGCATTACATTACTAATTTGATGGGCAATAACCCTACCAACCTACCAACAAACACCAGTCCACTCAATCAACAAGAACTGAACAAATTGAACAGCTTCCTTCCCAACGGCGCTTTGCGTGCGCACGTCATTAAAGCCGAGTGCAGTTTATTGATGGCAATTATTCACCTCAACAAAGAAACCGTCGCCGGCTATCTCAAATGTGGATTAAACCTTCGTCGAGGTAAGATTTATCTCTGTGATTGGAGGCGATCAGGTTCTTTTTCCTCACACCACCTTTTTTCTTTTTAGCCTACAACAGTTACAGTCTGGTATGGCAAGAGTATAAACGCATGGGACAAGACTTCCATACGCACTTGGATCAGGACACTATATCAGCTATTCAGTTTGGGTAAGAAGCATCAGGTGCAAGATGTGAATAAGTTGCAGAAAGTGGTTGACCTAATCGCTTTTTAAATAGTATTGGCTCGGTTCATTTGTTGTTATCTTCCTTACCACCCAAGATCCTCAAAGTCGTGTCTGCGTTTGGCTGGAATGCTGATCGTCACCTCGGTTTTGCTTTGCTGAAACTATGCTTGGAAGGCAAACGTATCCGGTCGCCCCTGGCTTCGATCACGTAGGATGGCATTGAATCATTATAATTGGTTATCTGAAATTACTCACTTTTGCATGTCATGTAGTCTCCTTTCTTACTATGTCATTTTGACATCTTATGCGCCTCAAATCCTGACCCGTGAATTAATTCAACCTGCGATTGAATGTCTGCTTGATGCTCAGCAAAGCTATCCCAATTCGGCCTTTTTCCTGTACTTTGCTGGTCGAGTATCTCGTCTGGCCAAAAATCTGTCGCTGTCAACCCAATCATTCATGTATACTTACGAAGTGAGCCAAGGCGAATGGGCGGAAGGTACCATGGGGCAGCTGGCTACGTACGAGATTGCATTCAACTGTGCCATGGGACTCGATTGGGCTAGTGCGGCTGTCAAAGTATTGGAACTACAAGATAAGCAGCACAGTTCGCCCGCATTTTTGAAGTATGTCTATGGTGCGTGCATGGAAATGCTGGGAAACCGCACCGAAGCCATTCTTGCATTTGCGGAAGCCTCCCAATTGATCGATAAAAAGAAGAAGACCGAGCTGGAGCAATATGTAGCTCATCGCATTGAATTTTTCGAACAGAGCGGATACCAAGATTTAGGATTCTCGCTTCCTGCGCTCGAGATTCTGTTTATGTGGAACATGTTCCCGAACATGACAGAGAATGCATTGGAGCGATGCCTTGAACACATCGACACGACCCTGGAATCGATCTATGAACGGGAAAAACAGGAATACGAAGTGCGCATTTTCGAGTTGGCTCCCGGCACCCCGACACCAGACTATTTCGAACAACGCGGATGCTTGCTCCTCATGAAATCATCGGTATTGAACTCGCTTGGCCGAGAACGGGAATCAATTGTCCATTTGAACTGGATCATCGATCACCGAGAATGCATGAAAACATCTAAATGGATTCTACCCTTCACTTACTGGTATGGCTATTGCTGACTTTAGGTATGGCATGTCTATGTGCTGACCCATATTCCTCTTTCTGAATTACAGGGAATCGGGTATTACGTCCTGGAAAATGGAGGAATTCCAACGTGCTAGAGCCCTATGGGAAACGGCACTGTCCTATTCCAGCTATGATTTTGAATATCGATTAGCTATTGTAAGTACAATGATACAGGAACTGTGTTTGGCTTGAGGTAAAATAGTTATTCATGTTGATGGTACAATAGCGACTGAATCTTGCAATTACTCATGCTGTCGAGCTTGGCATTCCTGGGCCCACTCCTCCAAAAGCCGAAAAGGGGCCGACCACCAATGGACGTAAAAGAATGTCGATTGTGAGCAAGGTCAACGGCACGGTACAAACATAAATAACTTTCAAGTGCTCTATTCTTTTCTTTTTCTATTACTATGTATACTATTTTGTATTTGTATTTCGTATATTGTAAGATATTCTTGTTGCCTGCTAGACTGGGGTAAAAATGTTTGGCCCAAAACTTTGCCTGACTTTTGGATACACAAACATCAATTTTTTAAGATTCATATCCGAGTCATGGCTTTTTCTGGTCAATATTCTTATGAGCTATTATAACGAAGCAAAATTTCAGTTTGCATCTCGTCCATCGAATCCCTACGGTCCTTGCACCTCAGTGCTGTAACGTCACTTATCTGTTACTAAATTACAGTAGCAATGCCGCCTTGATCGTTCAAACAAATTTTTACCAGTGCGTCAAATGACAGATGAGCTTTTCCGAGAAAAGCTACACCGCATGATGATTGTAAAACCAAAAATAAACAAAAAGACAGACTTGTACGTTCATCACTCAACCTTCGGCAGGAAAGTCATGTTGATCAATTTCTAAATGATACTTGCTATGTTTCTATATGATATTATGATGATTTCTTTCTTTGGTCAAGTCTGCTCGGACATGTATACGCCGTCATATGTCTTCGTCTTCGGATATGATGTGGTCGCCAAGCACCCGCGGTGCCGCTTTCAACAGTCGTGAGCCGAGAACCCGAATGAATTTGGCAGCTTGCTCAGACAAAGTTGTTGGTATGAGGGCCATCGAAGCTGGTGTAGCTAAACAGCAACAGTGTCTTTTCTTCTTTCGGCTTTCCTGTTCATTTTCAAAATATCATAAAAAAAGCAAGATTGATTTACTTTCTTATATTGTGATCCTGATGACATAATAAACAATGCCGAACGTGTTATGTTTTACAGCATTAGAGGATATTCTCCACAAGATAGTATGCAATCCGTGATTGTCGTAGTGATCGATGTAAATCGTTGTCTTGGTAGTCCTGATCAGAGTATAATCCAAGTGCGGTATCTTTTGTAGCGAATGAATTTTTTTTAATATGCATACCGATGTGGAATGGGTTCGTTCTGCATGCATGGTCGAACTCACTGTGTTACACCTCGGAAGATCGGCTTCAATTATTTTGATTTGCTTTTGCAATAATACTGGTACACCTGTTTCTGTGTGGATTTTACTCCGGCTGCGAAATGTCGGAGGCCTGAATGCTGGTGAAAGATCGTGGGGTTCACGGTTACATCTCCATGGAAATGCAAGGTCATCCTTGTAACACAATGAGACCAAAATTTTTTAGATGTCTTTGGGTCCTGACAAATTTTTCACCAATGACGACTTTGGCGGTTCTGTTGAGAGCATGGCAAACAATAACGCGACGATGTAACAAATATTTCTCGGCATCGGATAATAACCGGGTGATGCCCGAATGCCGAGATGCCCTGTAACTAATGTGACTTTCGGGGCTTGTATCATGGAACCGCTAGACTGTTCCAAGTCACGATATTACCTTGGCATGCAACCTAGCAATACCCTGAAAAAATGGCATTGACTGAGGGACACCGGCGGTGCGTTTGCCTGGACAACGACCGCTTCCAAATTTTCCATTCAATCCCTGAAAAATTTAAGCTATTTTTAGGCCTGAAAAAAAAATTCCTCAATTAACCGGAGCGGTGACGACATGAAGCCTAACAGAATTGACGTGCTTGCATCAGCAAACTACTGTTTTTTCCCATCTCGAAGGCAGGATATCTTTGTTATCTAATCTACTTTCATATACTAAATCATTCAGATTCGAAACCAGAAACGAGTAAATTTTTCATTTCAACCTGAAGCGGAGATTCTCCCTTCTTTCATTTCTTTGGTTTTGTGGGGCCAATACAGGCGGAGTTGCGGTGTGGAATGAGCGTTATTCAAGGTCGACGAAAACAGCCAAGTACTTTATGTCAGTCCCCGCTCTTGTGCAATGCCCGTGAACAAGCTGTTATGTCAGTGGAATAAAGTGAAAAGCAAAGAAAAGTTGATGATTTCATAAAATAATAGTTTCATCAGAGTTTATAAAAGGGATGATGACCCTGACAAAGTAAAATGAATAAATAAGATAGGTCTATTGATACGATCATGATGGAGGATTTTAGTTTGGGGACAAAGAAGAAAAATGGCATACAGGTTAGAAATTAAGGGTGACGAGATGAATCAATAGTATTAAAACTTCTATAAATGATTATAAATATTGCAAGCATATGTACATGTGGGAGAAAGAATGTAGGATGAATGGTGGTGAACATGGCAACCATGTTCCAATTATGCGTGGGTAATTCAGTACGCTGCGTCGGTTTTGGTGGGCGCTGTGGAAGATGGTGCGTAAAAGTAAAAGGCATCGATGGCTTCATCGGATTCATCGCTCAGATACCGTTGAATATGCGACAACGAATCATCGTCATAGGGTAGTTCCTCGTTTTTCCATTTGCATTTGTTGCACTCGTATCGCACACGCATGTTGTTGGCAATCCGTTTATTGAGCAGGATGAGTTGTTTCTCCGATCTCATTAACTGCACCGATGCTTCACTCTTGCACTTTGGGCAAGGATGGCTGGCATGCTCAAGCGAAATCTTCTTGCCAGAGTTGCTTACTAAAAAGAATGAAAAGGATGTCCTATGTTAGCATGCTTTCTACTTTCAATGCCTTCCTTTCCCATTTGTATTCCTTTACTCTTTCATCGACACTGTACCTAGAACAAAAGAGCCGGTCATGATATTTTTTAAAGTCGATCAGATAGGTAGGTACAAAGAAACTCGGAGGATTAAAAAAGAAAGCAGATACACCGAGTTTTTAATATAGTAGAGCAAAAGAAAGAACCAAAAAGCGGAGAAGGCGGGCATTAATAAAGTGAGGACCGCTTTTATAACTGCGTGAAGTGGGAGCCACGTTGCTTGGAGTAGGTCATCGGTTTAATGTCGTGTAACAACCAAAAAAGCTTGCCCTCTCCAAGTAAAATGAGCTCAGCCCTTGTGATACTCACTACCTTTCGAAGAATTTTTTACCATTCCCATGACGTATCGTCTCACCCAAAGCACGAAACTTTACACTCATTCATTACAATCGTTTGTACATTACCCATGTAATGATAACATAACTCGTATTTCTTTATTTCACTGAACTGCGGTTCCCCTGACATGGGAAAATTAGAAAATGATTGTGCATATCTTTGGGCCAATCTCGACCAGTCAAAACGAAGAAGGATGAGCTTTACTAAAAATATACGGTACTTGATGGGCTGCAAATGCCTGCATCGCGCCAAAAATGGGCCATCCTTTCACGCAGTCTCTGGTTCTCCCTGTTCACACGTTGCCAAAAGTCATCATGTCAAAAAAAAAAAAAAAAAGTTGGATCATGCGCAGCCAACGGAATGAGGTGACCTGTAAAATGATATCGCAATATAATGCAGCCAATCAAATCAGCGCGCTGTTTTTCTGTTCATTCTCACGTCGATCAACATCAAGCGATCCAATACATTATCTCACACATGGCATGAATAGAGTCTAACAAGATCAACCTGAAGAATATTGATTGTTCCTCCTCGCATCATCAAGACGTACGATGATTCATTACAACCATCGAGACACCGTTTGAGGCGGATCATGGTCATATTAAAAAATAGTGTAAACGGCTCAATCGATCGATTCGTCAGCAGAGGCAATAAAACAGAAGACACCATGCTTGCGGTGAAATACGTAATGATGTTGCTGTAGCGCATGTGGATAGGCTGAACAATGCTATAAGTAAAGTACGGCACAAAGAAATGAACGAATCATGTCCTAGTTCTTAGATCGAATGGTTTGCCTTTCTAAACCTTAATGAGTCAATATATCTAGTTTATTGGTTATCTTGTTTGTCTGCTTCTGGCGATGATGCCCGCAATTTCTCCGCTCGCTCCTTGGCGGCTTCTTTTCGTTGTCGCTCATCTTGACTAATCTCCGGCAGCCATTCCATGAGGTTGCCCATTTGTTCCACGCCTTGCTCATCCACGACAATTTTGCGGATGCCTTCTCCTTTTTCTTTCACGAGATCCTCAATCGTTGTTTTGCCATCACGGAACCAGCCTAGATTATCGGCAATCAAGTGTCGGTTTTTGCAACCGGGACATTGAATCAAGACGACGCCACGTGTGTATGCGATTTTGGACATGACATGGTGTGATCGCTCTTCGCATACTTTGCATGTGAACCCAATGAGCATCTGGTGCTTGGGATGAATAGGGTCTTGCTCATCTGGTTCTTCATCTGCTGCGGGTACTTTATGCTCTTCTTTGACAAAACTGGCGTGGTGAAAGAGTGACTGCTGCGCCGCCCAACGTTGGGTAAAGCAAAGCGGCATGGGACGATACGGCCGCAATAAACTTGTCCATGGCGCTGCCACCGCGACTCGGTGAGACATTGAAAGTCGTGGCCGTAGGCCTGGATGCTTGACGGTATGGAAAACGGCTCTTCTTAGCAACTGCATTACTAGGGTCAACTACGAAGCGCACTTTGGGTCCAAGCCCTCGTGCCAGGTCAAGTGGCGGCGGAGTGTGACTTGCGACAGCACCTTGCTGTGTTCGGAGCAAATTGTGCAAGACATTTTTTACTCTGCTGAGCTGAGGAGCAATTGCTATCAGTCCAGTGAACCCGATCATTCAGCACTTATGAAGCCTATCATATGGTGTAAAGTAAGAAAAAAGAGAGAAAAATTTTCATAGACTTGTTTCTCGAAATTTACTGTTTCCATTGTAAGAATGCATATTGGGGGATTTGATACTTTATAAAAGAAAGCTTCATTACTGTATACATAGAATAGAACGTCAGCAAAGTATAAAAATGAGGTTTCAATAACGGGAAAAAAGTCTAGGCTGCAAATCCACGGCTACCATGACTACGCCAATCGTTCATATTTTGTAACGTGTTGTATCGCAAATAACTGCGTTACCCGCATTCACTTGCATATAATGTTGCGAAATTCGGGGGTAGACTGCAGTGCTTCCCGCAATAAGAATTTATGGATTTGATTTGTCATCAATGGGGTCATTTCAACAAAGACGCCACTAAAAAAGGGGGGGGGTGTATCAGTGCCTGTCGATCAACGCACGTTTTGCAAGTTCGACGGTTCGATCGATCGCTCGTTCGCTAAAATGTCTATCGTGCAGTTTGTTTTTTTGATCGGCTCCAGGCTTTCCACTCTGCAGACAATCCTTGCATCCAAATTCGTTGATATGCCGCAGCGACAAGATAATCTTGATTCCAAAAATGGGCAGCATGATCCACGTCAAAAGAAGAATTTACTGCCTACTGTATCGAAGAAAGAACACACTTCTGTATGACAATACATCAAGAACCCCGAAACATGCAACCCCAAGCATGGGCGGAAATACAAAAAAAAAAAAAATCAGCACGGCACCCGTCGGCATTCCGTGAAACCCGACGGTTATCGCGTATCAGTTCCGTGAACCGTTGTCGTGGTTCAAACTCGGTTTTTTCCTTGTAAAGGGAGAACGGAAAAAAAGTTTACGTGTTGTGCTGTATGTTGTAAAAAAGCAAAAAAAAAAAAAAAAAAAAAAAAAGCCAGATCTCGATAAGGTTAACCTGCCATGGTAGCTTATTCACGACACAGACGCTTATAGATACTCGTCATACGAGTTGGCAACATGATTGTTTACATGTTGGCCATCCTTCATCGTGGAAAAGGAAGGGGGCAGATGATCACGAAAAAAAAATACCGGATGCATCGCGTATCATAACGAATGGTTAACTGTGATTGGACCGTATTACACGCATTCGTATGTGATCTGGCATGCATGTGGCTCAACAACAGGTCATAATTCATTCAAGAAATTCTCATTTGATAATAAGCGATAAAGATTAGGGTTACTAAAGTTTACCTTTTCAAGCCCTTTGTCAAACCGTTCAATAAAGTTACAGTTTCTGGCCCCAGTGAGTACAACCGTGGAGGGAAATTCAAGGGCAGACTGGAGATTCTATTATCATTCCAAACTGTCGTCCAGGTTTTCCATTGGTCTCCATGCCAAAATACGGTTGCATCCGACGCAGCCGTTGGTTTGCCGCGTGGTATAAAAAAAAAAGAAAAATACGGATGATTTGGCTTCGTCTGAGTTGGGGTGCATGTTTTTTGGGATTTTTTTCCTATTTGGGAGAGCTGCATCGGAAAGTGAAGAGCCAGGCATTTGAGTCACTTTGGAGTTTCATCATTGCAACAATGGATGTTTCCATTTTACAGCTTGTTACACGAAAAGATAAGCAACTCCTATTCCCGATGATCGCGTTTTACAGTAATTCTTTGTTTAAGCTTGGGAGTGTGCAACTTGCCAAAACCCATTCAAGCATCAAGATCCGTCCTGCTTTAGGAAATTCGGTGTGGCGTTCCCTTTTTACTCAGTGGGAAAAAAAGGGGGCAAGAAACAGGGCGGAAAAAAAAAGAGTCATTTCAAAAAAATAAAAACGCACATTTCGCATCAGTGTTCCGGTACAACATCCCCAAATAGGCATATTTCCATTTTTGTTCAGATCTACTCGGCAACCGCATTTGGTAGTTTAATAAAATAGGATAGATGTACCACTACAGCTTGTGTTCAACGTTGCTTGCCACATACATTGGGGTAATTATTTTTTTTTTGCGAGCAAAAAAAAAAAAAAAAAGAAAAAAAAGGGTTCTATATACATAAGATAATAAGTTTACATCAACAACAAAAGATCAGAAGAGAAATGAAAGGAGTGAAAGAGGGGCGGAATCGACGCAGGGTATAACAAAGGAAGAAGAAAAAAAAAGCATAATATGAATACAACAACTAGATATGTATAAGAAAGGATATTAGAAAAAACAAAGAAATAGTGGGGCATAGGAGCTTATTTGGAGGCAGCACTGCTGCATCCATTATCGACTTTGAGATGTCGGTTGAGGGCGTCCATACGAGCAAAGGTCTTGTTGCAGATAGTGCATCGGTGAGGCTTGATCCCCCAGTGAAGTTTTTCATGTCGGTTACGATCGTGTTGACGTGCGAATTTACGACCACATTCTGAGCAAGCAAAGGGACGATCCGAAGTGTGAGTACGCATATGTGATGTGAGGTTATAAGAACGCGTGAATGATTTTCCACAGCCCGGATATTGACACTGATGGGTTCCCGAATTGCTGCGTGCGCGGCGGTCACTGTTGCTGCGACGCACCGATTTAGTGGTATAACCAGCCGGGACTTGTCCATCCGATGCCACAGTATACTTTGGAGGTTCAGAGACACGGCGAGGACGACGTTGTTTTGGCTGCGCCATCTCGGGGCTTAATAAAGGCATCTCGGGACTGTCATAGTATTGCAATTCGGGAGATGGGGTATAGACGGAATGAGCTTCGAACCAAAGATCGGAAGTCTGGGTAGGTGATCCGGCGGGAGTCCAGCTGAGCCAATCCACTGGACCACAGAGTTCCGTATTGGGTTGCAGTTGCAATGCCTGATCCTGGGATTGAAATGAAGATTGGATATCATATGCTGGCGAGAGCTGGTAATAGGGAATCTGTTGTTGCTGCTGCTGCTGCTGCTGCTGTTGTTGTTGTTGTGGTTGATGACAAGAATGAGTGGATGGTTGATCGAAAGGTTGTCCATGGTTGGAAAGGAAGGAGCCGAAGAACATCAACTCCGATGCAAAGTTTTCTTGCTGGATCGGGGTCGGCTCAGTCACGGAAATACAAGGTTGGATGTTTTCAAGATTTAAGCTGGGAGCAGGAGCATAAGTTGGAGGGTGATCGATTTGAAGACGAGACACGGCCTGGGACAAATCGCCACAGGATGGTGTGTATGCATGATAATAAGACATGTCGGCAATGGGGGCCATTAGAGGTAATGATGACAACGGAAGGTTTATATTGGATTGAACGCATGGTACATGATTGACATCGGGATTAAACATAAACGTATCATCAATACAGAGCGAATTGGATACAATGTCTTCCGAGCTAGGTTGCTGCGACAGCGTTGGAGTGGATAAATCATCTTGAAACATGCAATCAGGCACAATTGGATCAAGCGAGGGCAAATTGGCAAGCCAAGCCGACGATTCAAAGAAAAGAGGTTTTTGCTCAAAGGTCATGGTGGAGGATCAATAAAAAGATAAGCAGGTGCACAAACAGGGTAAAAAGAATAATAGAGAAGAGAGACGTAAAATAAAAATAAAAAAGATGCAAGGAAATAAAACAGATAAACTTGATGTAGAAAGATCCAAAGTGAACCTGTTTGTTCTCGGTTTTTATATATCGGCGGTTTAACCTCTATGGCAAGATTATTTATAGTCCCAGCCATCTGTTGTTAAGTTACACCTGTGGCTGTTGGACTGCATGTGATGAACCTTGTCCCACGTTCCTAGACTTGATGTGTCAGTTCAAGATGAGCAAACATCTCCCTTGCTGCTAAAAATAACGCTTTGCAGCACGAAAAAAAAAAAAAAAAAGAAAAAAAAACTGATGCCGGAATTACGCCATTCTGCCTGGTCTCTCCTTATTATGCTGCTGCGTATATCAGCCACAGTCACCCTCTGCTCAATTTTTTTTATTCGTCTGTGATCACTCGTTTCGGTTCCCGATAGTGAAAAGAAAGCAAAAGAAGGAAATGATAAGAGCAAGGTGTCGTTAGAGCCCAAGGATTGAACTCTATATACTGCAATTGCAAAAAATGCAAAAAAAAAGACCATGATCACGGTCAAAGAGAAAGGTAGTTGGATTGTATATTTTGTGCTGTGGAGAGAGAGATCTATTTTTTTAAGCGCGGTATTAGAGAACAGGGTTGCTCAGCGCCTCCATGCGCCACTCTTTTTTTGTTATCTGCGGGATTAAGCGAAGCGGATTGAAAAAAACGAGGGCCATTCGTGTGACTGTGACCCTCGTTTCTTTTTTTGATCAAACAGGATCGCCCTCGTTTTGGCTAGGTAAGAAAATCCATAACGACCCGCTACGATATCGTTTCACGACCATCCGTTTTTGTTACATATTGATATCATCAAAGTATGAACTAGGCTGCAATTAAAAAAAAAAGACAACGCAAGAATGGCCAATGGTGAGTGATCGAGTGACCCCATCCATTTTGCCTTGAAATTGTCCAATAAGAATCCCGCATTCATAAATTACCTTTTCCTCTTTTTTCGGACCGTCTTTGTTATTTTTTTTTCTGCAGCCAAAAAGTGATCATGCCGTTCGTTGCATTAACCACACTGCATATGGATTATTAAGCATGGGGTATTTTTTCTGCCAATTTCGATTAGCGCATCTTGCAGAACCAGGGACATAGCAAGACCGCAGCAATGCACGGTGGTTTCCCTCCACTTGTAGCCGTATTTTTTTTATCGGCTTGGCATGCAATGCTAAAAATACTCGACAGCTCTTTTTTATTTTATTGTTTTTTTCGGAAAATGAGTATACCCGTCATTTTTTAATTTCTCCTGTTGTTTGTTCATGGCAAGACCTAGCGAGTTTCGAATCCCGATAATGTAGTGCTGGTTGTAACAAAATAAACGCGGGCTCCTACCAACATGGGGAGATTCCTTGTAATTAATGTATTACATAACAATACGTAAGCAAAAACTAAAGTTGGAAACGGATGAAATAGTGTTATTTTCTTTCTGACATTGGTCGTTACTGTTCCTTTGTTGGGGCTCCTATCTACGACTTGGCATAGATAAAAAAAAAAGCTCAAAATAGTGGTGGCCTCCCCTCTGTATTACTAATCAATCACCCAAGCCTAATATGGTTTTGAAATATGCGATATTTTTGAGACCAGGTTTGCCGGAATGATCGCCGGAATCATCGATGGCTTTTCATATTGGCAGAAATGGAGATATGCATGATACGTCATTTGCTTCATCACTCCAGTACAGTGCCCTGGCAAAAAAATATGTAATCCCGATAAATTTTGGTTGACTTCCCTAATGTCTTTTTCATCTTTCAGTTCATTTTTCTCGGGAAATAAAGAAATGATAGTCAAATAAATTGCAAGGAAGCAAAAATCATGACTTGGTCCTTTATTGGCGGGGAGTGCGGGGGGTTCTTGTCATATTACCTTGGCCTGCGTAATCCTGATGGGGAAATGCGCTGAAACTGACGTGTTGTTCATCAAAAAGAATAGGCCATCTTCATTAGGATGACTTCTATTTTCAATAAAGTGTATAATACGAGTTAAAAGATAGTTTAATGAGCCATGCATAATGTCTGTACCAAAGTTATGTGCACCTGTGTATCCGACCAGCCAATATATGAACACTTGAGAATAAAGATCTCTCTCTGACAGCATCTGAGACATACTTCATGCAGCTATTCCATGCGATGAGGCCCCACTCTCTTATCAAAGGATAAATATGACGTGAGGCAATGAGAAAAGACACATGGCGTCTTTTTCCTGCTTCATTATTGGAGAATAAAGGTTTTAGCTACAGTACAAGGGATCGCCTTTTTTTTTTCATGTCTATAAAGACGACGCATCTTCCACCCATTTCTTTTTTTGTGAAAGGTAATGTATTTGTGCTCAAGTGCCCTTTCTTATTTGAACTTTATGCCGAATCACTCACTCGCTTCCTTTTTGTGCTTCTACTGTGTAGTTTAAAATACTGACGAACAAAGCCCATGCCTTGGTGGTGTGCGGTGGCGGCTCCCGCAATGCGGTGAAAACAGTTTTTTGTAAGTAAAAACAAAAGAAGAGTAAGCGTGGCTTGTCTAATGCATCCATCTTTTTTTTTGTATGTCGTTGTCCTTTGGTTTTCTTTCTTTTTTGATACCTTAAAACAACATTACCTTGCCTATTTTCAAAATTTCTGATTTGTAAAATTTTTACCCAGATTTTTTCAATTAAACTGTACAATCAAGCAGTATCAGCCCTACCATCATTTCACGGCACAATTTTGTCCGAATATTGCAACAAAATTACATTGACCAAAAAGGAGAAATACAAATGAAAATGCATCATGATCCGAACTTGCAAAAAAGAAAAAAAAAGGTTCCACCTCTATTCGTATCGTTCATTGGCTATTTGATATAATCTCTTCCGTTACCCCAAGATCGCCTTGCAGAAAAAACGCTATTTTAGCAATTCAGTCTATTAATAATTCAATACTGAGTCCCTGAAAATTGTTCACAACCAAACATAAGAAAACTTTCAACCGACATATGCATGGACTCTCGGACTTCAAACGTACAGTTTACAGTTAAGCCGCAGCAATGCATGGTGTATATTCACTCCATCTGAAGGTTACCTTTACCCTCTTTTTATGTTTCGCTCAATGCGGACATGCTAAAAATACTCGGCAGAAAATGTATCGTTATACTTTGGTTTAACTTGTAAAAATAGTCCCTATTTGAGTGTCATCCTCTTTCCTTTGATATAACCTATCGGGGAACCCGCGCCACTGCGACAATGCAAATGCTGGTCGTCCCTGATAAAACTTCTTATTTTCATCCATACATTTAATTCTATAGCTAAGCAAGTACAACCAACGATGTAAACACTGTTCAATCTCCTTTTTCGCCATACTTGTTGATGACTTGACTATTATTTTTTGTGCCTGGGCAAAGGGAATCCTTGGGTCAATTTTTTTGAAAGTCACCCAGTAGATAACATGATTGGTCCAAAAACTCCGCGTATGGATGGTAATCCTTGTTCTTTTCCAGCCAAAAAAAAAAAAGGTGAACTTCAAACGCTTTTCCAAAACCCCATTCTGCACTTTTCCCATTTCGAATAGACGCCGTGCTTGACAAACACTCGTATACCCTCCACTGCTTCGACGCATTTCACAGACTTACGCCTTTTCACTTTCTCTCACTTTGCAACAAGGCTAAAAAAAGATGGCACTTGTTGCTATGTTAAATAGCCAGGAAATCCTGACAAGAATATTTATCGAGCTCAAGTCAAAGTAAGCCCGACCTCTCGGCTCACGTTACGTTCCATCGTGACATTCTAACCATTCTCTTTTCACCAGGCATGAAGACAAACGACAGAAAGCCGCGGAAGAATTACGTGAAATGGTAACTCACTTTTCTGTTCCAAACCGACCGCATGCTCACCTCCTCAATTTTTTGTTGTCCTTATTTTTTGCATTGCCTTTAACCGTTGACTCTCCCTTTTTCTCTTTTGCTTCAATGCCGCCATAGGCTGCTTCCGCTTCAAGGGAGTTGTCCGACGAAGTTCTTGTACGCTTCATTAACGACATTAACAAACGCATTTCCGAGTTGACCCACGGCAACGACAACAATGAAAAATTAGGCGCCATCATAGCTATAGGTGCGTTGAACTCATCTATATTCCATGGAAATTCAGAATTTGAAGGAAAAGGAAGGATCGTTTTTATCTTATGAGCATGATTCTTTTTTTCTTTTGGTAGATCGATTGATTGACTTGGAATCCGAAGGCAATGCGAACCGATTTTACAACTATCTTCGACACATGCTTCCGTACAACGATCCACAAGTCATGACACCCGCGGCACGTGCGATGGGTCGTTTAGCTGTTAGTTCTTCTACCGTCACGGCCGATATCGTCGATACACAAGTCGAGCATGCATTAGAATGGTTACAAGACGATCGCAGTCGACTCGCTGCCGTCCTTGTTTTACGCGAACTCGCTGTGAATGCGCCTACTTTGATTTACGCTTACGTTCCTCGCATCCTTGACTTGATCTGGCTCGCATTACGTGATTCTAGACACCTTATCCGCGAAAACGCCGCCGACTGTTTAAGTCAATGTTTGGAAATCGTTCAACAACGTGAAACGCCCATGCGCAAAACTTGGTACAGTCGTATATGGGACGAAGTCAATCGCGGTCTTCGTTCCACCAGTGTGGATTCTATTCATGGTAGCTTGCTCGCCATGAGAGAACTTTTGCTACATGCTGGCATGGTAATATTCTTTTTCTCATACTTTGGGGGTGATCTTCATGCAAGAAACAACTGTGGATGCTGACAACCTTTTTTTTCTCCTTAGTTTATGACCGATATGTATAAAGATGTATGCAATATCACGCTTCGCCTCAAAGACGCTCGCGATGGGTTAATACGACGTACCGTGGTCTCCATCATTCCTACTTTGGCCAGTTATGATCCTGCTACGTTTGCTGAGCATTATCTACATAAATCAATGAGCCA
Organism: Radiomyces spectabilis; assembly: GCF_025331425.1. NCBI lineage: Eukaryota > Fungi > Mucoromycota > Mucoromycetes > Mucorales > Radiomycetaceae > Radiomyces > Radiomyces spectabilis. Next base: position 757,045 of record NW_026251936.1, on the reverse strand, counting down.
TTTGTTGAACCTTTTACGGAAAGACCGAGATAAACGAGATGGTAAGTGGAGTATTTACATTTGCTTTTGGAGCGAAAGTATCATGATCATGGCGTCGCTGATGGCACTATGTTTTATTAGCTTTCGTAACGATCGGCGAAGTGGCCATTCAGGTCAAAAGCAATATGGGTCCTTATCTAGACGCTACATTGACCTGCATCAAAGAAGTTTTGTCACTTCGAGGGTAAGAGAAAGCAAGACAGGAGAGAGAGCGGGCACTGGTACTAATGGATGGGTTACGATAGACGGCAACGCAAAGAGATTGAAACCGCAGCGTTTATGTGTATAAGCATGTTGGCAACAGCCGTCGGTCAGGCATTGACCAAGTATGTCAACGATTTGCTGGATCTCATGTTCAGTGGAGGACTCTCGGAGCCATTGGTGACGGCATTGAGCAACATTGCCGAGCGTATTAAACCTCTATCACCTGTGATTCAAGGTAATGGTCTTTTTGAGAGCGTGGGAATTTTGTGATATTCATCCTTCATCTCGTTGCTTAGATCGGTTACTCAATGTCATTTCCATTACTTTGAGCGGTCAATCTTACAAACAACCTGGCGCTCCCACGAGTCGCAATCTCATTCAGGGCGTCGACCGACCTCGCGAAGCAGGGATGGTGGATGCCAAAGATAACGATATCATCGTGCTTGCACTCACGACGCTCGGATCGTTTGATTTTTCCAATCATGTACTCAACGAATTCGTACGAGATTGCATTGTGAATTACTTGGATGATGATTTACCAGAGATACGTAAAGCGGCCGCGGTTACTTGCTGTCAACTATTCATTCGAGATCCTATCTGTAACCAAACCAGTGCCCACGCCATTAAAGTCGTGGGCGAAGTCTTGGAGAAGCTTTTAACCGTCGGAATTGCCGACCCGGATGCCGCCATCCGAGAAACTGTGCTTTCCTCCCTGGATCCGAAATTCGATCGACATTTGGCACAAGCCGACAATGTACGATCCTTATTCATCGCTCTCAATGATGAAGTCTTTGCTATCCGAGAAATTGCCATTACCATTATCGGTCGATTGACCACCTATAACCCGGCTTACGTCATGCCGTCCCTTCGAAAGACGTTGATTCAGCTCTTGACCGAACTGGAGTACTCCGTTATTAGTCGGCAAAAAGAAGAATCGGCACGACTCGTAGCTCTGCTCGTGGGCGCCGCTCAACGTCTAACGAAACCTTACATTGAACCTGTTCTCAAAGTGCTTTTACCAAAAGCCCGCGATCCGTCACCTGGCGTGGTATCGGCCGTCTTGGGAGCTTTGGGTGAACTGGCCGCAGTCAGTGGGGAGGATATGGTGCCTCATTTGGACGAATTGATGTTGTTGATCATGGAGACCTTGCAAGATCAGAGTTCCAGTGCCAAACGAGATGCCGCGCTGAAAACGTTGGGTCAACTCGCCAGCAATACCGGTTTTGTCATTGAGCCTTATACCAAATACCCGGCTCTTTTGAACGCACTGATCAACATCCTTAAAACCGAACAGAACCCCACCATTCGTCGCGAAACCGTAAAGTTGATGGGTATTTTGGGTGCCCTCGATCCTTATCGTCACAAGGTAAATCATCCAATCGAAGCAAACGATTAGATCGTGCATCTGATACATTTTTTTCTAGATGAATGCAATCGGTGATTCCAGCGAAGCTTTGACTGATCCAAAGCTAGCAAGTAACGATGTGACCTTGTTGATGATGGGTATTGGACCGTCGTCGGAAGACTATTATCCACAAGTCGTGATGCATTCCCTGATGAAGATTTTGCGGGATCCGTCACTCAGCACGTATCATCGATCGGTCATTGAAGCGATCATGTCGATTTTCAAAACCCTCGGCCTGAAAGTCGTGCAATTCTTGCCGGTGGTGGTGCCGGGTTTCTTGGCCCTGATGCGCTCATGCACGACAGGAATGCTCGAGTTATACTTTCATGAATTGGGCGATTTAGTATCGATTGTCAAGCAACACATCCGCAACTATTTGAAAGATATTTTTGATCTCATTGACGATTACTGGACTCCTGTATCTTCCATTCAGATTACCGTCATTTCACTCATTGAGGCCATTGCCAAAGCCCTGGACGGTGAACTGAAAGTTTACTTGCCCCGTTTGTTACCGCATATGCTGCAGATCTTTGACAATGACATTTCCGATCGTCGCCAACCCACCATCAAGGCGCTGCATGCTTTTGTCGTGTTTGGCGCCAACATTGAAGAATACATGCATCTCGTCGTACCGGCGGTGGTGAAATTCTTTGAGAAACCCGACGCGCCCGTTTCTGTTCGACGCCAAGCCATCATGACCATCACCGCCTTGTGTAAAAAGGTCAACATGTTTGATTACGCTTCCCGAATCATTCACCCTCTGGCCCGTGTCCTTCCTATTCTTCCTATTGAGACACGACATGTTGCTATGGATTTATTATGCGCTTTGGTGTTCCAACTTGCTGCCGATTACGCAAAATTCATTCCTGTCATCAACAAGGTTCGATCTATTCTGTGTTATGCTGAACCGGTTGATCGTCATTTCTCACAGCCGTTTTTTCTAGGTTCTCATGAGACATCGTATCTCACATGCCAATTATGAACTCTTAGTGGGCAAACTGCTAAAGGGTGAAAATTTACCGCAAGAACTTGGTAAAGCGTTCGATGACAGGTAAAACTCCTTTTCTGCCTTTTTCTTTTTGTTGAGGTTGGGCGGAAGTTAGCGAGGACATACGCGGGTGCACCAACCAACCGATGGATTTGTTTTGCTTACAACATTCCATTAGAGAATCCAAGGGTGATGAGACGCCCTCGGCGGATCTTGGCGCGGTGAAAAAGCAACCTGTGAATCAGCAATTGTTGAAGAAGGCATGGGAAGCTTCGCAGCGATCGACCAAGGAAGATTGGATGGAGTGGATTCGAAAACTGAGTGTGGAATTGTTGAAGCAGTCACCATCGCATGCTCTACGTGCCAACAGTACCTTGGCCAATATGTACCCGCCGTTGGCCAGAGAACTGTTCAATGCCGCGTTTGTATCATGCTGGAACGAATTGTATGATCAGTATCAAGATGAACTCGTCCGATCGCTTGAGATGGCTCTCAAAGCGCCCAATATTCCCCCGGAAATTATCCAGATTTTACTCCACTTGGCGGAATTCATGGAACACGATAACAAGATGCTGCCCATCGATATTCGCACGTTGGCCATTTACGCTCAAAAGTGCCACGCCTATGCAAAAGCATTGCATTACAAAGAGACGGAATTCCATCACGAACAGTCGTTTGAAGCGGTCGAGATGCTGATGTCTATCAATAACTTGTTGCAGCAACCCGATGCTGCCATGGGTATCCTTACCTTTGCTCAAAATTCGCTCAAACTGTCCCGCAAAGTGTCGTGGTATGAAAAACTGCATCGATACCAGGACGCCCTCATTGCGTATGAAGCAAAGCAAGCCGAAAATCCAAACTCGATGGAAATCACCTTGGGCCGTATGCGCTGTTTACACGCTTTGGGCGAATGGGACCAATTGGCCTCCTTGGCTCAAGAAAAATGGATCCACGCACCAGCCGACAATCGCAAGAGTATGGCCCCGTTTGCGGCCGCAGCTGCCTGGGGTCTAGGTCATTGGGAACAGATGGAGGAATACATCGCCTTGTTGAAGCCGGAAAGTCCCGATCGAACGTTTTTCCGAGCCATTTTGGCTTTGCATCGCAACCGTTACGTGGAAGCAGAACGGTTCATTAACAAGACCCGTGATCTCCTGGATACCGAACTGACGGCACTCCTGGGTGAAAGTTACAATCGTGCGTATGCCACGGTGGTGCGCGTGCAGATGCTGGCCGAGTTGGAGGAGATGATTATCTACAAGCAGTCCTCGAATGATGTGGAGCGACAGAATACGATTCGACGGACATGGATGAAGCGTTTGGAAGGATGCGAGCGCAACGTGGAAGTGTGGCAACGAATCTTGCGGGTTCGTGCTATGGTGATTTCGCCTCAAGACGATATGGAGATGTGGATCAAATTTGCCAACTTGTGTCGCAAGAGCGGCCGATTTTCGCTGTCCGAAAAGACACTGCGCAGTTTGATGGAAGCCGACAGCGGGGCCGGTGGAGGCAACCCTCATCCAAAGATCGTGTATGCGCAACTGAAGCATATGTGGGATTCCGCCTCGCAAGCGTCTGGAAATCAATCGCACGCCATTCGCACGCGAGCATTGAGCATTCTTCGTGACTTTACCGCGCAAAAGACCCAAGATTTGGGATTGAACCCGGATGATCTCGCCGTGAGCATGCCAATCGATTCAAGCCAGATCAATGAAGACGTCGCTGAATACACCCGCCTTCTCAGTCGCTGTTATCTCCGTCAAGGTGAATGGCAGCGCGGATTATCGTACGAACTTGCCATGGACACCATTCCCGATATCTTGCGATCGTTCCTGCTGGCGACACGATTTGATCAGAATTGGTACAAGGCATGGCACGCGTGGGCGTTGGCCAACTTTGACATTATCGACTTTTACGAAAAATCACATCAAGATCAAGCCTTGCCCTCGGGCATCTTTTCTCGTCACGTGGTGCCTGCTGTCCAGGGTTTCTTCCGTTCGATTGCATTGTCTAAAGAGAACTCGCTTCAAGACACTCTTCGATTACTCACTTTGTGGTTCAAATATGGTTACCACGGTGAAGTGAGCGCCGCCATCAGCGAAGGCTTTGGCACCATCAGCATCGATGTCTGGCTACAAGTCATTCCTCAATTGATTGCTCGTATTCATGCTCCCAATGCCACAGTACGCTTACTGATCCATCAATTGTTGACCGATATTGGTCGAGAACATCCACAAGCCCTGGTCTATTCACTCACCGTCGCGTCCAAATCGCAAAGTGTTCCGCGAAAGAAGGCCACCTTTGCCATCATGGACCGTATGCGAATGCACAGCTCAGCTTTGGTCGATCAGGTAATATGTTCTCTATGCACTGTTCATTCTGTTGTGTTCTTATTCTCACAGATCGTGTATTATTTTTTATTAGGCACTTATGGTAAGCCAGGAGCTTATTCGTGTGGCCATTTTGTGGCACGAAATGTGGCATGAGGGACTGGAAGAGGCTTCCCGACTTTACTTTGGTGATCGCAATATGGATGCTATGTTTGCTACACTTGAGCCGTTGCATCAAATGCTGGATCGTGGTCCAGAAACGATGCGTGAAGAGTCGTTTGTGCAAGCGTTCGGTCGTGATCTTCAAGAAGCTCAAGAGTGGTGTCGTCGTTATCAAGAAACGCGCGATCTGAATAACCTGAATCAAGCTTGGGAATTATACTATCAAGTTTTCAAACGAATTTCCCGACAATTACCTCAACTCACGAGTCTTGAACTTCAATACGTGTCGCCAAGGTTACTGGAAGCGCGCAATCTTGAATTATGTGTTCCGGGCTATTACCGCAGTGGCGAACCGATTGTGCGCATTGTGCGCTTCAATCCCAGTTTGACCGTCATCATCTCCAAACAACGCCCGAGAAAGTTGACCATTGTCGGCAGCGATGGCAAGGACTACATGTACCTGTTAAAGGGCCATGAAGATCTGCGTCAGGATGAACGTGTCATCCAGCTGTTTGGACTGGTCAATACCCTGTTGAAGAACGATGCCGAGACCTTCAAACGTCACTTGAACATTGAACGGTACCCCGTGGTGCCTCTGTCGCCCAATTCCGGTTTGATCGGCTGGGTCCCTGATACAGATACTTTCCACACCTTGATTCGCGATTACCGTGATAGCCGAAAGATCCTACTCAACATTGAGCACCGTTTGATGCTTCAGGTGAATTAAAAAAAAAAAGAGCAAATCCCAAGGTGTTTGTGGTGGACTAAAAATCGTTTATTCTTGTATAGATGGCGCCTGATTATGAAAACCTAACCGTGATTCAAAAAGTGGAAGTGTTCCAGTTCGCGTTCGAAAAGACGAGTGGTCAAGATCTATACAAGGTGTTGTGGCTCAAGAGTCGAAATTCGGAAGCATGGTTGGACCGACGTACAAACTACACACGATCACTGGCTGTTATGTCGATGGTCGGTTATATCCTTGGTTTGGGCGATCGTCATCCATCCAATCTCATGTTGCACCGGGTCACAGGCAAAGTGGTCCATATTGATTTTGGCGATTGTTTCGAGGCAAGTATATGCAGGAGTACCAAAAATGGTTAAAGGGGGGGGGGGGAGAGCTGTGGCACTGATACATCAATTTGATGACAGGTGGCCATGCATCGTGAGAAATATCCCGAAAAGATTCCATTCCGTCTGACACGCATGCTGGTCAAAGCGATGGAGGTGAGTGGTATTGAGGGCAACTTCCGTACCACTTGCGAGCATGTGATGCGTGTACTCCGCGATAATAAGGAAAGCTTGATGGCGGTGCTCGAAGCCTTCGTGTATGATCCTTTAATCAACTGGAGATTGCTCAATAATCCACACACCAGTCCCGCTCAACACAAGAACAAAGGTATGAAAACGATCTATTTTTTTCTACATGCGATTTCGAACAAAGGCATACTGATGCGTTTATTGGCATAGATGAACGTATACGAGGCATTGAACGAATTAATCATGAGGAGTTGGCCGATGATACCCATCGTAACTTTTCAGTAAGCCGACGACTGAATCGTATTGAAGTGGAAGCAGTAGCAAATGGTACGATGGGCAATTTATTCGTAGCTGGGAAACGAAATAACACGTGAATATCATTGGGTACTAACATGCATGAAATTGACATTAGAAAACGCGGCAGGTCCGGAAATGCTCAATTCTCGAGCTGTGGGCGTCGTCAACCGAGTATCCAACAAATTGACAGGTCGTGATTTCAATCCTCGAGTAACACTGGATGTGCCGACGCAAGTCGACAAATTAATCCACCAAGCTACGTCATTAGAAAATTTGTGTCAATGCTATATTGGATGGTATGTTTCTGGGAAATTCATTGATGCGCGTATTTCAACCGAGCTGTTTACTAAATAATCCATCATACTCTATAGGTGCGCCTTCTGGTAGAAGCAAAAAAAAAAAAAAAAAGGACCATGGAATGCTATTGAATTCAAATTTGTTATTTATCAACTCCAGTAATGGGTGCGTCGCTTATAATTCCCCTGTTAATTTTGTAGAAAATAAAAATACGAAAAAAGCGCAAAGCAAAGAGAAAGCGTAATAGTTTTTTTTCAGGCCAATCAGAGTGACGTACACCGACTCCCAGCCATTTTGGCTGAAGCGTAACAGCTTTTTTCAGGCCAATCGCAAAAGCGTACACTGCTTGCCAGGCACTTTAGCTGTGAGAAGCGAGTTAATTTTGTTGCGTGTCACTCTGTGTGCAGCTTACGCGTAAAATGGCTGGGAACCAGTGTGCGCCTCTATGATTGGCCTGAGGCCAAATTGATTGTCACGCTCACGCGTCGAAAGAATGAAGGGCCAAAAACCAATGCGGCGGGCTTTTCTCTCCACCTCAGCGCAAAGCGTGCGTAAGGGCTTCATTTTATGTACAACGTCAGTAAACAATTACATATCATTAAATGGTAATGCACTGCTGACTCATAATGCTTTCACAGCCGTTATTTCAGTCCTGAAGATTGATGGCAAGTTCCATGCTGGCTTGCAGGGCGCTCGGAAGAAGATACGTTAAAAAAGGTAAGTTGTCAAAATGGCAATAGTCAAGCATGCATTGCGGAAGACGTGGCTCCTCACAGATCCCTCATGCGCAGATGACGACGTCTTGTCTTGATTTAGACAGTTGCTTCAACTCAAAAGTGGAAGACAAGCATACTGATTTATGAACCGGCGATATTCCGTTTGCTCCCAACTTCATGACCCATCCTTACCGTATGCGTGGTCTCTTTGAATCACCGATGTCTGTTACATGTCAAGCAGGCTGTCCTGTTAATCCCCACAGCCGACGCCGTTCAACTGCATAGTCCAGTCATGGGACCCGACGTACCGCAGTAGAACCTTCTGATGTAATCAAGGTCCTCAGGCAAAGCGTGTAGTGTTCGTTCCTGCCAAGCTACGACACGCGTAGAGGACGCTGTCATATACATATTTTCATTCTGCCGGTATTTATTATATCAGCAAGGAAGAAAAAAGCCGATTACACGGAGCCAACCCAGGAGCTTTTGAACCTGCCCATCCATCCATTCTATACGCTGTAGTCAAGCTTCATACTGGCGCATTTATTGTCGACAGGGAAGCGGCATTCATCCCTGTCGCAGAAGCGTATGGTCTGTCAAAAGCAATTGACATTCACGACGAAGCAGATCAGAAGTAAGTGCGAAGATTGTGCCGAGCAAGCTCTTTTTTCACGGACAAACCGCTGTCAATCTGGGGCACTTGCCAATCAACAAGGAACCAAAGTCGCCGAGTCTAAATGCCAAACTACCAAGATCGAAAGCTGCTCATCGGTACTCTTTCGTGCAAGGTGCTTGTCACATCAAGCACAAAAACAATTCTTTTGGTCCTAGCACATTTCGGTACACCCCGATTGATCCCATTTTCGTGGAGAATAAAATCTCATGGCCGTGAAATCATTTTTCCAATCGAGGAAAAAGAATCCTGGCGAACTTCAATTGTCACTGTCGGACCGTGGATTGGGCGCGCACACAAGGCATCCTTCTCAGCTTCTTCCTGCGACATCATCTGCTATCAAGAATCTCTCCGGCGTAAGACGCAGACCCTTGGTTGCAGATCAACTTTCCCAAGTCCAGCCTGACTCTGTCACAGCAGATCGAACATCTGGGCTTTAACCTCGGCATCAGGTCCATGGAAACGAATTTGCCCACCCGAAAGCTTCGTCATCTGAGGGTCCCTTCAACGGGTGCTGAGCAATCCCGTTCAGACCCCTCCGCTCAGTTACAGCCTGACAATGCGTATCCAAGCGGCACCATTTGCGCTACTCCCCGCTCGCCTGTACACCTGGTACCTACTTTGCTTCAAGAACCTTGGGTCAGCACTCCCCACGAAGGGGAACAACCGCTCCCGCTCCCCAATCCGTGCTTGACCGAGATCGTATGAATTAAATGTACTTTCGAAAATTGCGGCAAGTACGATTTAAGTTCAATCAGTTGTCTACATACACATTATGTCGAGCTAGTTCCTTTTCAACGATGAACTTTGTTCATCAGCCAATGTCCAGATGGACATTTGCCGATCATGAAGGCGCGAAAGGAGCTGAATCGAGCGTGAAACGCTGCTCGAAACTTTTCCAAATGATAGCGCTGGCTGTGATTCAAAACGGCAATAATGCAACCTTAAACAAGGAAAGCGTCGCAAACATCCGCCACAACGTTGACAAAAGCACCAATTGCCATCGAAACTTAGCAACCATATATGAAAGTTTCGATCAATCGACGCATGTCGCCAGAATCAACAACATCACAGTGGAGAACTGCTATCCGGAGTTGGCGAAAGTTGTGAGGGACGCTCTTCCACCTGCGCGCAGCATTGTGTCAATGAGTCGATGAATCAGTGGCTTGGCAGGGCAATGCTCAATCTTCGCAAGGTCCCTCGTAAACCGCATCCCATCGGACATGAGTTCAAGACGGTAGCAAATACCACTACCTGTTGCACTTTACGGCTGGATTTGACTTGCGACAATACACCAAAAAAGGTTCGACGACCGGTATCCGTAAGTCCATCGCAACGGCGTACCATCTGGTAGACACGGTTCAACGCTGGGCCGCACAGTTGTTGCAGATTTGTGGTTCGGTTCACCTGGCCAAACCGCTTCACGCCGTATAGGAAGTACCGTATACACAATGTTGCGTCCTTCCGTGTTTGATGAATACGAGAAGCATAAAGGTATATGTCATTCTAAATATTTATACAGCATGCTAGAGCAATCTCTAACATGGTAATAGGTGCAATGGGTACCGCAAACAACCGCCGGGATAATATGGACTCCTTCCACGATACCATCAAGACACAACGCTGGGAGATGCATACGCTGTCCTTCTCTTTTCAAGGATTCGCTTCCCTCGATATGTCGTCGCTCTATACTGAATCGGATTTTGGTGGTATGAAACCCAAGTGGACAATTGGGAGCAGATTAATGAACATTTTGTTGAGCATGTCAGTTCGTCTTCGTGGCGAGAAGCCAGTTGACATTGGGCCAGAAACTTCACTGACTGCGCACGAAATTCGTGCAAAAACCTCTCGAATCTTTTACCGAGCGAGTGAGGTCTAACAGTTCCTCCAAGTTATGCGTTACCATGGCAATATGAGGTGCCGGGCCCTGTCATGACGATGTCATCGCTGAGGCAACTCAGCTCAAGCTTGGGTCAGATTGAACAACAGTGCTTTGAAAAACGCAAACGACTCATCCGTTCCGAACCAGTATTGGCGCACCCCAATTTCAACGAATTATTCGTTCATCCATGGCAATATGAGGTGCCGGGCCCTGTACTGACAATGTCATCGCTGAGACAACTCAGCTCAAGCTTCGGCGACGCCAGCGCTTTTCAACCATGGCGAGCGGCGCATGACGAATTTTTCACCGATTTAACAGTGCCAACCACTGTGTTTACCCTTTTTAACACACCTCACAACCAGGGGTATGGCTCCTCAGCAACCTCAGTTGGTAGACTTCTATCTCGCTTCTTGCAGTCTTTGGTTTTGGCCTCGTCGTTAGGCAAGCCGAAAACAGACTTTAACGCAGCCTTAAACGCGTTCACTATCGCCGTAGCAGTTAAGGCCGTACAGGCAAAATGAGAACGCGGCAGCGCCATCAAAATCATCGTCTTTGTATGCTCGCTGCAACGAGTCCTTGAGAATCGCGGAGAATTGTTTCCATCTGTGGTTGGCACTGTCGTCAACTTCAGCCCTCTCTATGTGCCGGCGAGCCAGAGTATAGTCCCAAGCAACCAACGGCCGAAGAAAGACGTGCTGTTGCGCCTGAAGCAACTATATAGTGATTGAAAATTACGGAGAATCAGGCCCCGTCAAGGTTTTTAATCTATTTGACAAGAACGGAACAATAAAACATCGGACTTCATTTCAATATTTTATTGAAAAAAAGTCATCTTCTTCTCAAAGATAGAACTGAATTACCGTTTCGTTATGTGCGATCGCTTACTGGAGCTATATACATAAAAATGAAGCTCGAGCGTATTTTGTGTAGCTGATACCTTTCTTTGCAACAAGTTGGAGAGAAAGCCCACCACGTTTTACTTTGATTGCCACTACGTGAGAACGCAAGACTTTCTGGCTAATCATTGAGCGTAAATGACATTATCTGTTCTCAGCCTTCGAGAGCCGACAATGCAATAAGGAATTTTGTGTTCCAGATAGTCGAGCGATGCACAACGGTTCATTTCAATTTTGGCGTTTATGCGAGACATGACTGGGTTTACCCTGATTTCTATTTTTGCCGATCTGCGCCTTCCGAATTGAATGATGGAGACTTTTTTTTTACAAGGAAACTAAGGAAATGAAATGAACATTCGATTGCCAATTATGGATTCATTTATCCGGTTCAATTGTTCTTTGTTTCGGTACTGATATACAGGCATCCCTCAGTGAGCAACAGATTCTGCATTTTATCAAAGAAGCACTATAGTGTATGGTGCCATCATGACTGGCTTGGAACAAGTATTGTGTGGTTTGCTGCCTCCTGTACCTTCCTACACAGCGAGGTGTCAGGAACAAGACAAGCCATTCGCGGAACTTTGCCAGAAATGGAAGCAGGCAAGTTCCGCCAAAGAAAAATTTAGTGTCATCAATTAAGGAAACCGACTATGATGATATCTTCTCATTTTCCATATGACAAATATTTCGGTGTGGATGTCTGATTAAAGAAAAAGTCTCTTTATGCAAAGTTCTTGGTGAACCTTTCGTTGCTACCGTTGACCTCCTTCCATGAGTTGTATAGATCATGATCTGTGGGGAAGGGGTCGACGAAATGCACAGTACTCGGAGATGATAAGGCTATTAAATAAAATGCATAATGGAACAGACCCTAATGCATTATTATTTGCTTGCCACTATTTTCTTTTTTTTTTTTCAGCTGAGTCGAAAAAAAATATGAAGAGATGAACAAAAAGCCCTTTGTGAAACAAACTCTGATTCTACATATCATTGCGATTGCATGCAAAAAAATGTACTGTATCCATTGAATGAATTTACAAATTACACTGTCAAGCACTACATGTCACGCGAGCGGGTCGGAAGAAGAGGGGACGAAAAGAGCCACATGGCATGATCTGCCTCAAGATAAAAATAATAAGAGACAATGGATGGTCCGGTAAAATCTTCAAGGCAAAAAGGCCCGTTAATATGTTTTGTGCGACAAATGATTGATATTGGCAACCAATCGTGGATGTTCATTTGTAATATAAACGAATCATCAGCAGTGAAAAAGGATGCCTGGAAAACGATGAGTGAGATATTTTCGGTTCTATTTACGTCTTTACAAATAGATCAGAGCAGGGTTGAAGGTTTTTCCTGGCAGAAACGATGAAACGGAACAAACAATAAACTATAGTTCAACGGGGTGTGTTTTCATTTACCGTGACAGCATGAAAATCTGGGGTTGCCTGTGGTTTTTGACGCGGTTTTTGGGACTCAAAAAATTAGTTTTCTTTTTATACAAATCATCTCCCTTGATCGGAACTTGGAAACTGCAAAGAAAAGGAGGTGGAATTCTATATAGGAGGTGGTACGTTGTTGAACATGAAGATAAAAAAAAAATTGGATCCGTCTTTAAATATCGGTGTTCTATCCTTGATCATTCGAACCTTCAATTCAAGCTTCCTCTCCTTCCCCAGAAAAGAAACATCAAATAAACTAGAAAAAAAACAAAAAAAGAAAAAGAGGCAACCCCTTACTTCTTTTTTCTAATTCCTCTCTCCATTTGTCGTTTTCTATCTTATTTTTTTCTACATCAGATACCCTCCTCATCTATATATATAGATCTACTATACCTGCCAAATCCAACCGATCATCCACTCCATCCCGCTTTCACATATTTGAACCATTCAACACTTCGTGATCTTGTTCTTCTTTTTTTTCTTTTCTACTCCTCTTTTGCCCCTCCCCTTCACTTCATTTTTTTTCTTGTCCCGTCTCCCATTGCACTCCCTTTTTAGATATCCTTTCCTTTATAACCCATAAGCCCACCCCACCACTTACTGTGCCTGAAACTTATACCTCCACTTTCGACATGACAGACCAGCCCATGATGTATTCCGACAATTTCTATGGAATGCAACAGCAACCACCTTGCTATTACGATCAGCAGCAGTTCACCCAGATGAGTTCTCCTGAATCACTCATGCTGTCCACGTCGTCACCATCCCACCATGGTGTATGTGCGCCTTCGACTATCATGCCACCCGAACCGCCCATGTTAGTCGCTTCTTCTTCTTCCACCACCACCCATTCCACCATGTCCAGTTCTTCCGTGGAGTTCCTCAACGAAACCTTTGCCAAAGCGTCTTCGTTGCCCGAAGCGTTTTATCCCGAATTTTTGCAGTACTCCAAAGAAACGTATGAGCAGTCCACCACAGGACCTCACCGTAAGAAGCAGCGGCGTCATTATCAGGACCAAAACAACCATTGGCAAAACAATAACAGTAGTCAACAGCAACAACAACAACACCCCCAACAACAACAGCAACAATCACAGGAACAACATCAACAACCATCACGTAGCAACGAAGAATCCTCGGATAATGATGAGGATACTAATATCATGTAAGTTTTATCACACCAATGTACCTTGAAAAATGCCGGCGACAAACTGCATGAAAGCGTCTTAACGAGTGTTCCGCTTTTTTTTTTCCAGGAACGGCATGACTTCGGCCGAGATGCGACGACAAATTCATATCCAATCGGAGCAAAAACGTCGTGCTCAGATCAAGGACGGTTTCGAGGATTTGCGAAACGAGTTGCCGACGTGCTTGAACAAGAAAATGAGTAAAGTGGCTTTGTTACATCGAACTGTTCAGCATATTCAGCATTTGAAGGATACCCAAATGACGATCTTGGCTGAATTGGAACGCTTAGTGCACGAAAACGAACAATTGAAGAAGTAAGTTAAAGTTTATTTTTTTCCCCTCTGACATTGCATAAGCATTTTCCTTGATGTCGATGTTTTAACTGTAAACTATGGTATCCATTAAACAGGTTCCAGGAAAGTGTACTTCAAAAACAAGCCCTGGAGAACATGTATACCATTGGCCATCTGTAAAACAAAAAGAAAAAGAACACATCCCCATCACCTCTTATTTTCCTTTCTTCTAATTCCTTTTTGCATTGTTCCCCGTTGCATTCCCATTTACGTTTTGCCTTTTTCTTTTTTTCTATACAGGTTCATTCATTTTCGTAATCACTCACTTGTTTTTCTTTCGCTTTTTCCCCGGCAACATGGCTGTGTATCATGCGTAGATGCTTGATGGTCCGTATCTGCATATATGCATCCATGCATACTTGTAAACTGTCAACGCGCGTATGTGTGCGTGTGCTTTCTGTTGGTGTATGCATGTTTTCCTCTTAGATTCACTCTTCTGTTGCTTATCATCTCCTTTTTTTCTTCTTCTGATCCTCTTCAAGTTTACTTTTCTTTTTGCATTTTCTTTTTTTTTATATACCCTTTTTCTCAATTCCCCTTTTTTCTTCTTGCAAGGCATCTTCATTTACTGTTTGAATGGTGTTCTTTCTTTCTTTCAATACATTGCTTTTCTTTTGCCGTTAGTTTTCTACATTCATTTGTTTTGCATTTGTCTTTTTGCTGTCGATGAAAACGTTGAATAGATCGTCGTAGCCCCCTTTCTTTCTCATGATTTTGTTTCTCACCCGGGTTTTAATCCAAACTTTATTTCGTCAATACGCGTCTCGGTTTGTTTTCCTCTGAAACTTACAGTTTCAATTTTATTGTTGCATCTAAATGATATGGGTTACATTGGAATGCAGTGATTGGATGATAAAGTGATCGTTTGTTTTTGATGGCGAACGAGAATGTAAAAGGGGGGAAGGATAGGGGCATGGTGGAAAAAACAGAATATAAATCATTGCTAAATAGGCAACGATCGTCCCGGTGGGGGAAATAGAGTGTTATGATGCGTTTCCTGGCGGCTGGTTGTTTGATCCCTGGGTAGAAGGCAACTCTGTTGTAATATGTGAGGGTGTAGAAGACGGCGGGGCGGAGGGTGCGGTTGATGGAGGTGGAGGCGATGAAGAGGATGAATTTGGTTGAGGTGCAACCGCCACCGAAGAGGATGTGTGCGGAACCGGGGAGTGAAATGGACTGTCATGAGTTTGGCCTTCCAACGGAACAGTGCCAGGAGCAGCAACGGTTTCTTGAGGTTCCATGGTCAGGCCGGGTTCATTACCATCCACTCCTCCAGTCACATAATGTTCCGTAATTGAACGTGCATTTTCAAATACCCACGTACGTACGCCGTGTTGGTCTTCTTCGCCGTTAGCTTGCAGGAGATTGTTGCGTGTGGTTTCCCAAAATTCGGCAAGCCACTTGGCATCAGCACATTTTTCCTGAAATTTGGTCCTCAGCGAATCGGGATGTTTCATATAGGAACTCGAATCACGTCGACGACTGGCCGCCAAAGCCGGCGTGTGGTTGGTATGCAATCGATTGTTCACCCAGTAGAACCCTTGTTGACCAGGGCGAATTTGCACAAACGCGACTCCGGATTTATGGATATACTGATCGTACTTGTACGGCTCCTTGATGTACGAATAACACACATGGATTCCTTCGGCTTTGGCTCGTTCAAACTTGGTGTCCGCTTCCACATCCAGGACAAAGCCCAAATGCCGCACAAGAGCAATCTTGTAGAATTCATTCGGCACTTCGTACTTGGCCGTCAATTCCTCCACCGGGGGCGGCAACTGAGCCAGTTCAATCGGTACAGGACACTGGAACGGATTATTGTTTTCTGAATCTTCGTAAGCCTGTTCCACCGACCCTTCGACAATTTTCAGACCACACCGTTCCGCTTGTCGACCCCAGTTTTGCAACAATTCTTGCACCAGTTGCGCCGTGCAGCCTAACCAATTGATCTGGAAATGGTAGCAGTTGTTGGGGTTATGCAATGTGTCGTAATGCAAAATCGCCGTTTCCCGACGATCGCTCTTCTTGTAAGGATCCACATCAATAATCATCGATTTTGACATTTCAAAATCAATCGTCGTTGTCGGATAATGGGGCTTGGTCGCAGCTGAGCGGACACCTTGCCCATCCAGCGTGTTCGCGGCCGTCGCTGCTGCTCCAGTCGATCCTGTCTCCTTGTCCCGGTTGCCGTTGGCCAGCACAGGCGAACTCGTGTGGGTATTCTTGCGTCCAAGCGCAGCCGCATTATTCAGAAACCAAGCGCGCTGTTGCCCTGGCGCCAAGTCCCCGTGAAGATGATAAAAGTAGTGGCCATCCAGCAGCCCATGTCGATTGGTGGAAGACACGAACAGGGGAGGTTTGCGCTGCATCAACGTATTACCGAAAACCACTGCTTCCTCTCTCGTATGAATGTCGTCAAATTGACTAATCAACCAGTCCACAAATTCACTGCCAATAAAAGCGTTTCGAAACACCTTAAAGTGCCAGCGTCGATCCGCCATTTTCAACCCCACTTTGGGGTCGCGCATGGCCAAAGCGATATCTTTTATCTTGGATTCCTTAGACAGTCCCAAGGGCTGAGCCAGACTACCGATCGATGACAGCAAGCTGCTGTGCTGACTGACCAAGGACTCTCCGTTGGCAGGAAGCGTCTTGGCCGCCTCGCTTGTCAGATAAGCCGAAGGATCCATCGTCGTGAGTTTCAACCCAAAGTCAGAATTTCCCAGTTCCTTTTTTCGTCGTCGTTGCATTTCTTCGCGTTCTTTGGGTGCCAGCCATTTGGCTTTGCGCAAGTTTTGGATCCAGGTATCGAAGAGCGCCAACCGCTTTTCTTCTTCATCAAGGTGATCATGGGAAACCCCGGTGAGTGGCATGTTGGAAGGAAGCGATTCGCGGGGAATCACAATAAACCGGGCTCGCCAGAACCGAAGATTGTCGGTCAGTTCTTCCTGGTAACCCGCGACCAGATGGTCCAGATAATTCCAAGCGTAAAGCAAACTCGGATAACTGAATGTAACACTTTTGGCACGATAGGTCGGCACATTCTTTGGCCAGATCGCGCATTTGTACGACATTTTCTGGATATCGAAATCAATGATGCGAACATAGCGACGGACTTCCACATTTTGTCCCGAGGAGTCAAAGGTAAGCTGATGCACTTGATGGCCCATGGACAGCCACCATACCATATGCTTCCAGCGCATCTTATCCGCCTCTTCTTGCAAGCTGCCCTGACCAGGTGTCGGTTTTAATGCCGCCGCCGAAGTCGTAGGCGCTGGCCCTGAACTGGGCCCCGTCGAAGCGCTCCCATGCGTACCCACCGTGGGCGCCACCAGTTCCTTGCCCTCTTTTCCATTCGTTGCTCCGGTCGTCGTACCGTATCCGGCCCCATCGGGACCGCTACCTCCAGCTGCTGTGGTGCCAATCACCCGGGTGACAGGTTTCTGATAGCTGGAACTGCCGGTGATGTCGACAATGATTTGAAATCCTTGGGCTAAACGTTGACTGATCATTTCCGTCAATAAGTTTTCCGTCTTTTTATGCTCGGACAGACTGCTGTCACCGGCCTGATACAGGTTGGCGTCTTCACTGGCGGAAACGGTGTACATGTAGTGATTATAAAACATTTTCAGCTCTTCGTTGGACGGAAAATAGTCCGTGGTCAGTGGTAAGCATGCGGGTGTCGATAACGATTTCCAGTGCACGATCGGTCCGTCATACTGTTCCACCCTGGGAAGCGCATGCTGCCACCGACGCAAATGTGACGTGAACAGAATATGGTCGGCCGGGTTGCACGGATTGATAAGAAATACTTTGGCCGAGGTCGTTCTACCATTGGCGGTATGTGAAGGCGACGACCGATTGGCCACCCCATTGGCGTTCAAACTTGTGCGCACAAGCTCACTGTTACCTGAATGCTTGTGAACCGAAGGTAAACTTCCGGATAACATGGCTTGGCGAGGCGAATGATTTTTCCGCGTGTCGATCCTTGTTAGTCCTTTATTGTTGATCGGCACGGGATCCACCGTACTGGAACTGACCACCACCGATTCGTCATCTTCGGGAGCAACAAGTCGATCGCCAATCTGCGTTCCTTCGGCCCCCGTGGCCTGGCACATAATTTTAACATCGTTGCTGTTCATCGTCCCACGTCTGGATGTCCGATAACGTGTCGTGGGGTCTTCTTTGCCTGTATACGTGGGCGATCCTTTGAAGAAATCGGCCAACTTGCTGCCATGATCTTCTTTGCGGATATGATTATCGAATGTAATTTTACCCGTGTTCTGCTGAGACTGCGACATGATCGAGGTCAAACGTCGCTGATCGCCGTGATGCCAAGTCTATGCAAAAAGCATATCTCAGATGAATGACCTAAATTTTTTTCTCTACATGATTCGATTCGATATTATGAAATATACGTACAGCTGTGGCGGTTTTGAGGGTGCTGTGACGCGACGACCATGGATCATTGTCGGGTCTTTCGGGACTTTCGTACGAGTTCTTTTGAATCCCTCCCGAGGACTGCCGGGCGTTGTTTGTGATCTTGGGAGGCGGGGCTGGTGCGCGTCGACTGAAGCGCGGTTCGAGCGAATCTTTAAAGACGAAATTGTCGTACTTGTCATAGTCAAAGCTTGTGATGCGCGATTTCCGCAGCGAAGCGCCGTCTGCTGTGGTGAAAAACGAAGCGCGTCGGGTAGAAGGGAAATTGGCGGACTGGGAAAGATACGCATCACCATTTCCAACGGTAGGATGATGGCCTTCCTCACTTTTGGCCGCGGTTAGCTTATCATTCAAGCTACTACTGCTGCGTTGCTGTCGCAAACTGCGTTGAGGATGGGTGGTACTGCTCTCCGGGTTATCGTCCGTCAAGTACGGAATCTGGATACTGGCAATATCGTGTTCCATGATGCCCATCATCTGCAGTTCGTACATTTTGCAACGTGTCTTGTACTTGTCTTGCTTTAGAAACCGACCGGTCTCGTGGTGATAAAAACTGCAATCGATCCAGTGAGGCACCGAGTAGTAGAGATACGTAGCGGCGGAAGCGTCATCTTGATATAAAGGGTCCCAGTAACCGGCCGCGAGCTTCTGAGTGAGGCCGACTTTGGGTTCAGGAGAATTACCGACGGCAACCGCCGCTGCGGTGGATTTCGGGTGACGCGTGGCCGGGGCGGTCTCGTGGATCGACTCCGGAGGTGGAGATGACAGGTAAAAGAGAAGCGGCGTGATGTGAAGTGGTAAAGGTGAAAGACAG
The DNA here is from genome assembly GCF_025331425.1 of Radiomyces spectabilis. Classification (NCBI taxonomy): domain Eukaryota; kingdom Fungi; phylum Mucoromycota; class Mucoromycetes; order Mucorales; family Radiomycetaceae; genus Radiomyces; species Radiomyces spectabilis. The sequence goes on along the minus strand of NW_026251936.1, from coordinate 737,665 downwards.
ACCAGGTCCATGGCTATCCCGTTATCGGTCATGCGTTCGTTGGTGAGTCGCAGCAGCTTTTTGTTGACAGCAAATTTGCCGGCGCCAGGCGAAACCAGTATAATGGATAGACCGGTGCGCATGAGATCACGATCGACATAATGCTTATCAAATGGATTCAATGCCAAGTTGACAGCCTCCAGGATATTGCCTTCAAAAGCCATGCCGATCCGGCCACATACAATAGTGCGTTCCTTCTCAACGCGCATCAGCACACTGGGTTGGAACTTTAACTGTTCTTCCTTCAAAGCGCCGATGATGGACATCCAGTCATCGGTGGTTTCCCAATCCGCCAGTACTTTGTAAAAGTCTTTGTAGTAGCGACCGTCTTCTCCCTTGATAATGAGTTCATCCAATGGATCTTCGGCGTCGTAGTAAACACGGGTAAACAGGACAATGGATACAACGTGGTTGGTGCCTTGTTCCTTCCACCGCGTGAATAACTGGGGTAAGAAATTGTTCACCACTTTCTCAAAGTACAATTCACCATCTTCGTCAAATTCCCACATTTCGCGCGACATTTGGATGTATACGAAATACTTGGCCGACCCTGAGCGAAAGATGAACCGAGTCGTGTCGCTGATGTAACCAGAGGTGACCTGCAGCGGTAACGGTTAAATTACTCTTCTATCGCGCCCATTTGTTTTGGCCAAGGACTTACCTCCCGGTCGTTGCTGTACAGCTTTTTTACAGCTGCCTTGATTACGCCGGCGTAAATGATTTTCTTTTCTGCATAGACACACGTTCCCTTCAAGCTTTGCTGGGTACGCCACATATCACTTCTTCCGATATATTGCTCTTTAAAAGACAGTTCCACATGGTCCAACGAAACGGCTCTCGGGTCAATCTATGTCGAGCAATGAGCCATCTATTTGGTTGTACGAAACGCCGCCATCCAGCAAAACGGGAAAGCCATTACCAATTCCACATAAACTTCAGGTCGAAATCGAAGATTAAAACGCTCCGCAATATCCTTTGAAATAGATATCTGGAAAACAGTCGATTAATCCCTTTATCTTGATAGACCATTTTCCAGAGGCTACCTGCAGTTGTTGCTGTCGAGCCAATGTCTCTCTGTCCACGCATACAGCTTTCACGATAAGAGGTTCTTTTTCGAAATTCGGCGGTAGTTGCTGTTGGGATGTCGCGCCTGTACCCGAGGCATGTTGCTGTTGGGATGCCTGTACTTTTGAAGAAGGTGTCTGTTGCTGCTGCTGTTGCTGCTGCTGCTGCTGTTGTTGTTGTTGCTGTTGTTGTTGTTGTTGTTGTTGATTGCGAGGAAATCGAATCTTCAACAGTTGCCCGTTGCGTATATTGGGAAAATGGTCGGGATTCACTACACAGTCCTGTCCAAAGGTGGTTTCGGGATCATGGAACCACAGAATGATGGGTTTGGTGGACAGCAATTGACCTGAAGCAGGCACTCCTCCACCATTTGACGCTTTCAGTCCAGGCATGAGAAAGCCAAACTCGGGCTTCGGACTTTTTTTTACATACCATTTTTTCATTCAATTTTATGTTGTAAACTTTAAAAAGAGGAAATTGGGGGAGCGGGGGTTTGAGTAAGTGAAAGCAATAGTGTCATTATGTGCATAGTTCTTCGCCTAGTTCGAGAAGATCGATCATCACTCTCAGTGTGCCTTCCATGTGTGGTCCTAGGACGCCCTGACAGACGGTGCCATAATCGGATTTTTGACTAGTAGTCTGGATCAAGAGAGGCAACTGAAGCAACACCTTGCACAGTGTCATTGACCGTTGTATACGTCCCCAAATATCCGTGAAAGGGAGTGATCGTATCTCTTGCTGTATTTCATAAAGCCGCAACACCTCAAACTGAATGATTCGCATATATTTACGCGTAGCTAATATGAGCAAAATATGAGTGGATAATGCATGTCAGATGCCTGTATAGCCTCTCACCTACATAAAACAGCGCCTCGCATAATTAGAAAAGTAGCTTCCAAATGCTCAATCATACTGTCTGTGATATGAACTCGTTTGACCGAAGAATTCAAAATATCTAACATCTGTTACATGAATATAATCGATTTATCCCAGACATCGTTCTCATTTTTGCTTACGTATCAGTGTGCGCAAGCACTGAAATTCCCCGTCCAGGATTTCAAGGTATAACTATTGCTTGAATTTAGATTAGACGAAAATTTCCATGCGGGCGTTGTCAAAGGTACCTGCTCTATAACACGTTCGAATATATCCACGGCATTTGCCTCGGTGCTGTAATCTCTCTCTTTCAAGGGCGCCGCAATTGATAAATCATACAACAACTTGGAGGATGGGTTACTCAAGGTTTCGTATGCGAGGGCTAATACTATTATTTTTCATGCAAATCCAAATCAGGATCTTTTTGTTACATGCAAGCAGAAAAGGCGAGTAAATTACATTGAAAACTTTCCGTGGCTCGTGGATAAGCAGGGACAAACCGATCAGGATGACACACGCGACTTTTCTACGTACCGCATAGCATGAATTGATCGGTTCTCACCGGGATCATTCTATTCGGAATAAATGGATGGAGGGTTGTACCTTGATATATGCCTTTCGAATGTCTTCCTTGGAGCACGACGGCGTCACGGAAAGAACCTGGTAATAGTCTGTAGCTGTGAGGATATCATCCACCCACTGGTGCTTCAATGTCTTTGTTCTAGTGGCACATCTTGCAAGCATGAGTAAAAAAAGCAGTAAGAAAAAAAGAAAAAACTCGGCTATGGATAGTAATAGTTTCATCACTATTTAAACAGAGTCGTAGTGCAAATGACGCAAGAAATTCCTCAATTCACATTCTTGAACAGCATAACAGTTTTTTTCAGTTTTGAAGAAAATGGATACTAAATGCACTGTTTTTTCCTTCCTTTATTTTGATTATTTTTTTAACAATGTAAAACCAGTTTAGATCTTCTGCATGGCAGCAATGTCAACGGATTGGACATAGTCTTCCAATTCGGTGATCTTGTCGGTCAAGTCATCCAACATAACCTTGTCATCTTCAACAACACAGTTGATCTGGAGCTTCTTGATACCGAAACCAATGGCAACGAGCTGGGAACCACCCCACAAAAGACCGTCCATTTGGATATCGCGGACACCCTGAGTCAAGGCTTCCATATCAGTCTCGTCATCCCAAGGCTTGACTTCGAGAGTAACGGTGGTCTTGGCAATAGGCTTGGGCTTAGCAGCCTTCTTGGCGTTGTATTCAGCAATACGCTGAGCCTTGATCTTCTCAGCTTCCTCATCAACATCCTCGTCGTCAGAACCGAAGAGATCAATGTCATCTTCATCTTCTTCAGCAGCCTTCTCGGTCTTGGCAGCAACGGTGGCACCTTCAACAGCAGCCCTGAAAAGAGAGAGAAAAAAATAAAACCAATGGCTCCATTAGTAACCATGGCAAACCACACTGGGTCCTCGACAATATCCAACTTACTTCACGGTGTAGCCCTTGACGGCGGCAATGTGGTTGTACCATCTGGCCAAATGGGGGTAGGCAGAGGGGGAAGGACCTTCGGGAAGAGAATCGAAGACGGCCTTATCAGCATCAGAGGCTTCGAAACTACATGCCATATCCAGCCGTTGTTTAGTTTATTCCCATTCCACTTTCCATTCTTTTTCCAATTTGTGCAGTTGGAATCTTACCCCTTGACGTAGGAAGCGTTCTCAAAGTAGCCGTTCAAAATCTTGAAAGCCAAGCCAGTTTCGATAGTGAAGGACATTTTGTCTGGTTTTTTGTTAGAAAAGAGAGGGAAGGAAAAAATGTTGTGTCCAAAATAAGGCTATAAAAAAAAAAACGAAAAAAAAAGCTTGTCGGTCACAGAAAAAATTTTGGTAAACAGAAAAAAAACCAGCAACTCCATTCTCTGCCCGTGCACCTCCATACTAAGCTTTTCCATGCTATTTTCTTTACCATTGATCACTTTGAAGACTGTGTGAATAAATTAGACATTCTTGTTATGCTATTATGCTTTTATACATCATTAGTTTCAATAAAAGTATACGTCATGTTCCCTCATTCATCACCACAGCATTGTAGCATAGTGGCTTAGCCAACCCTAATTGGTTTACCTGCCCAGTGGCGGGCCGCTGGGGTTTCTTCACTTTTGGGCGCTTTGCAGGAAATTTCGGTCCAGTTTTCATTTCTGTGCGCTATACCACACACAATAGATCGTCATGGGGAAAAGTGCGAAATTCTACAAACGTCCTACAAAGAAGGAGAAAGAGGGAAACGCCCTGCGAAAGTTGGCTACAACCACCCCGGTGATCGCGAAAAAGCAGCAACAGCAACAGCAGCAACCTGCCAAAAAAACGGCTTTGGCCGATGCCATTGTCAAGACGGATGCAGCTGCGATGGATATTGACGACACAAGTGCCAAAAAGAAACCGACCAAGAAAACGGCCAAAGATGAAGGTCCCGATTATGTTGATCTGTTAACCGGCAAAAAAACATACAAGAAAACACCTGGAAAACGAAGACATTAAAATACGCCCAAAGACATCCCCCTTCCCTATATTGATATCAAACCAAAACACAGACGTTGTCAACTGCATTTTTTTTTCATAAGAGCATCACTTTTCTTTTACTTTTTTTTTGGAATCGTAAAGTAAAGACAATTTTTAGACGGGAATCAAATGAAGATGAAAGAAATGAGAAAGATCCATATGTCGATTGTTCAAAGAGGTATTCGTTATTTCGATTCAAGGATAAGTTGCAAAATATAGGACATGAATTTGTGATGTGATAGAGAAATAGAGAAAGAGAAGAGTTTACATAAAGTACATCACTAAAAAAAAAAGGGGGGGAAAAATAAGATTAGCTCACAATTCAGATTCAACTTTTCAAAAAAAAAAAAAAAAAAAAAAAAAAGTGCTTACCTTTCTGTAATTCGGGCTTCACAACAGCGAAGCTTGCCATTTGGGCTTCAGAGTCCATACTTTCACTGGTGGCATCGGTGTCAGACCAGTTCTCACCGCGACGATGGAAGCGAGCGCGAGCAGCGACCAAATCAGCATAGTAAGCGGGAGGCACAATGGACACAGCACGGGTGGCACGACCATAGATGTAGCACAGACGGTAGGTCAATTCTTGAAGAGCATCGGCAGTGAAACCGTTCTCGTCACGCAAGACGTGGTAATGTGTAGGACGCGAGGTACCTTGCAAACCAGCGTGCGACTGGAGGTAGAAATCGAACTCGAAAGGATGGACAATACCAGTATCAACCACGGTACCAGGCATACAGTTACCGGTACGATCAGCATCGCGCTGTTCAACGGGGAAGAAACGAGCGTGGTGACGCTTCTGTACGACCACAAAGGTAATCGGGGGCTTGTAGTTCTTATCGAGGGAAGCACAAGCGGCACGGATGGCGGCGATTTCGTTATCTTTGACAGCCTGGAATTGACCTTCGGAAACACCATCACGGTAGAACAGAATACGTTCAGGCTTCTGACCACAGGACTGGTAAAAGTTCTTCAAGAGTTCCTTGACCATGTTGGCCAAATCGGCCACGATTTCAGTACGGTTGGCCTGGACACGGATAGCCGAAGCATAACGAGAAGCACGAGCATCCATGCTTGCAGTGACTGCAGCAATGGAAGGACGGTTGGTCTCACCAGGAGCAGGATGGGTAACATCGGCACCAAAGAGAATAGTGGGACGAGAAGAAATGAAGGGAATCATAGGAGGAGCCAAGAACAAGTTCATGCCACCCAACTTCATGTTGACCTTCAAGCAAACGTTGGCACAATATTGCTTCTTGGCATCGTTGATATGCTTGCTCTGAACACATTGGGTAGAGACACCGAGGACTAGATAACAAATAAAAATAAAAATAAAAACGCAAATGAATAAAACTCAATTCATGCTGCATCCCCCTTGCAGGTAAAAAAAAAATCGTATTGCGTAATTATCTTTTTCAACCACCCCTTACCTGTGTCAGAAACGCGCTTGATTTCGGCGTAAAGAGGAACACCAGTGTTGGGCAAGATACAAAGAATGAGCTGAGGGTTGGCCTTGGCGGCGTTACCGGCCTTGAGCCAAGCTTCCTTCAAAGTACGATCAATGTTGCCTTGAGGATCGGCATTGGTGATAGGAGGTTGGCGGTTGAGAACATTCTAAACAAAAAAAATAAAAATAAAAATTACAATGAATGTATGTGAGTCAAAGAGGAACAAAAAAAAAAAAAAAAGAAATAATTTGTAATTATCCGAACTTTCATAAAATTACAAAAAAATTGGCTGAATTCCAACCAAAAAAAGTGGGTTCTTTTTTTTTGGGGGTGAAAACGGCAACTTACCAAACCAGTGTCAATGAACGTTTGACACAATTCGCGAACGAAGCGCTGGATAACAGGTGGGGGAATAGGACCAGCAAAGTTAACCACGGACCAGGAACCAAGGACGGCACCTTGAGCGACCTTCTTGCCACGCAAGTTCCAAGCACCAGCCATGGGAGCGAAAGTGGCTTCCTGGGACGAAGGATGGTAGGAGATCTTGGGGGTTTGCAACACACGAGCATTGACCATGGCCATTTCGGGCTTGACGCTCATGCCAAACTGTTGCAAGTAAGGGTTGTTGCGGTATTCCAACAACTGGAGACCGTTGTTGATCTTGTTGGCACGGACGTTCGGCTTCTGGCAAGTGAACTTGATCATTTCAGCGGTCTGCTTCTCGTTCAACTTCTTCATGTAACGTTGACCCTTGACGATAACACAGACTTCCATGGGAAGGAAGATATCCTTCTTGACAACAACGCAAGGCAAGAAAGGACAAGACAAGCGCATGCCATATTGCTTCTGGAAATAAGCGGCCACGGTCATTTCAGCACCGGACTCGTCCTTGAAGTTGGTGCGGTCAGGAGTGCTGGGAGTCAACTTGTTAATCTTGTACTGGCGCTTGACTTCACCGCGATGGACGACTTGGATCTTGAGGCCCTTCAAAGCCTTTTCAAGCTTCTGGCGATCGCGGTCAGAGATACCACGGCGGAGATCATCCATGCTGCGACGACCCAAAACCTTGACGACGATTTCAGGAAGAGGACCCGATTCATAAAAGGCGGTCGCGCTGACGTCGATGTTGATCATCATTTTGCCTGAAAAATAAAAATAAAAAAGTCTTAGCATTGCATAGGTCGTCAAAAGAGTGTGCAACTTTACCTGCGGTGGGACGAGCCGATTGGTAGAAACCTTGCCAGACTTCAGCACCGTTAGGAAGAGGACGGCTATCAGCGGGGGTGTAGAAAGAACGACCCACAGTAGCGTGTTTCATGCTGGGCATGTGACGGATAAGGACATCGAGCACCATAATAGCTGCAAGTGAAAGCAGATTTTTTAGAACGTGTGAACACTGATCGGAGAAATCATAAAAATTTACCAGTCAAACAGTTGGAGGTGCAGGCACTTTGGCCGTTCAAGAAACGGCGAAGTTCTTCCATATTGACTTCACCAGCCTTCTTGATACGGATCTTGAACTGGTTGCCAGCGCGCTTGGAGGCGGCATTGGCGGGACCTTCTTGCAAAGTGACCTAAGCAAGAAAAAAATTTTGTTTGTCAAACGGGCCAATGGCAACACGAAAACAGGAAAAAAAATACGATAAAAAATAGCGATGAAAAAAACCTACGTCGAACGCCATTGCGTTTTCATCACCCAAAGGCAAAGGCTTGGGGGAGAAGACGTTCTTGCGACCGTCATAGATACACTTGATACCCTTCAAGACACCTTGACCGTCGGTATCTTCAAAGGACTTCCAGACCTTGCGGAGCACAGCTGGGGGCATACTAGCAGGGTCAATGGTGACATCGTAATGATGGATGTTTTGGGTGGGGAAAGAGGTGACTTCAAAGAAGTTACTGCGAACACGGACAGGCTTGCCGGCGGTACCAACACCAGGACGTTTAACGAATTCAGTAAGCTCCAAAGACATGGCGAAGAAGCAGCTGAGAGAAAGAAAAAAGGAGAAAAGGGAAAAAAAAAAAAAAAAAAAAAAAGGAAGCGGTGACAAAAAAATTGCGACCGGTCTCAAATATGAAATGGGGAGCTTTTTTGACATAAGATGACGTCAACCAATCGAAAGACGGATTTTGATCTGCTAAAATGTGTACAAATCTTCCATCTGCTGCAAAAATAACTAATCAAGAGTGAAGGGTTGATCGGGTTCTAACAATTTTGGGTCCATTCATTTTTATTCGTTTTATTTGCGGGAAGAAAAAAAGGGCGACGCGAATACTTCGTCTGGTATCATGCGAATGATGGCACCAATAGGAATAGACATCAATCCAATGGCGATGCTCAACATCCAGTGCGAGCTGTTTAACGGGACGGTTTGGAACGCTGCGCCGCCGCATTCAACGATAAGGATTTGACCGCACACGCTGACGACAAAAATAAGAATGAAAAAGTGGTTCTTTTTTATGCCTTTTACGACATTAAACCGATTATCAATGCGCCGGCAACTATCAAAAGAAAAACAAAAAAGGACAAAGTTTAACAAAAGAATGAATATGAGGATTTTTCAAGGGGTGTTGTAAGGAGCAACACGCACGCATTCTGAGCGGAGCATGTTTCCCAATGTCGGATTCTTTTTTTCTCATCCGATCTAAAATTGCGGTTCCCATCAAAGAAAGAAAAAAAAAAAAGATCACGAAGACCTGCAACTTACTTGACTTCATTGAAAATTTGACAAAACACAAAGGCCGTGAACACCACAGTTTGAAGCGTGGCTTCGTCATGTTCCAAATGGAGCACGTTCGTGTACAACAATGTCAAAATAATACCGATTTGGTAAAATGTTTGTCCTAGGATCATTTTCCACATTCGGCAATCAATCAAAGGCACCGTGCGTGGCTCCGGTTTTCGTTCGAGAAGATCAGGAGTCGGTGGATCGGTTGCTAAAGCCAAGGCTGCAAAGGTATCCATAATGAGATTCACCCACAACAGCTGGACTGCCGTTAGAATGGACTTTTGTTCATCGCTGGCCACTGCCGAAACAATCGTTAACATGACGGCCGTAATATTCACCGTCAGTTGGAATTGCAAAAATTTTTTCACAGAATCATTCACGCAGCGACCCCAAGAAATGGCCCGAACGATGCTAGAAAAATTATCGTCCATCAAAATGATACTGGACGCTTCCTTGGCCACTTCGGTGCCTGCCACGCCCATGCTAAAACCCACATCCGCCGCTTTCAGTGCTGGACCATCGTTCGTACCGTCGCCTGTGACCGCCACAATTTCACCGGTTGCTCGCAATGCATTGACCAGTTCGCGTTTATCTTCCGGACTTGATCGCGCCAATACGCGCAAGTGAGGGAGAATGCGGAGTCGTTCAGCATCAGGAAGTTGACGAAACGTCGGTCCATCCAACGCCAGTGCACCGTACGAGTAAATGCCGCATTGACGTGCGATGCTTTTGGCGGTCAGCATATTATCGCCCGTCACCATACGTACACAGACGCCTGCACTTTGACATGCAGCCACTGCTTCTTTGACGCCCGGTCGTAAGGGATCTTCAATGCCAACAATCCCAAGTAATGTGAGCCCTCCTGCAGCAAGCACGTCTTCCAATTTGTGATGGCTAGACCACGTATCGAAATCCTTGTAACAGACCGCCAATGTGCGTAAACATCGCGTTGCGTAACTCTGAATAATCTTGGCCATGCGGCCCCGATTGGCTTCGGTCATTGTACGCGTTTCAATATCGTAGATGTTGCCTTCTTCGACTCCGTGAAACTTGTCATATGATTCGCCGTGGATGGACAAAATGCGTGTCGATCGCGATAATAAAAACTCCGACGCGCCTTTGATATGCACACGGTACACGATACGTTCTCGTTTCGTATACTGATCCAACACGGGAATACGGATCACGGTACCCATCGCTTTGCGTTTGGAGCTGAAAGGGAACACCTGCTCCACTTGCCAAAACGTGCGCAACAGTTCAAAGGGTTCCGATGCAAGCGCATCCTTTGCAAAGTTCAACATAGCGATTTCCGTCTTGTTGCCCACGAGCGTCACATCGCCGTCCGAGGTCTTGTTGCGAAAAGCCGTCGAATTGATGGCAATGGCTTGATTGACAAAATTACGCACAGGCAGAGGAATTTTGTGTCGTATCTGGCTCAATTCGACCAAATCAGTGCGAGCTGCAGGTGGATCGCGGAGAAAACGGAACGAGGAACCAAACGTGCCTGCTACCACCGACATCTTGTTCTGCGTGAGTGTGCCCGTCTTATCCGAACAAATTGTCGTAGCATTGCCCATGGTCTCGCAAGCGGTGAGAATACGCACTAGGTTATTATCTCTGAGCATTCGTTGCGTTGCATACGCCAAAGCTATTGAGATTGATCAGATTCACCGCCCTTTTTTGTGTGTGTGCGTGTGTTTTGCACTCATTTCACTTACCTAGGGTCACGGCGAGTGGCAATCCTTCAGGTACGGCCACCACCACAACAGTGACAGTGGTGATTAGAATACGCATGATCTGTGACACGATATCGGCGGGCAAGACGGACAGACTGGCCGTCATGTATCCTATAATACATCGGACAAGCAAAGCTACAAAAAGGAATCCCGCGGCCCCTAGGCCGAGCTTGGCAATACTGCTTGCCAAAACATCCAGTTTCTCTTGCAACGGGGTGGTGTCGTCGTTGGTTCGCAAGGCCATCAGCGTTCGACCATTGAAGGAATTCACGCCTACAGAAGTAACAAGGTAGGTGCAGATGCCTTCGAGTACTTTACTTCCCGAGATCAAAAAGGGGTCTGGTCGATGGCTTTCGCTGTATGAATCATTGTCATTGGGAAAATCGTCGGATACAGAATGAAGGCGCTTTTCAGGGTCGTTGGAAGCTTCAACCAAAGAAGAGGAATCCTCATTTGAAGCCAGGTCATGGCGATGCTCTGATATCCATTGCAAGGTCATACAGTCCTGCCAGCGAATTTTTTTCACGGCGTCCGATTCACCGGTTGCGGCGGATTCATCGCATTTTAGGTTATACCCCTGAACAAAAATACCGTCGGCGGCGACGATATCCCCCGGTGTAAGGCTCAAAATATCGCCCACTTGAATGTCGTGCACAGAAATCACGCATTGTTGGCCCGACCGAATGGCCTGGAACCAAAAGGAGTGAAAAAAAGAGAGAGAAAGAATATTCAATATTTGCCACAGAAATCCCAGATTTGAATAATAATGCAAGACGACTTACGCTGACATGTCGATCATCCTTCTTGGCATTTAGACTACGGAATTGTTTCTCTTTTTGATTATCGTTGACGCTGCCTACAACGACGACCAAAAGCACCGCCACAATAATGGCCACGCCTTCGACCCATTTGACGCCAGGAATACGGTTCCCAGCCGCATCGTACTCTACGGTCGTGACATCTTCGTAGATACCGACCGTCAAGGAAATAATAGCAGACACTGTTAGCAATATCTAGCAACAGTAAAAATTCAAAGGGATAAGTTAAAAATGATTCCAAGAATAATAAATCATAACAATAAAAAAGAGATCCTCATCGTACCAGTGTCCTATCCTGAAATGAAAGCCACATCAAATAAAAAATACTCTTCACTTCCATGGTGGGAAGGATATTAGATCCAAACACCCGTCGTCGCTGTAAAAAGGGCTCTATATCCAGGGATGTTGCACTGTCCGTTCCTGGGACGGGTGGTTGTTTTTCATCGATAAAAGTGTATGATTCTGCTTTCACGTCGTCCAGCGCCGCCGTTTCAAGATCATGGAGTGTGATGGGGGGTAGATTGGCCTCTTGCGACGAGATACCCTGGGTGAGGCTGGAGTGAAGACCCTGGGCAACACCTTCTACGCCACCAATTTGGGCCAAAAAATCCAAATCTTTTCGATCCACTAAAGCGGTCAGTTGATGGGGTGTAAAGGCGAAAGGATTGGATGGATCTTGATGAGGAAGCATAGTCAAATTGATAGTGGAGGATTGCTTTGGGGAAGGTCGTTGAAGCGGTGAAAATGATTGTTTGGGTGAATTGGTCGACGATACACTATGGCGGAATCGGTCTTGGCCTTGGTCGGCGTCATAGTCCGTGTAAGGTGGAGGACTGTATCCATGAACTTCATGATGGTCCAACGTCATGAGGATGAGATGGCACTAACAACAGCAACCTAAAAAGACAAAAGAAGACAACAAGTGGAAAACGGATAAAAAAAAATTAGGCAAACCTAATAATAATTGAAAAGGATGCCAACTGTTTGGTGCCCTTGGATTTCTATTGATCCAAAAAGGAGCGATCCAATTGAATCCAGAAGGGTAGAAGGGGATGGGGGGTTAAAAATATTACAAGTCAAAATGAGCAAGGAGAAACGCGTTAACCTTTATATACAATAACAAAGAAAAAGTGATATGGAAAAAATATTCATGTACACTGGTGCCACTCATCATTCCTCTTCCAACGGTGTAAGGGGGGACACGCGGCTTGTCTGATGGCCTGTGGAGAGACGACGGCTTGTGTTGCTAAACTGAACGACGGGCTTGCTCCTGTTCACATCACCTACAGTACTCCTATTTGTCTAGCTCTATATAGAAGCCGTACGATGTCTCCCCTGAAGAGACCTTTTTTTTCATACAAATAAGCTGATGCGTTAGCCATGCGGTGACACTGTTATTTCACTCGTAAACATCATCCATAGCACGCAAGTCGACACTAAAATTTGACGTCAGAACTCAAAAAGCAATGTCGTTTTTTGACATTGGCTCGCGTGCGTTTGATTAGGTCGTTTTGGAAGAAAAAAGTCATGCAGGTTATTTGGTTCTGGTCTGCTGGATGTCGCAGTTGACAAACATGACAGACGACCCGAAACGAAACAAAAAAAAAAAAAAGGAAATTACGGTCCAATGTTGAAAGATGATGAAAAAAGTAATACTTGTTGTCTGCTCTATGTCTTCCGAGTCAGACAGATCAGTAAATAAATAATAAATATTCTTTTTCTCTGTTTAAGAAATATACATTTTGATGGTTATGAATCAAAAATACATACAATATGTTACAATGAAGATAAAAAAAATCATCCGAGGGAAAAGTGGGCCTACGTTGTCAAGTTGGGTCATGCTTCCGATGCCGAACTAGGCAATACCGCTGCTAGTGGCGCAGATGGGTAAACGGTATGACTTCGTTTTCGATCCACAAGCGTCTCTGTGTAAGCACAACGGTGATGGATGTCGGGGATGCTGTTGGTGGTTTCCAGGTGAATTTCAAAACGACCTTTCTTAATAACGTGGTTGCGGGCCATGGTCGTTGAAGCGCGCTGCAATCCTAGACGGTGGTAAGGGTCTTCGTCGGGAACTGTCTTGACTCGACGAAGGTCATGCGATACAGGTAATAACTCCAGGCCAGAATCGTGATGTTTGGTGACATGATCTGCAGCACGAATGTGACCTTGGGAACTGGTCCCGACACTGGACGCTGACTGGCCAGAGTCCGGATTGATCCAAAATTCAGGATCCCAAATCTGTAGCCGCCGCAGCGTGTCGCCATGACTATACATGGACGATTGGGTATAAAGCGACATATTGACAGTTTCTTCACGATGATGGTACGGAAAGGGAAGAAAAGAGGAAGCTGTATACATGACAGCGTCGTCGTCGAATTCATCTTCAGGCAAAATCTTGATCCCCGCTATGTCGGCAAATTCCTTGGCAGTGAGATCCTCCGAATGTGTCGTGATATTGGAAGCTAACACATACGACGACAAGTGAGAGTTTTGTCGTTTGTGGTCAGATGGCTTTCTGGATGATAGCGAGCCAATGGATATACGCTCCGAAGCAGGTCCAGCCGACGCCGATGAAGTGGAGCAAGATGAAGCAGGATGTACAGTGTGGGTAGAGGAGCCGTATGGTTTGATGAGAATACTGGTGAGTGGTTGGTCTGCTTTTCGACCATAGCCGTTGTGGGGGATAGTGTAGGCATGGTGAAGCTGTTCCCGGCTGAGGGACCGTCGGAGTTTTATGGATTTGGTTTGGGATCGGGAGGCTCGCAACCGACGATACGGTTCGTCTTCAGGATAGAAATTGGTTTGATCGGATGGTTTCGAGTGGGTCGAGATGTTTATATCGTCCAGGCTACGAAAACGGGATAAGGTTTGTGGCAAAACTGAACGACGTGGTGTGTCTCCATTCTTGTGATGATGGCACCACTGCCACAGCGTTCGGTGATGAGGTTCGTGGTGATGAGTGAAAACTCTGAGTGTGCTGCGTAATTTACGAAAGAGCGTCAAGCCCGATTTGATCCCTTTGAACTTGCTTAAATTCTCGGAAGTTGGATTATTATTTGATTTGGATATATTCTTAGCGGGATCTTTTTTCAAGTTGAAAAATGGCTTGTTCATCGTCTAAAAAAAAAAAGCTGAAGCCAGCGTTTTGCAAAGATAAAAAAAAAAGAGACAAGGAGAGAGCGGAACTACCGCACCGCGTTAGAAAATGGAAGGATACCAATAAAAAGAAAAAAGAACCGTGAAAAGACAAAAATGTTCATCTGTGTGGAAAAAAAAAACCTCGACATTTTTATAATGTGGTCGTATTTTTTCCTTTTTGTCCGTGTCTTTTTGAATAAAGCTGTGCCCGTAGACGAATTTGGTGTTGATGTGCGACAAGACCAAACAGCTTACCATATTACGTCACCTGTTGATTAATATTGTTTAAAGGGGTGACAAAACAATGTTGACAGAAGAAGTGGATGTTTCTATTGCGCAAGCTCGGAACCCGTCTACTGACGAATCCTACTATTGCACATGAGAATTTTCATGTGGCTCACCCTGCAAACCACATGAGCATGTAAGTAGGATCCTGAAGCATCGAGTCCTTGCAAGCCGGGATTAGGTAATCATTGAATCAGCTATTTTGCTGTCCTCCGTTTTTGGTCATTTGAGCGGATTCAAAAGATGAATGTAATTTGGTAACTGCACCGTTATTTATGAACGTACCATTTGGATCACGTAAAAAAATTTGGCAATTGGTACGTCAACCGCAGCACGTCATACTTGGTTAGCTGTATTCAAGTATTTTTAGATCGACTAATGAATGTATAATGTATGTTGAGGTTAACAAGACCTCCAAAAAAAAGAGACCCTACAATCATAAGCGCTGAAACATCACGTATTTGTAATCTTTTGTTTTCACGAGTCGAAAGCACCTCGCACGTGCCAGTAATTCCCCCGATCGTAGATCCGTAAAAGCATAAGCGATTTACACATTTCCACAACTCTACTTCATTCGGCTAGGCGCAATGACGGCTGTCAAGTAGCCATACAATATACCAATCATCCCTCATAAAAATGCTTAATATGTGATTGATGACAGGATCTCCGTAGCCTTTGCAACGTAGAATTCTGAGATGTCTCGGCTTGTGTACCGACGTTAGTAGTCAAACCTTAAATATCCGGATCAAGAAAACAATTTGTTGTTTACTTTTTCATTTATTTTATCTGGAGGGTGTGTTTTCACATGCTTACTGTATCCAAGATGAAAAGGATCACAATCATTGAGGGAACTTATTGGATTGTACCAGGATGATTTCATAAGGAACAGAACAAGTCAATCATCAATACAAATGTTCCCCAGCAAACCTGGATCCACGATCGGAGGTTCACACAAGTGATGTGACGAAGTACTTTGAATCTGGGGTACAATCTTTTTTTCCAGGTTGGTTACCCGGCCCACGACATTTCTGCTGGCCGTAGATTAATTACAGTGTAGGTGGTCCAAAGAACCCGCTTTTGCTTTACCATTCTTGCGTGGTGTCACTGCTCACCTCAATTTATATATTCAGTTATCTATATAATTAAAATCTTTGAAAAATTAGCGATTTTGTAAATCACATGATCTACACTAAGTTATCAAGACCTGTTAAACCTTTTTTTCATCTTTCAACCATGCCTCGCTGCCCACTTTCACGATAATAGGCGAAACAATCAGCAGCAAGATGCCGTTTGCACCAGTTGTGGTCAAACAGAGTATCGTCGCCGTTCACATAAAATGTGAGTGGAGCTCTTTTTTGAAGAAAGGTGATTGACGATACGACGATCTGGTGTTTTGTAGCATCATTTAATTTGGGTTATCTGTCAGTTATACTGTATATGCCCTTTCATTCTCTTCAGTAATCGAATGATACATGGAACAGATATGCTTCGATCTGTGTAGCTCATCATTCATGCATCAGTGAGGTGACTATTGTTTCATCCATGGAAAATCACATATTTTTGTCCGAATTTTTTCTTCTTCTTTAGTTTTGCATCTCATCGGGAAACGCTGACGCGTCCTCCCCAGGTTCCTCTCATATGGATTGCTGCCCGTGGTATCGCCTTCGATATTTCTTCCCGACCATTTTATTTTGTAGTTGTAGTATGTATTTTGTATTTTAGTGAATAGTCTTCTTGCAGTCTTTTCCTCCTTTTTTTTCCCACAGGGTTTTTAGGGGGTTTTTACAGACGCACCTATTGTATTTACTTTTTTTTTTATATTTGTATCCTTTCTTTATTTCGGTCGGGAAGCCCTCGGTATCTGCTGCATCAAACATCAAAGGTAAAATATCTCAACGAAATTTAAATCAACCAAAGAGCTTACTAACTCATTTTTTTTAAATACCCAACATTCCCACACATCTTTGTAGATCTATCATAACCTTGGGCGGGACAGAACGGAGGGGGTCAATAAGTGCTGCTTTGTTCATTAAAAGTGTTTCATGGTATGCCAGAGTATTGACATTAATATACCAAAGTTCCATCAAGAGTCTCGCCCAGGTTATGCCGTATTGCGTTAGGCTTTTTGTCTGACGAATGTCGCTCAAGGCAAGAGTGCGGCATCCAGTAGCAGGTGGCATCCATTGCACAGCGGGTGTACGGCTTGTTACACATGACAATGACTGATTATTATTATTATTATTATTTTTTGCAAAGTTCGACTGTAACTTTCGACTATCACTAATCCATCAGGCATAAGCTTCTGTAGTAAATAAAGGATAAACGTTTTGAACGCGCAATGGACCAAAAAAACTATGCAGAATTACATATCTGGTCAATAATGTTAGATTCCACCATGGCTTATTTTCTTTTGTAATGAAATTATTCTCGTTGTTACAATTGATCACACCAATTGCAGTTGTCATATTTTCGCTCATGATGCTGCGGATAGATTTCAGCCAAAAGAAGACAAACCAAAAAATTCGCATAATGTGTGACGACACTATTTGAATTTCGATTCATTGGGAACAGGAAAAACCGCGCAATGCTGCTAATCGTTTCACTCTTTGGCCATGGCCTCACCCAACGTACTTGATCCCTCGTCCGTATTACATACATTGCAGCAATGTATTCCCAATTCCCTTCAATCAGGATATGACGCATTAGCTGCTGCAAGTCACGCTGTTATGCTTAGTGTCGGATTCCGTTTTGCAGGATTGGGAGACGACGCCCGCCAAGGTAATGAGCTGGGTTTATGCGTTGCAGAATCATACGTTATCTGCGATTTGTGGCTAACAACAGAGGACCGATAGAGGGCGATGGCACCAAGAAACAACTACCCAACGAATGGAACGAGCACAGCCCCCATTTTTATGCATTTCGTTACAGCCATCCGCAGTCGAGCCTGACATTTGTGCTTAAAAGTCTGCGGTTAGGTGATCGCTGGATTGTTCACGGACTCGGTATTGGGGTAAGAAATAAAAGGCGTTCGGGCGTTGGGTAGTTGGAATATCCCTGACCCATGCCCACTTGCCCTTTTTTTACTAGGACGATAAAACAGCAACGTTGGATATCGTTTGCAAAGACTACACATCGGATTCCTTCTTTCCTTATCAAGTAGACTCCGACAAACCTCTGGTCCATGGTTTCATCTCCACCGATCGCTTCAATGATTTTATCGTTCTTTTCAAAATCAACATCATTCAGCGGTTGATCCCAGGACTAACCAAACCAGGCTATACTGAGTCAGAGTATGTCAAGTTTGTTCATTTGGCCATGCCAGAGGAAAATGGGAAACTAAATCCTTGTTTCTTGTTTACAGCAATGGGAGCACAAACACAGATTCTCGCAATTCGAACCGTTCACAGCCTCGTCAGCCGTTGTCCTCGGAAACAAATCCTCCGCCCCGTCCCGCGTTTTATGATCCTCCGTTTTCACCAGATGACCCATCGTCCGAGTAAGAGAATATACATACTTTGTTTGTCGTTGGCCAATCTTGACGCATATTTGTGTAGACGAGTCAATCCTCTGAATGTGGGCCAAAGTGATTTGGAGCCTGCCGGTGGTCGATTGCGCATGCCTGGGTAATTAATGATAAGCATTCGAGTAAGATTGACGAGGGCGTTGCTAAAGCTTTGTTTTTCAGCGTTGGCAGCGGCATGTTTGTGGGACCTGATCATCCCATATTCGGCAGATCGACGCAGGGACATGACGATGATTCCAGCCACATATTTGGAGGCCCGCAGCCTTTGCCAAGGTAATGTTTCAATGAGGCAGCTGGGCCATCATTCTTTCGTTATACATTCTTTGTCGGGCATTGATACTTAGTACTGTCTTTTTTAATTTCCAAACAATAACAGAGGAGCGGTTCCTCCGGGTGCCCGATTCGATCCCATTGGCCCCTTTGGAGCTCGACCTGGCCGAGGCGGAATCCGACCTCGTGGCAGTGGTCGTTTCAGTGGTGAACCTGATAACGACGAATTGCCTCCTCCAGTAAGCTCCTCCCTTCTTTTTGTACAGTAAAAGAGAAACATCACCCGAGCTTAACCATTTCTCTTCTCTCTTTTTTTTCAGGGATACAATGACATGTTTATGTGATAAAAGTTTAGCGCTGTAAATAAATAACCCAGCAACTCTCCGAAATTTCAATCGTCTCACTCCACACTTTCATTTTTTTTTATTCATTTCTTTTTTTTGAAGCAATATATGCTTAATCTTTTTGCAGAATGACTGAATCTGCAATGACTGAAGAGTCATTTGTTGTGTTTTCCGGCGGATCGGCCTGTAACTTTATAGGTAGGAATTGCGGTTGTTTTGCTAGTCATGGAGAAACCTGATTGATGGATCTAATGTGTTACTGTAGCCAACGCATTTCAATCCATCACTCCCAACGTATGCTATGTACTCGGTATTTCCGACAACGGCGGCTCTACTGTAAGTCGTTTCTTTGACAAGTTTGTGCCACCCCACATCTAATGAGTTAAACTCAGAGCGAACTACTGCGTGTGCTTGGTGGTCCTAGCATTGGTGATTTGCGATCCCGCCTAAGCCGTCTGATCAATGTCGAAGGTCCCGATGCCGAGGAACGCATTGCGATCAAGGAACTATTGAGTTATCGTCTACCATGTCAAGGAAATGAACACTCGATTCGAGACGAGTGGTCGCTGATTGTGGAAGGCAGACACAGGTAAGGCAGAATTACGTTCCATGGTTACCGTTGGAAGAAACATACTAAAGGCTAGGTTGCTGTGACCTAGATTGTGGGACCGCATTTCTACCGAGAAAAAAGAAGCCATTCGAGGCTTCTTGGTGCTCTTCAACTGTGAAATCCTAAAGCGGGCACACAAGCACTTCAACTTTTGTAATGGGTCGATTGGCAATTTCTTCTTGACAGGAGCTCGCTTATTCTTTGGATCGTTGGAAGCGGCAATTTTTCTCTTCTCATCCATTACCGCTATCCGGGAACCGACCCATGTGGTGCCTGCCATTAACACCAATCACACCGCCGCTATTGCTGCCCTGTTAGAGGATGGAGAGACGTTGCGTGGTCAATGTGAAATTAGTCATCCAGGACAACACAAAGCCGGTCATCGTTCCATGAATCCCATCGATGCATTTTCTCGATTGGCTTTACCGAATTCGCCCAGTCAAGCTTCTCCTGACGGTGAAGTGAACGGCAACTTGGTCTTTAGTAAAACGACCGAAGAGAAACTGTCGGCGGCCATTCGACGCATTTATTACATGAACGAATACGGCCAAGAGATCTACCCATTACCGAATCCTAAGGTATTAGCTCACTTGAATACAAGGAAGCATCTGGTATATTCCATAGGTTCCCTCTACACATCCATTCTTCCCTGTCTTATCTTGCGTGGGGTCGGAAACGTTGTGGCCAAATCTCCCTCTTTGAAGTACAAAATCCTGATTTTGAACGGAACCCAGGATCGGGAAACCGATGGGTATTCGGCCATGGATTTTATCGGGACCATTACAAATGCATTGAATGAAAGTCAGCTGATCGATGCAAGACGCAAGTTTTACGATTCGCAAGCGGAAGACGACACTTTGCTTGCTAGTCGTCGCAGCTGTTCACCGTACCATCCAAGCTTTTATCCTCGGCCGGTAGATCACGGTTTCCGACAATGGCCACCGCCACCTCCGGCGAGTTTGAAACCGTCTCCGGTAGGCAGATTACAGATTGCTATGCCACCATTGTCTGGTATGCTTAATAGTATTCATCAGCCTACACCTGTCGAGGGCTATCCCGCCGGCCCCGATGGCGCGAGTTTAGGAGACGCTTTCATCTCCCCTCCTTTCCCCCCTGAATTGGTCCCCAACTCCCCGCCCTCCTCTTTTATTACTCACTTGCTCTTTCTCACTAATTCACGTAAGTCTGACAAAATCCGGTCAATGACGCCAAAACAAGCTAACCGCCCAGTTACCAAAATAGGTGTCCCTGTGGATGTAAATGCCATTGAACAGCTTGGTATCCGTTGTGTTGCCGTACCACCAGATCCTCAATCTGCCCCTGAAGAACCGCGGTATGATGCTGTACGCTTGCAGGAAGTGTTGGCCAAGGTTATCTCTCAGTAATCCATCCATAGTTCCATGGAACTGTCATTTCTCTTTGTCTTTTCAAAAAAAAAAAATTCTATAGAATAAGGAAAAACTTGGCATTGATTTTGTTTTTATCGTAAATGCTGTCTGCTTCGATTAATTGCGATATTACCAATTTATTGCTGTGTCTTTCCAATTTACATCGTGTATTTTTTTTCTTTTTTTAACTTATTCATTCTTTTATTTAATGTACCACGCACCCAATGTATTAAAACAAACATGTTAAACCATCTGTAGACAACTGTGCATTGCAAGATTTGCAAACAGAAAAGCTTTAATTGGTTGCAACTGAGAATCATTACAGACTGGGGAACTCTTCGTTCTTTCTCTCTTTTTGATAGTATTTAGCAATGAGGAAGGCGATATCTAGGGATTGTTCATAGTTTAAGCGGGGGTCGCAGTAGCTTTGATAGTTGGTTGATAAGTCGGTATCTTTCAGGTCCATCGAACCACCAATACATTCTACAACAATAGAAACCCGTAAATACATCACATGCTAGAAAATAACGGTGCAGCTACTCTTTGGGAAAATAGGCTTACCTGTGACTGAATCGCCTGTCAACTCGAAATGAACACCATTCAACTTGCTGCCACACATTTTATGCACACGGAAGGTTTGTGACAATTCCTGGCAAATATCAACGAAATGACGCGTTTTGATGCCACCTGATACGCTCTTTGTGTTACCATGCATGGGATCACAGACCCACACGGGAATGTGGCCAGACTGTCGCACAGCTTCAATATGTTGGGCTAGATGGGTGTCGACCTTGCCCGCACCGAAACGTGTAATCAGTGTAATTTTGCCAATGTCCTTGCTGGGATTCAGTGTGTTCAACAGTTCCACCAACTTGTCGGGTTCCGTGGTCGGTCCCACCTTGATACCGATAGGATTTTCAATGCCTCGCATGTATTCAATGTGCGCTCCATCGGGCTGTCGTGTGCGATCGCCAATCCACAAAAAGTGGGCCCCCGCGTTGTACCATTTCTTGGTCTTTGAAGAAGGTGACGGTAACAAACGGGTCAAGGCCGTCTCGAAATCCAGTAACAAGGCTTCATGCGACACAAAGAAATCGACCGACCGTAAAACACTGCTGGAAGCCGATTGTTGCTGTGAATTATCAGCGCCAATGGTGCGCATGAAATCCAATGCATCTGTCAGTTGTGTTACAATGTTTTGGTATTCCCCTCGTACGGCTTCTGAACGAACGTGGTCAAGATTCCAGTTGGATGGCTCGTGCAGATCTGTGCAAGAGTAAATCGGCCGATTAGCAATCTTTTGGTCTCAATGTGTGCGGTACTACAATTATTATCCTTATTCTTGACTCACCCGCAAATCCAGAATCCAGCAATGATCTGAGATAGTTCATTGTGGCAGCGGAATGGAAATAAGCACTATAATCGCATTTCGTTAGTCCCTAAATATTTTCTTCATTGTCAAGCTCAAACAAAGCGACTATTTACCCCAGCAGGCGTTCCGGATCAGGTGTGCGGTCGCTAGGATCAAAACCATTGACATTATCACCTCTGTAGCAACCATTTTATCAGTATGACTAATTACATGCTCTGTACAATGAAAACGAGCGTTCATTACCTGTAAGACAAAATCTCTTGGCCATTGTGCATCTCAGTGGGTTTGCTTCTTGGTTTGGCATATTGACCCGCCATACGCGCAATACGAACAACTGATGTTCTGGCTCCCCACGTCAGGACAAGCGACATTTGGAGAAGCACTTTCAATTTGGCTTCAATGGGACCCTGTCATTGCCGTTAAATTTCGTTCTACAAATATATTATCATAATTGTTTTATAACGTACCTGAGAGCAATAGTCGAACAATTCCGCACAGTCACCACCTTGTAGCAAGAAGGAATTACCCAGTGCCACCTGTTTCAGCTGCTCTCGCAGATTCTCGATCTACTCACCCGTCAAGGGGAAATCGTGAGTGGGGAATGAATTGCGCAACGAGCATGGCTCACCGTCATTTTGACAGGACTTACCTCCTTGGGAGTCACTAATGGTGGCAATTGTTCCAGCTTGCCCAAGACTTTTTGCACGTGCTCCTTATCTTCGTAAACGACGTCTTGCTTGATAGGCTTCGTTTTCCAGTTGGTGGGTGTCCAGGCGGTGGTGCCGGCGTTGATTTGATTAGCGTCCATAATGATTAGCCAAGAAAGAGCGATGAAGTGAAGCGCAAGATAGGCGTCGGCTTTTGATGCGTAGAAAAAAGAATTTAAACTTTCAAACCGTCGTCACACACGCTGTTGCAATGAAAAAAGGGAACAATCTGAGTCATCGTGCGACTATGGCCACTTGGCCCATTATTGGATCTCCGCTAGGTTAGGACCCTTTTGCTTTATCGAATAGGAACCATCTCAGCTGTCGAATACGAAACGATCAGGATGAGTTATTTCCACGAATCAGCGACCGTTATGCGAGTCGCGAATGAGACTACACCATCCAACACTAATGTGTTTTGACGTATATGAAAAAAGGTATGGGTTTTTGTAGAAACAACTGCATCCTACATGACCTGCATGTTTGTATATTTCTTTGTATCATAAACAGTCGCACACATTCGCATTGCTCAAATAGGAACTGTCGCTGGCTTTGCTTTGCTGCAATACGCTTTGGAATCAATCAATATGTTATCCATATCAATAGAACGTTAGTGCGTGGACCGCATTATCTACGACTTTTTGCAATTTGATTCTCAAACAGGCGCCGATTCAATAAGACAAGAGGTCTTCTCGGACAACATTATGCTTTAACTCCTATCACCGACAACAATTGTCGGTGATTGTATTGTAAAATCCCACCTTTATAAACAGCGCCGTAAAGTATGTGGTTGCTTTCTTTTATCTCGTCGTACCTTGACTAGCAGACCCTAATGCGAATATAGACCTTTAAAAACACGTCAGATAGCTAAAAAGTTTGCACCGGTATTCTTTGACCAATACAATAACCGTTCCAAAGGTTCATCGCCTCTCTCGATTTACTCCTCATTATTGCTTCCTAAAGGTGGCAGCATGGCCCAACAGTTGACTATTTTTCTTTACTGTATGTTGCGCAGGTACTATTGCGCATGTTTGGATGACGGATTGTAAAGTGGTTTATGTAATTTTGTGGCGCTTCCAGCAGTATCGTTGGCCTTGCGAAATGGGAGTGGATGTGGTTTTACCTAAAGGAAGTGATGTCCGTTCTGTCTCGCTGCTTGACCATTTATGGCTAAAATATTGCCACCATTACCATGGAATAAGCTTTCCATTCCATCACACACGCTTGAGCTTGTGCAACACTATAAGATTGAACTATCAAGTGAATTTTTCATGCAACAAAAAAGTAACACGCTCAACCGGATCCTCATATAGTCTTTGGTTTCAAACGATACTCATGTCATTGTTAAACCACGCTGTTAACGCATGTGCATGGTGAAAATGAGCAAATCAGAAATGTATCACGCGACGGCGTTTGATATCACCCATGCTTCTGTGGGTCAGTGCCTGACAGTTGCAAGTATCTTGGCTGGCAGATCAAAAGGGCTCTAGTTTCGGATTAGTCAAGGTGGATATCGCAATTTTCTAATATGAAAGATCTCCAGTGAGAGCCAACCTATGGGCACAGCAAGATACTGAATGGTGCAAATTTTGTAGCAAAATTAACTCACTTAAAGAAAGGACGGTAACCTCTCATCAAGTGCTCCTTTTCACAAATTGTCTTTGGACTTGTTCTGACATGATGCGAAAGCTATTTATACGATGCATTAAAGTATGATCTCAACCATATATTTTCGACTGCATGTCAATGTCTTCCTTCAAGCCTATATGATATTAGGAAATCCGCTTTGACTCCACCGATTACAACTTTTTTGCGTTGTTGTATCGCATTGACGGCATGAAATATTTTATAAGAGCGATAGTTCATCCAAGTCTTGCTAAAATATTAGCTACTGCTGCGCGCAGAGCAATTGATTCCATTGCTCTTGGCCCAAGTAGCTTATCGTTAGAGACACTGCCATAGATCTCATTCATCAACTCGCTCTACAACGCGAAGAGTCCATTGTTTTGCTTCAAAATCGTGTGCTTTTTGAAGAAGGCAAGCGGAATAACGGACTAGATTTGCCGTCAATGTTGCTCCAGTTTTCTCGTCAATCGCATCGGCGTTTAAGCCAGCAAATTCTTGTTTGCGCTTATCCAGATTTTCCCTATCATATTATTCATGGTGAATGGTGAGCATGTATCAAATATGGAAATTTGAACCATACTGGTAAAAGCGTGGAATTCTTGTATGTCGCCAGGAACATCACTCCAATCATTGACAACGAAAGGCTTGAAAGAAATCAACTTGTGAACAGCCCTTTTGCCTAGATTGCTTGCTTTTTTAGAGTCTGGATAATTAATCACTCAACTTAACTTACCGAGCGTTTTTGCACTTGCTGAAAGTGTAACGTCATTTTGCTTGCTGTAATTTCTAAAAAGCCCTCCCAAATCCGCAACAAAAAGCGTGGATGATTATTAAATGTTCCATTGCATCTACACAAATGGTAAGTAAATTCTAGCTATATCAGGTTAGATAAGACGTATAGTTACTTGTATGGGCGCTGGAAGCGTATTGATCAGCAAGGGAAAGGAACACAGGTGACCATTGGGGATAGTTATATCCTGTAATATATTTGATTGTTTTTAAATGAGTTCGACTTCTTTCCAGCGTCATACCTCTGCTGGATGGTTTGAAAAAGGGTGTTAAATGTGTAGCGCAGGTCACGTTCCCACGCAAGATATGCAGTAGCGCCAGATTATTTGCATCCCGCTTCAACATGGTATAATCTTCGGCCAGTCGTCAAAAAAGTTGCTATTTTTTAGGAGCAATCAATAAAAAACTCTTACGGTGGATTATAGGGACGTCTCTCCCTGTAAGACGCGTATCCTGGCTTTAAAATTGTGGTCAAGTTGATTTTTCGTGTTTGTAGATATTTAAAATCTTTGAGTGATAGCGGCGTGAACTGGCGTCCTGAGGAGAAGCCTTCGGCGTTGCCATCGTGTGGTCAAGCTCTGGTAGAGTATAGTTGAGATATAGATGGGAAAAGAAGTAAGATATATAAAGATAAGAGAGATCAGAGATATTTAATTTTATTCCTTTTTCTATTCGTCCATTAATATGAAGCATACCCTGATGATGATGATAATGATCATTATCATCATCAACTCAGGGTATGCTATACTATATAATAATTTTAAACAAATTTCATCCTTTTTATATTAAGGGAAGAAAAGATAAGAGATAAAACAAATTTCGGACGTCGTGTTATGTTTGCTGACAGGTCAGTCACGCACATACAATTGACCATTTTCACTATGCGACCAATCGATCTTTTGGAAATATTGTAAAGTGAGTCAAGCCTGATCCCGATCAAACCGTTAAAAAAAAACCAAACAAAAAAAAAAACGCCTGTTTGCCTTGCGTCGCCCTCGCTTACTGGAATATTTGATGACATCGTTACTCTAACTTTATTCATGCGTCATGGCTTTATGCCTACACTCGAAGATCGAACCTATTTACACCGAAGCTCCATCGCAGACTTGTTTGAATTATGAATCACAGGCCTGACATGGCAACGAAAGAATTGAATCATAAGGAAGACCGACAAAGATGATGCCGAAACATTGGAGAAATTGGGTTGTCTCTCTTAGGAACTGTAGGAAACCACTTCTTTTTATTTCGCAAAAAGCATATTGTATTGAACGATTGAGCTGTTAATGTGACAAAGTTACCTCCAGCTGCTGTAGGCTCACAAATGCTACTAGCGATTGTTTGTTATTACCATCTTCAAAACGCATGAAATGGGTGTATTACAGAAAGTTTGGCTCGTCTCAAGAGAATTTCCTTGGTGACATTGTCATAAAACCATATCCTCCTTCAAAAGTCTCTGAACAATACCTTGTATAGCCAATCGAAAAGCTATGAAAGGAAAAGAGCTTCATCGTCCAGGACTACAGTATACATGCGATATTTAATGCTTAGTTCCTCGAGGACACGTTTTCATTCAAGACAGAAGTGCCCAATGAACTTTCCTTATTTATAAGTCGATCGAGAAGACATGTCTAAAGGTGCACCCGATTGAAGGTCGAAGGAGTTTGCATCCTCTGCTTGCATTTAACGCTACTATGTGACCCAAAGCGGCCTTCTTACTTGTTTCGACTATAGATGGAGGTTCGTTCCGAAAACATGCCTGCGCTAGGCGCGCATGACGTGCCAATGGCATAGCCACACCGAGCACGAGGATCCATAGACAGCACCGACGGCATTTACTTCGTTATCATCATTGTCCATCATGATAGCCTGTGGGTAAAGGCCGTGGTCGACCTTCAGCCAACGGAGTCACTCTGCACAGGAAAGTACCCGTAACCATCCACGCTAATGTGACACCTTTGCCAATCACCGAAGACTTGGCAACAATCGTCTTAAGATAGAATCTTTTGTCATTCACATTCCTAACCGTGTTATGCGTGGCGTCCATACACACAATAGCAGTGTTGTTCGTCAAAAGCTATACCGAGTTTATTTTATTGGTTTGAAAAGAATAGACTAATAACCTATGATAAAACATGATACTCTTCCACTTACCTCGATCTGCCATGTTCTCATAATGGCCTACATGAAGCACCCACCGTCACCGGCATCGTACTTGCAGAAATGGCCAGCTTCTTCGATACTCACTTGTCACAAACGCAAGCTCTCATTCACATCATGGAGACGCGAGTTCTTTTTCAGAAGTCTCTGAATCGCGTTGTACACATGCATGCAGCCGATGGAGACTGGGATGAGGGCCTCACCATTCCACATCTTAGTAAGAAATATGATGAGTATGATTATTATCTCGTTATGTTACCCATAATATACCTTAGTCAAAGTGTCACTGTTCAAACGAAGCCATCTGATTGATCTTGGCCCAAGTGAATTTGCGTTGCACTTGCTCCTCAATCCAGTTGGAGAGATGCTCAGATCAGGTCCTCCAAATTGCCTGAAAAAAGTGGCAGACATGTTTCCAGTGATAGGTCACCTTGACGAAATCCCTGTCAGCCCCAAAGGAGGAGATAGAGATTCGGGCTTGACATTTAACGGATGGAAGGCTTGACGCGGCGCTTCTTCGCGGTGGAGTGGTAGCTACCAGCACGGTGACAGGTATAATGCTCGCAAAGAAGAGAGCGCCAGGAGCAGAGTAAGACTTGTGTACGAAAGTACAGCAATAGCTACAAGACGTATTAGTTACCTGCAGATGTTTACGATTGACTTTCCGCTCTTCTTGTTCCTTAACGAAGCGAGCAATGTCGTCTTGCGGGAGGATGAAGACAGCAGGCGATTCAGCGGCGAAGGGGCCGGCGGGCTGAACAACAGCAGCAGTGATATCGTTGATAGCTTGCGGGGACGGACATGACTTACATAGAAACGGATAGCAGAAAGAAAAAGGGGGATATAAAGAACGCGTATTGTTCATTTGTTAGTGACAGGAACGAACTTGAGACGTGCAGAAATTGATGACGTGCGCGGCTCAAATAAGTTTCTCATGCGAAAATTGCTGACATCATGTGTTCCGTCGGGGTTGGAAAAGGATCCGATTTTCAAGAAAAGGAATGAAGGTTGTTCGATGCAGAAGGAAAGGGATATTGGTCAACGTACGATGGAACTTCAGAACTGGCTGCGAACTGCCCTCCAGCATGCAAGTTGAACAAACTGTAAACCATGTCCTTGGGCTTCATGCTTATTCCTACTCTATAGTACAGTGATCCCGAACGTACATTTCGCGATGTTGACGCTGTGCTGCAAATGTACGTGTCCTTGAGACCAAAGATGGATAATTACAGTAAGTAGAAAGTCATGGTATATGATAGACAGCTCCATTAAGAGACATTGCATGTAGCGTACAATGATGGTCATACGGAATTGCTTCTTTGTCTCTACGGCACCGTACCTATTACTTATCGATCGGTGCCTTATAATATTCCTGTCGCTTTCTGGATCCCCATGTCCTACCCTCATCAACCACCTATTCCATATGTGAAACCCACTGCAAACATGCTGGTCCGTGAAGGCAATTATGTGGACAACAGCGGTTTATGTTATCACCCCTATCGGTCGTCATGGACCGAAGATGTCAATGTAAGAGGTGTGCTTTTTGCGGGTACCAGAATGTTGGCCCGGTTGCCAGAAGGAATCCATCGACTCTAAAAAGCTTTGGTGCAATAGAAACACACCCTGCTTGAACTGATTGCCGTACTACAACAAGTGTTTGGACAAGAACCACCAGTGTACACCAAGATCATGCCGCCCAATACCATTCCATCCTCCCCGCCGTCCTCGCACCATGCCACTCCGCCTATTTCTAAACGATCGTCCTTGAACACCATGCCATTAGCGTCCCCTTCGCCTCCACCGGTTTCTACTACCTCCACCACCGCAGCCGATGCAACGGCGGCAGGCTCGAAATGGTATGGTGATGGTACGGCATTTTACAATATTCATCAGGGATTTGCGGTATGAATTGACAATTTTATGAATGGACGGGTAAAAAGAAAAACAAGAATAGCAGAGCTGATTGTTTTTGGATGGGATCATTTGTATAGTCCATGTCACTGAATCCTACGGGACCTAATCCTACGGCAAGCAGCAGTACTGGCAGTATACCAAAATCGTCGTCGTTTCCGGTCATGCCTACAGCTTCCGATTATGCAACACGCGGACGAAGCGCTGTTCACGACAAGCTGTACAGAAAAGTGTTGGAAAATATGCAATCGTTCAATATGACAATATCCGCCGAGATGGATCGTTTGCTGATGGTCAATCGACAGCTAAACGACGGCGAAATGGCGATTAATCACGAAGAGAAAATGTTACTCGATGCTCGTCAAAAACTCGAATACAATATCAACCTACTGAAAACACGATCAAAGGACATAGAGGAAACGACCGACAAAGTGAATAATATACCGGACATTGAGGTTGACGAGGCGTTATCGGGAACCACGGTTGTGTATAATCAGTGAGTAGTGCTTGCTGAGGAAAGGATGGGATGATGGACTGAAATGTTTTGATAGACTGTTCGAGCTGGTGGCAGACGATTGCGCCATTTCTGATACCATGTATATTTTGGGCAAAGCACTTAATACGGAACGAATCGATTTAGCGACCTTTATGAAGGTAAGCTGGAACATGTTATCGGACGCATCGAACCGTATATCAACGCGATTAGCTTTTTTTCCCCTTTGTTAGTGCACACGTGCTTTGGCAAGGGAGCAGTTTATGAAGCGAGCGCTGATAAAAAAGATTTGTGATGCAGATAAATAATCGCTTTGTTGCCCATCCTCCTATTGCATGTCCCTTTTGCTTAACATCGAGGCGTGCCAGCGTACAAATAACTCTTTGTGATCGTCCTTCAACCGTCCAGAGAACCAAAAACAAAACAAGAAAAAAGGGGTTTTAGAACGGTCAGTGGAACTCTTTTTGTAATTTAAGCCATTAAAGCAAATGTACAAATTTTTCTTCTTTACTTGTATTTTCAAAGCTTCTTTTCTGACAATCAACCGCCAGTTTGAATGAGTGCAAGCGTAAGGACAAAAGGACATTACGGGTGAAAATGAGCATGTTCTCGCCCGGTATCCTCTGACGTATGCCCTATCAACCTATCTTTTTTTTTTGCTTTTGCTTTTCATTCATTCGTCCGTCATACAGCGGATTCCAAGCAGTTAGTTGTTATTATTTTTGAACGAGTTCTTATCATACGGTACAGGATTTTATTGTAATGTGGTAATTTTTATAATGATTCTCCAATTTCTGCTTCGGACTGGATGCTGTCAATGACTTCTGTATCGCTCTCTGTCAATTCTGCAGGATCTAGGTCTATTTCTTCCACTTCTTCTGTGACCACATGTTCCTCAATGACAATAGCAGGCTGAAGCCAGCCCAGCCATACCCGTACGATGCAGGACCCACAGAGAACCTGCGCCACCCAGTGAAAGAGGACACTCCACGCTATTTGATAGAGATATTTTGGCGAGAACACGGTCCAAATGAAAAGATGTTCTCGGAGAATCGTGATGGAGATCGATAAAACCGCGATAAATACGGAGAAAATGGCAGACTGAGCCCACAGATAGCTGTGCCAGCGTTCCGCGGTCCAACCACGGTCTGTCAAAAGAACCCAACCAGCAAAGACCCACCACAAACTCGCGGCCCAGTTACTGCAAAAGGTCATGACGCCGATGAAAAAGACATCGTAGGCCTGCACACCAATGTAAGCGTTGCTTAGATCCACCGACGCGATCGAGTTGGAATGGCCTGTGATGAAGAAACCGCTTTGACCGAGGAACAACACAACCGTGGCGAGAATCCATGGAGGCAAAGCGGCGTTGGATGGTAACGAGCGTTGCCATCCAAGTAACAGCTGCAACTGAATATCAAAAAGTACAAATAACGACGCGTACTGGGGTTTGGACAACAAGATCAATAATGGTGTTATTAGGTGCAATAAAAGTTGCAGATAACTCTCGTGGTATTGATCTGCCGCAACGAGTTAAATTAGTGATTGATGAGGGGATGCATGTTACCGAAAACTTGTTACCTTGGTGAACCGTCACCGTGCTGAAGCTCGCGCGATTATTGACATACATCAAGATAGATAACACGCAAAACATGGCTCCACCATAATTGAAGATCAACTGTCCGAGTTCTACCTGACTCAGTCCTTGAAGAAACTCAATTTGCAGCACATGATCATAAATACTGGACTGCAAAGTACCGCCTTCTGCTCGTAGTTTATACGCCATCACGAGCACCGTAGTCAGTGAAGCTGTCAGTAAATAGACCATATTCCACATGAACCGGATAATTGATACGCTTTGGTGAACATCGGACGAACCGATTCGCTTGATAAACAGTTCATAGACGGCGTACACCAATGGGACGCACAGAGAGACCGCCAGCAGATGCCATTGAAGACCATCAGCTGCATGCACAAAAGGCGCGAAATAGCCAGAGAAGCCCGTGGATAGTCGGAAAAAAAGCAATTGTACCAAACATAAGCTAGACAGTCGGATTTGCCCACCAAAAGTTTTATTTGGTACCTCGAAGCTAGAAGAAGTATGATTTGAGTGGTTACCCCCAAGAATGTTAATCAAAGGTCAACGTACCTTTGCAGAGCCAGTAGCAAGAACATGGTCTGAGAGAAATAATACCACGTGAAATGCTCTTCTTCCACAAAGCTACTGGCAAACATGCTCACTGCGTAAGCTCCAAAGGCCAAGATAGCAAACCGCCGGCTCAAAGGCCAGTTGCCACTAGCGATATCGGCACCCTTGTTTTCTTTTCGACTTTGTGACGTCGCTTGCCATACGAAAAGGATGGCTGACAAGGTCATCCCTACTACGCCGACTCCCATATGTGGCAAGCTATAGTCGCTCGCGGTATTAACCAGATGCGACTGAGCATATTCGATAAACTGCAGATATTGGTTAATGTCCATTGGCCCATTATACTTTATTGATTTTCAGCAGTGTTTCTTACATCCAGATAAGCGTCGGTCACTCTGTCGTGGGGTATTTTATTGAGACCTTGGCTAAGTTGATGATGAAGCTGAAACGCCTGGGTGTATAATGTGACGGCGGTCGATGCGTCCTTTGACAGAGGCTGCTGCGGATCATCCAAGTACAAAAGGAGATCCGGGAATACTTTGCTCAATAAACGAGCCAGCTGATGCGCGTTCAATTGCAATGCACGATGAATGGCTTCCACTTCGAGAACGGATCAGGCACTGTTCAACGATTCAGAATATAAAAGACAGCACCTACATTTATCGCCCCTGTAGAGATCGACAATCAGTTTGCCGAGATTGTTCTTGGGTATCGGGAATCCAAATAAAGAGGCCAAGGTCGGCACGACATCCACTTGATCAATGACAGGATGGCCCAGCACGGTATCACGATCTCGTGTTTGTCTCGTATTTCGCTTTAGCGTTGGACGCGATTCAAAGCGGGGACTCATGAAAACAAGAGCCTGTGAAAACGGATTGAAAAAAAAGGGAAACATTTAAGCACCGTAAGATTTACCCATTCAGACCATTCAAAGAATGAAGAGTGCTTTTACCGAGGATGTTTCGCCGACAGATGAACCGCCATGATTTCCGTCCTAATTCAACTTGTCAATATTAACGGTGCCTTTTATATTTGTTCGTTTTAATCCAACGTACATCATTCATGCCGTGATCGCCGCATAACACAATGAGGGTCCCTTTGGCATTCATGTCATTGGCTAGTCTGTCTGCGTCCTGGTTGGCAATAATGTCGTAGATGCGTTCGACGGCATGATCCATCTCCTTTTGCTTGGGCAACATCAATGGACTATGGGTTGCGCTTAGCCCTAGGGCGGATGCTGATTAGATAATAAAAAAAAGGGACCTACCTTTTTGGTCCGCCCAGATGACCGACGTGGTCCAATCCCAGATAATGCAACACAATGGCATCCCAGTCCGTCTTTACGATATCGGTATCAATATGGCGGGTTACATTGGTGTCCACCTCAATTGTATCCTAATAAATATGGTGTGGATGAGGATCAAAACATCAACGTGTGGATCGAATCGATGCCTTTACGTACAGAAACGTAAAATGAAGTGGTTCCGTCGGTCTTTGAAAATAATCCAGGGAACAGGCGTAACCACGTATCATCGCCAAAAAGATGAATCCGTCGATCCCCGGAATGCTTGAATTGATAAACCCAGTTATCGTGGTGAACCAACGATGATGTTGTATCAGATTCAGCGATATTGAGAATAGCATCCAAAAAGCTTGGGACAGTGCCTATTCAAGCCGTCAGTCGTTTTGATCGTCTTGTCATGGTCACAATAGATACCTGTTGTCAGGGCTTTGATTCGAGGCATAGTGACAGTTGGTGCTGTGGCTCGTGCCGTGAATGGGATAGCTGTTCCGCTGTCTATTAGACTGATATCCGTGTCAATTTATCGAGTACTCCATTTGCTGTACAATCCATGTGCGTGTACCTTTTGACAAACGAAAATCCAGACTCGTTGCCAAGCACAAAATCACTAAATAGGCATTAGTTTTCGTCAAATAATGAAAGTGAAAGTGGTGATGCATACTTTCGTAGGGCATCGACGACGATGAATACGAGACGATCGAACTCGGGCTCCATCCATGGCGAATTATGCGTGGATGAGTTGTCGAGCCATGGTGATGTGTCTTGGGCTGTAGCAAATCCGGAAAGGTAGATTTTGTAGGGAAAAAAGCCCTTGCAAAAGATGGCAAGACTGACGACCTGGAGGACGGCCAGGAAGAATAACCGTAACATGCGTGCAGCGTGTCTTGAGTCGTCGCTGCTTGAATAAATTGAAAGGCGGGAAAAGGAAAAGGGCGGTCTCGCCCAAAAATTCATTGCAGCACGACCGGACTGTCAAGTGGCTTTGTTCGACAAAGCTCGATTTTCCCGACCAAACTTTTTTTTCTTTTTTTTTTTTTACGCTTTTACGTTGCTCAATCCTTGATTCAGTTTAAAAAATACAATGGAAGCCAAATACGACGAGAAGCAGGTACGTTTTACCTTCTCTATAGATACAAGCAAGTTTAACTAATGGTGTGCATTAGGGTGCCAAAGCTATCGAGGCCTTGTTCAAAGCGAACGAAAGCAAAGAAGAGAAACCTGATCTGTTGGACACCGTCCCCAATCTTTGGATTCAAATCACTACCAAGAAGTTCGATCAAAAGAAGAAGATGAAATCCAAGCGATTGTAAGTGGGATCGTGCCACTGTGCTGAATGGGAATGTTGAAAAAAAAGAGGACACTCCTTCTTACCAATCTTGATTTGTATAGACCTTTGAAGCATGCCATCTATCCCGATACAGCCTCCGTATGTCTCTTCTCCAAAGAGCCCGAGGCAACTGTGGAACAAAAATTGAAAAAGGAAGATTACACGAAAATCGACAAGGTCATTAGCATTTTGACCCTGAAGGAATCATACAGCACTTTTGAATCTCGACGAAAACTTCTCGCATCGTATGACATCTTCTTGGTCGACGACAGAGTATTCCATTTGATGCCCAATGTGCTCGGTAAAACATTCCTTCAAACCGGCAAGTAAGTATTGTGTGGAGGGTAGCCTGGATCATCGTTGATAACTGATCAATATCATGATTTTTTTTTTCTACCAGGACCCCTATTCCAGTCAAGACGAGTCCTCGTGCCCTTCGACGTTCCGTAGACGATGTTTTTGTTAGCAGTTACATGAAACGTTCTGCAGGCGCTACAAAGTAGGTTTTTCCTAATGGATTAGAGAAAGGGAGATAAAAAGCGACTTACACGTTGTCCATGTTTTATAGTGCGCTGAAAATTGGTCATTTCGGCATGAAGCCCAAAGAAGTCATTGAAAATTTAAATGCGGTCTTGCCCCAGCTCGTGGAAATTCAAGCAAGGAACTGGAGCAACGTTCAAGCGATCAGCGTAAAATCCGACGACTCGCCTGCATTGCCTATCTTTACATCCCTTCGTGAACAATAAACATGCATAGTACATATCATCTAGACTTTTTCTCTTCTTTTTCAACCCCACGATAAAAAAAATGAATTCATCTCCATCCATTCTTTTTTTTATTTGCATTGCTTTTGGTAGTTCACCGTCCGGCTTTTTCTGTTGGCAATCTTTCGACGCCATCATGTGCATAGAAGCTCGAGCAAACACAGTTGGAAAATTATAGAGTTGCCTATCTTGTTATCATGCATCCACTTGCAAATGACAGCGAATTTATTTTCACAATAGACTATGTTTTTATATGATGAATAAGGTGAAGCGTGCAGGATATATGCGGTCGTTCTAAAGACACATCAAGGCGAGGAATCTTTATTTTTTTCTTGTTTGTTATACCCCAAACTCAACGAAAAGTTTAGACTATGATGGGAACGGGGAAAAACGAAAGGGTTGCCAGCAGCTTAGTGGGCAGCGGCAGCAGCGGCTCTTCTGCGGTCACGTTCTTCGGCAATGGTCAACTTGACACCCTTACCCTTGGGGAGAGAGATCCAGGGCTTGTTGCCTTGTCCGATGGTGAAGACGTTGGAGATACGGGTGGCGAAGACACGGTCAAGAGCATCCTTGACGTGGACAATTTCGAAACCACCAGTGTGACGTTCACGGTGAACGAGCATACCAACACGGCCAATGTTACGACCGCCAGTGACCATGACAACGTTGCCAATATCGAACTTGACGAAATCGGTGATCTTGTTTTGCTCAATGTCGAACTTGATGGTGTCGTTGGCCTTGATCAAAGGATCGGGATAACGGATGGTACGACCGTCGTGGGTGACGATGTAGGGGATACCCTTGGCACCGACCATCACCTTCTTGACCTTGCACAGCTTGTACTTGGCCTCTTCATCGGTGATGCGGTGGATGGCGAAGCGACCTTTAACGTCATAGACGAGACGGAAGTTCTCACCAGTCTTTTCAATGGAGATGACATCTGTCACACATCAAAAAAGAACAGGAAAAGAAACAAATCCGAGATTCGTCAAAGCTCTCGCCATCAATCACACGCTCTTATACACATGTTTTGTTCTCTTATATAAACTTACCCATATAACCGGCAGGGAAGGTGGAATCGGTACGGACTTTGCCGTCAACCTTGACCAAGCGCTGCATCAAGATGGCTTGGGTTTCGCGGCCATTGAGAGCATACTTCAAACGGTTACGAAGGAAGATGATCAAAGGCAAGCACTCGCGGGTCTTGTGGGGACCAGAGCTGGGCTTGGGGGCATAAGAACCTAGTTAAGGAAGCGATGAACCGCCATTAGTACATTGATCATAAAGTCAATACCAGCCTAGCTTTTCCTATTTGTTTTCCCAATTTCGCAAAGGCGTCCATTCGCACACATATTTTTTTCATTATTCAGAATTAAAACGATCGTCACTTGGATACTCGGATTGTTGAGCTTGACTTTTTGCTTTTTTGATTCATCATCATTTTCCCCTTTTCCTTTTGCGCCATTGTCCCACAGCCAGATACAAATAAATGATGTATCAGAAGAAACAACTTACCCAAAAGCTTGTCAAGCATCCAGTGCTTGGGAGCGTTCAAGCGCTTCATGTGTTTCTTGGGACCGCGAGCCTAAATAAAGATGACGGGATTAATCCTTCCGCATTAAATCGTTTCAGGAATGACATCCACATCCATCCATTCTTGAATCGATGTAGTGTGATGATTCAAGACGGATGGATAATGAAAATGCTTTAGATGCTTACCATTTTTGTGTATACAAATGGAAGAGAGAAGGAGCAAGTGGATGGAGCGGGCCCTTCATTGTGATAAAGCCTCCTCTCCAAATTCAAAAACTCCAAACCAAGTCACGCTTTCTGCATCTGAGAGGCTTAGCGCGTCCGGTGTGCGGGATTGTGGCGGCCTTTACTTTTTTTTTTGTATCCGACAATGCGCGTGACAATGGATAAACAAAAGGCTTTTTTGGTCAAAGGGATGCGCCACATTTTGTGGGCTGAGCTGATGTGCGCCCCATGGCTTGTAATGCTGATAACAGATTCGTAGTGGCAGTTTATAGGTATGCTTGGTACTTGTTTTAGGCGGTTATTTCACGTGGATAGCCATGGGTGAAGTCACTGGAAAAAAGGCCAACTGTATTAAATAGTACATACAACTGGATATGAGACCTCATTGATTTACAGAATAAACTCTGTTATCAAGGATGGAAAATTGTATATTTTTCAATTTGTGTGACACACGATGATTTCATCCTTGGTAAGACCATCTGCATGCTGTCATTGCGTGCAGAATCGAATGATGCACAGTGTGCTTGGACAGGAAAAAAAAACTCCCCTGTGTTGTTCTTGATCGGTGACTGTGACGTTCGAATCACCTTATGCATGGCCAAAAATAAAAAAATTGGAAGGCCATGGATGGAAAAATCGGTATGAAATCATGTACCGCCATGTGCAAACAATGACATACGTACAATAAAGAAGAGATCAACAAATAGACCATCAAGATGTAAACAATTCATTTTATACACCACGCAGATTTCCTATCTAACGGTGTGGGATGAAGGGGGAGGAGGGGAGGGGATTTTTTTTTTTTATACCCTCTCTGTCTGTCGTTCTTTTTTGGTATTCTCAATGATGGCTGGGATTCGTGGGCACAGGCTCTAATGGGCTGGCCGGGATTTTCTGCAAAAATGATTGGACATAATTACAATCTTAGTTTCAAATAGCTTTTTTTTTTCCACCAGTTTTTACAGATTTGCCCAGCCAAAAAAAAAGTCGCCAGTGGATTGATGATAAACATTGCTCAGAAGATATAGTGGATAATATAACCTTTTGTATTCATGACGCAGAACCCGTTACATAACCCGCTATCGTTCTTGAAGGCGTCGCCTGCTAACTCGTCTTCAAGTTCGGTGGCTTCCCAGAACTCAAATCACTCACGTCGTTCGAGATCTGGCAGCTTTATGAGAGTCATGTCCCAGCATAATGTTCCCACAGGAGGAGCCCAGTCGTCGTCCTCGTCTTCCACAGCACCCAATAAACCCTCCCTTCCGTCAGCAGCGAGACGCTCCATGAGTGTATCCGAAGGTTTGCACAACAGACTCAATCAACTCCATCATCACGCCGACGTTCCCAGTCCCGCCACGGAAATGCCTCCATTCCCATTCAACGCATCCGCCAATCTCTCTTCTTCCTCCATTGCTCAGATCTCTGAACACAATTGGGCGAATAAACTGGAGGATTTTGACATGAAGAAACCCATTGGTAGGTTGACCTACTCCCACTTCTCCTCCCTTGCCACGTTCATGGCTCGGCAGTGAGAAAAAAAAAAAAAAAGCTCCCGTGTTACGACCACACGTAGTAACTGTGTACCACGCTTGTTATTGTAGGCTACGGGTCTTCGGCGGTCGTCTATGGTGCTGTCTATAAACCGCTGAATAAGCGTGTCGCCATTAAAATGATCGATCTCGATATGTTTGAACGCAACCAAATCGATGAATTACGCGTAAGTTCGGGATGATGTTTGGCAATGAAAAATCCAATTTGCCGGTCAACTACCTGACTCACTCTTTTCTTTTGCATTGGTTAGCGAGAAACATCGTTGATGGCGTTATCCAAACATCCCAACGTGCTTCGTGTGTATGGATCGTTTGTGAGCGGATCGAAATTGTACATTGTGACACCGTATCTTTCGGCGGGTTCATGTCTGGATATCATGAAAACGACATACCCTGACGGATTGGACGAGATTAGCATTGCTACCATTCTGAAGCAAGCCTTGGAAGGGCTCGTTTATCTGCACAAGAATGGCCATATTCATCGGGACATCAAAGCCGGAAATTTGTTAATGGATGATCATGGTACTGTTCTACTTGCCGATTTTGGTGTCTCCAGCTCCTTGGCGGAAAACGGAGATCTAAGGAAAACATTTGTGGGCACGGTTAGTAACCAGCACGGACACACATGGATGTCTTGTCGTCTGCTGAAAACCTAACATTTTATTTTTCTTTTTCTGTATTTTTGCCCTTCCTTTTGCTTCCTTTATCACCGTCCCTTTCGTTTTTCCGCAGCCATGCTGGATGGCGCCCGAAGTCATGGAGCAGGCCGGCTATGACTTCAAAGCGGATATTTGGAGCTTTGGTATCACTGCCATCGAACTGGCGACGGGACATGCCCCCTTTGCAAAGTACCCTCCCATGAAAGTGCTCATGATGACCCTTTCCAATGCACCGCCCACCCTCGATCGAGAACACACAAAGCTCAAATACTCCAAAGTCTTTAAAGAGATGATTGATTGTTGTCTACAAAAAGATCCAAAAAAAAGGTAAGCCTCTCTTTTCTCATTTCGCATTGCTCATCATCCATACTTATCAACTAAATTGGAAATTTCCTCTGATGTTTCCAGACCTACAGCAGAAAGGCTTTTGCAGCATCCGTTCTTCAAACAAGCAAAAAAGAAAGAATACCTTTGCAAGTCGGTCTTGGCTGATGTCCCACCTCTGGAACAGCGACCGCACAAAAAGGCTCCCCAACGTCATATTTCCTTTGAATCCACCGATCAATGGGATTTCGATACCCAGCCGGATACCGACGCTGAGGTGCCCGATAAAACCACGACGGAACCGTCCAAGGCACCTTCCTCCTCCGTTCCCACCAGTACGGCACCTTCTTCCGCCAACCCCACCACCTCCGTTACCACCATCAACACCGCTGCCAAACCTTCTCCTTCCGAAACACCGACGCAATCCAAGCCGTCCACCCCAGCCGACAGCACGGCTCCTGCCCCCCCGAAAAAACATATATCCTTTGGCAACGTTGTCATCAAAGACATGCAACCTCGAAGTGCTATGCCACCGGTCGTAGAAAGTCCTTCTCCCATGAGCGCATCGCCCCAGCAACCCGTCGTACCCACCGACTTTGCTACTCAACCTGCCGCTGCCGTGAAAAAGTCACGTTTCGTCATCGAAGATAATCGTGATCCCAATGATACAGCTCACTCTGCTACCATGACGCCATCACCCGATTATCAATCACTGGCTCCATCTCCTGCCCTCCCTTCGGCTGTAGAACCTACGCATGACACGGCACCTGCTTCTTCCGCCGTAGGTCTCGGAATCTCCACGGCCACACCCCATGAAGTGGAAGTGAAAAAGGGCCGGTTCAGTGTGAATCAATCCCAGCAAACCCGTCCTTCCACGCCTTCCGATGAGGCGCAGGACAAACCCACGACGGGACCTCCTCAGCCGCTGCAGGGCGATTTCCGGGCTTTACCCATCAGTCGTGCAGCCAGTCATGACAGTTTACCAGGTAAGCCGGGAAAAAAAGTTGGAGTTCTTTTTTTTTTTTGGAGAATGAATGCAACTAACCTCTCTAGATGTAGAACGAAAATCGAGGTTTGAAATCAAACACGGCAATTCCCTTCCTCCGAGCAGTTCCATGAGCCATTCCGCGACGGCCACGGTCCAGGGAGGAGAGGTGCAGCAGCATGCTATTGCGCCAAGCATGCCTGTCACTCGAGATAACTCCTTTTCATCATCTCAGTCATTATCACGCGATAGTTCCGTCAACGGCCGTCTAAGTCGTTTTTCGATCGAGAAAAATGAAGCGGCCGGTCCTTACTGTGAGTTCCCTAATCTTACCCCGGAATGCCGGAAAAAGGGTCGCTTTGAATTAAGTGGCGGATCGGCA
The DNA here is from genome assembly GCF_025331425.1 of Radiomyces spectabilis. NCBI lineage: Eukaryota > Fungi > Mucoromycota > Mucoromycetes > Mucorales > Radiomycetaceae > Radiomyces > Radiomyces spectabilis. The sequence continues at coordinate 696,572 of NW_026251936.1, read as the reverse complement.
CCACCAGATGTGCAAGGCAAAGCGGAAAAGGCAGAAGGTACGTGTACACGAAATTCATACATTTCCCTACTAGACAGGTGATACTGATTTCGTTGCATCCAGGTCATCATTATGAATCGCCTTCATCGTTCGTGTCGGGATCGCCGACTTGCTCGCCTTCCAGCTCGCTTTCCCGCGGACAGGAACGTCGGTTGTTGGATCCCAACATGCCGCAGCTTGTTTACTCACACATGGAAGCCCTTTTGAAGCAGACCGAGCAACAAAAGAACATGTTGCATGAAATGCTCTTCGGTATGTCCATGGTCTATGGCACCCAGGGTCCTTCTGGCAAAGGACAGGCACGAAGTCGAACTGTCTCGGAAACTAAAAGACCGCCCTCCACGGTTCGAGAACCTTCAGATTCAACCCAAAGGTAACCATCAAGAAGATTCTCTCTCCGGGATATGGAAATGCTGACTTGCTTTTTTTTATTTACCAGAACCACTCCTTTATCATCCGAGCTAAGTGCGACGTTGGAGCATCTGCAACATTTGTTAATAGCGTCAAATCATGATCGCGAAAAACTCGCCCGGGAAAATGAGGCATTAAAGCGCGAGTTGGAACGGTTACGACGAAGTCATAATGCGACGAGTATCAATGTAAACAAAGGTCCAACGACCATCGTCAATACCAACACCACCAACAAACATTCAGATGCCTCGGACTTACCTACTCCTGTTACGCCCTCTCAACCTTCTACATCAGTACCATCTGAACCGCCGTCCGCTGCGCCGGAAGCAAATAGCAAACCCGACGGCTCCACCTAATATTATTCAAATCCATCACTTTGAAAAAAAAAAATTCAAGGCAAAAACGACCCAAAAAAAAAAGGCACTCCTCACTTTCATCATTTCACCATTTGCGATCCAAGATTTATTGACAGATCTCGTTGCATTATCGCCATTGATTTAGCAAAAACGAAAGCAATATATGCAAAAAAAAAAAAGAAACCTAGAGAATTCCCGTACATTTTAATGGCATACACATTACTTTGACTCGTGTTATATAGAAAAAAAAATTCAAATCAACCTCTTTCTCCAAGAGAATAAAATTATCCTGTAACATACTTGCAATCGATTGGTGGACATTCCAAAAAAAAAAAAAAAAAAAAAAAAAACATCGGCATAATGTCCTGCTGTGGAACCACCCGGCCCGAATGATCGATAGATTCTGGATTTGTTATGGTTCGAAATTATTTCTATGACGACTTACAAATCTGACTCCATCAAATCCATTCATTTCCTTTAGATCGAATCCCTTGCTGATAGCATGCGGTAATGTTCATCGTTTGTTTACCAGGGTTGGCCCAAATTTGACTACCGCACTATAACTTTTGATTGGCAAAAATCAAGGGCACCTAGTGAATTCCTGCACACCTTAACGGTATACATCACATTAGTTGGATCTATATGTAATTCAGCGTATCTCTCACCAAAGAAGGATAAGAGCATATCGCCCGCCATTATGATGTGAAACTTTTGAATGTTTGTATAATAAAAATGATAAAGGCAATAAAAAAATGAGGGTATGCAAATTCTATAGTCTATGTTTCTTTTATGATTTTTGCGACTTTGGTGTCCTGGACATCTTGTTCTGATTCATTTTCCCTTTTTCTCTTGTTGTCCGATTTTCGCAAGGCTTCCACGCCGAGACTGTACATATAATCGATGGTGCCTTTAACAAGTTCCTGCTCGGATGCATCGAAATAGGTCCACTGATAACTAGCCTTGGATACCATACCGTGTTCAGAAGGTTTGTACCACATCGGTAATAGGTACTCTTCGCTACTGTATTGGGTTTTGTCTTGCGGCTTCATCATCACCTTGAGTGTCATTCCATGTTGTCGCGAAGGTTTGGAAATAGCAATGACTTTCACATCGACCACAGTACCAATACCGCCAAACGGAACATCGTCTTTGGGAAGTGCTTTCCTGTGAAGAATCACTCGATCCCCAAATAATTCTGGTGATTCCGCGCCTTCCGATAACCACAGCGCCACTTCGGTCTTATTAAGACTGTCCTTGTAACGTGGTTCATACAGTTGATGAAGTCGTGCCGCATCTTCTTTTCCAAGCTGCACAATGGTGGCCGTTCGCACAGGCACGAGGGTAAAATCGCCAGGACGTCCGCTCAAGCGACCTTTGCTCTCTGATACCGTCGCGTCGTCCTTTTCCCATATCAGCGGTGGCCATTTTGTTCCATTGGTTTTGCCTTGACGATGTTCATGCAATGCCAAGTTGTGAGTTTCCAAAATATGATTGACTACCTTCCGTTCCCAGGCGGGATTATACTTTGGACGAAGGGCAGGGACGTAGATCACTTCGCCTTTTTCAATCAGCGATTTTTTGCAAAGGTGATCAAGGTAGTAACGAAATTTGTCGACGTGGTGACGGCGATCATCCCACATGGTAACAGAGCGTAAGGAAGGCACATTATCCAACAAGTTGACAATAAAAGACGTCTTGAAATCCATGGTCGACGCAAACACCGACTGAGGATTGTAAATGACGTTGCCGCCTTTGCCCATCCACACCGTTTCCGCCTCCGTTTCGGGATCAGGTCTTAATCCGATCAAATCAAAGTGAAGCGACTTGGAAGACAACATGGCCGGCACAACACGATGAAAAGGATGGTAGCGACGACCCGTGAGCACAATGGCCATTGTATCCTCATCACTTATCGCTTGCCGAGCTTGAGCGACAATATCCTCATTCCAGTACCCCTTCCAGCCATTCTTCTCCAGATCGTCCACGGGTCCCAACTCCAAACTACGTATATCTCTCCACCAGCCGGGTCCAAACTGATTCTCGGTAGTTAATGCGTTCAAAAGGCTGGAGTCCCAAAGCGAAGGACTGAGCAAAGGCGATAAGAACAAGGTCGAGTCAAAGTCAAAAATGGCCAACTTTGATGGACGACGATCACTGCGATGGGTTGCAAAGGGTGAAGCATTGAATTGACGTTGTAAAAGTCCCTATATCCTACGTGTTAGTATGTCCATCCCTCAATGAACGGGAACTCTCCACTTGGAGTACCTTTGCTCGCTGATTGATCTCGCTGACAGAGGTATTCATGATAGTTTTCAAATGACGAAAAGAAACAAGGACCATGAATCAGCGTGGACTAATGAAAAAAGTAGCTCTATCCGGTATCAGTTGCATCTCAGTTTCAATTTGCCCAATTGGTTCACCACGAGCATGTGACTGTCCGCACATCGCCGATCATTTGTGGTCTGAAAAAGCATCATCATGGATCATAGAAAAATCGAACAAGATGATGATATTTTCTGGCTGCTTAATTTATTAGGATGATAAGGAGGGAAAAAAAATGCATGCTGGAGGAAGAAAGGAAAGTGGAATTAAACATCAAAATATTCGTGGATGGTAATTCTTGCACGGATCCCTCTTTTGTTGATGAACAGAAATTCTCGGAGATCGTTCTTCAGAGTCACTAGTTTGCTGGGATACTTTCGTCCATCTTCTTCGCTTTCAGGCTGAGTGACTTTCAGATTGTTTTGATACAGATAGGGTGCAATAAAGGGAATCGGTTGACCGGTGACGAGAATCAGCTACACCATCCCGCAAATCCCGTCAGTCAATAATGCAAAACAATTAAATAGATCATTGCAGAGAGCCACTTACATTGACATAGCTAAAATGGGCTTTGTGCGGATACGACACCGGTGGTGAAACCATGACCTGGATTTTGCATGAGGAAAAAAAAAATGTGTAAATTTACCGTGATGCCTCTATTTTTGCTATTGAACGCTTGGATCATGCAAACCTGTTGGATCTTGTTGACATCAATGTTGGTATCCAATTCGACACGGTTCACAGCCTTGGCTTTTCTTCGGTCAAAGTTCGGCACAATGCCGCAGTTTAGAATCTAGAACGGAATCAGCATTAGTCAAGGTGCCGTGACAAATAAAAAACATGTCGTTGCAATTGGGGCATGGATGCCTGCTGCCCTACCTTGAGAGGCAGTACGCTTGAGCCGACTTTGCGAATACGGTTCTGAATAGACAGTGATTCGGTCAAATAAGAATATCATCAAAAAACCGAGTGACCCTGATCGCTTGGCGCATCAACTACCGTACCACTTCTTCCTCGATTTGTTGTTCAATCCATTCTTTGGCTTGAACGTCAATGTCAAATTTTTGTTCCTCGTTTTCAGGTACATTTGGCGTTTCGTTTTGCAAAGACATGCTGCAGGATGAGCAAACGACCAGAAAGTAAAAGAACTATGCAAACCAGGAAATCGGGGGAAAAATAAAAAAAGCGGTCCCCTTCCGAAAAAGCGCTGTCACATATCGTGTGTCGGACTTTTGGTAGAAGCGGAACCTTGGGCCCTTTTTTTCCATTTCCAAGCCTTGAATTATTAAGCATCTCATTAACTGTTTTCCTAACATGCCCGAATCCGTCAAGACCACTTCCACTCATTCTGGTGAATTGCCTATTGGTGCCGATGGTAAGCCATTGAAGCCTTGCTGCGCTTGTCCTGAAACCAAAAAGGTCCGCGATCAGTGCATTTTTGAAAACGGCGAAGAAAACTGTCAAGGCCTGATTGAAGCACATCTCAAGTGCATGCGTGATTTGGGATTCAAGATCTAAACACTCCAGCCCATACAAATATCGCTAAGATTCTCCTTCCCTAATCCATTGTATTTTTAATTGTCTCTTCCCAATTGCTTGTATATTTTACAGTTACAATAGCAAGTCATCATTGAACATTTTGATGTTATCCTTTCAAGTTTGTCGGATTATCCAACATTACTTGACCTTTTCTTTTTTTTTTTTGGTAATTTATTTATTTACTTATTCATACTCAATAACTTATCATTGTAAGTTCAATTAAAATGTAGAAGAACTAAAAGCGAATTAAAAAAAATAGGGGAGAAGAAAAAATAAAAAGGAACGAATCTTTTTAAGCTCGATGAGAGTTATTGTGATGTTCGGGAACATATTCGTATTCTTGAACCTGGAGTCCTTCACTATCATGCTTGACGGTTTCGGGTGCCTCGGTTTGAGCATGACTAAAGTGACCAACGGGATCTCGATGAAGTTTGGAGCGGCGAATTGAGTAACCAAAGTAGATGATCCAACCGACTCCCATCCAGATAAACAGACGCCAGATCGTTGACGGTTCGGCGACGGCAATAAGAAGCACGGAAATGATCATACCGCAGATGGGGAACAAGAGGGAAACGTATTTGCCTCCCGGAATCTTGAATCGACGTTCCACATCAGGACGAGTGAAACGCAAGACAATCACCCCCGCATGGACGACAAAGAAGGCCAAAAGTGTACCGACTGAGGTCATGTTACCGAGCAAATCAACAGGCAAAACGGCAGCGAGCAGAGCCGTGATGGTGCCCACAATAATGGTAGCCACATACGGTGTCTTGAACCGAGGATGCACTTTGCCGATAAAAGAAGGCAGAAGGCCATCTTTGGCCATGGCATAGAAAACGCGAGATTGAGCCAGTAAATTGATAAGCAAAACCGAAGTCAGACCGCACAAGGCACCCAGGGTCACAATGATATTCAGCCAGCGGAAATCGCGACCGGTGCGTCTCTGGACCTCATCGACGGCCACCGTGACAGGAGTAGGCACATTCAGCAACTCATAGTTGGCCGCGCCGGTCATGACGGTACAAGTAGCAATATACATAACAGTCGAAATCACCAGCGAACCGATAATACCAATAGGCAAATCACGACGTGGATTCTTGGCCTCCAACGCAGCCGTAGTCACAGCATCAAAACCAATGTAACTGTAAAAAAGAGAACACAATAATCAGCAATGTTGGTTATCCAATAGAGAGACGGCGCGAAGAAAGAATTGAGGGAGAGAGTGTAATTGATGATGAAACTCACCTGAAGAAAACGGTAGTGGCTGCTGCAAATATACCTGGGGCGCCAAAGAAGTGCCAGTTGCCTGTGGTGTTCGGGGGAACATAGGGAACATAGTTGCCTCGGTCGACAAAGGCACACAGGGCAAATATGAAAAGAAGGATGACGAAAAGCTTGATGATGACGATGCCAGCGTTCATCCAAGCCGATTGACGGATACCGATGCAGAGCACGGCAGTAACGAGCATAATGATAACGAAACCAGGCACGTTGAAGTAGTGACCAGGCTCATAGCTGATGGTTGCCGTCTTTTCGTCCCATTCCACTGTCGGCTTGGTCCAACTTTCCCCAAACTGAACTTTGGCCGCCACAGCAAAGAACTTGACAAAGTAACCAGACCAGCCAACGCCCACTAAAGAAAACCGAGAACGAGAAAGTTACTAGGTTAGCGCGAGGTTTTCTTTTGCGTAGCTAGTAACATTTGTATTACCTGTAGCAGCACCGACCATGTACTCAAGAATCAAATCCCAGCCAATAATCCAAGCAACAAACTACGATGTAGGTAACAAAGGATCTTTTTAAGTGATGTGACGCAGAAAAAAAAAGAGCACAAACAATAGGTGTGTTACCTCGCCCATCGTAGCATAGGCATATGTATAAGCCGAACCTGCGACGGGAATCATGGATGCCATTTCCGAATATGACATAGCAGCAAAACCTAAGATATCACAGTCATCATTGAGTGATCTACCGAAACAGCGTTTCCAATTCATTTATGATGTGTGTCCAACTTACCGGCGGCAATGGCGGCGACGATAAAAGAAATGGTAATTGCCGGTCCAGCGTTTTTCGCGGCGGCTTGACCGGATAAGACAAAGATACCAGTACCGATAATGGCGCCAATACCAATAAAGACGAGTTGCCAAGAGGTCAGGACACGATTAAGACCAGAAGTTTCGGATTCGCTCCACATCAGTTCGACCGGCTTCAAGTGCCCCAGGCGTCGAAACCAGTAATGGCTATTACTTTCATCGTCGCGTTGAAGGTAGCTCCGTGGATCAGCTTTGGCATACCTCGCTGTAAAGTTGCCAAGCGAAGTTTTATTCTCGCTTGCTTGTTCTTTTGAGGATCCTTCCATGTAAAATGGATGAAAAAGCGATAAAAATTAAAGGAAAAAGAAAGAGTATCAAACAAGGGATCAGGCAAAAAAAAAAAAAAAAAAAGACTTGATCTCGTCCCATATTTATAAAAGGAAGAAATTGCCTTGTCTGATTATTCGATGGAAAAAGGAAATAACACGGCAGTAGGGTGACTCTAAAAAGGGGAGACCACCCATCGTTTTTCCCAATCAAAACTTCACATTCCAATGCTTCTGTCTTGCGGCCAAAAGAAAAAAAAAAAGGTTCGATAACAGTTGCCGGGATCAAGCGTTTTTGGCTCGCAGAATTGCCTTTTTTAGCAGGAGCAAGATGAACACGAGTCATGTGCCGTTGGATGGTTGTGCGTTTCTTTGAATCCAATAGTTTCTATGTTGATCAAGTGGCGTGTTTCACAAGAAACGCAACTCTTGTTCAGTCATGTGCCAAAAAGTGGTCGAAAGTCCTTGTTTTTTCTCGTGAGACACGTTTGTATTCATTCGGACAGCCAATCACACTCTACTTTTCCTGTTTTTTTAATTTTCCTGGAAGATTTGTCACATTGATTCGAAACCGTCTTGTGTATTTCTAATGTTCTCCAACTACTTTCGTGGCTAGTACGGACCCCGTCGCTCACAGCAATCTTGTACAAGTAGCCCAATTTTGTCGTTGGAAATTTCGGCTTTGCGCATGCTGTGATGGCATCTTTTGTATTGATGCCACCAAGTCAAACAATTATCATGATGCAATATCTCCTTGGACTGTAGATCCCTTTCCAAAGTGCATGCTCAAAGCAACAAAAGAGGCGTCATTTGTGACATATGCAATCAATTTTGTGCCAATAAAGAACGATTGCCGTTACTCTTTATTTACCAACGCCGAATCGAAGAAGAAATGTTCTTTTTTTAATGACATGGAATGAATCCATAAGACTGGTTCAAGTGATTGGCCGCCCTGTACCGAATGCAAGCAAGACAAAAAAGCTTGCCAATTCAACCCCGCTGTTCTTTGAGGATTTTTCAAAAAATGTTTGAATCGGGTGGCAGATAGAGAGTCAAAAGAGAGAAAAAGAAAAACTCGTAAAGTGCCACACAAAGTAAGAGTCACACGACCTATCTCAAAGAGCAAATCGATAGATTTGCTGTATTTGATGGGGTTGAAAGCATGCTTGGAAAAAAAGGAAATGTTCTGTAGCGATAAGAACGAAAAAGTAGCGTTTATGGGCAAAAGATGTTAGCGTAGCATGATTGATGATCATTAGTTATCGCTGGAATGCATATAAACTTATCAATCCATGTTTGGATAAGCAGAAATGGCTCGTTTTGATAGTCGTGAATACTGATATCTTTGTTCGGATGATAAAAAAAAACTGGGAAGCATGTATGAATGCTGGATCCAAGGGTTTACATTTTGATCCATGAACTGATCCCACAAAAACCGACCAATTTTGTTTTTTTTCACACACTTTTTTTCCCTTGTGAGCTGAAAAAAGAATCGATAAAGTTGACATGGTTTTCCAGCGGTTCGAATGACAGATTAGGTTCTTCCACGGTCCCGCTTGTGGCTGTGATCTTGGTGGCAGTAGAAATTACCATCATCACCAGTGAGAAATTATTGAATGTTGCAGACTTTTCCAAAGATTCATTTCGTCCGTAACATGACGTATAATAGGTAACCCAAAAAGGCATGAATGCATCGATTTATCGAAGCTGTTGTGTGAAAAGGGAACACCGTGGCTGAAAACGTTTGTTCTGAAACTTCACAGGAGCAGAAATCGTTCTTTAAAACTCAGCATAGGCGGGCATTCCAAGCCACGAAACTGTTGTTGGAGAACGAGAACAGAGGTTGGCAAGTTGGCTGACCAGCCCTTTGTCTTTGACAAATAAAGAATGAATGAAAATAAAAGATTTATCAACTTGTTTACCATTAAATATCGTATGATACTGCTTTGAATTGTGGCAAAATGGAAGGAACCATTTCAGGAAAGAAAAAAGTGGTCGGATCATTTCCGTTCTTCTCATGTTTTTGTCAAATATGATCTGGCTATTTTGGCAATGATATGGCCTACCATACCCAACATTGAGACTCCTTGAAAGGAAATAGTTGGATGATAGTCTACGCCGGTTTGATGTTTCACCAGCAAAATATCGTAATGTATGTCAAATGATACGTTACGGATATGTGCCACTTTTGTATTGGCTCATTAAACATTTCCTGTGTATCCACCACTTTCGTAGCAACATGAACGTAGGCATCTCTTTTGATGTTGGTGCGGAAAATCGTTGCGCATCCTTCATTAACTCGCTCAAGAAAAACCATGCTTAACAAAGAGTAATTTCCTGTGGTCGCCAAAAGGATAGGATTGCTCGTACTCTCCGGCGGCAAAAGCACAGCAAGTAAGTTCTAGTTATGGAGTTTGACACAGCCACATTGAGATTGAAAGCTACACGTATTTCCACACGTTGCAATTTGAATGGTCGTGAAAGAGACTTAAAAATGATTCCACCCCAACACACACATAAAACAAATGGATATCATGACGTTAATTCTTGATTGGTGATTAACAGAAGGGAAAATCTCTTGCAAAAGAAACGATGCAATCTGCGCTCACAGATGCATGGTGTCATGGAGACGTCAACTGGTTACGACAGCACAGCAAATTCCCCCGCTGGCAGTACCAATGAGAATCACCCTCAAGTATTGCTTGGCTTAGCTGCCCGTCTGTAAGACACACAGGCCTCAAGTGAGGATACCTTTACTCAAATTCACGTCAAACAGCCGTGATAGGTCTCCTACCGATAGCCTGACTGACGCAAACGCAGCATCCACTAAATGTTACTACCTAGCTTTTTTGTGGTTACGAGAACTATCACAGTTCTCAATTATTTTCATTTACTTTTATTTTTGAATAAGAGATTCCTTTCTTTTCAGAAAAGAAGGGGGAACAAAAAATTTTGGTCAGTCTCCTTAGTGTCCCGCAGCCACGGAAATCTTTAGTAAAAGGCGAAAGATTTATCCGATCTGATCACAGGACAGAGACAACAAAGAATTCATTTTTTGGCGACTTGCGGCTCTGCTTTATAGTTTTTTCAGCATGGGCTCCATGACTGCTTTCGCTAGTCTCCGCTGTGACCAAGAATTTTCGCTGGAATTTTGTAACACATACATAACCAATCATAGCCATGTTGGGGCTGCACATCATAGCGTTAGCACCATGTCTTGTCCAATAAAAAGAAGCCATGTTTCTCTTCTGTGGTGTGGCAACACTAATATTGAATCTCCATAGTGTAAACCTGACGTATGCTTATGTTCATTATCCGCCGCTGCGACAACCCACTGACGATGACAAGGGCGGCATGGTGATATTTAAAACCGTCTATAGTTTACTGGTAGTTGAAATTGTCTTATTATTCGACCGGGTGAGCCAAAGCAAAGCATAAATATTGAGCAGTCTAGAACACACCAAAGACGCCAAACACCCCTGGGCAACCCGTGCTGGGGAGGGAACCCCCTTTGAGCCCCGCGCGGAAAGTGCAAGTCTGGTGAAGTTGACCATACATTTATCAGCTTGAACAAATGTAACATTCAATCCGTAGAAAAATGCAATAAGTTAAAATGAAAACAACATAGCCACGTGTGTGTAGTTTTTTGGCTCGCTTAGTTAGTGGTCCCGAAAAAAAAAAATGAGCACCAAAACAAAGAAGGTTTCAGCAAAAGGCTCTAAATATCATATAACCCATTCAATGGCGCGATTGTTTAAGCTGATAGTGGTTTACGGCTCGAAATCCTTGGCCGGGTTTCGTTTTCTTATTCATGTTTCGAGCCGTGTTATTGCAGAAAATCGAAGTTCATGAGCTATTGATGAATAAGATCTACCTCGATGATAGACATTTTATTCAGAGATACTCGCGCTTCATCCACATCGGTAGGATACATGACCAAAACATGTTTGTATGGAATGTTGAAATGAAGTCTTACAGCACAAAGGCATGCCTTTTTGGGGTGAATGGCATTTGCAGAGGTCTTGATTTTGATCAGTTCGCTGAAAAGGTGGTCGAGAGCAAACGTGTGGACTTGTATCAAACCAGATATTTTCTGATATATCGGATTGCTTGATTACTCAGCTCGGTACGAGAGGCTTTCTATCGTGGCTTTATGTTGCCGTTCAATATCCTAGTGGTAAAATATCAGTACTGTGAGTACTGATATCCTACCCAACAATCTTTTTAACTTACTCTTCAATTTCATCCACATATCAATCTTTTCTGTTACAATGTTAATTGTATTGGAAGAAAAGTGGATAGAACGCTTTAAGGATGAATGTGAGCCTTCCACCGTGTTTGTAGATCTGTTGCCGAAGTGCATGTGCTGGTATGTATGGAAGTTTGTCTATGCTTGGCTTCTTTCATTATGCTATAATGGCGTATATTTCAAGAGGACAAAATAAAGGTGAGTAACATTAAAGCAAATACAGCACTCAGGATAGTTCACTTACAGATCAATATATTTAGTGGCATTATTTTGATTCACGGTCAAGTCGATTGTCTCCTCAAAGTCAGAGATCCGAACACTCTATGGATCACTTAGTTTCGGAACTCGTGCTAGTGATACACTCACTTACTTTCTTCGATGGTTTGGATGCGTGGCACACACCATCTTTTAAGAAATATTCTTTCATTCATTCAGCTTCCTTCATCTCAGTTAAAGCTGTCAATGGGATCTTTTGGAAAATTGCTTCAATGTCGAACTTGATCAATTCTCGTTTGTATTTGTCTGTCTCAGCAATATGCGTCATGAGGTTGATTTCGAAATTGCGTTGCAGATGGATGTAACAAAGGATATTATGCGCTTCACGGCAAACAATCGAGATTGCTAAGCGCAGAGGGTCACTATTTTGTGCGTCACCGTAACAGATGGAAAATTAAATTTGCGATCAACTCATTTTTATTTCAGTGACGAAAAAAATTAATTCGATGGTGGTTAGCGCTTATGCTCGTCAGAGGGCTTCTGGTCTCGAGTCTAGCTGACAGCCAGCTGCCACCTAAACATCCAGTATACGGCGCATGTTTGGGCCAGCATTGACACCACGGTTCCAGAGCTATAAATGACTACTTCAGTTAAAGACTGCGTAGGAGACAGGGTAGAACGTTTATTTGCAAGCGTTCTCGCTTCGTCCTGACCTGTGCGCTGAGGGTGCTGCCGAATTGGGTAAACGATGGTTCGATAATCAGATACAGCTGAAGATGTTATTTAATCAATAAGCCCGCTTTATTAAAAGAAAAACGGCTGCGGCTGGCGCCATACCTGTATTGGCTGAAATAACCATTTCTGCGTCTTTCTAACCAGCAGTCATCTTCGTTCTAAGGGAGGGAAAAATTGTCAGAGGAAAATGTTACTTTTGCTTCGAATACGAACGAACCTATGGTGGCATCGGGTCACATTTAGATCCCGGAATTCAGTCGTGGTTGAGTCGCAGTTGCTGCAAACCTTGCTGGTTTTGTACTCGTCCACGCACAAAACGAGGGCCGTTTTCGCGAGTTCATGTCTGACTCTCTACCAAAATAAGAATATGAGTATGTTATGCCACAAGTCCATCACCAAGAGGAGAAAATACCTTCACAGGAACTGGAGCTAAACTTTTCACCGAAGGCTTGAGATCAGCGTCACCAAAGGCAATGGTGACAATGCGGTGGTCAGGTTCTAGTCCCGGTTGCCTCCGGATTGCCCTTCGCTCTCGTTTCCGTTCGGCCTTGTCGGATTTTATGTACCCACTGGGGCGGCTACAACAGAAGTGTCAATAAACTAGCTTCGACATTGGATGCATCGACTCACCATATCCAGCGTAGGAAAGTTCCCCGTGAGCCTTTCCGTGATGACATCCATCGTTCGCTTTCTTGCTCGTTTCAAAACAGCTCGAAGCTCGCGATGCTTGTACTGTGCGTTGAAGGAAAACAGCCTACCAATAAATATGGTTTCAGTATCATTGTTATGCCATATTTTCTAATATTTTACCTTGAACGCACACGGCTCAATGCGTTTATGTACGCCTAGAATGCCTGCACCGACATGGCGGATGGGGGAAAGCTGTTCAATTCATCGTACATTGGCTCGATTCCTGAGTGCACTCTGTTTTTCAGCTCCATCTGTGAAGCCCAACGGAGCATGGAGGAGACCCTAGCAGGATAAGATGGTTAATAGATGACCACAGAAACGTATCCGTCCGCAAAAGCAAACTTACATGTAATATCCGTTGTTCACGGAAAAGGTATGCTACTGTCGGAGCTTCCTCCTTGTGTTGAGGTCGTCATTGGTATCGACCACGGTAACCATCGATCGGGTACCTGGATAATATTGTAAGTTGTACTATTTCTGCTAGAATTTCCGACGAGATAATTACCTGGGTCAATACCGATGACGCGAGATTGTTCCAGTCGTTGGTGGTCAACCGTTGGGGCTCCTTTGACAGTTGGGTGAAACACCGGTGCTGATTCGCAAGGTTGACCTGTCGAGGCAGTCGCTGGAACTCTTTTCGGGAGGAAGACCGTGGATCTACGAGTAGCAGCTTATGAGATTGGTTATGCTAAGAAATTCAGGACAATGTGCTTACCATAGCCACGGCTAACAAAACGCGTCGAAATCATGACCCCGTCGGATTGAAAGCTAGAGTTAAATTGGATCGGTGGTTGATTTTGGCTATTGGCAACGTCTATCGTATAACATAATGCTAGATCAAGTTCGAACTGAATCTGCTTCGGCAATGGTAGAATACAAATTCTATCGATCAGTTACATGGTTATTCATTTATATCGTTCGTTGTACTCACCGGACGACGTCTGACCATCTTTGACTGTTTCCTCGTTCTTCCAGTCGCTTCAATACCACCTTTCGGAGTGTACACGTTTTCGGCGGGTTTTGAATCGAGCTTGAAGGAAGAACAAGTAAAAGCAGGAGCAATAGCCTCACCCCGAGACACTCGGTCACCGTAGTGCTTGCAGACGCACTCAATACTATAGGAGCTCAAAGCTTGAGTGCTGAAAACAATATTGTACTCTTTGCTGCACATTGTGGACGACGTTACGCGTCTGCCCCCTCGATGCATACCTTCTGTCATCCGTGAAGCCAGTCTCACTCTTCTTTAATAAGTCTCACGAGAGGTTCCACGGAATCGCTACTGGCAATAGCGGAAAGGTCGTTGTAGGTGTTCATCTTTCAACATAAATGTCGTTATAGAAGTTGGGATAAGTTGAGAAGAGAATGAATATGGTTCAGGAGCTGAACTGCTGAACACAGTCAAATCAAAAAAGTGCATTCCAAAATTAGACTACCCTGACGTCACACTCGTTGGATTTTCGCGTGGTCCTCCAATAAAATTCAACTTTTTATCGGTCTTTTCTTCTGACGTGTTGGGTGGATCAATGCCGAATCTGCTAATTTTTCGGTGCACTTGCATTAAAAGGTCAACTTCCAAGCATAAGATTAATCCTGATTTTTAAAGTGTTTACATAAAAAGATGACATGGAAAGTTATTTTATTGTCGAAGCGGTAAATAAGCGCGGAAAATTACTGAAGGCGATTTGTCAAATTAGACAAGTCTGTCATTATTTATGGAATAAAAGAAAAAATGATCAATCAAGTATATCGTTGAATTATTATCGTGTTTACTCTCGCAAAATTCAATAACTTGCATAAACCGTACAAAGCAAAAACATGCTTAGTCATGTAAGCTATCATAGTACAATGATTAGAATAAGATATCGAGAAAAAAGAAGGGCGATGAATAAACGCGTTACAGTTGTCTCGGAGAGACATGAGAGAGACTACAATACCATTGTTTCGTTCTGCATCGATTTTTTCTTTGTTCTTCTTGTTTTATAGATTTTATATTATAATGAATATTCCTGTTGAAGCCGCCACGCAACTGTACTCACCTCAGCCGGTGAGGATCTACAAAGCGTTTGAGCACTTGGACAGTATGGATATCGGAAAAGCTGACCATTGGCATCAAGACCGGTCGGCGACCCCCGAGTTTTTCAGCCGATTTATACAAGGATGGCCAACTCAGCATCCGAAAGGATTATCGACGCACAGCAGTGAAGATAACATGAGCACCGATGATGATGACCAGAACCACGGTTTAAGCTCACCCTGCGATGTCATGGAACGTCCTACCCATCCACCGCCATCTTCACGTCCCGCTTCTCGAAAAATGTCCACCGAAAGCATGTCCGAAGGCTACGCAACCGCACCGTCGGATTCTTCCGATAGCAGCGCACAAACGCAAGCTTCGCCCACCAACGGTCCATCCAAACGTCGTCCGAGCAAAAGCACCCAGTTGAACCAAGAAGTCAGTACGCTTCTTCAGAAAGACGATGTACAACGGGCACTTCAAGTGCTGGACGAAGCGGTGGCCTACATTGACGATGCCCCCAACAATGCCGACGACAGCACCAAGACGATCGCGCATTCGTACTCTGATATGTTAAAAATACTGTGCGAACCAGAGATAGCTGCCATTGTCAATGAACAGTCCCATGTCGACCCCAGTACCATGGATGGCGTGTACAATACCATCATGTGGCGGTTGTTTACCAAAGTCGTTGAATCCGGCTATGAGTTCAGTGTAAGCATCGCATCCTCCAAGGGAATAGATGGATGACGCTTCCATTTTTTTTTTTTTTTTTGTACTCACGTTTGTGATTGTTTTGTTAGTGTGAGGCTCACATATCCTTGGTTCAATTACTGATGGATTATGGTCACTACGCATTGGCGCTTCAAGCAATGTATGTGCTACCTCCGGCTATCTGGGATACCAATTGCTTCCGACTCGCGATCACGCTGCACTTGATGCAGGAACCGAGACAGATTGCCGAAGTCGAGCGATTGTTGAGTGATTATGGCAAGACGCATATCACATTGGCCAATCCCTTAGCGCCTTTTGATCTACCCCCTATTCGTATTGATATGCCCAATATGAAAAATGTGGCCGACAGCGACAAGTATGCGTTGTGGATGTACTACCAAGCAGCATGCAGCGAAACAGAGTGGGGAAAGGAAAAAGAGAATTACGAAGCCAAGAGTTATGAGCATGCCCAGCAATTGAAGCAACAGCGTCACGGACGTGAAACCCTCAAGGATTGGGCGATGCGACGGTTCAAGGTGGAAACGGAACAAGATCGTTTGCAGCGCGATAAAATTGAAGCCGACAATACCATGATTTACATTTCGACCCAGAATCATCAGTTTGAATACGCCTGGCATGTGTATGAGCGTATGGGCAAGGAAGTTGATGCCTTCACTCCGCGAGTGGTGATGCATCTTTCTTGGCAAGCTTACAAACATACTCCCATCGCGCATGTGTCGCTGCGAACTCACTGGGAAGACCGTGCGTGGGAGCTGTACAGCCGATTTATGGACTCAGAATATCTTTACCCCAATCAAACCGAAACACCAGGTTTTCTGGGTGATCTTCTTTCGATAGCTTCCACGACGATTGGTGTCCATGACGGAGCTCAGTTTGACAAGGTGATGGAACTATATCAACTTTTCCAAGACCGCGGATATGAGCGGTTGCTCAGCAATGAGCAAGTGATCACGCCTTTGTTGTGTACGTTGATATACCAGTGCCGACGATCACCACAAAGCATGGATAGTATGCGACGCAAAGCCTTCCAAATCTGGCGAACCAAGCATGCGATCGATCAAAAGACAGAAGGAAAACATCCGTCGACAGCCTACTCGATCTTGTGGATCCTGCTGGTGTTTTGCGTGCATTCGGGCGATAAAACGGACTTTGCTGAACTATTGGTGACATTGAGCAGTCATTATGTGGACAATTTGCCGCCGACGTCGCTGCTGGCGCCCATCCAACGATTTCATGACCGGTATCTGTCGTGCTCGCACGGATCAACCCCATGCCATTTTCACCATTATTTGTTTCGGCCCGTGGACAGCCCCGACAAAGACCCCTCCGGTTACATGGACGACCTAGGTTTTGTCCGTGGCGACAGTCGACGAGCATCTTCAGCGTCGTCCATCGATGTGACCAGTCTGCCAGAACCTATTGCCCACATGTATGAGACTTTGCATCGGCGAACCAACATTCATGACATGGGCGCGGCGAGCATGGATGCCGCAGTATCGTTCAGTCTAACAAATCATGGGCAGTGGGTGACCAAGCCTTTTTATTGTCCTTTGAATAAAGCGCAAGCCTTAATACGACACTGTCTAGGTAGAAAAGAAATCCACGACAGGGTAAAGTCTACCGTAGCATAAATAAAACACCTCATTGTCCATGTGAGACCAATCCACGAAAAGGAAAAAAAAATTCTATGACCGATCTTTTTTTTTTTTTTAATTTCGTTATTCGTTCTTTTTCCTTTATTTCCTCTTTGCCTTCCTTTTTTCTTTCTCATTAAAGCATTTGAATAGCATGGGCAACAGTGTTTCTAAAAAACGAAAAGAACGACCGAGTGTTATTCGCACAGAAATTCCAGATAATGAATATTCCAATACAACCGCAACATCCATAAACTCCATTCTCGTCAATTCCAACAGTCAGCACCGACAGTCGCAATCGTCGCAAATTCGGTCTGCTCAAAGCGCATTCCAACATCCCAACAGTATGGGAAACGACGAGAACCAAGAACAGCAGCAAATGAATACCAATGAAGCTTCGGTGACGTCGAATACCGACTTGAACCAAATGAGTTATAATTCTCAGAATCAACTCACAGCGACGTCCATGCGTTCCATTGGAAGAAACCTCGACATTGACGAATGTATCGATCGACTATTGGAAGTGGGCATGAGTGGCAAAATATCCAAATCCGTGTGTTTCAAAAACTCTGAAATTGTTGCAATCTGTCGAGCCGCACAAGAAGCTTTTATGTGTCAACCTGTACGTGTCGCTGAAGCTCTGTTTCCATGAACAGAAAAAAACATTCCCATTACTAACTTTCTATTCTTTTTTTTCATATATGTTGAATGCTTGTTCTTTTTATTCTCCTTTTTCTTATTCTTCGAATGTGGGATGACTACAGAGCTTAATAGAACTTAATCCTCCGGTCAAGATCCTGGGTGATATTCACGGACAGTATCATGATTTGATTCGATTATTTGAAATGGTAAGAATTTCACAGCGCCTGATCAATTTTTTTTTTTTTTTTTTTTTTTTGGGTCTTTCCCCAGTTTCTCTTTGTATTCACCCTTATTTGGGGGTTGTTGACGTTTTAGGGCGGCTTTCCACCCGAATCCAACTATTTATTTCTGGGCGACTACGTTGATCGAGGCAAACAAAGTTTGGAAACCATCTTGTTGCTGTTTTGTTACAAGATCAAGTTTCCCGAAAACTTCTTCCTGCTGCGAGGTAACCATGAATGCGCCAATGTTACACGAGGTAAGGAAGACGAGGTGGAGTTTCAAAACTTGATGTCATTCATGGCTCAACTTCGTTTTGATTTTCATTTTATAATTTAGTGTATGGTTTCTACGATGAATGCAAACGACGTACCAACGTCAAGATCTGGAAAACGTTTGTGGATGTATTCAATTGCTTACCAATTGCAGCGCTGGTGGCGGGTAAAATCTTTTGTGTTCACGGTGGTCTGAGCCCGTCGTTGAACACCATGGATGATGTACGTAATATTATGCGTCCTACCGACGTTCCCGAATATGGTCTTTTGAACGATTTGGTGTGGTCCGACCCATCCGAGACCGCCATTGAATGGGAAGATAACGAACGAGGCGTGTCCTATTGCTTTGGCAAGAAAATCGTCAATGAGTTTTTAGCCAAACACGATCTGGATTTGGTATGCCGAGCCCACATGGTCGTGGAAGATGGTTACGAATTTTTCAACGAACGCACTCTTGTCACGGTATTTTCGGCACCTAATTACTGTGGCGAATTCGATAACTTTGGTGCAATCATGAGTATCAATGAAGAGTTACTATGCAGCTTTGAACTGCTGACACCAATTGATCATCCACCGGCGGCTATGGCAGCGCTCAACAAAAATAGGGGCCGAAGACCAAGGTATGTCGATCTTTTCCTGTCTGAGGTTCTTTCACGTTTTTTTTTTTTTTTGTTAACCTCTTGGTTTTTCTGTAGTCCTCCTATGATTGAACCTTCGTCACTCCCTGAATAATCGATACTAGATCTGATTCTGTAGCTACCTATTATACTATTGCTTTTTTTCTTCTTTTCTTGTCAACGTCCGCTTTTCTTCTCTCAAACACACACACCCAACCCCTGTCTCACCTTTTTTTCTGAACCTTTTTTTTTCGTGTCAACCTGTCTTCTTTTCCACGATCCAGCGATTGCCTCATGCTTTTATACACATACATACAAGTCTAGTCTTTTTTTCTTTTCCTTGTTCTTCTTTTTCTCTACTTTATATTTTTTTTTTTGGATCCCCATTCTAGGTAGTGGTTGTTTGCCACTTCTTCTTAATAGTTATGATCGGTCTTTTTCTTTTCACTGGGTTTACCCACGTCTCTTCGATATTACCCTCACCAAAGGTAACAACGACCCTTTGAACGCTGGAATTTGGGAGCAATCGTCCTTCATTGCTCGTTGTAAAAAATCTGCACAACTTTCCGGGGGAGAGAAAAAAGGATGTAGAAATGGATCACCGATGTGGTTGCTGGGTCAAAACTTTGTATGATTGTAGCGAATAAAAAAAATATAATGGAAACAAGAAAAGGGTTAGCTGTAAATAATGATATATGTATAAGTAGTAGATGTATAATGCTATAGTTAAAACGTTTCATCTTGATTGGGACACTCTTCGGTCGGGTGAACTCCAAACACATCACAGTTGACACAGTACTAAGGAAAAGTAAAAATTTGAGTTTTCCAAACGTGAAGTCGTATGATCTGGATTTGTATTGACTTACACACATGCAATCACTTGGTTGCTCGTCATATTCTTCATCCTCGGCTGTGGACGTAAATGCCGTGCACGCTATCACATCATGACCGTAGACTTCGCAAATCTCGCAGTAGACCTCTTCTTCATCGTCGCTGCTGTCACGATGGGAGAACGTGGTCATGGAGACGGGGGAAATCGGGGTGCTGTATCGGTTGTACCGCGTATCTTCGTGGTACTGTTTCTCAAGTTGCTTGGTTCGCTGTTTTTCAATCTCCAGGTTCTTCTCCAGGGTCATCACCGTTTCGTCCTTGGTGGCCAATGATAGCCGCAGCGCGGTGATCTCTGCGCTCAGTTGATGAATCTCGTTGCATCGTACCTTTTCTAGATCGTCATACCGTTGTCGCTGGCACAGAAGAGCCTCATTGATGCGGTCCAATTGACGTAGCCAGTCTTTATTGCCGTTGTCGCCATTCTCTCCATCCGCTGCGTCATTGACTTTCTCGGTTTCCCAAATGAGCATTTCATCGATCAAACGTATGCATTCCTGCTCAGCTTGGTTGCACAGGGTCTGCAGTTTCTGATTGTCGGCAATCAACTCGTGTTTCGCTCTTCGCGTCGTTTCCAGTTCCCGCTGCATCTCCTCGGTGGTATTGGTTTGCTGATGCGTCGACAGCACCGCTTTTTTCAACGCTTCAGCAAGCTCCCTTTCTATTTTGGTCTTGGCCAAACTGATTTGCTCATAGTCATTTCTCGCTGTGGCTTGCGCTTCCAGCGCCGCGTCATACTCTTCCATAAGACACCGTTTTTCCTGAATTTCCTTCTCCAGCTTCTCTTGTAATACCGCACATTCCGCATTCGCTCCTGCCACCGTTCGGTGCAGTTGTTTGATATTTTCCCGTAACTGGTCCACTTCCACCGCCAACGTTTTCATCTGCTGACGCTCGCGATCTAACTCTTGCGTCGTCAACTCCAACTGTTCTTCCAATCGGCGTCGGGAATCCTTGTAACCATCGTCCCGGTCGTCCTTGCTGATCTGTGTAGCGTTACACAATTTTAGTTCTTCGATGATCGCATTCAACTGGCCAATGTGATCCTCTTTCTCCTCAATCAAATCGTTGTCTTGTTTGATTTGCGCCATGGACGTTTCGTAACTCTGCAAAGCTTCCATTCCAGCACGACGCAGCTCGTCACACTCACGTTCCAAACAAGCCGTGGTCTGGTCTCGCTCCGCTAGATCACGACGTAGTTGGTCCAACTGAGATCCGTGCTCTCGAAGCTTGGCTTCATGCGCTTCATTGGCCTCCACTGCTCGTTGCTGCAAATCACGGACCAAGGTGTCCAATTTATCGATGCGACGTTGGTATTGCTGTTCCATGGCATCAGCCATTGCGACGCGGGCCATGGTGGCTTTGGTTTTTCCCAGTGCTTCGTGCATGCGCCGACATTGATCGTCCCGGTCGGCCAAGGCTTGCTGCAACCGAAAAATCTCATCGTCTCGTTCTTTTACCCGCAGGGCGTAACTTTCCTTGGCGGACACGAGCCTTTCCCACGCGGCTTCCTTTCCATCCATCTGTTCGCTGAGCATTTCCTTTTCTTTGCGCGATTGTTCAAGCAAAGCGCGGACACGGCGTAATTCGGTTTCATCGTTGCGATCCGTGGTGACGGTCGGTTGAATAGTTTTCCGGCGCAGGGTTTTATTGGCGGGCGTCGAGGTAACAGATGACCTGGATGTTTGTTGTCTGGCAACATTTGCCTTTTTTGTCGGAGTGCGCATGATGGATGCTTTATCGTGTGGTGCCACAACACTACTACTGGTGGTTGTGATGGCGGCCACAGTGGAGGATGATGTCGTTGTGCTTTTGGATCTAACTTGTTTTGTGATTGCATCGGAAGGCGTTCGTATTGGTACAGTGGTTTGCCGAGGCATGACACGAGCCGATTTACTTGCGGACATTGGCTTGGTGCCAACCGCTGCGGCGGGTGCAGCACAACTGCGTGCAGTGACTCGCTCACTTTTCGTTGCTGCCTTTCGATGCTCCACCCCTGTCGTGCGGCTGGGTTTCGGTGCAATGCTGGGCTTTCCCGAAACCTCTTCTTGCAGTAGAGCGACCTTGGAACCCAACACAAATAATCCCGTTTGTGGAGGACATGAAAAGTATCGTACACTGGAAGAAACGTCAAGCGATGCCATTAGTCCTCACGCAAAAAATAAGAAGAGAACAAATCGAAAGATGGTCACGAAAGAAATAATAGCAGAGGCGAAAAAAAAAAGAACGCGAATCGGGAACAAGAAAAGACAGTTGATCACCGATGTAAGCCGCACTCAAATGAATAGCCTGAAGCAAGATGAAAAGAAAAACAAGTGCAAAGCAGAAGTAAAGAGGAACAAGCAAAAATAGAACCGCGAGGTTCAAAACGGAGCCAGGTTAAAAGAAAAAAAAGAGGGTAGAATGCAAAGAGCGGCTGATGCGTAAATAAATAGCATGCCGTCACTGGCTGATACAACATTGCCATGGAATCAAAATAAATGTAGAGTTTGATTGCCCACTGCGTTGATCAAAGAAAAAAAAAAACGCCCATCTGTGGATCGGATAAAGAACAGCAAAAGGAAAAATAGGACGAGAATTGACTAAATGTGGATTTGCAAAGAGGCGAAAAAGAAGTGGAAAAAGGTCAAGTACAGAGTTGCTTACCCCTGAACGCTGCCGTCGTTTTTTCCCGTGCCAGCTACATCCAACTCGATGCCAATCCACAAGACGCCAGGCTTAAAGTGAGTATCACCGACAAATCTGACGGTGCCAATGACTTCAAGACTGGGCAGGGTTACTCGTTGGCCGACTCGAAACGATGATTTGGATGTCGGTTTGTTGGTGGAAGTATCTTTTGGAGAGCGCAGAACCGTACTTTTAGACCCAGAAGCCAAATGACAACGAGTAGATTTACTTCGTGTGAGTGAGACTGGAGAAGCCGGTGGGGATGTCACGAGTTGATTGGATTGAAGCGATCGTCGATGGGACTTTGCGAGTGTGAGAATCGGTGGAGTGATGGCATTCGGCAGTGAGGAAGTCGATAACCGTGATGTGGTTGCGCGGCTCTTCTTGCTGGTCGGCGATGGTAACACAGCAGCTGTCGTGCTGCCAAAAACAGGCCGGGCAATTTTTGACATTATAAAAAAAAAAAAAAAAAACAAATGGGAAAAACGAAAACATCGACTATTTTTCAATAACATCGTATAGAAATTAGAGACGAACAAGAAAAAGGGCCAGAAAAAAAGGGGACACTATCTTAGAAACATGATGCAGAGTGTCCTGCGGCAGCACGACCTCGCATGAAAAAAAATAAGAAATGAGAACTTTATTGCGTGCATTGCCAATATCTCTTCTTCATCGATAGCCGGGCCTCTTTTGTTCAAGTTTATAGCAGGCCATCTTATGCCAACAAAATCGTTTATTAGGCCCATTCACCAATCACAAAACAAAGAATGCCATCATGGAACACTTGATCGAACGTTGAATGATATCGAAAGAAAAAGAAAAGAAAGTGAATTTGACAAATAGGAGGTGAGGAGGCGTGAAGGAGGAGAGTAAAGCCAAAATAAAGACAGCACACGCAGAGTGAGGCACAGAGAGAGAAATAGAAAAATAAAAGTACGCAAAAGGGAGGACGTGGGAGGCAGGAGGTAATAAGAGTATATTGAAATGCGAGTGGGGTTAGATACACAGGATAAGGATGTGTTTGAATACAGTAATCAGAAACTGCATCCATCGGGATTCATGATACAGTAGGTTCGGTTTTTATTTCACCAAGCATTCGGTTCATTACCACGCGGAGATTCCGGCGGGGTAATTTGTTGCGATTCTTCGGTGGACGATCTCAGAGGAAGTTTAGAAATGATATCCAACGTCGTCGTTACTCCCACTCGGTGAGAAGCCGATCGTTTGATATTCAGATCATAATCGTCGCCAAACACTCTTGATCGCCCGGTGCCAGACCGGGGTTGTACCAAGGCATTTTCTTTCAAAACCATGAACATTTGGATTTCTCCATACACTTTTTCCAGTTCCTGCCTGGTCAGTTGGAGAGCGTGATCCTTTTGCAGTGTCATGGTTCGCAATGCATTGATGGTGTAACGAGCAAACGCAAGCTCCTTATTCAAAAGTTCGTTTTGTTGACTTAAATACGCATTTTCAATCTCGAGACGGTTCATCTGCTTATCATCGGTATCTGCAAGTGGCGTGCTTAGTTTACTCTTCTATTTATACCATTTATCGCTGATACGCCGATACAACAGTATCAAGTGCACTTACTCGAGCGAGTGGGCGACCGGGGAAGTGAAGGGGACGATAAGCAAGTCGTGGCTCCAGAATGAGCTTCCATGACAGGGAATGAGGCTGGGCTGTTTCAGTAGGTGAGGTGGTTGATATGTACAAAAAAAAGTGTTTGGTATTGCGTGGCTGTTTCCTTGGATTTGTTTCCTTTTTGACAGACCAGCTGCGCGATAAAGAAAAAAAAATAACAACAAAAAGGATAAAACGACCAAAAAAAGAGGTGAAGAAGATTAGGAAAAAAGAAGGATGATGAACTCTTGGCGGGGATAAAGGGGAAAAATGCATTTTCTTCTTTTTTGCTTTTTTGTGCACACGCACGGGTGTTCCGGGTTCGTGGTTGAAATGTTTCGGAGTGATCGAGTTGCAAGTGAACACCATCGGACTCCATTTTTTTTCAAAATGGATAATTTTATTTCTCTTCACCATGCTTCTCCCGCTAGTGACGGTGCAAACCGATTCTTCGCCTCGCGTCAATTTAGGCCAAGGTCAATGGTTGCAATTAGAGAAAATCTCGTACGTGGATGGCCAAGGCAATGAGCGATGGTGGGAACGTTGCATACGAAAAAAGGCGTCAACGGCATCAGTTGACGGTAAGTTGGCAACAAAACCACTGTGAACCGGTTTTCATGGCAACTGACCCTTTTTCTTCGATAGCTGTTGATATTCATGCCATCTTGCTCACCCCCGAACCTGAGCTACTGCTTGTCATCCAATACAGGTATGCATAATTTTTTTTTTACAACAGCGGAAAAATCCAAGCAGATGCATGATGATGACTCAAAAAAATTCATTCAATTTTGTAGACCTGCCATTGGCAAATATTGTATCGAATTTCCATCAGGTCGATCTTTTTCTGTGTCATAATCTGTGTCAATAGATTTTTTATCACATGGAACTGACATCCAAAACGGTTGGGTCATTTAGGTCTTATCGATGCGAATGAAGAACCCATTATATCTGCTCAACGGGAACTGAAAGAAGAAACAGGTTATCACGTCCCCAGAGAGCAAATCCAGATTCATGCAACCCCTGTATGCTATGAACCTGGCATGACCGATTCTTGCTGCTATGTTGCATATACAACGATTGATGTGTCCAAAGCGTCCAAGCCAGAACCTCAAAGAGAGGCCGATGAATGGACCATGCAAACCCTCAGTTTACCACTGAAAGGACTGTGGCAAAAGTTACAAGGTAATTAAAATCCTTTCAGGATCACCCTGAATCCGAAGCGTAACATACTCAGCCCAACTGATTCCACGTATAAATAATCATCGTGCAGATCTTCAAGCTTCTTCCGTGCAGCCATTACTGATTGACAGTCGTGTGTATGCATTCGCAGCAGGACAACGTGCATACCAACAACATCTTGTTTCTTAATACAAAAAAAGATCTCTGTTTATTTATTAATTAGGTTTACAATACTTTTTTTTTTTCTTTCCGTCTACTTCACTCGGCCACACATCTCTATTTATAGACAGTGCGACCTAGAGAAAACAAATTGCCATGTGTTTTATTTACATTCGTTGGCCTCGGCAATCGCTTCCGCCAATCGTGAAAGTGCCTCATCCATCTGGGCCTGGTTCACATTGCTGTAGGATACACGCACAAAAGGAGTGACTTTGTTGATTGGCATAAAGGCCTTGATGTTCAAGAAAACCATTCATTGTTAATTCTTGACGTGATGGGTGTATAATGTCAAGATCATTACTTACCAAACCTGGCACCGCCACCACTTTCTTTTCAATGGCTTTAGTCATGATCAAGTCTTGCGAATCCTTGATACCTTTAAGCTTCAACCAAACAAACATGCCTGCTTGCGGGACCACCCATTCGGCATAGTCTTTCATGTGCTTTTCGAGACATTCCACAAACAAATCGCGCTTCTCTTTGTAAAAGTTGGCCACGCGGTGGACATGTTCAAAGAAACCTTGGTGTCCGTAAAGCTTGAGCAGTTCATAGGCCATCAGTTGTGAAAGGCCCGAAGGTTGGAGATTAGTCACCATGGTATGCATGTTCATACGTTCGATCAAAGGCTTGGGACCAGTCACCCATCCCAGACGCAGGCCAGAAGACAAGATTTTACTCATACTGTCACAACGCAGCACACGACCATCGACATCAATCGACAAATAAGAAGGAATGCGCTTTTCGTCAAACTAGATACACAACAAGTTCACTCTTTCCATATTCTTCAACAACCCGAATCTTTCCATATTAATCAATTTACCTGTAGATAGTAATAGGCATCATCTTCGAGAATCATAATGTCATATTTGTGGCAGATATCGTAAATTTGTTTCTTGCGCTCAAAGGAGGAACTGATACCAGTAGGGTTGCCACCACTGGGAATGGTATAAAGAACACGGGGACGGGATTGATCTTGTCGACCGCTGGGATTCGTTGCTGGCCAGTTGGCCAATAAGGACTCCAGTGCGTCAGGAACAAGGCCGTACTGATCCGTGGCTACGGGGGCCAATGTACAATTCAAAGTTTCCAAAAACGCAAGAGCGCCAGTATAAGTCGGATCCTCCACCATGACTGCTTCACCCGTATCGGTCATCATTTCCAGTGCCTGATCGAAATTATCAGTATTTTCTCTTACTCCCGGTCTATTTTTTTCCCCCCATTCAATCCATACCTTGGTGAGCAGATCCTGGGATCCACTACCAACGGAAATGTCAAAATCACAGGGAGGCGCATGTTCAATGGTTTGGAGTTGGCGAAGCCATTGATTCAAAGGAGGCAAGCCCGACTAATTCATTGCCGAAGAATTCCCGAATTGAGTCACGGAAAATTGTCAAGAAAAAATTCGTTTTCGGTTTGTCGTGGGAAACTTACTGTCAAATCGTAGGACAAGGCCCGTTGGAACAATTGTGGATCCATTTCCATAATTTCTCCCGATTTAAGTTTGACCGTCATGCTCTCGAAAGGAAAGGTTTCTGGATTAGGTTGACCGGCTCCCAAAGAAATCTACAAACAGTATAATTCCATTGAGTCATGTGACATCTCGTGCATTGGGTGGAGGGAGATTACGCACCATATCTTCACGGTTCATGTACGGAATCAAGGCACGAACTAATTGGGAGTAATGGTTAGATGGAAATTGTAATGACAATTTGAATTGCCTTAAAAGGACGATTCTGTACTCGCTGAAGGATTTCTGGCTTTGCTGCGCTCGGTCATAAACTTTGTGTAGTCCATTGTTTGATAGATTCACTGGAAAATGGTAAACAGTAACAATAATAAATGAAAAAAAGGGAATTTGTCATCCTCCCTCTTAGCATATATTTTAAATGACATTTGGTTTCAAAAAGTTGCTATATGTGACTGTGAGGGTCCGCCTTATCTATCTGTGCTGTTTTTATATCTCAGCGGCGAAATGAAGTGGGGCGATACGTTCACAGTTGAAGCGGCGATTGTTCAAGGGCAAAACATTCTTCATCTTGCATCTGTGATGAATGTGCTGCGGCGAAATCGAGTTTGAAAAAGAATACAGGAAGGAAAAAAAAACGGAAGTTAACGTGGGCGAGATTGGAGCCAATGACGTGGGCGGCATAACCGTACGAAATGGTCACAATGCTCAAAATAGAGAATGTTTCGATCTCCTCCTCTTCATTACATCTTTTTTTTCCTGACTTCCTTTTCACTCGTAACTCTTTTCGTTTTGTCTTCTTTTTATTTTTCCGCCGCCTTTTTTTCCCTTGATTTTTCGATTCGTCCTTGTTTTCATCGAATTCCATCCATGATTGATTTTTGGGCCACTCAATTCAACAAGTTACGTGCCAAAATTTTACCCAGTAAAGATAGCGGAAGCTCGGAGCCTTTATTACGGCGTTCAACCACCGATGATTCCAGTCAATTCAGCGATGTCTATCAGGACAGCTATGGTATCGTGTACTGGGTAAAAAAAAATTACAATTATTGAAATTGAAACAATAGACTTGCATAAGCTATGGGCATGACTGACTCAGGGACGCATTCGTCTATTTCTAGGTGTTTTTTATCTACGGTATAGCCATGCTGTTACCATGGAATGGTGAGTGAATGAACCGAGTGCATGGCGGATGAGAGAGGAAGAATGAGGTTGGGTTGCGAGATGGGTGGCTGACAACGGAGATTCTTTTTTGGTACACAGTGTTCATTACGGCTTCCGAATACTTTGCGAAGCGTTTCCAGGCCTCGGAATATGACGAAACTTTTCAAAACTACTTTTCAATTACATTCACAGTGAGCAATTTGCTTGTATTTGCGACCATTCTGTGGCGACAGAGTGAAGTAAGTGGATGTTTGTTTTTTAGGGAAAACCGGAAAAAGAGAGGCATCAGATGATCTCCCGTTGGTCGCTCTTTGATTGATCAGCTGACGTGTTAGACTACGACGTTTCACATTGATGTTTATTTACCGGTGATCATCAATGCGATCGTGTTTGCCGTGATGTGCCTAACCGTGCAGTTTGGGTTCAGCGGCACAGGGTATTTCTGGATGATTTTGGGTTTACTTGTGGTAACGGGAGCCAGTACCAGTCTTTTCCAGGCTTCCGTGTTTGCTGAAGCGAGCCGCTTTCCTTATAAATACATGCAAGCCGTAATGAGGTACGTAACAGGATCATCATGCATATATCCTATGAATAGGGATCAATTATGTTTATTAATCCCCTATCTAGTGGTCAAGGTAATGATCATAACAAATGAGACAAAGGGAATCAGTGGAATGTGAAACTGTGGGATCAGCGGAGGAATAGGCGACTTGCACACAAGTTGGGGCATTGAATGATTTTCGTTAGGCGTGGCGGGTGTGGCGGTCGCTGTATCTTCCATCGTCAGTGCTTTAGCCGGATCGACCACGGGCACACCTGACCCTTCGGCCTCGGCACGATCGGCGTTGATTTATTTCCTGAGTGCGTTTGGTATTACGTTGGCTGCTTTCATCGGACGCCTGATTCTTTCCCAGCAGCCGTTCTATACCCATCAAATTAGAAAAGACGTTCCTTCCTTGTCAGATGATATGGAGGAAGAAATAGATGCGCGTGATTTCCTGGCTTCCGAACCCCCTTTCAGTGTCATGGACACGGTGCGAAAATCGACCGGTCTCATTTTTGCTGTAGGATACATTTTCATGGTGACGTTGGCGGTATTCCCATCCATCACGGCTCTGATCAAATCCGTACGCCGGCATGATCCTTCCGGACTGGCCACGCCGAACCATAACCGATTTTTTGACGACGATATTTTTGTGGCCTTCCACTTTTTGTTATTCAACGTGGGCGATTGGGTGGGGCGAACGATGCCTATCATTGATAGTTTACGGACTTTCAATGTCAAGGCGTTGGTGACCATGTCTGTTGCACGAACCCTATTTATTCCTGCCTTCTTGTTGTGCAACGTGGTCGTATCCGATGATCGACGATTGCCGGTTCTGTTTGGGAACGATCTTGCCTATTTTATTATCGTCTGGTTGTTTGCCGTCACCAACGGATGGATGGGCAGCTTGACCATGATGGCCGCGCCTCAACAATCCTTTATTCGTACCGCGACCGAAAAATCCGTCATTGGCACCGTCATGAGTTTCTCTCTCGTCCTGGGCCTTGCCATTGGTGGAGGCGGCAGTTTTTTCGTTCGATGGCTCGTCTAAAGAAGCCCATCTTCTAATATTCTGTTACCCGTTGTGTTCACTTTTGTTTGGAATAAACTCCCACTATAGCTTGTTTGAACCGAAATCGTATCCTGGTTCAGAATCATCAGACTTTGCTCATTCTATGAACATTTAATGCGGAAAATCATGATGATGATGATGATGATGATGATGATATGGCAACAAATTTTGGAAAATCCAAGTGCAGATACGAAAAATTTCCCATTGAGTACAACGCTGATATTTGGCACTAACTCGTCGCTGAACAGTGTTAACAAATTGCTGCCATGGAGTTTCATAGACAAATGTTTCACACACCCACAGGGACACTTTGATGATTTTTGTAGATGGTTGAAAGTAAATTAAAGTGCAAAGACATGTATTGAAAGTGACTTGTAAGAAAATTATACAGGATGATTATTGTTTTCCTAGAGACCATCTATTACCAAGACAAGTGCTGTATAATCGGTACGCAACTGGTGGGTATGGACGAAACCGCACGTAAATCCTGTGTTGCGCTGTCTCAACTTGGAGTCTGCTTGTTGTATATGTAACAGGCGGGAACCATAAAGAGACAGCAAATAATCGAGATTTAAGCCAAGGCGGCCGGATCATGACGGATCTTGTCAGTTCGTAATTTAAATATGGCTGTTCCCAATCAAAGTGAAAATAAAAGCAAACAAATGTTTCATGATCCATCCAACCCTGTGTGTGTTCGTTCAGCAAATATTTTGTAGTCTTGCGCTTGACTTGGCTTCTTTTCTTTTTTATACTATTTACCATGTCATCTACGTTTACGAGGGAGTTAGCAATGTGGTCTCCAGCTATGTCGGTTAGTCACACGTTCCAAGTAGGCGTAATCCATGCCACCGCCTCTTCCGTATACCCTACGCCTTTGAACTATTACCATCAACCGGTCTTTCGCCCAACATTTCCGGCCGTGTGCATTGTATGCGGTTTAGCCCACGACAATGCACGCACCTATACCACGGGCGATGAAAATTCGGTGGACATGGTAGAAAAATCCGTCCAACCACCGCATGAGGTAATTTCGGTGACGCCGCCGACGCATCATCTGCAACCCACGCGCCAACGAGTGATCACGCGTCCAAAAAGCAAGAAACGATCCAATCCAGTCTTTTATTCGTTGTACATGCTGTGGAAACGAATGATTCGATCGTATAAGCAACCACCAATTCATCCATTTCACCACACCAACCAACACGCGCGTCCCAAAGATTTAAATTACCTGCCATAAATGGCAACCCTTTTTTTTCGTGTACGCGTTTCTCCGCATTATTTTTTTTCCCTTCTTGTTGTTCTTGTTGGCTGGGTGTTCTTTTCTCCCCCTGTTTTCTTTTTTTGCATTGCCCCACGGCCAAGTTACCATATTTTCATAATGTCCACCGATAAATCGCATGTCAAAGAATTACAAAAAGAAATGATCCGTGTGAGGAAGCATTTGAAAGATTGGGAGCATTACTTTGAGATCAAACATAAACATAAACCCACCGTTGAAAATATCGCCGAAAGGCCCAAAGTGGGTAAGTGGCCCGCCACCATTAACCAGTCTCTACGTTACTCTTTTTTTCCCTAAAGTCTCTGATCACCCCATGCTGCTCCATCGTTGTTCACCCTATAGAAAAAGTGTACAAAGAGTATAACCGATTAAAGAAGCAATTCAAACAAGCAATAGCCGCCACCAAATCCGCTCATGCATCATCACAACCGGATCTGCTCGGGTCATCATCGCAAGCATCGCACTCATGCCACGCTAGTCCTTCCAGTTCTCGCCGTGGCTCATCAATGTCGATTGAATTTGTGCGTTCTCCTACGCCCCGTTCGTGGTCCCGACGAATGTCCCAAAGTCAATCGTCTCCTTCTTCAAGGAGCCGAAAAGAGGCTGCGGATAGTGTGAGACCAAGAGAGGAAGACGAAGGTGATGATCAACTGTTGAAATCGGACGCTGATTTCAGCCCGGCAGCTCAGGACGCATTCTGGATGGACGATTCTTCGCAAAAGAGTCTGTTGGAGTCCGATTCTCAAAAGAGCTTTCCTGAAGCAAGTTCTCAAGAGAGTCTCAGTAGTAGCCAATCATCCGTTCGACGACGGCGTAAAAAGAATGTGGCGTTGGAACAGAAATTGTTTGGCCATTTGATCTATAAACCTCAACACACCTTTACCCAGCCCACTCAATCCATGCGAGTGACTGCCACCGCGGCAGAGATATCACCCATCTTACCCTCTTCCCTCCCTCGATTCCCTGCAACGCCTGAACTGACCAGCGAACCTGATTCCCCCGAAGAATTTACCATTGAAACTCGCATTCTCGATCCTCTTCGTCACTACGATGCGTCTCTCTTCAACTGGAACGATCCCGACTTTTTCGTTCCTGCCGGCTTGTTTGCCAGTGTACGTGCACGTACCACCGTCACTACCCCTTTACTCAACGAACCCAAACGACGTGCTCGGGTCCTGAAGGAATTGCAACAGGGCACACTTGGCGAGAAGAAAAAGAGGGATGATCTAGCGAATCTTGACGATGAACTGCAACGGTTCATTCAAGAAAATTCGCAACCTGATCGGGAACCTTTTGCCACCGTAAGTTGAACTCAACTGGCCTCTTTACTTTTAAAATCATCTTTGTTTATTCATTGTGGGTTCTCTTTATTTTTGTAACAGGCATCCGCGGAAGAACCGTCATCCATTTATGTGAAAAAGCCTATCCAGAAGCGGCAAACGCGACTTTACAAATGTAAGCGAATCAAGGTGACAAGATGTATTGCTTTTACTCATATATTGTCTTTTTTTTTCATTCCTACATTCTTACTCTAACTCTCCTCTTTATCACCTTTCTTCCCTGATGACTTGGATTTGCTTTTTTTTTTTATGTTCTTGGGTCGGCTCGTATCCTTTTTAATTAGTGAAATTTGTGGACACTGTGTAGAAGCAAGCTGAGGGGGAAGAAAAGAAAAGAGAAATCTGGACTTGCTTTCTATGTACGCATGAAGAACGGGGTAACTTAAAATGTATTGAAAAGAAAAAGTAATAAAAAAGAAAGAGGGAAAAACAGTAACAGGGAAGACCGTTAATGAAGGAGATCGAGGAGAAAAAAGTCGCAAAAATAATAGGATGCTTTGAAAATTTGGAGGCCCATCGATTTCAAAAAAAAAACAGGAGTGATCATGCTTTCTTTACCGTGCCAATTCTGCTGACGCTCCTTGCCCCACCCGGTGGACGAAGTCCCGATGAACGATTTGAACCGTGAGCCGAGACGTTACGACGTTCGGGTGAATCGAGAGAAGACGCTTCGGATGTCCGTGAACGGGGTTGTTGAGACGCTAAACCTGGACGTGCGTGAGACCCTGAAGCCGGATGATCCGGTTTCGTATCAAAAATACTTTGTCTTGGTCCGCACGCACTGGCGCTTCGCATACCAAGACGAGACGGACTTTGATGGTGTGTTTGCGCATTGGGTGGCGACGTTGGCCGCGATAACGCATTGGACCGTCGTGTGGCAGGATCGCTGGGGCTTAAAATGGGCGATCGCGTAGCTTTTTGTGTACTTGATTCGCGCACGGTGGGGATGTGACTTGCTCGGCCAATGCGACTGACGGATCTCGCTTGGGTCGGTGGCTGACCGGCAGAACGTGATGAGGAATTGGAGGTGGTACGTTGAGGCATCGGTTTTCCAAACGACGAAGAGGACGGTGGAGCGGGTATATGCGAAGCTCGTTTGGCCAGTTTCTGTCGCGGGCCTGAACTGGGGGACAAATGGGTGCCAATTCTTGAACTTGCACGTGGTAACATTGGTTTTTCATCGGTGGATTTGGTAGGAGAATGGCGCGTGGTGATGGAGCGACTCGGGGTAGGCATGCCACTGGAAGCGGCCGAGCCCGTACGAGGTCTTGGAATACTCGAATTTTGAGACGACGCTTGGCTGCCTGCCGAGTAATTACTCAGTCGACTGAGGGACCGTGACGAAGTGGATGTCGATTCGGAAGGATGAATCACGGGCGTCATGCCGTAACGAGAATAATGATTCGAACCGGCAGTAATGGTTGATTGCGACGTTAAACTGTTTTCGCTACTGAGACTGCCTGAACGTGTGCGATTCAAATCATGTTCCGCAGCCACAGCGTATCGACTGGAAGGAGCCGATAACCGTGAATAAATAGGTGGTGGGGATGTGTAACTGGTGGGAGCCGCCGATTTCAATGCGTGATCTACACCATTGAAAAAAAAAATTGCCAGTTGTCATGAGAAAAATAAAATATTGATCAGCAGGCAACGAAATGGGGTTTAGAAACTTACTTGTAGTTGTATTATCGTCTGGCGACCAATCGAGTTCTTTATTATCCATGTCAAAGTAGCCCGTCTACATAGTTTTTGTTGGCTTACTTATTTAAACCGAGCCGTTTGAAACCCCCTGAACGCCACTCACATTACCTTTTTTTCTGAAGTAAGGAAATCATCAAAATCCGCATCGCCTGAATACGTCTTTTCAAATGATTCAATAGATAGTTCATCGTCACTGGGTGGTTTATCACGATATTTGGATGTCGTTTGATCGTTGGGTGGTGGTGATTTTACGTTCTCCTTGATCGGTGTTGTGTGTGATTCATCGGGTTGGGTGGCGGACGATGGACGAAGGCTTGATAAAGCCTAAATAAAAGCATGGCCAAAAAAAAAAGAGATAAGATAGGGGCATTTATCGGTTGGCCTTGCTTCATTAGTTTACATGGATCCAACAACATGTGGAGCAAACAAGGACAACAAAAGGGAAAAAGAAAATGTTATTCTCCTACCAAATCCATTTTCCAAAAATCCTCGGCGGAGTCGTCCAGATCCAAATCAGCTAAATTGGATAAATCTGTTTCATCATCCACATCCGCAGTGAAGTTGGCTTGAATCAGATCATCCAGATTGATGCTGTCACCCGAACTCACTGAAGCAATAGATTCTGGACGACCATTGGGTATCGTACGTCTTCCAATGGGTATACTAATTGCATCAAAGGAGTATAAAAGAATCAACCAATGCACGCTCAAACCACCGCATACTCTACCCATATGCCAGCCCTTCACCACACAAAACGCCTCATTCACCCGTCCATAGGTCATGCAACACCAGTATACAGGCATTTGCCACCCCATCCATCCAACAATTGGGGTAATGAGAAGAAAAACGCACCTGTTATTATCGCTGTCGACGATGACGGCATCAGTGGTTGTGTAGTCTCTATTAGCTGGTAAAAAGTTGAGAGCTTCTCGCGGTGGGGTTTCGTCTCGATAGCCAGGCACGTTCATGAGCCAACCGTGAACTTTGGCGGGTCCTGGCGATGTCTCTGGAGGTGTCGGAGATAGCTTCGCTGTTTTGGGTCGTTGTTTATCCCTGAAGCCGAAGAAACGATAACCGGATGATTGGGTCATGTGCACAATTCGAACCGTGAGCAAAAGGAGGAAGACAGGATGATGGAAGGAAAGAACAAGAAAAAAATGAAAATGAAAAAAATGAGCAAAAGATGGAGAAGGGAGATGAAATTCACTTTTTTTACGCTGACTGAGAGCATGAAAAATGGGCTCGAGCCTGACTTGCTTCGAAAAGCCGACCAAAAAACCACGTCATCAAAAGACCCAAAGCGTGCGGACGAGCCGGATTTTCTTTGACCGGATTCGGACATGTTGGAAAAAACAACAATGCCTAGTTCATCTCCTGATGTACAATATTTATATTTTTCTTTTTCATTTATCAGACTGTAAATATCATATTCATGTTTCAACACTTGCCTCCAGATGCAATATAGTAATACTACATGATACTAGATGCTAACATCCTCTTTTTCCAGGCATTTTGCTCTGCATTTACATAGACAATGTCCTGTTTGCAACTTGAATATATATAGTGCAGCCCTTCTTTAAAGGGCACACGGAAACTCTTAGTGGCTCGTAGTGATAAGGTGACTAAAAATGCCCCATGCACGAAACCTGAATGATATTTTGGTGGCTCGTGGCATGAGGCTGTGACGGGCATGAATTTATAAATGGATTCCTACAAGGTGATGGTTTTTTAAAAGTTGTTTATCTGATTTTTCGACCCTTTTTTTGCTTAAAACCATGAATACCTGGAGTGAATCGCATCCAATAAAACAGATTGAAGCACACTTTGGATATGCACTGCTTCAACTCTTATATTTCCAATTTCATTGGTTATCATTTTCGAGCGCAGTCACATGCACCGAAACGATTTTTATTTTTCGATTCGGGCTTTCACAAAGCAGTGAGCTTTGAACTTTACAGATCTAATAAAACCATGTCTGCAAAGAACAAGAAAGGTACGCACATCACACCAACTATTCTCTGTTCAACAATTTAATAACCAAACACTTTGTTTTGTAGGGCCTTCTCAGGTAAAACGATGACACGAGACAACAAAATTGATCTTGGATATTGAATGCATGGGTCTTCCTCTCTTTTATTTTGACAGGCCGAGCTTATGGTCAAGACTTGTGCTGAAATTGTCGCCGAGCTCGTCGCTGCCACCGAAAACGGGAAGGATATCAATTTGAATGGCGTCAAGAATCGCATTTCTCGTAAAAACAAGTTGCAGAATCAACCAAAGTTGGTCGAGATCATCGCCGCCATTCCCGAACAGCACAAAGCCGCTTTACTGCCAAAGTTGAAAGCCAAACCTGTTCGTACAGCATCAGGCGTAGGTATCCATGCCGTCATTTTACAATGAAGAGGTCCACTTATGTCTGATCTTCATAGATTGCCGTGGTGGCCGTCATGTGCAAACCTCATCGTTGTCCTCACATTGCCATGACAGGCAATATCTGTGTGTAAGTGATTCTCAAACAGGTGGGAAAATGTAAGGATTAATAAGGGTTCTGACGAGCATGTTGGCTATTCTTTGACAGTTATTGTCCGGGTGGTCCCGATTCCGATTTCGAATATTCGACTCAGTCTTACACGGGTTACGAGCCGACATCCATGCGTGCCATTCGAGCGAGATACGATCCGTATGAGCAGTCGCGCGGTCGTGTTGATCAATTGAGAAGCTTGGGTCACAGTGTCGATAAAGTAGAGTACATCATCATGGGTGGAACGTTCATGTCCATGCCTGAAGATTACCGAAACTGGTTTATCAGCAACCTGCATGATTCACTCTCTGGTCATTCCAGCAATAATGTCGAAGAAGCGGTTCGGTAAGTTGGGAGGTTTGTTTGTTTACTTTTGTTTTCGCGGGATCTAACGCGAGAGGTGATTTTTAGATACTCTCAGCAAAGTCAAACGAAATGTATTGGTATCACCATTGAAACTCGACCCGATTACTGCTTAAAACCCCATTTAAGTCAAATGCTGACGTATGGTTGCACTCGTCTTGAAATCGGTGTGCAAAGCGTGTACGAAGATGTGGCAAGAGATACAAATAGGTGAGTCCATTTCTTGTTGTTGTTGTTGTTATGCTCGAGTCACCCATACATTTTGTGATGGTGTAGAGGACATACCGTGAAAGCAGTGACGGAATCATTCCAGCTTGGCAAAGATGCGGGTTTCAAGGTCGTGTCGCACATGATGCCTGATTTACCCAACGTGGGCATGGAACGCGATATTGAGCAGTTCAAGGAATACTTTGAGAATCCGGCTTTTCGATCGGATGGTCTAAAGATTTACCCTACCCTGGTGATTCGTGGTACAGGTTTATACGAACTCTGGCGCACAGGACGATACCAAAATTACACACCCAATGCGCTGGTGGATCTCGTAGCAAGAATTCTGGCCTTGGTGCCCCCATGGACCCGTATTTACCGTGTGCAGCGTGATATTCCCATGCCGCTCGTCACTTCCGGTGTGGAGCATGGCAATCTCAGAGAACTGGCATTGAATCGAATGAAAGATCTCGGTACCGTCTGTCGAGACGTGCGTACCCGTGAAGTCGGTATCACGGAAATTCATCACAAGATCCAGCCCGATCAAGTCGAATTAATTCGTCGTGATTATGTCGCCAACGGTGGCTGGGAAACTTTCCTCTCGTACGAAGATCCTCATCAAGATATTCTCGTGGGTTTGCTGCGTTTGCGAAAGTGTTCGCCGCAAACCTTCCGTCCTGAATTGACATCGGCTGGCCAAACGTCCATTGTGCGCGAGTTGCACGTCTACGGTTCGGTGGTGCCCATGCACGATCGTGACCCTACCAAGTTCCAGCATCAAGGTTTTGGTACCTTGCTGATGGAAGAAGCCGAACGCATCGCCAGAGAAGAACATGGTAGTGTGAAACTAAGCGTCATTTCCGGTGTAGGCGTCCGACACTACTATGCCAAACTCGGTTACCATCTCGACGGTCCTTATATGTCCAAGATGTTGGTATAAAATTAGAAAAAAAGAACCTAGATAATTGAACAATCCTTTGTATATATTCGACTGCTCCCAAGTCATTCCAATACTGAACCAAAACCAAAAAAGAAAGGAAAAATATTCAAAATAAGCATCGCTTCTCTTCCAAAAAAAAGAACAAGTGGCATCCTCAATGATTACATTAATCAGTTCATGTTTCCTGTGCTCGAGAAAACGAACGCCAACTGCAAATGCCGTCGATACCAAATAAATTAGCCGATTAGGGGCGTCATTGAGTTGGATAATGTCTTTTTTTTTTTTATCATAAAAGCTGTACCATAAATATCAACAAGAACGTTCGGCCAGACCGTTTAGACGTAGGGTAATAGATTCAGAGATTCAGAGATCCGGTGTTATGTGGTGTCGTTGTTCAAAGCCGAGACCCAGCTGTCGACAGTCTCTTGATCGTTGGCTTGCAAGTAATAAGTAGAGTTACTGGTATACATTTCAAAGGTATTGGGAATAGTCTGCTTTTGTACACAAGATTAATATAAACCATCCATAAAACTCTTGTAGCCGCTTACCAGATCATTGGTGGGAACGCTCGCGCGAGTGACTTTGAACACGTTCAAGACGTTGCTCTCAGATTGATCTTCGTATACAAGGAGATACGGCCTAAGAAAGCGGAGACAGTCAATGGATAAAGCCAAAAGCACATGGACTCATTTCTTTTTCTTACCTGCGGAGAACAACCCACCGATCATTAGAAGATGTGCCTTGAGATGGCTCAATTCGCCACGTCAGCAGCCCGCGTTTGGTGACGGATCCCCTAATATGATTCCATGCTCTATCAAACATGGGCTCCACGTGTGATGTAAAATCTTCAAGCTGACTTACAGTGGTAAGATTTGATATACCTCGCACTTGTAGCAAGGAATATCGGGTGATGGCCTTGAACATGCACTCTGTGAAGGACAATGTATCATTCATTAAAAGTGTGCTACAGCGTTAATTTTCATCTTGATTTGGTCTTACCATGTCTTTGGGTGGTACGGCAGACCTCCACAGATGGATAACGTTGTCGATGCATTGCTTGGTATCACCACCGTCATCGCATCCGATTTTGGTGATGCCTTGTTGTATTTTATTTCGCCGCTTCTGTAGCTGTGTCATCAATGTTACGGTGTAGTCGGTCGAAGCAATTGATTCCTTTCGAGACATTGCTTGCCAACCGTCGCGATATTTCGCAATCATTGGATCCGTTTCGTTCGCCTCTTTCATGAGCTTGATCATTTGAAGTTCAAATACCGCGCACGCGCGATCAGTCGCCAGACTAGCTACATCGTCCGAAGAAAAGAAACGGAACATGGACGACCGTTTATTCAATGGCGTTTCCCTTTCGTGACCACTGATCCGTACACAGACATCGATCGTGTATTGCTGCGAGACGGGATACTTATCGGTATGTGCAGACCACGATAGTGTGAATACAACACGCTGGTCGGGCGCGGTGGCTTGATTGAGCAGTAACGAATCGTGGAGGGAACTATCCCAAGCACTTTCTATTACAAAACCTGGACCTTCATCAAGTTCATTTTCTTGCTGTTGTTGCACCACCTTGAGTGGGACAGACGTCGTATCGAGGTCATTGATGACACGATATTGCGCATCAACGAGCCGAACGTGGCCAATGCAAAGGGACGAAATCTTGTTCACGTGCCATGAAGCGTCGCATTTCATGGTCAAATGAATTCGCCGTTGCTGTCCTTGTCGTAAGCAAAAAAGGCCTATGTTTGTTGAATCCCATGGCAGTTTTTTCACCGGGACAGGCTGATAATCGCCTCGAGATCCCAGTTCGCGGATTTGTATAGAGACAAAAATAGGGTATGATTCTCTGTGAACGCGAGGTCGGTGATCTTTGGCGGGTATATCTGACATGGGCAATGTCAAAGTTGGGGTGGTAGGGCTCCTAATATCCAAGGCAGCGATCGTTGCTTCCGTGGCGTTTATCATGCACTGTTCAAAATAGCCCGGTCGTGGTTTGGCAAAGACGTCGAATCGGAGTGACTGATGTCGAATCGTATCGAGTATTTCCGGCGTGATCACCATGGAGATCGTTTGACTGTAATCGAAGCGTACCGAGGATCCATCCACTGGAGAAACAGGGTCCGTGGTGAATACGTTGTGCACCGTCACACCGAAATCCGACAAGGAAAACTGGCAGTGAATGTCGGTGCATTCGGCGGTCATGGGCCCGGACAGTTCGAGGATGCGAATATCGAAAAGAAGCTGCTGACCCACATGCAACAACCCGTGCTGCGATGGTGGTTCGGCGGCTGAATACGTTTCCTTTGGCGTCCGTGCAATCGAGCGTGCAATGGGAGCCACTAGCACGGTGAGATGGCCTAGCCATGCTCCGGTATCTCGACAAAATATATCCAACTGTCGTTCCATGGGAATATGAAAGTCGAGATGACGAAGTGGTACCTGTGTCGTACCGGTAAGCGCGTAATGTAACTGCGGCAAGTCGCGGAATAGATCTTGACTTTCAAAGTGTGGCAAACGAGGCGTGATACAATGGATACCTTGCATATGACGAACCCGCGTCTTGAGCTTGCTTAATGACCAAAGGCCGGTGGTTTGCTGCTGACAATCAATGACACGCACCGCAATGCACGGCTTGAGTTGGCCCGACAAGACGGGATCCACATCCGATGTCATGCAAGGTTCCAGAGCGGATCGGGCGTCGAGAGACGCGTTATCGTGGACAATGACCAATTGATAAACTGTAGATTGATGGTGCTGTCGACTGTATGCGTTCGCCTCGACAATGTAGTGGC
Organism: Radiomyces spectabilis; assembly: GCF_025331425.1. Classification (NCBI taxonomy): domain Eukaryota; kingdom Fungi; phylum Mucoromycota; class Mucoromycetes; order Mucorales; family Radiomycetaceae; genus Radiomyces; species Radiomyces spectabilis. The sequence goes on along the minus strand of NW_026251936.1, from coordinate 655,544 downwards.
GGTTCACCGACACGGTTTCGGAAAGCGCCATCCATCGTTTCCGTTTCCATCGCTGGACGTATTTGCGAGCTAACGCAATTTCGGCCGCATCCACCAGCGGAGAGTACAGAGAGCAGGTGCTTGCAGGAAGGTACATGGACAGGCGTTGAAGTTTCGATTCGTATTTCTTTTTCTGCTGAGCCAACCGCTGTTGCATTTCTTCGTGAAACGATTTAACAGAGCCCTCACGCGACGCACTGTCCATGTCATCCAATAAAGTGGAATGCGTAGAGAATAAGCCGGTTTGCGATGACAGCGACGTTCTTTGCGAGAAATTATCGCTGAAGAGCTGACCTTCGGACGACGAAGACGAAGTCGACTGCCGTTGCCGTATTCGTCGAAGCTTGGTGACATCGTCCAAAATCTTTTCCAAATCTTCGTCGGCCAGATTGCCAAAATTGACATCTCCGTTGGCACTGTTCAACAGTGCCTCCCGTAACGCAAAAGTCCAGTCGGCGTGCGGATAACATTCGGCATCGGAGCCCGAGGACTGACTGGGCGAATCGGGACGCTGACTCGCGCTGCGTTCCATGCCCGTTGGCGACGACATGCGTTGCAAAAGGTCGCGTTCTTTGCGCGCTTCCTCGGGATGATTGAATCGAAAAATGTGGTAATCGCCTAGAATGACGCGGTAGCCGCTTTTCAGTCGCTTCGGTTCCGAGATCCGCAGACCGTTGACCATGGTTACGGAATCCTTTTTTGGATTCAAGGTCACCACATTGTCAACGTTTTCAAAGATACAGTGTTCTTCCATGATACTCGATCCACTTAGACGAATGTGAGCCTGACTCTCGAGATGGCCTACACGTGTTATGCCGGGCTTGATTTGATACATGAGACACTCGGACATGAGTGGATCTTCGCTCAGGTTCACAAGATGCGGCATTTTTTTCGGGGTGTGAATGCCCAAATGGTTCTTTTCAATGGTGATGCCCAATTCCTCCAATGCTTGCTCACGCTCCATATGGATTTTCTCGCTGTTTTGCAGCTTCTCTTCCCACGTCTGGTTCAATTCGTTGAGCAGCTTTTCGGAAGTTTGGATCTGATCGAGCATTTCCGTTTTCGTAAGTTCGGTAGCGTGATTCGCAGCGTCCGTGAATACGATCGATTTGGGAGGTGCGCTTGTGTTGGTCGCATTGGTCCCATTAGCAGCGTTGGTCCCGTTGGTAGCCAATTTAGATGAGGATTTTGTCTTGTGGGATGTGATCTTTTCCAGTTCATCGGGCGCATACACCATCAACGCTTGGCGCAACTGTTTCAGTTCATCTTCCAGTTCGCGCACCATCTTCATATGTGGATCTTCATTGACGACGGCCTTGGTTCGAATTTTCTTGGCCTGATCTGCATATCGCAACGTGCTCAACGTTTCATCGTAATCCGCAGGTGAAATTGCCGCAATCATCGCCGTTTTTGAATTGCCTCCCAAGGAATCTTTCAGCAGCCACGTCAGTATCTATCATGGCGTTTACCGGCCACATATAAGTACAGATCCATTCTCATCATCGATCTCTTCAAGCTAAGGGACTTACGGAATCACGAAAAGGGATAAATGCCTCTTTTGATTTGCGAGTGCCTTTCTTATTGTCTTGCATGGTTGCTTGCTCGGCTAACCCGGCAATGACTTTGCCCAAGGTTGTTAGCGATTTATTGATATTAGCGCCCTCTTTCAGTCGCAATCCTGACGCTCCGGTGCTGTTCGCACGCTCACTTCCTGCCAGATCGACCAAACTTGGTATAGGAAGCGTAGTCTTAGTATGTGCCCAAAAATAGACTGAACAGTAAGAATCCAAGGAGACCGGATTTTTACCTGATTCGAGCAATTTTATCGTTGGTTTGTTTGGTAGCGGGATTGTATCGTTTTTGGGTCAAAAGTATGGTAAATACAGCATGGGATCGAGACGACGTTCCGTTCATGTTGGTCGCTGCCACCGTCCTTGCCTGTGAAGCAGTGAGTGGGAGGTTCCAGTGGTGTTTTTTTCTCTATGGTCCATCCAAAATTACCTTATTCCCTTCGTCCATTAGATAGTTGATGTCTTCAAACGATTTCACGGCCAAGCGTGAGAGATCTTCTACATAAGGTCCGAGACTAGGATGTTCGCGGACCTTGAGGTTGCCCTTGTTGCGAGGGTTGAGCAAGTCGCGTACTTTTTCGTTGTAGATCTCAATATACGACACTTCCACTTCAAACGTAAGGCCGTCCCGTGTTGTTTGCTGGATACGTTCAAACAGCTCGGAACATGTACGAGGAATGATGCCTTTATCTTTTCCGTAACCCATCTTTTAAGCAAAACCATAAGTCCACATTCAGTAATTTTGGAGAAAAAAAAAACATGAAGGAAATAAAAGAGGCAAGTACATCATACCATGGAATATGACTTGCCGGATCCCGTTTGACCATCTATACTGAAAACGTGAATACAAAGCATAAGAAAAAAACAAAACACCAACTGTTGTCTCGATCCACCTATTTTTCATCATGAAGAAGTCCTCTTTTTCCTTCCTTACAGTGACATTCCCCCCTCCCTTTTGTAAAAAAAGGTTGATAAACCATTACTCACATGCAAAAATACAGCAGTTGTATCCATCAAAAGCATGGTCCAGTAGTTCGCGGCCTAAGTCTTGATACACAGTCTCTTGATCAGCATATTCCGGATCGTCTTTATTGGCCGACCAAAACGATCGATCAAAAGTGAATGCCTTGACATCGTTATCTTTCTGATCCGGTCTCCTTATAATGGTCTGTTGGCCTTCCATGCGCACAAGACATGTGGCTCCTCGGGCAAGTTCTAGGAACGCCTCATGTCAGTGATAAATATGCCAATAAAAAAAAAAGTGTACAGATTTACCTCTTGCATTCAGTGGTCGACACCGCACCACCACTTTGATGTTGCCAGCGCCACTCATGATACAGTGTACTCTTTATGTAGGGATGGACGACGGATGAGGAAACAGGACCTGGACAGTTGTATTACAATGGCAATGGAAACTAAGCAATGAGAAAAGAAACGGCATAACACGGTGTTTCACTGAAATCCAAAACAAGCAAATCCAACCTTCAAAGCAAAGAAAAAAAAGTTCAGGGAAACCCAAGTGGTAAAAATAAAGCGACCCAACCAAAGGGAGCAAAACGAAGCAAGTAGACAGAAAATAAAATTAAGCGGCCAGGGCAAAGCAGTAGCAGGCAACTGAACGACTGTGTTCACATCAAACAAGGCAATAAAAAAAAAAGTCTAAAGCTGTAAGTTACAATAGCTGAGTTTAGCTTGTCTTTTCGTTTGTGCACCTATACACCGGACGCTCTCTACTTTTTTGCTTTGACTCTGCTCATTTTACTATTCAACCAATAGTAACCTTTCATTTACTTTCTTCTTTGTTCAAATGGCGTAGATGAAAATGCAAGCCATCGCCGCCAACACGTACGATGAAGAATACTGCATGGCGCGTGTAGACTCCGCATGCTCTGAGATCTAATTTTAATGCGAAGCAACGGATCTCCCAGCGAGCCTTTGGAATACAAAACGAAGGAAGCCCTGAAAACAAAATGAAAATAAAGGAGGCACCTTATAGAAAAATGATGCTTTCCAAGACAAAAAATTATGTTCTTGAGAAATTGGGTGTAGAGAATATCCTGTTCGTGATTCCACCGTCATCGTGCCGGATGGTTGTTTTCTCGGTGCCTGTTGCACAGTTACACATGTGCAGCCCTGTCAGAAAAAAAAAAAAGAAAAAGAAAAAAGAAAAACTCACGGTCTCTGGGGGACCGGAGGAGCTGAGAATTCAAGATCGCCGAGCGGTCATCACGGACGTTCAGAAGAAGTGAACATTTCTTAATATTGTACTACAAACATCGAACGTCTGCACCATCTGTCAAGCCCGCCGGCCTTATTTCTCATTTTGTATTCCAGTAACCGTATGACTTTTTTTTTATTTTCCTTTTTTTATCAGTCAAAAAATTACACAAGAGACTTTATTTGTAGGTGAGCTAGCCAGACTTGTCAGCAGTATGTTCTTGTAGTGGTGGTGGTGCGCCTCACAAATCGTAATGCAGCGGCGTCGCCCACAACGCCCCCAAAAAAAGGAGACGTGGAGGAATGCATATAAACAGAAGTAAGAAAGATCGTGCAGAGACAAGCTTGGCAATATTTCAGACTACGTTTCTTGTTAGCTACAGTAGAATATACGAAATATTGATTTCTTGAGATGGAAAAATAAAGGGTTTCCCTCGTAAAACTCGGCAAGTACAACAGTTCACTTTGCAATCGTGTTGCCACCTTCATATTCTTTTACTATAATTGAAAGGCCACGATGAATAGTCGAGTTTGAGCCAAGTCAGCGTCTACTTATCAGGAACCTTGGTTTCTTCCGTCATCATTAGGCCCTAATCAGTTTTTGCTTTGTTGTAGGCTTTTTTAATGTTCACAGCTATTCCGGGATTTACTTTGATATGAAAATATAATTTATACATACAGTTACAGTACATGAAAAATACAGATACACGCGCGATCAAGTAGTGTAGGTATTAATGAAATACAGTTTGAGAACATACTATTCATAAGAAGGGTTGGCGTTTTTAGCAGCCACAATCAAGGGGACCAAGGAAGCAAGAGGATCAGCTTGAGCAAGGAAAGGATGTTCCAGTAGTTCCGACGCTGAGGGTCGAGCCACTGCATTCACTTGAAGACACTGGGAAATAAAGTGACGAAACGTCGAACTGAGCGCCTTTGGGTCCTGTAATTGAGGCGTGCCATTGGTGGCAATCAGGTACAGGGCGCGTAACGGATTTTCATTCAAATACGGGGGTTCCCCTTCGATCATTTCAATGGCCATGATACCCAATGACCAAATATCCACCTTGAAATCATACTCTTCTCTCTTTACAATTTCAGGAGCCATCTGTAAAGTATAGTGTTTCATGAGCAATTAATGCATTGACGGTAATCGTAAAATTAAAACATTTACCCAGTAAGGCGTTCCTACAAGCGTGGTTCGCTTGGATTGATGGTCCAACAACTGCGCGCAGAATCCGAAATCAGCTTGAAAAAAAAAAAAAAAAAAAAAAAAAAAAAAAAAATAAGTCAAGGTTGACTTAGCTTGCACTCGAGAGAAAAAAGGCCGAGCCACTCTTGCTACTTACTGATTTTAATATCGCCTTTCATGCTCAGGAGGATATTATCACTCTTGATATCTCGGTGAATGACATCTTGTGAATGCAAATGGACCAGTCCCTGGAGCACTTGTTTGCAAACCGCCGCGATCTGGCCTTCCGTCATCACTGCATGCGTCAACACATCCGTCAGGTTGCCGCCTTTCATGTACTCCATGACCACCCAAAGATCGCCTTGCCACAAGTACGCTTCAATGAAATTCACAATATTCGGATGGCGAGCATCCTTGACCACCATAATTTCATTCACAATCAGTTCCTTTTTCGGCTGTTTTTCAATCTGGATTTGCTTGATCGCCACACATCCGCTGGAGCAACACGCAGTATACACCCCGCCTGATGCGCTGTGAAAAAAAGCGAGGTACGGCATCAGCTGGTGTTCAATGACAAACGCATGTTTCCTTCAGGGCTTACCCTTGGCCAATTTTCACCATATCTGTGTATATTTCGGATGGATTCACCATTTTACACACTTGTTCAAGCTTTTTCAACACTTCGGCATCTTTGGCTGCATTTTTTTGCGCCCTGGAGGGCCTTTGTTGCACGGAAGAGAACGGATCAGAGACAAAGCTCGCCGAAGAGCAAGACGATCGTTCCGTGTCACTGATGGAAAAGGAGTAGTTGGTATACGTATTCTTATGGGTGGCAAAGGATTCAAGTGGAGGTAAATCCAATCGAGAATCTATGGTTGAATCCATCAATTTTTACTGGATCCCAGGGCAACAAGGTTTCAAGCGTCCGCTTACCTATATCGACTGTAGTAGACGTAGCATCAGAAACCTGTCAAGAAAGTATAGCCGGTCAGTTATGTTTGATCCTTTGTTATGGATCATTCCAAGAGGACGATATTTACAACGGACATATTTTCACAAGCAGCGTTAAGAGCGATGGCAGGATGGGGAATATTTCGGTGGACGGTTGAATGTGTAGGATCAGTCTCTGACATGTGGAAAGGATGGGCTTCTGTAGATATCCGTGAATACTTGGAACGAATCTTTTCGCTGTTGCGGTTTTTTCTCTGTTCAACTTGAAAGAATTTGATGGCTTGAAGCACGGCCTGAAATGGAGCAAGATCGCTATGTGAGTCTACCCGATGAACATGGCCCAGTCTATTTTGGCTACTCTACCTTTGGATTATCTCGTTGTTCGGTTTTAGAAATCCCGCTCTGGTTTAGTAGGATCTGCCATTCTGTTGGTAGACCCGTGAACTCGCCGGTGTCTGGATCGAATCCCACGTGGGTCACATGAATGGTATTATAGGGCAGCGAAATGTCAATAGCCTTGGACTTTGGTGTATCATGGGAATGGTGGGATATGAGATCTACACCATAGATAAAAAAAAAATTGCTCAATAAATCTTCCACCATCCATTAATAGCTTTGAGCGGGTTACTGTGCCATAGAGCTAAATTGTTTACCGTTGATTCCGCCGACAAATTTATCGAGGACTCCTTTAAACGAGGATTTTCCCGAAGAATTGAGACTGGAAGAGTAGTTGGACGAGCTTCTTCGAGAGATTTCGCTAGGTGAAGAGAGGGGCGACAAGTGTTGGGTAGGCGAAATATAAGAAGGACTGGTCAGGGATGTGGCACCCGCTTTGGACAAATGATGGATCTCTAACTTTGGTAATTCCTCCATGATGTCTGCATAAAAGTGTTACGATTAGAAAACCCGCCCACTTCACCAAACGATCCGCAAACCACCTACACAGCGGATCATGCACTTGACGACAATAAGAGTATTGACAAGTAACGGAAAAGAATGAACTTTTTTAAAGAGACATGAATCAAAGGTACCGAATCTGGTAATGTCGGTGAGGAAAGTGAACCATTTTTTTTTTTCTTTTTTTTTTTTTTGGTTTCCATGAAGTGACTCTTGGGGACCAGGTGAGAAACCTTTGTCCAAGTCATGCTCCACATGCTTTTGTGTCTATTTTGTACTCATTACGAGTTTACAATACATGATAAATTTTGTTGTCGCATACAGTATCATGATATATTGCTACGCAATGCATGGCCTTGACCACTCGGTGTCTCAAAAAATAAATCGTCATGACGAAGAAGCGGGATGCGGGAAAAAGAAAACGAAAAAGAAGAAAAAAAAGGTAACCGATGCTAACTCGTCTGTGCTCATGTTCCAAAATGTTTCATATGGCGTGTAAAAAAAGTTTAAGCATATTCCCATGCTACTTTTATCCTCTCATTTGAAAAAGAAGACGTTTCTATAACGCCTGACGCTACTCTAACCTCCTCGTTGCGAACTAATAGTGGTGAGACTAAAACGAACTTCATCCGATGTTTTCCGCAATTTTAAAATAAGTAATGTCGTCTCAATGCCCAAATGAATGTCGCCGACCCAATACAAAAAGATATCATTGGCTGACCAAAAACTGATGATTCCCAAGCCAACAGTTTGGATGATAATCCTTTTTTATTAGACTTTTTGCACAAGCCCTTTATTTACGCAGTCAAACTGTGACTCTGACTGAATGTACAGACAGGAATACTCGGTAAATAAAGCCATTCTTTTATTGGTTTATGAATGCGTGCAATAAAAAGAAAAGTCGAAAAAAAAAATGATAGGATCTAATAAAATCAAAAGGCAAAAACGAAGAAGAGAACTTTTCTCGAATTCTTTTTTTCCTGTGCCATAAACTAAAAGAACTTGCAGCACCATCAATTCCGGTGATTCTCATACCAAAAGAAGCTGGCTGGGTAAGTTACCAACTTGCTCCCCCATACCCATCTCGCGATTGCTCAAAGCTACAGGTCATCCGCAGACAGAGCATGTCCCACGTCGAGGGACTTGTAAGCTATTTTACCATAGCTCACAGCATAGTATGTGAAGCATCGGAAACTCGCCAGAATACTGGAAAGGAAGAATCTGCGATCCACTAATCACACAGATTCCTAAATCGCAGGGAAAAAAAGACAAGATGAGGATTCGTCCACCTTGGATCAAAAGTCGCGGCTATGATGGATTTTTTTATCACAGGATTTTTTTCACAGAATAGAAAAGAGGCCGTTTGTTAGTCGAATGACTCGACAATCTTTTTTGGTGATTATTTTCAAGTCTCCAAGCCAATCCAACCTGATCGAGGCATAGCAAGGATAATTGCCGGATTTGCTCCATAACGAACAATGGCACAAAATCCATCTGCCGGTTTCGGATCCCACCGCGGCATGCACAAGTTTGATACTCCGCCCAATTTTTGTCATGTTAAAAAATCCTTCCACATCCGTCCCTCCTCCATGGGTTACAGAAAAGAATAAAAAGCGATTCTTTTTTCGATCTTTACTCTTTTTTATTTAAGTTTTATTTTCAATAACACAGTTTCAACCATTATGCCACGACACATCCTTATCGGTTATGATCGTTCCGAAATATCCAACAAAGCCATGGAATGGATCGTGAGCCATGACATATTACTACCTACCGATAAAATCACATTGGCAACGGTCGTCAACGACGATATGACCGCCGTGGAAGGCGCTTTCGGTTTAGAAGCAGCCGCGATTGGGCCTGTCAACTGGATTGCCGATGACTACACACAACGCGTCACCCAAATGGAAACCAACGCAGCAAGCGCAATAGAAAAAGTAGCCGACTGGTACAACAGCAAAGGTGTAAGTGTGAAAATCATACACAATTGGTTTGGATGCTCTTGCTTAACCATTTTGATTGTGTTTAGTTCCAAGTACGTCCAAGAATTTTAAATGGAGATCCAGCAGAATCATTGACGGTGTTTGCTGAAGCCAACAACGTTGATATGGTTATTGTTGGATGCCGTGGGCTAGGGTTCTTGAAGAGGTAATGTAACCTTGTGCACTGAATTTCTGGTACAAAAAACAGCTCCAGCTGATAATGTATGACATATAGACAATTCTTGGGCTCTGTATCGGACCATCTTACACGTCAACTGAAATGCTCGGTACTCATTGTCAAACCCAACGCACCAGATTCAGTATGATTTATACAATGCCACTTTGATCAGCCTTTTTTGTACCATAATTCAATACAACTATCTTATATTTCCTCGCTCAACAATGCATATGACATATACAAGCTGCTTTGGATACATTGGAACTATGGAATGGCAAAATGTGTATGTGAACGCGGAAAAGAAAAAGTCAAACGGCAAATCTTTTTTTTTTTTTTTTTCTTTTTTTTCACAAACGGATGGAATGATGAGTAAAGTGTATCAGTTAATTAACAGTGGGCAACAGATAATTTCGCCGCAGTTGTTCCAACTCTTTTTGAAGATTGTCGTTCTCCTTTTGTAGTATGAGATTATCGCGAATGACTATTTGCAGTTGATGCTCCATCGTTGCCTAAGAGGATCTCGGTTACTACTCAAATAGGAAGGACAAAAGTCGGTGATACTAACGATAGCAGGAGGAGATATGCTATTTACCACACTATGGCGGCTTGATACGTGAGAATGGTATGCATGAAGGGGTCTGCAACGTGGTTGGTGAGACGATCATGGACGCATAGAAATAAATTTCACTCACTTTACATCTCGGGACGCGGCTGTAGACATAATCTTTCTCAGATCCGAGATAGAGTTCTTGCATTGGATTTCGGAACGTAGATTTAACATTTGGAGAACATGCTGCAGCATTTGGTGCTGCAGTTCATTTTGGCGTACCAGTTCCTCTAGGGAACATTGGAGCGTCCGTATTGCATCTAATTCGACCGGCGATCGCAAAGATTGACCGCGTGAAACTGACGAAGAAGGCGACGTAGAGGATAAAGGAGAAGAAGAGGAAGAACGAGACCCGTCACATCGATCATCGATGCCTAATATCGCACACGAGATGGATTAAGCACCAAATTGGTTTGGCAATAAAGGTGAGTAGAGAAACTACTTGCCTTCCGACTTTTCAAAGTGAGATGTTGCAGGCAAAGTTTCAATGACACTGCTGGTGAGTTCGAATCGGCCGACTTTACGCGATTCAAAGGTATGATCTGAATCTCGCTCTTTCTCGGTGTAAAATCGAGACACCCGGTTATGGGCAGAGTTGTCGCGTGTTAAAGGTATGCCTGTATGGGAGGAAGATGAATGACCTCGTGACAGAGGCACTGAACCACATTTATACGGCAAATGAGCGCTTAACAGGGGGCTGCTTGGATGACCCTGCGGACTAATGACATGATGAACTTCAGTTCGCAGTTTATGTTCAGTGGTCGGCTCAATATGGAGCATAGGGGTAGGTATTTCTGAGGCTCTACTATAGGTATGCTTGCATGTTTCATCGATAGGGGAAGCCGCAGTCTCTACTGGCGCTTTGTCCAAAGCTGGGGATTGAACTACATCTGATTCGGCGGTTTGAGAACGCTGCTGACAAAAATGTTCCGGTGGAGGATGCCCAGAGTGGCTCGACTGATGAATTACTGCGTCTCCAAACGAAATATGTCGCTTTGGAACGAATGCCATACCGGCTGCTTCCTGCTGGCCAATTGACAAAAAACCCGTATTCGTGGTATTCTGAGAAAAACACTTGCTTTCAGATGATGCTTGAGATTGCTTCGAGTCCAAATCAGTTGAATGCATATCCTTGTGCTGCTGGTGCTCTTCATCATTGAAATCCCATTCATCCGCTGGAGTGATTGCAAACTGTTTTCGTGGAACGATTTTGCGAGGACGCAGTTCCAAAGGCGGTAGATCAGACAACAAGTGCTTAACCAAATACTCTTTTTTCTTGGCTTGTTTAAAAAAGCTATGTTGCAATAGCTTTTCCGTTGATGGTCTGCTCCCATTAAACCCATGGTCAGCTCCTGTTTCTCAAAAAAATGCTCCAATTTATTCATTGGCCTACCTTTTGCTGGGATCTTTCTGCAAGCACATGTCAATCAAATCTCTGAATGCGCGCGAATATTTATGTTGGGTCGATTCCCGTGGTAATGTAGGCGGATTCTCGCACAAGGTCAACATCAATACCTATTCATCCACATGGATAAAAAAAGTTGATGCTAACCGATAATAGTACCAGAGGCATATATTTTGGGAAACCAACCTTGAGGGGCGGCAACCGGGCATAAGGTGCATGACCAGTGGCTAGCTCGATGGCCGTGATACCAAAGCTCCATATATCTGCTTTATAATCATACCCCGTTTGTTCCATCACTTCAGGCGCCATCCAGCAAGGCTAATACCCCGTACGAGTACAAAAGATTTTACAAGTAAAAGAATAAATCAATGGAACGATGCCCGCAAATTTCCGAAGTAACAAAAACCGTAGACTTACCGTGCCTACAAAAGTCTTGCGCTGGCCTCTTTGTTCGGATTCCATTAACGAACTTGAAACGCCAAAATCCGCTAAAAGCACGGTGCCATCTTCAGCAACTAGCAGGTTGCCTCCTTTGACATCACGATGGATATGCCCATTTCTGTGCAAGTATGCCAATCCTTCCAGTGCTTGTTTCAGAATCGTGGCGATCACGGTTTCCTCTAATCCTTTTGTGAAACCCGTCCTTATGATATCCAGACAAGAACCTAGACGAAAAAGGACAGAAAGCTCATCGATCAATATATCTTTCTCATGCCAACCTGATGAAAAAGAAAATTACCTCCTGCTAAATATGGAGTAACAATATAGAGTTTAGAACCGTGGACAAATGAGCCATACACTCGTAGCACATGAGGATGTTTAGATAATGCCATTAAAGCCGTTTCACGCTAAACAATGGCTGGGTCAGCTGAATGTTTCATCACAAACCGAAGCATATGGTTTTACTCGTAATTCATCGATCTGGTTCCTTTCAAACATGTCGAGATCGATGATTTTGATCGCTACACGCTTGTTATACGGTGTATAAATAGCGCTGTAGACGATGGCCGAGGATCCGTAACCTAATTCGATAGACACCATACGGTTAGATACAGTGGACAATGTTTTTCACGTGAGAAACGAGGCAAACAAAAAAAAAAAAAGGACAACATATACCAATAGGAGCTTTGATCTCAAATTCATCAATATTTCGGAAAGGATGGGTATCCAAAGTACAGCAGGAAGGCTGCGACGGACTGCAAGGAGATGGATCCGATCGTTCCGAGTTCCTGAATTTTATCCCACTGCTGTTATCACTGCTGTCGCTGTTATCGAGTCCGCTCAGCGGCGGCTGAGACGCAATGGAAGGGTTGTTAAGGATACCAGGCTTTGGCGCGGGCGGGAGTTTCCACGTTACTATAGTATCGGGTGTCGTTTCGGACATGACAGAAGAAGTGGTCATCATGTCAAGAGAATCGTCCGTATTCGACATGAAAGAGAAGAAAAAAAAAGAGAAGCTTTGGTAACAAGTTTTATTTACTTGTGAATACGAAATTTGAGGGGAAGATCTCATCCAATGCATGACAATGCCGAAACCTGAAATCTGACATTTTTTTCAAGGAAATTCTATGCATCTTCCAAAAATAAAAATAAAAAAATAAATAAAAACATACTGCGCAACTTGCGAACAGCTGAACTTTAGAGAAAAAAAACCTTCAGCTTTTGTCCTGTTCAATTATTGTAACAAGCAACTAAATTTTCAGAATAGCATATGGTTGTCCTGTGGTCATTTACGCAGAACATTCTCTTTATCCATCCCAAAAAATGTCACGCCGATAATATTTTTTCATCAATAAAATTTTGAGGGGTTTTTTTCTCATTCCTAATTTCTCGAAGGAAGAGAACTTTTTTTTTTGGTATATAAACTTGTCTACCGATGCCTACGCAAACAAGCAAGAGACATTCGGAGAAAGGGGCAGCGAGCCGGACGGGAGAAGTCGACATTGCAAACGCCTCCTGGAAGGACAAGTTACATCAAGCCATTGACAATTTAGCAGAAAGTCGGACAAGGTAAAAAAAAAAAAGGATATCCATTCCGATTGTGGAACATTGACATGAGCAAGTTCATTTGACACACTGATTTGCATAACAGTACGCGTGAGGAAGCGCTCTCCTTAGTGATTGCCCTGCTGACCCGTCACTATGCTGCTGACACACTGGAATCCCGAAACGAGGAATTGTTGTTGGCATTGCGACGATCGCTATGCAAAGCGCACAGTGTACAAGAGGCATGTTTAGCCTCCAAAGCCATTGCTCTCACATTCATTCAGCACGGTGATATTTCCATGGGCGAACAAGAGGAGTACCTGCAGCTTGTTTTACCGGCCCTCAAAGCGACAGTCAGGAATAGCGAATCCAGCGAAATTAAGGTTCATGTAAGCACTGCAGAGACAACCGAGATTAGATACATGGGTTCCAGACACTGAAAGACCGTCTTATGCAGTGCATGCAAACAATGGCCCTTGTCATTTTTATTGCAGCTTCCGACATTGACAAACAGTTGATCCGCGATTTCATCTTTGATTTTATTGAAACCGAAGGCGAGGCCTTCAGCGTCGACGACCTTTCCTCCAATGCTATGGATCAGTTGATGTGTGCGGCTGCCAAAGCCTACGGACTTTTGTTTATTGCCTCATTTTGTGAGGGCGCCGTGGATATTGAAATCCTTTGGGAAGAAATGGAAAGGTAAAACGAACGACCAAAGGAAGGCAACCCATGTTTTTTTCATAGAGACATCTGACTTTCGGACTGAGTTAGAGTGATGCCTGTGCATGAGATTTTGTTAGAGTCGCCCGACAAGAATGTGCGTTCTGCCGCAGGCGAAAACATTGCGCTTATTTTTGAGACGCTGAGGGTCATGACAGAAGATGTGAGTAGGATGCGGAAAAAGGGAGAAGCCCTCACAGTCGGCGTCGATGTTAACAGAGCGACTTGATGATAGGAAGAGGAAGAGGCGGACGAAGAAGACGCCATGGAGAAACGGGAATACGACAATATGGACGAGTTAATTCATACTTTACGTGATCTGTCGGTCGACAGCAATCGTCGACGGAACAAAAGCGATCGTGCAGAGCAACGGTCCCTCTTCAGAGATGTAGTACGGAGTGTGGAGGAAGGCGAACGGCCAGTAGAAGAACTCAAAATCCACGGAAGGACCATTCCATTCCGAGGCTGGTGTGAGTGTTTACAAACCTGACAGGATGGATCGCTTTAATGGAAAACGCACGCTAAACTCTTGAATCACAGCTAAACTGTTGCCGTTGAATACATTCCGATCCATAATGGGCCAAGGATTACAGTTCCACTTCAAGGTAAAAAAAAAAAAAAAAAAAAAAAAAAAAAAAATATTCAGCTGTTTTGAAAGGAAAAATGAATATTTTCCTTTAATTTTTTTCCTCTCTTTTGACTCACTTGACTAATGAACCGTGTCTGATATAACAGACCAATAATTTGTTTCGTCAAATCTTCCATTATTCCATGCCTATGTCCTTCAGTAGTTATCGCGATGATTCAGACGACGAAGAACCGGATCATGTTGATCCTAGCCAGATCAGTAACGCGGATAAACATTACATTTACAGTGAAAGCAAGAAATTACGGTCCAAACGACTACGAAACGCTCGCATAGCGAGGGATAAATCACAATTATAGAGCAAGACTGACGCTGGCCCGTCCTTTTTTTTTTTTTTTTTTTGGTTGGTTGCAAGAATGTCATCTCATTTTTGTTCATATACTGTCATTCTCAATAACTATAGATGCGCAGTAGATCAATAAAGAAAAAAATACCTCGACAGATTTGTCCTAATAAAATGACAAAGCAACAATGCTCGCATAACAGGCACAATCAATGTGCACCCGCTTGATTTGGGATGAGGCAAGGCTACACAGGTCCAGTAAATTTACAGCCCCAATTGTGATCATGCAATGACTATTCAGTCACAATCGAACAAAATCTATTATCTGTGGAAAAAAGAAGGTTGTCGAAGGACAAATAGGTCATCTGCCAACAAATAGGTATTTTTCCAAATCCAAATTCCGCGTCTTTCTATACGGAGGAGACTGCGAAACGGTGCTTATCATTAGGTTTTAATATCTTTTACACCGTTATTTTAAAAGAGTCATACATGTTCAAGTTTCATGCCGACTTTTTTTTTTGTTTTCTTTTTCTTCATTCATTGTTCATCGCGCGGCGTTGAATAAAAATGACACGAGAAAGGAAAACAAATCCATTCGTCATTTGAATTCCCGATCAGTAATTTTTTCTTCGATTTATTTCTTTTGGTTGCTCTGGTTTTGTCACACCCATCACCAAACATGCCAAACGAGACATGGACGCGTATGATACTCAAAAAGCCCTTCAATATTGTAGAGAAAAAGACGATACCCATCTTTATAGCGCAATTTCCGAAGAAAAAAGAGTGCCAGTGAGGTAACAGTGAAGCATACTCCAGTTTCCCGTGATCCTTTCTCTCACTTCGTTATTAGAATGCTGTAGGAGCACAGCATGCTATCCACGGCGGCAACGCTAGTAGGGTAGTACAAACCCGCCAAAATCATCCGATGTAGCGTGATTATTGCTGGCATGATATTGAACACAACCGAGCATTGAAAAGCATATTTTCGGTGGAGCGGGGAGTACACGGTCTTTTTTAACGTTCATCTTCCGCCGCGTCCAAGGCAGGACCCACCGCTCATTGTATTGCATCATATTATGCCATGGACCCGCATCTGTTGGGGTGCAAGAATTCTTACTTTTCGACAATGCATTGATGTCCAAATCCAGAATAACGAGGCCCGTTTATATCCATTGCGAAAGTTTTTACGGATACAGCAAAGAAAAAACATCACGTTGAAGAATGGTCAGGTTGATTTTAGCGTCGAGTTTTCTTTCTCGTTATTCATACAAAGCAAACAATGAGGTTACACGAGTAACGTACCAACGGGCCCCCTGTTTTTCCGTCAACATTCTAAATCGCATAAAGCATCTAACCGCACCAATGAAGAACGAAATTGGGGATTTCAAAGTGTATGCGCCATGTTTTTTTTTATTGCAACCTTTTTTTTTTTTTTCATAAGGATATCTATTGGGGAGGGGGGATTCTATTTTATGGTAAATTGGAATGGGATAAAGAACGTATAAAAAATATATCAACTTTTCAACAAATGTGCAATGAAAGAGAAAAACATACAAGTCTATATTATACATTATCTAAGAAGAGAAAAACATGAAAACAAAGAAAATAAAAAAGAAGGACCAGTGTAAGAGGTCAGTATAAAAGTAGATATACGAGTATACAGAAAGGGATGGAAGGGGGAATATAATTTAACCTCTAGTGTGAATAGCGGAAGATGACATGGATGGTTGCAGGTTGCATCGGGAGGATGTATTGCCACAGACTCCAGAAGGAGTGGAAACCGTGCTTCGTCGTCGTCGACGTGTCTTTTCGGAATGACGGGGTTTTTCGGTATCAAAGTGGATCTGGTTATGTTCATAGAATTGGTAACGTTCGTCGTTCAATGTCAAATGGTCCATGAGGAAGCCTTCCAACGAAGAGTTGCTGTCACTCCCGTTGTCTTCCAGACCGGGCATTTCTTTGCAGGGGCAGTTTTCATGGTGGCTTTCGAGATCGCTTGACGACGAAGAACTATGATGGTGAGATATCTTGGATCGTGATCCCGAGATTTGTACCGCCTTGCGTTCCACGGAAAGAGGAGATTCCGTAGGACGGACGTTTAACCGACGCGGTAAGCGACCCAGGACATGTGCAGAGATGGGCGCTTCACCTTGCACGATGCGCATAAATTGCTGTTCGTCAAAATACTTCAATGCCGCCCAGGCCGGGTTCAGGAACGAGAACCGCTTTTTCAGTCCGCTCAGTTTTTCTAAAGTCAGATGAAAGACAAAGAGTTGAGTCAGTTCAGAGAAAAGAAAAAAAAAAGACAGTGATGCATTTTTGGGTATGAAACTGAAACCCTACCTTTGCCAATACCACCATTCGACAGGATACCATGCAATGGTTTATCCGGCGCAGGAAGCGTGCCGCCTTTGCCTTGCTGGAGCGGTGCTTTGCCTTTGACCATGCGACAGATGTTGCGAGCAATACACACGCCGGCAATGGTGGCAGCATAACCGGTTTTTTCTTCAATCACATTGGTCACATCGCCACCGGCAAAAATGTGCTGATATTTGTAATGGTCAATCTGAAGTGTAGGCTTCACCCGGATTCTTCCCCAGGCATCGAGACAACCGTCCAGCGGTGCTTCGTTGGTGGAGTTCAAGAAAAGCTGGCTGTTGGGCCGCGTACCGGTTGCCATGAAGACTTTATCGTAGTCACGATAAACGCGCCCGCTCGTACTGACATACACATTGTTTTCGGCGGTGTCGAAATCAATGATGCGTTCGTTGCACACGACTTCCACGCCAAGATCGAGAAGATAGTGCATGGCTCTTTCTTGTTGAACCTCATTGCTTCGTCCAACAATACTTGAGTTGGAATCGAGAAGAGTAATGTGCTTTTTTGGATAAGCACCAGGGAATGTTCGTTGGGCGATTTCCGAAGCCAGTTCGCAACCCACCAATCCACCTCCTATAAAAGTTAAAAGAATAAGTTTAGCATAAAAAATTCGTTTCAACGATCCAGAAAAAGAAATGCTTAATGGATAAAAAAGAAATTGGAATCACTGAGAAGAAATGGAAGATTCCTTACCAATAATGAGTACTTTCTGAGCACGGATCAATTCTTCGTAGATTTGCTCCAATCCATTGAGACGGTAAATGGTGGAAACATCGGTCGACTTGAGAGACGAAGCGTACGAGCTACCCGATGCCATAACCATATAGTCAAAGAAAATCTACACAGTAGAATTTTAATATTGAGCTATTTTGCTTCCAAAAGCATGGGCGGTGTCCATGCTCATGGCGCCACGTGCTTAAACGTGACACACCGACAAGCGACGTACCTCTTCTTCATTGACCACAACGGAAGTTCCATCGTGACCAATATCGTCAGCATAACCAATGATGACTCGTCCATTTCGGACATAAGCATCGTGACGTACACGCAAAGAGGTGGACTGATGAGGATTGACCAGTTTTTTTACGGCCCCGGGGGTATATTCAAACGATTCTAAAATAGAGTTTAAGTCATCTGCATGACCAAAAAAAAAAAAAAAAAAAAGTAACGACGTAAACGGTCGGCTTACCTTTTGTGTCAATAAGCGTGACATGGAATAACGGCATGGCGTCGAGGATCGAAGCAACCGTAAAACCCTATGCCAAAAAAAAAAAGAAAAACTCAGTTCAGCACATGCGGCCACGTGAAGCCGAACCAATGAAAGACTTACGCAAAAGCCGCCACCAATGATGACAACGCGAAGTTGTTCCTTTCGAGGTTGCGGGTTATTGACAGGTCTAAAGCCAGCCATCGCACAAAGCATTCGTTGAGTACAAAAAAATGGTATGATCGCTGATGGTTTGTGTTACTTACCCTATCGGCAATTGGAGCTTGACAAATTCATCCAGCTTCAATTTCTAAGTATAGCACATTTACAGTTAGACGATGCTTTTTGGTTACACCTTGACTCATCCGAAAAACATCACGGGCTCATTACCAGCATATCCAAAACTTGAATCTCCGTCTCTCTCAATGTGTTGACAGCCTCCGTTCGAGTGACAATAGCCCATTGCAGGCTTTGGATACGATTCTTGACATCTTCTTGCGTCGTTACATTCAATTCGTAAGGTGCACCTTTGACCAGAAAGGTTTTAAAAATTCTAAAAGGGTTTCACGATGAGTAACTTGAAGAGATTCCGCGGAAGGACAAGTGTCCATTTTTGTTTCCTTTTTCTTCCTTGTTCTCCTCTTTTCCAGCTGTCAATAATGGCATGACAACCCATTGAACATTTTACGCCAAGCCATACCATGACTTGGCTTGGCATGGATATTCAATGCAGTCGCAGCTTGAAAGAGCGGATGTCTTACCTATGAAGACTGCTTTCGAGTACTTTGGGGTCATGTTCATGTCGTAGTTGGGTCATGGATTCAATGAAGAATAAATTTTCTTGGGACCATGTTGTGCGAAGGAATTTTTCAAAGGCGCGGAGAAGCTTGGGATTGCCGAGGATATCGTGCAGAGTATAGGTTGATCTTTTACTGCGGCTGGAGGTGGTAGTACGGATTGATTCTGATCTTTGATGGGGTGGTATCGATGACTCCCGAAGATGAGTAGTGGTATTAGTCATGATCAAGAATCCACTTTTTTCAATTAAAAAACGAAAAAAAAAGAGGAAAAGAACAGCAAACAGCAGAAGATTTAAAGAAATGCCAAATGGAAATTCTGAAATAATTATAATCTGATCGGGAAACCCCGTTTTTGAACATGGATTTGGGGGGGAGGGGGAGACCGCCTTCAGGGTTCAACCCCGCGAAAAAAAATCTTAGCCGGCACATGGCGGGTGGGGTGGAGTTCTAATCCAAGCTTCAAGTGGCGTGTTCCCAACCGATGATATCAAAAAAAAAGTTTAATTTGTTTTCTATGGCATGATTCAGTTTCAACCAATCAAATTTTATCTTGCTAGCAGGTCGTTCTTGGCCAAAACCCTTATCCGGAACATGACGACTGTTGATGCAGCAGCGCAGCAACACTGTATTCAGGAACGAATTCGGAACGAAACAAAGTAACCAGACGATAGAAGTGTGTGGAAAATGGAGATATTATAACACTTTTTCTTTTTTATGTTTGGATTAAAAAAAAATAACAAAATAACGGAGACATCAGAGTTTCATAAGAGACTCTGGTAGATGAGGAGGGGAACTTTTTTTTTTTCAGTTTCAATGTCCAGTCTATGAGTAGCCAATCTAATGAAAGATCGAGAAACAGGATGATTACAGCGATCTCTAAGTGTGCATTATCGAACATTCTTGCTGCGCCTGATCGTTTTACCACACAGGTCTTGAATCGTGCTTGGCCATATCGATGATTCTCCAGCCAGCCGTCACAGGATTTTGAAGATCTTCGGGCTCTTTAGTAAGAACACAAGCATAGGTCACTTGCTCAATATGGTCCTATATGTGAAATATAGACAGCAGAAGTTGGTTATTAACAAAAATGGATAACCTTAAAAAATGATCGACAAATATACCTCTTTGCCATATACGATTTCCCCGGATTTTGCATTGCGGAAGACAATGACTTCTTGGGTACGGAAGGATAAAACAAGAACAGGAATATCATTTTCAAGAATCTTGGCAGCTACCAACTATTGAAAATAAAGAAAAGACATCAATAAACATTATCCTCGTTCTCACCCAGCATGCCGAATCAATGAAATGATGAAGAAAGGTAGAAAAGCATGGTATGCTTCGACCATCGATTTTTTTTTTTTTTTTGGTAACACGTGGCTTGATATAAAAAAAGAAATAAAATAGAGGAAACAAGCCTACCTCAACGTCACGCAAGTCTTGAATCTTGCAATCACTAATAAGACCTTGCTGCATTTGTGCTTGAATCAATGCCGTCAAGACATTATAAGTCTAAGTCACAGTATCAGTATCAAATATCATCCCAAACCTGCTATCTTTACTAGGTTTTGTTCCTCCGGCTCTTTTATTCTTCCCACCGTCTGTTGTACTTACAGCTTCAGAACACCATAACTTCAATGTTTCCACATCACCCTTCAGGTATGCTTCCATTACTTCGGGAACGATATAGCTACGAGCATCCTTCATGAATTTATCCATGTTGAAAGTAGGATCGATCATTTGGAAAGCGCGAATCGCTTGAGCCTGATCGGATTCTTCGAAAATAGAGCCTGATCAAAGCCATTCCCCAACATTAATATAGCTGCTCCTATATTCTTGTCGCCTACTACTGCCTGCAAAGACTACATACCAAAAGTTTCGGAAACGCGATCGGTAAAAGCACGGGTATAGGAGACGAAGAGATTGTCCGATTCTTCATAGTTCTTTCGTGCACGGAAAATACCTACCATGATGATGAGGGACCGCCCACTCATGTAAGTCAACCAGATCAACAAAAAAAAAAAAATTCCAGCTCAAATTCATTACCTTGCATGATAGGACTTTCTTCTTTGAATTTGTTCCAGCTCTCCTTCCACTTGGAATCCTTGTGAAGTACAATGTTGGCGCCGGCGTTGGGATCCTCTTGCACTCGCTTGGGACCCATACCACCTTCTGCTTGAGTTTGTGCTTGTTCACGAAGCTTACGACGAGTCTCCTTATCAACAAAGCCGGTGTAACGACCACTTTCATCCTTAATAACGGTTTTGAATCCTTCCGAGATCTTGCCCACCACTGGGCTCTTCTTCAAAGGATCCGCCGTCTTATTGATATGTTCGGCTGCTTTCTTGATCTTTTCCGAAGTATCTTTGGCGAATTCGGTTTCTGAAGCTTTTTTGAACGCTTCGCTAGCGGTGTCACCCATCTTTCCTGCGGTCTTTGCAATTTTCTCACTCGCTTGCTTCAAACGTTCCGATTGAGCCGATCGTTGTGCCTAAAAACCGACTCATCGAGTAAGACAAAAGAGTCCTTTTTACTGCTGCGGCACCGGTGCATGCACCAAGCTGCAAGTCTTAAATTACCTTGGCTTGTTCAAATACTTCCTTGGCCTTCTTGAGAGCTTCACTATCAGCAAACTTTCCGGATTCATCTTGCAACGACTTGACTCCCTGTTGGAGTTCCTTGTTTTTCTTGATTTGCTCTTTGATGGTGTCAACGAAAACCTTGATAGGCGAACTGTAATGACGCACAGCCATAGTATTGGCTCCCAAGGAGCGACTGTATACAAGACGGCTACGTGAGGCCGACGACAGCAGAACTCTGTAGGCAGACATGACGGGGACGCTGAACCAATAAAAAAAAAAGAAAAAAAGCCTTAAAATATGAACGTAGCAAGGGTTCGAGAGAACAAGCGGGAAGGGGCCCAGCAGCCCCATAAATATTGCTCGTCACAGTCCGGCCGGGCATGCGTGGCTTGGGTGGGGCCGCCACCGCGACTTGCAGAAAGTGGGAATTTTTGTTCTTGGCCGGAGCTGGAAATCTGGCTTGGATTGTTGCTTGACCTCTTTCGCCTCCCACCATGTCGACTGAACGGCCGACTGCCCAGTTCTCCTGTATGGATCGGTGAACTAGAAGGCTTTCATCGCCTTCTCATTCTTCATCTGCGCTAGTCTACTTACTATGATGTTCTTTTCTAGATCGTTCACAGCAGGAACTGGCCATCTGGAACGGCCATCCACTTTACCAACCGGTTCAGGGGTTCGAGAAGTAAGGCGTTTCTGGATCCATCTAACGCATTGAATGTCTGATCATCTAAGCTTTGCTCCTTTCTCTTTTCCACAGACCCGAGGAGTCGGCAAAAGGCTTTGAATATTGCAAATACGGCCATACTTATGCTTATGCACTCAATGACTGGTAAAGTCGCACAGGCCATCATATCAAAAAGGACTGACAGCGAATTTCGCGGCAATTATTCGATTTTTTTGCTTTTTATCCACCCCTTCCCCAATCATTTAGTGTCAAAGTGTTCAATGCAAAGACACTGGCTCCGTTATGCGAAATCAAGCGAGCCAATGTGGTCGAGTTCTGGTTCTCGCCTCAAGGCAATTTCTTGGCCACTTGGGAGCGACAAAGTACGTAATTGAAAAAAAGGATGACGAATGAAATCGGGCGGGGGAAGAGGGGGTTGATCTGAAACAATGGAAGCGCACGCTCATGAAAAAAAAAATCTCTTTTTTCAAGTCAAACTGGAGGATGGCTCGGGTAGTCGTAACCTGATGGTGTGGGACGCTAAAACCGGAAAGTTGTTGAATTCCTTTGCGCAAAAAGCACAGAATTCAAGGTAAAAAAAAGTGTCGAATCGAAAATGGGAACCGCAAGTTAATGATTTTTAATTTTTTTTTGGGCATCAGTCATCTTCAATGGACGGATAATGAAAGATATTGTGCACGCCTGGTGCCTGGAGAATTATACTTTTATGAAAACCGCAACTTTGAAAAACGTAAGTCAAAATCATTGTAAACGATTACACCATATTTGTTTCCTTACTCATGCAACGATTTTATAGCTTGGTCTGTGCTGCGATTGCCTGGAATAACCCAGTTCTCGCTCAGTCCAGGAAAAACATTGGCCGTCTTTGTATTTATCCCTGAGCGCGATGTAAGTCATCCAGTGGTCATTGATCGATCATGTTGTTGTCTCCTCATACTCACTACCCCATGTTGTTTGCCCTACCAATCATTCAGGGTGCGCCTGCCGTTGTACGGATGTATAGCCTATTATATCTCAATCAACCGATATCCCACAAGACCTTTTATAAAGCAGACAAGATTCAGCTATTCTGGAATTCACTTGGTACAAGTCTCCTGATCATGACGCAAACCGAAGTTGACAAAACTGGCAAATCTTATTATGGCGGTAAAGTTTTTTTTATCACGATATACTTGACGCAAATGCACGATGAATGCTGACTCTTTTGTCTCTCTAGAAACTAATTTATACTATCTTGCTACGGATGGTCATTTCGATTGTCGTGTCCCTCTTGGTGAGTAATATGAAGAAAAATATAGGCATACGGAACAGGGATAACCATTAACCCGTGATAATAGATAAAGAAGGGTCTTTGCACGATGTCACATGGAGTCCAAATTCCCGAGAATTTGTCGTTGTCTATGGCTGTAAGCGAAGATTCAGATCGATGTTACTGTGGTTATATGGTGCTGACCCTTTTTTCTTTTGCCAGCGATGCCTGCCAAGGCGACCCTTTTCAACGAGCGTTCGGGGCCTGTTTTTAGCTTTGGCGTGAATCCTCGAAACTTTGTTCGATTCAATCCTCAAGGCCGTATCATTTGTGTGGCTGGATTTGGTAATTTGAATGGCACCGTGGATCTTTGGGATCGAAAAACGTTCAAGAAAATCACAACGTTCCAAGCCCCCAATGCGTCGCATTGCGAATGGTCTCCATGTGGACGTTTCCTGATGACGGCCACCTTGACCCCACGTCTTCGTGTCGATAACGGCTTCAAGCTGTGGCATTACACGGGTCAACTTATTTATGAAGAAAACATTGATCATCTGTATCAAATCAAATGGCGTCCAGAATCCGTTCAGCGATATCCTTCTATGCGAACACTCTCACCTGCACCTGCACCTGTCAAAATCAATGCACCCAAAGAAGGCAACGAGGCTTCGCCAGGCCTTCCAGCTGGAGCTTATCGTCCTCCCCACCTACGAAACAAAGCCGCTCCAACCGTTTCTCTTTATCAGGTACTTTCTGTCTATGCTTTATCATCAGCCGTCTCTTGCTAATTATGACTTAATTGCTATCTTGTAGAGATCCGCCACCAACAGTCCTACCTCCCAGTATCATCGACGATACCCAGACTCAAATACACGTAAGTCTACTTTGAATAGGGATTCAATGTTCAGTTAATCTGACGAGTCAATGGAAGCAGCCAAAAAATCCGACGGCAGAAAAGGTTCCGGGAAGAAAGAGAATGGCAACCCCCGTTACGGCAAAAATGAGAATGCTGGCAAACCTGCACCCACTTCCGAACCGGTAGATGGAAGCCCACGAATAGCCCTTGAAGATAAAACCAAGAGAACACGAAATACCGAAAAGAAACCTCGTTCACCTCGGGAATACAAACCCAAAGCCAACAAGCCAGAACTTGTCACCGTGAATGTGGAATCCACTGGAGAAGAAGTTACAGTCTAGGACAGCTGTTCGAGTTCATTCATTCTCATTTGAAAGCATACATATACTGTAATAAAGAAGAACCAAACTGACAGCAGGTTCTTTTTGTTTTAAAGAATTCTCTTTTTTTTTTAATTTTTGACGGGGCCGGCGGGTCTTATTTTTGGGAGGACAACAAGGAACGAAGAATAACAGAAAAGGAATCATAAAATTTGCATAACAATCACACAAATAAAGGAATATAAATATAAAAAGTGACTCATAAAAGGTTATCAATAGTGTACAAAAACACATAAAAAATAAAAAAGACAAATCGAATAAAATAAATTAAAAAAAACGGCAAACTGTTCAGTAAAAGCTGATCAGCGAGACACTTGAGGGAGACCATCTAATTTTTTAATTGGGTTTAGGCATGAATGGCATGGCCATCATGTTTCGGTCAACGTCATGGTCACGATCGCCAGTCAACGAAGAAGTGGTGGGAGTAGCTCCAGGCACGTAGCGTCTGTCAAAGGTCATTGAACGACCAGCGTCAACGGAAGGAGTCTCGTAATTATCAGCGTAAGATCGTCCGTAAGGCGATGGATAGGACACATCGGGGTATCGCATCGAAGGATCCTGTGGCGTTAATTGAGGTGAACGACCGTTGGCCCATTGTAGGGGTGGTTGCTGCTGCTGTTCCTGCTGTTGCTGCTGTTGCTGCTGTTGCTGCTGACGTTCGTTTTCACCGTCTCCATGCTTGGGTTTCAAAGGATCCGAGGGAGGATAATCGTACATACTGGGAGCTGTAGCTGTAGGCGTAGTGGCAGTCGTATTAGGTATGCTGGTACGTTCACCTTGATATGGTTCCGATCGAGGTGGTTGTTGGTAATACACTGGTCGTGGTCCCATGTCAAGTCTTCCTCCTTGTTCAAGCGCTTGCTGTGAAGAAGAGGAAGAAGGCGGGTAATAAGGCGACATCCCGTGACTCTGTACTAGGGATGGCGAAGGAATAGGGTGCGTGGAAGGGTAAGGGTGCATCATGTAACCATCATTGTCATGCGGTCCACGCAGTTCGGCAGGAGAAGGTTCATCAGGACGAGGTCCGGACATCATGGGATAGTTGCTGGTCAAAGCATAAGAAGGGTATCCATGGTAAGGAGGGTATGGCCCAAACGTTCCTGCGGGTGAGGCTGGAAGGCTCATGAATCGCTCGCGATCATCGGCGGACATGGGAGTCGGAGGCGACACAAAAGGTGGCAATCCTACCCCAACAGGCGGCGTTGGTAAGGCGGTGTCCATATTACGATAATGGGTGTGCGAGTCCGCATAATGACCCGGGCTGCGACCGCGCACTACGAGAGGAGCAGAAGTACAAGTGGCGACACGGAGCTGTTCACCTGTCGCCGTGTAAGCGAACAGATCAATGGCCACTTCATAATACTGTTGCGCTGCTCGTCGTTTGCCATTATTTGCGGTAGCGGTCTTGAATTGCATGCGTTCAAAAGTGACGATGTTTTGGTGTGGTCCCACCGAAGCTAGATGGGGGTTGCCACCGGGACGAACAGCGCAAGGCATGGGAACCATTTGGGGTCCTTTATCACGTTTGGGTGTATGTTGAACAAGATCAATCTTCTTATCACTACCTGCGACTCTGGCCATGACGCCAATGGAGAAGAAATCCACTTGACGAATTCCCTGATCTTCGGTTCTCACCAAACATGGTACTTCAGGTCCCTGCAAAGGATAATTGGACCCGTGGATATCAAATGCCGCGCTCACTTGAAAGTAATTGCGTCGATAACAAGTCCAATCTTGATCGGCACGAAAGAATCCTCGATCCATTTTGACGTGGATTTGAAATTGATACCTACAGAAGAAAAAGGGAGCAATCGTTGTTAGTCAAATCATTTTCGCTCTCGACAATGTAGCGGAAACGGTGTCTATTTATCCTTACTTGTTAGATTGATCGGCCCATACTTC
Organism: Radiomyces spectabilis; assembly: GCF_025331425.1. Taxonomy (NCBI): domain Eukaryota; kingdom Fungi; phylum Mucoromycota; class Mucoromycetes; order Mucorales; family Radiomycetaceae; genus Radiomyces; species Radiomyces spectabilis. The sequence goes on along the minus strand of NW_026251936.1, from coordinate 628,833 downwards.
GAGCAACTGCTTGGTAGGCGAAAACGAGGGTCCGGCTTCAAAAGAGAACATGGTAGACTCGGTTCTTCTTCGCCGAATGGTCCCGGGCCCTGGATACGGATTGGACTGAAACGTTGTTGTAGTGAAACTGGAAGCTCGCGGTGGCAAGGAATGCCGTTGTCGAGCGAAATCAGGAGATGACTCGGCCAGTTTGTCTGCTGATGACGCTGGAGCCAGTCTCTCGGGGCGCGGCGTTCCCGGTTGAGAAAGGGACATTAACCTAATTCAGGAGCTGGTAAGTACGACGAAAGTGTCTGAAACCGATGACCGGCGCTTGGTAAGACGAGATGGACTCAATGGGTTCCGTCACGGTAAAGTGAGGAAAGCTGGCGATAAAAAACAAAGATAATAAAAATAGTTACCCGGGCATGGCGAGCGGGACCTGAGAAGATGGGGCTGGACTATTGGCAGCCGTGGAGTGAGCCGTGTAATCGCTGTGATAAGAATAACTTGACTGCATTGCACACTCAGATTCAGTCAATGAAGAAGGCCATTTATTATCCTGCATCGTCGACTGGCGCTTTACATATTCCTTGGTTCGAAATTTATTTATTTTTTTCTCGTGTCACTAAAGCGAGCCATACACGTGAGCCCATTTATTACACCGTGAGGATGGCGATAGAAGTACTGTAAAGCAACCATTTTGAACGCACGGTCCCTTTGATCTTCCTACGCTTTTTCCAATCTGCAAAAAATTAAGGATGGCCCCGAATCTGAGAATTTGAGAGAGAGATGCATGATTCTCCTTTATTTCCGTCTCATGATGTGCTGCTGCATCATGGCCAATGAAAAGACCAGCCTACCGCGATATATTTAAATCCCGCACCACTGAGGCACATTCACCCTCTTTCTCACTGGAAAAAAAGAGATGCACAAATGAGACACAAAAAACCGTTCAATGTTGATCCTGTAACTTTTTTTGCCATGAGTGAATTTTGAATGCATCATTTCACAAAATAGTCATATGCGGCATTCTTATGAATTGTGAACTGACATGCGGTGCCACACTAATCCTACGAATAAAGCATATCAACAATTATGCACTCGCTTGCCCGTTTATTTGTCAACACTCCGATTTCATTGCATATTGCAGTTGATTAAGATGACGGGAGAAAACAGTCATTGACATTGTATGACGATACAGAGAAAAAAGAGAAAATCTGGAACTATTTGCATTTTTTTTTTTTCAATAGTAGCGTAAGCACGGGTCAGAATTTTCCCACCCAGTGGGTTTCGATTTTAGGCAAAAACGGACTGTATTAGTGATTGCCATGCTGGGCAAGTGATACAGTCAATATTTTGAAGCTTACCAAATAACTTGCTAGTCTGCATGAGGAAATAACTTTATGATAGAGAGTTACATCATGAGCGATTAGCTTTTTGTATGCATCAAACCTGGTAACACCTTACCGAGGAACCTGGGAATGGTCCTTTGTTTTTCCTGCATCCATGGATAAATGTTAGTTTATGCCCGCCATGCACGAATGCGGCCTATTCTGATGTCATTGAAGAGCTCTAAAATCTGCACTTTGCTAATTTCAGGGTTATCTTCCGTTGACATGTGCATAGGCGAAAACTCTATCGCTTTTTGTTTTTGCAGTCCGTCTGCTACTATGATACCGTATCTATTCTTTAAGTGTACATGAGTGGGTTTGCCCAATCGCGTTTCTATGTTACCAATTAGTACGAATTCAACACTTGCCATTTAGAAATATCAACTATCAATTTATCACAGTGGGGAGGAGCATGTTATACTGAAGGAAGCTTTAAACATAACACTCATCGTTAAATATTCAACAACGTGTCTTTGCGAGTTAAACATGTAGCTGCGAACCTGAAAATGAATAGCGTCAAATCCAGTAGCAAGTTTGTATAGTAATATTGTAAGCAAAGCCATCGCTTGTGATTAAGTGTCAAGCATATAGTGGGTGACTCAATTAGTCATAATAAGAACATTCATCTGCAGATTGGTTACGGATGTCACCATAGCTCAGAGTCGTCCTCCATATGCGCTTGTCGATCAAGCGCATAAACGTTTCATAGCATCCATAACGGTGCATATTCACTGTATATGCATGATTCGCGGGTCTGGATCAGCTGTTGGCATACTTCTTGTTCGTTGCTTTTCTTGACGTGTTCCCCTAGCCATGAGCCGGGTCATAAGAAATTGAGAACACTTTCTAAGCATACTTATCCAACCATACCATCACATAAAAAAACTTATGAAGCTCAGGATAAAGTCTGTCATTGATAGTGATACAACGTAGGTTGATTCCGAAGCCATTTACAGTACAGACTTGTCTTTTATTTATGTGTGATGACATGTCTTTTGCGTCATCCTAAACATGATATTGAAAAATGCTCAAGAAAAATGATGATATTCATTAAATACAAATATTGATATTACGATAGACATTGCTAATGCAGAATATATTAGATCATCGATCACACGTTGATATATGTTTTGGCCACACTTACCAATGACCATATCCCATCGATTGGTTACAAATGTCCAGAAGCTAATGTTTTCCGGTGCTTCAGTGTCATCGACAAGGTATGAATAGACCGAACCTTTCTCGAAAGCAACAACTAGATCATCATCATACACACACGCAAAAGTTACTCCATGTTCATAAATCATTGACATTTTGCTTTCTGTCGCCAACTTACACATGAAGTTTTGCGGGGTGCGATCGTCGCTGATGGATGCATTGTAAAAATGGATTGATGAAATCGATAATGACTAAACAAAGGGACATGTCAGAAAGTCAGTGCATGATGATTGGTGTGCTCTATCAATACAAAGCGTACCCTCAGCTCTGGGAGTGGAACCATCATTCGCAATTTCCAACGCGCGGGAAATCGGGCCAAAACGTCAGCGGGAATAGGAAATTTGTCAATATCCTCATCAATATCCTCCTCATCCTCCACCGTATTTGGGTCCATCATTGCATGATCAGCATCTCCACGTTTGTAAATGTATATATACTTTGCGCTCCAGATCGCCATAAGATTTCCTTCTTCATTGATCCGCAAGCCTGTAATATCCGCATCAAAGTCGTTGGGTGCAATAAAATAGTTTTTGTTGGAGTAATAGTAATCAGGCAAATACTGAGAATTCTTCATGAACAGTTCTTCACGTTGCTTTGAGTAAGTCTTGACAACGTCAATATCTGTCATGTAATCCAGCGTCACAATCGCATCCATAAAATGGAATACAAGCGTCTTTCCGTCTTTCGATCGAGCTATACACGCAGCAAGTGATTAGATTAGTCAGTGGCAGAGAAAAAACAAACAAATGACTCACTGAAACTCATAGGGGATAAAGAGCGTTGGGTTATTCCTTGCATTGTCTGCGACACCTCCATAATACCCGAAAACTCCATTGGATCGGCAACATAACCTCTCTGTAAAATTTTCAAGTGAGTCATTTGTGTGTACCGTTGCATAGAATGACCCAATTACCTCGCCGATGAAACTGGCCCGTTTTTCCCATTGAATAGTAGGTTCCAACCTTAGCAGTGAAGAAAAGGAGGCGGTATCGGTTGTTCTATCCTTTAGAATCGCTTTGAAATATTCCTCTTGTTTTTTGGTTCTGTAGACATCCAGCGTCATCATGCGATAGGTATCACTGTGATTTGCACATGTTAGTGTGGTGATATCTTCCGATATAAACAGTTAAAAACCTACTCGCTGGCATATAGTTTTGACAACAGTCTTTTGCGATCCACAATGCCTGCCAATTGATGTTTGGCTGACAAGATAAACAAAAATTCCCTTTATGAGCCCGAGGGTTGAGTAAAATCATCTGCAGCCGATCTGATTGTACCTGGGACTGCATCACCCACTTCGCTTTTGTTCATCGTATACTCTACGCTGTGCGGAGGAGAGAAAATCGTAGGTGGAATAGGGATAAAGCGAAAATTGTACTGATCATGATCACTGCCATGTAGCAAACAATGTGAACAAGACATTCAGGTGGCATAGTTGGTTCATGTTTCCATTTTCTTACCGAGAGTATAATATCGAGTCCTTTTCGAGAGTAAATGCATTGATCCAAGATGATCCTGGTAGCAGTAAATCTTTATACTCAAATGTCATTTGTGCCAAGGATAAGTAATAGAGCCGCACGTAAAATCGAGGTATATCCTGCTTAATTGTGTAGTAGAGAACACCGAAGGGTTTGGATTCTAAATCCGGTATTCCATGGTCGGAGACGAAGGAGATCGGTCCTGCTAACTGATGCTCAAACACAGATGTCCATTCTTTTGATAAGTCAAAAAAAAAAAAAAGGACAATAGTCAGAGAAGATGTGTAAGATGCAATCCAAACGTTTTCATACCATGACTTTGATTTGTATTCAAAAGACTAGACAATGGTTTGCGCAGTTGTTTGACATAACCTATCGTGAGACGAGAGGATACAGTTTAGGCAAATTCATGCCTATCCTTGGACCGGTCAGTCAGCTTACCTACAACATTAGTCTTCATGGGCCCAATGCCTACACTGAAGCCTTCGCGGTCATTTGGGGTAATCTTGTACCATACAGCTGTCTGATACAAGTAGTCGCCTGCATTGGTCAAGACGATCTTGTCCGGTGGTTTCTGGAAGCGCGTCAAGTCAGAAGTATTGATTTTCGCAGGATGAGGCAATGGCACATCTTGCAATAAACTAGCTAGATAGATAACAGCGATCCCACTCGCTAGGAGAATGAGAATGCGCCATTGCATGCTGTAGCGTTGCGTGTCGCCAATAAGAGGAAAGGGGAAGCACAAAAGGAAGGTTGCTTGCGGAGCTCAAAAAAATCGGTGCGTTTCATTTAGTCCAACCGTTTTTCTTCCCTCATTTTTTAAATCACGGTGTCCTGAATGAGGCATGGCAAAAGGCAAAGCAAAACGAGGCAACACTCACCAGACCCGAAAAGCAAAAGCAAAGGCTTCCCACAAAGCACGTAATGTAGTGTTTTATTTCCGCACCCTGTTCTGTGGAAAAAGATCACTAACAGCCCAAATGCCCATCGGTTAACAGACATCTTTTGGCAATGGCGATGATCTCGGCGATCTAGAAACCCAACTGCGTCAGCGCCAATTATGTGTCAAAGACATGAAAGGCGACGGCAATTGCTTGTTTCGGTAGGCGCTTTTTTGGGAATAGACGGCACAGTGTCAGCCAGCCAGCTAAACTCGGATAAAAAATTCAGGGCATTGTCTGATCAATATTATGGCACGGATGAAAATCACGGTTCAATACGGCAGGAAATATGTCGATATCTGCGACAACATGAAGAAGAGTATAAATTCTTTGTGGAAGATGATCAGTCTTTTGACCATCACGTCAGTTGTATGGAAAACGATGGCACTTTTGGTGGCAATATGGAATTAACCGTCTTTGCCAAATGCAAATCCGTCGATATCAAAGTATACCAGCCGGGACTCATGTTCGTATACGTTGCAGACTCGGAGCCTGAACTTTTTTCACTAACTATTGGTGCATGATTCGCAGATATGTCATCAGCGGGAATGAAGAAGAGGAAACCAACAACGACGAGAAAGACGCGGAAGGAAAACAAACATTGCATATTGCGTAAGATTCCTCCAACGAAACATATTGAATGGATTGGCTCACATTGCACGGAATTGCATAATGTAGTTATCACAGTTGGGAACATTACAGTTCGATACGAAACATCGATGGCCCTTTCTCCGGGCCGCCCGAGATCAAGGTAAACACTTGAAAACCGGTTCTAGCTGTTCATTGTCTCAATTCTGTAACCTAGTCAACTCGGATAGAGAATCCCGAAGCTGCATCGGCGGGCAACAACAACGATGATGATGAAGATGATGACGAAGACATGGATTCAAAAGAAAAAGTGGTATTAACTGCATGTCCTGGAACACATATACGAAAGATAAGACGGTTGTTACGGAAATATAAAGGGAATCCGAATGCCGTTATTGATGCTCTGTACGAAACGACAGAGGACCCACCACAAGAGGAAACAACAGCGACAGCGACAGCGACACTAGAATCAAACACTTCTGTCATTGAATCTGAAGCTACAACGGATCCAGATCCACCTCACAAAGAATCAGCAGATGAGGAAACCCCCCGAGAACCAACCGCTGAACCCGCCACGAGCGACGAAACAGCAACCAACGAAGCATCGGTTCCTGTCGAATCAAGCCAAGCAACAGAGGTTGATCAGGCCGAGCCGTCTGAAGAACCAAAAAAGACAAAGAAGAAACCAAAACGTCTGACGGCTAGAGAGAGGAAACTGCAAGCCAAAATACGACAAAAGGAGCAGAAATTAGCAAAGAAAAGAGGTGCAAGCCGACCTCAAGAGCCATCCATACCCACAGAGGCAATGAAAGAGTTATACATTTAGAATGATTTGCTAGTTAAGTTAATTTAAAAAGATCTTAAGACAATACGGAAATTTGCTGTGGCATCCATTTTTGCAAGACTTTTGGAACTGCCACCGTGCCATCCGGTCGCTGAAAAGTTTCAAGTATAGCGATAATAACTCTCGGTACAGCCATCGCTGTACCGTTCAGTGTGTGACAGAAGAGCGTGTTTTGGCCACTGTGATGCGTCGGTCGATACCGTATAGAGAGTCGTCGCGATTGATAATCTGTGCAGTTGGACGTGGACGAAATCTCTCCCCATTTTTCTCGTCCAGGCATCCACGCTTCCATGTCGTATTTTCTGTATGCACTTGCTCCCAATTCCTCCGTCGGCATATCCAAGATTCTTTAACAAGACATCATGTGTGAGAATCCCAAATATTATCTATTATGGAATCAAAAAGATTTACCGGAAACATAATCCCAACTCGGTGAACATTTCCTCCTGTAGGTGACGGAATTCTTCAAGCATGGATTCGCTTTGTTCGGCTGTGGTGACTGCAAATAACTCCACCTTGGAAAACTGATGGACTCGATACAAGCCTTTGGTTTCTACGCCGCGACCGCCAGCTTCAACACGGAAAGCGTGGCCAAATCCTACCACGCGTTGAGGCAAGTCCACTTGGTTGAGCACTTTGGTCGCGAATTTTCCCGCCAGCGGGATTTCAGCGGTGCCAGCCAGACATAATTTGGCAGTATCCTCATCGTTGGTCTTAACATCGTAGATTTGCGAGCTTTCGCCACTTCGTGGTTGGAATCCGCAACCATAGGCCACACTTTTCCGAACAATGTCCGGCGTCAGCACGGCTAAGAACCCTCGACTGGCCGCTTTTTCCATGGCGTACTGAATTAAAGCCGTTTCCAGAAACGCGCCGAGGCCCTGCAGATAGTAAAAACTGGAACCACTCACAATAGCTGCCTGCTCCAGATCGAGGATGTTTAGTCGTAGCGCGATATCGAGGTGATCTTCCAACGGGTGGTCGGGCGTGCTTTTTCGCTGTTCACCCACTATTTTGATAACGCGCGCATTTTCCTCAGGCCCTACAGGCGCTTCGGGATGGGTATCATTGGGAATTTGCAACGCTAAATGTAAGAGATCACGTTCGATCGCTGTTAATCGGTCCTCGTGGGCTTTTGTGTCGGCTTTGACCGTCTTGCCTTCAGCGATCAATTGCTTGCGATCGCTACTGTTGCCCGCATTAATGGCTTGCGATATCTCGTTTCTTTTAGTTCGAAGACGCAAAAGCTCATTGTATACGTCCAGACGTTGTTGATGCAACTGTTTGAGTTGGTCAGGATCCACTTTTATATATTTACGCTTGGCCATGTTTTCGGCAATGGAGACCGCATTCTCTGCAAGGTGGGCATAATTGAATCGAGGCTGAATCGACTGTTCAACTTGAGCCGCACGTGAGCTGTATAGACGATGCCAAGGCCGAGACAGTCGGTGAAGGCGCACTGATCGTAGCATGGTGGGTGCAAGAATGGAAACCGGAACAGGGGCCTGCCCATTCTTCTCGACAAGGACGGAGCCCGAAATTGGGATTTTTGACAGGAAAAACCTGGGAACTGAGACAAGCTGAAGAGAAAAATTGGGTGTTTTTAATGACAACAATAGAATAGCGAATGAATCGTATGTACACATAAAGCAAAAAAAGTAAATAATGTAAAGAGAGGGTTTTTCTTGATAAATACAACGGAAGATATTATTTTGTACAGAGTGGTATACCGCGCTTTTGTGGTTTCTTCCGGTTCTCACCGATTCGATCATTTGGCAAGTGGTTGAGTGCGGACTGCCGTAGATAACCATGCGAACTGGAGACATTTTCTTTTACTGTGGTTCGTTTGCTTTTTCAGACTGTTCTGGTTGGCAAAAATCGCGTACCATTAGCTCCTTGACGGTGTCCAGGAACTTGGATGCTTCTTCTTCCTTCAAAAATAAGTGCGTCCTCAAGGAATCCAAGAGCTTCTCCAACCGTGTTTGAGACCCGTAGATGAGATTCATGTCAATTTTGCTAGATGATGTATGAGTAGACTGTGACTTTTATGATCTAGGCCTTGGTATCACTTACTGTTCGTAATCCTTGAATTCGGCCACCAGCGTTCGAATCTGTTCCAATACCTCAGAAGAGACCTGCTCACTCTGTCGGATCTGACGACGACAAGCATACGGCATACCTAACGCAGGATGAATTTCAATTCAAAATATAAAGCTAAAATGAATAGGCACTTACGGAATGAATGCGAACCGTCCCATCGATTGCTGATATGAAGGTATTGTATTTGTGAATGATTGCTGACAATTTCAGTGTCATAAGGAGTGACAATCACCCCGATGAAAGGTTCATCACCGGTTTGTTCATGTCTAAAGAGTGTCTTTTTTTTTCGCAAAAGATAAATATACATAATACAACGTCGCACAGTGTGAATGGATCTTACTTGATATGATGTCTGATTTTCAATGTCTCGTATACTTGGTTGGGGTTCAAAAGTCGGATGCGAGTGATACCAGCCTACCACGGTATATCCTTTCTCGGCAAAAACTTCTCTGGCTTTCATTTCGGACGCTGGATCCATTTCACACTACCATGACCTGTTTAATAACTATCCTTTCCAAGACGGTTGCTATGTCTACGAACCTGAATACCGGTACTTGTACTACGACACGGAAACACACATTCAACTTTTAGCGTCTTTGTGCCATCGACGTCCGTGAAGTTGCCGCCCAATAAACCGATAATTTCTGTATGCGCCAAATGGGAATGGAAATCCATGACCAGCTAAACGCAACCGAACTCATTAAGTTCTCTCCTATGCCACTCCAAATGGAACGAGATTGTATCTTACCAAGCAATCACTGACTACTTCCACTGCAAAGGGAGAAGGATCCTCATCACCGTAATACGATAAAGGCACCAAACGAAATGGATCATAACCGCGACTGAAATCATCCCCCCCAAAATACTGATGGGGTCTCTTGATAACACGTTTAGGACGGTTGGTGGAGGTGACTGGTTTCGGTTGACCATGCTCTATCACACGTCCTTCCAATTCCTTTGGATCCACCCTAATACATGTGTCAGTTTAGGATATTTCTTGGTCGTTGTAAGTTTCTTATAGCGTACCATGCACCATGCTCGTTTCGTACTTTTCTTTTGCGCGGCCTAACAGATATCCATTAAAAACCAAAGATCGTTGACTATAGTAAAGTCCATCCAGTATCTTACCCTTCGTAACCAATCACCAAATCAGCGGCGTCAAAGATGGGGCCATTGTCTTCTTCATATAATTCTCGCGGTACCCTTCGTGGTGGCCGCGGGGTAGTCGTAGTACAACCGACATTAATGGCCCCAATATCCTCCAAATAGGAATGAACACGGCCAATAGCATTCACATCACCGCAATCTTTCAGTCCTTTTCGAGCGCTGGTCTTTGTCAAGTACCGTGGTTTGCAAGCTTCCCAACAATCCAGCATATGATTCCGAATCTTCAAGTATCGATCGGGCGTTTTTGATTGCTTGTTATTGAACCATTCTGGGTTGTTCCGCTGTTCTTCCTCAGATATCACATGCCGATCAAACATCTATACAATCCACCTTTTAGATTACGATGCCTTTCTTCCCTAAAAGAAACAAAATAAAGACGAACTCAGTGGCAAGGGAAACATACCGAATTTTCTTTAACGGTTTGTTTCTCAGGTATAGGATCATGGGGTATAGCTTTTTGCTCCATTGTTGTGTCCTGCTTTTCTTCCTGTTCTTCTTCCTTTATCTCGGGTAATGTCACTTCATTGGAGGAATCTTCTGTAGTACTGGGAGCTTCAACTTGTTCATCAGCGATATCGGCATCTTTCTGTTGTTGAGATAAAGAGGCTTCCGATGCACCGGAAGATGACAGGTCTGATTCTTCCTTTATATGTGCCTGTTCTGAATCCGATGTGGTTTGTAATGGATTATCGTTTGGAGAATGGGTCTTATCGTCACTTGATTCGGTATCCTCTTCCATGGCTTCATCGACTTTAGCTTCCACGGGCATGATGTCTGACAACGGTTCAATGACACTGCCGTCGTCCTCAACAGAGATCAATTCATCATCTTCGTCAACACTTTCCACTTCATCCTTGATTGCGTCCGTGTCTGCCACTTTTTCGTCCTCCATCGCTGCTGCTGTTCCTGGCACTTCTGATACTCTAGACTCTTGAGCTTTTGGATCGGGCTCTGCTTTGGGTGATTTGCTATCAGTTTCAATCTAATGATTGTTTGAGTAAGACCGTTACTGATACCAAAAATCGCCTCTTTGTTTTCGCTTACCTTTTCTGACAACACCCAATGCCTCGCATGATTTTTGCACTGAAGTGGATTGCGAGTCTTTATCATTTCCGAAATCGCCTTCCAATTTCCATAGCCATGTTTTTCCTGCAAAAAAAAAAATAAATAAAAAAAATGAGTATGGCGTTCTTCACTCGTCGCTGCGTTCGCTGACACTCCATACCAAAGCAAGTTTTAAAAGCTGATCTTCCTCTGCGGTCCACCGAGTTTTATGCGACGGAAGTGAAGATGAAGATACTAGCCATAGAAATCATTGTAAGTATCCGCTATGTTTGTTTTGGTTGAAATAACATGCAAGAATAAGCACCTTCAGTCTTGATTCCCAAGAACTTGGACTGTGCATTACCACTTGCTCGTCGATTACCATCACCCATTTCTGCTTTCGGTTTTTTAGCTGGCTTCTTTTTGTTCGCCTTCTTTTCGCGCTTGGTTGGCAACGTGGATATTGTATCCCTTCCATAGTAAAACTGTTCTTCGGCCAACATTTGTTCGATAAGCGCACGTGAGTCGTCATCCATGTCTTCCAACTTGTACTGAACAGCGTGAATGTTTTCTGAGTGAGATGGTTTCAAACCGATGAGGATTTCATACTGATCAGTTTACCTGGTGAGCATTCCATTCACTTTCAACTGGTTGCACGGGTGGTGGAGAGGGTGATTTGATTTTATCGCTGCTAACGCGAAAATTCAAGCGGCTGATCAGTAAACAGGCACAATAAAAAAGGTGCCCAAACTCAGCAAAAGATACTCTACATATCGGTGGGCATGGCCATTGACGATGTCGAGTCTACAGCTTCTAAAGATGCTGTTTCATTGTTGGCTTGATCGTCAATGTCAATAATCTCATCATTGTCGTCCATTGCAAAAAAGACAGAGTAGCCAAAGATCGACGTTCGTCTATTCACAGGTGGCCCAACGCTTCCAAGGAAAATTCATGTGACTGTCGAGGAGAAACGCTACTGTCAAGCCGCCGAATGCTTCAAATTTATACATCCAGTGAACACGTATGACTAGAGCTTTGCGGCCATAAATTTATTTTTTCTGCGACTAATGCTATCGAAACCTAAGTGTAGCTACATGCCGTAAACGGTTTCGGCACCTGTCATCCCCTATCCAACCATCTTTTGCATTGCCATTTTTCTCCAAGATTGTACACATAAAATGAACTCCGTACCCAAAAACCAAAGCAGTTCAATGTTAAAGCAAAGCGAATAATATACTAAATATTTATTACATACACTGGACAGAAGTTATGATGTTTTTGTTGGATTCTCAGTGGTTTTGGTTTTTTTTTATCCTGAAATGAAATTGTATAAATGTTGCACAGAAACCCCAAATGAGGATAATTCGTTTTTAAAACGATCAACGTCATGACGATGCAACGCGATCACGAAGATCAATCAATGTCGATTGTGTGACCATTGCCCTTTGAGGATCATGCAACATGGTGAACATGATGCTCCATTGTAATCGGTGGATAGCCCTAAAAGTGTCGGTTAGCCATCGTGAGACCATCACCCATATTTTAGTTTCCCGAAAAAAAACTTACCATAATCTCCAATTCCACCATGCTAATGTTCCTTTTTCATGAGCTCGAAGAGCACGGAATCCGTCCCAGAAACCAAGACCCTGAGTAGTTTCCTTCTTTCGTCCATAGGTGGTAACCATTTTCTTTACTTGTTCCTTTTCCTGAATGAACATGGGCGTGCGGTACGTCAATGCTTGAGGTAAGCGCTCCGTATAGATGGGAAGCGTGATGAAATCACCCAACGATCGGTAGATGAATGGGAATTTGAAAGGCGAGGTCAACGCCGAGAGACGAAGGTGAAGAATGAAAGTTCGAGGTAAGATTGTCAGCCAAGAATATCCCAATCGACGCAGAGCTGTGAACACGGAAAACGGTATTTAGTCTCATGCGATAGCCTGATTGTCTGATATTCTATGCTTGCACCACTTACCGCACATGGTATCAAAGATAGTGATGATGCCACGAGATTTACGGTCAAAGACGGCAAGACGTTCGGACAACGCTGTGCTTTGGACGTCGCCTCTACCTTTGGCGGCCACCGCCGCCTTGGCCTCTCTAGGCAACGTCTTTTCTTCCTTTTCTTGCTCCTTTTCAACTTCCTTTTGAATATCCACAATCACTTCCTTTAATTCTCCCGACACGGGCTGCTGTTCGTCAAAGTTCACCATTTCGGGAATCACTTCTCTGGGTTCCCCGTTCTTTTGTTGTTGCAAGTATTTGCGCGCTTCCTGGCGTGCATTGTCGGCCAAAATTGTGTCCTCGTCATAAACGGGATGTTGTGCCATGGAAGGAACAGGCGATGCCGACGTGTCACCTTCTTGACGGCTGGCCACATCGGCAAACGATTTACCACCCGGAGGTAACACCGATTCTTGTGCTGCAGCTATCATTTTTTTTTTCACGTGATGAATATCATAATCATTGATTTTCTTTTTGCGTTTTTCGATAAAACTTACGTTCATTCTCCAAATCAGCGACATGTTCCATTCTGGCAATTTCCGAATACACAAGTTTTTCGGAGTCCTTGGCTCCATGTTCAGCCATTTGGCTGGCTTGGCTCAAGGTAGGGAAATTTTCATGGGTCACCGCCAAAGGATCGGCCTTGGGGGCTTGGGCATTCAACTCTTTCAATCGATCGCTCATGGTTTCTTCAACCGGAGGAGCTGGTGGTTCCTTGGCAGCTATCTTGGCAAAGCTTTGAGCCGGTGGAACAGGCGGAACTTTGACTAAATTCATCATTGTACTGTCAATACAAACCATTCCCCTGTTTTAGATCTCTTTTGAATAAGCAAATTACCCGAAGGTTTTTCCAGCATGTCCTTCACATCTGGCAAGTCCGATAAGCCCACCTCGGCACTGGAAGGTGGATGGTCTGACGATTCGCTGGTGGATTCGGCGAGCGTAGGGAATCCTTCATTCGAAGTAACGGCGGCAAAGGAACGATCTGGGTTCGGAGGTAACAGAGATTCTTGACTCGTCGTGACTAATGAATAAACCGTTAGGTAAACACTGTAAAACCGCTTTCCGTTCCTCCACTTGCATCATTTTCCTTTGCTTCCTCATTGTAACGCGTGTTTCCTTCTTACCTGTGTGTTCAGTTTTTCCGGCAGACAAGAGATCGCCGACGCCAGCGGATGCGGGGACATCTTCGTTGGAACGAGCGGCACTCTCCTGAAGAGTGGGATACTCTTCGGATTGTTTGGCGACATCGGCAAAGGTTCCATTGTCTTTATTGACTTCCCAAGCGTTGGAGCGAGGCTCACTGTCGCCGGACAAGAGATCACCCACACCGGCGGATGCGGGTGCATTTTCATTGGAGCGAGCGGCACTTTCCTGGAGCGTGGGATATTCTTCAGATTGTCCAGCATCGCCTTTGGCGGTATCGGCAGAGGTTCGCTTCTCTTTGTTAGTCTCCCAAGCGTTGGAGCGAAGCTCGTTACTATCGGGCAAGACATCTCCCACGCCAGAGGATGCGGGTACAGCACCCTCGGACTGTTTGGCTACATCGGCAAAGGTTGCATTGTCTTTGTTGGTTTCCCAAGCGTTGGAACGAGGCTCACTAGTTTCGCCGGACAAAAGATCGCCGACACCAGCGGATGCGGGGACATCTTCGTTGGAACGGGCGGCACTCTCCTGAAGTGTGGGATATTCTTCAGGATCGCGTTTAGCAGAATCAGTAGAGGTTGCATTATCTTTCTTCACTCCTGTAACGTTCTGATGAGGCTCATTAGCCGAGAGAGCTGGCTTTGAGGTATCCTGAGACGTGGCTTCTGCCTTCTGTGTCACAGCTGGCTTATCATCACCATCTTCATCCTTAGCTACTTGAGCCCATGAGGAGCTCAACGGCGATGTATCGCGCTTGGAAGCAGATTTACTGTTGTCGTTGGGTTGTTCGGAAGCGGCGGCTTCAAGAGGAGGAAAGTCAGAGGGGTCCATGAATATCACAAAATGTCACTACGCTGATGATTCGAAAAATCTAAGAACGTTACCGTTATATGACATGATCCTTTTCCCAAACTTCATCTCCATCATTCAGTCCTGGTGACTGAGCACTTACGGTGGGTGGTATGCAATAGGAGGTTTATTTGCTGGACGGGTACAGGAAGGAAAAATAACAATGACGGTGGCTATTTGAAGTAGAGGAAGCGAGAAAAAAATAGCGCATTTACAAATGATGATCATGATCAATTAGATGTTATCCTTGAACGGAAGAATTCAATAGGGTGTTTACCTTGAAGGTACGATTGACGTGATGCAAGGCGAGAAAGAGAATAAAAACAAAAGATAGTCGATTAAAAATGGTCTGAACGTCTTTCCTCCACCTTTATTTCCAGAACAATTGCGTCGGAGAACAAAAAATGATGTCATTACTGAAAATTTTTGTATCACTTTCTGATTTTGTGCATCACGTAAGGCAACGATGACCGAATGTGTAAAGAAGATCGTGGGACAGAATGATTACAGCCAGTGTCAAGAAAAAGTTGCATGATGGTTACTGAAAATATGAGCCGACCATGAAATTCATAGTTATAGACTTTAAAATCCAAGGGGAAGACAGATGCAACAGACAGGCCACATTGAGCATTCTATGACAGGACCGGGCTTTTTTCTACTTACGATGCACTTTTCGAGTGTATAGAAAACCTACAGTGATCGATTAATACAAGCCTTATTGACTATTGTCGACTGTGGTCACTTTTTTTTGAAACGAATAATTCGGACGTCTCATGAATACTATTTATTTGGACCGTACAAAGTTCGCACCCTGGAATCGAAACAGAAAATTCGCTGCACCTGAAATAGCTCGTATTATTGTTTCATGTCGATCAGAATGAGTCTCGAACACTGGTTCCTATAGGCTCATCTATTAGCTGCTCGGTGTCTTTGTTTATTTCTGCGTCAATGGGTTGAACAGGCATTGCTTTGAAAAGCATACCATCGATGACCGGTGAGTTGATAGGTATAACTTGACCCACACCGTAAATACTGTCGATGCATTATCAGCAGTTTTGTATTTTCTGAATCCCGAAAGCATTGTGCACAAAGAACCAATACCCATAGTAATAAATTTAAAAAAATCCGAAATTAAAACCTTTACATGTTTTCCAGATAAACTTTGTTATTTTCAATTATGAGAATGTCAAGTTAGTGGACTACAGTTGGTCTTACACCTAAAATCTTTGCCATAGATTTTGTGTTTTGTCGTCTACAGCTTTGAGAATTATGCTCCTTCGATCAGCATTACCCTTTACCTCTGACCCACCATTTTTTTTTTTTTTTTTTTTTTTTTTTTGGTAATTGGCGACATGCTTTGATCTTTGAAAGAGTGCAGCCGCTGCTTCTGGCTATTTGTATGGTCTTTTCGGTGATGAAGAGAACGGCAAACCGCCTGAAGTTGGCGCAGCTCAAGAAGAAATTGATGGCGCAATTAGCATACCTCACCATCCAACGGCATATCACGAAAAACCCGCGATAAACCCTGAGGAGACTTTTGCCAGTGAAGCAGGTACAGATCATGCAAGGATCGTTGATGCACGCAAAGAATATGCCAAGCATAGTTTTTCATCACAATGTGTCTATGACCTGAACAGCTCTGGCTTTGTCAACGAAGCGGTTCAATGTCGGGACAGGTACCCGGGCCCGCAAGATCCGCTGTAGGAGAGAAGGTCGATGTTATGACCAAGACGAACTGTGACAGAAGCAGTTCAATCGTGAGGCCATTTCAGCAAGAAGAGTAGAATATCTGCAGGACGTCATGGTAGATGGATCTGCCAGCGATTCATCTATGGCGAATTTATCAAGCAGATGCTGGAGCGACTGGATGAGGAATCTTCTGCATCAGTCGATATTCCTCAAATGTCACATCAAACCGAGGAAGAGCCAATATTCCCACCTATAGTTATGGAACTTATGATAGAGTACAGTTCAGTACATTAACTTTCTGGCAGCTTGCAGTTCTTCGGTAAGGTTGCGCGCTGTAGCACAAATGGGAAAGGGTGTAAAACTTATCTGAACCTCTGGGAGACCTCCTAGCTGGGTCTTGCGCTACTTCAAGGTTCGGCAACATTAGTACTTTTTGTTAACAGATTTTTGACCCGCGTGGAGTGACTCCAAACATCGTGTTCCCGGTCTCAAAACCGTTGACAAGACTAGTGAAGCAAGCGGAACATGAAGAACGGCTCATCATACTCAAGATCGATGTGTCTAATACGTCCCAAATAGGTAATGATTCAATGCCAAATAAGGGGCAAGGAATTAATCGACTTTGCTTTTCTCTCTCTCTCAGGAGTGTTCCTGCTGTGGAAGAAAGTGTCTACAAAGAGTAAAACCGTAAAATAAGGCTTCACTTTTCCACGTCCTCAAGTGTACGACTTGTATGAAGACCTAGAATGGTGACGTGAATGCATGTAAAAACAAGCGAGGGATTGCTCTTGAGGAATTCATGGGACAAGCCAGGTCTATCTGTCTCGACTCATCAAGCTGATGACATCCTGGTGATGAAGAAGACAACGAACGCAGGAAAGCCCTTTTTTTTGTAAACCACGTGGGGGTTTTGGAGGCGTCCTTTTGAGACATAATTTCATTGGCCGGCAAAGCAAACAGAATTAGGAAAATAACCCCCACGGCCTACTAAAAAAAATCTTTTCTGCTGAATGGCGGGCTCCTCGTCTTTTTTTTTTTCTGTAAAAAACCTTCAGGTTGTTCACGCTTTGGGACTACCGCTGCCACTGTGTACTCACATTAGAAAAAAAAAAGACCGAGCCATCCTGTCGTCACTAATTCAGTCTTTCCTTTTGCCACTCGACGTTTTGGAATATTCACCTGATCTTGCTGTGTCGAGCTCTTCTTCCAAAGAAGGCAGACTCAAGCGAAGAAAAACAGAGTCCTCCGAAGAGGAAGACTATTCCTCTCGTCCCACGTCACCAATCACTATACCACGGCCTTCCCAGCCAGCCCAATCACCACCATTGATGGGAAACTCGTCATCTCGTTCCACTTGTTCCACCACTCATTCCAAACCATCTCTCCCTCTTCCTTCTTCTTCCTCTTCTTCATTTTCCAAATCATTATCCGCAGCATGTTCCTCTAATTCAGTGACTCCAGCCAAACCAACCGTATCCTTATCTGCACAAGGATCGACCCCCACAAAGGATCCCTCCTCGCTGAGGATACGAAAGAGTGCGAGACTCTCGTCCAGTTCAGCTGCCCAACTTTCATCCGACCCCAGGTGTTCCTCCGCCGATCCAACAACCACGGCCGCATCGCAGACATCCCAGAGTATACCTCAGTTCAAAGATTCCGACATTACGCATGACGTTCAAAATTTCATGTTCAAGATTCAACTCGATTCCAAGGGAAGCATAGGTATGATGAAATGAGTCGCACTAAAAAAAATCAAGATAACGTTTTATTCAATTGTTATGCTTATAGCTGCTCTATGTTATCTTCCTACACGGTATAAGCGAGTGCTTGAATTCTATCATACTGTAAGTGGCAGGTCAAACGAAAAATATATGCAGGAGGACATTCGAAGATTGACGACAGAAAATACATCGGTTTAATAGGAAATTCCGGTGAACTATCGGAATATGGGAATTGGTGATTTATTAGTACAGCACGCTTTGCAATGGGCGGAATCCTCTCAAGTATTGGTATTACCCGTGTGTCCTTTTGTGTCGCGGCACTTGCAAATCCATAATCAGAGGACGCATCCGTGGTCATGTATTGTCAGCAATGAGCAGGATATCATCTCCAAACAAGAACAAAGCATTGTAGATTAGCCTTTATTGTTTTTCCTTTCTCTTTCAACTCTCCAACGTTCTACTATTTCAAGGAAACTGTACAAAAAAAATTGATGCCGAACTAAAAAAATTTATGTAATGCTTTCCTCCTGTCCTTCATCTCCATCGCCATAGGAGTTGGAAGAGAAAGGAAGAAAGTTGCCATCCTCACATGTTGGATTGACCAGCTACAGTATGGCCAACTACTGCTCAAACCATCAATACTCGACCCTTTTTTTTTTCTCTGTCGTTACAATCCGAAGTACCGAGGGAAAACCTTGGGGTGTGAAAAAAGGATGTACTATATAGTAAATATCAAAGGTTTATGACGATGGACGGATAACGTGGCAAATCAGCTGGTTCCCGCCATGCCGAGGTGTGTTCGTGGATCCGTTGTTTTCGGCATTGAATGCGGTAATAATGCAGCTTGTTTCTCCTAACGATGCAGTCTTGTTAATTGCAGATATTCACGCCGTTATCACCTGTTGTTTCATCTCTTCCTACGCTTGCAATATAAAGCATGTATTCTCCTTGGGACATTGTATTTGAATAAAGTCATTGAGAAAATCGCTTTCTGAGTCTTTTTTTTTTTTCACTTGCCAAATGGACAAATCACGTCGCCTGCTTTGTGGAAGCATTATGCGCATAATAGAGTCAGCCTTTTTTGGATGTGGGTCTCTTTGTTGTAAAAAAAAAGAGCATTTTTAATTATGAATCCTGGCACGGTTACTAGTGTCAAGCAAAATACCAATGGATAAATTAATGTGCGTGATACTGTATTCTTGGCTTCAATCAAACCTTTGCCACCTTGTAATGATTTCAAACATTGATTGGTGCGACCTGCTTGCACTATTAATGATGGTCGTACAGGAGCTTTTTATAGATTTTTTGGCGCTAAATGAACAAGTTGACTTGCAAGGGACGATTCTGTTTTTCTGGTTTATACTAGTTGATGAAGTGAAAACTTGCTAGTGGCCATGAGTAGCTGTTGTGTGATCGCCATCCAAGTAGTGCCACATCCTTTATATCATAGCAACTTCATTGAAAGTGTGTGTCAGCAGGCAATCGCAAGCCAAAGAAAGAAACAATCCCAAAAAAATTTCACGCATGAGAAAGTCATAAGACTGAGAAAACATTTGCCACTAGACAAAATGGTAGGAGCATCCCTAATATGCACAGAAGATACTGCCGGTGGGATTTCTTGGTGTTGGATTCCTAATGAAGGAAAGAACAGGTCGCACGAGCTTTTCAGAAAGGAGGTATGGTGTGTCTCTTTTTATTTTTCCCGCTCTGCTGTTGCTTTTTATATCTCTTCTCTCCATTGCTTCGGATTGCTTTTTTTTTTTCATCAATGACAGCCGCCACCATTGCACCTTCCTGTTGTCAACCGCCACTGATGCCCCCCACTAGTACCCCCCGACGGTCATCGTCCGTGAAATTGGAAGATGGACGTCGGAACCAACATATGCATACGCACGATATTGGATCCGACATGACCAACGACAAACATTTTGTTCATCGAAAGCCATCTGAACGACGTCAGGTGGTTCGTATTCAGAACTATATCATCTATCGGAAAACAATCGGAGCTGGAAGCATGGGCAAAGTCAAGTTGGCCGAATGCTTAACAGACAAAGACCCCACAAAAAAGGTACAGTAAAAAAAAAAAAAAAAAAAAAAAAAAAAAAAAAAAAAAACCAGACAACACTTCTTTGTCTTGTCTACTAACAAGGTCTCCCTTAATCTTAATTTTTTTTTCATCTAAAATGATCTAGTACGCTGTAAAAATCATGCCCAAAGTCGATCTTAGTTTGGCGGCTGCCACAGCTGAACGATGTAAAGATCCCAAAGATACCCCCAAAGAACGAGAACAGCGAACGATTCGCGAAATGGCCATCATGCATCTACTTCGCCATCCAAATATATGCCAGTTGAAAGAATGGATTACCGAAGGCAATTATTACTATATGTTTCTGGAATACGTCGACGGCGGCCAACTCCTGGATTACATTATCAGTCATGGAAAGCTACGTGAGAAACAAGCTCGCAAATTCGCACGACAAATTATAAGCGCTTTAGGTATCCATTTCCTTCTGTCATTATGAACATTCTGTTACTGTTACCCTGATCTGATACCATGGCTTCATTCTCGCCATTTTGTTTTAGATTATTGCCATCGCAATTCCATTGTTCATCGAGGTAAATGATCGGATGAAAGAAAGTCAGCTTGTAGATAATGCTATCCTCACCAAAAGCTTCCCCTCCCCCTCTCCCCCTTTTTTTTTCTTCTTTTTCTTTATTTTCCTTCATTGCGAATTCTAGATCTAAAGATTGAAAATATTCTGATTACTCGGAATGAAGAGATCAAAATTATCGACTTTGGTTTGTCAAATATTTATTCGCCTTCCAGCTTATTGAATACCTTTTGTGGATCGCTTTATTTTGCTGCGCCTGAACTATTAAAAGCCAGAAAATACACTGGTCCCGAGGTCGATGTTTGGAGTTTCGGCGTGGTATTATACGTACTGGTGTGTGGTCGGGTGCCATTCGACGATACCAGTCTTCCGGAATTGCATGCTAAAATCAAATCAGGCATTGTCGACGAGTATCCCGACCATCTAAGCAAAGGTAAGGAATTCATGGTCTTCTGCCAACCGCCAGCATAAATGAGACACATTCCCTTTTTTAATCATCGAATGATATTTCCCGTGTCACCAGAATGTATCGATCTGTTGTCCAAAGTGCTCGTCGTCGATCCAACCCAACGCGCCACTTTATCTGCCGTTCGACATCATCCGTGGATGAACAAGGGGTACGATGAACCAGTCCGCAATCATTTACCTCACCGTCAGCCCTTGGAAGATATTGATATGGATATTGTGGAAGGCATGCACGGATTTGGTTTGGGGACACCTGAAGAAATCAAACAAAGGTTGCAACACATCATCAGCTCTCCACTGTATCAGCAAGCCGCGCTGAAAGTTGATCATAATTACCGACTTCAAATGAATCAAACGTATTCCGCCAAACCCACTTGGCGTCGAAGTCTCACACGGAAAAGAGTCCCCCTTTTGGATGATCCGCAATCGTTGCCCGCCATGTATGATCCACTGATCTCCATTTATTACCTTGTCAAAGAACGACGCGAATACGATGAACGGTGTCGTTATTTGCAAAGAAATCAATCACTGTATTCCACTTCGTCCACCATTGATACCACTCAGCCCAGATCTTTAGCACGTGCCAAATCCAGCTCGCAGTTGCACCGCCGTCCTACAGACATCGCGCATGATTTTGCAGCTTCACCGGCATACAAACCGACGAGCGAGCCTTTGAAGCGGTCCACTTCCGTGCGTCTCGTCCGATCCACGAGCGAACGTACATCACGGTTGACCAAACGGATAGGGTCCATTCTTCGACGCCCTTCACTGGCTGGCGAGGATTCCCCGCTGTCAAAATCGCCCAATCTCAGCTTGGACTCATCCTCCAGGCCGGCCATCCCACCGATGCCAAGTTCCGGAAAGAAATCCATTCATCACTGGTTGAAGATTGAAACCGTCCCCAAGTCAGACGCCAAGTCGACGAGTGCATGGAATAGGCTAACCATCAGTCCAAGAGGACGGTCTTCGTTGGACGAGACACAGATTCGTCCCACCATCACCGACTTGCGCTCACCGCTGCCAGAGCTTCAGACCCGTCGTTCAGGCTCCATCAAAGGTAAGACTGAATATATATGAGATCGGTGGACGTCACTTGAAATAACCATCATACGTTTTAAAGATCGACGGTTTTTCAAGGACAATTTCTCCCAGGCCGATCACCATTTGAAGAGCTTTTTTCTTTTTGATCGTCGGCAGTTGTTCCGTAGCACCCCTCAGCAATTGATTGATGAGCTGTATGGACATTTAGAGCGCATGAATATGCAGACAGAGCAGACAGATGCGTCTACCCTGAGTTGCAAGTGGCCGTATCGGGAAGGTATTGCGTTTCTTAGGAACCAGGGCATTTTCTCCAACGATGAAGCTGTTTCCGCCGCCGAAGACATGGCGACATCCGGAATATTGCAGTTTCAGCTCATCGTTCATCAGGTACGATGGGCTGGGGGTCGTCTTGCATTAAAGATTAAAGAAGTGGAGAACGACCCACTCATGGACACCAAGCTCACGCGGTCCATCTATCGTGCTATCCTCCATCATCTGGAAAGCAAGCTACAAAAGTAGATTCATCATAGCCAAAACACCCGATCCTGCTTGCTCCGTCGCACCATCCACAAAAAAGATATCGATTCCCTTTTACTACTTTTTCATCATGCTTCCGCTAATGTAACCTACCTTGCCATTTTGCTTCACCGTTTTTTTCACTATTTTATTTCCATATATTACCCATTTATTATTTTTCTTCTGGTTTTCTTTTTATATCAACTACCTTACACATATCCAATAGCGTCCAATTTTTCAGCTCATAGTAATAAATACAATGGAGAGGCTTCAGCGATCCACCGTACAATCCACCTACCATCCGTAGGCAAAAACAAACTCTCCATTCGATTATGTTTTGACAGACATCAAGGAAAAAACCTTTTCGCCATATGCCCTGGCGCAGCAATTTGTGGAACGGTTAGGTAGCCGTCATGGCATTGGTGTTGATCTTGGTTGTGACTGCTGGTGCCGGATGGCCCCTTTCATCTCGATCATTTTTTTTAAGGTTGGCTGAAATTTTCTAACCCTCTTTTTTTCATTACAAAAAAAAAGATCAAGATGGTGCAAACCCAACATGATGTCAAAATTGCAGTGATTGGCGGCTCCGGTCTGTACAATCTCGAAAACTTGGAATTCGTCGATGAAGTGAATCCCGAAACTGTAAGATGACACTGATGTCTCAATTTGCTCGGGACTAGATGAGCTTATTATGTTGTTGTACCTTATTCTCTAGCCTTGGGGTTTCCCCAGTGACAAGATCACCATTGCCAAGTTACCGAGCGGTACCAAGATCGCTTTCTTGGCTCGCCATGGTCGTGGTCACTACTTGACTCCCACCGAGGTACCTGTCCGTGCCAATATTGCTGCCCTGAAACATTTGGGTGTGGAAGCCATTCTTGCCTTCTCAGCCGTCGGTTCGTTGCGTGAAGAGATTCCTCCTTGCGACTTTGTCTTGCCCGATCAACTCATTGACCGCACACGTGGTCTTCGTCCGTCGACCTACTTTGGTGAAGGTTTAGTGGCTCATGCCAACTTTGCCGATCCTTTCCATGCCGGTATTGCCGATATTGTGTATGAACAGCGTGATCAGTTGGATTTTGGCGCCAAGTTGCACCGTGGCAAGACCGCCGTCTGTATGGAAGGTCCTGCTTTCTCCACCCGTGCCGAATCTCACATGTACCGTTCTTGGGGTGCCGATATCATCAACATGTCTGCTTTGCCCGAAGCCAAGTTGGCCCGTGAAGCTGAAATTGCTTACCAAATGGTCTGTATGTCGACCGATTACGATTGTTGGCGCGTGGAGGAAGAATCCGTCACGGTGGAAACCGTTATGCAGAACATGGTGAACAACGGTGCCAATGCCAAGAAGTTATTGTTGGCTGTCCTTCCTCATCTTGATCAAGCTGTCCGTGCTAGCACCTTGTTGCCCGATTTGAAGGGTTCCATGAAGTTCTCTGGCATGACCGCCAAGGAAAAGAGAAACCCTGAAACCGTTCAGAAGCTCGAATACATCTTGCCCGGTTACTATTCATAAATTTTTTCATTCCCTGTTCCTCTTGTTTCTTTTTTCACTAGCATCCCTTGTATTTATGTACCCGTAAAAAAAAAACGACATAGAGAAACAACACACCCACGAATCATGCAATAACAGAGTGCGGCGGGCTGGTACCTGGTACCATAATAACTGAGATATTGTTATCGAACATTTGATGAAAAGCTTGGGTCACAAGATGCATTATTGATAATCAAGGCGTAATTTCTCAGAGACTGTGAACTTGTCCAGTAGGTTATGCAAAATTGTTTTATTTCGGGTCGCAATCATGTTGGCTCATATTATTTGCTTGTGGTGAATTGTCTGATCAAGGTTCATTCAGTGACTAGAATTAAAAGAATAGGTAGTAGGAAAAAGCTAATAAAGTGTAAAATAAGAAAATATTAGGGCAAAGACTCGCACCCTTCTAGGCCGACAAATCTGTGGTGATTCTACTTTCGGAACAGGTCAATTTCTCTGGAGGTGAAGATGGAGACATTCTCCAAATATCGCCTGTCATGGATGAATAAGGCGTGGTCCATGCGGAAAGGTTCAACGGTCGTTGAGCAAGTTGTTGTTGTTGTTGTTGTTGCTGCTGGTGCAACGAAGTGGGCGATGACGCTCTTTCCAGGATATCGTTGGCAGAAGATGTGGAAGATGATGATGATCCTCCCTCTGGCGAAGAGGAAGACGTGGACGAATACGATGCTGAATCTTTTTGTTTATCCAAATCCAGACAATGCTGAATATCTGTAATCAGGGCATAGATTTCATTGTCTTCGCTGATATCTCCTTTCAATTCAGGGTAAGGTGCTTCGTCTTGCTGTCGACCCTCTTCCGATAGCAAATACGCCGATCGTCCACTGAGATAAGAAGAAAAAGGATACGGACTGGGCTGAAAATTTTGTTGCCAATGATTAGTTGCAGCTTTTATCGTTACTCAGATGATTACTTACCATTGGGTCATTTAGACCGCAAGACGTAGGCGAGGTCGGTGAGTAAAAGCATGGTGTACCGGCAAACGTGGCGGAATTCAAACCATATGGCAATCCAGTGTTATTCGACATGAGATGGTTAAAATAATCAGTCCCATCGGAAACAGTGTGCAAGGGACTGAACACTGGTGTGGAAGGCGTCATGAGGTAGGCGATATCCGATGGACACTCCAATCGAGCCGTTTGAAGCAAAGTCAGTTTCTGTCGCTCGGTAAACGCAGGACACATCACTCCCGACCGTGCTAAACGTTCAAGCAGTGTTGACTCAATGTGAACGTAATCCTTGGCCAAATGCGTCTTGAGGGATTCTATACACATGATACGAAAATGACCATCCCACTGTCAGTCAGTGTTCCAAACAATTCGATACACACAATTCGGTAGCAAACTGTTGCCACAATTCTTACCAATAGCCAATTTTAACATTTCGTAGATGTGATCACGATGCATGGTGGTGATAAGGTCGGCTTGATGCCATGGATACTTGGTAATCACTGTGATAATATTTTCAAACGGCCGCTCGGCACATTTTCGTGAAAAATGAAGCTTGTAGTTTTTGCAGACCACCAGCAACGAATTGATCTCTTCCCGTGTCATGAAGGGTGGACAGATGCTACTACCACCACCGGCTGCAGTGGACATGCTTTTGACGACATCCGAAGCTGGTGGGATGGCATTCACACCATGGAACTGACCGCGCCATTTGGAGAAAACGACCGACAATAACTCGTCTTGCTTGCATTCTATCACGGATACAATGCGCCCTTTCAATGGTTTCTGATGGCGTGTTTCAATAGCTCGCTGAAGGTCTTCGACAGAGTTGAATTCAACATATGCATCCGATAACGTCTTGCCAGTGCTCCGATCCATCAAAATCTAAAAAGGCAAGAAACAAAAAATTTCATGCATCGCCGTTAGCTTATCGCCACTATTTCCGTTTTAAGTTTAGGCTAGGGAAAAGTTTACATGGATGGCTTGTGCGTATCTGGATGGGGAAGGGAGTCGGCAGTTTCCAAAAAAGTTTCGGACGTCATTTTGGGAGACATCCCAGGGGATCTATTAAAAAACGAGGAGACAATACCCTGTCAGTAAAATAGCATCCAAATAAAAGAGAGAGCAGTAACCACACTAAGCTAACAGTAAGCCCACCAATAAGGGCTAAGCTATTGCCTGTCTTTACATTTGTCAGTTTGGCACACGGAAAATGTGGAGGAGGAGACATGTTTTTCAACATAGGCTGGGTGTTGCAAAGGAGGGTGGGTGAATTGCTTTGCGTAGGTGAAGTCTGGGTCGCGCGTGCGGATTCCGGTGAAGCGGCATACGATGGATGACGCGATGCGGAAGGACGGACTTCAGCTGCGGCGTAGTTGGGCTGCAATTTTTTCGTTCAACATTGCATAAGCACAGTGACTCAAATAGGCAGATTAAAATAAAAGATTTACCTGCACTGTCCTTGGAGGAAGCATATGCAGCGGTAAAGGATGCGGTGCGGATGCTAAACCAGGCGGACCCATTGAATGTTGCGTGCTTGATGGCGTCGAGGGTTGTTGACCCACGGGCCGACCGAAGCAGGTTGGTGCCAAACGTGCGTCCATCGATCCACCCCAGACGGATCCGACAGATGAAGGGGGAATCGGCAACAACGGTGTGGGGTTACCATAAGGCGGCAGCATATCCGTTGAATTCAGAGAGGTTTTTGAACGAGACGGCAGTTCATTGGCCGACCAATGATTTAGAGCAGTTGGCGTGGGAGGTGGAGGAGGTGAATAAACATCGAATAAAGAGTACGGCATGGCATGATGGGTCGCCATAGTACCCAAAGGAGATGAGGGTGTCAAAGATGCAGGCGGTTGTATCGGCGACGGTTGACAATGAAGTGAGAGGAAGGGTGATTTGATGTGCAGCTGTCTGTGTCGGGTTGCACTGGCTTGATCAAAACGAGGCATCTCTGTGGCAGAATGAATATCGCTCATCAATGGCAAGCTTCCTAAAATGGAGAAAAAGATCAGTAAGCTGGTCACCTTGGATCTCTGGTTAAAGCGTAGACGATGGTAGCCACCAGATAAAAATCAATAACTTACCTATATCATGAATCATGAAGAAAGGTGAGCTTTTCTAATGGGGATAGTGTGTGAGAGAGAGCTGATACTGCTCTCTATATATGCGTAGTATTTATATTATGCTTATTATGCGGTTTTTGGCAACAAGAGAAAACCTGTAATGTTTCTTTTTTCCTTATGGTCCATCATTATTGCAGAGTGGTCAAATGAAACAAAAGCAGGGAAGAGGAGAACCCCTGACCTACCGTTTTGGGCATTATTGCTTTAATAATCATTTGGAGAAAAAGAAAAAGCATTACACTCCCAAAAAGTAGACCTTCTGAAGAAAAGTACTCCACTTTGAAAAATGGATTATCCATTTCTATAGAATCCATCCGTTGCCTTTTCCAGATCACCCAGTTTTTTCTCTGGTTGGCTTAATCGAAATGATAGATATTGAAAGTATGACAAGATGGGGGCACGCCTCTTCTTCTGTCTATTACGTGCAATTACTGTTGATATTACTATTTTCAAATCAACTTGTTACCATTGCGTTGAATGGGATGATTTCACGTCATGGAAAAGGATAGGTGTCAAATAGATTAAAAGCTAATTGTCACTATTCCCTAACAAGTGATGATTTCAATGGGTGCTTAGTTTTCGTTTGTTAAGCACTGACGTTCATTTGAAGAACCGCCTTGCCGAACTGCAGCTTTGTTTTATGATCTTTCAACCATGCATTTCCCTTTTGTTTTCTTCTTAATATGTTTTAATAGTACAAAGCCCATGGCTATCATCATTATATGTTCATATGGTTTTCTGCTCGCAAGATATCCGTATCATATTCATGCTAAATGGTATGTAGTTTTCCGCGAACAGGTTTTTTCGGTGTAGCGCGTGACGCCTTGTTCTCTTTGATACGCTTGGACCATCCATGCATTCATACCCATAAACAAAAAGAAAGCAAAAAACGTATCGATCGACCGACAGCAGCATATCATAAGATCCATTGTAGGTATGTGTCGCTTAATCAAACGTTAAGCAAGCTTAATCGCCGACATATGCCCCATCACTTCCCGCCATATTTTCTAAGATATCCTATGGAGCTGTCAATCATCGACGCGGTACTATACTTTATGGAGCATTCAAATCCATCATCACCCATTATTTTTCAAAATCATGTCGCTATTGTTACGCATGATTAATCAGAGTCAAGATTGTAATATAAATATACCGAGATGTGGTAGTAGTGATACTTTGTGATGATAGCAACTTTTTCACAGTTTGAAATCGTATTGTATATCATTTATTTTGTAAAAAGTAAGAAAAATATATGTTGACAGATTATTGGATGGCATTCTTTAATAGTGGAAGAGGTGTAAAGATGAGAACGAAAATCAGATGAAATAAAGAGTAAGAAACAAAAGGGGCTGGTGGGAGGTGGTGTGATGGAAAAGACCCGACAGAGAGAAAGGGCGGACGATGGGGTGAATTTTTACATGATGCGACAATCTCCGTCTTTACTGTGGGCTTTGCCATGACTGCCGCGCACCGCTTTTTTCCGTAATCCAGGATTGCCCGTACCGAATTTCTTGAGTTCGGCCAAACGCTGAATGGCCCTCTTGTTTCGTTGAGCCGCCGCTCGCATGTACCACTGCTTGGCTTCGTCTATATTCTGTTGAACCCCAATACCGGTTTCCGTGTAGTAGCCTACAGCATACTCGGCTTTGGCGTAACCACGATCAGCGGCTTTGCGAGCCCACAGATAAGCTTCGGAATCACTTTGCTGCAACACCCCTTCGGCACCCGTCAAATACCATCCTGATAAGGCCATCTCAGCTTCAATGTCTCCTTGTTCGGCCGCTTTCGAATACCACGCAATGGATCGACGAGAATCGATAGGACAACCGAGCAACCCGTTCTCATAAGCTAAACCGAGTTTAAACTGAGAAGGAGCGTAGCCATACTGCGCCGCTTGAGTAAATAAATCGCGCGCATAATTGGGGTCGGGAATGACCGAAGGAATGCCTTCTTTTTCGTATGCAAGACCAAGCTCGTGCAAGGCATGCGGGTGATCTTCGTCTGCTTGCTGACAGGCTCGTTTTAACCATGAGATACCCTCACGAGGTGCTTTGGGTTGACCCAAAAATCCTTTCAACAAAATCACACCCAGTTTGTACATGGCTGACGGATCTCCGAGGTTGGCGGCTTTTCGATAGAATTGCATGGCATGTGACTTATCCCGTTTGGTACCTGATCCTACTTCGTAGCAAACTGCAGCTCGGTACGTACATCGCGGGTGATTCTGCTTCGATCCTTGAATGTACAGGTTGAACGCTTTCTCGACATCCACTTGAAGTCCCATGGATCCTACGCCATAGCATGTGGCCAGGAAAAACTGCGCTTCAGGATAACCGGCTTTACCGATGCCACCCTGATTCGCTAATTTTTTCACGATTTTCTGCGCTTCCATCATCATGGCTTCCTTGATCTTTTGGGACCGTTGCGGATCATTGGGGTCGACACACAGTTGAGACACGGCTTCCAAAAGATATTTGGCGAGATCCAATAATTTCTGGGGATCCTTGGACGCCACTGCTTCATCACGAAATTTGGACAAATTTTGTTTCGTTGCGGGAGGAAACTGGGGTTTGGAAGGAGACTTTTTCCCTGCAGTGGCTGCTGCAAGGAGCGAACTGTCTGGCAAGTACGAATGATCGGAAGGCAAAACGGAGCCATAAACTGACCGAGCCCGCCATCGGGGATCCAGTGGCGGAGGTGATGTCAATGACAAATTCACCGCCGAACTTGATCTGTGAGACACAGAGCCGTGTGAAGTCAGATTTGGAGTTGGCATCATGGACCGTCGTACGGTGCTGTTTCTGTAGACGGGTGAAGTCAACAATTGCGGCTGTTGATACTGAGAAATAATGTGAGGAGGCATATGAGGAGGAGCTTCCGGAGGCGATTGTTTCATTAAAGCAGCAAGTTGAGGATTCGGGTATCCTCCAAGAGTGGAAACGGATCCATCAGGAGGGGTCGAAGCCGCCATGGATGAAGTCGACGCATTGGAGTTCTCGTCGGTAGCAGGATGAGAAGCCGTCGTGGTGGATGTGTTGATACTCGCTGTCGAGGAAGTATTCATTGAAACTGGGGACGAGTGACTCTCGCGGTGATGATGGGTGGTGGTAGTGATGGTTGGTTTGGAAGAGACGGGAGAGGAGGAGGAGGGAACTTTGTCTTTGGCAGGAGGAGTAGGAAGATCTAATAACAAATGACAAATTGGAAATTTCCGTCACCGTTAGAAAAAAAAACCAAGTAAATAATCATCGTGATGACATTCAAGCGATTACCTTTGGGTGGTTGACCGGGAGTTTGGTCCGTTTCTTTTTCAATATCGGATGATGACTGACTCGACGCAATATTGGATGGTGATGACGACGAATTTATATCCGACGACGTCAATGATGGACCATCTGACGCACTGAGCCGAGAATTTGTATCCTTTGATAGTAACTGACTTGGCAGCGACAGGCAGGAATCACTGATATGAAAATCGTCAAAGGAAATATCCAGTCGAGGTAGTTCCAAACGAGTCCCAGTCAATGGTGATGACTCGGATGGCGGAAGCTTTGACGACCCTTCAGTGACAACAGCGGTGGTGGTCATGATGTCACTAGCGTGGTCGATCTCCAACGTAAGCAAAAGGGTGAAGGGAAGAAAGAAAAAGTGAAGTATAGAAAAATAAAAAGAAAAAAAAAGATAAAAATAAATGGGTAAAAATAAAAAAAAACATTAAAAATAACGATGATGCTGGAAAACTCTATTTTTTTTTTTTTTTTTTTTTTTGGAAAAACGTGGGCAAATATTCCCGAAGATAACTCGATCGATAATATGGGTTTCACTGCGGGCTGCTATTACAAATGGCTACGTTCATTGCATAGGCACATTGACTCTTGTCGTTGATCCCGCTCCACAGTTCATCTGTGGAATAACACACTCATCTTTCAGTATCGGTGTTTCCATGACATCAAAGAAAAAATCGGATGTCACCATGCCGTTCTTTGAACCGCCGCACGTGCTGCGTAGCCACATCAACGTAGAGTAAGAAAAAATTAAGGCTAGTTGCTCAGCAACGTATTATTGCTTGGCCCCCATCTCCTGTGTTTTTCTGTCATGCCATCGGTCACTTTACCATCAGCAACCGATAAAGACATTGTTCGAAATGCTTTACCCACTTCGGTAAAATCTTCACACCGTTCACAAGAGTGAATACCACAAAAAAAAAGATTAACAAGAAGGTACAGAAAATCTTGACGGCGGCCGTAGCTCGTCTTTACGTGGCATATCCTCAACCAGATGAATGGACCTACTCCAATATTTGGGGTGCCGTTGCTCTTTGCAGAGACAGCCAGAAAAACAACTCTTTCTTTATTCGCATTGTCGACATCACGGTAACGGAAGCTCTTTTTTGCCCTTCATCTCGCGCGGGGTAGCTGTTCTTATATACATTCTTTTTACTTTTTAATTCATACTAGTATCGAAGCGGGGTGATCTGGGAGCAAGAGTTATATGAAGGATTCGAATACGTCAATGATAAACCTTTTTTCCATACGTTTGAAACCGATGTAAGCTGCCGATGATATTTTTGGTTCCTGACTCTCTGTCATTGAATTTAATTATATCATGCCAGGAATATCTTGCGGGTTTACTTTTTGTGGATCTAAGCGAAGCTGATAATTTTTACAAAAAAATCACCCACCTCGGACCCATTCAACGTCCAGGTAATGCCAAAAAAAAGTGTCCTCGCTGGCATTATCAATGGCAATTCTCATAATAACCTGCTTTTTCAATTGGTTATTGATGATAGACCGTCGTCTTATCGGTGAGTTGATTGTTTATATGTTGGTAAGTAGAATTAAGTGACTATAAATAACTCTCTCACGCATCATGCTAAAGTGAGACCATATCTTTTTTAGATGAATCCGGTTTTCCGGTGCCCGTTTTTCTCAACAACAGTGATACTTTAGATCAATTAGGGTCCCAGCAATGGCACGATGTACTGGCGCAGCTTAAAGAATTAGGCATTACGGAAGAGGAAATCTATCAGAATCAAGGTTTATTAGAAGAGTTTTTGAAGCAATACAAGGAATCACCGGCATCGACGAGACAAACCGTTCCGCCACCCCCACCTCGACCTCGACCAAAGGCGCCATCCACTTTATCATCCACGCGTAATACCACCCGAAGGGTACCTCCGCCACCTCCACCGCCGCCAGCTTCAGGAAGTAAGCGAATACTACAATGCGTGCAAAACAGAACGGCTGTTTTCCTAACATTTAATGCATTAGCACGACGTGCACCGCCCCCTCCACCGCCGCCAAGAAAAAAGGCCTCAGCCAGCCCACGTCCTTCCTATCCGACCGCTCCATCCCATGCCACTATTACACCATCGGCAATGGCTCCACCACCACCTCCTCCCCCACCCCCACCGCCAGCGTCAGCACCAGCGCCATCATCTCACGATAGTATGCAAGCTTCAGCAGCAGCAGTACCTCCTCCTCCCCCACCTCCGCCAGCACCTCCAGCACCAATGGCTCCACCACCTCCTCCACCAGCTTCTCCAGGATCTCCCATGCCTGTGGGCGCCGTTCCAAAGAGTGGCGATGGTCGTGCAAATTTGATGGCGTCTATTCGTGCCACCGGTGGCTTTGGTAATCTTAAAAAGGGTGGTACATTACGTAAAGTGGACACAGAGAAAGCCCCCTCGGGTCATACGCCGGCCTCTTCTCCCGAGACAGCCAAAACGGGCACACCTGATCTTGCCTCCAGCCTCGCCGCAGCATTGCAACAGCGAAAAACAGCCATGCAGAGTGACGATGAGCATGAAAGTGATGATGAATGGGAATAAAAAGGATACATATCTGCATAATTCGTACAAATTCATTGGTGAAAATATGAAAATCCTCTATAACACACAGTTAGATGTGGCCATCTGTCTAGGTATATTGTCCCATTGACTGGTATATTTCAGCTGGTTGCGAGTTTTCTCGTGCATCGTCAGAAGCACAAGCTGGTCGTCGTGAAATCATCGGCTGTCGCCCCTGGTTCTGCGGATCTGTCTCTTTCTTTGCTACTGGTTAGCCTGCCCATCTTCAGTAACAGAATCATATTTTGGTCCCTGTGTTTCCAGGCTTCAGATGTGGTCTCCATGTCAACGTCTGGATCGGCGTCCTTTTCAGTAGGAGCATTTGCTGCATGACATCTAGCCAACATTCTGAGAGACATAAAATGGCTTAGTGTGCATAACTCGGGATGCGATAAATAAATGGACGTTGAAAGAGTCTCTGTTCCTAAAAGCGCAGCATGAAATAGACTTTTCAGTGGATGCCCCTTTTTTTCCCTGGAAGAAAAAAAAACGTCGTTTTTGAGTTTGGATGGTATTTGTACTATGAGATCAGGATAGATGCGCGCTACAGGTCGAGTGTCGTGCCTAACACACAGTTGCTTTAATCGGCAGATTGTCCCTTTCTTATCGTCTCGTATGCGAGGAAGAGTATAGCTCACGCGAGGAATTTAATAATTTGGTTTAAGCATGGTAAAGTGAATTCCATTTTTTGCATCCAAAGTTTGTTGGAAAAAAAAAAAAAAAAAAAAAAAAAAAAAAAGAAGAAAAGAGCGGTACATGTAACTATGTAAATCACCCAAGTCATTTTACGAAATGGAAGCGAGTGCGTCATTCTGGGGATAAACTCGGTATTACCATGATTTCACTGCAACGTATGTCAATCCAACAAATGCGTATTTCATAAACCAAGTTTCATTCATGCGTATTGACGGTGATTATTCAACTGATACTATCGATTGTGTCGGATGCGTTCGGTCAAGGAGTGTGGCAGTAGAGTCATAGGGTTTAAAACGCGCCTCTCTGCTTTTGTTCGGCTGCCATTCTTTTGAACATCTCGATTGTAGCATCTTCTTTTGCCTTGTATTCTGCCATCTTGTTCTGCAACGGTGCCATGCGTTGTTGTTGCTTTTCCGTTTGTCGTTCTCGTCGGCGTTCTTCGCTGCGTTTTTGAGCCGCTAACCTGTAATGAGCCATATCCGTGAGAATTTTCATCTCAAAAACTATGGCTCAAGACGGAACCATTTTTTAGGAACGTACCTCGCTTGGAAATCGTCACCTCCCATAAGATCGGCTTCGCTAAATTCAATGTCGGGACTTTTTTCTCGCTTATGATACGCATTCAGCGCACGTCGTTTGGCAATCGCCGCTTCACGACCGGTTTCCTTGGGCGCCACTTCATCCAAATATTCCTCCTTCCGAGAACGAGATTGGCGTTTTTCGAAGCGCCGTTCAGCTCTTTCGCGCTCCATCCGTTCTTCTTTGTCCACTTGATCCAGCTGAGGTCCAGGAGGCAGCATGGCTGGCCCCGCTCTGGGACGTCGAATACTGCTACTGCTACCGGAATGACGATCGGTGTTTTTATCTCGATTCGTCATGGTGTCGACGCTGTCACGAATCCTGTCCTGTTCATGTTGATTGAGCGTCTTTGCGAAACCCCACTTGTACCGAGTCGTATCGGATGAAGTCAGCTGCGTCGAGTTCACACCGGCATAGAATTTATCTACAACGTTTGACGCGGTTCACAATGATTCTTTTTTATTTTCAGTACTTGGGTGTTGATCGACGTACCATCCAAATCGCCTTTGTTCCAAGCTTTGACAAACTTTGCAAAGTAATAGCGGGAGTCGTCTTTATCAAGATCGCCAAAGTATTTGTGCTTCTTTTCCCGAAGCCATAGACGGAATTCGGTCGCTTTTTCGAAATAATCGTCCTTGGAAATGGCTATCCCAGGCAATATTAGACGTTATCGAGTCAGTGGCATAATGCACGCTCTATAGCATGCCATACAACGTACGTTCGATGTCTGTTCTCGGGCTATGCGACGTTTTCTCCTTGGACCGTTTATGCTTTTTTGAACGACGGTCTTCGTCTGAATCTCTGTGATGCTTGCTGGAACCCATCGCTGGCTGCTTTACACAAAGGATGGCACTCCCAGCAATCTCGGACCAGAAACGCGAGAGGACAATTCTTGTGACTGCAATTTTCACGCCAGACACACACATATATGCTGCGGCAGCATGGCTTCTAATCACAGTACTCGAGAAGCCTCAATAAATAGAACATAATTTGCTGTGTGCTATTTTTTATTTTCCTAGGAAATACCACAGTTGTTGATTGTATCTGTCCCTCATCTTTCTGGGACAAAGGCAGAGTCTTCCCACAGGTGGGAATTCCCGGTCTGCCATGGGAACAATCATCATTGGTTCCATTGCAGCGCAATATTTGTAGCGGCGTTTCAATATTTCCCGTTTCTGCACTTGAAAAAAATATCACAGTGGAAATTTCCCCATCTCTATCTACTCCCACTCCAACCATGCCTCACATTACACACTGTATTTTTGACATGGTATAAGCTAAATCACGTACAGTTAGGCTGGGCGACGACTATATTTACGTTGAATACGTATTAGGATGGTCTCCTTTTGGATACCGAACGTGTTTACACTGAGGTCACCCAACAGATTCTCGACAAGTACGCTAATGGCGTCAAGTTTACTTGGGATGTCAAGAGTAAACTCATGGGTCGTACTGGCGAAGAGGTGCGAGCTGGGTTTTTTGTCGACAGTATTTTGTAATTTTGATATTGAATGAATATTTGTTCAGTCTGCTGCGATGGTTGTCGACACCTACAAGCTTCCTATGAGCCCTGAAGAGTATCTCAAAATCTGCTCTGTTATTCAAGACGAACTTTTTCCCCACGTTAAACCGCTGCCGGGTGTAGAACGATTGATTCAACATTTGAAGCGTCACAATATTCCTATGGCCGTGGCCACTTCGTCGTCTCGCGCTAAATTTGAACAGAAAACATCGCTGAACAAGGAATTGTTTGCCTTGTTTGATCATATCATCTGTGGTGACGATGCAGGCATCGAACACGGCAAACCGGCCCCGGATCTTTTCTTGGCCGCTCAACAACGTCTTGGTAACCCTCCCGCGGATAACTGTTTGATTTTCGAAGACGCTGTCAACGGCATCGAAGCGGCCTTGAATGCCAAAATGCATGTAAGTCGAATGAATTCCACATACCCAAAATATCATGCCCATTTTTCTCATCACATTCACTTTTACTAGGTGGTTTGGATCCCAGATGAGAATATTTTGAACTTGCAAGGCAAAGATACAGATCATGGTGCTACGCTCGTATTGGAATCCATGGCTAAATTTGATCCCAGAGTATGTGATTTTTATTTTTTGTTGATAATGACATCTGTCAATGTTGATCACTTACGGCTATTGTTCATTTTATGCAGCATTTCTCTCTCCCTGCATTTGATCCTGAAGGTCATACAGAAACGATCGAAACCTCCGATATTACCAAACAATAAAAGAAAAGGACAAACCATGTTAAAGAAGTTCTAAGAAACCGTTTATTTTTGGGGATACAAGGAGAATGGTTTATGCGAGAATGAGAATGTTCTCTTGTATAAAATTCAAAAGTGGATGTTATTTTTCAGAATTAAAGCAAGTAGAAAAGAACGAGACCAGCAAAAAATCAACTCTGTTTAGAAGTTGATGGCATTGCCGAAAGAGGCGATGAGACAAGCCTCACGGAAAGCCTCGGAAAGGGTAGGGTGAGCGTGGCAGGTACGGCCAACATCTTCAGCAGAGGCACCATCTATATAAAGAATGAACCACAAATGATGAGTCATTCAAATCTTCTTTCTCTTCTTTGTCTTCAAAGATATGTATATATATAAAGGGGGCTACACTTACATTCCATGGCGAGACCGGCTTCAGCAACCATTTCACCAGCGTTGGGACCAATGATGTGGACACCCAAGATCTTGTCGGATTCGGCGTCAGTGATGACCTTGACGAGACCATCAGAGTCATCGTTTGTTCGTGCACGAGAGTTGGCAACGAAGGGATAGCTACCGATCTTGTACTTGATACCTTCTTCCTTGAGTTGTTCTTCGTTCTTACCAACCCAGGCGACTTCGGGGTGGGTATAGATGACGGAAGGAATGACATCGTAGTTGACGTGACCGTGACCGGTGGCGATCATTTCAGACACGGCGAAACCTTCATCTTCGGCCTTGTGAGCCAACATGGGACCAAAGGTCACATCACCGATACAACGGATGCTGGGAACGTTGGTCTTGAATTCAGAGTCAATAACAACGCGACCGCGGTTGTCAATCTCAACACCAGCATTCTCCAAACCGAGACCGGCGGTGTAAGGACGACGACCAATGGCGACCAAAACAACATCAGCTTCAAGCTGAAAGTAAACAAAAAATAAGTCGCTTGAACCAACACGCCAGTCTTTTTTTACGTCAAAATGCAACTTACAGTTTCGGCCTTGCCACCCTTGGAGGCTTCAACGTCAATGAGAACCTTGTCACCATCAACCTTGGCACCGTTGACCTTGGTGCTCATCTTGAACTTGAGACCTTGCTTGGACAAGATGCGGTGGAAGTTCTTGGCGAGTTCAGCGTCCATACCGGCACCGATGGCGTTCAAGTATTCGACGACGGTGACTTCGGCACCGAGACGGGACCAAACGGAACCTAATTCAAGACCGATAACACCGGCACCAATGACGACCATCTTCTTGGGAACTTCGCTCAATTCAAGAGCACCAGTGGAAGACACGATTCTCTTTTCATCGATTTCAATACCGGGAAGAGGAGTGACCTCGGAACCGGTAGCAATGATAACGTTCTTGGCGGTGAGGGTGGATTGCTTACCATCCAAACCATCAACGTTGATCTCGGTGGCGCTCTTGAAGCTACCAGTACCCTTGAGGTAATCGACCTTGTACTTCTTGAACAAGAATTCTACACCCTTGGTCAAACCAGTAACGGCCTTCATTCTAGCCTTGTGCATGTTGGGCAAGTTCAACTGCACATCACCAACTAATCAAGAAAAAATGAAAAAAAAAAAATTAAATTTGAATACCCACGGTGACCGGTTCCGTTTGCTTCCGAAATGATCATTTTCTTAAAGTTGATCAGTCTACTGCCTTGTTCAGTGCAGTTCACATACCATCAATACCACGGCTCTTGAGCTCGTGCTTGGTTTGGTGGTAGATGTGGGAGTTGTTCAACATGGCCTTGGAAGGAATACAGCCAACGTTCAAACAGGTACCACCAAGAGTACCACGCTTTTCAATACAGGCAACCTACGATCCGCCAAAAACAAATCACCTTTGCATGAGACCAATGCAAAATCATTTTCAAGCTTATGCTGTTGTCATGGACACCATCATGCGTACCTTGAGACCCTGTTGAGCAGCCTTGATAGCAGCTGGGTAACCACCAGGACCACCACCGATAACGACCACATCGTATTCAGCATCTACAATAACAGGTGTGTGTGTAAGTACCAAAACAACTCTTTCCCATTACACTTTAAATTTTCATTCGTGGTCAAAGAATACTTACCAGCAGGGGTGCTGTAGAAGCGGTAGAAAGAGTTGGCCAAGGAAGGACGAACGGATTTCACGGCAGCATTGCGGGCAGCAATCTAAAAAGTTGAGAAAGCGCAAGATCGTTAAAAAGGTTGTTTCTCGGGTGTATAGTACACAAGTAGACAGGGCTTACGTTGGCCAGAGGGGTTTTGGTGGCAGCCAATCGAAACATGATGGGGAATGTACGAGGAAGAGTAAAAAGAAGAGAACAAAAAAAAAATTAAAAGGTGTTATATTCGAATCGGTGTAAAATTTCGGGAAAATCAGGGAATAGACACAAGTTTGCTTATTTCGCACGTCACTTTTTCGTCCTGGGGTCCCACCCATAACCCCACTTCAACCGGGATTTGAAAAAAAAAGGCTATAATTTTCTTGCCAAAAACGACCTTCAATTATTGACCAAAACAGGCACTGCTTGGGTTATCCTTTATTTTTTAGCTTTATCCTTCTGGTCGCCTCGGTGATTACTGAAGGTGCATGTGTCCATGGTTTGATGCATGTTGGTACTTGTGCAAGGGCAACCATCCAATATAGTTGATGCCACCAAATCCGCCAACATAGTATAAACTTTCCACTTGGAATCGGTAAAAGTGGAAATCATGGAATTGTTGCCTAATCAACATTGGTGGAAAACATGAGTGAGTTGAAAGTTTTTTAAGAGTTCGACCCTCTTTTTTGGTTTAGTGTTACCATGCTTTCGCTTCAGGATGCTTTGTCGCAAAGCACTTCATGAGCTCGTCATCCTAAGCGATCCGTTAGATAAAATAATACAAAAGAGGAACAGCGTATCAAGAGTGTTTTACTCTCATTTCTCTTGTACTTGCATTAGGTGATTCGTTGACAAGTTTAATTTCGCCCATCATGGCTACGCGCGGTTGTTCAACTGGGGTGCTACGGTTTCCCCAACTGGGATTGTAATCTTTCAAAGCGCGAACGGTGAAGCTGACCTTGTTTGGCTGCTCACGAGCATTGCGGGCGTTCATCTATGGAAATCCATGCCCGAGCACGGTTAACCTTACACTTTTTGCTTTCACTTTTGTGCATCTTTCACATGGTAATCCGTTGAAACCTTTCCCTGGTATAAATTACCTGCAAATCGGACATGAATAGAAGCAAGTCTCCGTTTTTATAGCAATCCCCGTTGTAATATTCCATTAGACCAAACGGATGACCTGAAAACAGGGTAAAATCTGGTTATGCGGGATCGCCGAGAAATCGGGATTATTGTTACTGCAGTAGACTACGGTACCTTCGAAATCAGGGTTGATGGACCCGTCCATAAGCGTCATGATGGTGCCAATGCCTGCACAAAAAACAGAGTCGTATGCCCCATTAATTTGATTTCCACTTGTTCGCTTCTCGCACACTAGGAAAAAGCAAGTCCTACCAGTATCGCTGATCACGGTTCTTGCCAATTTAGCAGCGGCATCAACACTTTGCTGCGTATCTACGCAACCATGGGGTAAGGCATAAGCCAAACTGGCCATCCACATCATGCAGGTAACGACGCGCATTTTTCTTTTAGTTGGCTTTTTCAGTTTTGGTTTTCTGACGACTTGCGAACAGCGAAAGTACAGCAACAAAAGCGGTTATAAAGAAGGGAGAAAAAGAGACACAGATGAATGAAAGAAAATAAGAATTCGTACCCACGAATGCCATGGGTTTATCCAATTTTTTTAGGCTGTGTTTTTTGAATGGCCATGCAACCATGTGTGAGAGTAAACAATCAGATAAAACGACGAGTCCAGTTTCACACCAATCATCGTCAAGCAATGATGTGTTTTTCCGAACGATTTTACACACTATTTCATTCTTACGGTGCATGTGACAGCCGAGATTTTATCAGATAAATAGGACGACAGCTTTCGCTTATCAGATGGAAAAAGATCCGCTGCATGATCGTGGCCGTCCTTTCATTTCCGAGGAGGATATACGGGCACTGATCCTTCCTTCATCTTATCTGATCATTCCCCAGCAACCGTCCATTATGCGAAACAAATTGGAATTTCTGTGCTGCCATGGTGCGACGTTTGTGTCGGATTTCGACTCTTTGGCTGTATGCATTTATAAAATAAAAGAACAATAAGGGAATAGTGGTATAAAATGAAGTAGGAATAAAAAAGATATACAATGATGGGTTTTGGGCCGACTGTTCTGCAGCGATCAGTTTTTCGGATGCATGGAGAAATAAATGATAAAAAGAGAACTATGGTGTTGGGATAAAAGCTGTAACATGGGGGGGGGGAATCGCAGTGATCGAGAGAGGAAAAAAAGAAACACGGGAAATTTACACATGACATGCGGAGTTGTCTTGATTCGTCTTTCTCTGATTCTTCCGCGCTTCGTATTCTTCTTGCTGGAAATAAATAAAACCATTAATGATGTTTAGAAGAAGAAGAAAAAAAAAAAGGTTTCTAGGCAATTAAATAATATTGCCAATAACGGGGTGCCAATATGTACCAGTTTTTGATATTGTGGACCGGCTGTCCTTCCTGGTGTAAACTTCTCCATGCGTCTTCGTGCAGATAATCTGAGGATGTAACTAAACTGAACGTGAACCTGAACATAAATATCCTACGCACCACGATGAAACATAAACCATCAATAAGTTTTCCAATCAATTCATTTCCCATGGCTGCACGTTTCGCGTCTTGTTATTTCCTATTCCACTTACTTTGACGCCTAGTAGATCGACCAGCGATCGGAGAGAGGTATTGCTTCGACGTCGAAAAAATTGATCTATAGATGACGATCAGAGTCACACAATTAGATGAATCCAAAAAAGGTAAAACGATCGATGATGAAACAAAGTGTGGTTGCTGGGTCTACTCACCTTGTGAAATGGGGGCTACGCGACGACTGTTGACGATGGAGTAATAAGCTGGTTGGCGTTCTTTGGCGGCTTTTTCTTTTTGGAAAACATGATCGGCTCTTTCTTGTAAATTAATCGCCATGGATCGGAAAGCACTAAAGTTCCGTTTCAAACTATAAATAATTTTGGAAATGCACTGTTTTTTTGGTTTCTTTGTCGAGATAATTTTACCTCATTAAAAATGGCCAGCATGATACGAGATACACTCGATCGGTCATGAGCATCATCAATGAATAAAATCGGGCTTCACCTCGAGCCTGTGAATCTCGCAACTTAAACATATAGCTCATGACATATCCATTTTCGTCATCTCCGAACAACACCGGCCCATCGCGACCTGGGCAGAACTCAGTCGTCAAGCTTTTTTTTTTAGAAGAACATAAAGAATTCGATGAATGAATATATCAAATTTTCTCATGAAAGCGTGTATCTCTCGTCGCCTACCTTCGAACACAGGCAAGACGAACGGCTTTATACAGATGAAGTTGTTGCGGGCTTTTGGTCCCAATGTATTGTACAGATGGATCCTCTTCATCTCGTGTGAGGAGTGTTTTAACTTCCTGCGGTGTTCCGTCGGTGTCTCTGGGTAAGAACGGCAGCTGAGCGGTACAAGCGGAGCAAGCGGCTTGGGTGGATAATAAATTGGAGATGGATTTCGGTGGAAGAGAACAAGCGGCTTTACGTAGGGAAGATATGGAAGGTGGTGACTGGAGACGAGGAGAAGTGGAAGTATTCGGCGGAGTGAGGGGTTCAGTCGAAGTCGAAAAGGTAGAAGAAAAGGAGGCGGACGGAAACGCTTCCGATGGTTTGCATTCAGCATGCGGAATATTAATCGTCGTGCGATCACCTTGGGTGGGTCCCGTCGCCATCGATGTATGAATGGCCTGTGTGCAGAATACAACGCAAGGGCCATGCACTTCACAAAAGTGAAGCAGAGCAATGAGCGCATTCATAGACCTGTGGAGACAAAAACTGTATACAAGTGAGGAAAAAAAAAAAAAAAGAAAAAAGGAAAAAGATTCAATGTCTCAAAAGGAAGAAACAGAAAAAGGCAAAATGAGAGTAAAAAACAGCGGACATCACGCGGATGGATGACCAATCATTGCTTCTCATTGGTGTACGTCTCAACGACAGTGTGAAGGCGATTGCCTTTTTCTTGTCTTCTTGTGCCACATGAGAGAAAAAGGTGAGCCACACTTCTTTCGTTCCAGAAGAAACCAAAATGTCATGTCTCTGTAAGAAAATGGCAAAATATCAAATGCATGCTTGTCCAAAAATAGACATTGCATAATATATACAGCAAAAAATCATTGTCCCCATCACGACGCTCTCCATGACCATGTATATTCCATCAAAGAAAAAGACAACATCCATGCATCCTTAGTTATATAACCCTTTTTTATTTCAGATTTGGTGGCATGGTAGCAACAGCGCCTGTATCTACTTGTAGAAGCTGTAACCAAGTTTCGACGTTTGTTGGAAAGAAAGAATCGTCTTCAATATGAGTCTGGTATCGCAGGAGAGGCACCCAACTCTGATCAGCACATACACTTAACGCCGTATACTAAAAGCTTACTCTGTTCTCCCACGGTTCATCCATGTAACACTTCACCATATCGATCATTGCCTTGGCTGTATTTATGCGGCCTACCAGTGATGCATTATCCATCGTAACATGTCAACGCATACTCCCTCGTTAAAATTATATTGAATCTTGTCAATGGCGAATTGACGGTCAAGTATAGATACTGTGTAAAGGATTGGAAGCTCGACAGCATTTGGATTATCTAGCTTGCATTTAATATTCCGTCTAACTAGTCTTGGGCGTTTTGGCCCACTGTTAATCCACTCAAGCTGAGTGGGACCATAGGCGTAAGGCTTCGGATAGCCTCAATAGTGTTTGTATCGTTATTCATTTTGAATAACACGTTGTTCTTGCTTTCAGGCCGCGGATCGAATTGCGGCCAAGTGACGTTATATTGTGAAAGCAGTCTGACCGCATCTGACAAACCAATGGCGAAAGCAGCTTGCTGATCACGATTCCGTATT
Organism: Radiomyces spectabilis; assembly: GCF_025331425.1. Lineage (NCBI taxonomy): Eukaryota > Fungi > Mucoromycota > Mucoromycetes > Mucorales > Radiomycetaceae > Radiomyces > Radiomyces spectabilis. The sequence continues at coordinate 585,029 of NW_026251936.1, read as the reverse complement.
GCGTAACCTCTGCGCACCGCAGGACAGTTTGGATTGATGCTTCGGACTGCACTAGAGACTTCCTCGTTTTTCCATCCGGTAATCTTCGTTTCGCTAGCTCAGTTTGTTGGAAACAGAATACACAAGTCTTCGATGAGCAAAATTCATTTGTTATAGCGACTGTCCAGTTCTTCGTCTGCGACAGACAAACAACATTGTATGCAAAGTAGTAGGGAAATCGTATCGGGCTTCCCGCATTAACGCATAATGTTCATCGCATCATGGTAAAGTTGGCGCATGTGCCTTGGGCTGCCAATAAAAGTCGATGGCAACATGACTCTTTGACCAAGGTGGTCGTTGTCGCCGTGTTCCACTGCATCTACGGTACCTCGGTACAATTCCTTGAATTGATGTTCCACCGGAGATCATCATGCGGGAGCATGAGGACATAGTGAAGCGCGTCGTAGTATTGGTGTATTTCCCTGATACGTTGAAGCCCATGACTTCTCGATCAGAGCACAATATCGCGGCCACTATGTTGTGTGATTGTACTGTCTACCAGGGTCACTCAACTTCGCTTGCCGTGGGTATGTTGTGTCGACGAACATCAGGAGTGTTTTCTGCGCATATGAGCAATCGCACGTGCCAGCTCCATCTGTCTCACGTAGACCTTGGGCCATCGACTGCAACAACGGGACAAACGGGTTGATTTCCGTGAACATATCTTGGAGAATCAAGTGTTGCCTTAGGCGCCTTATATATACTTCTGAGCGAATGTGGGAGTGCGGCTCTCAGTTGGTGGAAGCACAGCACTGATCCAATGATAGATTCGTTCTTGGATATGGAAGCAGTACACTCCACTGCGATTATGGGCAACTGATTCATCCAGGTGATCACCTACCGAAGTAAAGCTCAGATTCGTATTGTAGGCGCGTATCTACTCACGGAAATCTCTTCATTCTTCATTGTCGCTACGAAGGAGACGGGCGATGGTTGGATGCGTAGGCTCCAAAGGTGGAAGGACAATGGTACCTTGGCCACAGCAGAACTGGAACTTTGGATTAAAGATGGATCCAGACTTCTCTTTGACCTACATCCGTCCCTGACAGAAATTGCACACAACATCCATGCGGCCCCAAGGTATGCCTATTGTAAAGGTCAGCATCATTAGCATTGAATGCAGGTAATCTACGAATACGTCTCGCAGTATCATTATGTTTGCTTCCTTATGAACACTCTCCCAGGATTTAATGCGCAAGCTGAATGGTTACTTTGCTGATACCCCACTTACTGACACGTAGAGCAACGGACTTGTACCGATCCTTGGACGGTAGAAACACTGGGATGTTGGGCCAGTTTCTAGAGGTGGAGCGAGTGTGTCCTGGCAGACTGCAAGAAGCGCAAAAAACAGTTGAGAATGACATAACGTGTTTTAATAAAAAAAAAGTTAGGAAATAGATCATATAGCCAAGTAATGCGATTTAAATCGAATCGATGTATCACGGTCCACCTATTCGAAAAGGGGAAGCGCAGATCATGAAGAAAAGAAAGCAACTCAACCACTGCAGTAAACCAACTGATTCATTTCGTTTTACCTAATCAGAAACGTTTATTTTCAAAAATACCAATCAAAACCCAGTGCGGCTGCTTTGTGACTCAAAATTAGCGCGCATAAAACTCTCAAAGGCAGTTATGCAAGAAATACCCTGGTGACTTGCTTTTAGACATTGTGGCGGAGCTCCGAAAAGGGCCACCAAAAAAAAAAAGACAAGTTGGTTCAGTGTGGGCCTGCCAATATCAACCTGCTCATGGCTTCAACGCCGGAGACCATTGCCTTTGATGGTCATATATTCGATTTCACATTTCATCCCAACAACAATGTCGTAGCCGCTGGCCTTATTACAGGCGATATCCAATGGTGCATACTCTACAGTTCCCAGATTGAGAAGAACGAATAAAGTGACTCGGCTCTTTTTTTTTTGTCGCTCAACAGTTATACTTATTCCACCCAAGATAACCATCAGCAATGGCGTACAAAAGCTTCCAAAAAGTCTTGTCGAGCTATTGAATTCAATCATGACGGCACATGTAAGACGCACTCCTTGTTGGCAAGCAAGCGGTATCTGAGTGAAGAATGGTTCGTATAGTGCTTCTGTCGGTGTCCAGAGACAAATCCATTCAGACATTGGATGCTGCTACAGGAAAAATGCTGATAAAAATGCCCAAAGCGCACAAGTACGTGTAGACTTAATCCTGGATTCAGGAACGTCTTCGTTAAAAAGTAACTCACAACAGCCCAACGCGTGACATAGACATCCGATCAATAAATTATGCAATCTAAGTCCCTTTCTGTCCGCCACAGGTGACGATGAAGGCGTTGTCAGGGTACGGCGATTTTTTTTAGGCAACCAAAAAAGAAAAGGGAAGCATGCTAATCTTTGATTTACCCCAGTTTTGGGATATGCGGACATGCAAAATGGCCCAGGAAACGCGAATTCACGATGACTTTGTCGCTGACATGGTGTTTTGTGAGTCAAAACACACCATGCTTGTTGCAGGGTAAGTAAAAAGAAAAACCAAGGACCACTAGAACGTATGCGTATAGTTAACTTTCCGCTCTAGTGGTGACGGTACGCTTTCAGCGCATGATATTAGAAAATTGAGCAAGACACCTCTCCAGTCCGATATCATGGATGACGAAATGTTATCGTTGGCCATTGTGAAAGTAAGGTTCATGAGATAAATGATTCCGTCCACGTGGAATCCATTACCATTTTTGGAACGAGACTCATTACGGGTACGTATAGGACGGTCAACAGGTCGTGGCTGGATCGCAGAGCGGTACCTTATACACATGGGAATGGGGAAATTGGAAACGAGCTTCCGATCGATGGATCGGTCATCCTTGTTCGGTGGATACCATGTGCAAATTAGACGAACAGACAATTTGTACAGGAGGCAACGATGGTTTGTTACGTCTCATCTCCTTGGATCCGCAACAGTTTCAGGGTGTCATTGGTGACCATGGCCAAGATTTTCCGCTGGAGCGCGTGCGCGTTACACATGACCAAAACTTCATTGGCAGCTGTGGCCATGATATGCAACTACGATTTTGGGAGATTCAAAGCTTATTTGAGCAAGACTCGGAAGATGAGACAGAACCGGTGGGTTCCAAACGAAAAATAGACGACGACCATGACGACAGTGACAAAGATGTCGATGTGCAAATGAAACGACCCAAGCCACGTGCTCAATTTTTTGACCAACTTTAAATATCCTATTCCCCTAACTCCATCTTTCTTTTTTTTCCTCTGTGGTGCCATCAGGCACCATCCGTGACGAGCAATTTCATCTTTCAATCGCGTCATTCGTCCATCGGCTTGCCATTTTTTCATTTTATTGATAATTGTTTACATGTGGCATCGTAAAATAAACTATGAAAAAAAAGGTGCATTTGGGGCCGTCGTTTGATTGTATCAGTTTTGGTTTGGTGTGAATGCACATTGGAAAGGCATACATCAAAGACGGTTTAGTTCAATGACGATATTGGATTGCGTGATAAGCGTCACATGTGGAGTCCATCACTTCATGGACCTAACTCCGCCAAAGTAAGAAGCAACCAAAGTGAAAACGAATCAGGAACACCATGGAATATAAATACCGGAAAAAAGATCACTGCCCATCACATTACAATACTTCAGCAGCTTGCTTCTTTATTTTATCCGCATGTTATCATCCCAGTCTACCACCACTGTGTCGTCCATCGATCGCGTCCAACCGGACAACCACGCAGAAGAGCTTGCTCAGGAGGACAACAACAGTAAGAGGATCAACTAAGCAGATGGACTTGTGTAATTAAAGTTTGGGATGATTTTTTGTTTAGCATCAAAGCCCTCGTCGGTTCGTCGATCCATTGCAGTGACCCCTAATAAGTTTGATTCTGCAGATATCAATCTGGATGGTTTATTGGAAAATAACCGTTGTTGGGCTGAAGCCGTGTTGAAGGAGGATCCCAATTTTTTCCGCGACATGGTAGAGAAACAGACCCCCAAAATATTATGGATTGGTTGCTCGGACTCCCGTGTGCCAGCGAATCAAATTGTCCAACTCGGTCCAGGCGAGATTTTTGTTCATCGCAACATTGCCAATGTGGTCCATCACACGGATTTGAACTGTTTGTCGGTCCTTCAGTACGCTGTCGAAGTGCTCAAAGTAGAGCACATCATTGTGTGTGGTAAAGCAATTTTATTTGAGGGACAACCGTTTTAAAAAAATTTCAACACTGAAACATACATCACCTTGGACAGGCCATTATCTCTGTGGCGGTGTTGCCGCCGCTCATGGTCATGAGCAATATGGATTGATTGACCATTGGTTGCGCAATATCAAGGACGTGTATCGATGTAAGGATGAAAACATCCGTTTTCCTATGCATAGCTGGTACTTACGGATGACTATATGTTTTAGTGAATCGGCAAGAATTGGAGAATTTGTCAGATGGTACGAAGCGATTGCGACGTTTGGTGGAGCTGAACGCCATCCATTCGGCGCAAAACGTATGTCACTCCACTATTGTGCAGAACGCCTGGGCTAGAGGGCAAAAGCTTACCGTGCATGCATGGGCCTATGATTTACATATTGGGTATACATTTCACATCATCCGTTCCACGGTGCAGCTGCATCATCTAACTTCGTGATTACCAATTTTAACCCTGGCTCTTTGTTGTTGTTATTTGATAGGTGTGCAAAGCGATTAGACTGGAAAGCAACGGATATTAACTCTGTGCAACGGATCTACATGACCCAATAACGATGCTGACGACCGATTTTGAATTCTAAGAATGCTTTTTATTTTTGACTATCTCTCAACTTGATGGGTTTTTTTTTGTGGATCTTTGTTGACCTGTTAGGCATTGACGATCCTATGTATACCCATAAAAAATTCACAGGACGAGATGAGATTGAAAAGTAATAAAGCACGATGTTTTAGATATATATAAAAAAAAAGAGAAAGAAAAAAGTAATGGCGATCGACATGCACTTGATGGGATAGTTGGAACCTTCGAGCAAGATTCTCCGCAAAAGGGAAACCAACAAGTTTGAATTATTTTTTGGGGATGAGGTTCCGTGCTTCAGTTGAAAATTTCCTTCTTTGTGCTGACAGCCGTTAGCATGAGCGTCATGTCACCTCACATTGGTCGTCAATGAGGACAAACAAGGAAACAAAGCAAAGGCATGCCCTTTCAAAAGGCAGCTATTAACCCAACAAGTGATGATTTCCAGCATATTACTTGGATCCATCTCTGCATATCGGACATCTAATGACAAGCAGGAGAATTCTTCTGGAAGTGAAGGAGGAGGAAAAAAAAACCAAGTGAACATCCAAGACGCATGGTGTGGCCATCTCCTGTGCAAATGAGCAAGGAGAAGCAGTCTCCAAAACATCTTGATACAGTGATTCCAACAAAGGGAGCTGCAGCAGCGCTATCATACGTAAAAGGGAAAAAAAAAAGTTGGTTCAGAAAGAAAAAGTTCATCAGGGCAAGTATCAAAGTTGTCATCCCTTGATTTCCATTTATGGAACCATGCTTCAATGGCCTCGTTAAAGTTACTTGGGACGGAAAGAACATGCCGACATTTTCACGTAGCATGCTTTTTCGCCAGGATGTATTAAAAAGCCATTTAAAGTTTACACATTTTTACGGGTGCATGAGAAGTAAAAAAACCGGTTTGAACTATTTTTTTTTTAAAAAAAAAAAAAAAACCTGGAGCGGAAAAAGAGGGCCCTTTTTTTTAAGGCAAAAGGTTTTCCATGACACAATATTCCTAATACAATTTTGATAGCTTGGAATTTTTTTTTGTCGATTAGATTGGACAAGAGAGGATGGTTTGTGCGTTTATCCCTTTCTGGCAGAAAGGAACTTTTTTAGAATTTCTTTTTTTCCTGTTCCCTTCCTCCGCATAATCGAGAAAAAGAGGTTTGCTCCATGGATCTACAAAGTGTCTATGCTCTTCCTGGCACACCAGATTTAGAAAGAGAGACAATGTTTGTGCGCATTTGCAGATCCAATAACTTGGGAAAGGGGAGTTCAAACGGAGAAATATCAACACACCATTCACCTTTTTTGCCGTGGTGTCGGTGACATCAACGATTCCACCGACCCAATAACAAGAGGAAACACAAGGCCACTGAATTAAAAAAAAAAAAAAGAGAGTTATATGCAATGCCGAGCAATTAAAACTATGCTTGCTTGTTAAATTCTTTACTGCATTAGCGTATGTATAGAAAGCGAGCCATGCTTTGTAAGCGCATCGACTAGGCTGCATGTACGTGTGCTTGAGAGAGGTACGATGCTTATTTCATGTCTTTTTTAACCTTTTTTCTTTCTATACTATAACACGTGCCAAGGGGAACTGAATTGGTTTTCGTTTTCTGTTTCCATCTGTCAAAATAATCGATTGTCCAATATTACGATACAAGTGATCGCTGGGTGACCAAGACTAGCCAACTCGTTGTACAAAAGATGCCACTGATGAAACGAGATTTTTCTCGATGCAAGCAGGGTATCGATCGATGGTTGCAGGGATGTCAGAATAAGATTTAATGGATAATGCTCGCCCAACTTTATTACCTTGGTAAACCACAATCCTTAACATGGAACTCAGTATGCGGTCAACGCATGCATATGGAGCTCGATGAGGTGATAAGCAGTTTCAAAAAAAAAGTATTCTTCCTTCTTTGCTGCTCCTTGCCATCATCCTCTCAGCAATGGTTTCCCATAAAAAAAAAATAGCCCCCATCGTCGCCGATCCGTTCATCGTTTCTTTCTATCCTTTATCTCTTTTTGCGCCCCCCTTCAGAGCCCCAAGTTATCTCCACCTTGACCCCACACACATCAAGCACCCCGGCATCTTTTAGTTCCATTGATTTTCATGCATATCAGCCACCCGCAATATCAATCACTTTGTCTATACTTTTTTTTTTAAAAAGGGTTTACTTTTTTCCATCATCACAAGTGGTAAAGACGTTCATCATGGAAATAATGACGATCCGATGGCAATATAATACATTTGATATGATCATCATCATTTGGAATCGTTCATCCTATTGTATTTCTTTTTTCCCTTTTTATTTCAGTGTGACTTAATACCCCCCCCCCCTCTCTTCACCCCTCCCCCCAAATCTTTTTTGTTCCTTTTCCCTCCTGGATGCTCCTTAACACTCTATTTATGATGACTTCAAATTATGAAAATCATTTATATAAATATATACTATTTCTTTTTCACAACAGGATACTTTCCTTTTCACTTGCTACTGACCAAAGTGCATCTTTAAGAAAGGATCATTCACTGAACGATCTTTTATCGTTATATTTTTTTTCTCCTATTATTTTTTGCTGTATATTTGATTTCGAGTCTTTATTCTCATCCCCACGCCAACTTCATCTTTATTGGCCTATATCTCGAAGCACACGCACGAAAAACAAAAAAAAAGGAACTATATATTAAAGAAAAACAGAACTCAAGAAGCCAAACTACGACCTATCAAGCTCATCCAGAAACGAAAAAAAATTCAAGCTTACCTGTAACCATATCGAACCCAAAAAAAGAAGAAAAGAAAAGGGTCCTACGTATCACCTACTTAAGGTAATGTTTTTGACAACTTGGGGTAAAAAAAAAATTCAGGGGTTCAACAAGGGATGGCGCGCGAGAGGATCGAAAATCTGAATGAGTAAATAGGAAATCAAAGAAAAAAACGAACTTCAAAAGACAAAAACCAACCAACCAACCAACGCATCAAAAAATGGATATTCTCGAATTGATTCACATCGAAGCCCAAGATGGTCAAAATAAGCCTCATCAATGCCCCGTCAACAACTGTCTCAAAGCATTCGGTACGGTTACTATACTTACAAACCAAATATTGTTGTGATGGTGGTTGACGTAGATCAAACGTGGCTGACTTATTTTTTTTTATCGATCGTTAATTAGGACGTCGCTCAGACTTGGCCAGACATCTTCGGATCCATACAAATGAAAGGTATAGATCGTCAAAACGAGACTCCTATTTTTCTCTCCGCAGCCATCTCCTTTTTTTTTTTTTCTCAAAACTTACCCTTGAATTGCCATTTGCAGGCCATACGTATGTCGCGAGGTGGGCTGCGGAAAAAGTTTCATCCAGGTACGTCCACATGTCGCACTGCATCATCGATTTTCAGACAATTTAAATCATGATCCCTTTTTTTTTTCGTGTTCAGCGTTCAGCACTGAAGGTGCATTTGAGAACCCATTCTGGTGAACGACCTCACGTGTGCGAAGTGGAACATTGCCGGAAAAGCTTCAGCGATAGTAGTTCTTTGGCTCGCCACAGGTAAAGAGCAATAGATAAATGATGGAGAAACGGATTAAATAAAATGGAATGATGGATAACTGATATGGTGGGTTGTTTTCTTTTTCTTATTAGACGCATTCATACCGGAAAACGTCCTTATAAATGTTGCCACGAAGGATGCAACAAGAGTTTTGCTCGCAAGACCGTTTTGACTACGCATCAAAAAGTCGCTCACGGATCGGTGATCAAACAAACACTGTTGCAGTGGAAATCGTTCAATGATACCTTGCAGAAACGAGCCTATGCCTCCAGCCCTCATCCGGCCACTCCCGTATCACCTTCATTATCTATTTCCGATGTCATGTCCATTTCTTCCTTGTCTTCTCAGCCATCCGATTACGATCATCATCGACAAACAGCCACCGTCTCATTGATGACTTCCCACCGAGACGATCACGAATTTCCTTGGCATATGCGACGTGATAGTGGATGTATCATGAAAGATTTGAACGACTGTTACCCTCTATCACCGGTTTCTTCCATCGGAAACGACGTTCAACCTTGTTTCACCTTACCGTCCATCGACGAAATGATGCCCATGATGGAGCTTCCATCACCACCTTTATCTTTGGGTCGATAGATCGCTCAACCCTATCGTGTCCCCCCACCGTTCGCTACATCCCTTTCGCACTCTCTATGCTTATTCCTTTTTTCTTTTTCATCACTGAACCTCACGCCTTTTTTTTCATTCATCATCTTAACAGCAAACAGCATCCTCTTTTCTTTCGTATATTTGATTTTACTATCTATGTAGTCTATGCACCCCTTTTTCGACCTTTTTTTTCTGTCTTTCCCTTTATGCTCCCTATTCTATGATGCCGCCTTTGCCTTTATGCCCCAGTTTAAGTACCTTTGCAATAGTTTACTAACAATCTATCCTCATGATAGTCATCCTAACGTCTTGCAGCGTGTGTTTTATTGTTATTCGGTTTCATTTCCCTTTTTTATTTCCATTTTTTCTCTGCCAGGTTCAAAAAAAAAGTCAGTTTGGTTTATTGTTCATTGCCTATTTCACAACTCTATACTTATCATCATGCAAAATAAAGGGCATGCCAACCTCCCAGCAATATTATCTACATCTTATATTATTGTCACTACTGGCTCTTAACGCGAAATTGTATGAGTATTGGGTGTTATGTTTGTCAATTCTGTCATTTACAACTGTCATAGCGACTGTAATCTCAGGTTTCTTGCCGCGGAGTTGGCTTGACGGCAAGGGGATACTCCTTGAAAAAAAAAAATTAACAGAAAAAAAATTATGGGTGATTGGCTTGTCCTCCCTATCCAATAAGTACATCCGGACAGTTCATCACCTACTGTTAGTATTCTTCTAAGGTTTGTTATCTATTCTACATCGTATGGGAAATGAAGCAAATGAGCCATTAAAAACTTGATGAAGAAACAATGAATGATACTATGCTTTTTTCCTTTAATTCATCCCGTAACCTGTTTTTGGATTTATGGGTTAATAAACAACATGTCGGTTTTATAGCTTCCTTCAAATCATAAAGAGATGACTATTATATCATAATATTTAACGAGTATAGCAACGATTCAAAGCCCTCGTTTATTCTTATTTTTTTTTTCTGAAGCAGATTACCATCTTTTTTTTTTCTACCCTTGACTGCATATCTGAAAATAGCGATATTTCACCTGTAGTCCATGGCAACATCATCACTCTTGACGATAACCGATCTACTTCCCTCTGATAAGGATAAACATCAGTATGCCAAAGTGATCTCTTTATCCGAATCTCTCCAGAATCGCATTTCTGGTTTGCAAAAACAACAATTGGATACACGTGAATCCATGCTTTCCATGTCAGAGTTGGAAGAAGAGATCATCAACAATTTGTCGATCTCTCATTACAGCTTCATTAATCATTTTGCATCGAATCAAGCAGAATCACCACCCGACAGAGTAGAGGCGGCACCGGAAACGGATCAGCCATGCACAAAGGAACTCGACTCAAAGAAACAAGTGCGATTTGCACAAAATGCTGTGCAAATCGACGGTCATTCGGCAGAAACCGAGGACATGCCTCAGCAGACGAACAACGAGCTGTTATTGGAAGCAGAAAAGCCAATAACTGATGATCCAGCCATCAACGATGAAACAGACCCATCTCCTGCTGACTCGTCTCTTGTTGACCCATCTCTTGCCGACCCATCTCTTACTGACCAACCTCTTACTGACACATCACCCGCTGCCACCGAGGCTCCTCCAAACGAAAAAGTCAATTATGCCATCTACGATCCATTTTTGGTCAAGGATGATGCGGCGGATTCCTTGGCGCACACCATGGAAATGCTGCAAGAAACTCTCGACACCTACCTGCCGTTGCCTGTTCACCTGGATCTGCCGAAAAATTCATTTATTCTCCCATCGACCTGCGCTAAACGCGTTTCGCCTCCTATCTCCACCAAGACGAGAACCCGCACTTCTTCTCTCATGCCAGCAGCTCCCGCCACCGTGCCTGCTTGTCCGACACCAACCCTCACTCCTGGCAATAAAACGCCAGAGAACGGCAGTAGATGGATCTTGCCGGAAACCGATGAACGGAACAAAAAGCTTCCGGAAATTCCAGCAACGGCAGGAAAAAGATTCGTCGCCGAAAACAGGTCTGGCTCTGCGCATGACCATGATCGTAAAAGAGAAAGTGAGACGAGCATTGCAAGTCATTATTGTGACAGACCCAAGTCATCCAAGCCCCGCAAACAGCCTAGCCCATTGCAACAGCAAGCCATTAAAGAAGAGCCCTCTTTTTTACTCTTGACGCCGCCTCCGTCACCAACGGGAAATCAAGATTCGTCGTTTTTTCAAAGCGAGCTACGGAACCAGCCATTACCTTTGCTACCATCTCAAAGAACGCTTCCCCCAGTCATTTATGTACAAAAGGTACGCAAATATTGAAGGCTTTTCCATACTAGCCGACCAAAACAAATGCCGTCAAAATATAAAGGGGATTTTAGTAACAATCTGTTAGCGCCTTAACGGGGTGTTGGGATTCTTGACACGCACCTATCAGCTTTCCAATTACATCTTGCTTTCCAAGGCATTAATTTCACCCACCAGCGGTCTACTCATGGCAAATGACAGTCAGGATGGTCGTACAAAGGCCGTTCTCAAGGTAACGATGATTCCTCTCGATTCATGCCATGCTTCCATCGAACAGCGACGCTACGGTATCACGTTCCACTGGAAATACACAAGCAAACACTGGCCTCGAAAAAATCAACCAGAGGATGACGACAGGTTTGCTTGTATATCGGACACCGTTCTTCAGGAAGCTCTGAATGTCTGGATCAGACAACAAATGCATCATGTTACGCTGGTATGTGGCGATTCGCGCGCCCAAGTCAGCTGCCGTACTAGCATTATCCCGTTACTCATTCGTTGCTTTTTTTGGTTTTTTTTTCTGTTAGCCCCCTTTAGCATACGCTAGTCATATTCTAAGAGAAAGCCAAAAGATTTACGTGGTTTATGATCGTGACATGGTGTTGTAAGAGCTGGCTCGAATTCGCACGAATTTGTAATCTCGAGTATGAGCATAGTATCAGTGGTTTGTTTGAGATGGCTGTTTAATAAAGTTGTATAATAGTGCTTTTTTAAAATGACATGGACATAATCCACGACATTATGCTTTCTAAATCAATGAGTGTTTTCTTTTTCTTTTTTGTTTATAAATGCAAGTATTCTTCGGAGGAACGCTAGATTGAACCCGAAGAATCTCAGCGGTTGTTTTAGGATATCATGTTCAAACAAAGACCAAGGGACTGGGCTATGCGGTTCTGGGAGGAGCCGCCGTGCCGAGTTCGGAGGCTTCAATGTAGACATCACTCTTGTGTTCTAATGTTTAAGCAATATGAGTCAAATGAAAAAACACTATTGGCAATCGATGAGGGTGAGGTACACATACGCTCAATAAGATCTTGGGAGAATTTTGAGAACTTGGCTTGCAAAAGCGGAACCAACGATGACTTGATCGGTTTCTTGAGCACCGATTTTTCATTGTTATCATCATTTACCGAGATCTGAAACTGAAGACAGCCCATCATTTTATATCACAGCAACTGTGGGCATATCTACCGATGGAAAAACCTACCACATACTCGTCTTCCTCCGTATCATGAGCCACTTCGGGAATCGTAATGGTACCTGTGGCTTCAGTTCCATCGGCAGCCAGACCTTGGATTCAACACCGTTACCGTGTCAATAAAAGCACTACCAAAAAACCCTCTGTTGCCCCAGTACCTTTCCAATCGAGCTTCAATGCGACATCATAAATGGTGATGATCTTGCCCTTTCGCTGATTCAAATCAACGTCGCCGGTGCATTCCACCATTTTCGTGATCTCTACTTGATGACCGTCTTTCTCGCCCTTTAGACCGACAAGCTCATCTTGAAAGTAGGTGCGAGCCCACTGAATGCAGTTTTTGTTGACCCTGTCCGCATTGAAGAATTCGGTCAGAAGAAATGTACTTTATCTTGGATTGCTTCGATCACTGGAATCGTAAAAAAAGAATTTTTTTTCTCGATACGTTACCAATGCCTACAACAAAAAGAAAACAATAGCGTCAGATCCCGTAAAGTAGAAAAAGGTAGCAATGCTTACCAATTATTTACGTTTTTCCAGTTTGACATGGTCGACGACGAGGGTGGTGTGGGGCAAATCGAACGAAAGGAGGCTTTTGATATAATAAAGGCAGATCGAAGCTCCTAGAAGATTCAATGTGACTGTTGGCTCCCGACAGACCAAGGATGCAAGAAAAAAAAAGATGCCGCCGTTAATACTCATTCCGAACGGTGAGTTTGATGAATTATGGCCATAGTAGTAACGGAACATGCAACTCTCTCTCTCTGCAAAAACCAAATAAAATTGTTTGCCAATGCGTGAGAAACAATGCTTTTTAATTTGCCCATCACTATGGAAATACGCCAAGACAACATCGATGAGTCCCCTGGGCTTCTGAGTATCGCATAACCAAGAAGCCACATGCATATCGCATAAAAAAGGTGACGATGGCATCATTTGCTGTTTCTACACACGAATGTGACTCTGGTATCATTGATATGAACCTTTTTTTTCGAAACCAGCGTAGGAATTCGCCAAGACACGTGGCATTATGATCCCCCACTGAATACGTTGTTGCATTGCCACGATTTGTCACACAAGGAAAAAAAAAACTTGCATTGACAACCTTTTGTCAGGATCTCGTGAACGTGAAAATGCTGAACTTTGTCACTGTCTGTGCGTAACTGCATTGACTTGTTTACTCCATCCAATTTTAGCGTTCATGCTGTAAGTTGGAGACAAAGAAAACAAGCAAAGGTGCGTTTGGCAAGTAAGATGCGTTTGGGCAAAGATAGCTTGGTGGAGTGTGCTTTTTCGTAGTTCATCAAAGCAAAAAGGCGCAGTTTTGTTGCGAGGCTCCGTTTTCTCGAATGTCATTCATGTGAGCCATGTCAGTTGCGCCACTTTGCGTTCAATCGATCGTGTGGCAGGGCGGTCAGACCATATCAGCCGATACACCACGGGCCGCTACTACGAGCGTCGATTTCTCATCCAAGACACAAACAGACCTATAAATACATACAACTGTCAAAATATGTAACAGCAGCGAGAACCCTGTGGACGATTTATTTATATAATCCTTGCTGGAGCGTTGTCTTTTTGTTTTCTCGTTATTTTTTTTCAGTACCTTTTCTGTTGAAGCATGGCAATTATTGATCAACCACAATTACCATCACAACCACTTCGACTGCACGATAATCAACCTGACCAGATTGCTGATTCGGCCTCTTTGAACATTTTATCATCATCTGGATCTGTTTCCAAGCCGCTTAATATCCCGGAGGCGTCTCCCAACAGTCCTCACAAGCCCAGTGTCTTGAATATGGTCATGAACGAAGAGCATGCTCACAAAGGTTTTGTCGTTGGCAGTATACCAGCGTACGTACCGCCGCCATGGCCGCTCAACATGATTGATAAACTCAAAACACCCGATGGATTGTCCGTCAACGAGAGACACAGCCCTTTTCACATCCAACAAGGAGAAGATGAAGATTTACTTTTTGAAATGGACGATGAGCACAACACAAAATGAAACCGTGTAATTTATTCAACCATCACATTAAATTAATCATACTGCAGTATAAACTAGCCATTGCTTGTACAGAATATGTCTATACAACACTTAATATCAAGCTTGTAATGGAGCAAGTCAATAAACTATTCGCTACATATTTTTACCCAATGCAAATTCAGTTAAATAATCTTGTTTTATTTATACAAACACATATATCTCCCGTGCTGCCAACGACTTGCGTTTTTTCCACGGAAACCAACAGATATAGGGCCCACTCTTGTTGACAAGCAATTATTATTTTATGTGTAATCCGACTATAAAGAGTAAGTAGCAAGTAGAGGAGGGATATCTGAAATACAGATCAATACAATATATGTGCATCCTAGGATTGAAAGAGTGATCTGAAAGTGCCATATTTTTTCTCCGCCGGTGGGTTCGTTGAGTGCGGTTCGTTGTTCACCGCGGAAGGCATTCCTGCATCGGGCGTCGTCGTTGTCACGGTGTGAGGATCGGTGGTAGTGCCGGCAGGAGTGGTGTGGTATTCGTTTTGGGTCGCACCAAAAGGCCATAATCGCTTACTTTTGTGAGGTTCAGCATGATGAACGGCATTGGGGGTACTGGTAGATGGCGATGGTGCCGATGGTGCAACCGGCCGACTTGACGAGGAGCCTACATTGGCCTCTGCTCGTAATTCGTCTCGTCTACGATTGAATAGGTACTCTTCCAGTAATTCAGCATTGCGCCAGTTGCATTTGAAGAAAACATCCAAGAGATCGCCGGCCACCGGTGTGAGTCCAATCTAAGCGCGCCCCAACCAAAATAAGAATCCGTGAAAAAACATGACAGCATCGACGGTAACACAAACCACAAAATCCATGGCAATGTTGGTCATCATTTGCAAGAGAATGTGTCGTGGTAAATCCGCCCGTGCAGCAATACGGACGAGTTGTAACGCCATCACCACTCCGAGTACATCGCCTATCACAGGGACCATACCTGTGAAAACATAACAAAAGCCGAGGATTGTGGTTATTTCTTTAAGACCGTTTTCCAGTGATATTGAAACGGTGGGGCACTTGCCTATGATCGGATCGAGTCCAACGTTGCAACAACCACAGTTAACTCCTTTATCCAGTACCCATGCTCGTTGTTTGACAGTGCGTAAGATGTGGCGATCATTTTCGCTGAGAATAATATCCGCTTCTGGCTGTTTCTGCCACCAGTGTCTCTTGTGCGAATGGATAGCCGCATTGGTAGCGTCTCTGATAACAGGGTCATCGCGATAATTTGGCTTTTTGTGCACCTTGTCACCTATTTTTCCCAGTACGTATTTTTTGGCGTAGTTCTCCATGGCTTAAAGTGAAAAAGAGAGAAGAAAAAGAAGAAGGGAAATGGAAACAAGAGAGGAGATGAATGACGGTGTGAACACAATGATGCACATAGGTTTTAATTTGATCCTCCGCATCCCATATTTGATTGTCCGCTTCGGCTCGCATGATCTAATCCTGTCGATCAAACCGCCACCGGGGTTGCTCAAAGATCTAACTAATGTTAGATTTCTGGTAATCCAGTCATCTAACCGTTCCAAGCACTGGGAACAATTTTTTCGAGGCTTCTAACGGCAGTTAAATCTCATGAGTAAAATAAGCAACATTCAGCCCGGTTCAGATTCTTTCTGTGCATGCGTTGAGTGATTGGTTGTTTGTTTGAATTACGCAAGCTTGGTCAATATTAAGGTTGAAAAATTTGCTGTTCACTATTGACGACATGTAAAAGGCGTTTTAAAGGCTAAATCCTCCCAAACTGTCGCAAAGACAAATATGACAATGGTAAAGACCGCGTACAAACTCAATAGGGATAGCCGCATTTAGAGCTGATACGTCGTTTCAAATATCATTCATGGGATGTTCTTTTTTGTTCATTATAAAAGTTACGTGTCCATTCAGCCATGCAGACACATTCATCCTCACTGCCAAGCCGTCGCGGAGAATTGTTGGCGTGACTAATACTGCTCACAACGGTGGTGGTTCAAACGATCTCATGGCTTTGAACTCTTCACACTTTGATGATACAGCACATACAAAAGAATGACAGATCGAAAAAGGAAGCAAAATAGTGTTTTTGTGGGACGAGGATGCATATTTGAGCGATATATACACGGTAGAGATTTTTTTTCAAGAGTAATAGTCGGGCTTCTTTACATTCACGCCATATTCGGCAAGGGCCGCTGAAAGATCCTCCATCGTCAGCACGGTTTTTCGTTCCTGAAATCGGACTCAAATTTAGTAACCCATTTACGTCACTGGAAAGTGTTCTCTCAAAGGCAAATTTACCTTGCCAACGCGGCTACGATTGCCTGACTGGCGTACTTTGCAATATTGAAACGCATCCGTCGCAATATCGGCAATGAACTTTTGTGCTGCTAATGCCAATAATCGCTTTCTGTCAAATCATATAAAATAGATGTTAATGATTTCATTATTGCGTCACTGACCATATGAAAACCAAAAAACCAAGAAATGGGAGCACAGAAAGAAGAAAAAAATAACCCGTGAAACTCACACTCGAACATCATCGCTGTCAAAGCCGGTTCTACTCAAATAGTAATCGGTAACGGCATCTGGTATCTATAGGCAGACCGTTTTAGAATCGCATGTCTTCTGACCCCTAAAAAATGAGAAAGCAAGCGGCTTACAATAGGTGTATAGTTATCCATCTTTGTCAGGAATTCTGCCAATGTCTTTTCGCGATCTTGAGCGGTGGATTCTGCGGCAGCTGCGGTCGTGGCGGCATTGGCGAAGGCGGAAGGTCGCCATGGTTCGTTGGGAGAGGTGGTGGTAGTAGACGATGTGGATTGGAGGGGTACAGCAGAAGGGATGGGTTGTTCGGTGACTTCTTGTTTGATGGCCATGGTTTTGGCTTGCGTAGGACTATGAAATTCAGCGTTGGAGGTGGATGACGAAGGTTGAGCGTTGGGAGAATGTTCGGGAGTGACGGCCGCATTGATATCCAAATCCATGGGTGTTAATGAAGGATTGCCTGGAGAATCCACATGAGGCGTGTTTTGATTATCCGACATGGTGAATACAAAGCAAGGATAGGAATTAGGTAGGCGACTTGCTTTTTTTTTTCTTTTGGTGATGGGAAACACACGCCAAAGAGAGAGAGGGGAAAACAAGAACTGAATTCGCCGTCACAAAGTTGGAAAATTCCAAACTGGCTTCGAGACAGTCTGTGTTACTATTGGTGATGTGCCACACGCTTTTTTGGGGTCACGCAACCCAGGGAAGTAAAAAAAAAAGAGGCCAATTTCTTCTTTGCGCTTCTTTAACGCTGTCGTGCTTTTTAAAACAAACGAGTGAATCAACAAACCACTGTTTTCTTTTACCAGTCTTTTCAACAACGGCTTAGCCTACTGGTGTTTGCTGTACCAACCAGAGCAACATTTTCTGAATTTACCCCTGAATGTCTCAATATACACCGCATCAAGAAACGAACATTGCAGTTATCGATCTACCGTCGGCCATGGCATCTGTTGAACAAACTTCCGTAATCATGAATGAACCCAACCGTAAGTGAAAACTTTCATTCAACCGGTGACTGATAACCGTGGATTTTTTTTATTACTGCTGTTGCTTTGGTATATTAATTGTCGTTGGTTTCTTTTTTTTTTTTTTGTTGCCTGGCGATTTTATTTTTCCTGCTCCCACTTTTTTTTTCATACATTGTTTGATTATTAATGATTTCAGATCAAGGTCCGCCTGCCGTGGTTGAACCTCAGGACAATGAAGAGAATCTATCACTGAATTACGCTAAACTTCCGAATACCACCAAACTCGAGGAAGAACCCAATCCTTTTGAACAAAGTTTTTCCAGCGTCTCGGCTGATGAACGCACACCCAACCTTACCAAACCTAAACTACCACCTGCCGCTTCCATCGACAGCCCTTCGACCATTACCGACCCCGCTTCATTAGCAGCACCTTGGGATTCATTACATACTGGAGCTTTGTCACCGTCAATGCTTCAAGGTCCCGCCGATACATCTCAAGGTACGTTGTTAAACCAGGAAAAATACAGACGGATAAAAAAAAAGGACAATGGGGAATTGGAATATGCAATGGACTCATGGCTCTCTCCCCCTGCTTCTTTTCTTTCTCCCATTCATTTTTTTTCTCTTTCTTGCTTGATTCTTATCCCATTTCATGTTTACGATGGTTTTTTTTTTCCGTGGTTGGATGAACGCGTGACCCAATTTCACCCTTTTTGTTTTGCCGTTGCATATCCGAACTCCATCTCTCATGGGGCTTTTTTTTTGTCATTTACATATATATATATATATATATATATATATATGTGTGTGTGTGTGTGTGTGTGTGTGTGTGTGTGTGTGTGTGTGTGTTTTCTGTGGATGACGGTGTATTCGATGAATGACCATTGAATCTTTTTATTTACTTTGAACTTGCATTCACTCTATATATGTGTTCCATCCTCCAGTAGATTTTCAAGCTCCCATGTATCACGTCCAGGCACCCGACAATGTTTCACCTGTCAGGAAAACCGAGTTTATCCCCTATCAACAAGAGCATTATTCACCATCGAAATCAGCGAACCGTGCACGATCCAAAGGCAGTCTAACCAATTCGGTCCGATCTTCCAGCGGGGATACCGAAGATTCGTCTCATGACGACGATCATGCGAAACATAACAAAAAACGGAAAATGCAATCCAGTAAATCCATAGACGATGAAGAAAAACGAAAGAACTTTCTGGAAAGGAATCGACAAGGTACTTTTTTTTTTGGCAATGATGTTTGATGATGGATGCAAATACTCATGCGGGTGATATTGTAGCTGCTTTAAAATGTCGGCAACGCAAAAAGCAATGGCTTTTAAATCTGCAATCTAAAGTGGAGTATCTCACCAATGATAACGAGCAGCTTCAGCTTCAGGCCAACGCCATGCGGGAAGAATTGATGGGGCTTCGTAGTTTACTGTATGCTCACAAAGATTGTCAACATGTGAATAAGCAAGCCGTGTTCGATGCAATTCATCGTCCCGTGGCGGGGATGCCTCCGATGGCGCCCAATCCCATCAATATGTATCCACAACCACTACTCCCCACTCATCCTACCGCTCCTGGATCTACCATGGCAATACCCCAACAACTCGGCCGCGCTCCTCTTCAGCGTCTATCATAAAATGCTAGCATCTCCGTGTATAATATCAACTAATTCCTTGTTTCTTCAAATTTGTTTCATCTTCACCCAAGTTACTTTTGAGTCCATCTTTTCTAATTCTTTTTTTTTTGCCGACACTTTGATTTCCTTTCCCCATTTAAATCGTTCTTCTTTGTTCATACTGCCTAAACTTTTGTTTTTAATTGAATTCGAAAGAAATATTAAGCCAATATCTCGTTATACTGCGTGAAAGTATTTGGAATCTTCAGTAGCCAAACGGCTCGATTACTGTATATGTGACCAAGGACTCGGGTGAAGCAGGTAAAACGCGCAGCATCCGGTTTTGGAGAAACATACACAATGGATGTCCAAATTTTGCAGTTAAACTGCGCATACGGTCCAAAAAGGAACAAACGGATCTGACATAATAGCCGAAGCCCAAGATGAACCGCTCTGTCATTTCCATTTTCCCATAAGAATAGGTTTCTCATTATTTGGCATCTCAATTGAATCTACCGCATCGTCAAATCTTTTGTTCTAGGGAAAAAATCCTTATCTTATACAGCATTAGGTAGGAAGGGACGATGAAGAGAAGGAATTCTATTTTTTTGTGAGAAAAAAGGTCTATATCTAAGCTTTGTACAACAACCGTATTAACCGATGAAGGAGGCGACGTGATTCAGTACGACATCTGGTTTTTCAGCATGTACTAAATAAACAAAAGTTTAATAGGTTGGACATTGGTTTGAGAATAGATCTTTCCCGGTGATCGGTTTTCGTTGACTTACCCCAATGACCGGCTCCTTCGACCACCTCGAGCGTGGACTGAGGGAACATTTGATGGATTTGTTCGTGATATTCTTTGAAAGGAGGGTAATAAGGGCTTTTACCACCAGCAATGAACAAGGTGGGTTTGTTAAATACACCTGAAGCAGATTCGAAGCTGCCAATCTGATCTAAAGAACGACCCAAAATCTCGTAAGGTACTCGGAATTTCAAACGGTCGTCCTTTTGTCGTCTGAGATTGGTCAACAAGAACATTCGGATCCCCACGTTCGGCTCATACTTGGCCAAGATCTTGTCCGCCTCACTCTGACGGCTAGGATTTGCCTGTTCGATTTCGCGCATCGCATCCACGTAATTGCCAAAATTTCGTGATAAATAGAGCGATACAGGAGGCATATCTACAACCACCAACTTGGAAACAATCTCAGGCTGACGTAGAGCCGTCATCATCACTGCTTTACCGCCCCTGAAAGGGAGAAATGAAAAAAATCACCAAATTGTTTTGCCGTTTGTTGATCGTCATTACAGATATCGTCAATGCCCCAACTTACATTGAATGACCTAGAAGCACGGTATCTTTGAGCTGATGGGTGTCCAAGAATTGTAACAGATCGGCCGACATGGCTTCGTAGGTATGCACTTCACTGTGAGGACTATCACCATGATTACGCAAATCCTAAGCCCACCGTTAGCTACATTGACTATTCAAAGAGAAATACAAAAAAAAGGCCTACCACTGCATAGACATCCCGGCTGAATCGAGAGCTCATGGCTTTGGCGAGTGAATTCCAGTTTTGTTTGGAGCCAAAGAGACCATGGCAAATGACAATAGGAGGTTTTGTGGCTTTGGCAGTGGGGTATTTTTCAAAAGCAAGATCGACAGCACGAGTGGCCGTAGAGAAGCAGCGCACGGACTTGACTGCCAAAGAACGGTAGGATCGCTGAAGCAGTAACATGGACAAAAACGGGGGACCGCAAATTAAGGGCATTCTGAATCTGTAAAATGGGTGTAAAAAGTGAGCCGGCCCACCCGTCCGGCGGGGTAACTCCGCCAATGGAACGATTTCTCAGTTTGACCCCATGGTCACATGAAGACCCATCGATCAAAGGTGGGTTGGAAACAAATCTTTGGAATCAAAAGAACATTGATTCAATTAGCAACGCAGAAAAAGAAAATGGGATATGTTTTTCACAGAAATCATGGTTTATTTGATATTCCTGTAAAAGGGAATCCACGATGACAAGATCATTCCGTCTTTCTTGGTTTTCTTGACAATTCCGGAAACACGAAAAGGCTAAAAGGAAAACGAAAAAAAAAACCAGAAGAAACGCATACTCGCGTGCCAACAAAAAATTAGTATTCATAGTATGACCAATATTGCAACTAAGATGCCCACTATTGGAAATAATCTGAACAAGCGACGGTTTCCAAAGTTGCTAAATTCCAAATAAAGAAATTTTAATCTGAAACATACTCTATCGCGCCTTTCACCTTTTTTCCTTTTAGTTTCGGGGCACTCGGAGCCAAACGTTCTGGACAAACGCCGTAAAGCCGACTCCATTCATGTGGATTATTCGAATTAGAACGCAGGTGTTTGCTCATCAGCAACAGAATAAAAAAAGACGATGGTAAAAAATAAGTATATAAAGACTCTTTTTTGGTGGAATTGGGAGAGTAAGGACCGGCTACTCTTCCATCAGTTTTAATGCTTTACTAAATTCTCAATCATCTCATACAATAGATATCAGAAACATGCCAAGAAATCATAAGGAAACAAATTTAACTATAGTGTATGTACAAAGTTTTTGCAGAGATGAAAGAAAAGAAAAAAAAAAGATCTATCTTGTTTTTACGTCGGCGAGGAAGGACCTGAAAGGGCCTTTCTGATTTTTCTCAGATCGGCCGAATGACGCCTGCTGTCAGGTTTTTTCACCTTGACGGTTCGTGTGGCAGTCAGTTCTCGCCAAACAAAACAAGAATTGCCTTCAATGTGTGTTTTCGGTTTCCGTCCACGCTTTTTTCTTGGCACTTGCAAGACGGTATCCATATCAGAACTGGTGAAAGCAGCCATGGTTCCATTCATGGTCGCTTCGCTCGGATGACTGGTCGTTGAACTGCTCAGTTCTGGTTGCTTGGGCGAATTGACATTCCATACCGTTGGCGTCAAAAACGTCCATCCACCTTCCCACACAGGTTCGCGTTGACTCGGAGGTCGACCCCGGCGACGCTTCAAAATGGGTTGCCCATCTTCGTTCAAGATGATCTGGGTAGTAGCAAGGGAATTGGCGCCCGTGGAGGAGGCCGCTGGCTTGGCGGGTGCAGCAGTGGCAGGGACCGACGGTTGTGGAGGGGATGGCGAAGCATGACTTGTGGCAGCAGTCTTGGGTTGCGGAAGGGGAGAACTTCCGGGTGAAGGAGGTGACGATGGTAAGGATAGACAGGATTCCGACGAAGGCGATGAACGATTGGAGGGAGAGGGGGATAAAGGTGGAGGCATTGACAGAGGACAAGGATCACTCGATTTACGGTACAACGTTGGCCAAGCCGACAGTTTACTGAAAGACGATGTATTTGGAGGAGACAGGGAAGGCATCGAAGGTTGACGCACTAAACGTCGAGGAGGGTCATCCCCTTGAAGTGGTGGCCATAGCATATCATTGACTGGGGAAAGCGAGGGCGAAGTACTGGAAGCTGAATAAGGCGAAGCTGGAAACAGTGATTGCGAATCCGGAATAGAAGAGTTGAGCGTCAATGGTGGATAAGATGGCGATTTGGAAGCGAAATAATGATTTGGGGGTGCACCTCCGGATTGTGGGGTTTTAGGTGACGCTGGCAATATATTCAATGTCACAGCCTCTTGTTGCTGTGGCGATGGCCGTGGCGAGGATGACGGTTGTGAAGGACTGATACCATACCCTGGAGAGCATGGTGGAGGCAAGGTCAATAAAAGAGAAATTGAAGGTAATCTCGTATGTCGTTCCCGGGTCATAACAATAATGTCAACAGCAGAAAAGAAAGACGCCACAATAAAATGAACAGAAGAAATATGTAAACAAAGAGACTAGAAAAGTTTTGGAAAAATAGAATAAAAAGACAACAGAAAAGGGAAAAGAAAAAGATCCAACAGTGGGATTACAAGATATTTAAAGAATCACCGAAAAAAAATAGATGATGGCGAAATACAGTTATCTCAACTTGGGATGGCAAAAGGAAAGACAAGAAAAGAAATCACGTCCAATGAAATGGACAATTTAGGGTGTGCTTGTTCTCGTACTTCTTCAATCCGAATTTGAACGGTCCGCAGGAGGCACGTGCTTGCCCCAGGGAATTGCTTGAAACCAAAAGGTTAAAAAAGGAAGGTGCCAATAGCAAAAAAGGCAGGTTTTTATCCAAAGAAGGAAACACCAAACGTCGTGCTGAAATCTCATTCGGTCGGCTGATGGAACCCTTGTCTCACTTTGTGGTTTTGTACTCATTTCACTCCAAAGAATGGAAAACATCTTTATTTGGCAATTTGACTTGGCCACACAAATGGGAAAAAAAAAGGTGCAAAAACTTTTCTAAATCTTGCCCGACCTCCACTTGGATCAAAAGGGCATTGTCGGTTACTTTGCCTTGCACTACTTTTAAGATACAGAACACTAGCATTCTTTTTTCATAAAAAACAACAACGCTAAAAGCAATAGCCGGTCGAATTGTGGAAAATAACCCCTTTCACACAACCAATCATAGTACACAAAGAACGTATATCGGAGCCTAAACTGACGGAGCGTCATCAAAAATTTTTAGGGTCTTTGTCGATTGCGTTTTCGCTCATGTCGTCGATATTGGTATGCGATATTGTGTAGTTTAGATATTCTCTATTCTTTATCAATTCAACGGTTTGTTTCATACCGTAATATTAGTTTTTTAATGATGTAACCACTTATTCATTTGAGTAGGTCTTTTTTCTGCTAGTGTATCATATGCATGCATTTGTTGGATAAAATCAAGGTCCCCACTAGTGACATTACCTTTCTCCGGTGAAAATATCCCATCTTCATACCCACCGTGGCAGCATTTACTTATTTCTATTACAAAAAACAAAGGTTTACAGTATAACACGGACTTGTCGTCTCCAGAAAAAAGCATACTTATTACTGAGCGACTGATCCATGAACTATTCACTGGTGCTGCGCAACAGTTCATTGATTGTACATGGCACTTGTGGATAACGAACTGATAGATGTCGGACATGATATTTCTTGATCGATTGTGAAACGTACAGTAACGAGTTTTCAGGATGAATCAAATATCAATGCTTTTTTGTTATAACTCTGTGAATGAAACGAAAAAATCGATAAATTCAGGAAAATACGGAAAAGTAGGGGTGTGACAATTGATGGTTTTCTTTCGAACCATCTTGTCAGAATCGGCTAGCAACTTAGATACGAGGCACAGGCACTTATTGTCCGATACTGCATTATTGAAATACATCTAGGAGCGTTGCCAGGAGAACCGATCCCTAAAAAGCAGTGATCAGAATCATGTTCTTGATGATAAAAAATCTATAACAGCTGTCAATGATGTGGTGGTTTCATTTTTCTCCATCCTTGTTCATATATATTCTTTTCCCTTTCAAATACACTTGTTATGCCTTTGAAATCTCCGATAACGGTCGTCGCTACAAGCTTGCTTGCTGCTCAAGCTCTTGCCGTTTCTGTTCACAACTGGTGGGATGTGCCTAGCGACTTTGGTAATATTGCCGAGTTACAATCCTCTATCCGGGTTCCCCAAGGCTCCGATCCTATCAAGACATATTGGATGGCCAACGGTTTTGGCAACGGTTACATGGGTATGCAGCACAATTCGGATACGGAGCGCCGTATTTTATTCTCCATCTGGGACGATGGCCAAGGCTCCAAGGTCGAACCTATACGACACGGTGATAATGTAACGGTTGGTACCTTTGGCGGCGAAGGCGAAGGTGCTCAGTCTTACCTTGTCTACGACTGGAAAGCCGGCGACACCGTGTACTTCCGTGTGCAAGCCAATGTGAACGAGGCAGAGGATTATGCCGAATACACCGGTTACTGGGGCACCGATGGACAAACATGGAATTTAATTGCGTCTTTCCGAGCCGAGAAGCAGCCATATTGGCTTCTAGAACCTTACGGTTTCCTCGAAAACTATGGTTCTGATCAGTCCGAGATCCGCGAGGGCTACTATGGCAACTTTGTCATGATCAACTCCAACGGCCAACACCACACACCCGAAAATTTTCAATTCACCCATACTGACATTTTCAACGAATACCGAGAAGTCTGGGACCAACGCCTGGTGGAACAGGGCAAAGAAGTGTACATGCGTATCGATGGTCCGGCCGACCAAGGCGCGTATCCCCCCGCGCATCATTAAATCACCCTTCTTCCCCCTCTTTCCTCCGCACTCTCTCACAAAATTTTTTTTCTTATGCCTCACAATAAAGTTTGATTGCAAATAAAAAAATACTTTTCACTGCAAGCTCTATAATATGCAGTAGATAGCGATACTTGAAACTCTCTGGATGGAACGCCAAAGTCGACAGAACAACACGACTTGCTGTCATTGATTCCAATGCTTGTGCCTTCTTTAAGTTGATCAAGGCGGATACAGTCTGCTGATTTTGAGAGCAGCGTTCATTGTTGTTTACTGTTCCAGATATATCGAGCAGAAGCACTCGATATGAGACGTGGGTCATTGTAAAGAGGCTTCATATTTTTTTGGGGGTATAATTTTCTTTATTTAAAGTATAACTTTTTTTAAAAAAAGAAGAAAGAAAACAATGAGAAAGAGGTACCAAGAATGCGACAAACGAAATGAGAAAATGATAAAGACAAAATATGTAATGGGGGGAAAGAATGATTAATCGACAATGAAGCTTCGAACTTTGCCCTTGCGGGTGGTGACGACTTTCTTCATAAGCAAAGTAGGCAACTTGGTTTCGATACCGTAGACACTCTTGAAACAAATCCATGCACGGGTCCAGCCTCGGACATGAGCGCGAGTAGGATAGCCATGCGATTGCTCCAGTGCTTGGCCAATGGCACTGTAGACGTTGCAAGCCGCACGAACACCGCCTTGACAATCAGCAGGTAAACGAGCAATACCATGAACGGCACGCTTGGACATTTCTTCGGCGGAATGCACCAATTCGAGAGCCAGCTCCCGGAGACGTTGATCACCCAAGGCACGGGCACAACCAGTGGAAATGAGATTGTACTCTTCGTTGGTCAACCGGTCGCGAGGAATGTAGCATCGGCCCAATTTTTCGCTGTCAGTCACAATATCACGGGCAATGTTGGTATACTGCAAGACGAGTCCCATTTCGCGTGCACGAGCAATGGTCCAACGGAACACGGACAAGTCGGATCGAGTCGTCGGATCAGACAACATGAGAATACGGGTACACATTTCACCCACACTGCTGGCGACACAAGCGGAATAGTGGATCAGGTCCTTTTCGGTCTGTACCGGACGACGGTCCAAGTCCCATTCGTAGCCTTCGAGAAGTTCTTCGACAGCATCGACTTCCAAGACGTGACGCAATCGTACAAAGGATCGAAATGCTGCAACACAGCTTTCAGGAAGCACGACCTCGTACTCTGCCCAGTTGATCACCGGTTCATTGGTCTTCTGGCTGAACAGTTCACGGACAAACTTTCGAGTGGCAGCCAATTGAGACTTGCGATCTTCCACGGACACAGATTCATCATCAGCCAAGTCATCCGTAGCACGACAGAAACCATACAGAACACCGAGGTCTTGACGGGCATGGAACGAAAAGACGGAGGAGGCCGTGTAAAACGAGTAGGAAGCTTGGCGAAGGATGTCCCAAGCAACGGTAAGATCTTTCAATGGACGACTGTTCAATGCTTGATCGCATTGGCAAAAGGCCCAGGTTAAATCAAGCATATCCGACAAGAAGGAAGATTCGACACGTTCATGCGCAGCAATGGTGCGAGTCTTGTACAGATGGAGGATGGCCTGAGCGCGGTCAATAGCACAGGTGGCAAAGACGAGAATGACATTGATCATAAGGAAGAACATGAATTCCTCCAAAGGCAAATGAGGCGCGACCATGATTCCGGAACTTGTTCGTCGAGAGATATCCCAGGTGCCAGCAGCAATGGCGACTTGATCGACCCAGCAAAGATATAGGGTAGGCATCGCAATGGAGAAAAGCACAGCTTTCCAACGACGGCAAATGTACTCACCAGCTCCGAACCAAAGCAAAGCCAAGACAGGGCACACATACCAAAGGATGCAACTACCATAGAAAAGCGGCGTAGCAGGCACAGCCAGGTGCTAAGAAAAAAAAAAAGAGTGAGTCATGGCTGTCTTAATCAATCCATTAATGCCAAAAAAAAAGGTACTTTACCCATGCTTTAGCGCCGACTGTGAGGAAGCCAATGATGGGAATATAGCGAACACACATGGAAGAGTAGATGGATTTTTCGGGCTTCAGATAAAACCCGGGAAGGTGCCAACGCATGACAAGATTGCTGAAAGCGACGGTCATCAAGGTCATGATGATAAAAAACATGTATTCTTCCAAGGGGACGTAACCAATCACGGCTGTGACGCATTCCGGGCAGTAAGACCAAGCACGATGATACACAATGTAATTATCCCAGGGACTGGCAGTACCAAACGCCACGGCGCACAAAAAGATGTATTTCAATTTATCCTGCGACGAGTGGAATGGACGCAAGAACCAAAACAGTAGCCCGAGCACAGGCAAGGTGTAGTAAAGATGGACTTCCATATAAGTCAACATTTGTAGAATAAACGATAAATAAAAATGCAAATAATGAAAGAGGTGATGCGAGACGCCAAGGTAGAAGAAAAAGGGTATAAAGAAATTCTAAGGGAAAAAATAAGAAAAGGACTGAAGGGAAAGATCAGACAAGTGAATGAATGGTGTGTATAAGAAAGTGATATCGGGATGGATCCGAAAAAAATCAAACGAGTCTTGTCATTTATAAAGCTTTTTTTTCTCTTGCGTATCAGCTTGAAATATTCAAGAACTACTTTGGCATCATTGACTTTTAGGGAAAGTGTGCTTTCAATTGACAAGCGTCGTCTTGAATGCACGTTGATGCATCATTCATTTTCATTGACGCAAGAGCATCCCACAGTGACCAGTCAAGGAAGGGTAACAGAACGTTGATCTCTCTCGGTCCAATGAAAATCGAGCCAGTCTCTGCTCACTTCCCTTTTTGATGCACAAAAGCATCCTGACAGTGAAATGGGCGAAATGCCAGGGGATCCACAAAAAAGGAAAAAAGAATGTCAGCGGCCGGCAAAAGTCCCAAAACGGTTATTCACCGAAGACAATCTCCATGCAGTCTGTGTGCAACCCCTCTCCTGGAAGGAATCTCGAGAGAAAAAAAAAGGCCCACAAAACTTTAATTCGTCATCTTCATGAACAATGAAATGAAATGGACCGTCCCATTTTGCGTTTGCCTTGGGTACCCCCCTAAGAATCATGTCGCTTTTTTTTTGCGCTAATTTGTTCTTCCCGTGCCTCTTTTTTTTTTTTAGCCGTCAACTTGCCATTTTTTAAAACCCAACCACAACGCATGAATCTTTTTTTTTTTTTGCCTTTATATAGGATTTTCGTTTTCGACTCGTCTTAACGTTCACCAGTTGACGGTTCTTCTCGTTCTTTTCTCTTTCTCTATTATTTATTCTATAGACGTTTTACTTTTATATCCAACATGCCTCAACAAAAACATATCGTGGTGATCGGTGCTGGCGTCGGCGGTACGGCCACGGCTGCAAGGCTGGCGCGTGAAGGATTTCGAGTGACCCTGGTGGAAAAGAATGACTTCTCGGGTGGCCGTTGCTCGCTCATTCACCATAATGGCCATCGGTTTGATCAGGGCCCTTCCTTGTACCTGATGCCCAAACTGTTTGAAGAAGCTTTTGAAGACCTCGATGAACGCGTGCAAGACCATTTGGATTTGCTTCGTTGCCATAACAATTACAAGGTCCATTTTGATGATGGTGACAAGATTCAGTTGTCGTCTGATCTGACACGCATGAAACCCGAACTGGACCGTATCGAGGGCGAAGATGGGTTTGGTCGGTTCCTTGACTTCTTGTCGGAAACCCACACCCATTATGAGCGCGGAGTGTTCATTGCCATCAAGCGCAACTTTGAAACTATCTGGGATCTGGTGAAGCTCAAGTATGCTCCGGAAATCTTCCGTCTCCACTTGTTCAGCAAGATCTACAGTCGTGCCAGCAAGTACTTCCGTACGAAGAAGATGCGCATGGCGTTCACCTTCCAGACCATGTATATGGGGTAAGAAATGACTCGTCGACTCTTTTGTCCTCCACGGTAGCCATGAACACAGTACTGATGAATCTTTTTCTTTTTTAAATACAGCATGTCGCCTTATGATGCACCAGCAGTTTACAGCTTGTTGCAGTACACCGAGTTTGCAGAGGGGATCTGGTATCCGCGGGGTGGATTCAATATGGTGGTCCAAAAGTTGGAAGCTTTGGCGACGCAAAAGTTTGGGGCCAAATTCATTTACAGTGCGCCTGTGGCCAAGATTAATACGTCAAATCGTGACAAGCGGGTCACCGGGGTCACGTTGCAGAATGGTGAGGTGATTGAAGCCGATGCCGTCGTGTGCAACGCCGACCTTGTCTATGCCTACAACCACTTGCTGCCCCCTTGCAGCTGGGTGAAGAACCAGCTCGTCGAGAAGAAACTGACCTCGTCGTCCATCTCATTCTACTGGTGCATGTCGCAAAAGATCCCTGAACTGGATGTCCACAACATCTTCTTGGCCGAAGCGTATCGCGAGAGCTTTGACGAAATTTTCCAAGACCACACGCTCCCGTCCGAGGCGTCCTTTTACGTCAACGTGCCTTCTCGTATCGATGAATCGGCGGCTCCCTCAGGCAAAGATTCCGTTATTGTCCTTGTTCCCATTGGTCACATGCGTAGCAAGAATGGCGACCCTACCATTGAAAATTATCCTGTGTTGGTTCAAAAGGCGCGCAAGATGGTGTTGGAAGTGTTGAACCGACGTCTCGGATTGGCCAACTTTGAGCAATACATTGAACACGAAATAGTGAACGATCCAAGTGTGTGGCAACAAAAGTTCAATTTATGGCGTGGTTCGATCCTTGGTTTGTCGCATGATATCTTCAACGTGTTGTGGTTCCGCCCTTCCACCAAGGACTCCACCGAACGATACAACAATCTCTTCTTTGTCGGCGCTTCCACGCATCCAGGTACCGGTGTTCCCATCGTTTTGGCTGGTAGCAAATTGACGGCGAACCAAGTGTGCGAACATTTCAATGTCCAACCACGCCCCAGTGCCATTGCAACTACCAAGAAATACTATCCTTCTGAACGCTCGGCCTCTTCGACATGGTTGTACTCGGTGGTGTCGTTGTTCATCCTCCTGTTTGCTTTTTTCGCGAGTTTCCCTGAACATTCCTCGAGCCAAACCGCCGCCTCATTCATTAACTCTTGCCTTCCTGCCCCCTTTCGCGTTGTCATGGCAGAACCCCTTCCCTACCAAAATCAATAGTTTTTTGGACATACTTTTTTTCCGCTTAGCTTTATCTGTTATATTATCCATTTTTTATTCTAACTATCAAAAAGCAATAAAATGACCGTTCCTATTAATGTGTTTGGTCGTTGTGGGTTTCTTTTCTGTTCTTGCGCCGACTCTGTATCCAATACCATTGCGCAGTACCGGATTCTTTCTTCCTTCCTGGCAAACCCCCCCCCAACTGCTCTCCTTCCTCTTGAAACTTTGTCGTGAATGCAGAAAAAGCCCGACGGCAGTTTACGTAAGCATCGTATCTTTCACTTGCAAAAAAACCATTCGAAGTTTCCCTTTTTGAGCTCTGTGGTTCTCTCTTGATAACCCAAAAAATCGAGGACGATCATTGTGTGTCTAGACCAAGTAGCAGCATGGACTACCAAGAGAACGGAAAAATAAGATGCGCAACAGTGTTACACGAGGACCAAAAAATAAATTTTCCCGTTTTAGCGAAAAGGAGTCTGTGTGCCAATTTTTTCCACAAACACCGTGTCTCCGTTCACAAGCACCACCAATCATCCATGATTCCAGCGATTGCAGACTTGTCCCACTTGACCGATGTTTATGGTAGGTGATTCTAACAAAAACTACCGTGTAACCATGCCGCGCGTACCTTGATCAGATAATCGCGCGAATGGTATCATTCATTTGCGCGCAGCATGGCTTCTACTATAATTTACCAAATGATCACAAACTTACAAAATATATACACAATTGGCATTGCCTCCTAAAGATGGGCCTAATAATCGAGTTCTCCAGTATACACAGATGGTCGTGTCTCATCATGTAAGACCCGAACGGATCCCCCTTCGCCTTCTTCTTCGTCCTCTTGAAAATACCGATCTTGAGCATCTTGTGTCTCTTGCTCCAAATCATCGTATATCTATATGATCCTGTTAGTTTCGACATTGCTATAAGACGATTTTTGTCATCCTACCTCGTTATAATCCACCGACGCGTAATCAAAGTTGGTCTAAAGAACATACGCTTGCGTTACAAAAAAACTGCATCAAACTTTTTCATGATGGCTATGATCAATCCCACTTACATCTTTGCCAGCCAAAAATCGTTCTTCCATTAATCGAATAAATTCTAATCGTTGCTCATCACGAAATTGAAGTTCTTCTTCGGTTGGCATGATTGGCTGATTTTGTTGACTGGGTAGAATGTCCAATAAATCAGCCTTGGACGGCAATCCAAGTCCGGCCGTTGAATCTTCATCAGCAGAGGTTCGATCCACCGACGTTGAGTTGACCTCCTTCATCATGACATCGTCGTCTCCATCATTGGCTCCCCGCAACCCTTTATTCCCGTGCTCTTGATATTTTTCGTTTTCGTCTTCTTCGTCTTCTTCGTCGTCGTCGTCTTCTTCTTCTTCCTCTTCAAACTGCTCTTCTTCCAGACCTCGCTGATATTGTACCTGCTTATCGGCATAATCTCGATCGATATTGCTCAGAATTCTTTGTACAAGGGTAATGTCGTTTGCAAATGGAGCTTCTTTTTCCTGATCAGGAATATATTGTCCAATATAGTGTTCGTACAGCACTGGATCTCGCAATTGCATTGTTTCATCCGAAAAATAAGAACTGTTACGCAAATGCCGTTTCAAGTATTCGAAGCGTCGGTTATGCACCACAGTATGTAACGCTGACTTTGGTTTCCTCGGTTGTCGATGGCCCAATGAACCAGTGACTTCCATGGATGAAGTCGAAGCATCAGGACTGTCGCCATCGGCATGCAACAATCGTTGTAAATGAAAGCCCACCTCGTAATCGTCTACCGTGCAACAAGAACAACAATGAGTATGATTTTTCCAAAGTCAATTTATCGAGAATAAAATTACCTTTTAGAGGCTGAAATGAAGCCAATGTGTTTTGTGACAGATAGCGTCCCCATTTCGTTAGAAAGAGGCCGGGATCGGTATCCAGTATTTGTGCCATTTTCTGGACTTTGGCTTCACTGCTGAGCTCCGGTTCATCTCGTTTCAGTGTCTTGAAAGGAATAACGTCAAGATTTCTTGATATATATGAAAGCACCTTGTCTTTGCCAGCCTGATCCATAGATGTCGAATGAACCTGCAGCATATTGACAGAATGGCTGCGCCTGCGGCACCAACCTGCCAGATCGCTCCGCTGAGCCAATCACATCTTTTCAAAATGAAACGACGATCCGTGACTGCTCCAAAAAATGCAGCGCATGAACCTGTCGAAAGTGCTTGCTCAAAACGCACCACCATCGTGTGCCGTCGACTGGAACCCGCTTTGCAATTGATGGAATTTGCGTTGCAGGTAAACCCGCGAGATTTCTTTCCAAACGTTTTTTTGCTAATATGATTTCGATGACTGTTGTTGCTTAGTCTGATGTTAATGCTATAATCGAACGTGCTACGGCCTCGACGCTGGATTCAAAAAGGTAAAGCGCAACGGATCTGTCGATCGAGAAGTTTGTCCTTTGGTAATTCACCACTCCATGTAGCGTTGTAACCTTATTTATTGGAACGGTGGAACCGACTATTGTATACTACGGGAAATGCAAAGACATTTACAGAACGCTCCATTCGGTGCTATTCCGGGCATGGCGGAACCGACACGGTAGAGTGTTATCTCTGTCTTGTCTTTTTTCCGACCAAAAAAAAAAACTCAGTCGTGTCTGTAGATTGCGAAACGGATTTCTCCATTTGTCGTTATGAGCGAGGGTTACAATCGACCGAGTACGCTCAATTGGTAGTCTATTTTGATCTGCTCGATTACATGAAACAATATATTTATACGCTTCCTGCCGAGGTACGATCCCATTTGCATAAAGAGAACCGTGGCCGGTATTCATCGCAATTTTCTCCATTTTCTCAGGAGGCACTGCTGGCTGTACAAAATTTAATGAAGCCACATTCTATACTACACGATCAATGCTATGCGCTTTACATTACCCTATGTCGCTGCATCAAAGATGGGGATATTTACGCAGCGGCGATCCAGTTCCTGAAAGATCAAATACCTTCCGCCAAACTAGGTGAGCCAACCAAAACGGCATACGCTTTTTATAGGCAGATCATTGATTTCCTGGTAGATGACGATGTATTGTCTGAATTGCTCTTGTTCTTGCAAAAGGAGATAGCAGCAGTCAAAATCGTTTCGAATAATACTTTTTCCGATACCCAGTCGACTGATCATTCCCAGCGCAGAAAACAACTTATCCAATTGCTTATTTCCATGCCATGGGATCAAGGCAGCCTTTTGATTCGCCAAGAATTCAAAATGGTCATGCAATGTTTAACGTCGCCGACCAGTCGAAAAAGGCGGCGCGCTTCGTCCTTCACGCTTTTTGATCAAGAGCAACCGAAAGAAACCCTAGCAAGTCAATGGTCTACTACCTGCAAATCACAAGATCTGTACCCTCTGGATCGACACAAACAAGCATTCATCACCTTGTTCCAATACACGCAACGGCATGGACATCCTATGCAACCATTGGAGTTACGTCATGTGGATCCGAAACGCGTAACGGACGCAGCAGACATACAGGTCGTTGACATGTTGATCGGAAAGTTAGAGACACCGTCCGAGAGTGAACCATTAATGGAAAAGATATGGATACAGTGTCAATTGCAAAGCCTTCAGCTACTACGAGATCAGGCTCCCGGATGGAGATCGATCTTGAAAATGATGGTCCAATTTGCCGATCTGTGGGTAAAGTAAGTCAAGTGCGCCAAAACAACTTGTCAAACAAGAAATTAAGTAAGCCTCCATTCCAGCCAGTTATCAGACGCTGGTGCCATCCAATACTTTGGCGAAATGATCGCAAGAGAAGCACTGTTCATGGACTTGTACCATCATACTCTGAAATTGGTCAACATTTACAATAACCTAGGTGAAGTGCTGGTCACCTCATCGACAATCAAAGTATGTTTTTTGCCTCTGTCAATGCGGCTTATTCTTAACTTTCCTTTTTTTTATTATGCATAGAAATTATGCTCTTTACTGCTTGCGACAATGGACCATATTTCGGACGCGAACGAGTTGTGTCGTTATCGAGATCGTGCCTTTGCACTGGATGCGGTGGCCACCGACCCCACCGAGCCTTTATTTGGCTCTGTGGACTATTGGTGCAACGACTTTTATTTTCAGCTCACCAAAGTATGCAATCAGCTGGTACAAACAGACAATGACACTATTTTCTCACTGGATGATACGGAACTGCCGATATCATCAGAGGCCCTTCATATGTTGGTCAAGGTAAACAAAAGATGACAAAATACCGTAGTATCCCGTGCTAATTTTGCGTATATCCCAGCTTTCCTTTATGTGGCCTTTCCAAGTGCTCAAAAAGCTTGTGTCTGCGTGCTTTGAGAACCGAAATCAGCACTTGATCATTGTCCCTATTCTTGCGGGAATGCAACGTCTCTCGGGTCTCAAAAAGCAAAGCAGTAGGCCATCGTTGATGGTACTTGTACTCCAACACCTGTACAATTCTCTTGATTCGACCTTACTCACGGCGTTCAAGCCCAATATTCTCAGTTTCCTGCAAGCCAGCTGTCAACCGGTACGTCGGCGCTGATCGGGCAAAAAAAATAAAAATAAAAAAATAGTGAGACAAATGAGCAATATATTGATTAACCGCTGGGTGAATTAGGATCCAACGAAATCATGCCCGATCATGTTGGTTTCCGACCGGCGAATTGAAGCAAACCTCGGACTCGTGTTGGATATCCGTGAATATCTTTCTGCGTGTATAGTTCCCTCCTTGGAAATCGGCGTCAACATTGAACAACATACGTCAAAGTCACGAAATCAGCTGAAACTCCATCTGCAAACCCTCCAGGCGCTTGGCAATCTCAATGATGACGGTCTCGAAAAAGCACGCAAAACTTACAGCGATCATTCTGATTACTGGCCAATAATGCTGGCTATGCGTCCTACGGACGTACTAGATGCGCTGTTATCGCTGCTGACGTTGCGAGAATCCGGCAACGTGGAACACCAGTTGTATAGTCTTGAGGATTGGAACGCGATCCGCTCGTGTATCAATACGCTCGTGTACGTGACCCGGAGCATGATGGGATCGGAGGTTGCGCCCGATAAGGATCGACAGGACGAGGTTCCATCGCTGACTACGAAAAAAGAGAGTTTACGAAATGAGATGGTCACATTCATGCTGGAGCGGTTGAGTCAATACGGTAAGTACAGGCCGGTGAGCGGTCAATGACGATCTCCCATCTCTTAAACCTCCGATTTAGCTTGGCCTATTCGGGTCGTGTGTTACGATATTTACACCCTATTCCTCCCTTTGCCGCCCAAGATCCGTATTCCGCGCTTCTTGGTTCAAGTAACGGGAACTCTCAATGGCGTTTTCGAGGAACTATCCAGTGATGATGATACCCCTGATTCCCACGGAGATGGCCAAGAAGGGTGGTGTCTTTTCGTTCAAGCATGCAAACTGTCCAGAACATTGATGAAGGAATTATTCCGAGTAAGTGGGTGGGGGGGAATCTTGGAAGCTTTTTGTTGTATCGAGACTCACGGTCTAATGCATGCATAGCAAAAAGAGAGTTGGATGTCCAGTCTAGTCCTGTTATGGAAACATCCGAATGAAGACACGATTCTGACACCCTGTTTCTACCGGAACCTGTATCCCAGCCATACACCGAGTGTGCAATCTGAATATCAATTGCTTCTTGACACGTTTTTAGGCGACCTGTATGAATCGATGAATGATGCACAAATTATTCGCAACTACAGCTATCCCGTGTCGCAAATGTGTCCAATGGCTCGGCGTTTAACCGATTCTGGTAATTTTATTTTTCTGTGTCTCCTTGCGCGGACGAACAATGAAATTGAACTGACTTTGGAAAAAAAAACTGAACCTTTTTTTTTTTTTTGGCGCGCGGTGATTCGATGCAGACTGTCAATCTTTTTTTAAAGTTCTGTACGTGATCAGATTATTGACGCAATGTGCTTCGTCGCTGAAAATGGCGGAAACAGAGGCTCCTGAGAATCCATCATCTTCCATGTATGCAGACGCCAACTTTTTCGTATCGAATCTTATTCGATGCTTACAGGTAAGATGTCACATTTGTGGAATAACGGAAAATCTCGATTGACTAACCACAAAAATATAATTTAGAATCTCAAGGAATGGACGGGGATTTCCGCATCACGCCACTTGATTCCGCAAAGTGACAAAAAGCCTTTTTCCGCTAAGCTTATCCGCGAGTATCTGCGGGAGAATTACAGTAACATCCAGAAGAGTGAGATCATCGAGGATCGTCAGACCGAGACTCAGGAACATGGTTCGGTGGTGGAAATCTTTTACCCATTTCCTAATGAGGCATGGCACTCGGGGCGATCGCTGGCGATACTGACGTTCTGCATGTTGTGTTATGTGAGCCATCAATTGCAGCGGACCGAGTTGCAAGATCTCGTCCGTGTACTCATGCTTCAAATTGTGGAAGGACTCACGGATCAAGAACACCGACAAGCGTTTCGGCGGATATGCAGCCAGCAAGTGAAGTCACGTACTACTCAGTGGAAAAAAGCCAAAGAGAGGAAATCCAAGTTGGTTTTACGGCCCATCATGGCCAGCGATGAAGAAATCCTCATTCGGTCGTATGTTAGTTTATTATCATCAGTGGAGGAACAACGTGCCATTCTTCAAGCGTTCGAAATAGCCGAATCACATCCTCCTCAATCTGCCGCCATCTATCTTATGCCTCAGGAATGTAGATTTCTAGCCACCTGAGCGCGTTGACCGTTTAGCCATCGACACCGGTTGTATAATAGGCAAGTAAAAGTAGCATTGTCGGCCCGAAAATACAAGAAAATTCTTCAACGTATCACACGAAACGTCAACCTACCATATGAAACGTGATGAGCTATTCAGGGCAAAAATTTTACATGTCGAATCCATAAGATCAGAAAATTTTTTCATGGTTTAATAGATTGATGGTGTGTGCGTGTGTGTGTGTTGAAGATAACAGTTGGTTCGTGGCGCCGACTTGAAGTATTTTTGATATTCTACGCGTGCGATGATTCGATTGTTTGTAGGTCCGCTCACAGACAAGAAAAAAGGCGGAAAAATTTTCCCCCAGAATAAAAAAAAAAGCTGTGTGGGTTCTAATATGATGTGTGGAATCTGGCCTTTTTTCTTTTGTAGTTCCTTTTCCTTTCCACTGGTGACGATCACTGCGTACGTCAGTAACTTCTTATAAGAATGTTCGACAAACTATGTGAGCCAAGGGCCATGGGCAGGGAATATTTTTCGGTTGCCTTTTGCGGGCGGTCGATGATTTTGCATGAACGGACGAGTTACTGGGATACGGTTGACCCTGTTCCCCGTTCTTGTCCCACACGGAGTATGAAAAAAATTCACATAAAAATAAAGCCAGTCTGAGAAACCGCTTGCTGAAACCTCTGTAATTTGGTTTTGTGCACTTGCAGGCTTTTGCTTATGGTAAGGCTCGCTTTTTTTTGAGGCATTTTTAGCTTGATAACAAAAAGAAAGCCATGGATGATGTACAAAAGAGGATGACCAGTTTTACCCCAAAATGACTCATGATTGGCTTGTTTTCCATCACTCAATGTTTCTCCCACAATGAAAAATCGGCCAATGATCTTTTTTTGGCAGCAGCACATCATTCATTTCCCCATAGTTTTGGAGAAGCAAAAAAAAAAAAAATTCTTATTTTGTCAGCGGGGCGAAAATAAAACATGGTTCGATAAATTGGAAAAGAGTGAAAAAAAAGAGCGAGTTGGGCCCAATGTGGCTTTTTTTTCTTTTTTTTTTCTACCATTCATGCAACTCGTGTGTGGCTTGAGCACCCCGACTGGCTGTTACGGAGTGTGATGATAATGCATGTTCTTCTTTTTCTGCAACGCATGA
Organism: Radiomyces spectabilis; assembly: GCF_025331425.1. Lineage (NCBI taxonomy): Eukaryota > Fungi > Mucoromycota > Mucoromycetes > Mucorales > Radiomycetaceae > Radiomyces > Radiomyces spectabilis. The sequence goes on along the minus strand of NW_026251936.1, from coordinate 546,133 downwards.
TGACATCCAGGTTGGATAAGAGATAAACGTCAATTTGGGGTGATAAGAACTGCTTTCCATGGCGGGGACTCAAGATAGAAAAAGGAAAACGGCAGGATGACGGTCCTTTTGTGTTTCTCATGAAACATTGGTTTCATTTGAAGTCTTCCGATCGTAAGCGACGGGGATAGAACATGCAGTCGTCCACTTTTGCTGTTATTTTTCTTTCCAAGATGGAAACCATCAATGATCCACATCTCCATAGCAATAGTCAACGATGCTTATTGGCGTGAATGATGTCAGTCATGTTCCAAGATTCTGTGGTTTCTACTGCAAAGGGTCCCTTTCAAATGTCAAAAAATCGAAAAATTTCTAAATTGGGTCTTGGCCATGGTTACCTAACCAAGCAGACCCAGTCACTGATCGCGACTATTTTTTTTTTTTTTCACCAACTGCGATCCAAATCACTCTTGCACAAAGGCCAAGAAAAATGACGACGACTTATGGATATACAACAATTGAATATACGCTGTTTTGCTTATCCAAGCCGATATTTTTAGAAATTAGACTGGCAAAAAAAGGGCCAGGCAAACCAAAAAGGTGCAACTGAAGAGAAGAGCTGAATTGGAAAAGTGGCACGAGAAACCTGGCCAATAACTGATTGAATGTCCCGGTGTGTTGGAGAGGTTGAAACCGAAAAGAAAATGTCACTCTATTCTGCCCTTCGGGTGGGATTTTTTTTTCTTTTTTTATTGATCCGCCTTTTTTTTTGACGCCTTTCTTTTCCTAAACCTTTTTCCCCTTCTTTAATTCTTTTTGATTGTTTGAATCCACAAAAATAACTGCACTGATATGTCTGGCTTAGAATCTATGCATATATCGGTACCTGATACAAACGATTACTATTCTTACAAGCAGCCCCGGGGTAGTATATCGTCCACCACTTCGTCTTCGTCCTTATCGCCTGGCGGTATGCATTCCGCCAGTGGTCTGCAATCACCTTTGGCTTCTCCACGCGAATGGGGATCCGGACCTCTTGAACAGGAGCCCCAAAGGCGGTCGACCAAACGTGGTGTCAGCACCTTCATTAGCAAACTTTACAGGTAAAGCCAAAGAAGAACCTTTTCCTGGACGCATAAAGTCGGACTCACACTCGTCATTTTTATAGTATGATCAGCGGTCGCAATAACCAACATTTGATCTCATGGAATCCAAGTGGCACCTCTTTTCTCGTTTGCAATGCCACTCGATTTGCTCAAGAATTGCTTCCCGAGCATTTCAAACATTCTAACTTTTCGAGTTTCGTGCGTCAATTGAACATGTAAGCAGCATACCAATTGCCCTTTCGCACTTTTTCTATGTATCGATTGGTTCTGATCTGTTATTTTTCGTGCAGGTACGGATTCCACAAGATCAATAAATCGTCTCGCGGACAACGCGGCAACAACGAAAATGAAATCTGGGAATTCTCCCACACCAAATTCCAACGCGGCAGGCCCGATTTGTTAGAAGACATTAAACGTAAAGCGATGGATTCTGAACTCTTGCGGCGCGAGACGGGCGATATCCACGCTTCGTTTGCCATGGTGCAGTTGTCGCAGGCCGACCTTCTCCAGCAATTCCGTGGACTCCAAGAAAACTTTTCCAATCTCCTTCAAGGGTTTGAAGATATGAAAAAGATCCAACTTCAGCAGCAAATCATAATTCGTCGTCTAGCCGAACGTCAAGGCATCCAAGTCTCCACACCATGTACGTATTGATGACATCCTTTACTGCTGTCAGTAGCACCGATTTGTTCAACTCATGCGTCTTTTTTTTTAATAGTGGCTGAATTTGAAAATAAACATATGCTCAATGACGAGCAACCGCGTGTCTTTGTCACATCGCCAGGTTCGGGCATGTGTGGTGATTACGGTCAGCCTACGCCTTCGTGGGAGATGGACGCGTCGAACCGATGCCCACCCCAAATGCGTCTTGATCATCAATTACCCCCACCCGCCACCTCCACACAGCAAGATATGATGATGTCCATGTATGCTACGAGCTCGGCCAACAACACCTTCTCTTTCCCTACATCCACATCGACCACACTTCCGCCCAGTCCCGTGCCCAGTGTTCTCTTGTCGTCTCCTTCGTCGTGTGTCTCTGTTGAACAGAATGACTCTCGCATGAAGTTTGACAACCCCAACAATGTGGGCGGCATCACCTTTTCCGAATAAGTTTCTTCTCTGATCTTTTTTTCTTTATAATCTTTTTACCCTCTCCTTCTTTGTTCTTTACAACTCTTTTTTTTTATTTTATTCTGCCTGTTTAACTTGTGATAGCCATTTTTATCTTTTTATCCCATCTCTTTGCGCTTTTTTCTATTTCCTCCTTTGCCGTGATATATGCCATTATTTGTAATATAACCGCTTGTAACAATCTGATTCAAGCTCTTTACTTTTTTCTTTTGTTTTAATTTTACTGTTATGTTCGTACCAAGCATAAAGACGGGGTTTTCTCATACAGAGGGAGTTGGGCGTACCTGCATGAGGAGCACGTGACCCATGATTTGGTCCAACGACAGTGGCCCCGCTCTATGGAAAAAGTGTATGCAGCCGAATCTATGACAGCGTTGATCATGGTATGGATTCTCGCCGTGCTTTCTCTCCGTTGTCGCACCAGGATGCAAGCGACCATCGCCTGTATTCACAGGAATCCGATCCTGATGAGCCGCATCACCCACAGCCATTAACGGAGAAACAGTCATCAACTATTTACGACGAATTTAACCAACTGGAACAGTCGGTCATGGCCGATTTCCAACGCTACTTGACCGACGTTCAGGAGCATCTTTCCCTCGACAAGGCAGCGAGCCATGACGGCGAAGAATCTGTCTTGTCGCATTTAGAACCCGTTCCTTTTGTGACTGACATTGAACCCCCTTTTGATGTCGCCAACACGCGCGATCCCCTGGACGCATCGGTCCATTCAGAATACGACATTCTGGAAGGCGGTCCTCGCGATCATTTGAGCGATTCATGGCAAAATATTGAAGAGCAGCAGCGCCACGTTGGAGACGAACAGAGTGAAGCGTCCGCATCAGACAATCAGTGGCGACAGCAGAGCACGTCACCGGGACAGTATTTTCGGGCCCGCTCGCTCCCCTTTGAAAGCGTGGATCATGTCTGGCAGCATCGCAAGGTGAGCCCAGAAAAAGTTCATTTGCATCCTTTTTTGTAAGATGGCTTACCTTTTGGTAGCCTTCCTTTGCGACGCACTCTGCACGATCGAGCAGCTATAACCGAATTTTACCCCAGCACGCTGAACAAGTAAGGGTTGTCCTGCTGTTGTCTTGCATGTGTCCGAAAAATAGGCTCACCAAGGATACGTTTTAGCCATCCAATGTCGCTTCAATCACAGATGATCCCTTAGCCCATGTATTCGTAAGTGTTTCTTTATAAAGGACCTTTTTGATCCACAGATAGTGAACCAATTTGGGCACATCGTAGAAAGCATTACCATCGTCTCTGCAAAGCAACCACCATATCTGCGATGATTACTTAAGCGCGATCCTTTCCGCCCTGACTTTATCACCCACCTCCAAGCCCACCATCAAACAGGATGACCTTTTGCATGCCAAAGAAAAGACAACAATCCAAACATCGGACGCCGACATTGCAACTCGTGTGCCTCGAGAAAATGATGCAGCGAATAATAGGTCTGCTTCACCGCAAGTCCATCCTCTCTATGAAGTGTACCCAAAACATCTCACTTTTCATGACTCCACCTCATCCTCTTCATCCCAGTCTCAGGGCAATCTCGTGCAATTAAACCTTCGTAATTTATCGCCGCACGAGCCGCTCGAGTTCTCCCTCTTCTGCGCCCACAGCAAAGTGACATTTCAAGCGCAGCAAGGCATCGTTGAAGCAGATACCTCTGTCAATGTGGCTGTAACATATCATGGTCGACGATCCTTCACCCTACCCGATATGTCATCTTGCCATGATACCATTCTTTTGCTGATCAATCAGGAACACAGCAACCAGTTGCCTGTGGAGATCGTGAACTCGGCCAATGAAGATACACAAGCCGACACTGCATCCTTGACAGCTTTATCAACACCAGTCGTTCAAAAAGTCTCGGATTCGTCCAATCGATGTAAACCGGGTCGTCCACCCTGTCGATTTTGCCTTCTTGCGCAATACTATCCCGCTAGATAAATACATAAAGAGAACAAAATTCATGTCTCCCTCCAATCAATCGATTGCGCAATACTTTTCTTTGTTTGGTTGTTTATTATTATTTGTGACGGATCCATTGGAAGAGGAGAGAAAAGGAATGAGAAAACTGTACAGTGGTGTAAAATAAAAGAAAAGAACAAAAATGAGAAATCCAGTCTCCAAGATGAGGTGTCTACCAGGATGCTTTCTTGACGCCGGGTAATTCGCCGTTTAATGCTTTAAGACGGAATTGGAATCGGCAGAGCTTGAATTCGCGAAGGATACCTTGACCGTGACCGGTGGCAACACATCGATTCTGCACAAATGTGGGCGAGGATTGCTTTGGCATGGCGTTGAGTTGCAACTGAGCTTGATGACGAACACGAGCAGGAAGCGTCTCGTTGCGAGTAATGTAGCGGTACGCTTGACGGGTCAATTCGTTATTGGCAACAGCTTGACGAGCTTTAATATCACGCAAAATACGGCAACGCATGGTATCGATTAATGTTTCCTTGATGCAAGCAAAAGAAAAACAACAGCAGTGGCCGGCTAACTGCACAGAAAAATGTTGCAAAAACTCTCGGTTTGCCACCCCGGCGTGACCGTTGATTTGTGTTGACAATTTTCAGCAGCAAAGCAGCGCGGCGTGACTGCGCAAGCAGATTGGACACGGAGAGCCTGCGGGCGCTCAGAGATTTAATCGACCGTTCTTAGTTTAGCGGCTGTCTTTTTTTTTTGCCTCTCTATTCAATACACCTGAATTATGGAAGCTGGACAGACTACCAGTGGGTTCGGCAAGAACCCAAGACCGCCAAAGGTAATATTCGCAGATAAAAAGCAGACTTTGGTTTTGTATGGGATGGCAAAAAGTTGACATCTTTTTCTTTGATATTGTAGGTCAAAAACAAGAATCCCGCTCCTATCCAGATTACGGCCGAGCAGATTCTTCGTGAAGCCCACGATCGTCGTCTAGAACCAACCCATTCCATCCCTCAACAGAAAATCACCGATTTGGAAGAATTGTCGGAATTCCGTCAACGCAAACGAAAAGAATTCGAAGATAACATTCGCAAGAATCGTCTCAATGTCAGCAATTGGCTCAAATATGCAGCTTGGGAAGAAAGTCAATTGGAATTTCAACGATCGCGATCCGTGTTTGAGCGTGCTTTGGACGTCGAATGGCGTAACATTGCCATTTGGTTACGTTATGCCGAGATGGAGATGAAGAACAAGAATGTCAGCCACGCTCGCAATGTGTTGGATCGTGCTACCACCTTGCTGCCACGCGTCGACCAGTTCTGGTACAAATACACTTATATGGAAGAAATGTTGGGCGATGTTCCCAAAGCACGCAATGTGTTTGAACGCTGGATGAAGTGGGAACCCGATGAGGCAGCATGGCAAGCCTACATCAAAATGGAACTTCGTTACAATGAACATGAACGAGCCAGAGCCATTTATGAACGATTTGTCAGTATTCACCCTGAACCAAAGCATTGGATCAAATGGGCCAAATTCGAAGAAGAGCACAATAATTTGGGTAAGTCGACCATTGTTTGAACTTAGAGACGAAGGCTAACAAAAAACATGCTGACACGTTTTTTTGGGAGCGCAGATAAATGCCGAGAGATTTATACAGAAGCAATACAGTATATGGGTGACGATAAACTGGATCAAAAAGTGCTTGTTGCTTTTGCCAAGTTTGAAATCAAGATGAAGGAGGTGAGTTGCTGCTTTGCTCGCTGGCGTTGGTGGGTCATTGTGGAGAAGCTGACCCGCAGAAATTTGCTGTTTCTTTCTTTTTTTTTTTTAGTTTGAACGTGCTCGAGTTATTTTCAAATATGGACTGGATCGTCTTCCGAAATCAAAATCGGAATCCCTCTATAACCAATACACGAACTTTGAAAAGCAGCATGGCAACAAGGAAGGCATTGAAAATGTCGTCATTGGTAAAAGACGTGTTCAGTATGAAGAAGAGATCGAGGCGAATCCAAAGAATTACGATGTATGGTTCGACTACGCGAAACTGGAAGAATCGGCAGGTGATGCTACACTGGTGCGTGAAGTATACGAACGTGCTATTGCACAATTACCACCAGCACAAGAAAAACGGTACTGGCGACGTTACATTTACTTGTGGATCAACTATGCTTTATACGAAGAAATCGAAACGGAAGACATTGAACGAACCCGAGAAATTTACAGCCAATGCATCAAACTCATACCACATCAACAATTCACATTTGCCAAGATCTGGCTCATGTATGCCCAATTCGAAATCAGACAGCTCAATATCACCACGGCAAGGAAACTGCTTGGTCGCGCCATTGGTCAATGCCCCAAGAACAAATTGTTCAAAGGCTATATAGATCTGGAAATGCAGGTAAGCCCTCCTCCACATCGGTCCTTGGGTCGCCTTCTTGTCTTCTTTAACTTTTTTTTTAACACGTATAACTTTTTTGTGCTTGTGTAGCTTCGAGAATTTGACCGTTGTCGTACCCTTTACACCAAATATTTGGAATACAATCCCGCCAATTGCACAGCGTGGATCAAGTTTAGTGAACTGGAAAAAATGCTGGGTGAGAAAGAACGTTGTCGTGCCATTTTCGAATTGGCCATCGGTCAGCCCGTGCTTGACATGCCGGAGTTATTGTGGAAAGCGTATATCGGTAAGCAAGCGTTGCGATGAAAAAAAAAAAGCGAAAAGTGAAGGATGAAAAGTGCTAACAGTGAGCATCCAACAGATTTCGAAATCGAAGAAGAAGAGTACAAACGTACGCGCGACTTGTATGTGCGTTTGTTGGAGCGTACAGATCACGTCAAGGTGTACATCAGTTTTGCTCAGTTTGAACTGTCGGTACCCTACGAGGAGGGAGATGATCAAGGCGTACGACGTGCACGCAAGATCTTTGAAACTGCCTATGACAGCATGAAAGATAAGAAGCTGAAGGAAGAGGTATGTTCCTTGGATACCATCATAGAGAGGACGAGGTCACTAATGGACGGTTTACTTGCAGCGTGTATTACTACTTGAATCGTGGAAAGACTTTGAAGAGAATTACGGTACAACCGAAACTCAAGAAGCGGTTCAGAAGAAGATGCCCAAGGTGGTTAAGAAGAGAAGAAGAGCACCAGATTCCACGGAAGATAATATCATTTGGGAAGAATACTTTGACTACATCTTTCCCGATGATGAAGTACAGAGCAAAAATCTCAAATTGCTGGAAATGGCTCAAGCCTGGCAAGCCAAGGTAAGGAAAAGAAGAAAGAAAAAAAAAATGCAAGAGGCAAAAAGCCGGTTCTCATTCCTTTACTTTTTTTTTGTTTTCAGCAAAAACAATTACAAGAAAATCAGAATCAGAATCAGGATGCGTAATATTGATGTTGATAAGAAATATACAACTTACAGTATACATATATACTTTTTTTTTGGACGGTTCCTTATGATTATACATTATCAATGTATGCCATGTTGATCAAAGTAGGCGTATTGGAAAAAAAAATTGGCATGAGGAAATGTGGGGAAACTACATAAGAACATTGGATGAGAAATGCTTCCCACAATCCTATATTGTCGATCTTTTTTTTTTTTTTTGTACTTACTTATAGTGGATGCATGATGCGCTTCCCGGCCTATTCTTTTGACCGCACTCCTGAAATTTCTATTTTCTTTAGTTGAAGAGAGTCCGGTGTGAGCCAGTCAAATTATCTTACAATACAAGCACAATGAAAAAGAAAATCCATAACTGATTCAAGTCCGAACATTCTGATCATATTGGTGCAACAAAAAGAGTGCCCATCTCAGATACAACCAAAAGTGACTGCTGTGATTTCTTTGTGATGGCGTCGTTGCTCCTGACAAGTGGGAAAATAAGAAGTCTGAAACGGACTACAGGATGATGCAATACCTACAAGTAATAAGTCAAGCGCATGAATTTTACCAACAAAAGTCTTGCTTCTACTCGCAGATGCGCTTAATGATTGGTCAAGGAAACATAATTGAATTGGCTGTGCATTGCTAATTATAGCATTTTGCGTTTTGCCTTTGACACGCGACCTTGGAGTTTCTGTAAAAACAAACCTTGGATTTTTTTCTCCTGTAAAATGACGCACATGCCATCTTGGCAGCGGTTTTCCGAAGCCAAAAAATAAAAATAAAAAAAATAAAGAGAACCGAAAGGGGATGGGTTCGTGTGATAATATTGTGTTGCTCAGGCGCGCACACAGGGTCGATCACTCCGTCAGTGACGAAATCGAAAAAAGATGAGATGAGTTTCGGACAACGACCAACGTGGCGAAAAACGCCCACATTGTGTGATTGTATTTGGTCAAAAATGGGATTTTTGCTTTGGTTGAAACCGTTTCATTGAAGATCATTTGGTTAGAAAGCTTTGGTCCCCCCCCCCCAGATTATAGTTTGTGGCACGCTATTTTCTATCGATGGTCACCCACATCACCTCCCTTGTCTCTTTGTCTCTCTCTGACTTTCTGTCTCTGCTCTGCGCCTCAATTTTTTTTTTTTTTGATTCTTGGCCCAAGTGATCTCGGCAGGCCCAACTGTGTCTTTTTCGTCTCCTCTTTTTTTGCGTTCTAATGTCCCCCTTTTTTCCTATCGCGTCTCCGTCTCCCCCTCCCCCCATTCCTTCCTCACCCCCCATAAAAAAAAGTTGAATGCTTTACTTTTTCACCAGTGCGCTGTTGCATCGACCATCAAACTTGTCGCACTTCCCGTGATACACATCCACTCACACACTACACGCAACACACACATACACAAAATGCATCTTTCTTTTTACAGAGATATAAATATCATCCACAGATTTATTTCTTTCATTGTTGGAAATAAATAAAAAATTCTATATAAACCCGGTTCACTCAACCCACAATACAAAATTCCTGCTTGCTAAAAACAGTGTATCCTATTCCATCCCATCCTACTTCGTTCCTTCTTCCTCTTTACTTATTGTTATTTATTATTTTGCTCATCAAATTTACCATGGATATTCCCAATCTGTTAAATCAACCAACCCAAACCGTCAAAGAGAAACCGTGCCTGTGTCACTGGCATGGCTGCGGGAAACGGTTCTCAAGGCGATCGGATCTTATTCGTCATCGACGGATTCACACCGGCGAACGGCCTTACCAATGTCACTGGGTAGGCTGCACCAAACAATTCATTCAAAGGTCCGCCCTCATTGTCCATTTGCGAACCCACACCGGGGAACGACCTCACATATGCGATTATGAATTCTGTGAAAAGACTTTTAGTGACGTACGTTTTTTGTCAACAACATTCACAATCATCCAATACTTACACACTGTTTTTCTTCTTTTTCGCCGTCCACAGTCTTCATCTTTAGCTCGCCATCGACGAACACACACGGGCAATCGACCGTATGCTTGTTACTGCGGGAAATCGTTTACGAGAAAAACCACTTTATCAAGGCATCAACAAATCCATCATCGATTTCATTGTCATTATAACCTTCCTCCCAATACCCCATCACCTTTTCCGAACCCATCATCGTCTATACATGTCTCTTGGTAAGTTTTGTCGTATTTGCGTCATGCTTCTTTCTTCGTTCTCATTCGTTTTTTTTTAGCATTCCGCCATCCCATCTACCGTTATCACCTGTGAGCTATCATTCTCCTTCTCCACCGCCACCCACCACTTCATCGATGAATTATCCTTCTTTAACCATGCTTCCATCTCAATTCTCTCTACCTTACCCGTTGATTAATGAATCGTAAAAACCTGTACCTTGTTTTTTATATATCTGTGTATTAATTGAAACAAAGAATGTCGTCCATCGGCTCCTTGATACCGTATTTTTGATCGATTTTTTCTTTTGTGTCACTCGCTCGCAAGGTCGTTCGAAGCGCCCCTTGAAAACGACTATGAATTTTTTTTTTTTTTTTTTTTTTTTTTTTTTTTTTTTTTTAGGTCGCTCATCGTGACAGAGATTCCTTGAATCGGTTCTTTTCCTGTTTGTCCTGGTTTTTTTGTTTCCCTTCGATAGAAGACGATGCAGGAGAAGGATGGTGGCGGCTTTTACGTTTCGAAACATAATTTACCATTGCGTGTGCAAATCACCCCAGGAAAAGGACGTGAATATGTAGCTTCGACATCATTGGCCTCGGATCAAATCGTTTTCAGAGTAAGGCCTTTTTCTTTCAATGATCTTTGATTGTGTATCTTTTTTGATGTAGCGGGGGCGGGCAGAGTGGGGTTCGGAATCAAAGGCTAAATTAAGACGGCTTGGGATTACAGGTGCATCCTTTTGCTGCAGGTAAAATTTTGATCCACCGCTGACTGGTGAGAAAAAAAAAAAAAAAAAAAAAAAAAAAAAAAAAAAAAACAAAAACTGACCCGCCAAAACCACAAAACCAACCAACCGACCACGATGGACGAACATGAAAATGCAGCCATCTTTGATAGTTCCAAGAAACGCGTGTGCGCTCATTGTCTTTGCACGCATCCCACTCGATTTTTCCGACTTCACTGTACTGGCTGTGATCAAGTATATTTCTGTTCCCGCCCGTGTGCTGACCAATACCTCGGTGACGGAACACATCAACAATTAGCATGTGGTGCGTTGCGCAAACTCGCTACCCTCAAAGCCGATCGTCATGGTAAAAGTGTTGCCAAGCTCGTGGTGTTGATCCTGTGGCAACGTCAACGGGCCGCTCCGATGTGTGAGGACGCCACCATTCCACCCACCTATGACGACGTGAAAGCACTCGAATCGCATTACAGTGACTGGTCCATCGACCAAATCCAGGAATGGCGGCGGCTGCACCAGTTCTTTACCAAACATCTCGGCCCTCTTTTACCACCGAACCAAACAATGACAGATATCATGCATCTCGTGTCACGGATTGAATCCAACGGGTTCGGCATATTTCTTGAAAAGGCACTCTCCAACGCCGATCCTATTGGTCGAGGTAAAAAAAAATATTTTGGGCTACACCCTAGCTACCAGGATGCATCATGACTTGATCACTCCACACGAACCCAGCAAAACTAAATCAATCTAACCTTTTAGCCATCTATCCGTTGGCCTCGCTCTTGAATCACAGCTGTGATCCCAATTGCGAAGTAGAACAATGTACCGAGCATAATTTGAACGAAGAGGAATTACCTATTGTTATCGATCCATCATCACACGGGCCCGACGACGCTTCACCCCCGGCTTCGGCTGCACTGAAAAAACGCACTAAAAAGCACATGAAGCAATCCATTGCCAAGCCTTCACCTACCACCTATTATCCGCCAGAATTCACACAGCCACGCGGATCGTTTCGCATGATGCTCATACGTACCCTCCGGTCCGTCCCAATGGACGAACCCTTGACCATCTCCTACGTCGACACTTCCCTTCCCGTGGCGGCCCGTCGCCAAAAATTATTACAAGACTACTATTTCGAATGTCAATGTGCCAAATGTTTACGCGATCTTGATCGCTAGGCCAATTTGTTTATTCCGCATTCCATGTGCTACAGTATGTACATATAAAAAAGTAGACTTGGGAATCATGTTGGAAAAACCAATATCAATAAATAGAGTAAAAAAGACCGGCGTCATCTAGCCAGACAGACATGAACAAACTCTTTTTTTTTTACAATGAATAAATGATGATCGGTTTCAGAAGTTAATATGGGTGGCCGCTCTTTGGGTTTACCTTTTTTAATCTTATCTGATGCAATGATCATTTTATCCGTTTTCGTTAGTGTCAGTGACCAGAAAGGATAGATTACATTGTGCAATGCCACTTTTTGTTATTTCGGTCATGCTTCTTGCCAAAAAACGAAATTATTAGGTGGTGGATCATCTTCTGGTTTTACATTACATCTTTATTGTGAATCCATCGTCAAGGACGATGACCTGAGCGCGTTATCCTTTTTTTGTCTCTCTTACTTTTCCTCTCTTAACCCCCAAAATCTTAAAATCACTGTGTACAACGTTCGGCTGGCTGATTTCGATTGCCCTTACTGAAGGATTACTTGGACCACCATCAATCCCATGATGCCATCACAGGCTTTCTTCTTTTTTCAATACTTGGGTGATCCCACTTGGTCCATGCTTTTTTTTTTCTATTTGTCATCCCCAACTGTATCCTTATCTCTCGGCTTCAGGGCCATTTACAGAAAGCTAGACGGTGATGAAGCAACAAAAGTTCCCTTGATCAAAATAACAAAATGTTGACAAACAGATTTCATCCAATCCGGAACTATACTACATCGGGATGTCTTAATCTAGCTTGTTCCATTACTGAGCTTTTGTATACAGTGCAACAAAAAAAAAAGTCATGCATAACATCACATGCACTCCACCTAAAATAGCTGTGATGTCAATATCTTTATTGCTTTGCTGTTGCATGGCCTGTTCCAAAACACACGCATGGCCTATTCACTGGTTGTTGCACATGTTACATTTTATTTATACCACAGCACAAGCCATGTCGCCAGTGTAACGTGATTCGTTCTCATTTCCGATCACTCTTTTGGGATGACGGGGCTGTAGTGAATAAACGATATGCATTGATTCAGATGGTCTTATTGCAATATTGTCGTGCCAAACCGTTGCATCCAACGACACAAAATGCTCTTGCTGTCATGGACGGCCAAGGACAAAAAGGGAAAATCAATCCTGGATATTTGTTTATATTTAGTGTCATGTGCTGTTTGTTTTTTCTCTCCCTCTCTCTTCGCCTGTCTCTTTATAATGTTGGAAATGCGAGTTTTCTTTAATACTGTTAACGGTGATTAATTGTGAGCAATGATCAGAATGATGGGTTGGGGGATGTTTGTGAATTGGAGAGGGGAGATGACGTGCCGGGGAATGTATTATTCGCGTTGGAGCCGGGAGTATCCCCTGGGGCGGCGGCCGGGGTCGCGTTGTTGTTGGGATTATTCACCACATAAAACATAGGACAGTTCTTGTTGGTCTTCATATGGCCCAGTTGTCCACAGTTACCACATCGTCTCATGGCGCCTTCGCGTTTGCCTCGAATCAATCCTAGTACGGGGTTTTCCGCCAACGCCGCCTGTTTCGCCAACTGCCGCTGACGACGTCGTTCCGCGTTTCGTTTCAGTTTCGCCAACTGATCCTGAATTCGTTTCTTCATACGTGCATTCTTTTCCGCATCATCCGTAGGTTCTAATGCCTCTGCACTAAAAAATACAATGCTTTTCCATCAATATCTGTTGACACAAACCTCAGTTTGTTTTGTTTGTTGGGTCGTGACTTACCTTGTTGCCTCCTCTTCAATCATCTGCCGTTGACGTAAATAAGATTTGATCACCACAGGATCACGCACGACTTCTTGTTGCCACGATTTTTCTCCATTGGGTTGCCGTATTAATCGACGGATCACCAAGTATTTGTTGGGATTGTTCACATGATAACTCGTACGGGAACTCAAACTGCCCGTGACGGAAATATCATCATCATCCACACTTTCAGACGGAGCTCGTTCGTAACGTCGGTTATACGACGGCGGCATCGGCGACATGGACACGGGACGACTGCTTCGTCGAGAGAAATTCCAATCCAATTCCGACTATCAAATAGCAAGCTCTTTAGTATCACACCACGCAGTTTTGGATTCTAGCAAATCATTCATTACCATAGCAGGACTGTCGGCGCGTTCAGTGTGATCATCAAATTCACTGTCTTCTTCACCTTCATGATCCGATAGTTCAGGCTCTACCGGGTTCGACAAGGAATCCAGTTGCGCATTCCAGATGCGATGAATCTATATATATATTATATAAAGGTACAGTTTGAGTGACGAGGCCCCTGGTCATGGTTTTCGTTTCTTTTTTTTTTTACCTCTTCTTTGTAAATCTGTTGCTGTTCAGCTACGTTGTAACGATGAGCACTTTTTGGTCGAGCTTCAATTTGAGCTACAGAAAATCCGATCGGTCAGTATCATAATTTACACGCCATAGTTTTCTTCTTTTTCTTTTTACCAAGTTTTTCTTCGGCTGATTCGCCGGCACGTAAAAAGATATCTTTCATGGAGACTCGAATAAAACTGAAGCCTTCACCACGGCCGGTAGGATCACCGGCACCGTACAATTTCAACATGGCTTTGCCTTGCGAGGCATTGATGAAATTGCGTGTAGCGAACCAGGGGGCCAATTGTTGTTCCACTTCCAGTTTTGAATCACCTTCGCCCGTTTCGTCTTCGTCATTGATATCACCGTAACCAAGATCTTGCAAATGCCGTTCACCCACCAGCATACTCTCATACAAACAAATCATTTCGGGCGTCACCATTTTCTGCAAGTCTTCTTCGGACGGAGCCTCGCCACCGCCACGCACCGTCCAGTAACCGCCCCCTCCTTCTTTATTGCGACGATGGAACTCCAGAAACTCTTTCAACCGTTGTCGAATCTGAATGTCAGAGTATTCCGGGAACTTTTGCGCCAATCGACTCATTTTCAATCGATACAGGGGATTTTTTTTTATCAGACGGTAGGCCACGATCTGTAATCGATTACGGATGGTCGTAGTAATTTTTCGGGAGTGAGGACCAGGCACTTCTTGCACAGGATATGTTTGACCAACAACAAACGTGGCGGGTATTTCACGGATGTAATACTTGGTATTGCCTTTGTAGGTGCTTTTCACCATTAAGAAATCGGTGTTTTTCACCTCGTGCCGGAACAGAGGCGCACGAATAAGGTTGTTGTACAACACCGTAATGGTCTGACCAGGCTCGACATTGCCAAAATTCATGAAAGGAGAAGTATCGCCAATATCCAAAACAAAAGGTTCACCGATATCGAGCTAATATGTATCCATGTATGCACACAAAAAAAAAGCAATGAGGAAAATGGCCGTCTTGTCCCGTAATCAACAAAAAATTTACTCACCGAAGGCACAAATTCGTCTTTGGGATCGGTTTTTCGATAATAGTTGATAATCAAGGTACCCATTCCGACATTGGAAATAATGGGTGGATGTTCCTCCTGTTCACAATAAATACACACAAATACATCAGCTACCCTCAAGTGAAGAATTCTTCTCAAAATAAGGCGTTCACTTACCGAGAATTCCAAGAGGACAAACATGCTGTTGTCCTTGAGCGATAAATCTTTTGTACTTCGCATCAGTTCGGCGGCGTTCTTCTTTTTATCTTTTCGTCGGTTCTTTTTACTGATGCGGACGCGAGAAAAGGTAATGTCATGATTAAGAGGTAACTGTACAAGTGGACGATGGAACGATCGCGCCTCGGCCTTGGATAATTTGGTCTTGTACTGTATCGGTTGAGAAGAAGGAGACGGTGAGTATGGAATGGTATACACAAAGTTGTGCAAAAAAAAAAAAAAGGATCTTACAAAGGCGGGATGTAATCGGAGAGCAGGTAACGAATGCTGGACGACGAGTTGGCCGAGGGTCTGGCGCACACGCACCAGGCGTCCGGTATAATGGGATTCATAGTATTTATCGTTGGATAGATTGAACCGGTTGAGCGGAAGCTTGCTGTGGGGTTCCGTATCCACAGGGTAAATGATTGGTATCTGATGAAGCAGCGTTAGACCAAACTTGCGCGAAGCATGGGAAAACAACGGGCAGAAAAGACTTACTTTAGGCAGTGGTCGTGGCAACGGTTTGCGACCTCGCTTGACATGTTTTGGTTGGATCAACTGTGCTTTGGTGGCTTCCACTTCTTCGCAATCAAACAACATATTGGGATCATTTAGATCCAAAGAAATCTTCATAAAGGCTTCATTTGGTTTTTCTTTGTCCCAAATAATCGCATCCAACCAATCACCCGCTTCCAATCGTTCGTTCAAATGCTTGTTCACCACCAAATTCTGTTCAATCTGGCGGTTAGATGACCCCTTGCTCCTTTGCTCGATCACATTGGATGATTATTCATGCAGATACTTACATCGTCCGGTGACTGTGATTCTCTAAAGTCATGCAAGGAAAAAAAAACCAGTTGGCATCATCATCTATTTAGCATGAATATGATATGAGGGGAAAGCTTACCTGTCCGATTCATCTCCCCATTGAATGTGGTCCTCCCACTGGTCCAAAACGATGGAGTGATATAATCGATTGTCGCGAACATCACGCGATGGTGATCCTGTGACAAGAGGCTAATAATACATGGGACGTCCCCACCCATTGTTTTAGTCTCTTGTTGATGATCTTCTTTCTCTTTTCTTTTCTCCTTTCATTCTTTGCCTACCCTATCCGAGGTATCATATTGATCGTCTTCACTCTCACTGCTTGACACATGGTCTCCGTCGCCCAATATCTCTCTCTCCAAACGACGTCGTTTCGTAGCGGTCTTTTCGGCCATCCATCGAAGATTGCGATCGCGTTTGGTGGTTTTCGTGAAGAGGACTCGATCATCGGCTTCCATTTCGTATTCATAGTTGTCGCTCAACACGCCTGCACACAGAACTGTTATTCAACTGTTCCAATCGATAAGACCAACAGGTTCTGATTACTTTACCTAGTTTGACAGGTTGAAGCTTGGAAGGTCGTTGAATCCGGGCCATGAAGAGGTCGGAAAACTTGAGAATCTTGTCTTTTTCGAAATCGGGAAAGAGTTGTTTAATGTCCACTTTCCGAGACGGTTCATTGTCGGTAACGGTAGGTTCGGTCGATAGAGGAGGCACGGCTAGTGGTGCTGCTGAATCGGTGGAGGATATTGCTGTTGAAGGCTGAACTGGTTTGACTTCCTCTTCTTCCTCTTCCTCTTCGTCGTATTCGTCGTAATTATCGCTGACCATGCTAAGTCGTGAACGAGGCAAGGTCTTTTTGATAACGCCCATGCCTCGATGAAAGTTTTTTTCAGAGAACATGGCATCGTCGGGAACCACTTCGTCAAAATCGGAGTAATCCACGGCATCGGTCGAATGAGCCGTAGGTACGGGTTGCGACGGTTCCATGCCTTCGTCGTCATCGTCGTCCCCGCGTGAGGTTAAGCCAAATGTGTCTGTACTAAAGATCTTTGAAAACACACTCGCATCGACATCTTGCAGTGTCTTTTTCAAATCCTAAACAAAAAAAGAAAAAACAACAAAACGACTCGTCAATGATTATCCAAAAAAGGGCGTATTTGGCATAGATCAACGGTCGTACCTCGTCTAGATCATTATCCAGTCTTCCCTCTTCGTCCACATTGCCAAAAAAGTAGCCTGCAAACGACATGGTATAAGCGACAAAGGCACACTGAAGGAACCCACGCCAGTGGTAATAGAATTGCGGAGATTAAAATGGACCGCACCCATCAACGCTTTTTTCAGATCACTCTCTTTTGATTCAGCCTTTCAGTAGTAAACAACAACCAGGCAATTATAGAGTGGAGTGTTCCTGGGTTTATTAACATTGTAACGTCAGCTATAGATCGAAATAGCATAACAAATGATCTTTTGTTGTTCTCCATCGATATCTCCTGCTGCTTTATTGTAATGTCACAACAAATTGTATTACATGGCACTGTGAGCAAATGGATCGTCCGTTTTTGGGTTATTTTGTATAAAGATAGAGTGGTCGTTCAAAGCCTATACAAGCACTAGTTAAGCTATTTTTTGTTTTTGTTGTTATTCAAAAAAAAAAATATGCTTACCCTTGTTCTCATTTTCAGAAGTGCCTAGTTCTTCTACCTGTTTGAACCCGATCTCGTTCAACAAGTACATTTGGTAATCTTCAGGATGTAAAGTGATTTCTTCATATACATTTTGAGTATCCTAAAAAAGAGTTCCCGATTTAATGCCCTGTACTCATGATATTTTTTTTTTCCTTGTGATAACGACGTCAATATACCTCTGATAACTTGGCTCTTCTGGCATACGATTCATAGCGTTGCGGTTCAAGCACAAATACACCTCCTGGTTTCAATACTTTGAAAGCCCTTTTGAAAAAGTCTTTGATGCCTTCATCACCCCGGTGAATGTGAATCCATTTGCTGATACTGAGTCTATAGTTATCTTTTTGTTTTTAGAACCGTTCCTCTTCATGTCACCCCTTCTATTGATTTCCTTACGCAAGCACGGTATCGTATTGTTCTTCTTCGACTGTGCTTTCCATCCAATCCATCGCCTCAAATGTCACGTTGTAAGGAAATCCTTCCGGAAGAGCCGTGGCTGGCCTGGAAAGAGCAATAAAGCCAAACATGTGTGTCATGGAGGTTGGAAAGTAGTGGAATCGCATCCCAATATCTAACGGGGAGGTGTCATCCTCCGTGCCCGAAGGATCACTGAGAGAGTACGCTACACCGAGTAGCGAATTGGCTTTCTTTATCAGCGTGTCGTCGATATCCACACCGTGAATATGAACAGGATGGTACCGTTTGGCTAGTCATTGACGATGATTTCAGCTAAAGGATAAAAAGGCCCTGATTTTCCTCTTGACGCTTACCAATAGTGATGGTAATGTTGCCCGAATTGCAACCGATATCCAGTACATGCTTATCCTTGAACAAGTGGCTCGGCAACACGTCCAATCGTGAATCGTAATTCTTGGATTTGTTGCGTCGATCGCTGCAAGTCGTTGATCACAGAGACATTAGTCTGGGAAAGGCAAGCCATAACGAGTGAAAGTTGGAATTTACCTGTAGTAATTGGGATAATTGCCGTAAATGTAACTGGTGGTCTTCTTTTTATTTTTGGCTTGCATAGGCAACAGAACACCGGTACGTGGTCCCAGGAGTTTGCTGTCATTGGACGATTCGCCGATTTCCTTCACATCCAGTCGTGTTCGTGAGGAAGCTGGCCTCTTTACCTGGGGCAACGCCGCATCGTCTTCTTGATTAGAATGACGCCGTTTTGCACTGCTCATGGTAAATACAGTGAAGGTTCAATAGAGCCAGAAAAAGGCCCTGTTCAAATTTGGAAATGTAACAAAATCATGCAGTCACCGCATCCACCTCCGCCTCTCTTTTCCTTCCTTGTCTTATTCAATGATCGAGGGCGCTTTTATCATTTTGGTCACTGATGAGGATCTCATGGTACTTATTTGCAAACAAGCTGGCGCCGTGTTGAATTGTAAGCGCCTGCATGCTTATGATTGGCATTCAATAGCCATTACAAAGATGTACGTAGCGTCTCATTACATGTATAAAAATGTGTGTATGTGTATGTAATATTATTTACTGGTAAACCAAATAATTCACCGCGAAAAAATATACAATTGCAGGTGAGATTGTTTGTTGTTGTTTTCTATGTCCAAAAAGCTAATATGATACAGCCGTGTGTGTGTGTGTGTGTGTGTGGAGATTACTTCTTTTGTTGGCTGTTGGTCTTGTTCTCCATCTCCTTGAACTTATCCTTGGAGGTGTTGGAGAGGGGATCAGGACGTTGTGCCTTGCTGGCTTCTTCATTTTTGATTTTGCCGACATGATGTTTGGCAACGTCGGGCACTTCATTGTTACCTACAACGTTAAAACAATCAAGTCAATATACCATTTTGTAACAAGTGAACCTTTGTTAAGGAAGAATAGACAATTTACCCTTGTTGTTCTGTCTGCGGGCTGTGGTGTGAAGTTGACGCGAAATACGGGATGTGACGATTCTGAATCGATACATAATGGAAGTAAACCAAGGTGATTGTTAAAAAAAGTAGGCAGCCTTTTAAATGGGCCAAAGAAAAATCTAGTCAAAAAATGAAATCAATCTGATGTCATTGGCCACCCAGCCGACTCCGTTTCGGTCCTTTTTTTTTACATATGCTCCAAGAGGGCGGTATTTTTTTTTCTTACTGGTTCATCATTCTTTTGCAAATTTTCACTTTATAGTTGAATGAAAGATATTAACCAGTTTTCCATGCTAGCTAAAATGAGTTTGGTACACCGAATAACTGCACTTGAGCAGCTTACACGGAGGTTCTAATGCACTTGCACTATTTGAATGCGGTAAAAGAAAAAAAAAAGTCAATCGGCATGCACGGTCTGGATGGTACAATATCCTTCAGGCAAGTCAATGATGGAGTGGGGGAAGTCGTGAATAATGGGGTTGACTTGTTTTTTTTTGACACTTCAAATATTAAAAAAAAACCAGTGTTGATCATGGCAGGGTTGTTGTGACTTGCCATCTATGGCAAGAGTTTAAGCAGTCAATCATGCGAATTTTCCAGGGACATTACCAAAATAGGTTTAGTGTACTCTATTTGGATGATAAGCAGCTGCATCATCATTTCATGAGAGAAAAATAGGTTTTCCCTTGGCGCAAAAAAAAAGAGACAACCATCACCAATCAACGGGTCCAGTAGGAAAAAAAAAGCAGTTGTCTCACTTTTCATCAGAAAGAAGACAAGGTAAAAAAAAGATTTCATTCACGCAATACCCACACAACAACAAGTCGGTAAAAATGATTGACTTGCGGCCCATCCATGCAGCTTTCAAGAAAAAAATGGATCGGAGTCATGTCGACTGTGCATGATTCCAGCGTTTTGCTTTTATTTCTTGAAATGGGTGGGATTTTTTTTGGGTTTTGGATGAAGATAACAAAAAAAAACAGAGCGTGCATTGAAAATAGGATGAATAACAATGTCACACTGTTTCTAAATGGAGTCCAACTTGGGTCTCCTATGATTCTAACCAGTTAGAACCCATCCTTTTTGGCTTGCCATCGATTGCGCCTTGGGAAAAACTGTGACCCTCAAAAAGAAGAAAAAATTTTCCAAGAAAAAAAAAAGGTCCCTTTGGACATGCCTATAAAAGAAGGGGTTTCTCCTTTTTCTTGAGTGTCAAAGCTCTTTTTTGGGTCGATTACTTTTTCTCTTTTTCATTTTACAACATGGTCAAACTTTTCGTCGGTGGTCTCTCTTGGGGTACCAATGATCAAAGCCTTTATGATGCTTTCGCTCAGTTCGGTGAGGTCCAATCTGCTAATGTCATTCTTGACCGTGATACTGGTAAGTTTTTTTTTTTTTTTTTTTTTTACTGCGACCTAGTATCTTGCCAGAGAAAGAAAGAAGGAAAGAGTGTGTGTGAAAGAAAAAAAAAGTGAAGCTAGCGCTATATTTTTGTTTCTTTAAACATCTCTTGCTGGTGCGCAAAGGAAAAAAGACAAAAAGATTGGGGATGAGGTCCGCCCTTTTTGATTGCTTTCTGCCCTTTGGCTTGTGCTGTTTGGTTGTTGCTGCTTTGGTTTTTTTGTTGTTGTTGGGTCTGACTTTTGTCGAATCACAAAGGTCGCTCGCGCGGTTTCGGTTTCGTAAGCTACAACACCGAGGAAGAAGCTACTGCTGCCGTTGAAAACATGGACGGCCAAGAATTGGATGGTCGCCGTATCAAGGTAAGCAACATTTTGAATCGTGCTTTTTATGTCATCTTCTTTCTCACATCTTGGGGTTATGTGTATATAGGTTGATCGTGCTACTGATCGTGGTGATCGTCCTCCTCGTCGTGATTTCGGTGGTAACCGAGGTCGTGGTGGCTATGGTGGTGGCTATGGTGGTGACAACGGCGGCTATGGTGGTGGCTACTAAGCAACGACTGGGCTCCTCCCCCCTTTCTTTTATCAAGCGTCTTTTTTACTTTTTTCTTTTTGCTTGTAATGTAATCCATGTGTTTGTGTGTGCCAATTTTATCATTTGTTCTTCGCTGCTCCTTTCATGAACGTAAAACTTGTTGCTCTTCTTGCATGCCATTACTCCTTTCTCTTTCATTTTTCATATATTTCATGTTCTCTTGACTCCTTTTTTTTATCATTTTGTTGGGTTCATCCTCAGTGAATAAAACAAAAAATAAGGTTCTGATACGTGTACAAAAACACAAAAAGAATTGTTTCCATCGTTGCAGCTACGCATGCTTTCTTGTTTGTGTATGTATTCTCTTTTTTTATTCCTTGTTGATAGGCTATCTTGACTACATTTTTTTTAATTTTTTTCAAAATAAGTAAAAGGAAAAAAAAAACTTTGTCAACCCCAATGGCAAAATTCCTTCATCGAATCAAAAGCCATCCTCATTGCCACATCATCCCATAATTTGTATTTGATTTGACGCACGGCGCTGATTCATTGGTTTAAATTGCGTGTTCTTTTTATTTTCACAAAAATTGTTTCAGCTTATTTATAACCTTTTTTTTGACTCGAGACTTTTTTGACTCTGACGACCCCTTTAGACTGTGCCTCCTTAAAAACAAAAACAAAAATCAACGACGCGTTGTCTTCTGTAGTTGGACGCTTACTCAACGATAGTTGTAATTTTTGTTCGCACTGTATAAAAATAAAAGGATGGATTATGTTGTTTTTACTTAAACGACTTGGCCACAATCGACAATGGTCACTTTCTTGGTAGGTTTGCCATTGGCAGTACCGACACTTTCCATTTGACGCACCACATCCATACCGGAAATAACACGTCCAAATACAACGTGTTTCCCATCTAGCCACGACGTCTTTTCTGTGCAAATAAAAAATTGACTGCCATTGGTATTAGGTCCAGCATTCGCCATAGATAAAGTGCCCTAACAAAGAATGGGGATCCATGCATGAGTCGGTCATGTATGTCTGCTTATCAGTCAGTCTTACCGGTGCAGTGTGTTTCAGGTCAAAGTTTTCATCCTTGAATTTTTCACCATAAACGGATTTACCACCGGTGCCGTTGCCCTTTGTAAAATCACCACCTTGACACATGAATTGAGGAATAATACGGTGGAAAGACGATCCCTTGTAACCAAATCCAGCTTCGCCAGTACATAACGCTCGAAAGTTTTCTGTCATTTTTCCTTTGTGTTAGCCTAATCGTTTCCATTCAATTTGCTTTTTCCTTTTTCTTTTTTACCTGCTGTCTTTGGTACAACGTCGGCACGCAACTAACAATACGGCCCATTGTGAGTGAGTCCATGATCCACTCCCGTAGGGTGTATTTTCTTTCTCTTACCTCCATTAAGATGCGACCTGCTAGTGTACCACCAATCTGAATATCCATAAACACTTTTGGTCGTCCACCTTGGGATTGTCCAGTGTATCCTGTAGCATCACTCGTTGTGTCTGCGTCTTCTTTATCTGATGTTGATGCTGCTGCTGCTGCTGCGGTTGTGCCCTCTTCTTCTTTGTTATCCTCCGATACCGCATATTTCTTTAACCATTCATCATCACTCCATACTAAAGTAATTTCAATCCATGGCGTCAGTATAAACAGGATTCTCGTTAAAATGTGGATTTTTATCGGCCAGTACATACTCGGTCGGTTGGAGCCGGGTTGAATACGACTAGGTTTCGCTGCATTCACTTTGATAACTTTGCCCATCAGTTCAGACAGATGCATATTATCGATCGCTGCTTGAGCATCTTGTTCCAATTCGAATTCCACAAAACCAAACCCCTTGTGAGGATTTCCTACAAGCGCGCACATCTATAATGTCAGTAGGGGTTTCTTTGCTTGTCTGCTTGTGCATCGAAAAACGATTTCCTACGTGTAGCTGTATCCGGTGCCAACTGTACAGAAACAATATCGCCAAACGGAATAAAAGCAGCATGTAATATCGCTTCCGTCACTTCCATATCGAGACCACCTAATGGAGGCAAGAGGCAGAGATAAGTAAGAAGAGCTTTTTGTTTTCAGAGGCCACTCGTCCGTGCGCAGTGTGACATACCGACAAAAATGGTGGTTTTGCTGTTGGGGTTAATGGCAAGTTCGGTCGATGGCATATTGTAACAAAAAAAAAAAGAGGTTGACGGGATGCTTGCTGAGGGTTCAAAGGCGGAGGAGGGAAAGGCTCACTTTGGTTGCTTCATGAGCATTGTCTAAGCCACCCGAGCGCGGGGCGGATACTTCGTCGCTGAGCAATATGCCGACGTTCCCATTTTCCCATTTCCTGCCACCCTACTTTTTATTTTATTCCCTTTCATTCAAGCATGCCTCGATCCCCATCGCCGTCCTATCGCCATCGCAGTCGTAACCGTGAGAGTCGTTATCATGATCTAGACCGACCTCGACGTTCATCACGATCGCCGTCGCCTTCTCGACCCGTCTCAAGGTCACCGTCTCCTTACCGAGGTCGTAGTCGTCAACCACCCAGCAGACGACGCCACAGTCGCTCTCCACCACGCCGATACAGTCGAGAACGACGACGAGATAGAAGCCCAGCATACAGAGGTAAGCACTTATGCTCGACATTTTTAAGGCCGACCCACCCACTCCTTGGCACTTCATGACTCACTGTTTCTGTGTGCAAGATCGAGGAAGACCACGATATCGCTCCCGAAGCCGATCGCCCAGTCGATCCCCTTCAAGACGTTCTCGCTCTGCAAGAAGGTAGGTATCAATTTGGCTGTACACGTGAATATCAGTCAATTATAATTAACTCTTTTATTTTCCTTTTTTCTTCTGATCGAGCAGAGACCGTCGTCGACATTCGCGTGATGAAGAGGAAGGTCGGTCTCCTTCGGAAGGCCGCGGTGAGTCGAAAGCTGTGGAGATTAATGAAGAAGATGATGAAGAGACCAAGATGATGAAATTGATGGGTTTTGGTGGGTTTGATACCACCAAGAACAAAAAGGTCCCTGGTGCCGATGTGTCAGCGGCCAAGGTGTCCAAGCCCGTGAAATACAGACAATACATGAATAGACGAGGTGGTTTCAACAGGTAAAAGATAAAGAAAAAAAGCACATTTATTTGGATGGATCTAATTTTTATTTACTTTAAATACTCTCTTTTAGGCCTTTGGATAGTGTATAGTTTACATTCTTCGTACGTCGCACTCGTTTTTCTTACTTTCGTCTACAATAAAAATAGTGTTGAATCATCAGTTATTTGGGATCTATCGCTCTATCGATGAAAAAAGGAGATACAAACCGAATGGTGCCGTGGTGGGCTTCTATTGTGTCACGCCATTCATTCAGTTCGTGTTCTTCTCTGTCAAGTTGCTGTTTCTGTTGTTCCAGCTCTCTCTTTAGCTCATCGCGTTTTCTTTGAAGCTGTTTCAATATCAGGACGACACAAGGTAGACTATCTGTTAGTGCTGCAAAAAACGATCAACGTATTTTGATGATGCTCTTACCTCTTCCTCACGGTTCTTCAGAATTTGCTCAGTTTCACGCACTTTTTGCACAAATTGTTGTCGTATTTCTTCCTCTCTCTGTGACATTTCATTGACCAGTGTGCTCTTCATGGTATCGATACGTGCATCGTATTCTTCATCGCATTTCAGAAGCGATTGAGGTCGTTCTTCGCCTCCCGTGAGCTGATGCGCACGGTAAGCGTGGTAATGATGATCATGCGTAATATCGCTGAGCTCATGAAGGCAATGGATCATTAACATTTCACGCAAATAAACAAAATCGCAATGATCGGGATTTTCCACTAAAATCAACCCATACCCACGAATCCGATGAATAACGTTGTAAAAGAACACATCATCTAAGGGTAGGCCGTTTTTCTTACCTTGAACGGACCCCCATCGATATTCACGTCCACGCACTTTTTTGCCATCCACTTCCACAAAATCGTTACTGCCAATAACGGCAAAAGGAATATGTTTCTACAATAAATTTAGAATAGACGAGTTAATACCAATTGCGCCCACATTATCTGAGCAAACCTACCTCCAACTCCTCCAAGGGATCACGATCATTGGGATAGGATGTGGGATAAATGGGAATTCCATACTTTTCAAGGTCTTCCAAAATCTTTCAAAATCAGCAGACAGAGTGAGATGGAAGGAAATGGCTTATCGGTCTTATGGGGTGCTTACCGTTTTCTTGAAGGATATCGTTTCATCTTTGGTCAAACCATCGGCTTTGGCAATCACGGGAATGACATTGACTTTGGACGCGATAGCGCGTAACGCCACGATATCCATCTCTTTCATGCTTATATTTTTTAACAAAAAGGAATTAGGTTATTGGGAAAATCTGCGGCTTACGTAGTTCCTTGTAGCTACCTGTGACCTGTAGGAGCAATAAAATAGAGGCATGCGTGAACACGGGTATCTAGATGTTTGCGTCGGAATTGAGCGCTGCGTTCTGCCTGGTGAAAGGCGCGATTCTGTTCTTGAATGTATTCGAGAATCGGTTCAAGGCTGCATGATAAAGGACACCAAAGAAAACGTCAGTTACACCGAGACCGATGGACGCTCGTTCACATACCTACTCTTTCGTTCTATCGAGACGATCCCCAAATCCAGGAGTGTCAATGACACTCAACAGCATGGTCACTCCATCTTCTTCCAGCTCTACAGTAAAAGACGCATCGTGAATGGGTTTGCTTCGGACAATTGGTCGAGTTCGAAGTTTACCATAAGTGACAGGTGTAATTTCAACGGTTTCAGTGTGTTCAGGTTGCTTGATTGACGGCTCTTTCAGATCCGTATTGAACAACGTATTCAAAAATGTCGATTTGCCGAGACCGGTTTCGCCTAAACAAACCAATTTCGCATGAATCATCCGATCTTGCTGCTGTCGAATGCTGACGGGGTTCCTTTTTTTTTTTTTTTTACCTACGACAATCACATTTAAACGAAACGGTTCTCGTTTGGCCTTCTCATAGTTTTGACGCGGTAAAGCATCCATGCCCAATGGATGCGTTAATGCGGCTTGTTTGACCGGTGTATTCTTCCATGGACCGAGATCAGGAAAGAGACCTCTAATAGCAAGTAGATCAGTGACTCAGTCTCCTCTTGTTGAATTCTGATGGACGACATGCTTCTCGGCAATGTACCTTGTTTGCAAAGCGAATTCCTGCCATGATGACCAAACCTAGCGTTTAGTGACGGGGAACTCGGTTCGAACGACCTGCATTTGCATAACGCTTACCAATGGCATATTCGGTGACGATGACGACCCAACTGGCACAAGAACAGAGTAAGAAGCGAAGAACGAACAATGATTCAAACCCCACTTGTGCTCTAATCAGCTCTCTTTTTTCCCGTTCTTATTTTTATTCAAAACGGTTGTGTGACATTAAACAGGTGGAAACCATCATTTTAAATCCAGCTCTTATGAAGCTTGGCTGGTACTTGATGAAGAAAAATGGAATGGAAAATGAAGCATGTATTTATCTGAAGCAAGGGCCCGGGTGTTTGTATGACAGTGTCTTTTTTTGAATTTATAATTTAGGGTTGCTGGTGAGGCAAGGGACTGCAGGGTCCTGCTTCAGGGGTATAAGTAGAAAACAGCTGTTGTCGAATGCGAGGGGTAAACATGGCATGCGGTTTCTTGTCACAGACACTTAATAATCCATCCTTTTGTTCCGGAATCATATCTCCGTGATATCTGTCAAAAAAAAAATCAGGGAGCTGAACACTTGCCCTTGTCACCATAGCTTCTTACCCTTTGACAAACACTAGGAGCGATTGATACCACAGTCGCGGCATAGTATAGGGATGGTCGGCCAGTCTCAAATAGTGAAGGACAAGTGCGTCTACTACGCGATGAGGAAGCGAATATTGTTTCTCTAGCAAGACGCGAATGAAAAGACTGTTGGGTGGTGAGTAGATCATGTCAGCTAAACGCAGAATGGCTGCTGAGGAATGAATGGCGGGGATCTGGATTTGCGACAGTAAATTGGCGAGAATGGCCGCTTCGTGAAGCATACAGTTGCCCGATTCACACAGCGGGAACAGGAACCCTTTGAAAAAGATGATGGGTCGAAGAAGCGCTTTCTTCAATGCCGAATACATGTGCGGGTGCAACTGATCATCGTACGCAACATTCTCTCGAAACCGATCCAGCAACACAAGACCGAAAAACCTACACAACGTGTTTAATTCATGAAAGGTTTAGACGCGTGAATAAACATATGACTGGCTGTACCTTTGCGACTGCACAGCTCGAAAGTGAGACATGAATAAACGCGTTATCTCATAGGTGGCCGAGGGTGACCATCCTTTGGGATTCGTTAATTGCAGTATTTCCTCCCAATTTGTCAACGAAGGAATGATTTTGAACGCTTTTGGAAGTTTGCCACTCTGATAATGACTGAGAATCTGCCCTAATCTAATCGGCGGATTAGCCGAGTTAGGTCCAATCTTCTTTTTTTTTTCTTTTTAATTTCCCAAACCCCGTCACCACTGCCAAAATTAGTTTGGCGACCCAACCCCTCCTTACTTTGTATACACCATCGCTACTTTTGGATTGGTGGCGGGAGATAAAATCGCCTGCGGATCTGTAACAGGGCCATTCCCATCAATGCACGTTAATGACGATGATGAATCCATTTGATGACCATCGGTACGATGGATCAGGACAAGAAACGCGTGTATACCTTGTGTGCCGTAAACCGCCAATTCATCGGCTAGTGTTGGCAGTGGTGTAGGATTCTCAGGTATGAACTGTCGGATGATCCATGGGTCTTCATCGATATCCAAATCATAGTCCTCTACCATATGATCGTCGTTCCCCGCCAGACCAATCTTGAGTTTCTGGATGCTACGAATGGAAATACTTTGATTTTTGGTTTCACCAACAAAAAAGGAACAAAGCGGACCTTTTTTGGGGGGTTTCTAAGACTGTTTCGTCTTACCTTTCTTCTTCATCATCCCGATGACGGTTTTGGTGTTCTTTTTGTTCGGCTGCAATGTCCATGATGGTTTGTGCGATTCTAGGATCTGTGTACATCTTTAACAAGCATGGAGGAAATGATGAGTTTCTGCAGATACAAAAAGTGTTGATGGGTCAAAAACTGACCTTCTCATCGTCACTGTCATCAGTATTTTGACGCCCAAAGATATGGATGGACTTGTCGCCGCCCAAGGGCCAGGCGTGAATTTTTGACATGGTGCGACTAGTTTTCATCTTGAGCGCCTCCTTGCCCATGTTATATCTTTATTTCTCCAACGAGATGAAAATGAAGGAAAAAAGAAATGGCACATGAAAACTACATTTTTAAAAAACATTATTAAAAATTTCCTGCAGGGCCCATTTTTGTCACCATTTCTGGCGTCTCCTTGAAGAACGAGTGGCCTTTTATCCTACATAATTATTTTTCGATTGAAAACCACACTCTTGTCTGTTTTCAAATCAGTTACCGTAGCACGCGGAGCTGTTGCTTTTCAATAATCACCATAACAATGAGACCTCATGATTTTGACTTTTTCTTGCCAAAGGAGTAATAAATAATAAAAAAAACTACCGATGGCATCATCTGTAAACATCCGATCTCTAACAGGCGCAATTAAATTTTGGATAAGCATTTCCGAAATGAATAGCGTTTCATTCTCGACATAATATGCTCCCAAATAAAAAAGAAAAACGTAAATCAATTTTCTGGTTGTACGAAGGAAAAAGAAACCATCGTCAAAGGATATGAAGAAATACGCCACTGTAATACTACAACAGAAAGAAATGCGATACAATAATCATTACAATGCGTCGTTCATTATTTTCATTGCTTTCATTGTCATGAGATACTGTAAATTGCGCTTAAAGTTACGCCATCATATGCGAGCATTTTTTACAGGCTAATGTATGATATCTTGGAAGGTTTCGAATATTGGTGCATATGATAAAGCTGCCATAGTACATTGAACACTAGGTCTCGAACTTGTCTAGTAACCGTGATAAATAAATACTTGAGCATGAACGATGAGTCTCGACGAAAAAAGTAAAAAGTTGCCAAGAGAACACTGTCATTTCATCTAGACACTTGTTTAGTTGTCAAGTCACGTAAATGGCAGTTCATCTGTATGAGTGATAGTGCTTGTTTTGAGCCTTGCTTTTATCAATGTCGCTGTGCGCAACAAATAGATTTGAATTTCTTGTCTCATTTGACTGAGATTATAGTAGTGCGTCAAAATCGAGATTTTTTTTTCTTGAATGGGTCGCCTTTTTATGGCGACACCACTTTCTCGTATGAAGACAAAAAATATCCAGCTTCCGACCCATTATAGTATGTCAAGCGAGTGAAATTTCAGTGTAGCTTCAAGGGCGATCCAAATTGTAGTGATTTATTTGAATTATGAACTTTTTTTTGTCTATTTTTTGTCTAGCTTTTTTTGGATGGTGGGGCAGGAGACCTTTTTTGGATGAGATCTAATGGCTCGGAAAAATGCATCAGCCATTGGGGCGTGGATGAAAATGAAACAATGAAAAAGTCGGTTGTTGATGCTGTGATTGGTTAACGGGTTTTTTCAGGCACAAAAAGGTCCGAAAACTGTATACAGTCACAACCCAAACGAAAAAAAAAGGGTGCTTTCAACCGTCCTTTGAATTTCCTCCTTTGGTTCATTTCTCTTTGGGTTCCAAAAATATCCCCTGTGTAGCGAACCCAACTTCTTTATATTACCCGTTCTCTCCTGCAGTTGTGAAAAAAAGATCATGGACGAGTTTCTTCGACAGCAGCATCTCGCTATCCAATCCTCCGGTCTTGTCCCTACCAAGGATAGGGCGGCCGGTTCCCTGTTACTAAAGCAACCAAACTTTGTATCCGTTCCTCTGCCCTCCACCCGACGAGACCGATGCAATTATTGTCTGAATAAAACGACGCTGCAATGCTGCTCGCGGTGTCATTCCGCTTACTTTTGCAGCAACGAGTGTTTTCGAAACGCATGGCTCCACTTTCATCGAGAACTGTGTGAACCGCAAGAATACGATATCTATAAATCCGTCGATGTGGATCGCTGGCTTTTCGAAAGAGTGATCCTTACCCTGGACAGTCACGTTCATCTGAATAAGCAGCATTCCTACGCCATGGAAGCCCTCCAAAAGGTGCCTTGTCCTACCTCCGATTCAATGCCCGATGCACTGGCGGCATTTCAATGCTTGCCTGGCACCACCCTGACTCGGGAGCAACAGTCCGCGCTATGGCAACGGGTGCGCTATTCTTGTTTTCCTATTGTCGATCCCGACCAGCGACTGGAACCTGTGGCGGTCGGTCTGTTTCCTCTCACGGCAGCTTTCGTCGGTCACTCTTGTCGTCCCAATACCGGTATCATTTACAAAGGCAACACTCAGATTCTCGTCGCTTTGCGTGATATTGAGTCCGGCACACCCATCACCGTGAACTACGTCGACTTGATCGCTACAAAGAAACAACGTACCGCCGCATTACGTCAACGGTTTGGACCCGATTATGCTTGCCAGTGCAGTCGATGTGTGGGAGAATACAGTGAGTTGGATCGATTGTTGGACGAAGCGAATCAGAACGAACCATGGACGGTGGAGGCGCTGAAACAACAGTTCAAGACATGGAGTGTCTTGGATATGGCCAAACAGTATGCGACCAAAGATGCCGCCAGTTGTTCACCGCCTGTTGAACCTCTGGATGCGCCCAACTTTTCACATTATACAAGTCGTATCATGGCGCCTGATCTGTATTATCCCACGCTGAACCTTCCGTTCCGAAAAAATCAGCGAAAATTCCACACTTACACGGTCGAACACGACGAACGTGCATTACGAGCCCTTCATGCGCTTTGCCAAGGACCGACTATACCCGCGTTATCGCTCTCTTCCATCGTTACCACTGAAAAGCTGCTCGCTCAATACATGGCGCACGATCGTTGGGTTGAAGCTTCCAGGGCCGCCCTGTATCTGTTTGTCGTTTACCGATTAATTTACCCTCCTTTACATCCTCAGTTAGCCTACCACTTGGTAGTACTGGCCCGAGCCAGTTGGAATTCACTGGTGCAATTGGAATTGGCCGGTATTGGAAAGAAGCTGGAACGGATCTATGAAAACGGCGTACGTACATGGATCGAAATTGCCCGCGATGCCGTCGCAAGCACCTTTGGACAGAGCACCAGTCTTTGGCGGGAAATCATTGAATTGCAATGGGTCTTTGAAAGAGATCAAAAGTTAAAGTAATGTACACCGTGATGATGGCTTGGTTGGAAAAAAAAATAAGCATCATCAATGATTATTATTATTGTCACTATTACTATTTTTTTGTTTTGTTCTTTTTTTTTTCCTGGATCATCTCTTACAGTACTTTTTTTCCCCTTTTGGTTTACACACACAAGTCACCCTATAATATTCACAATAAAAAACCAAGAACAAAAAAAAAAAAAAAAGAAAAAAGATAAATATATATGTAAAAGGGAGCCTAGGAGGTGGATGCGGTCAAGTTGAAGAGGGGTTTTCCATAGTCGACCAAGTAAGTGGCATGAGGATCGCCTTGACGAGCGAGATCGACGAGCAACTGTTTCACATGGCGTTGGCACCATCGTCTTAGGGATACGGCTTCTTCAAGTTCTCGTCGTTGATTGGCGGCTTGCACGCCCATGGCCCCGGCGGCGACAGCGACGAACGTTCGCCACGAGGCAATGACTTGTTTGGCCATATCGTACCGTTTATCGATGAAAGCCATATGATACCAGACGAACAACGGGATCAAAAAGATGGGTACGGTGAACCCGACAAGCGTAAAATCCATGGCTTTCCACATCATGTAAAAAAGAGTGCTGTACATTGGTAAAGCGAGACCCACCGAGATCAACAGTTTGTCTTGTGATACAGTTTCAGTGTATTTCTCGTATTTGTTGGCGAGTTTGCCGAGGATGTAGATGGGCGAGTTGAAAAGGATACCGGGAAGGAAGAAAGGGATCTGAACTGCCAAGGCCATGGAAGTGGAAATCAACCTCAGCACCGCACGCGTTAGTGTGATTTCTCTGTTTTCGTACATTCGAATATCTTGCGACGTTAAACGAAGCCGTTTCAGGGTTTCGGAGAAAATGAGCAACTGAGTTTTGATTTTCGTTCGAGGATTGTCCGGATCCACGGTTCGATCGGGATGAAAAATCTCGGTAAAGCTGAAAAAAAAATGTGAAAATCAATAGGGTTGTTGTCTCTGCTGCGGTCCATAATGATTTTTACCTTTGCGCCACTTTGACATAGTCTTCCAATCGGACTGCTCGATCGGCGCCAAACACAATGGAGCGTGCCTGTGCGGCAGCATGGGCTGTATCCCTATAAAAGACCCAAAACATAACAAGTAACACGTGAATATGGGGGATAGGGGAATGTGTTTTGGGTTGTTGGGGATTTTTTTTTTTTTTTTTTTTACCAATCTGGGCTGTTCACTGTGCCTTTCTCAACCTCGGCTGTGATTTGGGCAGTAAGCTTTTTGACAGCCGCTCTTGAATCGGTTTGAAATGCCGCAAGATCGTCGGTGGTGACACGAATAGGCTCACCATACCTATATGAAACCATCCTGTTAAAAAAAAGTGCACTTTTTCACCCAAAAAAAGGGTGTGCGTATGCTTTGAAAAAAAAAAAAGATGCAAAAAGATCGGGAAACCACTTGCTCTACAATCACGTCACTGCGCCATTTATTTTTGGTGGTATAGGTGATGCCCACGGGGATGATGTCGATATGACGCGGTCCCTCCGTTTTAGAATTGTTCACTTGTTGAGTCAGATATTCGTAAGTCGCCCATGACAGACCATCCTTAAACGGCAAGTGTTTCGGTGCCGTATACGAGGTACCTTTGAATCAAAAACCACAACATCAAAACATACATATTTCGCAAGGGCTTTTGTATAAATGGTAGCAAAGACAGAGAAGGAGAAGCTGATGATTTTTACCTTCAGGAAACAGAGCGACGACGCCTTGTTTTTCCAGACAGGCCAAGGTGTGTTCAAACAATTTGGCGTTACTGTGAGTTTTGGTATCGACGGGTAAGACGCCGGCCGCGGTGAGTATGTGTCCTGCGAGAGGCATTCGAAAAAATCTTGCCAATGCCCAGAAATGACAAGGCCGAGCATGAGGAAATGTGGCGACGAGCATGGCCGGATCGAGTACCATGTTGGTATGATTGGCCGCCACCAGTAACGGTCCGTCTGTAGGAATAGGTGCTCGACATATCACTTTCACATGACGAAAATACGCCCACACTGCCCCTCGCGCAAGGATTTGAATTGTATGATACGTTTTCCCTTCGCCGGCTCGTTCCACCATTTGGTCTATTCAACGCGTATGAAAGAAACAAGAAAAAAAAAGGAATAGAGAAGGTGGTTGATCAAAAAGAGAAAAAAGAAGAAAAGGAAATGGGAATAAAAAACTATATAAAAAAAAAGTCGCTTCATTCTATTTCTGGTTCGGTTCACGGAGCACATACCCAAAAGAACAAGACATGTCCCAAATGTGACTGTCTCTCTCATCTCTAGGGTCACCTTCTCTCGTCCTCTAATCCATTATCATCTTTTTGGTTCGCAACAGTGATCCCATCGTTCAAAAAAAGGGCCACATGACTGTTAGTTCTCAAGATACATGAAGCTTGCGCAAAACGTCATACCCACGATCCCGTTCCCCGATAGTCTTGATGGTGACATGAAGTGCCAGCATGGTTCCTTTTCGAACAACCTACTGGAACCCGACACGTGAAATTTGGGTAAAACAGGACTAGCCCAAGGGCGCAGATGATAGACAAGAGTATGAAGATCTAATCCATTGGATGACGAGGACTATGGGGCGGTCGAGCGGATCATCGGCTCCGATACAATTCAGCCGTTCCTATTTTTGATCCACTTTCGGACTTGATGAGGTTGCCAACCACATGGAGCAATTCAAAAAGAGGTTAAACCTTGGGTAGAGCGGTCAACATGGCTGATTTTCTTTTGACTTGACAGAAAAAGAAAATGAAGCGCTCCGTAAAGGGGAAAATACTCTTATGGACATCGGATGACAATTGTATCATGAAAAATAGCATGAAAAAATGATGATGATTCTCGAATTTTGCCACCATGCCCAGGGTCACCCAAACGACCTCTCAACCACGAAAACAAGAAACAAAGGTTCTCGATCCCTGACATGGTGAACCTTGCAGCAACTTTTGTTGTTAAACATTATTTTTATCTTTATGAATAGGATGATCCACTCACCTCACACTGATTTCTTTTTGCCATTGATTATCCAGCAAAGTCGTAGTGTGCCCATGATCGCGAGATGGTACATTTTTTTTTTTTCAATTCCGTTCTTATGTTATGATAAGTCAAGGCATTGGAGCATGGTGCGGTAATTGAAGAAGTAATCCAAAAAGCCTTTCCAACCAACCCATTTTAACAAGTCAATCAATGGTTTCAAGAGCTAATTCAAGAGCGCACCGCCCCGGATCTTGCTTCGAGAATGGCCATGAAAGATGTTCCGTTTGCAAAGGTTTGGTTTGGTTGGGTTGTCTTCTTCTTTTTACTGCTTTTGGTTTCCCTCCTTGGTAGTGAACCCCCTTCCTTCTTCCTCCCACCTAAACTCAAAAAAAAAAGAAAAGATCCTAATTGCATCTTTTCTATATTTCCGCCTTGTCTTATCCCCTTTTTTGTTTTTTTTTTCTTCCACTTGGGCTTGCAACTCCTACCGTGGGCTCACCTCCTGGTTTTCTTCCTGCACAGAGAAAGAAAGAAGAGTAAAAGGCACATGGCTTCACTGATTGGGATTTTCTCTTTCTTATTTTATTACTGATCGGCCCTTCCGTTCTCTTTTATTCTTCTTTTTTTTTTCTCGCTTCAGTTTCCACCAAAAGAAATTGAATGTGTTGTCTGATTCAATGAACATGACTGACATGGAACCGGAAGGTGAAGCTCCATTTTTTCTCAAATTCCCCTGCTATTCAAAGAAGGGCTCTCTTGTTCCACGTCGATAAAAAAAAACTAAACAAATAAGTGATAGATAGACCATGCTTTGACAGAGGCAATGGATCACCGTTTTGTTCGCCTTTAAGCACCGATACATGGTACCAAGGATCGACCCATGAGTTTATATGGAATTACAAGTAAAATTTTTTATTTCTTTGCTTCTGTCAAAAAAAAAAAAAGAACTGCTGCACGCCAAAAACAGCCAGTAACCCATTTTTTCTTGTTTCTTTCTTGTATGTGAAATGTATTATCTAGTCATCCTTTCTACGTCGATGTGGTATGATAGATGATGGCAGAGCTTGTTTTTCTTTTCTACTGATGATTTGACGGCTGCCAAGTAGGAGTTGATCAATCTGTTTTTGTATTACCAAGAAAATTACGCTTTTCGAGCCGTTCGAAATTGGACCGACATTGACCGTGCGGAAGGATCGCTTCAAGTCAAGATCGATAGTACTTGGTTTCCCACCGATTTGTCACCAGACACCGTCAATCGAACATGGACACTTTACGGATTTTATCTTCCCACCGAATTGGACCCCACAACCGAACTCGTCAATCCATACAGTCAATACCCGCGGCCTTTTAATTTCTCGGTCGTTCGTAAGTGTTCTTTTGTCTCGTGACCCTTGAGAACCCATTAAAAAATGAGTTTTTTTTTTCTCCACAGAACTATTCCATACAGAAACAAAACATGATACACCCTCTTCCGTTGTACCATTACCAACCACAACGTCCGTCACTCCGTTACAGACATGGGTTATCCTTTTAATTATTTCCCTGGGATTGATTTTACTCGCTGGTTTGGCGGCGGCGTTGCTGTGGTTGATCCGCCGACGGCGACCGCAACGCACCAATCGTTTATCGCCGTCGCAAACACTGGTCAGTGAAACATTTGGCAACGAAAAGCACCAGGCCAAGGATTTTGCTTTTTATCAGGAAGCCATGCTACGTGACCGTCAGAGTTCCATGTTTACCCTCAACAGCGATGCGATACGTCTGGCGGGCTCGTTCCGAAGCATCGTACAAGGCGCCGCCACCGAAGAGGAACGACGACGGTTGGGAAAGGAGTTACTCGAACGACAATTGGCGGAAGAAGGAGCCTCGGTCAAACACGCGGAAAGACGTCCTACCCGAGTTCACAGCATTATTGGATGCGAAGAAAAAGCCATTTTGGAACATTCTTCATTTACAGAATTACCACCCAAATGAATTGATATTCACACAACTTTATGCCGATTGCTTTTTTTTATTACTGTTGCAATTTCAAAAAGAAAAGGTGGCGGAAAAGAGGAAAAGAAAAAGTAATACTATAGACGATGGGCGAGTGAAAAGATTAGAGGAGATAAATGAAGATGAAAATAGGGGGGATTTGTTGTTGTGGGTTTGTTGTGA
Source organism: Radiomyces spectabilis (assembly GCF_025331425.1). Lineage (NCBI taxonomy): Eukaryota > Fungi > Mucoromycota > Mucoromycetes > Mucorales > Radiomycetaceae > Radiomyces > Radiomyces spectabilis. Next base: position 509,080 of record NW_026251936.1, on the reverse strand, counting down.
GAGCCTTTTTTTTTTTTTCTATTTCATTTTTGTTTCAATGCAATAAGTTTGTCACGCCAGTGGAGGAAACCAATGGGCTTTCTTGGATGGGGCTGGTACTCAAAGGATTAGGGTTGGAGTGTGGAATGTTGTCTGGACAAGGATGTTCGGAACCAATCGCAAGCAATTCCTTGCCTGCCTGGGAAAGTGCATAATCACCGGAATCGAAATACTTGCGCTCCTGCCAAAAAAAGCTTGCATGTTAATCCCACCAATGCCATATCGAAAAAATAAAAATAAAAATAAAAAGAAATGTCATCATCCTTGCTGCTGTCCCTATAAATCCTTGTATAATAAAAAATGGGATTTAGGATAGACAATACCTGAAGTTTACGTTTCATGAGATCCCTTTTGTCTGGTAGTCTTCCATAGAGTCGAAGGAGTTTGGCATGTTCTTCATTCAACTGGGTCATTGGGGGAATTGCATGAGCAGATCATTTTCAAGCGAGAGACAAGAAAACACCAGTACAAGAAAAAAAAGGAGCTTACATGATGGTTATCCAATGTTTCCAATGTATCTCGTGTATCGTTATTCTGTTGCAGTGAAGAGTGCATAGGAAGGCTTAGTCGATTTAACTACTGTATTCAGTTGAAAAAAAAGTAGAGGGATGTAGATAAAAAAAAAAAAAAGAGAGAAAAAAAAAGCTTAATTAAATTTTCCTGGTTTTAAAGCAGATGTCGGTGAAGAAGTGAGTGAGAAAAAAAAAGCGAAACGCGGTATGATGATTAAAAATGAAGCGGTGAATTTCAACAGCACAAAAAGAGAGAAGAAAGAAAGAAAGAGAGAGAGAGAGAGGGAGAGAGAGAGAGAAAGTTCTGCTTTGCTGGTTATGTCATGTCATGTTATGTTATGTTGTGTTGTGCTATGTGGTCTATTGTTTTAGCTCTTTTCAAAAGTTTATTTGCAGTGGCCGCACCCAAAAGTTACATTTTTCAACTCCATCGTTTCTTCTATTTCCAGACCTGTCTAAAATGGAAACATTGCTAAAGACAGAACGCAACAAAATAAAAAGGGCAATGGCCTTTCAAAGAGCAGCTAACTGTATCCATTATCGTATTTTCCAATTGCCTATGACCATCCTTTCCATAATAATGAAATTGTTTATAAACAGCATCGGCCAAGTGAGCAAGACAAAGAGAACCGGACATCAATGCAAACATAATTACCCACAAAAATGCAAGTCCATTAAAAGTAAACACTTGTGGAGTGGCTGTCAGAGGTGTCAATGCAATGAAAACCATCCACCGCAAGGAAGAAGTCAATCACATGCTGTGTGCACCGGTAAAACGCGATCAATGGATTCTTTTAAACCTAGAGTTTTTCTATTTGAGCTTCATCATGCTATTCTTCTTTGACGCGCGATTTATTCTGACATTGAAAAAAAAAGACGCTTATTATTCGATCTTGGTCCCCCCCAAAAAGGTTAATCGCCCCTTGGACCATCCTCTCCCGTTTCCCCCTTTGTTTTCTACCTCTCTCTCTCTCTTTTTTCTTTTTTTTTTTTGGTTTTTTAGTCTTCTTTCTATTTCTCTCTCTCTCTCTCTTTTTTTTCCCCCCTTGTTCTTCCCCGCTTCGCTTTACGTGCGCTTCGGTGTCCTTGCCATTCCTTTTTGAATTGTTTTTGTTTTTCTTGCTGTTGTCTGATTTGAATCGATTATTGCCATGGGAATGGGAATGGAAAAGTGCTGTGGGTTCATTCCACTGAGACTCGCCACGTTCATTATTGCAACTTGGTTCTTTGTAAGTTTCATCCATCATGATATAAGACCAAGATTCCTCCTCCTCACCCACTTCTTTATCTTTGCTACGCTAGGTGATTTACCTCTTTGACGCTGTCACTGGATTCCTAGGCATCAACGGTAAATGGTCAACTCTATTCACGTTTTTAATAGTTGGCGGAGGTTCAATTTCATTTATTGTGTGTGACACTCATCAACAAAACAAAAAAAATGGTTATTATAGCTGTTACGGTCTACTCGGGACAAACCGCCAAAGCTTGGTATTACGTCGACCTCATCTTCACCCTCATTATTTGTATCGGTGGTCTTCTAGGCATCATTGGTTCATGCTTTGTAAGCCTTCAATACACCAATTCTTTGTCTTACAGGGAAAAACGCTGACCTTGGATCCACCCCATTGTTTGAATTAGGCTTCTCGCAAATTCGCCAAAATATTCAGCATCATTGTGTGGATAAATTGTGCCCTATCCATCATAAAATATATTGTCTCTCTGGCATTGATGGCAGTATTTCACGAAAATTTAGTTCGATCATGTTTACGTTCTGGATTTATTGGTTTCTCCAACGCCCAAACTCCCATGGGACCAGCCATCATCACCGACAGTCCCTTTTACACCCCCGTTCAATATCCAGGCACTCTCAATGCCCATGCCAGTAGTCTTGACGACTGTCAATCCAATGTTAAAACGTTCCTCATTGCCTACGGTGTGGTTATCTTTGTCATTGAATTGATTCAGGTAAAAACCTCTGGACCCGTTTTGGATCGACAGCAACTTACAAAAAGTGTCAATAGATTTACTTTGCTTCCGTCGTGAACGCTTATTCATCGCGACTACGCAATGGCGCACGTCATCATCGATTGCACGATCAGCAAATCAAAGACTTTGAAGAATCCCGATACCATATGTCAACCGTTTATTAAAACATGGGGTTGATCTTTTTCCTTTTTCCTTTTTTTTCCGCTGTACATTTCATTCCATCTTTTTTTGTTTGTTTTGTTTTCTCCTAGATCGTCGTTTTTGCTGGTTCAAATGAAACCATTAAAAAAAAGCATTTGGGTTCACCGACCATCCTCAGATCAACTTTTTACGTGGTTCTCTTTAGCCAAGACAATAGTGATACTGTAGTTACTTGTACCACGCCAACTTTATCATTGAGGCATAAACTTGTGTTCCCTTGGTTGCTGGATCATCCTATTTTTTTCAAGTCCCGAAACAGCACAAGGCAAAACCAATTCATGATCTTTCAAAATACGACATATTTTAACAACAGAAGCCATCGTCCACGGGATTGGTTCCCCAAGGGCGCTATTGATTATTTTATATTCATTGACTTCAAGGCCCACGGTAATTCGACTATTTGCGATCCATCTCATGTTGACATCTCAAAATTGCCTACTCTATGCTGTTGTTCCCTCTTTCTTAAATTTTTCAGCGATCCATGTCTGTGAATGGACCACGCTGTAAAGACGACAAAGAGGTGGGAAAGAAGGTTAGATTGACTAAAATAAAGACTCTAGATCCCGTGTCTTCAGGTTGAAATAAACTATATTTTGCTACAATACGTCATCCCTTCACTTCAGCAAATCCATTAAAACTTTTGCAGCAACACCGGCATAGATAATTATGGTAGCGTAGGTCATTGTTTTGTTCACTTTTCAAGAGAAATGATAGTTGAAAAGTAATTTTTTTGGGCCAAATCTCCTGCGCGGACGCGCTTGTCGGGATGCGAAAATGCAATTTTCGTCATTTGTGACAGTGGAAGGTGAGCGACTGCGGGCAAGTTCAAAAAAAAGGGAACGCGACCAAGTTGAGTCGCGACAGGATTTTGCGAAGTTCATAATTATATACTTGTTATAATGAGTTCAATGGATATAGACCGACCAGTCAAGAACAAAGGCAAAGGCAAAATGGTGGAAAAGAACGAGCCGGATAACTTGCCATGGTAATATATATTATATAATCAATATGCTTTTTCTTTGACGCTAACACGTTATAACAGGGTCGAGAAGTACCGTCCAAAGACCCTCGACGATCTTGTCTCTCACAAAGATATTACATCAACCAGTATGTGCTTTTTTTTCTTATTCTGATCGTTCAAATCCCATCGATGTGTCTTACACAATTTTTTCGTCTAGTCGAGACATTCATCGATGCAAACCGTCTGCCACATTTGCTGTTTTACGGTCCTCCAGGCACCGGTAAAACATCCACCATTCTCGCTTGCGCACGAAAATTATACGGTGATAACTACAAATCCCTCATTCTCGAGGTACGACAAAAAAACGAATCTTGTGGTCGACCATGTCAACGCCATGACTGATAAAATCCATCTCTTTTACATTGTCAACTTTTTAATTAGTTGAACGCGTCAGACGATCGTGGTATCGACGTCGTGCGAGAACAAATCAAGAACTTTGCCAGTACGCGCACTATTTACAGGTAAAAAAGAGTGAAAAAGGGCAGGATTTTTTTTTTCGTAAGGCAGACAATTATTCATTGGTTTTATTCTAGCTCGGGTTTCAAGCTCATTATTCTCGACGAAGCCGATGCCATGACAAATCAAGCCCAATCCGCCTTGCGTCGAGGTAATAACGAAACAATCATGGGTATTGGGTATGCGGGCAGAGTCATTGACGGTGATTGATTCTAGTCATTGAAAAGTACACAAAGAACGTCCGCTTTTGTATCATCTGCAATTATGTTAGCAAGATTATACCAGCCATTCAGTCTCGATGCACACGTTTTCGTTTTGCCCCGCTAGAACTGCCGCAAGTGGAAGCAAGGTTAAAATATATCGTTGAAGCCGAACGGTAAGCGACTGACAAAAGCTAACCGATGGATCGATGGGTCAATCGATCCATAAAAGAGAAAGAGAGGCTGATGGGAACCATTTTTACTGTTGCAGTGTCAACTTGACAGAGGATGGCATGAAGGCGTTGTTGAGATTGTCCAAAGGCGATATGCGAAGAGCGTTGAATATTCTACAAGCATGTCATGCTGCTTATGATCGGGTCGATGAAACAGCCATTTATAACTGTACAGGCCATCCTCATCCCCAAGATATTGAACGCATTGTCAGCTGGATGCTCACCGAAGAATTCACCACAGCCTATTCAAGTAAGTGAAAAAAGACTCCACCGACACATGGCATGGCAGAAGCAAAGAAAAAAAATAAATTCCAACATGACCTTCTTTGTGTAGACATTGAAAAGTTGAAACGCGAAGCGGGTCTGGCGCTGCAAGACATCATCAGCGAAGTGTACTATTATATTCAAACCATTGAATTTCCCGCCGTTGCTCGAGTTTACTTGCTTGAAAATCTGGCGGATATAGAGTAAGTTGCGATACCTTTATCTTTGGCAATCTTGCCATGTTGCTGATTGGTTTTTATTTTTTTCGCTAGATATCGATTAGGTGAAGGAGCCAACGAAAGTGTGCAACTGGGTGCTCTAGTAGGCATGTTCAAACTCGCCACCGAAAAGGCGGCGGCGGGTCAATAAAATCCTGTTCGTGTTAATCATATTGACAAGAACTACAACAAGTTCAATATAGAAAAACGCCTACCCCAAAAATCATCCGTTAGATTTCCGGTTCTCTTTTCTTCTATTCCACAATTATCGAGGGCCTTTTTTCATCTATCTAATCTTTTACTCTCAAGATTTCATTGTAAAAACATAGCGAATAAAGCAATAACCACTTTACAAACGTGAAATCATTTGTCCAACCCTTTTACTCTGCGAATGGAAAGCCTATACGTATCTACTATATTAATCTTTCTACCTTAAATGACATTAACTTTGTTCGCATAAAATGTTAAATACCAGTCAATCGCTCGAAATGGTCCACCCGAAAGTGGGAAGGTGTGACTTGCATTGTGAATTTTTTTGGGTGAACCAAAACGCGTTTTTTCATTCGATTTTTTAGAGCCGCCAAAATTCAACGGGCTGCACACAAGGACGAATCCTTTTTGTTGTGTTTTTTTCCTAGTCTTTTCACTTGTTAATCTAGTTGCAAGTCTAATGTCGTTCACATTTGGAGCTTCGGCCGCGCAACCATCGTTTGGTTTTGGGGCACAAGGTAGGGTCTTTTGAATGATGGGACAGCTCACGCAACAACACAGGACTAACTTCGAGTCATGCACCCGTCATTGTTTTTTAGCCAACACAGGCTTTGGAGCTTCGACTGCGCCAGCGTCCGGTTCGTTATTTGGCAATACAAACACCACCACAACTACTTCTACGGGAAATCTTTTCGGAGCCAACACCAACACGACGAACGCATTCGGATTCGGAGCGGCCAATGCCACATCCAACCCCACAGGGTCATTATTCGGTGCCAACACAAATACCAACCCCACCACACCCGCAGCAGGATTTGGAAACACCTCTACTACGAATACCAACAATAGCTTATTTGGTAATTTGCCATTCACCATTTGGCACCATTGATGTAGAAGCAACTGAAACGAACGATTTTGTCATAGGTCAACAGCAACAACAGAATCAAGCCCAAACACCGGCTACGGGATTCGCTGGGTTTGGCGCCACCGCGGGTTCAACCGCAGGAGGATCCTTGTTCGGCAACACTGGCACTGGCAATGCCGCTGCTACCACGACCCCTTCACTCTTTGGCAACACCAATGCCAACAACAACGCAGGTTCTTTGTTTGGCAACGCAAATACCACCGCTCCCACCACCGGTTTCGGATCCAACTCGTTGTTTGGCCAACAACAGAATCAAGCTCAAAAACCGACCACCGGATTTGGAGGCTTTGGCGGCTTTGGCACTACCAATGCACCTTTTGGTATTCCATTTCAGCTCAGCAATACAGAAATGAACCAATGTGTCTAATTCTATTAAAATAATAGGTCAACAAACACAACAGCAACAACAACAACAACAACAACAACAACAGTTACAATCATCGTCAAATAATCCAAATGCAGTTGTCCCACAAAATACTTGGCAAAAGTTGGCATTGTTACGTGCACAGTGGGATCCTTCATCACCTTTATGTAACTTTAGAGTAAGTCCAACCTTTTCTCATTGTTGATGTCTCCATGTGGCTCATCATATGTTTCAGCATTACTTTTACAATATGGTGCCGCCCAACGAAGTGCAACTATACGTCCGACCGCCGAACCAAGATGAACAATTGTGGAATGAAGCGATGCGAAAAAACCCGGATCCGAGTTGGTAAATATGCGAGATGATTTTTTTTTCACATCTGGAATTCAGGCAGGCAGGCAAATTGATCATGGAGAAAAAAAATTTCACATAGTATGGTGCCTGTATTGGCGGTGGGTTTCGAAGATGTCATGAAACGTATGGACATTCAGCACAGACAGGGTGAAATTCACAGAGAAAAGACCGAAGTAAGTAGATGTAGCGTGGTTCAGAAGGTGGGGGTTGCTGATTATCCAATCACAGGAAATCGAGGAACGATTAACGACGGCGTATCGTAAATACACTCTGGGAACACTGATCAAGATGGAGGAGCATAAGCGTCGTCACGTGGATTTGACCCAGCGACTAATACGAGTACGTGTTAATCTTCAAAAAGAAAATAATTGGATCCATTAGGTCTTCACTCATGCTAATTTGATGAATGTTCATAGTTACTGCGCTATGTGCAGGTGCTACGTTACAAGGGATTCCCACTGAATCCCAACGAAGAAGCCTTCTTGAAGCGTTTACAAGAATTATCGTGTGCTTCGGTCACACCGGAACAAATGCATAAACGAATGATCGAGTTATGGACACAATTACAAACCATCAAAAAGATGCGCTACCCAGGTTCCGAAGGAGTCACCGAAGCGTGGCAATCGGTCAGCGAAGAAGATACCATGAAGTTTGCACAGGTACCTTCATTTTTTTTTTGTTTGTTTATTAAATGTACAAGCGGTGATCCATTAACGCGTGAATGGTTGTTGCTTTGTTTTTACTAGGTTTTGAAAGACGAGCAACAAGGTCTAAGTCATGTGATTGGCGTATTGAAAAACGATTTGAAAGATTTGGAAGCGATCGAAGCCGGCCTCAAAGTGGAAGGAAAACAAAAATCGGCCGCCTCTTCCAGTTCATAATCATCATCCGACTTGGGACAAAGAAAAATACACTCTAATATCGGTTGATCCATACTTTTTCCACATCACAATGAAAACCCTCAATAAACGCTTTCTGAAATTGCATCTTATCTTGAACTGCGCGGTATTTAAGGGTGGGAACACATCGCCTTTTTGGGTCGCTGATGAGTGGATTCAAACGCCTTGAGAGTGTTGAGCGGTAGGGGATTGAACCTTTCCAAGAACAATGGATGATGGACGTACCATCAATGTGGTTTTGTACCATGGCAAACTTGCATGATCTATTCGATTTTCTAGTTCCACTTCATCTTATACATAGTCGGAAGCTCATATGATTAGATTTTGCAAACACATTCAACGATGTCAATCATTTATCTTTGCAAGCTCAAGGCGATATTAGTGCCACTGTCCTCAGAAAAGATAAGCTGCTCATTCATTATTATATTCAAGCTAGAGTAAGGCTTTCCCATGTAGCTGATCTGACCGATATTGCTCATCATTCATCCATGGGAAATCCGCATACATTTTTGTCTTCGTTTTTCTTTTTTCTTTGGTTTTCTCCTCTACCTTCTGTTTACCTGAAAAACTATCACTATCATTGCATCCGCTCGCATCCATCATCCATCATCCATCATCCAGACTATGGTTTATCCCGCGTGTATCTGTAACCGGTCAAGTCGATTAAATATCAAAAAAGTACGTTTTGTGTGATGTGACTCATCCGTTTTTCGACAAGAAAAAACTTGCCTGTTCTTTTTTCTCTATCCTTTCTTTAGCTTTTGGTTTTCTCTCCGGTTTTCTTTTCGTTCTGGCAAGCCATCCATCCCTCCAAGTCTTTCTACTTTGTTCGCGCACCAAATGTGGCCAATCCGGTTTTTGTCGTCAAAGGGCATCGTCGGTGGTGTGAGACTCTTTTTCATCGGTAACGCTTACATGTCCTCCTCAGCTTGGCTTCACCTGGAATACTTCCCGTGGTATCGTGTTCGATTTTCTTCCCGACCATTTTATTTTTGTAGTTCGTAGTTTGTATATTTGTATTTTAGTTATAGTGTTCTTGCAGTCTTTTCCTCCTTTTTTTTTCCCACAGGATTTTTAGGGGGTTTTTACAGACGCACCTATTGTATTTACTTTTTTTTTTATATTTGTATTTTTTCTTTTTTTTCGGTCGGGAAGCTCTGGATATCTGCTGCCTCACATAACAAAGGTAAAATATCTTGCCGGCATTTGAATCAATCAAAGAGCTTACTAACTCATTTTTTTTTTTTAAAATACCCAAATGACCTTGGGCGGGACGGGACTGAGGGGGTCAATAAGCGCTGCTGCACACATGTTTGGAAATCATGACTGTGCGGTATGCCAGAGTATTGACATTAATATACCAAAGTTCCATCAAGAGTCTCGCCCAGGTTATGCCGTATTCGTTAGGCTTTTGTCAGACGAATGTCGCTCAATGTAAGGGGGTGACGTCCAGTAGCAGGTGGTATCCATTGCACAGCGGGTGTACGGCTTGTTAAAGAAGCCCTAGCTGTAAGTCGAGATTAATTCGAATTCGGTCGTATCAAAGGTGTTTCGCGTCGAAAATTGCGACCCGATCAGCTCAAGGTGAAGGGTTACAGCAGGACCCACGTCAAACTGTTACAAAGAATATAGTTGGACAAAAAGAATAAAATTACGACTCTTATCTTGCATGATGAAGATATGTATATCTGTTGACAGAAGTCCAAGACATGAGACGTTTTCAAATGAAGCTAAAGAGAAAAGGAGCTGAATCAAGTGCTTGAATATGTTGATGATGACAATGGCATATGGATCGCCTTCCTGCAGCTTATTTGCCAAGACCAAAGAAGCTTTCAATTCCTTTCCAGACCATTTCAGCAAGTACGCATTCATTACAGTAAAATGCGAGATCATATTGCCATAACATTGTACGCTTGCAGATGGTTGTTTCTGACATTGTTCGGCAAAGCCAGAAACCGCCGTGGTGGTAAATAAGATGACGAATCTATGCTTACAGAATTAATTCATACACTAAAAGAAATATTATCCTTTTCTTCTGCAACACCGGGCAATACACACTGCAATCGCCAATAAATAGTAAGACATGATGTCTTGCGAATGACACTTTATTATCTGGCCTTTGGCTAAATTATCGAAGTCTAATAGCTGTAATGACGAAGGTTGGGAAAAAAAGGCCAGAAGAAAAAAAAAACCCAAAGCTATTTAACTACGTTGTCCAAGAGCGAAATAGTGGCGAAGGGACAAGAAGAATGGAAAAATAACACCCAGAGAAAAAGGGGAAACAGGTGGGAAGGGGAATAAGACAGACCGAATTACAAAGAAAACAGTCGTCATCAGGACACCAAAACCGCAGCGAACGATGAAGCGGAAAACATCAGCTGAGAGAGAAAGGGTGAACATCTGGGAGGGAATACCGTAGGCCGAATTCCGAAAGAGAACGGGAACGCCAGGCCAAGGACTGCCAGGCAACGAAACGCACCAAGAGCAAGAACGCCGGGACACCGGAACGACGGAGAGAGCCTTGCACCAGGAACCAGATCGGACCGCGGAAGAACTTGACACCTTGAGACGTTTTGCTTCGTGTGTATCGACACACACACCGCCCAAACCATTCGCCAGCTGCGAATGTTCATTACAGACACTATTGTTCATGCTAGTTCACCGAGCAAGCAACCATCGTGTCCGATGAATTAACTCTTCCTATGCAAAAGAATCACCTCTGCACTGGTTCAGTGGTAATAATAGCAGAAATGCATCGTCGCAGGAACCGGTGCTGCTTAACAAAGACTGCTAATTATTACGCGCGCAAGTGAATCTCCGTCCGCGCCAAGTACATCAAGCGCTCCGAAGAGGCTATCCCAAATGTAGAACGCAAATAGAGCGCGGTTCACCAAGCACATAGTTCCTGATGACTTTTTTTCGCAGCCCTAATGGCAGATCGATTTAGACCGTTCGCCTGATAATCCTCTGAGGCTTCCAGAGGACCATCAAGCCCTGACGTGAACATATTCCCTACCCAGCGTGTGTGGAGTCCCCGGGTCTCAAAAGCGCTACTCAAAGAGTAGCTTGCTCAACGCGCAACTTGATGACAATAGTACAGCCCACTTGAAATCAAAGATGAAAGACGACAGTGTTGGAGAACAGCCATGGACGAAACCATACAGAATATAATGGCCAAGCAAAACGTTGACGAACTCAGAATGAGGACCGGCGATTGGGTATACAAAACGTTGCAAGAGTATGCAATGTGGAATTATTGACACTGAAGAGGAGCATTTCGAAGCTTACCAACAAAGACGACCAGGGAAAAACAGTGAAAGAGAAGCAGAGCAGCAAAAAAGCCCAATTCACTTGCTCAATACAGCGCTTTCATCATCACCAAATAACCATTTATGGAAGAAGCTGGCTGGGCAAAAAGTACCTTTGCCAGCTTATGCTGCGCTTCATCAGGCGACATGAAGCAACCTTCGCAGCGATTCTCAGGGGAGCCATGGTGAACTTGAGTTGTTATGTCAATACCAAATTGCATTGTCTCTTTTTTGCCATGACACAGAGACGGATCACTATCAACACAGACTACACCAACGTCTAAAAGACAAAACTACGCTGATTCCTGCATCGACGCGTCTGTGCTGATGAATTGTCTTCCATGCATGCCATGAAGTTATCAATCTGGCGATGCCTCCGACTCTTTTTTCATTGTGGTGCAACGGAACTCACAAATACCAAAATTTGTTTATTGTTGTGAATATGGCTTTAACCTGCATTGAAGATTTAATGCGTGTAGGTTCACTTTGGCCATCGATTCGCAGAATCGGAGTTGGTTACGTGAAATGTTCGCCAGGCAATGAATATTTTCATTGCCGCCATTTGAATTGTAACCTTGACGATTTACAGCTAGTTTCTTATTACAAGGACAAGTATTGCCAAAGGAGCATCACCTTTTACTTCTTTACTACCTTCTTTACTCTTGCCACGGCTGTGCCTCATTTATTAGGCCAAAGATTTGCGAAATTCTCTTAAGCAGAGTTGGTCAGTCGTACGAATCGAGGAAGCGTCCATACTCCGCTGCATAACTGCGATGTCCCATTACTTCTACAGCATACAGTAGTCCGATCTGTTTACACGAATTAGTATGTAAATGAAAAATCAAGATGCTTCATTTGCATTTTTTAGCTTCTCAATCTTTTGTTTATGCTCTGCGCTGATAGAAGCTGATCAGGAGATCTTGGTTGGCGCGATCCATGAACCATCGAAAATCACGGTATAACACAGAAATAAAGAGTAAAGAATAAAGACTCGATGTAGCGGAACTCAATCTTTGTACGGTGGCACACTGTAGACTGATCCGCCCATCTTTTCTATGTATTAGCATTTGACTAGATAAAATACATCCACACAAAAAGCTATCGGTGCAAACCGCTCGTTGAATGCTATTGCATTAGCGGCGATCGATATGACGTCGATTAGTACTTGGTATATCAACAATGTGGTTGCTGTTGTTATTGTTTTTTTTTTCTATATGATTGTATTGAGATGATCAAAGGACAGAATTTAGAAGATTTGATGCAAGGTGATGGTTGCGCGGGTATCATATCATATAGGTTGGATAAGTTGACATGGATCAGTTACGGGGCCTCTGGCAGGTTTTTTTTTTCTTGTGACAATGTCATGTTTGATTGTGTAGAAAATAATGGCGTCCCAGAGAATGACAATAATATTTGGAAATAAATAATATCATAGATGTACAGTATACGTTTATTTATGATGCAGGTTTTTTTTTCTTTTCTCTGTAGTACCAAATGATATTCATTTTCTTCTTTGCGTGGAAAGATACAAGCGGGTTTTTTGAGTACCTGTGTTTTCTCTGAGGAGAGCCGGACGAGGGTTGCACAACGTCGATCCATAGAAAGCACACACAAGATATTTTTGGCACGGTCACCAATCAAAGGCATGGCAATAAAAATAGAATTTTCAAGAGACAAAAGAAACGAGCCACTTTTTTTGGTCACCATCGTTTTCTTTTTTACTCGTTTCAAAGTCCGTCTGTGGATGCGAAGGCAATCGTTTGCAATTTGTCCCTGGCAAACAGCAAGGTAGGGAGCACGGTTGGTGTAACGTTAAACGATTTGAGAGACATTTATTTGTGAAGCCATCTGGTAATCACCTTTAATTATCTTGTTTATTTTCAGCGCTTTTTCCTGGTTCTTTTTCTTTTTCTTTCTTCTTGGTCGTCTTTTCTTTTTTCTTTCATTTACAAGGGAACATGAAACTTTTGCCAACATCGTTAGCAATTCTCGCCTTTGCTGCGTTGACTCAAGCGCAAGAAGGCGCCACGGTACCCACTGGCGCAACCACCGGAGGATCGTCGAGTTACGCTTGCGATCCAAATACCTGTAAAATAGAAAACAACTGTCTTTGCGCATCATCAAATCCTCCCAACGGCTTATCTCCTTCTGATACCCCACAAGTACGCTCATACCAAATTATGCACTTTCTGTCAATTTCGATCAATATTGTTGACCGGTCCATGGTTTCTTTTGTTATTTTTATTTTTCTCAGTTTGTCACCATCACATACGATGACAGTATCCAAGAATCTTTGGTGAAAACCGCTCGTCAAATGCTCAACGTAACGTGAGTACAACAAATGCCCTTCCGATCGGATGTAACTTTCCTTTGTTAATTTTTTTTTCTATTGATTTGCGTCAAAAAAATCCAGTAATCCCAACGGATGCCCTGCTCGGGGTACCTGGTTCGTATCCATGCAATATACCGACTTTTCTCTGGTACAGCAATGGTACGCTGAAGGACATGAAGTGGCAGAGTAAGTTGGATTCCTTTCGTTTTCTGTTATTCTTCTCTCGGTAGATTGAGAGCTTCAAGTGAGGCTTTGCATGGACAAAGACATTGTTGAAGATTTTTCCTTCCTTCCTTCCATCCTTCTCCTAATGGGATCCCGCACCTTTACAAGCCCACGTCTCCTCTTTTTCTTTTCCTCTGTTTCTATGCGTGGTCCCCTTTTTGGCTCCTAGCTTGTTTTCTTAATAACACGCATCTATTTTTTTTTCTATTAGCCACACATTCTCGCACGTCGGATCACCTTCGGATCGTAAGTTGTAGAAAAAAAAAACAGATGATTGTAAATAACGACGCCTTCGTTACTCACATCATTCATCTTTAAATGGACAGAGGAAATTGCCAGTTGCAAAAAGATGATCATGGAATATGGCGGTGTGCCAAGTTCCAAGATTCAAGGGTTCCGTGCACCTTTCTTAAATTATACAAAGGATACCTTGGGCCATTTGGCGCAGCAAGGATTCCTGTACGATTCGAGCGCCAGTGCCGTGACCAATGATGCCTACTGGCCTTACACGTTGGATAACGGCATGGCCAACGATTGCTGGACCGGTATCTGCGCCTCGGGTCAAGTCAAATTGCCGGGCGTATGGGAAGTTCCCATGTATGCCGTCATGAATAACCTCAGCGTCCCGCAACTCATGGACGTCTACCTGGCAGGCACACCCGATGATGTGAAAAAATGTAAGTTTTTTTTCTCGTGCTCGAGATGGATCCATCAACGGTTATTAACTTTTTTTTTTGCCTTATCAAGGGAGCTTGGACGCTTTTGACAAGCATTACAACGGTGGAAGACAGCCTTTTGGCATCTATGTTCATCCCAGTACGTTTTACAGAAACTAAAAAAATGATGAAATGACCAGTGTTGTTTTAATGCATAGTATGTGATGTTTCTAGCTCACTTGACGGCCGTGCCCGGTATGCCTGATACGACACCTCTATTGGATGGCGTGGTATCGTTGATTCAGGAACTTGCCAAGAAACCCGACGTATGGTTCGTGACCAACCAACAATTACTGCAATGGATGAAACATCCCGTCAAGGCGTCCGAACTTGCCAACCAGGACTATATGAAGTGCCAGCAACCCGTGATTGAAAAGGAAATCTGCAACGGTCTCGACGACGATCATTCCGGTCAGGTCGATGATGGTTTGCTCAACAGGTGAGCGCTCAATATTTTTTTTTCTGCCACGGGTCGTCTCTCTGACCTTGGAGCTCCCATATTCCCATAGTTGCAATTTCGGCAATTCAGTGTTCAAGACGTGTTTCAACTGTCCCGGTTCCGCCCCCTCCGTTTCCAATCCTGCACCTCAGTCAGCGACCCAGAACGGAACCCAAGGCTATCGCTACCCTGTCCCCGATAACTGCGAGTAAGCCATTGGAACCCAGGAACTGACTCATCCCATACTCACTGTTACGCGCCTTTATTTTCTTTTTGTTAGTTCCATCTGGTGGGATCCTATCGGCAACTCCTGTTTATGCTCCGGCACCGACTGCAAGTACAAAGATATCGCTGTTGCCAAGAGCCAAACCAAGGGCCAAGGTGGCGGTAATGGTGGCTCCGGTAACAGCGGCAACACCCTCTCACCAAGCCAATTCGTCACCGTTTCACTGTTCGGCTTGCTGACTTATGCTCTTCACCACTTTTAATGGCATTTTGGTCTTTTTTTTTTTTTTTATTCTTTATTATTTGTTTTGACTCCCGCGCACGTCAACTACAGTAGTTCCTTTTTTTTTTCTGATTGGGTTTTTCCTCCTTTGCGCGATAATGTAAAATATGACGAGGTGACAAGAAGGTATATTAAAAGCGATAGAAAAATATACATCTTCATCAAAAAAAAAAAAAAAAGATAATGGACGATTCTAAAGGGGGCGGTGACATGAGGAGGGCGGGTTTACAAGGATATGATTCGGAAAAGCAAACAAAAATCGTCCTTACAAGGAACTGGCGACTTTTTGTTTGATTTCCAAGATAGTATTGAGGAATTCAGAATTACTACAAACAATACGTGTGAGTCCCATTTGGGTACAGTGCGTTTCTTTTTCGGTCATCACTTGCTAGGAACTTACTTTAGGTTATCAGAATTAGCAGACGACAAGTTGAAAATGCCCGCCATCATTTGCTCCGCAACGGCTTGAGTGACCGCCGGTGGGAAATCCCGCAACAACTTTAGATATTTCAGGATCTCACCTTGCATCTTCTCCTGTAGATCCCGGTTACCACTCGTTTTCCCATTGTCGTGTTACGTTCCATCTCACCAAATATAAACTTACATTGGAAGCAATACGGATGCACAGACGCAAAAGTCCTACCACTGTTCTCTCTACAACGAGTACACTTTGCTTTTCGGCGTGCTCCAGGATACCAAAGATGTATCGCGTAGCATATGGCCTGCCATTTTTCCCAGATCAGTCAGTTATCCAGCCCTGACTGAACTCTCAAGAACAAAACTGCTACTCACCAAAGATCATCGATGCGATCACTGTTGCGGATCGTCACGGTGATCATCAACTCCAAAAACAAGATGGTGGCAGGATCATAAGGAATCGTCGGGGTTGCTGTCGCTGGTGTGGTTGTTGTTGTCTCTGTCGTCTCGGTGGCCTTTGTCATCTCGGCGGCAATCTTTGGGTCATAACCCACCGCAATGATAGCTTCCATCAACGATTGCAGCGGTTCAATTTTCAGATTACTAGGTAAATTCATGTCAATCCCATCGGCTGCACAGTCTTGGACAAGAAGGGAAGAGAGAATGGGGTATTTACCTGATATCTGTAAACAGTTCTTCGAGTCGACAAGCAACAATGCAATCCACAGCGCACATGGTGCTGACGACTTCTTCTTCGGTGGGATCAGCTCGATAACTTTCATCGTGCGAATATGGTGAAAGCAAGTACGAGGATAAGGCCGATAACAAGGATCCGTCTCGACGATTCGGTTGTTTGGGCGCCACGGGCGTCTTGGGTTTCAAGGGAATACTTGTTGTACCAGACAAAAAGTCTTCCACTTGCAGCATGGACGTAGGCAATAATGAATTCAGGAACAAATTTCGAATAATCTCTAGAATCTGCACAGAAGAAAAAATGTCATGAGACATCCTGCGCTTAAACCCCCCAAAAAACAAGAGACATTTCAACTGAAATAAACTTACCTTTGTCCAGCCTTTCCTCAGTGCATTGCCGTGCCTTGTGACAATGGTAAAGATGACGACCGCGGCAAGTTGGCCCTTGTAATCTCGGCCAAACTGAACCGCCAGTTCACTGACCACGTATTCCTGACCTTCGACATTTACAATGGGATCCGGCAACGAATGGTTGTGTTTCGATTTCTCCAGCAATCCCGTCATCTTGGCAAGGTTAATCACAATACTGTCAAACACTTGATAAAGCTCAAAATGAGCGGCCAGCATCGCACAGTGATGAAATCCCGAAATCGCCTTTTGAAGCGTAATATCATCTTGCGCCGTGGTGAAGGCTACTCGACACCACCCAAAAAAAAAAAAGATCAGCCTCCTCATGTCACAGAATCGCTCCATTTTTTTTCTTACCATAAAAGATGGCTGCCACCGTGGGTTTCCATGCCAGTTCAAACACGGCTTTATCGTAGGCACTTGTGTTGCAAATCGTGAACGGTCCAGCGACATTAGCACGGTGAAGCAACTGTTTCCATGCATAGTTGAACCCAAGTCGGCCTTCGTGTTCTTCTGGCATCACAATCTCGTCCTTGCTGATCGCTTCATAGATATGTTTCTAAAAAAAAATCCAACAAATGTCAGTACGATCCATCCACTTTGCTCATAGGACATTTTACTTTACCAAATGTTCTTTGGGGAAATCTTGACCTCCATTCACCCCACGAAGATTTCTCATGTAATCTTCCAGAGTCATACGACGCTGTAATCGAGAACCAAAGGTTACAAATGGACCCTCCTTTCTTTTCTCATTGCCAAATACCACTTACTCGCACTTGAGGATTATGTTGATCGGTATTGAGCATGATGATGGAATACGCAAGTATTTGGGCAGATTCGGAATTGGCAATCTCTTCAGGCTTGGTTTCAAAGTACACATCGGCAAACGTATCAGTCACGCGAATAATCTGCTGTGATTCTCCAGGTAAACGGAACGTTTCAAGAACCGCTCGCAACGCTTCATCCATGCGTTTCTAATCAACCGGAGAGTTGGTTCCTGATAACTTTCTTTTTGGATTTTTCTTCTCATTTTCTTACCCCTGTGAATTCAAATTGTCGCATAAAGACTTGCAGCAGATCAAAATTCTCAGGTCGACCGAGATATTCGCCCAAACTCTTCTTATTCAATTGCTGAGTCGATCTTAAAAAGTTGGCCAGACTTTTTCGGCTCTCATCGTCATCGTTCTTGTAAGGCTTGATAACGCCATTCTCTAATGAATAGATTCGTTTTTCAGCAAGAATTGGCTCAAATATTCAGAGTCACTTACCTTCCAAAAACTTGATGCCTTTTTTTGGACTTTCGTTGAACAAATACGAGCCTTGCAGGATCAGGCGTTTGCTCGCTTTGCGACGCAGCAATTCTTCGGAAGAGGTGTATTCCTACGACGAACGAACAAATCGGCGGTTAAAATTTTCTCGACTGAGGCACGCCGTTTTGCATGAATGAGTATCACGTGATACATACGGTATGATCTTCTGGCACGTTGTCGTCCTGGGAACATAATTAGATACAGACAACTGAGCAGATAAGTGAATTCATCCAAGATACATACCTCATTATTGACGCGATCGACAATGTGATCGATAAACATCAAGAGGGCGTCCAGGCATAATACGTGCGTATTGCTGGAAGAATAGGTATTGTCTGGGAATGAATTCTGCTCGTGATGGGGGTTAGAATGGAGCGGTCCCCTCTGGGCTGGGCTAGTAGTTTTTTTTTTTCTTACTCGACTCAAGAACTGGATCAGTTCTTCAAACAGATCGCCGCACGTAAGATCGCAATCATAGTTGTACCAAAGATCTACCATAAACGTGGGATTGCGTGCACATTGCAGCAAACACTCCAAGAGTAGCTCGCGCACTTCGGTGGAAAGGACGGTGTGGTCGGGATATCCCTTGCCTGTACGCGGATAATCGGTGGTTTTACCGAGAAACATGTTGGGAGACACGCTGCGTACGTCGTTGTGATGACCATTTCGCTGTTCCAGTGCCGTGTCGCGATTGAACGGGACAAACCCGATACTGCCGTCTTCATCCAAATCCGCCATCACGCCCGTATTAGCGCCTCCCGTGCTCAACGTCAACCGTTCGATTAAAAAGAACAAGAACAATTCCTGCTGCAATTTCAAATGAGGACGCGTGGTATCGATAACCGTAGTTATTGTGCGAAGTGTCAAGGCAAGTAGTGGAGTGGAATTGGTTTTTGCAAGCTGTAGAAAAAAAAAGGGCATTCATCAGGTTTTTCACCGGCACAATTTTTGTCATGAATTCATTTTGTACCTGAAAGAGGTATTTGCACAGATCATCGGTCACAAGAGATCGAAGTATGTCAAACCGGCTGATGCTTCGTCCTGCGACTTCAAAGGCGACATTCAAAATACTGAGGGCCATCATGCGCATGGAATCGGTGTGTTTATGCTCATGTGGATTCAGCAAGGAGATGAGGACACGCAGTAATTCTTGGATGGCCGGTAAGCCGTATGGCTTTAACGGGGTTTGATCATCTAATGCAAAGATCAAATTATTTAACTCTCCAATCGTATGTCATTGATATTTCCATTCAATCCATACCATCCACATGCTCATCGGAAACGCCATTCTCCTTTTCCTCTGTGGGTGATGCCTCCTCTGCTGCCGTTGGTGATGACGTTGTATTGGTAGCGTCCTGCTGGGTTGGCTGTGTTCCTTTTTCATTCTCGTTGGGCGTCGAAGGCGCAGCGACGGCCATGGTACTGACAATCTTTTCACTGGACGAGGTCGTTTGCGGTGAATCCGACGGTCGCGGCGGACTCATGTGCGGCGCGATCGAGGATGCTGGATTGGCTTTTTCAACATCGTTGGGTACATCGACAATTTGCCATTCTTCTTCCAAATCCTTCAATCTACTGTAGCATGAATTCCAACATGGTCCCTCGTCATCTCTTTTTTCGTCGTGGTCTTACCTTTCAAAAATCGCAATCACGATTTTACTCATGGCGTGTTCCGCCGATCGCCGCAACATTTCTAAAGACATTCGCGCCACGCTTGTCAGCCTTGCACAGTCCTCATTAAAGCAAAGCATCTCGTCTATTTACCGCTTAATCTGAGTTGACAGCACATGGTCAATCCTGTTTCCATCATGCCACACACGGCCGCGTCGCTCAATACTTGTCCACATTCACTCGTAAGCGCCGTTTGCAAGACTTGCAGCATTTTCAAAAGAACCAGCTCATCCGATGCAGCATCAGAAGCCTCAAATTTACAGTGTGCTGAAGCCGAAGATAAAGCATTCATGGCAAATGCAATGCTGGGATTATGCAAGCCTACATTGGGTGCCGATTTCAAAAAGCGTCAATAACGGAAGTCCTCCAAGTTCAAGTCTTTCAGCCAACTTACCAACAATGCCATATTGAAGAAACTTTTCAATACTGCCCAGGGCGGCTCCTGCAATAGGTCCTGTGGTGTTACCTGAGCGAATCACTTCAAAGAAGGGATTCAGCAGCTTGATGGCGTCCAATTCTCGTACATCTATGAACGAATAAGGCGACAGCCCACCCAACGAATATAAAAACGTTGCTTCACCTTCTACGGTCGTCAAGTATTCTCGTAAGTCGTAGAAGCCTTTCATGAGAGGATTTGTCTATGTTACATCAGAAACGAGGGCAATCAAAGATGAGATCAGACAAAGTTACGATGGGCCAATGACAAAGCATCTGCGTACCTCTTCAATATTATCGTTGGCATTATACGGTCCGGTGCGAAGCCCCATACTCAGGCCAAGGTTGCCCATGTGGAGACCACCGACTCCCATGCCAGAAAACCGCGCATTCTTCCGCATCGCGCTGGTGACAGCTGCAGGCCCAAACAGAAAAAGGGTGTTAGTAAAGCAACTTGTTGGTTTACTGGCAGAGTATCCAGCGGTTCATAACGTACCAATGACCTCGGCATGGATTAGCTGGGACCAGGTCAACTCTGTTTTTATCTTGTGCCCTGCGTCCATCATTACAGAAGCTAGAACATCACCCGTTGGTGTGTGTCTCGCCCAATTTGGGTGTTGGGACAAAATGACCGTCATATGGGAGCGGAATCTTAAATTCGCACAATGACGCATGCTGACCTGAATGAGAATTATACCACATCAGAATTCCCCTTATTTTTCTCTCTTGAAATTCTTTAACTGTATGCCGTGCCGTATTCGTTATGCGAGGTTAGTAATTCTACATCTGTTTTTCTTACTGAAGCAGAAATGAATACAGTAGAATAAAAATTCTGGCATTATACCATAGTAACTTTTAGCACTGTTTGGATTTCGAACTATTTCGGTCGGATCAAAACTGCACAGACTTTCTTGAAAAAAATTCAGAAAGGCTCCGGAGCTCCCAAACTTTGCTTCTGAAGACCCGCATTGCCTAGCCAACATGAGGACAAATTTTTTAATGATAAACTGGTGGCAATCATCGTTACTTTTGTTAGATGCTTTATTAACCGATAATCCTACTTTTACTGCACTTTGATACAAGAAGGGCCCCCACTTGGATCACCGTGCCTTGAACCAACGTATTAGATCTGCCCATTTATCTGGAAATCACAATAGTTTACCACAAAAACATATCATATCGCATCACAAAACAGAAGAAGAACGCGGGGTTTCCAAAAGCTTGATCATCTTTGTGTCGTCGGATAATCCATAGATGCCCTCAGGCCACAACCCATGCACACTGAACCGTGTTTTCTGATATGAGCTTCAGCGTAGATTTGTGCGGGATGTGTCGAAAGTTGCTATAGGTTTTCCAAGTTTATGGTTGCTCGTCCTGTTAGCCACCGTGGATATGGCATCGCAAAGAAAAACTTGGAGAAAATGTGCAGATACATACCCTGTTGAAGCAGGTGTGGTCGATCTGTTGGCCGTTCGTTTGACCGATGGGTGGCTATCTCGGTTGGTGCCGGATGTCAATGAGGATATCGGAAGACTTGGTGTATTTCACTTTTCTCAATAAAAAAGAAAGATAAAACATCATAAACAATTCTGTCATTTTGATTGATCGTCATAGAGCCAGAAATTTGGTAGAGAATTATCACAGAAATCGTAACCTTTTTGTCACTGTCATTGACCAATTTGTTACTCAAATCCGACATACTATGCCCTTATACTATGCACTTTGCAAAATGAAGAATGTGAGACTTTTCAAGCAAACAAAACAGGATCACTCAATACAGGGAAACAACCAAGATAAACCCGAAGCTACAGTAACCAGTCTGGACATTTGAAAATCGATTGTGAGAATACTGTATGCCGGACTTTCGATATGGTCGATCTTGGTTTGTTTTTGGGACGATGAAGCAGATGGTGTTAAACGTTTCGCAAGTCACGTTATCTCGGTGTTCCAGCCATTGGACGCTGTCATGGGGCTTGCCTTTCTGAATATAAACGCAAGGTGACATTGTTCTTTTTTTTTTGGTTTTCCTTTTCAATTTTTATTTTATTTTTTTATTTTCACATTTGAAAAATCTAGCTACAACCAATGTCATTAACGCCTATGAATCCAGCTTATGGACGTCCAGTTCCAGGAATGATGCCTGGATCCCCGTATTATCCCCAACCCATGCCAATGACTTATGCCACGCCCGCTCCCGCAGGTAAGCTGTCCAAAGAGTTTATTGCAATAAAGAAAGAACGAGCACCGAGACAGATCGCTGATAATCGAGCGCTTTGTTTTCCAGGTTATTACAGTCCTGCAGGTATGCCGATGATGGGACAGCAAACACCGGTGGTTGTCACGGCTCCTTATGGTGGTTACTATCAGCAACAAAGGACAGGTTGCTGTAATTCCGCAGGCGGTCGAGACGGATGTTGCTGGGGTTTGTGAGTAATCGTTGATGGCCGGAAAAAAAAGAGAGATGGTGTCACTGATTGCAGTATGTCCCATAGACTTGCTTTGTGTCTTTGTTGCTATTGCTGTTGCGAGGACGATTATGATGGGTGTTGTTAACCTCAAACACATCAGAGGGGTGCCGCAGTATCAAGATGGAAAATGGCAGGTCACTCAATCGTACGCGTGATTATTGCCTTGTTTTCTTTTTTTTTTCTTTCAGCAGGCTGAGCATCAAGAACGACAACCGACAAATTAGATCAACCACGAGTGGATCCCTAAGGATCTGTCATACAAACAAAAGAAAAAACCACCCAAAAAAAAGAAGAAAGATAAACCCAAAGGGACCTTTCCAGACCTTCACACCTCTCTCCCGGAGATCATGGGCTCCATCAGGTGGATCCCTTTAATATTTATACATGTGCACTTCATTATTATTATTTTTTGTCCTGCCTGGGATGCTCCAATTTTTTTCTTGTTACTCTTTACCAACCTAACTAATAAACTAGAACATTTTTTTCAGACAATGGTCGATCAAGACGAGGCGTTGGTTTGTCAGACCGCCACTCAATCTCCGAGTAGATATTTTTCTTTTTTGATCTTGCGATTTTACGTGATAGTGGTTGTATATTTTCTTTTGTGGGGAATGCCGAAATTGGCGATTTCATAACATGGCGGATGACGGTAGGGACAAGACTCCGACACCACCCAAGGTTACAGTTTGCGTCATAACGTGATACTGATTGGCATTCCGAGGATATGCAGACTGTCAATCGGAACGGCACCAATCCGGTATTTACGCGTGAGAGAAAGGGTTGCATCTCTCTGGCGAGATCGTTCGTTGCTGAGCAGTGAGACAAAAAAGTCTCTAAAAAAGTACCATTCTTTGTTTCACAGGAGTACAGACAAGCTATCCATCCTCTTTCTTCATGACATTCTAAGAAGTTTTTTTTATTATTATTTCCGGCTGAATAACGTGAGCTTTGGAGGGAATCGTCTAGACTGCGGCAAACTTGCGGGTTTTCTTTTCTTGCAGCCGGATTGAATCCAGACAATCACAAAATAGAGTCTGGGTTGCAACCGGCTTTTTCCTTTGCATTGCCTATTGAGGAAGTGTGTTTGATTGTCTAAAGACTATGGTCAGAGTTGCAGTGCATGAATTGTACCTGGGACCTTGATCATCCAATTTCTAAATTACGATCGCAAAGACATGCATAATATAGAAAGCAGAAGCTGAAAGTTACAGTGCGTACAATCCCGATAGGAACCCACCACGGTCTTTTTTCTTGAACCGTTTTTTTTTGACAGCGCGCTGGACCGTTTTTTTTTTTTTTTTTTTTTTTTTGACATGCCATAATACAAGCCCCGTACGGTTCAATGGCGCCTTTGTAGCGGCTTTACTTACATGAAAGTAATATTCTACAAATCTAAAAATAATGTCATCTTATGCAGACTGCGTAACAGGGGTAAAGGAAAAAAAAAGACGCATGCATGTAATGGTGTCCGTGTTTTTTTTTTTCTTTTATTAAGGTAGTGTATACTATTGATATTTGGCACGAAGGAATCCTAGCCACTGGAAATAGCTCATACCGGAGCTCATGTGATCTTGGTTGGCTCCCGCGATGGCCGGACCTGTTGGTTGACGGTCTTCTAACAGACGCGCCAAGAACCACGAGCGTAGCATAGGATCGCCGTCTTCTCTAACAATGTAAAGGGTAGGATAATAATTACTTGAACGATCTTTTCTCAAATGATCAATGATCGATGTGACACGTTGCGAAAAGGATGACTTTAATGCAGGCAGTTGAGGTATCTGATCAAAAAAGAAATGGTACATCAGAATCTGATTGGTATGTCCTTGTTTTACTCTCCAATTTTTACCTGTCCTGTTTTGACTTCTTGAATATTCGGGGCGCCGAGGAGATCCATGCACAGCGCCGGGACCGCATCCTTCCCAATCCAGATGAAAATAGTTTGGCCATTTTCCACCAGGTAACAGCCATGCGCTTCCAATTTTTCGCTCGACAGATTCAATCGAGGAGGCATCATGCATTTACCGGTTTGAGAATCCACGGTGCCAGCCTGGTGTACATTATTCGCATCAGTAACAGGAAAAAAAATCGACCTGGAATCTATCTTTTTTCTTTTTACCTGTTGCGGCATGTTGTGGAGTGAATAAAAGTTGGGATGGACAAATTTCAACCACGCTTCGTTGGGCAAGGTTCGCAATAAAATTGTCGATTGCGCACGCACATCCAGAGGAATAGCTGGTGCATCCTGGAACGTTTCCTGTAAAAGAAAAAAAGACATCGTGACCATCAGTTTCACTGAAAACAATGTCTTCTGTGTCAATATTTCTCAGTAGAGTGATATTTACCGTTTTCAAAATCCCCAGGACGAGCAGCGGCAAGAGACTTAATTCACGGCACATGGTTAACCGAGCTGCTCCCGAAGCGCCGGATCCCATGATTTCTTTGCCGTAACCACTGCAGATGTCGATCACACTTCGTGTTAAATACTCGCGTGCATCACGCAATTTGTAAATCGCCGCTTTATCAATGGCTAAATGAAACCAAAAAAATAATCTCATGAGATACATCATAACCCCCACCGAGTGTTGATACACGCGCAACCCCCCTCCCGGGTTTCTTTTTTTTTTTTTTCCTTACCTTGATGGCATAACGCTCGTGCCATGGATACCTGATCCGCACTGGCGTACACTTCCGACAAACTCTTGGTGACGGGAAGACAGAGCGTCATTACTCGAATACGACGTTCGCCCGTACATGTGGTGTGTAGTAACGCGGTTTGGAAAAAGGCCATAGACGATTGGATGTCTTCTTCAATCGCTAAATCGACACAGTACGATTGATGGCGTGGTACATTGGGAAGTGCCATGATGTCAGGCACGCGCGTAGTACAGTTGCCATAGAAAGCTTTGCATATCAATCCGGGAGAACAACGCGTACGCATCACCGCCTCAAGACCAATGTGTTCCCCTAGCAACATTTTGACTTCTTCCTTCAATTTGACGACATCGGACACGTTGGCTTGGTTGAACGCCGGATAGTAATGCGTCTGACCGCCCGTAAACCGGGGAATCACATCTTTTTCGTCATTCCCACATCAGTATCTTTGTGAAGAACATGTTATTTTTCGTGGTTTCAACTTACTTAGTGTTGGCAAATCCGATACAGGGCCACCAAAGACAAACATATCAGCGCAAATTTGCGCTTTGGCACATTCGCCTGCAAATGTTTTATAAAAGGAACTGGACGGTGTCATGATGGTCGTATCGACAGGGGACTTATTATTGGCCGGATCCGCAGGTTTCACGGCGCCTTCTCCCAGCGTCGGTAAACTGCTCTGAAAACAGACGATTTTGCCACCCGTGCTCGACTACAGCGCTTGCTTTTTTAGATGGATGGATCGTTACCACGAGTTGTCAGCATTTTTTTGAACGTACCAGTAATAATTGGGCAGCCTTTAGTGCTGAGCCTAGGCAATTGGAGCTGGCGTTCGACTGGGAAAACATGGTCTTCATGCGAGTTAATAAATCTTCAATGATGGACCGACTCTCGGCCAAGTTGACGACGAGATCACTCGATGCTCGTGGTAAATACATATCGGCCAATTCGCCCACCACCAAAATCTCGGGTTCTTGCTCGACCAATCTGTAAAACGATACAGCATGATCGACCGTGATAAATGCGACTTTGGTGCGCCCATCCTCATTGGGGATCTTATCCAAAGAAGCTAGAATCGCGTCGGCGACAGCATCAATCATACCGGACTGAATGGCCTGGAACGAAGTATCAATGACAAATACGAAAATTGGAGGTTGAGGAGGACGCATGATATACTCGGCCGGCGCGGTAAAGTCGACACAGCCATAGTTGAGTTCACACCGACTCCAGCGGTCGGCGTGTTGCTGGCTCAAGATGTCCCAATCAAATTCGGGCGGGACTAAATACACTTTAGCTTTCTCTTCATCATACACCCGTGGATACCCAAAAACTTCAAAAAAAAAGATGCATGTCCTACCATCGTTGTCCATGCCACACATATTACATCGCCACTTTAAAGCGCCTTCGGTAAACTGAACAAATGGATTGATATAGGTCTTGCAGCGAGTACATCGACTGACCACGGTATCCGCGACCACCGGCACTTGGATCTATAAGCCCATAAGTAAGCACAAAAAAAGTGAGTTTCCATAAAAGAGACATACAGGTTGATTGGTGGAAGTGTAGTAAGGTTCGAGAATGAGAGACAATGGAAGTTTGGTCCGTTTCAGCAAACTATTCGAGAACGGGATAGCGTTGAGTGTGCATCGTTTTAAGCGACGATCCACCTGAACATGGGGTGATGCCGTAACGGTAATCTATGAATATAGAATAAAAATAGGAGACAGTCTAGTTAATATCATAGCATCCTGATGGCTAATAGCCAAGACAACGCAAAACATTTTTTTTTACATTGTTGGGCAAACGAGGTTCAGGCACGGGAAGGTAAAGATCTTGGAGGAGAGGAGGTTGGCCAATGAGGGGAATATCTTGGCGGACCGCCGACGTTGGTGAAGGATGGATAGACATGTTGGCCATGCCGTTCATCATGCCAGCATAGTGAGGTGATGATGATGACGGTGATGATGATGACGATGGAGGAGGAATGGCCGGTTGCAAGACGGGCGTTGCGGCGGTAGGTGGAGGAGGCGTCGACATGAAAGGTCGCGCTGAGGATAATAACGAAGGATCGGCTCCAGCAAAGGTAGGATAGTGTCTTCTAGGACGACCCGCGGCCGGCGCGTCTTGGCCAGGCGAAGTGGGACGACCGTGTGGCAACGGCGGCGTCAAGGTATTCACGGGCGGTGTAGCGGCTCGAGGAGAAAACGCTCGATTCGGTGGCACACCATTCGGCAATGGCGTTTGGTATGGCCCGTTCATCATTGCTCGCTGGTAAGAAAAAGGAAGAAAAGATAAAGAGCACACTCAACTTAGGCCGTGGTGGCACTTTTTTTTTTTCTTTTTTTTTTGAAGAACGAATTGGCTGGAAATTAGCGACACTTGTCATCCGCTTATTTGAGGCAGCGAACCTGATTGTTCGATTTTTGTGCGCCATGTGATTTTAGTTTCCATCCAAAAAACCATTCCTGCCTAATTGTCACTACATACAATACATATGATAATCTTGATATTCATCATAGTCCAGTTAATTCGACGTGAAATGATTTGGATCATTCTCACGTTTTAAAATTAGGTCAAAAAAGAGACAATATATGGCTACGTTATAAAGTAAAAAAAAAAAAACGAGGCCTTATTGTGTCATGCTATGTCGCCGCTCTATGTAGCAGCATGCGTTGACCTATTCGAATCCAGTGCAGTGATTGGATGACGCACGTTTATTAGGTCAATTGGTGTGATCGGATCAGCCAAATCAAACAATAATCGCCAGGACATATGGGTATCAAGATACTCACTGCTCTAATGAAGGACTGCTTTTGCGCGCGCAGTTTGGAAAAGATAAAAAGCGAGAACAATGGTTCAGAAATTCGAACCCTAAACCCTCGGATCCTCCAAGAAACTTTGATCACGATCCCTTCCGAATCAGTGACTCTTCTTACATTGTAAGTTTTTATCGTTTTGTCACGTAGTAGAGTATGATGGAACCTCATGTCAGAGTTGTAAGTAGTGAGCGTTTGAAATTCAATGGATACCCAACCGTCGGAAATTGTCCGTTGTCTGAAGCAGGCCGATCCCGTGGCGCTGAAGCTCATCGATCTCATTGCTAACTTATCTCACGTCACATCCTCTGATGAAGACGTGAATGCATACTGGATCGAATTAGCAGGTATGGTCAGACTCGTCTTAATGCTTGTATAATCATTTCTTTGTCAGCTAATGCATGTCTATTTAAGCTTTAAAGGAAAAGATGTTTGGGTCGCGATATTACGTGGAGGCGATGGAGATTGTGAGAGATTTTGAACGTCGCTCGGATGACAGTGTAAATGATCAAGATGTTCAATGGGTGGAAGAATCGATGGCGCGGTTGAATCTGGCCACGTTTGCTTATTCGATTTGGAAAGATGAAAATCTGGAATTATCGTCGGACCAATTTTTCCGGACGGTGGTGCCTTCCCATTTCCAATTTTCGCAAGACTGCATCAATGCTTATATTGACATGCGTACACGAATTCTCGTGAAAAAGATTCTTGAGAAATGTGAAAATTCGGCTGAAGACGACGACGTTGAAATCAATCCGGAAATGGAAGCCGCTTTCCCCAAAACGAGCGAAGCCTATGGTCTCAAAGACGACCATGAGATTGCAAAACACGTCGTCCGGCTCGCAAGAGAGCGTTTCGATACCGTAAGCCAATGATTCTCTTGCTATTTTGATACAAATTAACTTATTTTCTCCACTTTGTGGGCCGTGGTTGACTTTTTGATAGATTGATCAATTAACGGACGTGCCTTCTTTGGAAGAAGGTTGGACAAAAGAATCCCTGCACGCGCAATGGAAACCTGTATTGCGTCAGCTCTTGGATTCGCTTCGACCTACCACCGTGGCTGTAAGTGTAGGCTTCCCAAAAAAGTGAAATGCTTGTAGCTCATTCTTTTACTTTTTCATTAGCCTCAAACACCAAAATATCCAAGCGACGATGAATTGAATGATAATTTTCATCAAGTGGCCGCTGAAAATGAAGACGGTCATCTCTCCACCAATGACAGCGATTACGACGATGCCGTTGAAGCCGTCGAAGTAAACGATGTTTTTGAAGAGGAAGACGACAATGACGTTTTCGCTGATACCTATCAAGAAATCCTCCCGGCAGGTGAACCTCGGTAAGCATCCGTCCGTTGAATGTAATGGATCTTTCCTAGCTAACGTAAAAGACTTGCTAGTCAACCGGAAAAACGATCGATCATGGATGAACAGCCGGATGCTGATATGCTGACAGAACATGATTTCGAAAGAGATTCACAAGAAGAAGAGCAAGAGGACGAAGAGTTTATCGATGAACTCAATAGCGATTCCGACGAGTCATACGCAGAGGTAGTTGACTTGGTAAATCGAGACTTTTTCTCGTTCACGAATATTTTCTCATGTGGATGAACCGATTTACTTTAGAGTAACCTTCCAGCGGACGACCGTAATGAAATAGAGGAAATTAAAGACGAGGTTAAAACTCCATATTCCCAGCGAAAGAACAAACAAGTCATCCTTGACAATACAACTCAAGAGAGTGATCGTACACTCGCTAGTAGCAGTCGAAATCAAAAAGAAGCGTCCATCGATGCTGTATTGGACGGAATTGAGGAACATGTCACCAGGACGACGGCCACCACCGCCACAACCACGGTCACTCGGTCCGAGGGCTCCGAAAAACGAGGTAGCCAAGACGACAAAAATGAAGATGCGGAGCAGAAACGTGAGTTGAAAAAAGCAAGGAGAGTGTTGCCGAGTTCGACACCTGCACCGCTCGTTCCATCGGGTAGTGAGCCACAAAAATGGCGACGTACGCAACGAAATCGACGATGGACCGATACTGAACTTGAAGCGCTGGAAGAAGGCTTGGCACACTTCCAACAACCGCTGTGGCGAAGCATCAAATACCGCCATCAGGAAATCTTGTCTGAACGCACCAATGTCCAGCTCAAAGATAAAGCGCGTAATGAAATCGAACGTTTGCGACGTGCCAATGAACCCTTAGGCGTGTATGCGTATGTCCTACAACCCGCTATAAAAACAGAATCCGACTAGTAAAAAATGTAATGTAAACTGCCCTGAATACGGAAAAAGTAAAGAAATGGAAAAAAGGCGCGCCGGCCACCTCTTCTTTTTATATGCTTGAACAAAATGTGGGGAAATTTTGGCCATGATTTTTTTTGAAAGACCGCATCTCTTAAAATTTTGTGTGTAACTTTACAAAACATTGGCGTTTTTCTTGTTTTAGGCTTTTTTAACATGTTTTCTGACGCGGCGGGTCTGTCTATACTGGTAAAACATACTTTTTCTGAACAAACGGTGGAAAAAACAGTGCCTGTTTTGACTAATTTGAAAGAGATAGACCGTGGAACGCAACTGATCCGCGAGGAAGCATGTCATGCCACGAGCGAAAAAAGAAAAAATCAGGCCACGTATCATCGTTGCTTGCCAACGCACTCTTTTAGCGTTCACAGGTTTGTGAAAAGAACATGATGAAAGAAAGCAAGGGTACAAGAGTTGAAAAGAACAGAAAGATAAAGGTGAATTATCGTGAGAAATGGATGACCATGTCTGTCCATGGCATGGGCATGATGGGCCATGATTGGATGAGGTTTGCGGATGATGGATTCACGAGGATAACCTGGTTTTTGTAGAGATTGTTAGCTGTTTATGGCAGGTAAGAATGGAGAGGTTTGTTTGTAGTTAAATGTTCACAAATGGAGTAAAAACCCTTGGTCCACCGGTCATACAAAAAAATACGAGGATTTCGACAGGTGTGTGCGACCAAGAAATAACCATAAACGGGTGGGTACACAACGTCTTTTCATTATGCAACCAACATGAAAAAAACATGAATGATGTGTGAATGATCCAATATGCGAATTTTTTTTTAATTTGTTGACATTATTTGGTACTTGTTTTAGGTGCTTGAAAAGTATACAAAAAGAAAAGAAAAAGAAATGAAGGAGGGGATTGTTATTTTTTTTATAGTTTCTACTCGGTAGCCATGAGCAATTTGATCTTGGCAATGGCAGCACCAGGTTGCAGACCCTTTGGACACGTTTTGGAGCAGTTCATAATGGTATGACATCGGTACAGTGCCATCTTATTTTGAAGCTTTTCACGACGTTGAGGACCGAATTGATCACGAGAATCAATCATCCATCGGTAGGCTTGCATAAGAACAGCAGGGCCCAAGTATTCCTCCTACAGAAAATCAACCATTTCGTCAATCCACCATTCCACAACCACACCAAACGCTTCCCCAGTCCAAGCTCGCTTCACATACCTGATTCCACCAGTAGGAAGGACATGAAGTGGAACAACATGCGCAGAGAATACATTCATAAAGGCCATCCTACAATAACCCAAGATTGCAACCACGCAGGTCAGTAAAGTAATCTCGCTATTTTATTTTCTCCTTGTAACTTACCAATTTCTTACGGTCTTCAATGGATTGCAAATTTTCCCGACCATCGGTAGGTGGGGTATTTTGCTTGAGGTATGGTTCGATACTCTTGTATTGTTTGTAAAAGTGGGTCATATCCGGAACCAAGTCTTTCACAATATACACTGGAAACACACAAAACGCGTTGAATCAATATCATACCCACCATCACATCCAACCATTTGTCTAAATAACTTACTGTGAGGGAGGGGATAAATCTTGACAGTCTTGCTAGGATCACGGTCAATTTTTGAAATACAAGCCAAGGTGTTGCCACCCTGGATGTTCATGGCACAAGAACCGCAAATGCCTTCACGGCATGAGCGACGGAAAGTTAATGTGGGGTCCTGTTCATTCTTGATCTTGATAAGAGCATCAAGGACCATGGGACCACAGTTGTTCAAGTCGACCTTGTAAGTCTCCAAGTAGGGCTTTTCTGTAGGCTTGTCAGGATTCTAAATACCGTCACAGAAACAAACAACAACACGTCAGCGTTACTGAAACCAATCTTTTGTCATGACGAATTCCACATGAGCGCAGCCACTTACCCAACGGTAGATTTCAAAGGTCTTGTAAATGGGATCTTTCTTCAAAGGTTGTTCGGAAGCGGATGCCATGTTGGCGGTGGAGGTGGTCTTTAAAGAACGGACCAGCGGCTATACAAAGCACGTGTCAGGGTTACCAGTGCCCATAAGGGGAATAAAACGGTACAAATGCAGTAAACTTACGGCAGTGGCAGCCATCCATCGGCCGTTGCGAAGAGCAGATGTACATCGCAAAGTAGAAAGTGCAAACGACATGGTTCAAGAAAGAGTGGGGGGAGGAGGTTAATAAGTTCTGTTGGAAGAGAAAAAAGAAAAAAAAAGTCAAGGGTAATAAAAAAAAAAAAAAGAAGAGGGAGGGGAGCGGGGGTCTAAAATAATCACAAGAAAAAAACAAAAGCACGGGAAAAAATGGGTGGCATGCCAGGCCGGTGTTGGCAGGGGGACCCTGTATACAAGGTATTGTAAAATCCCAATGGAAGGAAAAAGGAAAACGCCCACGGCTCATCAAGCCTGCCGGAAATTCGTTTAGCCCTTCCGATTACGGATAACATATGAAAGACAGATTACGCTTTTGTCATCCGCAACGGATTCCTGTAACACCCAAACTCATAATCCACCAATCCATTCTTGCCTCTTTTAGATCGATTCCTGTGAATGGAAAAAAAGCTTTTCTTACTTTTGTATGATGCAAAGCTTTATTTACAAATACGTCAAGAGAAAAATATTTTATTGTTTTTCTCATCCTCCTCCATCTTTTGTTGTTGCTAGGCTCTTTACGGAAGACCGAAAATGTCCTTATCGGTCGTGGTCAAAGGTGAGTACGCCGGTTCTTGCGGTCCTTCACACACCGTTTTCAACTGTTCGTGGGAATCCATGATTTGTCTGGCAAACACCACTCGTATGTGCTTGTACAGGTACACACGCTGTCTTTTTGTCCGACAAATTTGCACATGAATGGCGTAACGTAGGGAACGAACGCTGGCGGCTTTCGAGTAGCATTTCTGTCGCAGAAACGTTTTATGGTACTCTGGCATGGCCGACACGTCGTAAGGTATCAGGAAGAATTTGACCACGGTTTTGCTGGGATTGCGGATAATG
This sequence comes from Radiomyces spectabilis, assembly GCF_025331425.1. Lineage (NCBI taxonomy): Eukaryota > Fungi > Mucoromycota > Mucoromycetes > Mucorales > Radiomycetaceae > Radiomyces > Radiomyces spectabilis. Next base: position 475,506 of record NW_026251936.1, on the reverse strand, counting down.
ATCTGAAGCTGACCCTTGGGGGGCAACCGATAAGCGGGGAGTTTTGGACCGGAAATGTCAATATTGCCAACGTAGGGAGTGGACCACTCATCGTCTTTTCTTTCAAAGTAGAAGGCAGGGAAGTCCAGTGTCACATGAGGGGGACACTTTAATGACGATTTGCAATCACCCAAACCCAACACCCCAATTTGGACCTGAAACGTAATCGGTCTGGAAGGCGTCGTCGACATTCGTCCACTCAGCAGGGATTCCTCGTAACTGCCAATTAAGCTACCAGCGTGATGGTCACCCAAACCACAAGAATTACGTCTTTGTACCACCGCGGGAGCGGCTAGACCCGCACGGGACAAACTCGGCCATTCGTCGTTGCAAGAGTGAAGGGTAGGTTGCGAAGGACTAACCGAATACGCGAATGGCGTTAATCCGACGTGACCGTGATCATGATGGGTATATTGCATTGTGGATGAGGGTATAGGCAACGCCAACGCCGTGGCGTGAATCGCTTCGGAAGCCTGCGGTGTGTCGAGGTCCTCATCGTCCTTATCCATGTCCTGCCCCATGGCTGAGAGAGACAGTTTGGACAATCGACGTACACCCAGTCTTGGCATGATCGGTGATGGAGGCACGGGGAATGAGCGACTGATACAAGGATGGCTTGTGGGCGTAGACAATGGGACATCAGAGGGACACGGGTGGCACAAAGTGGCTGGTGATAAGGTGGCTTCAGGCGGCCTTTGGACTGAAGGCGCGTCGGCATGAAGACGGAGCCGCTCGGCTACCTGAGCAGCCACCGGATCGACGGCATCTTGCTTATGACGGTGGTCCATCAAGACCCACTGGGGTTCTTGCAGGTAAACCACCTGCAAGTTGACGAATTCTGCCTGCTTTCGCCCGACCAAAGGAAATTGATGGCGTCGGAGACGGGCATTAGCTTCGAATTCTTGCTGAGCGGGTCGCTGATGGCCCGTATAGCATTCACCTGTCATTCCTGACCCTGCGGTACTGGCCCAATGTATCCTGCAACTCAAATCGTCTTTTTCCCGTGATGATTGTCGCAATAATAACGTACTGATCGGCATATGGCGGATGTAACTGTCGACAAGATGGACGAGATCTGAATAATCGACATGGCTTTGATCGGTACCTTGATAATCCACATTCCAGCTTTCCAGTAACATGTTAGATGAAGCGTCCGAGATATCAACGAACACGGTACCGCGGCCTTGTAGCCAAGCCTTGTTGGAGATGTCAGATCCGAGTCGGAAACCGCAAAGGGCATCATCACCATGATGTGCTTGACGACAATCGGCACGGGAGGTTACGCGAGCCTCAAGGATAGTCTTCAAGAGCTTTATCATGCTATTGACGAAATCATTGCTTGTCATTGCAGCTTTTGAATGCTCTTGATGAACTTGATCATGCAAAACTGTCGGCATGACCACACCATGGAACTTGAATTTAATGTACTCGAATGAGGAGAGTTAAAAAAAAATTTCATGCCTTTTTCAAAAAAAAAAAAAAAACCCTCCAATTGGTTCATGTAGGTAATGCAGGTGATCTGGATAGTTGAACTGGTCCACCGAACGGAAGAGTTTTATTGGAAAATATCTCATAATCACCAATTGGGGACCATGGACCGCTTGATTAATGCGGCCTCAGCCAGTCTACGTTTCTCAGCTTTTTTTTTTTTCGGCATAGCAAATTGGACGGTTCCCCGTTCCGTTATTAAATCACATTGTGGCAGCTGAAAACTCGGGCAATATCGGCGTTTGATTACTCATGGTGCCCGAGAAAGGGGTTTTCGCTTTTTTTGGCCACTAATTGCTTCTTATTCCGACGCGCCAATTTGTTTCCGCTCTCCTCTTTGAAAAGAATTGAAGCTCATTGGCGCTCTAAGCAACTTGCTACCGCCATTCTTTACCGCACCAACATTAAAATTAAAGGAAGTACATATTGCCATGAAGCTGTTAATGATAAAACGCGCCGCCACAGGATCTTCAAAGTTAAATATACATGGACGGGAAATACGAAAGACGATATGGATCCGTATATGTGTACATTGAAGAATGAAACAGAGTCTCGCTAAATCATGTTTGAAGCACGACTTCCAAAACAGTTTGGTTTTATCTATGGTATAAGTGGTGAATGAGGCCAGCTAATGGTTTATAGTACTTGATAATCGATCCTTAGACCGCTTCCCTTGAGAGCCAGCGAGGAAGGCCGGAAAGCATTGGGAAGCGGTTTTCGATCAGGAGGTAAGAAAGAGTTGATGCCTTTTTCGGACTGGTACACTTTGGCTGAATAGTACTTTTTCCAAATCTCGCCGTCCCAGAGTTCGCTGCTTTGCATCAGAAACGTTTCGAATCCTCGATCTTCGCCTTCCAGGACGGGATGCCGTAACATGGCAAACGACACCATTTGCAGCCAAAACAGAATATGGGTTTCTGAGTATCGAATCGATTCATGGAATACATTCTCTGGTAACATGGGTTCGGCGTCTCGAAACGCTTCCTGTTCCAATAATTCTATATCACGCAGCGTCCTTCGCAAGCGATGCAGTAGTCGTTTCGTCGCATCCTTGCGCTTCTCGTGTCGAAGGGTCAGGTACGCAATTCGCAGGAGCGTGTAATGGTCAAAGTAGAGGAACGAGCGTCCTTCGTAAAAGCTCGAATAGAATTCATGGTCGGATAAATGATACGGGTGGCCCACGTCTTCCCAAGGTGTCACGGGCATTTTCGACTGGGATGGAAAATCATGCTGATAGGTTGTACATGATCCGTCACGATCGTCCGACAGGAGACTGGAAGGCCGTCGTAAGTCCGAACAACGAGCTGAACGGGCGACAATGGGCATGGATGACGCCGTGGAAGAGGAAGGTAAGGAGAACTGACTCACGGACGAGTGAGTACTCTGCTGCGTGGTGCTGCCAAAACTAAGGGGTCGCGTTTTCTTGGCTTCCAACTTTTGGACGAGGTAATCCATGACGGTGGTGAGTCCTTGACCGGATACGGCATCGCATGAAAAGATTCTCCAGTCGTGCCCTTCCAATGCGGATTTGACACTGGGATTCTTGATCCACATCTCGCCGATATCTTGCACGTCCATCGCTCCTTTCGCGTCACACTTGTTTGCCACCGTGATAACGATCGCTTGAGCCAGCGGTTTGGCAAATTGGTCCAGAAGCCACAAGAGGTTCTCGATGTTTTTCTTTGCCACGTGCGGTTTCTGTTGCTCTACGGCATCCACGAAAAAGATGAGCACTTGTGTATGCTTCATGTAATGCAGGGATGCACTAATTTCTACGGAGATCAATTTTGGTTTTTGAGTGTCATTATCATTACCATGGAACCCAAAAAATGGAAAAATAAAGGGGGTCAAATCCACCATGGATCATGTAATCAAAAGATGTAAAAAAAAAGGGAGAGATTGATGCTGGTGGAAGCAACCCGAGCAGGTTGCAGCTTGTTTCGAGGAGAAGAATGGGTTTCTTTTTTCATTATATTTACATAAAGACGGTTGAAGCGTTCGTACCTGAAAAATCCCATAGTTGAAATGCGTGATTTTGATAACTGATTGTTTCTACGTTGAATGTTTCGGTAGGCAACACTTCAAAAGGTTTATCTCTATCGACCTATAGAAAAAAAAAATGCTTCTCATTACGAGCGATCTCAAATCAATCAACCCTGTGCAACCTGCGCCAATCTTGCTGGTTTTTACAGTCATGCTTGGAGATTTTCAGGCTCCACCCCTCTTTCAACAAATGACTTTTTCAAATCGTACCTGAGACTCACAGTACTTGAAATACAGCTTGTACAGGAACGTCGTTTTTCCTGAACCCCGTGCGCCAATAATACGCACCGGAATATCCACTACAAATCAGAAAAACAACCAAACAGAAAAACCATCAGCAATCACTCCATGAGCCATTTGCTTAATGTCAACGGATGACAATCACCCATAGCTTCCTGAACTTCCGGCGGTTTGTTTGGTATCGCAGTCGTAAATAGATTGGAGAACCGCTTCATGGAAAATAAACAAGACCCAATGTAAGCAACAAATAAACAAAAGCAAAAAAAGAGTCCGATCTTTTTGGATGCAAGAACTAAAAAGAAAAAAAAAAAAAAAGACAAAACGTCTAGTTCGAGATCATTGTGCGACAGGGAAAAAAAAAAGTGAGCCTGCAACTTAATTATCGTGAAGCGATCACTCAACTGTTTGAATGACAAGGGGAAAGACGTGTATTTTTTTCAAAATATGTTACAATGAAGTTTATCATGGGGAAAAAAGAGAGAGTGAAGAGAGAATGGTAATGGCAAATGGCAATGATAGTTATGCACCTTTGCTCACTTGCATCAAAAACCGGATTCTCGCGCATATTTCGTCTGAAAAAAAAAAAAAAAAAAACCAGCTGTCAATAAAGTCATCCTTTGCCACTCTAGTAACATGATCACTTACACGCTTCTTTTGCATTCTCCGCTTCCAAATCATATGTTTTATAATCCCTTTCTTTCATGATCACAATCTTGAAGTTGCTTGGCACCTTTTTACTCTGTTTGCATGTGCGAACTGCGCTTACGTGAAAAGAAGTCTAATCCACAAAAGTCGTCGTGGTCAGAGCATTGCATCCACCTTTTCTTTCTTTTCCTCAGTTTGTTTACTTACTGTCTTTACGGAATCAAACATGCCTTTGTGTTCCGGCGGCATCAAATGAATGTAATCGCCGTCAATCGCCAGTACACTCACGCGACGACCCACAAACATGGGCATTTTCCGGTTGACGGTATATTTCTGGAAAAATCGCAACGGTTCCAAATTAGGTGACACAAATCAACTAAGTCTCCTTGTTCCCATTTTCCGATCTCATCCATATACGTACCTTATATTGCGAGAAAATGCCATCATTTGCATTCGGTCCTGAAGACGCATTTACCCCATCGCTAGCAAAATACATAGGATGGCTCAGATCGTCCTTCTTTTTCTTGATGGGGGAGCGCCAGATATGGGATGCTATTTCCAATCCGTCAGCTTTGGACATCTCATCATTGTCCCTCCCTCTACAGATAGAGCCACACCCGATACTTACAGCTGGGAATGGTGAGAGCGGTATTTTTCTTTGTAAACGTGAGTTCGGTAATCCCACGTAAGCTTTCGACCGTCGTATCGTTGGGAATAATCACGTTACTGTCGGCAATCATGAGCATGTACTCGTCGGGATCCAGTTTCCGTTTCCTGGACACCATATCCAACACATCGCCGATAAACATTTCAGCGTAGACCGGGATGGTCGTGGTCGCCGACACTTCTTCGTTCGTCATTAAACGAATGCGGAAATACTTTAATGGGGTCATTGGCATGGTAGCTTTGGTTAACATGGCTTTGGATGAAGGAACAGGGACCGCCACTGCCGACGAATCGGCTTCCTGATTGGGTTGCGCATATGGTGAAGTTTCGAGTGGATCCAGGAAATCCATGCTGGTATTGTCGGCGTGCGAAGTAGTGGGGCTAATGGAGGTGGAAGGCGCATTGGAAGGAACCGCCAAGTTCATGCTACTTGTTGGTTGCAACGTCGCGGCGGATTTGTCCTTTTGAATGGTATCGGTCGACGGTTTACTACGTCCCAGTTTGGCTCGAATTTGTTCGTTTTGTTTCACTACTCAAAATCCACACCGTCAGATTTCCCCATGCCCACCTCTTTGAACCGGTCACAGACATTACCTTGGGACGCATTCGCCCGACACAGAGCAAATTGATCAAACGAGACGCGATCAATCTTTCGTGTTCGATCCAACGCTTTAATAATTTTTTTTTATCCAATCATAAGTTAGTCGATGGCGTCGGGACGATTTTCTCTGATGCGCGCGACGCTTACCTGGTAAATCGTCTTCGATTTCACCATCGTCTTCTGCAATGAGAAGCACCCAATGGGACAAATCGTAGAGCTCAGGATCCAATTCGGGTTTGCGTTTTTGTTCGACATAATCGTAGAGAATGTAACCAATGACATCATATATAATAGCGTCCGGCCTGACGACCAGCGATACAGGCTCATAAGGACGATCTGAATGCGGCAAATATACACACAGAGTAATGGAATTGGGTTCGCCTTTGCCCGACACAAAACTGAACTCTGCAAATGGATTTTCGGCCACGGATGCCTTTTCGGCAATGAGCGCCGACAAGACGGATTTGCCAAAGGCCGGTTTTTTTAATTGACGAGGAGATAGTGCGGAAGGGGGAGAAGACGACGACGACGAAGAAGAAGAGGTGGAAGGAACGGTGGCGGGCTGAGAAAGATCGATTTTGGTGATTCGCAGAGGGGAAAAGACCGACGCAGGTGGAGGACGAGACTGGCTCGGGACGGTAGGATGGACGGTTTCGACGGGAGCAGGCAGGGTGGGTATTTTTCTGATATCATCTACGGAAAGTCTAGTAGTGGCCGAAGCGGCGTGAGGAAAGGGATACGATCCTTGTTTGGGATCAATAATATCAAGTGACGATCGTGGCGAAGGGTCAATGGCGGAATCCACCGAAGGATGAAGTGAGGTATGCATAGCAGCATGATCGCTTCCGTTGCCGTGAAACGAGTCCGTTTGAGAATCCAGCGCGCCACGACTGGTGGCATGGCTGATGGACGTCAGGGCACTGTCCAGCCGTGGTTGCAAATCGGCGTCGGATAATCGCGATTTTCGGAAAGCCGTCTGGTCGTTTCCTATTCCTCCTCTGCTGCAGACCCATGAGTGGTTAGTTGTTTGTTCTCAGAGCCTTCATGCTCCCCACATTGTTTTTGCTTACCCTTGTGCCATATTGCTTTCGTCGGTTTCGACGTAGTCATCGTCACTGATGGAAGGACGGTCGGCCAATGATTTCGGTTGTTCACTGGAAGGCGTAGGTTGAGTGGTGGTGAGTGGCGGTATGCTTGTATCGGTGTCTTTCCTTCGTAAACGGTAATGACTTCGTTTGGTGCGTGGACTGCTGACGAGACCGGTACCAAACGGTGCGGTCGACACGTCTTTGGTGGCTAAACTCTCATAGACAGGCGAGTAACAGTACTGCATTTCAGGGTAGGTGGGTGCAGCAAGGCGAATGTAGTCGTCTGACATGACGGTGGGATGAAACGAGATGATGCGTTCCCCTCGTTCATCCATCCGGAGAAATTTAATACGCATCATATGAATAAGAAAGTCGGCATCGGTTGTCAAAGCCATGGCGGATGCAATGGAGAACCAACTGACAAGGTCATAAAACCAAAAAGGAAAGAGAACAAGCCCAATGGAACGCAGAAAAGAGGAAAAAAGAAAAAGGAAGTTCCACCATTCCCTTACTTGCCATTTTTTTTCCCTTACAATGCCCTGGCAAACATTATTTGTAATCCCGATTTTTGTTGACTTCCCTAATATCTTTTTCCTCTTTCAGTTCATTTTTCTCGGGAAATAATAAAATAAATTGCAAGGAAGCAAAAATCATGACTTGGTCCCTTATTGGCGGGGAGTGTGGGGGATCTCATCATACTACCTTGGCCTTGTATAATGCCTGCGTAGTCCTGGAGGGAAAATGCGCTGAAACTGACGACTTTGTTACATCAAAAAGAAGAGGCCATCTTCATGATGATGACTTCTATTTTCAATAAAGTGTATAATAGAGTTGAAATATAGTTTAACGAGCCATGCATTACATCTGTACCAAAGTTATGTGCACCTGTGTATCCCATCAGCCGATATATGAACACTTGAGAATAAAGATCTCTCTCTAACATTATCTGAGACCTACTTCATGCAGCTATTTCATGCGATGAGTCCACCCTCTTTTATCAACGGATAAATATGAAGTGAAGCAATGAGCGCGTCTTTTTCCTGCTTCATTATTGGACAATAAAGGTTTTCAGCTACAGTATCATACGACGGATCGCCTTTTTTTCATGTCTATAAAAGACCGACGTATGTTCCATCCACCCTATTTCCTCTTCATCGCACATCTACTTTCTTATTTCTTTTCTTGCGCAAAACCACCCATCTATCGCGGTATATATTTTCATTGCTTTTTCATTACATTTACTCAAACCCAACTGCACTGTACGTATACTCATGATGACCACAACTGTGATATCAAAACGACTGAACCTCTACATAAAGCTTGGGCGCCGAAAGCTTTTTTTTTTGTGGCCTATAATGAAACTTTTTTTTGAAAGGTAATGTATTTGTGCTCTCAAGTGCCTTCCTTACTTTTTGAATGTTATGCCGAATCACTCACTTGTTGTGTGCTTCTCTAGTTTAAATAACTGAATGAACAAAGCCCCTGCCTTGGCGGTGTGCGGTGGCGGCTCCCGCAATGCGGTGAAAGCACTTTTTGTAAATAAAAACAAAAGAAGAGTAAGTGTGGCTTGTTTAATGCATCCATCCTTTTTTTTTTTTTTTGTATGTCTTTGTCCTTTGGTTTTCTCTCTTCTTTGATTACTTAAAACAACATTACCTTGCCTCTAAAAAATTTTTGATTTGTAAAATATTTCCCCAGATTTTTTCAATTAAACTGTACGATCCAGCAGTCAACACCACTTTCCGTAAAAGACATTACCACGGGAAAACACGCCCGACAAACCATAATAATCACATCAACATCTGCTTATAAACGACATTCACTGTAGAAAAGAAAAAAAAGAAACAAGGAGCCAACAAAAAAAAACCACATAACAACGTGCTCGTATTCCCAAATATCGCGCTTTTTCCCTTTCTTTTTTATCCATAAAATTTTGTCAATAAGCATATACAGATGCATTTGTATACAAAGATACTATTCTCTTGTATCGCTTCTGCAGACCACCAATAGATAATCCACCATTTCGATGCGGGCGATATCCTATACTGTACCCTGTCTCGAGCACGATGTGAGTTGAATAAGGAGACACAGTTGGATGAGGAAACCTCCTATGAAGCGAAACTTTTTATCATGAATGGGAACCACGCTCACTGGGCACCTGTCATCTATTTTGTGCCATTTTTTTTTTTTTTTTTTTTTTTTTACGATATAAAGAAGGTAGAGCCTGATCGGATCACGTATTTGGGAGGTATAACTGCATGACTGGTTATGTGTATCCTAGTGAAAAAGAAGTTGTTGCCTCGGATTCCCAGACAGCGACTGACCTCGTGAACTTGGCTTAAAATAGGTTATCGATCATCGAACCTTTGGAAATTTCATATGGTGTTTTTTTTATCCTTGCGCCAAACTACACATCATACATAGAAATAGAACAAGAACAATAAAGGTTGCACAGAAAAAAAGTTTACGACTTTTTATATTTACAGGTGGGCCAAAAGACGTACAAAGTGCCGCACCGGTAAACACTAAAAAAAAAATCGTTTACATGTGAAAAGAACTACATTTACAACAAGCACGCCAAAGGTACCAAAAACGAAACAAAAAAAAAGACGCAACACAAGAAAGGGAGAAACGCCCATTTCAACGAAATAAGGTTTCCGGTTTTTCTCAATTGTCGTCATCATCGTCGCTTTTTTTTATGCGTGCCAGGCAGAATGGGGTTTTTTTTCTAGGCCGTTTCATCTTTCATCTTGGCATCGTCGGCTGGAATTCGTTCGGGAACATTCTCCATGACGGACGATGCACGACGACCTTGCTCGGGATCGTCGGGTTTCACGCCAAACAGGTCATTTTTTTCCTTGAGAGCCACTTCTTTGGTAAAAGTACCCATGGCTGGTTCAGGAGCAGGGAAAATATGATAAATGGCGATACCAATGATGATCACCACGTACGCAATCGGGTACAAGAACGTCACCTTGTAGCCAAACAAGCCAAGACCAAAGATCAGACCGTAGAAATCACTCGTTAACAACGACAGGTTGTACAGAACCGCACTGCCGAGACGGAACATGACCGGAGCAAGAGAGTACAGCACAAACATGCAACATGTATACACAATCACCATGGCAATAGCTTCACCTTGATTCACAAAGGAAGCAAATTCGGATCGTTCCAGGATCATGAGTTGAACAAAGTTGATGAAGGTCGCAAAGAAAGTGAACATGCCGATCACCTCGTACAAAGGATGCTTGCGCGCCATGATCTCTTCACCCACGTTGGAAAAACCATACAGCGTTGCACCAAGTAAGCAGAACAGATCGCCCTTGACAGCATCGGCTGCTGCATAGTTCTTGTCCGTCATGACATCGCTACCGACCAACATACCGAGACCACACAACGCGATGAAGACACCGACATACTGGACCCATTTGTATCTTACTTTCAAAAAGAGGAAGGATAAGATCATACAAACAGGCGTACTCCAGCAATCGAGAAGCATCGCAGACAGTAAGGACGTATATTGGTACGATTTAACGACAAAATAGTTGCCTTCGACATCGATTAATCCAAGAATGAAATCTGTTTCGAAAGAAACGAGTAAGTCTATCAATCCAAAAAAGAAAAAAAAAACATTTTATCATTGAGATTGCCCCGGATCACTTACAGTAGATGCCTCGGCGCCAGAACTGAAGTAGCCAACCACGAATACCACGCTTGTAAATGGCAAAAGAATTATATACCAATGCTAAGCAGGCACTAATAATATCAAACGAATTCTTTTGTCAGTATGCCGTAAGGCCGAGATGGATCGAATCGTTGCTTTCTTACTAGACAAGAAAAGTTTGGGTCGTAGGAGCCGCAAAATTGTAATCGTTGCCTAGCTTCGTGGTGGTCACATTCGTACCAGTAATGCAAAGCGAGAGTACTTTTAATCAAGAGGCATAAGCATTAGTATACAATGAACCAAGTTCCACTCGTACTTTTTGTAGATCAAAAACTTACATTGACCCAAGAAAAGGACCTTTAAAAATTTCGGATCCTTTAAGAAGGCAAATCGACTTTTCCAAGTCTTCTTCGGCTCACACATCACCAGGGTATCCTCTTTTCGCGGAACGACACTTTCCATAGTTGTTTGCCAATAAAAGAGGCAAAGAAAGGCAAGCAACAAAAGATTTAGGAAAAAAAAGTAAAGAAAGGCGTAAAGAAGCCCAAAAAAAAATTCAACGGCGCTTTTTATCGTCACCATCACGCACTGGTAAAAACATCAACAGTCACACTTCCCATAATTTTTTTTTTCCCATCTTTCCTTTCGGAACCATCGTACAAAGCTGCTGGATACTTTGAAAAATATATACTGTAACGCACTTGAACTTGCCAACACATGATCAAGCAAGTAATGTGGGTAGATTTGCTCAGTGCTGTAGAATAGCCGTGCAAATTTACTTCAGTATAGAATTTTACAAAATGTTGGTATTTGTATAATGTCATTATAGAGATTAAACTATTATCCTCCAAGCAATCTTGGTGGTACTGCCCAGAAGTAACCACCACAGTCAGTGAGCTGAAAATGTGTTTACGCTGAGATGGCACCATGTAAATTACATCATATATACTGTATTGCGTGAATAATGAGCCGCTTGAATGGAGCTTTTTTTTTAAAAAAAAGAACAAGTTTTCGATTTCATGATCTGATATATTTTATCGTCATCTATAACGCAACTGTGTTCCACAAAAATAGAAAAAAAAATTTAATCTCAATGCATTTTTTTTTCGTTGACTTTCTTTTTAATGGAAAAGAGAATGGATATTTTACAATAAAGACATGGTAGGTTTGTACAAAGAGTTACACGCGGGGGAGGGGAAGAGGGATGTTTGAAATGATGAATAAAGAAACGTGCGAAATGTAGTATATGTTGAGTTTCTTCTGTTTTTTTGAGATGCTTGTTGCGAGAAGTAGTAATTTGACAGATCGGATTTCATCAATATCTTGAAAAGAGAGACATGGCAGAACCCAGAAAGCATAGATAAAACGACCAAACGACGACCCCACCGGAATATATATTACATACATTAGGGCTTTCTGAATTCCGTCAATACAGGATAGATGGCCTGGAAAGCTTGATAGATTTCTTCACGCACTTTGGCGCCCGTCAATACAATCTTTCCAGAGACAAAGATCAACAGCACGATTTTCGGCTTGACCATACGGTAAATAAGACCAGGAAACAATTCAGGTTCATACTACATCCACAGTGTCAGCCCTTGGTTGTTCCGCAGTCGCCCAAGTTTTTCGTAGCTTTTTTTGCCCATTACTTACCGAGCTAAAGTGTCCGTGAGAGTAAGCCAGCCCCTCGAGACGAATGGGAAACTTCACATCGCAAGAACCGACAATGTTCTGAATCTTGAAATCCGTAAATTTGGCTTGAAAACCGAGCTTTTGAATGATACGAGCGTATTTTCGAGCCGCCAATTTGGAATCATCTTCTGACTTGGCACCCGTCACCACCATTTTGCCAGACGCAAAGATCAAAGCCGTCGTCTTTGGATCACGAATACGCATAATCACAGCAGCGAAACGCTAAAGCGGAAGAAATAAAAAAAAAAAGAAAGCAATCGTAGCGTAAAGAAAAGGTTTAGTCATGTCCCACCCAAAAACGCAAACGAGTAGAAAATATATACTCGCTTGCTAGATACCAGCCAAAAGAATGTGCATTCGCAATGGACATGTACCTTGGGATTGTACTCTGCATTACGAGCATGAAGAGCAATGGTTTTCAGATCCAAACGACAGTCCAAGTTTACGGTAGCCACGATATTTCTAAAACGAGACCCAACGATAAACCCAAAAGAACGGAAAAAAAGGTAGGGGATATATTGTTGTCGTTTTTTTTTTTTGGTTTATTTAGGGATATCGAGACTTACTGCAAAGTTGGTGTGATGCCCGCTACCGCATAGGGATTTTGATCTCTACTTGGTGTGGGAGCATCAACAGGTGCAGGTGTAGAAGGAAGAGCAAATGGCGTAGCATTATGATAAGGAGTTGGAACAGATGGCGTTTGCATCGCCGGTGTGGTCATGGAAGGTGTGGCAATATTGAATCCTGACATCTTTTTCTTTTTTTCTCACTAACTGATTATACGGATGGAATCAACCGTTTTGGGGGTCGTCGACAGAAGAAAAAGGGAAAAACGGAAAAAGGGAGAAAAATGTGGCTGGTGAATTTTCGACGTGTGACTGGTTTGCCGTTTGTCGAAAAGGAAATGGGGGATTGCGACGGCGAAAACCAACGGCCTCCTATTTATACCTTTTGACAAGTGGCTTAGCTTTATCGGAAAATGAAAATGCTCCGAAGAAAAAAGGCCCCTCATCGAAAAAACGACAGCATCCCCCACCTCCCCCTGTCTGCTGCGTTCAACCCATAATTGCCTACACACTAGCTTGTTTTTCTTGGATACCATACGCCCTTTTTGCACCCTTTTCTACCTCATTGGAGTATTTTTATTGAACCATCAGTTTCTCCTGTCGGTGTTTTACAGTTTTTTTTTCAACCTTGAGAAGTGTTTGACAATAAGATGATGTGTCACAAGATGAGACCATCTTGTTGATTGCCCTTGGACAGTGGTGAATGGCTTCATCTTGGACGCAGCAAGTTGCAACGGAAAAAGCAACATGTCAATAGAAAGAAGATGATGGGCGGATGGAGTTGTGGCCGTATGTTTTCGGGTGGTGTTTATTCGGATGGATAGCACTGAAAAAGGTCATCGATTGTCACAGACCAAGCGATTCGGGATTAAAATCGAACAAATCAAGTGCCATGAAAAAGTCCTTTTTGGGTTATCATGAGACTTGCCTTTCTATGTATGATCAATGCACTCCGTTTGGTGCATCACTCTTTTGTTCATCCCAGCTCCTTGAGAATATTCCGCTTACCAAACGGAAGACATGAAAAAAAAAAGTCATTTATTTCTTTTTTGTTTTCATTCGTGCGAGTATAAAAATAGCTTAATGGAGAAAAAAAAAAAAAGGCCAAGAGAAAAGGGAATGCTGCTTGTCACACAGTCGCGATAATTAGAAATAACGCATCGGTAATCCATGCGGGATATGTCAACGCTTCCGCATAGGAGGTCATCAACCTAAAAAGCTGAGTCCGGCGCTGTTGACAGAAACAGTGATGCTTCATAACTTGGCATCGATCAACGATAGACTGTACATCCATTTGCTGAGACAATCAGAGACTCGGGAAATAAGGTATCGAATAGGTTGAATCAAAAGATCATGGTTCTGCGGTGGTTGAGAAGAAAAAGGCAAAGAAGGGTAATCACCAAGATTGATTGCCTATTTGTTATTGTGCATCCCGAAATGGACTGGATGACAAAAACAATCGCTTTCTCACGGGAATGTTTTTTTCGTCACGATTAACCCTATTTGGCAGCTTCCGTATTTGCGAGAATGACAACAACGAAAAATGGGTTTCGCGTATCACAGCATTCATGGTTTCACAGATAGACATTTATTGACACACTCACTCGATGATTTTCTTTGGCGCGTAGGACGCTTTGATAAAACCCGCTGTACCATGCTTGTGCAAAAAGTATCCTTTTACTGGATGCATTCAATTTACTCCATGATTTTGATGAAATCCCATGACGTTCAAGGCGTCTCCCTTTTGAGTATCAGTATCATTCTTATCAGTTCACATGGTCTGGATATGTTAATACCGTGCTGCCAAATAAATAAATAAAAACGAATTATTCCCCCTGCATCTGTAAGCATTCGAGAATCCATGACGAGGGAATCAAATTTTGACGTCAAACTCGCTCATCTCTGACCATTTGAACAATGTATGGCTCTTCAACTTTTTCATTTTTTGATTCAGACAAACGCTGTCAAAAGTGTTGGGGTGGAAAGGCCGATTTCATCTAAAAGCTGATAGCCACACCTTGGTAAAACGCTTTTTTCAGGTCATCAAGTTTCCACTCAGCTCAGTGACATTTCTATGTTGAACGCGTTTGACTCGTTGACCGTGCTTTCGCTACGATCCCGATGTCTTTGGAACCTCGACTTGCGGATGAAAAATAGCTCCACAGGCAGCACAGAAACCACTTTTCTGCAAAAGCTATTGTCGTCCCAGCCGGTACTCTGACATCATGACGTTTGATTTTACTTTCAGAGTGCTTATTGCTCAAACCAAGTAGAAAGATGGGTGAAGCGAAATAATATGACTCACCGGACACACTTGGGGTGCAGATCAGCTCAGGAGAATGAAATGCGTGCGACAAGTGTTATCTTGCACATTTTGCTCGCATCCTCAGTTAAGACCGATTCCTATAACGAAGAGCTTTTCTGCCGCGGAATGCTCCAATACTGTATCATACTGTAGTTGCGGAACAGCAAGCAAACTTCTCGAGTACAATTAATAGGATCACTGACATAAAGCGATTTCTATCCATTTAGAAAATTTTATACACTGACATCATTATTTCACATGAATTTTCCTTTCTTCAAGTATCATTACAAATGACGATATCTTATTTCTACCACTCAATTATTCAAATGATCTGATGAGTTATTTCATGTATCACGATTCTATGTGGACGGTCGAATCGGTTCAGTTGCTTGCATTCAGTAGCTGCACACCAAATAATGCGTCCATCCATGCCAAGCAGAATGAAATGTAAAGGTGAAGAAAAAAAGTTGTTTGGAAAATGATATCATCCATCGTAGAACAAGTCGCCTTATAAAGCCATCATGAGGTGATCTTTTTCAAGGGATCCATGCAAACTTGTATTACGCGTCGACGTGATACTCCGTAACACTGCGGCGCGATACAATAGGGCCTTTGCACGTTTTCCATAACCTTTGCACGAAAATTTAAATTATTGATAGCCTTACCCTCCTATGATTATTTCTTTGACTTTGTTCAGGAGAGGGCATGGTTAGGATGTGGGGTTCATTTTTGCCTTTGGATTCAAAGTTGCATTGGGATCGTTTTCCATATATAGAGAATGACATCATGGGTTCGTTGGTTGGAAAACTTATTTTTCAATTTTTCTGGGACCGCTTCAGTTATTGGGTTGGAAGAAAAGAAAAAGTGTTCTCTTTTCGACCACTGCCATGAGTGAATTCATTCAGGCCATCTTCATTCGAAGTGCCGAAACACGACAACAACCCAAACCCCATATTGTGTATAAAATTGAGGTGCATGCGGCGGTACGGAATTGGATTGTATGGAAACGGTACTCGGAATTTGCAAAGCTGAATTCACAGCTGTTGACCATCTTCCCCAAACATCCCCCTCCCATGGCTTTGCCTCGCAAGCGGTATTTTCCTTCCACATTTTCGGATCCTGAAAAAATCGAAGAACGTCGTCGTGGACTCGAAGCCTACCTTCGGGGAATCTTGAGCAGTCGAGACGATCGATGGCGACAAACGGATATTTGGCGAGAATTTTTATCGATTCCCACTGGTCGAGCGTTGGATACCAGTACCCTCTATACCTCGGAATCATGGCTTGATGAGTATCAAGAAATGACCAATACAGCCCGCGAAATTCGATCGCTTATCAATCGACGCGGCACGCATTTAGCTCGTAACGAAATTTCCGCTTCCCACAATTGTACAGTCCAAGCGAAGAAACGATTGATGGCATTATCGTCTCGTCTGTCGAATCTGGAAGCCGGCCTGACCGCCTTAGCCAATGGATCAGCGAATGAAGGAAAAATATTGTCCGAAGGTGAACTGCGGCGAAGGCAAGATATGGTGATCACACTGAAGGATGAGAAAGATATGTTGATGAAGCTAGTGAGTACAAGTCGCCAAGACCATGAGATGATGTACGATACCTCGTCGGTGGATAAAAAGAATGTGGGCGATCGAAGAGCGTTGATGGGAGATACGGCAGCGATGAATGCCAGTAGTCGGTATGGAAGTACGGATCCGCCACGACAAGGATCCTCGGTATGGCAAGTGAATGGTCCATCGAAAGATGGCGTAAAGCGAAGTGGCACCATCACAAGCGGGCGAGCGTTGGGCGCGGCAGCAGCACGACAAAAGGCGTTGGCGCAAGAAACCGAAGTGACGCGTGGAATGGATAACGAAGGTTTGGTAAAATACCAGCAACAACTTATGGAAGATCAAGATCAACAAGTCGAGCAATTCAGCGCCATTTTAGCTCGACAGAAACAAATCGGATACGCCATTGGCGATGAACTTGAAACACAAAACCAAATATTGGATGAATTGGATGGCGATGTTGGACGAACACAAACAAAACTCAAGTTTGCAAATAAGAAATTGGGCAAGATCAAGTAAATCCGGATCAACTTTTTTTTTCTCCTTGTTGTTTTGATTCTTGATTCGGTCCACAGTCTCACCTAGAAAACAGAATCCCCTCCCTCCGCGCCTCCCCACATATACTCTCTCTCATTCTCACACACATATTACACACACACGTCGCCGACCATACAAAAAAGGGAAAACCTAAAAAGAACATCTTTATAAAGTAATACTTATTTATCGTTACCGCCAATTTCGGCGCGGTTATGAGGGAGTGTATGGTTGGATCGCGTGAAAAAAAAAAAAAAAAAAAAAAAAAGTCAATCGAGTAGATAGATGATCGGCATTGTATGAGATAAAGGCAGTCCCGAACAATGGGGTTGAATCGAATGACAGCACCAATCAAGTTTAGACGATGATATTACGTTTTGCCTTGTTCTTTTCCCATTGCAATCAAAATTGGATGGGAATTCACCAGGAATGGAAGTAAAAAGGAGATCATCGTTTTTTGTCAATAACATGTAAATAGCATGCCCAGCGGTGGTCGATTCCAAGTGCGGTCATTCATTGTGGGACCAATGATGCTTCGAATACATAATCAGACGCGAAAGGAGAACAAAGCGTGCAGAATAATTACCCTTTACCCGTGATAGACTGTCTACCGTGATTGAGAACAATAAAGCTGATTGGTATAGTATGTATCTTATACAGCTTGTAGACTGAAATATCGTAGAGAAAGAAGAGGAAGAAGAAGAAGGATACGATGAAGGATCCAAAAAAATAAATTAAATTTTTTCTTTTTTTCTGTTATTGCCGGTCTCTTTGCTTTTTTTTTATTGTCATCATACGTGGCACTTCTTCTTCTTCTTCTTCTTTCTTTTCTCTCTTTTTTGGCTTCACTTGGCGCTCATATTGTTTACTCCTTTTGTCCTCTTTCTTTCCTGACTTTTCTTTTTTTTTTTTTTTTCGTTCTTCGTTATCCCTCCCTTTCCGAACGAAAAAAAAAAAAAAAAAAAAAAAAAACCAAGAAAAGCCCGTTTCGTTCCACTCCAATTTTTTTTTTCCTTCTCTTTCACTCACTTAATTCTTAATTATGAGTTCCAACACCCATTCGTCAGCATCAACGAAACGAAGCGTTACAGCTCCTGGGTTTACTCTAGGCGTAAGCGAAGATCGCAACAAACGATGCCGAAGGACCATGGAAGATGCTCACGCCTACATTACTGATTTCCATGGAGTACCACGTCAAGGTTTCTTCGCCATTTTTGACGGTCATGCCGGAAAATCCACGGCGGAATGGTGTGGTGCAAACTTTCATAAGGTTTGACGTGCGAATGGACGGTCATAATAAACAGTTGAACGAGACAATACTCATTTCTCAATGTACTTTCCCCACACTCAGACATTGCTGCATTGTTTAGAAAAAAACGCAGAGACACCAGTACCGGAGGTTTTAAACCTGACGTTTCTGGAAGCTGATCGACAGGTCAATCAAAAGGAAGGCAAGTTTTCTGGTTGTACAGCCGTGGTTGCGTATGTTCAGGTCAAAGACAAAAAGGTAACTGCGTAACCCTACCGGATATAGTAGTCTACGATCTAATAATAATCGGGAATCTTGCTTTTCTTTTTTTTTTTATGGGGGCGATCTCTTATTAGCGTATGTTATATACCGGTAATGTGGGCGACGCGCGTGCGGTGTTGAGGTAAGTTTTGGGGAGCGGCGGGTTCTGGGGAACGTATACAGTTGATCGATGAAGCGGGCTTCAAGATTTGATCCTTTCATTTTTTTTAATTGACGGTGGATGTTTTTTTAGCCGTCAAGGAAAAGCGGTGCGTTTATCATATGATCATAAAGGGTCGGATGCCAAGGAAGCGAAGCGAATTACTGATCTGGGTGGATTCATGATGAATCATCGGGTCAATGGCGTTTTGGCTGTTACACGATCGCTGGGTGACAGTGTGATGAAGGAATTCGTAGTGGGTAACCCATACACGACGGAAACGGAATTAGGCAACGGCGATGATTTCTTGATCCTAGCTTGTGATGGTGTAAGTGGACTGCAAACTTGACTGGAACGTGGATGGTACCAAGCCAGCTGACCTTGCCGAACTTAGTTGTGGGATGTATGCGATGATCAAGAAGCGGTTAATTTGATCAAGGATGTGATGGATCCTCAAGAAGCAAGTCGTAAATTATTAGAGCACGCTTTGGCCAACTTTAGCACCGACAATCTTACCATCATGGTCATCCGATTCACTGAATAGTTTGTTTTTCTACGGCTTCAAAACCGACGGCACAACAAAACAGAAAAAACACCAGGTGCTCAAAAACAAAAAGTTCGAAAACTTCCTTATTTCGTCTTGTCCTTTGTATGTAAAATTCCCCAGACTTATTCTTTCTCTCTTTCTCTCTCTCTCACACTCTCTTGCTCTTTTATTTTCTCAATTTCCAACTATTCTCTTAAACGATTTTCTATTTTCTTCCTTTCCTTTCTTTTTGGATTGTACGATAACTTGTTTTTCTTTCCAAATAATCAATTTATTATCATCACGTAAACTGATCATGGAATATCACGGAATTCACCTTCAATGACATTTCCTTTGCGGATCGGATCATTGAGCGGTAAGGTCACTTCGTCTCCACGCCCAAGTAATCGAATATCTTGCAATTGAATCACGCCCTCTGGGCTGATCATCGCTGTCACTTGCGCCGCCGAAGCGTTTCGTCCACTTTGCGCATCCACCACGTTGAATTCAATCGTCATATATTTCGCGCAAGACTTGCGTCCTCCTATCGAACTCGCTTCACTATAACTGGACATCGATGTTACAGGTAATGCACTTAAAGAAGCGGCATCCATGTGTTGTTGACGTAACCAGCGTTGGCCAGCCTCTGTTTCAGCCCAGAACCGGATCTTTTGTAATGCTTGCTCTTGGATATGCGCAGGGTCACTGTGCAAAGTGTGGCTGAACATTCGAGGAGAAAACGCTTCCGCGAACAAGGGACCTAATCCTTGTTGTTGAATCTGACGTCGTAAGCGCCACATTTTCCATGCCATCACAGAAGCAATGCCGCCTGCGGCCACAAGCACGATAGGTCCTAATACCATCGTGGCCAAAATGCCGCCACCGACCGTCAATGTGGTTGTCAGGAGACGTTGGTTCCTTGCTGCTGGTAGATTCCACAGCGAGCGACGTTGCAGAGCCCACGGCGATGGCAGTGCCATCACCGGTAATCGTGTTAATCGTGTTAATCGCTGCATTCTCTCTGACAGTTGAAAAATGGGGGGTGGCACAAAAGCGACACAAAAAAAAAGCGAACTGCGCCAACCAATTCAGCCCCGCGCTGCATTTGCATTTGACAGAAAACCGCTGCCTCTTTTTTCTTGGAGACCCAAGAGCTGTGAACCTTTACTGCAGCGTTCATCAATTACCACCACCAAGATCTCGATGTCAAATCATATATATGTATAAGTGGGATATTTGCTTATGCTTCACCTCGCAAAGGGCATTATAAAGGGCACTATAATACCGTTATTTTGCAAGACCGACTGAGTACAATATTTTTTCATCGTCTGAAGAGCAACAATAGGACTAATCCCCTGCATAGCATACTGTACCATGCTTGATGAATGCGCGGGGGGATGGTAAAGTAATTACAACAAATAAAGGTCTTTTAAAAATTCCCAAACAAAACACGAAACACTGACTAGAATTTACAGACGACTCAGGCGAATGATACAAAAATACCACCAACTTTTAATAAGAATTTTCTATCATTCGATCTTCATTGCATGCAAAAAGAAAAATGACAGCTGACGCATGTGTTTGCACTGCGTAGAAAATGCAAAGGCTTACAACATGAAATGCCGAAATTAGCAATTTCTTTCTCGGAAAAAAGTCATGCGCCCCACATGTCTCATGTAATGACAAACAAAAAGATTTTTATCTGTGATGGTTACAGAATTGAAAACGGATAAAAAACAAAAGATGTTATTGGTTAGATTGAAAAGAAGGAAAGGAAAAAGGTATAAAATACAACATGGGAAAAATGGGAAAAACGGGAAGGCTATACACGTTGATAGTCAAAAAGGAATGAGGAGCGGTTAAATATAAAGCATGCACAGGGACTATTCTATTGTGTACAAGAGAGGGAATAAAGAAGAAGAAAAAATCGGTTACAATCCGGCTGCTGACGCGGCCGAAGATAAAGCAGATGCGGCACCGTCTGTGCCGGACCCAGCATCGCTGCCACCAAGACCAGGTACCATGGACGATAAACCGCCCAGCGAGGACAAGTCGTTGCTGTTAATGGGACAAGGGAAGGTGGAAGATTGGGAAATGGTGGGTGAAATAGCGATGCCAATGATGCGTACGGTGGGGATGATATCGTAGTCGACTTTGATGGATTGCTTCTCGCCTCCCATCAAGCCACATTTTCCTAGCAAGTCGGTAATGATACCCTTGTACCGGTCATCTGCCGTATCCACATGCAGATCAAACGGAAATGTGATGTTGGTAATGCCGTTGCTATTAATATGCACATCGTTCGCTTGTCCGCCACCAATTTGCAAATCATGGAAACCAGGGTAATAAGCCTATAAAATCAACCAAATCTATGAGCATTTTTGTCGTTCTCATCTGTATTTTCTTCGGTGAAATGTTCGTACCTTGGCGACGATGGATTCAAATGTGATACTTTCGACGTTGGGGTTATTGACGCCGATATCAAATTTGAAAGCCAAGTTCATGGTGGATCCGGTCATGTTGACTTGGGGTTCGCCTTGTATACCGTTAAAGTTGACTTCGGGCACTTTGAAGATGGCCGCCAACACGCCCACCACAATACCAATCATGACAAGGATCAACAGACAAACGCACGAGCAGTAGCGGGCCCACCGGGGACAGCAGGTACAACAACCGCAGCATACTTTGTCCATGCATCCGCGTTTTTTCTGGACTCGGACCCGGCCACCTTCCAGCATATAATCTTCGTCATCCGAGTCATAATGCCCGGTCAATTTCATATCGGACATGGAGGCACGTTGGTTATAGCCGCCGACCATGCCGCCGTTGTCACCCAAGGACTGGCGCTGAAACGGACTTGGAGGATAACCGCCAGGTGCCGCCGGAGGAGGCGTGTAGTGTTGTTCATGAAGCGGATAGTTATCAAACGAAGTATCTCTCATCGCAGGTGAGTCTACATGATGTGGTACTGGGGGTGGCGGGGAACCCGCCGTTGCCGTGTGGTTACGGTGGCCAGGGGTAGCATAAAAATCGTCGCGATCGTAGACAGACATGTTGATAATATGAGTGTTCTATCTTTTTTTTTTCTTCGGTAATCAATGGATTTTTTTTCTTTTTCCTCGGCAAAAATCCAAAATGTTGAGCAAGAGAAAGCAAGAAAAAAAAAATAAGAAGAAAGGAAAAGAGTGCGGAGAGACTCAGAGAAAGAAAAAAGCCCAAAATAAACTATGCCGAGAACGACTAAAAAACAACTGAATAAAAATAATTCATCATCGTCAAGACTTATTTTTAGCTACACAAGACGATTTTAGTGCCCAGGCGATCCATTGCATCCTGACCGGACATTTGGGCGGCATCTATAATTTTTTTTATTTCTTTGATTGGTTCTAGCTGTTTTTATCCTGTACCAAAGCCACTTTTTGAAAGGACTGCCGATCTTCAATGATGCCATCTCGTTGGGACCATATCACTCCGAACAAATCATATTACCTCTTTTTTTTTGCATAGCACTTCTATCCAATCATTTTTTAGCTTTGTTGGCAAAAACACTAGCCTATCATAGGCAGGATCTGCCACTGCGTAAAATGAGATTACAACCTCCAAACAGCAGAAGAAAACAAATGAGGACGATAAATCAAGGAATCCAGATTCGTTCTGACGGAATATGATAGAGTGTCGAAACAGATTGAATTCAGAGACTTGATCACGGTCACATAAAGCTTGTCATGCGAAATTAGAAAGCAAGCGATACCAGTTCTGTTATTGTATTTGATGCAATCTGTTTCGAATGAGACAATAGCCATTCAATGAAAAAAGCAAGTTTCTTGATGATATAGGGAATTCGCTGTCTTTCTTTTTTTTTTTTGGCTTTCATCAGGGATCAATCATCCCAAAATTGCTTAGCTCTCTTTGGCCATGTTTTATATTTCCTCCACTCTTGTTCATTATGTTTCCAAGCTGTGTTTGTAATCTCTCATTTTTTGTGTCCATAAAGCCTCTCTTTCGAGAGCTTTTCGGACATACCGACGTGCAATGAGCTTGTCACGTCAATATATAATAGTTAGCTAAAGACAGTATGTGGAAACCTTGTGATTTAACGCTGTGTCTGTTTGCCAACCTATTCTCCTGAACTTTCTCCAATTGAACAATTTCGATCAGTGGTTAAGAGCAAAATCAAACGAAGCAATTATTGGAAACTAAGCTATCGATGACAAGAATCAGTTAGGCTTCTAATAGATCGAGTCTGACTCCTTTGTTTGAAAGCATTGACGAGCATGTTATTTTTCGATGGTATGTAAAGTTGAAGAGAGAAGAACGAGTTGATCAAAAAACGACGTGGAAAAAGGGGAACTCACATTCACATTTCTTCGTTCATAAATAGGACATCGGTTCGACGACGACCGAAATCAGGCGACGATACGGCCAGATGCCTCGACAACATCTTGCATGGTACCTCGTTGGGGAGAAGACTAGGCTGCGGCGAAGTCAACCCTCAATACCAAGCACTCAATCATCAACTTGTCGGATTGGATCTCTTGCGCGTTGCTCATCTAGCCAAGATCGCAGATAAACATCAGTCCAGGGCTGCATTTTCGTTCCTCGTTGTTGGAAAAAGTGCTACTGCAATCAATGAATAGCTTCAAGCGTTCTTATAAACTTTTTTGAGATTTAGGCAATCGTCAGTTCGCCGCAGTTAAACGACTACCAATGACCTTACAAAACGCATCTTAATCTATTCCGCGACATATGACCCGCCTCTCTTAGGATTTTGATTTACAGTAGAGTTTTGATTTCATTCTTATTATCAATGTAACAAGGCAGTGAGGAAAATAATGATACCACTGAAGGGAATAACTCTCATTGGCTGGGTCATTTCATGGCCATAATTGTCAGTTAACTAACATTTCCAAGGACAAAAGTATAGAATGCATTGTCCGCCACATATATCTTGTCTTTGACGAACTTCGGCTTCCGAGACACCCATTGCAGTAGCTAATTATCTGAATTAGTATTTTACCAGACAGTATTCATATTACCCTCTATTGCTTATCAATTTCGGCATTGGTCTTGCAGCTCGAAAAGTTATCAATGCTACACCCCGAGTTTATTGGAAACTTTCTCGTCGGCCTCTTTGGCAACAGGTCCGGCCATCACCGCAGAAGCAGCAAAGGATACAAAGGTCAATGACGTAAGGAATTTCATGTTGAACGCGTACAGATATTGCTGATTGTATCGCAGTAAAAAGGCCACTCTTTTATATCATTTATTTTCAGGCATGTTTATCCGTTACATTGCCCGCAAACTGGTACGTGATCAATCATGCGTGTAATAAGACTCTCTTAATCCCGCTTATGTTAATCCCGAGAAAGGCCGGTATAAATGGATTTTTCCATGCGGCATTGAATACGGCATTTTATATCTAACGGTCGTTATCGTTTTTCGGCATGACGATCTTAAGATTGACCGATCGATCGGTTGGTAAATGCATTAACCTCGTTCAATGTTTGTGTCCATTGTCGTATTAGAAATAGCTGTTTTAAAACGAAGTACACGAGCTTATGTTGTGCAAAATGAAGGAACGTTGCTGCTTGCATGCTTGTTGATAAGTTAAGGTAGAGAGACACAATTACAGTCGAGATTTCCAAGGCAAAGGCATAAGAAAAGAAAAAGGAGGCTACGAATTTGGCACTGCTGCTATTATGTCATTGGTTTCCCGCGTGCTATAACCAGTCTAAAATGCTGGTTAATTAATGCTCGACCTCTATTTTCCCGTTCCTTATTGGCTTACTATGATGGATACAGTAAATGCGAGCCACATGTTCCACGAGATATCATGTTCGACCAAGCATCAGGTTCCCTAATATCGAAGCAATTCGGCTGAAACAATAAAAGTTAAGTACTAACATATATAGCCACCGAAGCAAGTCATAGTTGCTTTTTCATCAATCGATCTGGTTTCAGTGTCAATGGTAACTCATTGATAGGCGATAACTGAAGCCATAGCAAAACAAGACGCAATTTATAATACGAATAGTTATCAATTGGTGAAACAGCGAGTCGGATACAGATTTATTGATGGCATGTGAGGGACTTTTCGCAAGCATTTAAGATAGCATAACATAATATAAACGGGATACAAGCATCATGAGAAATGACGATGACAACATTTACATGGATGAATAAAAAGCAGTAGGATGATACCTATTGAAAATAACAACAAATCCTGATGCATCAGAGAATTGTGTGAATGACGGGATCCTAGGCTCCATATCTGGGGCGGCAGCGGGGGTGTTATATCTTCTTAGGGTGCACACCGAAGCGTTCGCCACCGCATAATTATCCCAGTCTACTTTACACCCTTTGTAGCTTGTTACAGTCGCCTGGTCAAACAAAAGTATCTCCAAGCAACTTCTTGAAACACGCACTGACTCTCCTCCCTATGAGCCTGTCATCCATGTCACAACAGTGAAATATCCTTCAAATAAATTGACGACCCCACATTTTATGCTCAAATTTATCCTAACGCGACGTCGGGCCCAGTTTGTGATTTCTAATCCGTAGTACTGCTGCATCGTTACCATGACTTTCTAGCTTCCTTCTGGTTATGAGATCACAAATACTATCATCAGATGGGGCAGAAATAACGTAGGAGAGCATTGATTTTATTCTTCATTATCAATGTCACAAGGCATTGAAGAAAGCAGTGGCATCGCTGAAAGGGATTACTCTCTTTACTTGGATCCTTTCGTTGTGCATGGTTGCATTTAACAATTCCAAGGGCAAGCCTCTGTAATGCAGTATCCGCCACAGGCATCCTGTCTTTGACGAACTTCGGCTTCCGAAATACCCATAGCAGTAGCTAATTATTTGAATTAGCATTATATTATACTAGACAGTATTGGTAGCACTTTGCTATTCATCCTTTTATACCATGTCCTATCCTCATGGTTATCCGTTATAATGCCCGCCAAATGATAGGTGATTAAAGATGTGTATAATGATACTCTCTTGGTCCCACTTAATGCTGACCTTTCTCGGCATGAATGGGTTCTTCCATGCGGCATTGAATACAGCATTTTATATCTAACGGTCATAATCATGACTCGGCATAAGCATTTCCTTCTGTGATATATTTCTGTCCAAAATATATGACACTTACAAAAATATCCTGATAATCGGCATTCAATGCGGGATCATAACTGTGCCCTGTCATGATGGTCACAGAAAGGGATCCCTAGGTCGAGATTGTTCAGATTCCACCGTGTCAACATCACGCATTGACTATGATTCGTAGAGTAGCATGACCAGAAAATTAACAGTATACTTGCACATAGGCTTGCTGTAGGGATGTAAGGTAGTCTCTTTATTTATATTGAGCCCTTGCCTGAAACGAACTGGAGGAGAGCGAGCAGAGTTGCTATTAAAATTCGGTGCTTTTGATAAACGGGATCAGGTCAACAATGTTCGAAGGTACGATGGAACAACAAGGAACAGGCCAAAGAAACAATTCCGATGTACTCAGCTCGATCGACCCATTAGCCATCATTTCAAAGAACGCCATGCATCTCTGAATGCTTTCCGAGCCTGCTGCAAGCTAGATGATGGCTGTAAAATAAGTATGTAGTGCTTATCTTGAAGCGCAATTCAAGGTCTATGTAACCTACAACGTTGGCTTATTACCCGGCTTTGAACCCCAGTGATTGACGCTTGTCTCTCAGGGACACCAGTTTAGGCTGCTTGAAATCCTCCTTTATCAGCCTTTATTTACCAGAAGACTTTTCGAACGTCTTATAGTTGCCTGGACAAACAAAGGTGTTACCGAGCAACTCCTTGAATCACGCACTGACCCCCTAAACCTGTCATTTATGTCGCATAATGAACATTGTTCAGACACATTAAACAACATCGCACTTTGAGACTCCAAGTTTTCCTATCGAGATTATCCGCCCCAGCTTGTAATTTCTAATCCATATGACTATTGCATCCTTACCATGACACTTCACTGATCCACTTAGTTGTCCATGATACCCAAGCTCTCAAACAAACAGAGAAACAATTATCAAAGATCTCGTAATGCTCTTACCAATCAGACCATATCCATATATCAATCCTCGACATATGACCTGCATTTCCTAAGGTTTTGATTTACAGTATAACGGGCGAGCAATAACGCAGCCTCCGGTGGTTATAATTATCCATCGCGTTGGGTACACTACCGAACGGTATTCGTTCGTAATATTTTAGCTTTCTTCTTGGTTATGAGCTTACAAAATTATCATCAAGTGGGACAGAATCAACATAAGAGAGCCTTGCTTTTATTCTTATTATCCATGTAACAAGGCAATGGGAAAACATGGGCACTGAAAGGAATCACTATCTTTACTTGGATCCTTTAGTTTTGCATTATTGCCACTTAACAATTCCAAGGGCAAGCCTCTGTAATGCAGTGTCCGCCACAAGCATCTTGTCTTTGACGAACGTCGGCTTCTGTGATACCCATAGCAGTGGCTAATTATTTGAATTAGCAATTTGCCAAACAGTAAAATCATATAACCCTAATATTGCTTACCAATTTCGGCATCTGTCTTGCAACTCGACAAGTTATCAATGCTGCACTCGAGTTTGGAGGAAGGTTTGGCCATCACGGCAGAAACAGCAAAGGAAACAAAGATCAATGACGTAAGGAATTTCATGTTGAGCTCGTACAGATATTATTGATTGTATCGAGTAAAAAGGCCACTCTTTTATATCATTTATTTTCAGGCATGTTTATCCGTTACATTGCCCGCAAACTGGTACGTGATCAATCATGCGTGTAATAAAACTCTCTTAATCCCGCTTAACGCCGAGAATGGCCGCATAAATGAGTTGCTCCTATGCCGCATTACGGCATTTATATCTAGCGGTCGTTTTATCGTGCCTCGGCATTGCCGGTTCTTTCTCTGATCTGTGTTTCATCTACAGTATGTGGCATAAGAAAGGATTCTGGAATTCGGCATTGAATGCGGCAGTCTTTGTTATAAATTTTTAGTGTCTTGTTGTGGGCTAGTGATTCGCACATCAAGCAAAAATCATAAACCGCATATGAATAAACTCAATGAAGAAGGACTTGCGTTTTCAGAGGCAGTCGAAGAACTATGGTTGGCAGACACAAAAGAATGCCGTCACTGATTTTTATTGCCATTATCAGATCGGCGCAACCTGCGTGGATGCGAGAAATTTCCCTTCTGTATATGATAGTTCTACGATATTTGGCATAACTATTCGGCAAAGTCCTCGCAAAATGGTACGTCATAAAGCGATCATGACCACCTTACCTCAGGAAAAATGGG
The DNA here is from genome assembly GCF_025331425.1 of Radiomyces spectabilis. Lineage (NCBI taxonomy): Eukaryota > Fungi > Mucoromycota > Mucoromycetes > Mucorales > Radiomycetaceae > Radiomyces > Radiomyces spectabilis. Next base: position 446,842 of record NW_026251936.1, on the reverse strand, counting down.
TCTAAGTTTCCCTTCGGTATTCGATACGGCAGCTTACACTGTCGACTGCTGTATGCTACCCCTCGGCATAAGTAATCCTGTGATCTACATCTGGTCCGAAAAATACGGCATTTACAAAATCATTTCCGATAGTCAACATACAATGCAGGTTCGTGTCTGTGACCTTCCACAGTGGTCCCAGACAGGAAAACCGAGATTATCCAGATTCGACCGTACCTTTGTGTCGGCGGTTCATTATAATTGTAGAATAGCATAAACAGAAAATTACAGTAAGCTCGTGTTTATACAGGCTATCCTCTCGCTGAACTGGAAGACAAAGCACGCCTCACCCGAAGACGCTTTGTGAGGATGTTTGAGGTGGCTGATAGGAGACGTTTTCCCTCTATCAACCTTTTTGCTAAGGTCCAGAAGCCAAAAAGAGGGTAAACAGAGAAAGTTTGTTCCTTCCCACCATGCGAAATTGATTTTCCATCAAGGCGAATTTATTGTTCGCACAACCTGAATTTTGTTCTTGTCATTAGGTCGAATTTACTTTCCGGATAAATGGACTGCACAAGATGACACAAAGATATAGCCATCTTACGCGTAATTGAATGAACACCGGTTTGTCCCAATTTTTAAATGCTGAGTGAGTGGACCTTGGTATTTTTTTTTTTCTTTTCTCTGGTGAAAAGGATTGGGTCTTCGTCTTGGCTGGTCAACAGTCACATAGGAGGATGCATTTTGCAGAGAAATCAGCGTGGCTTCAAAAAATGCAAGAGATGCTTGAAGTGACTTTTTTTTTCTTTGTGTTAAGCTTGCCTGTTCAATCTCATGCCACGCGCCATTCGCCAACCGCTAGGCGTCAAAGATACCAATCGCGTCAAAGTTCATTTACCAGAATCCATCGAGAAACATAAACCTAGTCCATCCACGCCGACGCGAAAAACCGACATTATCAACGACTTGTTCTCCAAAAACTTCACTGTTCGTCGTGGTACTTGTCCCAACAATCAGATGGAAGTAAATAAGCAAATCAAGGTGAGACAATGCGCCTAATTAACTTAGCAATGGGGCTTCGTCGGCTAGAATGCCTTTTAACGTACCTTGCCGCTGTTAGAAGAAAAAACGGAAACAAACTTCCTTGTCACCATCGATCTCTTCCGTCGTTCCGCCTCCTTTGTCTCGTAAAAAGCAGCATATCAATGATTCCTATGCAACTCCACCCCCGTTATGCACATCCTCAAGCACGTTATCGACTCTTAATTATCTTTTGGTATGGGATACGCCCATATCCATCCTCAACGACGATTGTCTCCTTGAGATCTTTTTACATTGCGCTGACACCAAAACATTGAGTGCGCTGGCCGCCGTGTGTCGCCGCTGGCGATCTCTTATATTGGCGCCGTACATTGTGAGTTAGAAAACAGTTGTTGATTCATGTTATTTCGGTAGATTATTCTTTATTTTGACCGATTCATGTTGTTTTAGTGGCGAAAATTGTATTTCCATTGGATCCCATTTGTCCAGCAAATGAGCGCACTAAGCCATCATCCGTCGATTCCTAAGCAGCTTTTATACGTGCGGTCGCTCTCGATGGAAAACGAGATCGACAATCGCAAGATGGCCATACGATTACCGAAAATATACCCTTTTCAGAATTTACGCGAGGTTCATCTGCGGAACATGTATCTGGACGACATTACGGAATTAGCCATGTGGATGGATTCCATCGAGGTACTTACCTGTGAGAATATCATGACGCGCGGATCACAGAGCGAGTTGATACTCTCGGTTTTCACCAAATTGCAACGCTTACGAGTTTTGGTGTTACAATTCATGCAAATGTGCGAACACTCGAGTTCAAGTCTGATGATGACAGGAACACGAAAAATGTTGCCGGCGAGTTTGGAAGTCCTGACATTGAATAATCTGTACGACTGCGAGGAATACATGATTCGGCCGATCATTGCAGAAAATATACGATCCAACCAACGACCGGAAGTGTTACTGCAGCGATGGAGCATGATGGAACAGTCACTGGTGATGAAATATCAGACTTTTAGTCGGTTACGGAATCTCAAATCATTGACGCTTGGACGCTGCAATGCGTTTACGGCCCGTGTGTGGCGCGAATGCCTAATGCCGTGCACAACCCAATTGGAATACCTGTCCCTGTCTGGCTGTTCCGGACGAGCGAATCATGAAGGCTGGAAAGCAAGGAGTTTATATCCAGGCCACACGCCGATTTTAGATATTACCGACGATATGGAAGCAGCGATAGGCGAGTTCTTTGGGAGTCTACGACGGATACGAGTATTGAAGCTGTCCGACTTTTGCTGTAGCGGCGGGATGGCGACTGGATTTTTAAAATTGGCTTCGAAGAAACCCATTGTTATTTCGGCCAATCATGTGGTCCCTCCTTTCCAAAATTTAGAAGCTATGGTTGGGTGTTTTATTGCTCATGCAGAAATTCGATTCCTTCGATAGAGAGAAAAATGACAGGCAAAATAAAGTAAAAATAAAAGAACGGGTTGACCTGCCGCTGCAGGAAGAGCAAAATGACAGAAACAGAGCTGGGATGTTTCCCAATAATTGTGTAAGAGATGGTTGTTGGCTTGCATGGGACAATCGCTCACGTCTGGGTCTTATACAGCATTTGAAGAAGGAGGTCAGAGGCTTTTACAAGAACAAAAAAATACACAATTGCATTCTTCAGCTGATTAAAGCTGGAAATTTTTCACAGGCTACTTTTATTTTTATTTTTTTATTATTTTTAAACGAACATTTGCAACAGTAAAATCGATACTCAAGCGACGTTTACGAAATAATTTCCTATGGACTTGCAATCCGTGTTAATTCTGTTCGGACGAAAAAAAAAAAAAAAACACAGCATACACACATTATCCACATTACCATACAGTTGATGGCTGGTGAGAAAAGCGCTGAAACAATTGCTCAGGCGACGATAGGCAAGGGTAATGAACGCAGGAGCGCTTTTGAATAGAATGAGGCGCGGCTTCAATGCGGGATCAGAAAAAAAGATGGGAAGAGCAGGGATCTTTCTGCCGAGGCCATGCCTTTGTATGACGGTGTCCGTAAGTGGGAAACCACAGCAAAGAGAAATGCTCCAAATGAAAAGTACATATAGCCAACGCTCGATATAAGCACCGTCCAATCTGAACAATCTCATTTTAGGGATTCCTTTCTGGGGCCACCATGGCAGAGCACATTAATGATCCCGCATTGAATGCCGAATGTTAGAAGCCTTTTCATGACACATACTGTAGATAAAGTACAGATAGAGAAAAAATCGTCAATGCCGAGGCACGATAACGATCGTTAGATATAAAATGCCGTGTTCAAGCCGCATGGAAGAACTCATTCATGCCGACCTTTCCCGCATTAAGTGTGAGCGAGAGGGTTTCATTACACATATTATAGACCACCTATCAATTCGCGGGAATTATAATGGATAAGCATGAGTCATAAGGAATGGAATAAAAGGATGTCATTTACTACGATACAATCGACAATATCTGTACGAACTCAACATGAAATTTCTTACGTCAGTGATCTTTGTATCCTTTGCTGCTTCTGCCGTGATGGCCGGACCTATTGGTAAAGAAGTCAGCGAGGAATGTTTCCAACGAACTCGAGTGCAGCGTTGGTAACTTGTCGAACTGCAAAACCACTGCCGAAATTGGTAATAACAGCGTAATATAATACTGCATGGCAAGCTGCTAAATCAAATAATTCGGCACTGCTATGGGCATCTCAGAAGCCGAAGTTCGTGAAAGACAACTTGGGCGTGGTTTAAGCTGCAATGTAGCTTGTCCTTGGAATTGTTAACGACAATCAGCACCACGAGATTATCCAATCGAAGAGAACCACTGCCTCCTTCAGCGGTGCCGTTAATTTCTTCATTGCGTTAACATTGATAACAAGTATAAAAGCAATGCTCTCTTTCTACCGCACTTGTTGAAAATCTCGTAAGCTTATAACCAAGAAGAAGCCTAAAAATTGCGAACAAATACCGCTCGGTAACGCACCTCACGCGATGGATGATTATAACCACTGAGAGGCTGCGTTATTGTTCGCCCGTTATACTGTAAATCAAAACCATAGGAAATGCAGGTCATATGTCGAGGATTGATATATGGATATGGTCTGATTGGTAGGAGCATTACGAGATCTTTGATAATTGTTCTCTCTGTTTGAGAGCTTGGGTACCATGAATAACTAAGGTTCGGCGAAGTGTCATGGTAACGATGCAGCAGTCATATGGATTAGAAATCACAAACTGGGCCGGATAATCTCGATAGGAAAAATTCGAGTTTCAAAATGCGAGGTCGTCAATGTGTCTGAACGATGTTCACTATGCGACATAAATGACAGGTTCAGGGAAAGGGGTCACTGCATGATTCAAGGAGTTGCTTGGGAACACGTTTGTCCAGGCGACTATAACAAGTTCCAAAATTCTTTGGTAAATAGAGGCTGGTAATGAGTATTTCAATCAGTCGTAAATGGTGTTCCTGAAAGACAAGTGCCACTCACTGAGATCCAAAGAGGATCACTATTACCACGATACTGATTGCATAGATCTTGAATTGTGATTGAAGTCAACCATTACATACTCTTTTTACAGCACTTATCTAGCTTGCAGGAATCCTTAGTAGCTATCATGTTCCAATCAAAAGACGAGAGTTTTAGGAGAGCTTCAATCGTCCAGTTCCTGGGTTTTCAGTTTGTGTTCTTTGTTTTCTTGTTTAGATAAATCAATCAATGATGGTGAGATCGAAAATGCACACCAACTGGTGCCAGGAGTAGGTGCGCTTTTTAATTATAATGTCGTAAGCGTACTTTGGCCACTGCATTAATTTCCCCATAACCAGCTACTGAATAATGCCGCCCATAAAAGAAAGAGAGGATCAAAAATATGTAGGTCCCTCTGCAGTGCTTGGGAGCGGATCCTCCTCAGTTCCCATGAAAAATTGGATGACCGAGATTAGCGGCTGCTCAGCGTTTGTATAAAATCGGGCAAACACACAAAGTTCTAACGCCTATGTCCGACGACTTCTTGCGGTGTAAATCGAAGCAAGCGAGATAAATTTCCTTTTAACCGTAACGGTACACTGGTACAGTTAGGATGATTGTCAGAGCCAACGAGATATCAGATGATATAGGATATTAACCGCGTCCATACGTACTATGTCGTGCAGCGTCATGGATGGGTAACAGTAACGTTACATAGGCAACCCAATGGATAATTGTATTTTGTTTTTGTACAAAATGGATTAGACTAATATATAGAGGTAGTGACGAAGAGGGGAAAGGATGTAAGATGGGTTTGTGGTGACGTGATATGTTGCGATGATTATCTATCCTTTTTGCTTTCATTTCTCGTGATGAGGGTCACCATCGTCGGCCGTATCCATGTTGAGCAGCCGGTACTCTTGTAAAATGTGGGCCTTTTCTTCGCTCCAGTAAATAAACGTTCTTCGGTGAATGAGCGCCCAGATATAGGGCAAGAAAAATTCGCGAGCATCCATTTCCTCTTCGTATTGGAATTTGAGATCCGGTAGAGACTAGAAAAGCGAAAAACGGTCAGTAATCGTTATCCGCTTTTTGATAACGAGTCCTTACTTTTAGCTGATTCGGTGACCACGTCCTGGCGGCCTGTTCAATTACGCGCAACACTTCCGAAGTCGATGGCGCTTTCAGATTGGCATCCGACACACGTCCATTGAAATAATTGATCACTTGTTCAATATTATAGATGAGGTCGGAAAAGCGCGTATGCAACCGGAAAGGGGCAAAAATATCCCTTTTAAGTAACAGCACGTACACCAGCTGGATATTGTTTTTCAGACGATGAGACAAGACACAATTGATAATCTCCAACATCAGCGCCAAAAGGTCTTCAAAAACTGACACATCTTCCTACAAATGCACCGTTAGTTTTCAATACACTCTATTTGGGCAGTCATCACCATCTAGACATAATGGTAGTAGTCTCCGTACCTCGCCTGTTTCTTGCATTTTAGCCGTAAATTTCTGATATCGTCGTGCAATCAATTCAAATAAGCTAGAAAAAACGAGCATTGAGCGATTGTTCTTGGTATCTGTCGGTAGCCTTCATCGCAGAATTCGTACCTGATGATTCGTTGAGCAACATAGGCATGCATATCCAGCATGGCGCTCGACATGTTGGCGAGGATTGCCAAACAATTGGTATGAAAGTATATGTCTTTTTGATGGGATAAGTTCAACTGTAGAGTACGGATCAACACCAGCGTCACTAATCCACCGAGTGATATGCTTTTGAGAAGCGGTCGTTCTGTGAACCATGCTAAATTATTGGACATCTTTTGGGCAGCGTGTTGCAATTAGTTGACTGGTTGACCAACCTCCATGATCCTGACACTTACAATTTTTTGTATTGTTTCATTATTCACATCGTCTTGACTGAAAATCAGCAGACACGTTAAAAGTACATATAGCTGAGAATAGTTGGTCTTGCCCTCGATGGATTCATAAATCAACTTCAGCATGGGTATATACTAAGCCACGAATGAGTTAACTAGTTACCAAGACGTCGATCTATACACTTACAATTATTTCAGGGTCAGTGCGTGACAGCACATATACACGGAAAGATTCGTTTTCAATCAACATGAGATAAAACAATAACATCCGTTCTTCATTCGCCAGCGATCTGCAAAACAATCACTATCAGCGACAATTTTCATGAAAAAATAAGCAAAATCGACGTTGCATGTGTGACTTACCGACAAAACAGTTCAAACATTTCTTTGTAAGAGATCAAGTGAATTTTCTGATCCATATTTTCCAAATCCGATGACAGGACGTGATGATCGCGCAGCCCTTTTAATGCGTGTCGGTAGCCTGCCCATTCGCCATTTGAAGAACGCTGCGTGGCCAGTAACAGCAACAGCAGCAAGCTCCGATCGGCGACCGGCAACGAATCAGCATCCCCGGCAGATCCCGTCCGAGACGCAAAAAGATAATTGTAAGCACTGTAAACCATGCCTGCGCACAAAAGAAAATCACGCGGATCATCAATAAACTCATATTTCCATTGCCGAGTAACTGATTTTGTCGACTTACTGGATGATTGAGCTGGAGGGGACTTTTGTTCAGTTGCGTTTTCGAGCAGTTTCGCGACAATAGCATCCGTTCGATTACTATTCACACAATTTTTTGAGTACAAGCTGGGTCCGTCCCCGTTCGAAAGACCTTGTACCTGAATCGTTCCATCAGCACATCCATGAAATAATTCTTTTCGGTGACACGCGTGTGATGAAGCTGAGTGGACAATAAAGCAAGTAGCGTATTAAGCACTTCGGTATAAAACTCATAAATGGAATAATTGGTACTGTCGAGAAGCATTTTTCTATGATCAGCTTAAGGTCTGTGCATTTGAAGAGAAAGTTTCAACTTACTGCGGATCCGAATTCACAATGATGGTTAACAGCGCATCTAAAATTTGTTCTCGTATCGGTCTCGTATCCTCTTGTACTTCTGGATCAATCGCGAGCTTGTCGTTGTCTGGTATGAATGGTGCTTGGTTATGTACATGATTGACTGTGCCTGATGCAGAGATTGGGATGGTTGGTGAGAAACGATTGATGCTTCCATTGTTCTCTTCACAAAGAAAAATTAAAAACCTTCAAATTGATCCATCATCTCGTCGTTTGTCAGGTTGCCTGCAAAATGATTTGAAAAGACACGAAACAAGAAGAGTGCATTGTATGTCTGAACAGGTATGGTTCTATTTGAACGGTGTTACTTTGCGCATAATGTATGTTGCACAAAAAGTTGGTAAGAGAGGACCCACTTACTGCGGATGACTTTTCAGTTCACGAAGCAGACTTAGTAAATAAAGACAGAGCTTGTTGAAATTGCATGTACGCAAGTTATTCGCAGCTAATAGATCGACACAGGGCCTAATCAGTTTGGGAATCCATGCAGGCTCACGGCTGAAACACACACTTACCCAAGTCGATGGCTAAACCTACAGTCGCCATTTCAACGTCGTAGGCGTCCTGACTAAGAGGGACAAAGACAACAATATAAAACTGTCAGCACTGACTGACGCATGGTTGTTATCGCGGAACGCTTACGGTGTGTGAGTGACGGGGTATTTATGTTGCAGCAAGAGCGATGACCAAAAAGAGGAATCGTGAAGATCCAGGGCAATATTGGAACACAGCGTTCTCAATGCCGCTGTCTGTGCTGCTGTGAACAGATTACTCGGATCGGACTGTTTACGCAAGAGAGACGATGGAGTGGAACTGAGGCTTGGTTTGATAGCCACGGCTGGGTTGGAGACGGTGGATGTGAGAGTGGTTTGTTGAGCGAACCGGGTTGAAAGCGGGTCGGAAAGGTCGAATGAAGGTGACCGAATTTCCGGTGAAATGGGCGAAACAGAGTTCGACGTTTGACGTCTCGCTTTTGAAAAAGAAAGCGTTTTATTAGGAGCGGTGAGACGAGGTTGCATGGTCAAAGAAAAGACACACTGAACCCGCCAAGCAAAAATGGAAACCCTCAATCTACAAGCAATTTCGATTATTCCCCCCTCTCGGAGATCCAATTTCAAATAGTGTCGGAATACGGCGTAGTACCGCAAGTGCCATGATAAAGGACAGACAAAAACATGCCAAAAAAACAGAAGCCGGATTTATTCGGATGATGCAAGGCTTGCTAACGCTTCCTCATAGTCTGCGTTAAGTTCGTTCACTTTTTCGTGATCCAATTTGATGGATTTGACCTGGGAAAAGTGACCGGCCTCACGAAGCATTTGTTTGAAATGTCGGGCTTCTTGGGTCTCCACCAAGGTATAGGCTTCACCTTCTCTTCCAGCTCGAGCAGTACGTCCAACGCGATGGATATACTTATCCATGAAAATCGGTACATCATAACTCACCACTGCCTCAACACTGTCAATATCAATACCACGACCAATCAAATCCGAGCAAATCAATCTGTGAAGAAGAATAACGAAAACAATTTTGCGCGGTCAGAGTCCTGCCATTTTCGTTGTCGCTGGTACAAGTCTACTTACAGTTGGATTTCTCCGTTGCGGAATTGCTTTAATATGGATTTACGTTCGCCTGCTTTCAGGTCACTGGAGAATTCGGCGACTTTCAGTTTGGGGCCTTGATGACGTTCTTCATATGCGGTGATCAACATGTGCAAACGACGGGTAGAATCAACGGATTTCGTAAAACACAGCGCCGATTGAACCTTCTTCTCGTGAAGAAGATAGATCAGCATCAATGGCTTCTGCTGCGTCGGGCACACAATCATGTATTCTTTCAGTCCGGCGGGTGTGGTATAAGTCGGTGCAGCGTCGTTGTCGCTTGATCTTTGTACAGATATGTATTCAGGAGCCGTCAAGTGCAAGCTCGCAATTTTGGCCGGATTTTTCGTTAACGTGGCCGAGAACAAGAGTTTTTGAACCTGCAATGCGCCCACCCAAAAAAAAGTCAACCACTTGTTCTCTGTTTTATCCTTTACAAGGACTCACCGAAGGAACGCAAGGAAGATCGAGATCGGTATGCGGAAGCGCGTAATTTGATCGCAGATAAGCCGGTGCAACGGCATCAATATCTGTTACACTATTCCAACAAAATCCCACTGTAAGATGCCAGATAGTCATCATTCTCACCGAAAGAAAATTTACCCATAGCGATCCTTTTTAAGCGATAAAGAAGGTAGATTCGCATCATGATCGTGCGGTCGTGTGGCCGATAGAATGTGATTCAACCAGTCCTCATAGCTCTGATTCAGCAGTCGATCAGCTTCATCGATCACCAGGAATCTCAAGTGCTGGAGAGAGAAATTCGGCGTCTTTTGCATATGGTCGATAAGACGGCCAGGTGTCGTAACCAAGATGTCAACACGACTGTAGCCGCCGGGATATCTGCATGATTGAAGAAAAGACATCATGAATAAACTGAGGCAAGCAAGATCAAAGCACCAAACCTTCATTTACCTTTCTGTGGTTTTACCAACCAGCACTTGTTGTTCATGAGCCAACGTTTGTTGACCTGTGGCCGTGCCAACCTAATTTTGTCAAGTTCATCAGATATTTTTTTCCTAGACATGAATTCTGTTTCGGTCAAGAATAACTCACTTTCAGATCGGTGCCTTTGACGAACGCTTCAAATGTTTCTTTTACTTGAGTGACAAGATCTCGGGTGGGTAATACCACTAGTGCTCGTAGGCGGGTCACCACGCGTTTGGAAAGAATGTCAATGATGGGTAATACGTAAGCCAAAGTTTTGCCACTGCCGGTCGGTGCTGAAATGCATAAATCACCGGGAGCCCGTCGCATATCATACAGAGCCTGTCGTCGCAAAAAGACTGGGATTACCGCCATTTGCACTAAATAACCATAACAAGTGAATCAGTCAGTCCACTTCCTGCGCCGTGGTTTATCGGGATACGTACCAGCAAATAGAGATGTAAGGCCCAATTCTCGGCATCGCTCCACCAATCGAGCAGAAAGGCCGGCCTGATCCAACTCGCAAGTGTCGCTGGGACTGATCATCGTAGGTTCCAATAGCCATTCCGGGATACCCATACTACGCAGCAATTGGATATCTTCTTTAGAACGCTCATTTTTGGACATCAAATCAGGAAATGCTTCAAGCACAGCTTCAGGTTCCTTGTTTTCCACATTGACCTGTTCCTCTTCTTCCTCTTGGTCCCCTTGTTCCTCTGTCTCCGCATCTTCGTTGGTAGCTGAGTTTATCTCTTCCGTATCCTCTTGCTCCACGTCCGCTTCTTCATCCTGATCGTCCATCGCTTTGTCATCGTCAAGCATCATTTCTTCTTGTTTCTGTTTCTGTTGGTGGTGTTGTTGTTGTTGTTGTTCTTCTTCTGTCTCTTCAACGGGTTTAATGACTTTGGTGGCATCTTTTCGGCGTTTCTTGTCTTGCTTTGGTGTTGTTGGCGTGGTGTCTTTATGATCGATCGTGTCTGGTTTACGTTTATGGCTGATTTTGGCCATCAGCTTGTTTAAGCGTTCTTGCTTTTTTTCGAGTGATCGTTGATCTTCATTCTCGTCGTCTCCTTGATGTCGTGCGATTGAAAACATGGTGGAATGTTATGATCTCGATGAAAGGTCAAGATGCAGATCTCGAACGAACCGTGGCCTAGAAATTCAGCAAAGATTTGGACTGCAAAATTTTGTCGATCTGACACTGAAAAATTAACCCGCCGGGCTTAATGCATGCACTGAGCACTGCTCCTGCCACTGATCAGCGAACGTGCTTATTTTATATGAAAAAAGAAAGAGTTCTAGAGAACATTCATTCCGGTGATGTAAAGAAATTTGAAAATGTACAATCGAAGAAAAAAAGAACAAAAATATAAAACACAAACAGAAAAAATACGAAAAAAGGCACACGGTGCGCCGTTGGTATCAACATAAAACTGGGTTGTAAAATAATTTGGCAGATACAAAATGTCACAGATTGTCCATCAATTACTCGGGTAACAAGGGGGCCCGTTCGTCGTCATCGTCTCTTGTAGTAAGATTGTTGGGACGTGGCGGTGTTACCTTAACAATTGTATCGACGATCCAGAATTGCATAGCGTTCATGATAAGCGGAAATCTGTATTGTTCATGTGTCGTCATAAGTAACTTGAAACAAGATAGCCTTCCAATGATAACTCAAAGCCAAATGCGTCTACTTACATTAGCATAACAAACACCACTTGATATCTGTAATTGTCTTTGGTCCACTTGAGGACCCAACTGCCCAATTCGAACAGAATGGGAAAGACTCGGAACATGACGTAAACACAAAACTTCATCAGAGCTTCCGCCGCCACGAAAATTAATGTTTGTTTGAACCATGGTCCGAGACGACGACGTAAGGGTGGGGGGCCGTAATGTCCCGTTCTCACATAGGTGACATGCAAGCGTTCCAAAACCCATTGTAATGCGTGTAACCATGCCCACAGAATACATACGCCCAATGTAGTATCAACGGCAACATTGAGGAAATACCAAACACATAGATTGGTCCGAGGGCCCCGATGAGGTCGGCCCGCCAGATAACTGACAGCCAAATTCAAAAAATGGATAACGAACGATCCTATAAACTGCTTGCTCACATCCAATGCCCTATTGATAGCGGGTCACGGATGAATATATGGAGTTAAAAAAATGAAAAGTGGTTAAAAAAAAACACCGATGCTCTTCGACGAATTGAATTATCGCGAACCATTTTTTTACGGCATGGTTCCCGATGACTCACCAGATAGACACCGGACGCTGCGGCCGTTCACGACTTCGCTTGTAAACAAGTGTAAATAAAGCAGTGGACGCCAGCAAGACTTGAATAAGAATGGCAAATCCATCTAGTAATTGGCACCCTTCGTCGTCGGGTAATGGGTCATTGCACGGTGCGATGGAGGTCATTGGAATTGTGAAAAACGTAAGATACCAGTCAATTAGTGATATATCCAAATGATATGTTTTGTCGTTGTTTTTTGCAATAAATATGTAGGGTAGATTATGCACAATAGATACAAAAAGCAAGATATGTATCAAGAGAGGAGCAAAACGTGAAAAGAAAAAAAGAAAAAATAAGTTAGGAGTTCTCCAACCCGTTATGACCGTGATGGAGTCACACGTTCGGCAACGGACTGCTTCGCAAAATAAAATGGGACATGAATGGATATTGGGGTTGGGGGACGGAAGGGGGGCTATCTTGGTGACAGATTACGCAGGTATTCCAGACATGGACGTACGCTTTAGTCTTGTACCACGTTAAACATACACGATCGTTGTTTTGTTTGCTTCATTGCCTATACAAGGTAAGCTCAGCCTTTCTACGATAGTTATGGACCCGCTTGATTGTTCTTCGGTTTCACCGACCGCTTCAAAGAACTCCTGGTCCGTGTCGTCTTCGTCCTCTTGCGTTTCATCGAGTTCGGCTACCGCGCCCAAGCCTGTCGGAACACGTTCTTGTGATACCACAGCAGTCTCCCAGAGTTGCTGCGGAGCAATGACAGCGCCATGACAGAATTCAGCAAAGGTAGTGTCGGCACGATCGAGAATCGCTTCATCGCGAACGACTTCCCTTACGCAGAACCAATCGTGCACACAGTCTTCAACGACAATTTGGCAGTGCACACCATCTTGTTGGGTCTTATAAGCCAGCTCCAGCGCATCGTCTCTGAGCACTTCTCTGTTGCCTATAAAGAACAGGACGTGAGGCGAAAGAAATGCTTGAAAGCCTGTCTGAAGTTTGGCAATGCCGAGAACTTGATTTGTATCTGGGGGCTGGTCCGGCTCCAACGGTTCGAAATAGTCTCGCTTGATGACTTTGGCTGTATATTGCGAAATGTAATCGTATTGGATGTTGGTGGCCCAGGACCTCGAGGTGGTTTCATCCGTGACCAGTGGCGATATGAGAACGGTGCCTGCTGGGCGCGGTAGTTCACTAAGTAAAGGAGCGTCGTGTGGCTCCTGGTCGTCCACAGGTTCGTCGGTCAGGATCTCAAACATACTGGGGTCGTGCGTGAGGAAAAGCATCTCAAGCACCAGAGCGGCACCCGCCGAATCACCTGTGGCAATGATCTTTGCGGGATCAATGCCCATGGTTTTCACCAGGTATTCATACGCTCCCACCACGTCTTCTACGGGACTGGGATATTTATATTCTGGTGCTAACCTATATACAAATGGTCAATCAAATATAATAAGCCAAAAGTCAAGGAAAACTATAATTTACCTGTAATCCACCGACATGATAACGGCATTGACATTGTATTTTTCTTTGAGCAATGTGATCCACTTGACATAGGTGTCCATAAACATGGTGCATGTGCCGATACGGAACCCGCCTCCTGGAGGAATATCATTTCACATAAGATCAGAGTGTTTGATTGATCCGACCGAAATGCCTACCGTGGACGTTGAAAAATACAATGTCGGCCTTTTCCACCCGGGCTTGCATGCTGTGATCATCCAGATGTCGCACGTTTTCCCCGATCCAGCAACCTGACCACGCTCCATTCCATGACTCTCGTCGTATCCACTTTCGATGAGATTTGCGAGGCCGAGTGACGTCGTTCAGAATTAACCGGGCGGCGGGTGCAGGCAACGAGAATACTTTGCGCAGTATTTGGATCGTGGTTCTCGGTGGTAACTTTCGAAGAGCTGCACGGAATCCGGCCATTCTGCATATAGTACTAACTGTTCAAGGAAAGAAATAGAAAAGAAGCAAAATCGACAAATACAATGGGGAACAAAGCCGGATTGGATTGATTGGGAATCAAGAAAGTCTTGACTGTGAATCATGAGCGGCATTATTTCTCCATAATGTGTGTTACAATATCGTCCCCACGGTCTTTGATGGACAGTGATGAGAAAAAAAAAAGGGTGCGCTTGGAAAATCACATGCCATCCTTCCTCTGGGGTCATTATTCCCAAGAACTGATCTGAACATTCTTTTCGATATGAATGTCCCTTTTGTACCACATCAGAAGAACAAAAAGAAAAAGCATGGATACGCAATTTTGCGTTCAGACTCAGTCAAAGAAGGCCGAGCATCATCATCATCATTAATAGACTCTGCTTCCTTTATACCGACCAATGCATTTTTCACCTAAATTGATTAGCCTTTGTTTTAACTGATGATGAAAACCTAAATGGCAACCATAGCCATACGATGGCAGGAAAGAGCAGAAATACGGGTCTGTTTTCCTTCATAACTCTTTACTACCTGTAGATTCGATCCGTATATGAAGGCCGCATGTTGCAGGTGGTGTGAGCAATCTGGTGTGATGATGCACCCAGTCAAAAGAAAACAGCGAACCAGCACGTAAAATAATAAGAGTATTGTAGTATCGTTTATTTTGCTCGTTGAACAAGTTCGCTCAAAAAATCAGCCCCTGAGGCCATCGCACCATTTTTCTGTCCCCATACAGATGGCAATCCACCTTTGGATCCCCACGCCTTTTCCTGGCTTTCATATTTCTCAGGTCGAGATGAAGCATCTACATTCGGATCTTGCATCACCTTGATCATGTCCGCAAATCCTATTAACCCAAAAAGAAATCATCATGCAAACAGAAACCGCAGGTGAGTAAAATAAGAATCCCCTTTTGTTCCCAAAAATTTTGGCGTCCATAGTCACTTACGTCCGTTTAAAAACCCTTGTACATCCGAGGTATTAAAGCCATTGATGCCCATACGGTGGGTAGCCGATGAGGGTGTCGTGGGTGTATTGGCTGATGGAGCTGTGGAGGCGGGAGAGGCAGGTGAAGCGGGAGATTTAGTGTTTCGGCTGTCTTTGGATGGACGACCTATTTTTTTTTCGTTTTGCAGTTAGTCATTTTGATCTTGGGAATGCACTGCATAACCATCCATATTAAAGAGCAGGTATAACGGCATACCTGCGATGGGTTTGCGTTGATGTTGGTGCGAATGTTGCTGTTTAAGCGAATCACGACGGTCGGTCGATCTCTTATTGTTGCCTAGAAATTCAAGGTTTCAAGTTTCCATTTGTGTCAACATTCATAAACCTAATATCACAGAGAGTCTTACCAGCCATGGAGCTTGGTTTGAACAGAGAAGGTTGGCGGGGCGATGTTAAGGGTGACAGTGCAGAGATTTACTCATCGACCCAGAGGCTGCTTTCAGCCGACGGTGACACCCAACCTACCTCCCATCCTCCAGGACCGCAGTCACAGCCTCCAATATCCAAGCTCAGCCCCTTGAACAGCCATGTCATGAAGAGCCAACAGCACAGTGCCTGGATAACTACGCATTATAAACTGATTATCCTGATATAGAACGGTTTTAATCAACATATTGGACAGATACATACTGTCCATTCAAAAGGTCAGTCTGTGAAACTATTGTCTGATATTATATCACTGTGGGCAGAAGCACGCAGCGGTATGTTGAAAAAACACTGTTTGAAGCAGGCACCGAACTTTTCATGTCACAAGTACGTTATCATTACAATCTTCATCGGTGAACTGTAATATTGAACTGTAATTACATGAGGAGCATGAAATTTTCACTCTGGCTAGTCGTATCAGTTCCGTTGTCCGCTGAGAGCAGGAATACTTGTGGGGAAGACTGTGGACGCTTTGATCGGACATGTGATAAATCCCTAATTAGGCTTTGCGAACCCCAACTTTAGTGTTATTATCCGCTATGGATTTGCCCTATTTGTCTGATCACTTGTTCTTGGGTGTTATTCCGATAAAATGGCCCTTGTTGCCATCGTATTTGGGATGGCGCTGACAGTTTGACGCCATGTGACATATTCCTCACTGGGATTTTACTAAAAACAAATAGATTGCGCTGACATCGTTGCCGCTTTTCAAATTCATTAAAACATGACATAGTAATTTTATTATCAAGCTTGTTTTTTGCTCCACGCATTGTATTCTTTTCTCTTTCTTCTTTTGTTATCTTTATTTTGGTTACTGCTATAGCCACCGTTGAGTTGAAATTCCCCGGTTCACAGTCATGCCCTCTTCACGTTTACCGCCGTTGCCTGACTTTCTTCAGTTGTCTGAACGTGTTTGGAGAGTGATGGGATTAAATCCCGGCAGATTCACACTTCAAGGTAATTAATACAAATCTATTCCTTGTTTCACCGTAGACAGTAACTGATCCTTTTCATTTATTTTCAGGCACCAATACCTATCTTGTCGGTCACGGGCCGCGCAAGATCCTATTCGATTGCGGCGAAGGCCACCCAGACTACGTACCTCTTCTTGAAGCTTCTTTACATCAAATCTCTCCAGAAGCTTACATATCCGATATCGTGATCACCCATTGTCACGTGGACCACTTTGGCGGTTTGAAGAGCATCATGAATTCATCACTGAACCACGGTGGTCAGATCAAAGTGCATAAATACATTCTGCCTGTAGAAGATATGGACGAGCAAGATATAGTGTTTCAATCCCACATGCACATAGACCATTTGAACGACGAAGATTTTTTGCACGTGGATGACCACACGACAATCCAAACGATTTATACGCCCGGACACAGTAAAGATCATTGCTCGTTCTATCTGGTAGAAGAGAATGCGATTCTGACTGGCGACTGCGTACTTGGCCATGGAACAGTAGTATTTGACGATTTGGCAGACTACATGTCGACGTTACATAAATTGAATGCATTCAAACCGGGACGCCTGTATCCCGGCCATGGGCCGGTAGTAGAAAATGGCTCGGAAAGAATCCTCCAGTATCTGCAAAGTCGACAGCAACGGGAAGATCAAATCGTTCAACTCATGACCCAACGATCCTGGACAGCCGTCGATCTTGCCGAACGGATTTATACGGACGTTCCATATGCGTTGCAAGCAGCTGTTGTGCGCGGAGTGGCATTACATTTACTGAAGCTGGAAAAAGAAGGCCGCGCAAGGCTTAGCGACGGGTCCACCGGGTATAACTCCACGAATGTTTTTGAAATGGTTCATAAAGAATGGAGTCTTTTTCCACAACCTCGACTATAGAAACACTAATGCGACCGAAAGAAAAACGTGCACAGACATTTGATAGATAGAACACCCATTAGTCAATTCGGCATTCATGAAAGCACACACATACTCTATCCGGGAAAAGAAGCCGAAAAGGATTTCCCTTTTTTTTTGATTGTTTCGACATTAGCGTTTGACATATCCCAGTAATACTTGTTATTAAACATGCGGGCATGAAAGAAAAAAGCAGAGATATAAAAACGGTGAGAAAAAAATGAAGAAAAAAAAAACACGGAATTAAAGCAGAAAATAAAAGTAAAAAAAGAAAAAGAAGACCAACCATAAGACACGATATGAGGTAGACAGGAGATGGGTCGGAAAGGAGGAAGCGGACAACAAGTAAAAAAAGCAGAAGTCAAAAACGGAAAAAAGAGTGCGAAGAAGCATAAGGAAAACAAACAAAGAATGGGAAAATGGATGCACTAGTGACACACGCCACAAGTGAGTTTACTCCAGAGATTACGCTTACGGCGTGACGGTGTTTGCTTGCCAGTGTTGGGATCTGCTGGTGTATTGGTTCCATTGGCAGCTCCAGCACCCGCAGCAGCACCCGAAGCGCTGGGACCTTGAGCCGAGTTCTGATGCACATCTCGAGTCTGCATTTTGTTGGCTTCAATGACCTTTTTCGCCGGAGCTGGTAAACCGTGACGGTTGGCCTGACGTTTTGAAAGTGTCTACATGACATGTGAGTCAGATAAGCAGCCATTTGTATAGGTAGTCAAAAAAATAAAATAAAAATCGCACCTCCCATCCTTTGCCATTGTTGAGCAACATCCAATCGTAGACGCCGTCGTCTTCTTCACCGAGATTTTTGATGACCTTTGAAAAAAGTTCACGAAGGAAATCATAGTCTGGAGTTTCCTCGAATCCCAGTTTACGAACATACTGAAGATAGATGCCAAATTCCTCTAAAAATAGAATTCGAGATCAGCAAAGCAATCCCCTGGATAAACCACATGGAGCAAAAGATATGAAGAGAGA
Organism: Radiomyces spectabilis; assembly: GCF_025331425.1. NCBI lineage: Eukaryota > Fungi > Mucoromycota > Mucoromycetes > Mucorales > Radiomycetaceae > Radiomyces > Radiomyces spectabilis. The sequence continues at coordinate 428,324 of NW_026251936.1, read as the reverse complement.
GAAAGAGATGTACCTGGATATCTATCGCAAAGATCTTTGATGGCAGTACTTTGCTTCTTTTCACCAATTTTTTCGTACTTTTGCTTATTGGTGGCTGCTTTGAGTCCTTGCCAGGGTAAAGAACCTCGCAAAAAGTACATGAATACATGGCCCAAAGCTTCTAAATCATCACGTCTTGATTGTTCTATAAAGTCAACAGGTTAAACAAATGATCATCAATGTGACTGGAAAAACCTTGACAACTCCTCATCCTTTTTTCCCATATTCCCTTTTTTTTCTACCATTTCACTTGGTCTCTCTCGTTCGCTTTTGGTGTCTAATACTTGATTCCTCTTTTTTGGGCAAAGGAGAGGAGTTGCCAAGTTGCCTCCTTTTTCCCCATTTGATGGTTCTTTTTTTTTTACCTCTTCCCAAATGCGTGTTGATGCTCATGTAGCGTGCAGTTCCGGACAAACTTTTACGTTCTCTGTAGGGGATGTGTTGCTTGGTTTTGGGATCTCGGTACAGTTTGGCCATGCCAAAGTCCACCATAAAGATGTTGTTGGCTAACTGGGTATTGGGCTTGCCAATGAGGAAATTATCAGGCTTGATATCGCGATAGATAAGATTTTTCTCGTGGATCGTTTGCACTCGAGTGATCTAAAAAAAAAAATTCCCAAATAACAATGAATATGCAGATATGTATATAAAAAAGGCCATGATGAGAAAAAAAGGAAAAATAGACAATAAGATCAGCGGCAAAATAGTCATGGGATTAGGGTAGTTGGGATGGTTTTTTTTGTTTACCATTTGTTTTGCAAGCATGGCTACGGTTTTTGTCGAGAATCTTCGACCGCACACATCAAACATATCCTCCAAGCTGGGTCCCAAGAGATCGATGACAAGGATGTTGTGGAGTCCTTCTTGGCCAAAATAGTATGCTGTAGGAATGCCAGCTACAAAATGAAATGAAATGAAGAAAAAAAAAATATTAGCAAGAGTCAACAAGTGAATGAGGCCAGTATGACCTAATTGATGCAACACAAAAAGTAACGAAAAGTAAGCATGGACGGAATATTACGTACTGGAGCCAGCCATGATCTTATAAGTTCTGTATTCGTCTCTCAACTGAGGAGCGTCGCTTTTTCTAGGTTCGAATTTGATGGCCACTTGCTGATTGTTGAGTAGATTGGTACCTATAATAAGAAATAGAGAAATAGTCAGGGACAAATAGCAAATAGCAAGGGTCAACAAATGGTCAATGGACAGAGTTTCCTAGCAGGACAAAATTACCTTCATAAATAATACCAAAGCTGCCTTCGCCAATCTTTTTGCCGACTCGATAGTGAACACCGACAACATTATGTGAAGATGAAGAAGAGGAAGCTTGAGTGGACATTGGAGAGTGTAATTAAAAGTGGAAAATGCGGTTGGTTGCGTGTGGTCGTAATTGAATTGTCAGGGATGGAGAGTGAGAAATCTACAGAATGAAGGAAAGGAGTTTTCCAGATGGAGGAAAGAAGAAGAAGCAAAAAAATAAAAAGTCAGTAATAAAGAAGAATGGAAGAGGAGTGGAAGCGGGTTGAAATGGGTGACTGGGTGAGTCTATCCGCAAAGGGCAATGAGCGTGAAATTTGGGAAAGAAGCGGAAGGTGAAGATGTGGTTGGAAATAAAAAAAAATCGCGTGGCTTTTTTGAGGGCCGAATTTCCACACTTGTGGAGAAGGATAGATTTGGATATAAAAAAAAAAAAAAAATATCCAAGAAGAAAAAAGCCCAATTTCCTGATGAGGAATACAGAGAAAAAGAGACGGACAAACCAGAAAAGGAATAAAATAGGTGAAAGATGGTGGGTTGAGGTGGAAGTATAACTTACTTTTTTGAGATAGAAAAAAAAAAGGTCTATTAGGGGCAGTTGCTTGTCAGTCGAAGAAGGGAGAGAAGAGGAGGAAGCGTGGTTCAGAGCAGAAAAATAAGAAGGAGTGTAAGACGGAGAACCAACGAAATAAAAAACGAACAAGAGAGAAAGCTAAAAAGCGAGAGAAGGAATGACTAGGAAAAAAAAAAGGTTGTTGGAAAAGGGAACAGGGAAAAGGAAGAAGGAAAGGGAAATAGAAAACATCATATTATTCCACCCCACTGACTATATTAAAAGAGCTGGAAAAAACTCCATTCAACCCAAAAAAGTCCGCTCAAGATTCTATCCCACTGTTTCCCAAAATCAATGTCGCACCACCGCGGTCATTTCGTCCTTGTCCATTGACAAAAATAGCACCCATCGCCTATTTACTCGCAAGATCCTTTGAAACAAAACCAAATCAACAAAAGAACCACAATATCCTCCCCGGTTGACGACTGAAACCTCGTCACACAACGCTTGGACCCTACATCACAGCCGCCGGCGTGTTGGTGCGAATTCCGAAACCGTTCCTGACCGTTGTCATGTCGGTCTTTCAGCCAGGCATATCAACCGTGACAGGGTTATACATGAACTTTAGACTTCATGGACAACGAATCCTTAATTCCCAAAAACCCTCAGACGAGCAAATCCAAGAGAGAATAGAATATGGCGAATGGATGTTAATGATTTGTACCGAGAACCAAATCCAAAAAAAAGAAGAAAAATCAGACATCAACTGCAGAAAACGAGTCTATAACTCTCGCAAACTGGTTCGACATGAATGCAGCAGCAAAATAAACCTATATATAAAGGCAACAACCATTCTGCCTTCATAACCTTGATGTGATTCAGGTACATTAATACAGAAACTGACAAAGTGCTTCTTAGCCTGTACTTTCGACACACTCCCCGATGATGCTACCAATGAGGCGTTTGTTGAACCGTTCAGAGCACAACTCTTTTTCATCATGCTATTTTTTTACTCCAAAAACTCGTTAAAGAATCGCATCCATGACGAGCATCATCAGCCTTTCTTTTCTCTCCAAGACTTTTCAGTACCATACCTCAAACCTATCTTTCGGCTGCCTGGTGCGTTCAAAAATGTAAATAAAACGCATGGCAACACAGACGAATCTGTTATCATGATTTGTGACACGGTTGCTTTGTACTCCAATCAATTGACTTACTATCATGGCACATTTTCCCAACCGGGTATGAAATATCAATGCAATGGTTGACTACGCCATTTTACACTGTGCAAATGCCTTCCCGTATATTGAGTCAACTTGTGGATTGTTCTGGCCATTGTGCGTTTGCGAGATTCCCACGTGCTTCATTTCAGCGGGCCGCCAATTTAATTGGTGTGCTGTGGTTCTCGTTTCTTGAGCCACACCACAGCCTCATTGGTTGCTGGTAAGCTTCAAATTTTTTTTGTCTCCGCGACGTTGACCTATTCCCCAAACGTCCAATGTTGCCTTCCCCCTGGGTTTTAACCGTGAGGGCCGATCCACAACTAATTCATATATCTGTTCGGCAGAGATGATGAATAGGTTTTTACTCGAACCACATCATTTTTGAATCCAATGGTTGGAAATAAATAAAAATAGGTTTTCAATTATAAAGTTAGTCTATAAAATAGGGTGGTGAACTGAAACTTATTCCAGAATGGAGTAAAAAATATTTGAGAATTACAAGAATCAAAAACTAGTATAAGAATAAAATAATATCATATGAAAAAAAAAGGAAATAAAAGAAGAGAAAAAAAAAAAGAAAAGCGAGTTATATACAGCAGAGAATGACCAACGGAAAACGGAAATTGGGAGCAAATAATTCATGGAGGGGTTCATATACACGACAATCACGCATCTTGAAGTAACGGTCCATCGTATCCGTTAGGATTCCGACGGGTCCAGCGCCACATATCCTGACACATATCATCCATGTTCCGTACCGGTTGCCAGCCTAATTCAGTATTGGCCAAGCTAGCATCGGCCGTACACGTACCCACATCTCCAGGACGACGATCCACGATCTAAACAAAGAAATGCATGAGTAAAAATAAAAACGATAACCCAAACCTGCCGCATATGCGCTGACAGCGTACAAGGGTAAAGTGTACAGAAAGCAGGGCTGGGAAACTTTTTTCTTTTTACCTTGTATGGAATTTTTCGGTGGGTTGCTCGTTCCATCGCGTGAATGATTTCCAGGACAGAGAACCCTGCACCTGTCCCGAGATTGTAGGCAACACAGCCCGGTTTTTCTTCCAGCTTTTTTAACGCGGCGGAATGACCAGTCGCCAAATCACATACATGGATGTAATCTCGTACCCCAGTACCATCCACTGTCTCGTAATCGTCGCCATACACGTGTACAAAAGGTAAATGGCCTTGCAATACTCGAATAACGTAGGGTAACAAGTTGTTGGGTACACCTTGAGGACATTCGCCGATCAGTCCAGAGGGATGGGCTCCCACCGGGTTAAAATAGCGCAATAAACACACGTTCCACTCAGGGTCGGAAGCACAAACGTCCCGCAAAATTTCTTCGACAAACAACTTTGTCCGACCGTAGGGATTGGTAACGGGGCCCAACTGTGCTGATTCTCGAACAGGCATCATCTCTGGTTCTCCGTACACCGTAGCACTGGAAGAGAAGACGAGATTTTTCACGTTGAACTGCTTCATCACTCGTAAAAGATTCAATGATCCCGTCAAGTTGTTGTGGTAATATTCGAGAGGAATACGGGTCGACTCGCCCACCGCCTTTTTTTATGTTATAAAAAAGGAAATGATCATCCGTAAGAAACGCATTCCTTTCTGTTGTATCACTTTCACCATAACCACGGTAGCAATACTTTACCTTAATAGCAGCAAAGTGAATCACCGACCAGAAATTGTAAAGAGAGAAGACGTGACTGAGATCCACTTCACTCGTAACATCGCCCTTGACAAAATGAATCGATCGTCCTGCTAATTGTTCGACACGACGTAACGCCTCTGCAATAAGAAAAAGAAAACCCAAAAAAAAGAGGTCAATCGAGAAGCCATATTTAAAGTTTTTGGGATTCTTCTAATTTTTTTTTATTTTATTTGGGTGCAAGCACCTCCTTCCGTCATCCTACCTCCCCATGCACTTACCCAAATTAGAATTGACCAGATTGTCCATGACGACGATGGAGTAGTGAGGGACTTTGAGTAACTCCAATACGGTATGACTACCAATATAGCCAGCTCCTCCAGTGACGAGAACGTAACGTTGGGGGGACTGTTCCGCGGCGGTCGGCTTGACATCGGTGGACAGTCGTCTATGCAATGTCAAATCGGCATCAGCTTGATCTCCCCCGTCGACGGTATGACGTCTTTTGCGAGGTGATTTGCCGTAAATAAGATTGTTGGATTTATACTGTTTGTAGATGGAAGGTCGGTGGGTAGCAATAGCTGTCCGGGATACGGTGGTGGCAACCGAGTGAAGTTGGAGAGGGGCAGATGGGAACTCTAAAACTTTAAGCTGATCAACGACATCAGCAGATGCTGAGCCACTTTTGCACAACAGTCTCGGCATTGAGGAGAAAAGGAAGGTGAATACAAGCGGGAGAAAGAGGACCTATGCCAAAGGGCACAAAGTAAAAGGGGAATGCAGAGATGAAGTTGGGAATGAATAACAAGACAAATAGAACGAAAAAAAAAAGGGTTTTGATTAGAAAAAAAAAAAAAAAAAAAAACTGATGTCACACACACATGAATTTTTTTTTGCTTATCTTATCCAATGAAATTACATGATTTTGAGGCAAACTGCGCTTCTTCCAGCGATCCCATCTGGTTTTTTGTTTTTGATTCGTTCTGTCTTTTGTAGGGACCTTTTCTTTTTTTTTTTTTTTTTTGTTCCAGGGCAAACGTTTGGATTGTTTAGTTCTCAAGGCCACAAAAGCCAACCTGTGTAACGAGCATAAATTGACGGGAACCAAACATCTTAAATGTTTGGATAACGAGCACGATGATCATGCTACGCATAAAAAAAATTATGTGAAGCGCTCATGCTCCCATTCTTTGAATTCATAGTAATCAATTGATCTATTGCTATTTTAGAGTTCACATGATACTGTCATATTTCGGCGCTGATGCACCGTTTTTCTACAAAACAAGTTTTTTTATTATTTTCTACCATCATAGCTCCTGCTTCCTTTTCTGTGATTGATGTTATGTTAAATATTATGATTTTGTGTGGTTTTCATATGACTTTAATTGTATCATTTTCTGTGTCATAAAATTCAATGTGATCAGCGATCGTCGTTCATTCCTTCTCTCAAAGGTTTCACCATACGTCATGTCGCCACACCACACAGCATCACTGACTAAAATGCACCATGATCCTTTGTGCTCCACTTTGATGAATCCTCAGGGCATCTTGGATGTTCTTTATGGTGCTTTAACAATTTTCCGGTTTTCTGGTTTTAGAAATAATGCGCTTTGTGTAATAATAAAAAGGCTCAGCCGGAAGATCTGAACCTTTTTTCTTTCTTTTAATTTTCTGTTTTTCCTTTTAATCCAGACGCACTTTTTTTTTTCCAAGTGCAATGCTATGGCATTCAGTAACGTATAACAAGCCGTACACCCGCTGTGCAATGGATGCCACCTGCTACTGGATGCCGCACTCTTACATTGAGCGACATTCGTCAGACAAAAAGCCTAACGCAATACGGCATAACCTGGGCGAGACTCTTGATGGAACTTTGGTATATTAATGTCAATACTCTGGCATACCATGAAACACTTTTAATGAACAAAGCAGCACTTATTGACCCCCTCCGTTCTGTCCCGCCCAAGGTTATGATAGATCTACAAAGATGTGTGGGAATGTTGGGTATTTAAAAAAAATGAGTTAGTAAGCTCTTTGGTTGATTCAAATTTCGTTGAGATATTTTACCTTTGATGTTTGATGCAGCAGATACCGAGGGCTTCCCGACCGAAATAAAGAAAGGATACAAATATAAAAAAAAAAAAGTAAATACAATAGGTGCGTCTGCCCCTAAAAACCCTGTGGGAAAAAAAAGGAGGAAAAGACTGCAAGAAGACTATTCACTAAAATACAAAATACATACTACAACTACAAAATAAAATGGTCGGGAAGAAATATCGAAGGCGATACCACGGGCAGCAATCCATATGAGAGGAACCTGGGGAGGACGCGTCAGCGTTTCCCGATGAGAAAGAGAGCCACACGACCGAAGATGTCCTTTGACGACAAAAACCGGATTGGCCACAATCTGGTGCCCGAACAAAGTAGAAAGGTTTTGGAGGGATGGATGGCTTGAATGGCTTGCCAGGCAAAAGAAAACCGGAGAGAAAACCAAAAGCTAAAGACAGAATAGAGAAAAAGGACAGGTAAATTTTTTCTTGTCGAAAAACGGATAGTCGTATCACACAAAAGGTACCTTTTTTCATAATAATCGAATCGACCGGATCAGATACACGCCATAGTCTGGTGATGGATGATGGATGCAATGATAGTGAGGGATTTCCAGGCAAACAGAAGAGATGCAAAACTAAAGAAGAAGAAAAAATTCGGACAAAAATATGTGATTTTCCATGGATGAAACAATAGTCACCTCACTGATGCATGAATGATGAGCTACACAGATCGAAGCATATCTGCTCCATGTATCATTCGATTACTGAAGAGAATGAAAGGGCATATACAGTATAACTGACAGATAACCCAAATTAAATGATGCTACAAAACACCGGATCGTCGTATCGTCAATCACCTTTCTTCAAAAAAGAGCTCCACTCACATTTTATGTGAACGGCGACGATGCTCTGTTTAACCACAACTGGCGCAAACGGCATTTGCTGCTGATTGTTTCGCCTATTATCGTGAAAGTGTTTCGTGGAGAGAAATTTGGGCAACCATGACTTGTAGAGCGCTGATAATCGTTGTCGTTGCAAGATGGGGACCGAGGCATGGTTGAAAGATGAACCTTGGTTGCGACGACGGTACAAAGGGTAACCCCTGTGATCTTCGACGGTAGCTTCGTTGAAGGAGCGCGGGTAACGCTTCTTACAGGAGCCGTTTTCCATGCACGGAGACCTCGGATGCATGGTTCCACACGGACCGTGCATCATACATCTGCTGACGGTGTCGTAGAGATCAGGAAATCTCTGTCTGTCCGGAAGTTCAGCTGACACAATGCGATCATAATCGTCCAGTGTTCTCAGCTTGTCGTCCAGATGTAACACCAAAAGCAGATGGAGGTGCGGTAATCCTCGTTTTTGAAATTCCACAGTATGGACATGGGCAACTACCCTACCCAAAACATGCTTCTTGGTCAAATCTTCCATGAGAGCTTTACGCTTCATGTTAAAAACTCGAGCGCAAAGGTCGGGCCGATCAACAGCTGTCTGGAGTGGAGCCAACTCGTCCTGAATTTCCACCCACTGAGGATTGCAAGTGAAAGTAATAAAGAGATCCGGCTGCCCGCATCGACGTACGATATTCATCGCATCATGGTAAAGTTGGCGCATGTGTCTCGGGCTGCCAATAAAGGTGGATGGGAGAATGACCCTTTGCCCGACGTTTTGGAGGTCATTGTCGCCGAGTTCTACCGCATCTACGATACCTCGGTACAGTTCCGTGCGCAGGTTTGCCTGGTTTAGCCGCAAATACGTGAGTCGGTTCTGTTCCATTTTTGCATACATATCCACTATATATTGCTGGAACAATCGGCCGTACAGGTGCAAATCGTGGCTGTTATCGCGCATCATCAGACGGTAGCTATACCATTGCATGACGGTAATGCTTCGACCGCTTGGCGAGCGTGAGTGGATGTTCCACCCGAGATCACCATGCGGGAACATGAGGACATAGTGGAGCGCGTCGTAGTACTGGTGCATTTCACTGATGCGTTGAAGCCCATAGCTTCTCGATCGGAGCACAATATCGCGGCTACTGTTTGGTGTGATCGTACTGTCTACCAGGATCACTCCAACTTCGCTAGCTGTGGGTGCATTGTAACGACGAACATCAGGCGTGTTTTCCGCACTTATGAGTAGCCTCACATCTACGGCTTCCTCAGATTCACGCAAGACCTGGGCCATCGACTGCAGCAACGGCACGAACGGGTTGACTTCGGTAAGCAGATCTTGTAGAATGAGAAGGGTGGCATTCTGCAGATAGGGTGCCACAGCATGCCGGTGTCTAAGTTGTGTGTTGGAATCATAAATGTACATTTGGGCAAACGCAGGGGTATGACTCTCGGTTGGTGGTAGTAGACCACCGATCTGGTGGTAAATGCCACCTTGGATACGGTAGCAGTAGGCTCCGTTGCGATTGTTGGCCACGGATTCATCTATTTGGGCGCCTACCGAAGTAAAGCTCAAATTCATATTATAGGCGCGGATCTGCTCACGGAAATCTCGCCCTTCTTCATTGTCGCTACGAAGGAGACGGGCGATGATTGGAGGTGTAGGCTCCAAAGGTGGAAGCACAGCGGAACCTTGGCCACAGCAGAGTCGGAACTGCGGATTGGAGTTCGATTCAGATGAGCTTTCTTTGGCCCACATGTGTGCCTGACAGAAATTGCAGACAACATTCATGCGACCCAAGGTATGTCTACTGGGGAGTTCTGATTCATCAGACTCTGCGTTACCAACAGGTGCAGGTAATCTACGGCTGTGTTCTCCAGCGTCTTTTCGTTTGCTTCTCTCATAGCCAGCCTCGCTGGATTCAATGGGCAAGCCAGATGGCTGCTGCGCTGGTGTCCCAGTTGCTGGCACGAAGAGCAACGGACTTCTACCGATCCTTGGATCGTAGCAACGTTGGGTTGTTCGGTGCGTCTGGGGTTATTGGGACAGTTTCTAGAGGTGGATCGAGCGTGTCCTGGGAGACCGCAAGAAACACAGGAGATGGGTGATGAGACAATAGCGCTTTCCTCAGCACGTCTCGTATTGTTGGGACAGCTGCGATTCGTTGATCGAGCATGACCTGGCAGGTCACACGAAGCACAGAAAATGGTTGAAGACGACATTGGGGAAAAAGCGATTGAGCTTGAGGAAATGGAATAAAGAAAGGAATTGGACCTAGATAATAAAACAATACAGCGTGGTTTAACTAAACAAATCATATAATAACACGGTCCGCTCATGCATAAAAGGAAGTGCAGATCATGAGCAACTCCAAGTGACCGGTTTTTACAACACGTAAATCATGTGATCTATTTTGTTTTAGCCAATCAGCAGCCTTAAAAACATTTATTATCCAATCAACAACGCCAAATTAGCGGACAATAAAAGTGACTGCGAACTAAAATTCAAACATTTTAATAAGGTTGAGATAAATACAGAAAACCTGATGATCAGAATCGATGCATTTCTTAGGAAGCATCGAAGCTAAATATGCCTTGCTTTCCGCAAATGGCAAGTCAGAAATACACTTCAGGAAAGACGCCCTGCTCTTGTTTTCTATCACCGTGCATACTCAATCGTCCAATCCTTCGCTCCTTTCATTCACAAAGCAGTGTATTCGTTAACTTCCTCTGTGCACCCAGAATTTTTCTGTAGGCTGCATTTACAGTATCTTACCGTAGGTTATGTTGAAAATGTGAAATATTGAACAGATGAGATGCCTGAGTAAACAATTGGTACTGTAGAAGGTTAATTAGGAAGTACCTCATCATAATAATTGCTCATTTTCTTTTCCTTCCTGTAAGATATTGTGCCTTGCTATTTTGATTTCATTATTGTACGAAACGGTTCTTTACGCTGACATGGTTAAAGCTTTGAACATGGAGTTACTGTCGCATAACGAAATGCAACAACTTACAAGACATGCTACGTTTTCTAAAAAATAATTCGGAATTTATCGATAGATTTTCAAGGGGGGACTGTACAAGAAAAACAAGTGAAATCAAAGAAATAAATGGGTAAGAGAAAAGAAACAAAACAAAAACATAAACAGTTAGAGAGATATAGATTTTCATAAAAGAAAAAATAGGACGACGCCGGAACTAGGGACGGACCAGTTTATACAGCCTTGGATTCGGCCTTGAGTTCAGCCTTGAGGTCTTCGGGCATGGGGCTCACAGGTAAGCCCTTTCTCTTCTTCAAGATATTGCTAATAAAGAATTCACCGGCCTTATAACTTGATCGGACCAAGGGACCGCTGGCAACGTACTTGAAGCCCATTTCCATGCCCTTGTCTTCCCAGTACTTGAACTTCTCGGGGGTCACATATTCATGAACCTTCATATGACGCTTCGTAGGTCGCATGTATTGACCCAGTGTGACACAATCCACATTGTGATTTCGAAGTTCCTGCAGAGCATGCAAGACCTCTTCATCAGTTTCTCCACAACCCAACATGATGGAAGACTTGGTAATCAAATCAGGTCGGGTGTCTTTGGCGTGCTTCAATACACTAAGCGACTGGCGGAATCCAGCTCGTCGATCACGAACATAAGGTGTCAAAGCTTCGACGGTTTCGATGTTGTGAGCATACACATCCAATCCAGATAACGCCACGTTCTCCACTTGCTTCAGATCGCCACCAAAGTCACCGGTAAGACATTCCACCAAAAGATGAGGAGCCCTATAGAGAGTAGTCACAGCCACCATTAGCGTTTCCCTTTAAGCCTGTACCAAATGTATTCTCTCTTACTTTTGTTTGATCTTGCGGATCGTTTCAGCGAAATGGTTGGAACCACCGTCAGGTAAATCATCACGATCCACACTGGTCAACACGACATAGTCAAGACCCCAGCGTTTCAAAGCCTCAGCAGTATGTTCGGGTTCATGAGGATCCAATGCTTTGGGAGCACGGTTGGTCTTGACGGAACAGAAACGACAACCTCGGGTACATTCATCACCCATCAACATGATGGTAGCTGTGGCCGTTTGATGTTCACCACCTAAAAAGAAGCGATAAGATCAGCCAAAGAACAGGGTGCTCTTTCCTGTTTGGAAAATAACGATTCAACATACCACCCCAGCAATCGCTCATGTTGGGACAACGAGCTTCTTCACATACTGTGTGAAGTTTCAAACCACGCAAGTCCTTCTTGATCTTGGTGAAATTGTCACCGGCTGGAATACTCGTCTTGAGCCAATCAGGTAAGCGGGGCTGCTTCCTAAATATACCGCATTTGGGAAGTTTACAAAAGGAAAAATATAGTGGCCACCTTGTCAGAAACTTTTTTTTCATACTTAAAATTCGACTTTCACAATACTTACAATTTGGTGGTTTTCACTTTCTTTCCGGGAACCACAGTTTCTCTCAATTCCATGGCTTCTTCAGGCGACAGTTTGCCGGCAAATCCGGGATTCACAAAATCGTCCAAAGCAGCTGCATCCTCGGCCGCGAGCTTGGCCTTGAGCTCAGAGAGTCTTGATTTGGCTTCCGAAGGTCCATTGACAGCCGTAGCATGGGTACGAAGTTGATGGGTCTATCATCAAAATTTTATAGAGAAAAGAGAACGGTAAGACCATCAAGTGCGGTGTGTCACTTCAGGTTCTACTGGGAATGCTTACCAAAGCAGCGGCAGGTTTGACGTAGAACAAGGACCGTTGAGCGGCTCTCTGGGAGAGGAGCACAGTCGAACGATGCAAAGACATGAGTGTATAGGAAGGAAAGAGACGGGGAGAAACGGTTTGAAAAAGAGAAGAATGGGGACTTTTGAAAAAGGAAAAAAAAATGGATCCCTCCACATATTATAAAGTCTTAAACTGTGACCGTTCTTCCACCGATTCAAACTTGACGGTTCCAAAAAAAAAAATTAAAAGCCAACGCGTTTCCCGGTTTGTACACACTTTGAATATGGCCAGCAGTGTGTTCAAGCAGCTATTGGAAGAATCCAAACAGCTTGTGTCGCCCGAAGACACTTCTCAATTACCCGTTATCGACCGTGGACTTGATCTTATTGATATTGAAACACAGCAATTAGCAAATGCAACCAAAGCAGACGATCGCAGCAATGTCAAGGGGTACCTAACACCATATCAACAAGTCTGCCGGAATTAGTCCTGCTCACCCCGTCTTGTTTGTGATAGAGAGTACTTTTTAGCCTACAATGGAATTCATAGTCAGAAAATTGAAGACGCATTGAAGGCTTTGGATGCAACAGCTGCTTTTGAACCTGTCGATGTAGTGCGAGTCGGTGATATTGATGTAAGCGCAGTAAAACTCATCGATCATTGTTCACTGCGATTGACCATTGGACCCTTATCTTGCCACAGAAATATTTGCGACAAACTCACGATAAAACCGTCATGGATACCATCGACCAGAACCGACGTCATGTAAGCGACAGCCTAAAACGCTCGACTATTAATGAATAGGCAAATGGCTTAACCCAGAAAATTCGATAGACCGAAAACGATTTCCGGACACTTGTCAATCAAACGATGAATATCGACTGGAAAACAACTCAACGAACCATTCTCGAGGAATGGGATCAACAGCAGCATAATCGAGCATTTGGTAGTTTCGGAACATCTACAGTAAGAATCAAGCGACGATACGGTCCTGCTTACTTGAATTCATCATTATTTACGCACATTATGATCTGCATTCTAGTCTAATATCATTTCGGAATCATCGCGCCAACGCATTCCCGGATACGCCAAAGTAGTCACCGAATTAAACAATAACCGACGCAACGACCGGCCGTATCTCATTATTGACGCATTAAGTAAAGCAACAACGCAGGCTAATCCATCCTCGGTAGGGTTGTTTGGAAGCAAAAAGTCGGAAGGAGCAACCTGTTGATCTTATGTTAATCTAGGAGAGTCACCGAATGGCCGATATTTATAATTTACTGAAAAAAGTGGCGGGCGAAACCAAAGAGGGAACTGAGCATCACGACAAGTGGAAAGCCAATGCGCCCTATCACAGCCCTGAAGCGGCGCAGTTCCGACAACACCTCCTTACAAAAACAAAGACATGGCTTGAAGAACAGTAAGTTGCATGCAACCATCTCGGATTTAACAAATCCATGTTTGACCATCATCTTCCGCCAGGTATCAGCAACATATTGAAAATGCGCTATTAAAGCATGCTGAAAAGGCACGTATTGGCGGGTTTCCGTCTGTCATTCGCCGTATCCAAGCTTTTGTAGCCATTAAATTCGCCAACACGAGCGGATGGATCAATCCGAATTTGGAGGTACGCTTATTGCTTCCGTGCATGGGTCACATACACCTTTTTTTTTTCTTTTTTTTATATCTGACACGGCACTGGCTTTCTGTTAGATTCAACTAGGCATGCCCATTTGGGCTTTCACTTATTGTCTGCTACGTACGGGTCACGCAAAAGAAGCGTTGGAATTTGCAAGAGATTACCCGGCTGCATTTGATTCCTCGGATCCCATGTTTTATCAATACCTCAAAGAATATGTTACCGCTCCCGACAATAGGTACTACTTTGTGTACCCTTGCCTATGTCACACAACCTCACTTATTCCCCCAAAACGATAGTTTAAGCAGAGACTCTCAACGAGCGATTCATTCCGACTATCAACGTATTGTCTATGGTGAAATTCCCACGGATCCATACAAACAAGCCGTCTATAAAATCATTGGCCGTTGTGAGTTAAGTAAAAAGACAATCCCCCAGGTCATTACCACCACCGAAGATTACATTTGGTTGCAGGTAAAGCTCTCAAATTAAGTCAAACCTTCGTCGACGCAGCGAATTCATCCTTTATGTTTGTCAATTTTCTAGTTATGTCTTGTGCGTGAAAATGAAACAACATCCGACTATGGAAACGAGCATTACAACCTGTTGTCATTGCAGAAATCAATAAAAGAGTCTGGTGTGGAGAAATTCGATCCTCACAAGAGCAATCCCTGGCTTTACGTTACTGTCCTGCTGCTCACCTTGCAATATGAACGAGTAAGTGTTTTTTTTTCTTGTTCTGCCCGACGATGTGTCTGATGGATTGAATGAATGATAAAAAGGCCATCCACTACTTGTATACGCATGAAAAATATCGTGTGGAAACGGTTCATCTCGCCATTGCATGTGCCTATTATCAACTCTTGCGAATCCCCAAAGAACCTATTATAGCCAGCGTGGAGATGTGTAAGTGAGAAAAAGTAAGAGACTCTGGGGGTTCTCGTCCTCACATTTAATTCTGGTCTGTAGTAATTGTACACGATGATGAATACGTTGGTTTCAACTTTGCTCGACTGATTCATCAATACATCCGAGCCTACTTGGCAGAGAATGTGGACCATTCTCTCCAGTACCTGTACTTGCTGTCATTATACGCATCAGATCATGGGTACAACACTACCGAAATGCTCTCCCTTTGTCACACCTATATCTGCGAACTCGTATTAAAAACGAAGGATTGGACGGCAATTGTAGGCACAAAGTCAGTGGAGCACGGACGCAAGGTAGGTCGCCTAGAGTGCGAAATACTTGATTTAGGAGCATCCATTGATAAAATCTGAATCAGCCTGGCTTGATTGACCCGTACAAGAAACTTGTTGGTGTGCACAATGAAAAGGAATACATCCAAAATATCCTTTTACCAGCAGCGAGAGGCTGTACGCAGAAAGGACGATGGAACGATGCCATCTTTTTGTATGAAATGAGCAAAGTAAGTACAAAGAAACACCCTATTGACTGGATATGCTAACAATGTGTGGTGGACTAGGAATACAATCGCGCCATCACCATCTTGATGAAGCAATTAGGCGATGCTTTGCAACAGAGTCTCGCGCCTATTGAAACCTCACAAAAGATGATGACAACCAGTCAAAATCAGCAGCTGATCACGCAATCTTTAAATACATTGAAGCATTACGAGCATGAGCAGCATATCAGCTCCATTCTGGAAGAAAACAAAAAGACGGCCATTCGTACGCTGATACAGTTGTTGAGAGCCCATGCGGCGTACGCAGAGGATCGGCATGAAATCGCTCTAGAGGTAAGCGTGTTTTCACCGAACCTAAGCATGCGGCATAGACTGTGATAAGCTCAATGATTTTTGCCTGTTAGTTTATTTGTCAAACCCAAATCATTCCTTTCCAGGACAACTATGGTGCCATTCAGAAAGCCGCGATACACTTTGAACAGCTTGACAACGCTGTCAGCAAAAATATACCAGCGCTTCTTGTCATGGTGATGGAGGCTCTGTACAAGATATGGAGTCAATGTACAAGTATTCAACCTCGTGCAGCTTGGCCAACTCAAGTAAGGAGCTGGGGGTCTTGATCATTTCTCATCATAAAAAATCGGGTTATTTAACGTGGTGTTCATATTTTTAGGTGATTGCGGGTTTGGAAGAAAATATGCGAGCTGTACTTGCATTTGTTGGTATGATTCAGTACATCATGCCGGCAGATACCATGATTCGTCTCAACAGGTAAGCTTGGGTTTTTTTGGTTGAAAACCTTATCCATGTTTTATCTGACGATTTTTTTCTTTACGTCTTTCACTGCAGAATGGAAGTAATGATAGCCAATGTTAAAAAGTCATAGAACCGTCGGTTCAGCGGTGGTGTATCACCGTACCAATGCTTTCCGTTCCAGTGATGATATCATGCGGATCTACAATACATTTGTTTCTCCTGTAATAAAATAATGTCGAGATCAACGCATCCAAACGTACTATCAGATTTCCAACAGGTGACTTTTTTTTTCTGTTCTCTCTGTCGATAAGCCGTACTAGTATGGCCGAAACCGGTTGGCATGATCAGCCAGATTAGGTCGCAATACTCTCACGTGCTTAATCTGGCGTCTGTTGGTGGGGAGTTATTTTCAATTCCCTTTCTTTTTCATGGAGAATCCCTATATTGGTGATGGATTGGCCATATTTCGATGGGCTCCCAACGAGACCAATGTTAATTCGTGCAATTCAGTCCACTTGGTACGACGTTGCTATTTTTGGAATCCGAAACCACCTGACACATGTCATAACGGACAAACCCGACTCATCTTCATTTAAACTCCGAATGTTTTCTTTGTATAAAACCAACTGAGCAGCTGAACACTGGCCTTCTTTCTCATACGAAAAAGACTCGATTTTATCCAAGCGGACCAGAAAAAAAAATCAAAAAGATGGCGTTTATTCAAGCAGACATGGACCCTTTTTTCTTGCGAGAACACCATCTTCAGCTCAGCCAAAGTTGCAATAGTTTGTCGTCACAGTCGTCAGAATCGACGTTGAGTACGATTGACACGACGAGCAGTACCACGAGCACCATGACAAGTACCAGCCGTGACCTGAATTCCAAACCGGTCAAGAAGGAAAGAAGAGATACAACGCTGAAAAAGTTCTTGAAGGCCGTTTCCTCCACCGAAGGCTCATGTCGTTCCAGGACAGACAGCCTCAACCGGCTCGTCTCTTTCCATCTGTAAATCCCATTGCCATCTTACGTACTATGTCCACCATCATTCTGTTTAATTTCCGCACCCTGATTGTATATATAGCTTCTTTCATGTTTCTTTCACACTTATAATCTTCTTTTGCTGTACAATAACAAGCAACCATTGGCAGACTCGTATGCAGTCACTGAATCAACAGAATCGCGTTTTCTTTTTTTATGTTCTTGTTCTTAAGTATGGATGTATGTCTGTAACGGTGCTCCTGAATTACTGAGTATCTTTTTCTGTCGCACCATCGGATGCGGGGTAGTGCCTATGATATAATGGGTTGTAGGGATATTCACCGATCCCGATGGACTAGAGCGCGAGCGAATTCCCCGTTTGGCTCTAAAGTCGTCTGGACTTCGGCTTTTTCCGGAATCTGTAGGAATGGCTGGGTTTGGCGTCACGTCCAGTCATACGGACGCGGTTTGTTCATTCCCATAAACTTAAAAAAAAACCAAGAAAATAGGCCTCTTTCATTTTTGCGGGGTAATCTCGTCACGAACAAGAAAATAAGGTTTCTTCATACATCATCACTTACTCATAAGTGGGTATTTCTACTGCTGACTCGGCCGGAAATCCACGGCTGCTCTTTTGTCATACTCCAATCGAACTTTCTAGCCTTTACTGTACTCCTTCTGGTACGTATGCCCTGGTTACCCTGTTTACAGTGTACTTTTTGCTCCGAACCATGATTTACGTTGAACAAAGAAAAACACAGCGGATGTTAATTGCGGTGTTGGGCAAGACCAAATTTTTGGAACCTTCAATACTGCATGCAGCAGCAACCAGGTGACATGCAATATTCCGTACTATTCCATCATGCCACAGCAACAGTGACTTCTTACTATATTCATATTATTCTGGTGCGGGATGAATGCCATGTTACATCTTTGCCGAGGATAGAAAACGGCTGAATTTTCAATATAATGGTAAAGCCCTACCCCGCGGCATTCGCGGAATCATAAATTTTGAGAGCGTCGGAACGTGTCGTTGAAACAAATAAGATCGTGGTCACTTTGAGGAAACCCAGCATTCAGAAACGTAAGAAATAAGTGTTATTTTGGAAAACATGAAGTTGCAAATAAAGAAAAGAGGGAATTAGCATATAAGATACACATAAGAGAACAAAGGACGGAGAAAGAAAAAGGAAATATGGTACTTCCATCGTAAAGTAAAGAACAATGGAGTGGTTAAGAGGCTGGTGTGGCGGTTTGCTTTTCTTCCGCAATTGGATCTTGCTTAGGGACCATGGAGATGGCGGGACTGGACGAAGCGCTGCTTTTCTGCGACGATGATAACGATTGCGTACGCATTCGATTCATCGCTTTTACGGCTCTGACAGCACTCTTAAAGGTTCGTTTCGCGTTGAAGTTTTCACGAACCGTGGTCAAGATATCAATATCAGTAGCTTCATGGCCCGTCATCCATTTGTCCTTCAAAGCCTCGGTGGCGGTAGGGCGTTTGGAGGGATCGAGATCAAGCAAACGACGAATAAAGTCCTTGGCTACAATTGCAAAACAACGATGAGTGGGCATGATCACAAGATTTTTCCCTTTTGATTTTCATTGTTTTTACCATCTTGGGAGATATTTCGCCAGTATCTCTCGTGGAATTCGAACCGAGCGTGAGTGATCTCATCTAAAAGCTCCACTTGATCTTCGGCTTGGAAAGGCTGATAACCACATAAACTGTCCACCAGCATTAATTCAGGGATTTTTTTACATCAACCAAAAAGAAATCTAATCATGGTACTTACACTGTATACGTGATGACACTGTATAAAACAAAGGTGAGTGATACTGTAAATCCGCGGACGCACAAAATATGAAAATTGTCAACTTTACCCCATGGCCCACATATCCACCGCCGATCCGTAACCTTTGCGAAGTAAAACCTCGGGAGCTGTAAAAATTACAGCATGAGAATTACATGCAGCCCTTCAACAAAAATCACTGCATCTTGCTTACCAACATAACCAGGTGATCCGCATACGGTTTCCAGGGCCGAGACCTCATTTCCCGATTTGGCAATACTATTACGTTCAATTTCTTTTAGTATCCATGCTCTTTTCTTGCCACGAACGTAAAAAATAAAGTAAGTGTAAAATAGATACCCAAAATCGCAAATGACAAGATCTGCATCCGAATCTCGATTTTTGAAGAGCAAATTTTCGGGCTTCATATCTAGCTCAGCACTTGAGTTACACCCGAACTTTGTTTTCGAAAAAAGAGAATGGCTTGCGCCTTGGCTTCTCTTCTCCGCTTACCTCGATGGACGATATTGTGGGCATGGAGATATTCCAAACCAGTGAGAACGGATCGAATGATACCAACAGCATCTTTTTCAGAAAATTTGCCCCGTTCGAACAACCGCTCAAAAAGCTCTCCACCTGTCGCCCTAGCCCATCAAATTAACTTTAGTACCACACGTACGACCCATCATCCATGTGAAGAAAACATACAATTCAAATACCAGATAGAATTTGTCTCTGCAAGGAAAAAAAATAACAAGCCTCTTATTAATATTTGGGCTGGACGAATCACTATGACATTGGAACCATCATTTTACCGGGATTCAAACCAATCGTAAAATCCAATGACATTGGGATGATTAAGTCCTTGCAACACCTTCATTTCGGCATGGACCATATCAAAGTGACCTTTGACATTCTTCTTGGGAATCACTTTGATGGCGACATCTTTATTGTCTGAAATGCGAGAAGCATGTTTCACCGAGCCAAAAGAACCGCTTCCTATTTTACGATCGGTGAGAATGGGAGGGGCGAAACCAAAACCAGGGCGATCAAGAAGGTCAAACCTAAAACGTCTTTAAAGAGATATTGTTTTTTCTTTTCATAGGATTCTGGTTGTTGCACACCGCCGTGCACCATGGTATCAATGGCTTTTAGAAATTGCATTCTTGGCACTATGTTTGGGCAAAGAAGGAGGTTCAATTGAAAAAGAACAAGAAATCCGAACAGAAAAATGGTGCCTAAATCGGCACAGCGCGCCTTGAATATGCGCAAACTCCGTCTTCATTTTTTTTTTTCTTATCTCGTGATGCAGATCACTGTTCCACACAGTGTGGCTTAACATCATACAGCCCCATTTGTCTTCCGCCCTCCGCTTTTTTACAAAAGAAAACTAATACAGTACAGTGAAGATATAGACAAACAACATTTTGACGACAATGGTGTGCCAGGACATCATCCAGATTTAAACACTGTCCAGTACACGCCCGCGTAGTGATTTTCTTATTACCGAGTAACGGTTTCAAAGCAGATCAGACTTACCATGCAATAATAAAACAATAATAAAAGCTTATCCAACGAATATCGCTATTCGTACTCAACCGCGTAGGGCCAAGTTTTCCATTTTGTGGAAAATTCTTCAATGCCAACGGCATTATAACGGCAACAGCCACATAATAACTTGTTGGACTCACAAAACACCATGCTCTTTCTGCAGTAGACGGATTTGTGCTGTTCAAAACAGTTGGATTCCCATGCTGATATTGAGCTGACGGATTTTGGTTACGTAGCAACATACCAAAACTCCAAGGGGAGAGACCAGCATACTATATAATCGGGCCTGGATATAAGGGATGATGTTGTGATTGACACTTAGTGGAGTGGATCCATTACCGTCGCTTCACGAAGGTGTTACAGTACTTTTACTTTATTTGAACTGTTATATCCGAAAGTAAAATAAGAGGAAAAAGTAAGAACCAAGCAATAGTGTGAAACAGAAACTCGTTCTCTTTTATTCTTAGTTTGTGATTGTCATAATCCATGAGACTTATGATTGTATAGGAACTACAGTATTCGATGAATGTCTGAGACTGTATAGCAGAATGAGTGTACCGTAAAATGGCGATTAGGTCTAGCAAGAGAAACCTCTCCCCCCAAAAAAAGGGCGCTTGATGGGAATAGTAACTTCGTATAAAATATGTTTATACTGTAATTGGCTTCATCATAAACAATATCTTCATCATGGACAATTTCTTCCAGTTTGGGACATGGAAGACGAATGACGGTCAGAGGCGCTCGAATGTCGTTTGGCTTAAACCACACCCTCCTTGGGGGTTGGTCATCGTGGTCGTTTTTTGTTATTTGCGGTCCCGGTTTGCTCAAGGAAACAGTTCCGAACGCAAAGAATAGAAACACTTAGAGCCACAGTGACATCATAAGAGTAATTATTGGGTTATTGAGCATAGAGCCATGAAACGTACCCTATAAAGGATAGTCCTTCCGCGCGATCAAGCACTCGCAATACTTTGCCGTAGTATTGCGGCTTTGCGGTGATGTCGTTATTCGGGGCTCCGTTATCCTTATTGCCCAATGCCTCTCTGGCTGAAGCGTTGGTAAGTTTCCATTGCCGCTTTTGGTCTCTTTCCATTCGCCTTCGCCAAACAGAATTCACGTTTAGTAACTTGACGCCACCATATCATCGTTCAGGGACGCCAAAAACGTGACAAATCGACCTCCAGCATCCTTAAAGTACGCCGAAGCGGACGGTGCAAACAAGATAAAAGTTATATGCTTGATGAAGCGACGGTAGGGGATTCACTTCACTAAGTATTAACCACGGTATTATTCCTTATATCAAGACCATACTATACAGTATGTTGGTCTCTCCTCTTGAAGCTTCGCTACGTTGCTACGTAACTAAAATCCGTAAATGTTGCTACCAAACCATGCAAAACTCCATCACGAATTGGGGTTTTCTGAATGCATGAAGCATTTCAAGTTCCGCAAAGGCAAAGAAAAAAAGGGGACATGTTGGCTTACGGAAATGGCGCACATCTCCAAAAGTCGAACACGCGACATTTGTGCCAGACAATCCACGCGCAAACCACATCCTATGCAATGCACTCGGTAGGTACCCATTTTCGAAATATAAGCTTAAAGGGCTATGATTGCCATATATAGTTTTTCCCAGCTTCGCGCCTGTATCCTGTATAGTTTATACCTTGCAACATCCATGAAGTAAAAAAGTGCACCTTGGTTCGAATGTTGGGTTATAAAATGCTCTAATGCATTTAGAAGTACCTCAGTGGGACTCGCAGTACAAACTTCTTTCTTTGAAAGAGCAACTGTGATACAAGGGAAATAAAAGCTGTAGAACCGGATAGCGCTGATCCTATGTTCATAATCGACTGCTGTGTAAAAAACCCACTTGGAGTAACTTCCAGCTGGTAGAAATTGTGCATAGTATACAATATAGCCATGGGAAAGAGAGGCTTGCGAGGAATTACTGAAGATCGTACTTTCAGGATGGGGTTACTATTAAGCAAATTTTTAGTTGCATTACAACAATGGAAAATGATGTCATGATGCAAATGTGTTTTTCAGGGCCACGTCAAGGGGCGAAAATTGAGTGAATCAAAAAGAGCCATAATACAAAGTAGAAAATATGATAAATTTTTAATTTGCGTTGAGAAATCATCGGATAACAGTGTATAACAAAGATTGGCTGTCAAGTAATTTCTGGATGATAAAAAAAATAATAAAAATGGCTTGCAGATAGGATTTAAGTTGTGTGCGTTCTAGATTTTCGAACGACGGTGCCAATTCGAAGCTTCAAGACAAATTAAAGTCGCAAGAAATGCCAGGGTTGAAAATGAAATTTTAGCTGGCTATAAAGGACATGAATAGGCTTTTTTTTTAAATACCTTGTCAAATTCTACATACCCACACCATGTCGTTATCAATGATGTCTTGTTTTTCTTGTATATATGTATTTATTATCATCTTCTTTGTACATCTTGGGTACGCTTATAAAGCCATTGAAATCGTGAACGAATGCCCGCATTTTCTGCACGTCGGACATCAAACCAACGGAGAGGACCGTGGTAGCATTATTCCATTGGAAATCGGCGAGACCTTTCAATTGCCCATTGAAACGGGATGGGCGGGTCGGATATGGGCCCGTGAATCGTGTGATTTACACAGCTGCGATACCGCCGGGGCCAGTAATCCAGCTTCACTGGCCGAATTCAAGATGAACGGGGCCCACGACATGGATTACTATGACGTGTCATTTGTCGATGGATACAATTTGCCTATTCGCATCGAACCGGATATGCCGGAAGAAGAGGCAGCATGGGACGACCCGAAATATTGTCGGTCTTTACTATGCATGAATCTGCCAGATTGTCCTGCCGATTTAAGATCGTACGATCTCTCGGGTCGTTTTGTCGCCTGTGAGAGCGCCTGTTCACGGTATCAAGCCGATGAATACTGTTGTACGGGCGAATACAACAGCCCGGACGTCTGTACCACCAACCATTTTGCCACAGCCATCAAATCTGCGTGTCCTGACACATACAGCTATGCATATGACGACGAAACAAGTTTATTCGGTTGTAAAACTAAAACTTATAAAGTGATCTTTTGTCCCCACTAAAATAACAATACCACCACCTGTAATTGTACGCACAATAAAAAAATTTCTCATTGTCTTTATATCACATCTTAAGGGTAACAATAGTAGCGAAACATCAATGTTAAGATTCATGCGATGTGGTGTCATTCCGTCAAAAAATGGGGTGCCAAACGCCGATTCGCAAACGTGGTACATGCGCTTTTTTTTCTCAAATCAATAATATTCAATCGTGATGGTAAAACATCTTTTAATCTTTTATCAGCGTTGGGTCCGATAAAATGTCGATGTTGACCCAATTCATTGATTCATTAGTATTCGGCGCAGTGATTGGACGATTCACAAAGTAAATGCATGTCATATATGCATGCTGAACTTTTTTTTCCTGGTTGGCATGCTGCCTTTTTTGTCACGTGCTTCATGACATGCAAGCCGTTGGCGATGCATCATGTTGTCACCATTGCTCTATAAACAGAAAATCAGGCACCGTGCTCACTTGCTCTGAAACCGATCCCTGCTTGCTCCCTATTGTCCATAAAACATATATTCATCTTGTGGGAAACAAAAAAAGAGGAGTGGACTGTATTTTTTTTGCTTTGGAATGAATAAAAATGCAAGATAAACTGAGATAGGCAGCGGTGGAAAAAATAGTATTTGAGAGAGAGTATGAATGCAAAAGTTGAATTTGGATGATGAGGAAAGGTGTACAAAAGGTGCAAAGTGATCGTCTAGCTTTCATCCATTTCCTCGCCCTCGACATCTTCTTCCTCCACGACATCATCGTCGCGTGGCAGCGTTTCGAGAATGTGAAACAACATCCCCTCCAAATCCTCTTCGCTAAATCGTTCCTCACATTCTTCGATCAACTAACAAAAAGAGTGTGTTAGTTCAGCGTCTTATCATGATCTCAACACCCTGATCGTCCGGTATTTCCTTACCAAGTAGATCTCTACGGCGCTTTTGGGTCGTAAATTCAAGATTTGCAGACGTTCAGCTCGTGTTAAGTCGTACTTTTGGAAAGCTTCGAGAAATCGCTTAATCTGTGCGGGTGTTTGCGTACTGCATGGGACATTGTTGAGATATTCTGTCAACTGAAAAAAAAAAAGAGATCTCCGTGTTATTTGCATTGTCATCGGGTTGAGTTATGCTATTGGATCTCACCTCGAATTGAATGGTACGCAAATGTTCCGGGTATTCAATATTGGGGTTTTCCAGCTGTTGAGCTTTCTGTATATTCTGTTGTTCGTTTAAAAGGCTGAGCACTTCATAATTGCTCAGTAGGGCCGCACGCGCCTTCTTTAACTGCATTCGAGAACTTTGTTGGGAAAACCCTGTCATGAACAAATGCGGACGAACAATTTTTCTGTTGGACTTCGCCGTCACAAACGTCCATTATTTTAATTTTCTGCGGTATCATTGGAGCAGAGCAAAGATGCTGGAATAACCGTCTCTTTTATAACCGAGTCTTTTTGTCTACTAGAATGGTCTGCAATATGTAAATTGGCAGTAGTGCTGTCTCTAGAATTTTTATCAAATGCAAGCTAAAAAAAGATATTGCTAGGAAATTGTTGTGGAAGATGGTGAGGGTTGCCTGATATTCTACTAATGATTTTAAAAGCATACAAACATCAGATAAGAAAATAGAATAAAAAAAAATTGTTATTTACAAAATTCGATGAATTGTCTAAAAGATAGAATTATGCTTTTCCTTGTTCATCCAAGATGATTTGTCGGGTACTTTGTAGTACCTTGATTTCCGCTTGAACCTGATCTTCTGTTATCTCTTGACTGACTACTTTCACCGTCGCTTCTTCCGGTTTATCCTCGTTCTCGCTCGTCTTTTCAGATTCGCGCAAGGCTTTGTAAATCTCTTTCTTGGCAACATACACTTTCGGTATCAGGTAAGCGTGGGTGCGGAATAAAAGTCTCGTCGACTGAAATAACGCTCCGTTGGCCAGGTTAAACCGTTCCCGAGGCGGATCAAGCGAATCATCCAATGCAGCAATCGCACGATCTATTACTTGGACGGCAGCAGGTGCAGGAGGACGACTCCTGTAAACATAACAATAAAAAAAAGGAATCAGTCATCGGCGCTCAAGAAGATTGAAAATGATCCACTTACTGCATCAGTGTACTCAGAGTTTCGCGCGGACGTCCATACATGTTGGTCATTTCTGCATTGCCATAGATGAATCGGAAGGGAGGGGCCGATCGCTGAGATAGAAGGATCATCCATTAATTACGTGAGCAAACGACAAGGTAGCAAAATGATATACTTACTACCAAGCGTGGTCGTTTGGATTTCCACAGATCTTGCAAAACCTGAGCGCTAATGGGAGGTTTTTCAAATACAGGACAACCCGACGCTTTCCAGATGATCTGTCGTCCTCAATATATCAGTAATCGAATGATCCCTGCCTGCATATGACATAAGTTCCCGGCTTACCCAGTTTCTTTCATGACGAAGTATCGTCAATACGATTTCAGTGTACATTTTTCCGTGGGGTTTAATTGCTTTCAAAAGCGATATCATGGTCGTTTTCATCTCTTCCACCCAAGCCATCTACAGGTAGCACTTTTAGTGTTCTGGGATAGATGAACCTAAAAGTAAAACGTTTCAAACCTGATCATCTTCCAGTGTAAATGTGGGTTGAACAAGCGATTGTTTAGCGGTCGCGCCTCGTGCTGATAATAAACTTTGCGTCGCTTCTTTCTCCTCCTTAGTAAATCCAGACAGATACTGAAAAAGGATAAGAAATTGCACCATCACATTACGGCGGAATCGGGCGTCTTCAATCTAAATACCAATATTCCATCGCATCAGCAATCCTAATCTGCACAGTAACATGGGTCATTTTTTGCGCACCTCCAGCTCCAGCAGCTTTCGACTACTCAGTAATCGGGGAAATTGATAATCGCGATTAATCTCTTTCAACATTTGTTCGGCTGTATCCATGCTTTCATCATCGATATCAGGTATACGCTCTCGTTTCTGGCTCACGCTGAAGGCTTCTTTGCTATTGCCTGCCCCCGAAATCGCTTCTTCCCGCTTGGCAATGTCTTGAAATTTATGCAAAATGGCATCCGCTCCCTACCATTATCCAAGGT
This sequence comes from Radiomyces spectabilis, assembly GCF_025331425.1. NCBI lineage: Eukaryota > Fungi > Mucoromycota > Mucoromycetes > Mucorales > Radiomycetaceae > Radiomyces > Radiomyces spectabilis. Next base: position 401,586 of record NW_026251936.1, on the reverse strand, counting down.
GTAAAAATTAATATTCCATCAATACCTCTCATCTATCAATTCTCTATTTTAATTACCTTTTGCAGTTCTTTAAAGTTATCACCCTGGAAAATCGTGGGAGGATTGGAAAAATACTTTCGTATGGACCAAAATAATTTGTAGAATTCTTTCTGATCGTCTTATTGAATGCAAGACAGGAAAAGATAAAGGCAAACCATTGGATTAAGTATGACGCGGATGACACATTTGCGTAATAGTTCTCACCTGTCATTGTAGTGTCGGCATCCACTTCTTCGTCACTGTCGAAACGCACAACCTCGGTATTGAAATCACCGCGTAAATTGACACCTAGTAGATAGGAAAAACAAATGGAAGGTCAGATAACCAGGAAGAGAGCTGAGAAGATTCGCATTTTTGAAATGCTCTCTGTTACCTGATCGTTCACCCAAAGGAAATGAATTGGCAAGAAACATGAGAATGCGACCGCAAAAAACGGTGTTTTTTTCTTTGGATAAGCGACGAAGCATCTCATTACACATGCGCAACAAAATAAGCCCCTTTCCTCGTCCAGGCACCATATTCTACAAAGGCAGTAACGCAATAACGACAAAACATGAGATATAGTGTGCGCTTGTCTAGATAAAAATTGGCCACTTTAACTTACCACTGTGAGTTGATTCTTTCGTTTCTCAACATAACTGAATAAATGCTCGCAGCCGCTGATGGTGTGAATATCCAATAACTCCTCGATGAGCGTCAGTGGTACGACGGTGTCGACATAATCTACCGTTGGGCGTCAATCATTTTCCAATCAGCAGAAGCAATCTTTCCACCAATCTACCTGCTTCGGATATAGCAAGAATAGTGTCCAAGCAATCAAACACTTGGTGGTAACGCTCTTTGTCTGACTCGGGTAAGCGTACCTATGTTGGCCAATAAAACGAACAGTCAGGCAGGGCATTCAGAAACGGATCAAAAGATGAAAAGGAAAAACAAAACGTACAATAACATCAAGCAATTTGCGACGAAAAGCCAACTCGAGAGCATTTCTACGCCAATCGAATTTGCCTTCAGGTATTGTCACGTTCAAACGGTTGGTTGGACCGTTCACAGGCGCAATATGAGTTTGGACAAACGTGGCAATATTGGCAGACGGGACACTCTCGACATTTGCTGTCGCTCTGTAGCTGCTGGCCTCTTGTATAAATTGGGTGAGTGCCTTTTCAATGTCGGCTTGATATTGCTCTGATTTCGACATGACAATTGGCGTTAACTATATTGTCACTGGCAAACCGTGCTTTCTGATGCATGGCCGATTGGGCTCCGAATCAACAAGTGTGACTAGTAATTTCTTAGGGGGGAAAACCGATCTGAATTTCCTACAAATGGGGCAGAAAAAAAAAGATATGCAAGTTCAGTAATCGGCCATCGCATGTTTGGACACACGGTTCATTAAAAAATAAGCAATGACGGTAGATGACTCTGCAATTGTCAGCCAAGTCAAAGTAGGTTGAGAAAAAAAAAAGAAAAAAAGACGACAATATAGGACAGCGTTGGGATGGATCGTTAATGCTTAGATATTATGCAGGCCTTGGGAGTTGTCCCTTTGACAGAATTAACCGCGACACAGCAAGCCGACGTTTACGGGATTGTCAAGATGCTTAAACCAGCGAGACAATGTGCGAATGGCAGACGAGGTACAGCGCGATTTGTGTAAAAGAAAGGGAAAAAAGCCATAGCAAGTTTTCCGCAGCTGACACCGTGTTTTATGCAAGATTGGCAATTGACGTTTCAAGTCATTGATCCATCGATTCAACCGCAATCCAAGATATCGCACATTACCAGCAACCTGTTTTACGAAAGTCAGGATTGGCTACCCGCAATTCAAGGTCCAGGTGATATTGTGATTTGCAAAAATGTCGTGGTACGAGCACCAAGCTTCAATTGGACAGTGAGGGAATTGGGGTTTTGACGTGCGTGTTTTTTCTTGATCCTCAGCTTCGTCCGTTCAACGGTACAGTTCAAGTGCAGAAAATAGCAAATCGGTCAACGTTTATTGTGGTTGATCCCGACACCTTGAAGCAGCGTCCCAATGCGGCCTACGCAATTACGCCGACAGAGAATGACTGGAAAATGATCCGACTATATCAACAATGGGCAAAAGACCGCAAAGCGACCGACCGACCGTTGCCGACCATGAATATGCCTTCCCAACCAAAGATTACGCACCTTCGAACGGATGAACTGCAACCTAATTATTTTCCCTATTTTGACTACGTTGGCCAGGTAAACTGCAAATATGTATCCGAGGAAACATTTGTCAGGGTCCTCATCAAGATATCCATTAGGTTGTGGCTGTGAATCTGCAGGGTCCTTGCATGGTGTTTCTTCTTACCGACTACACCGAGAATCCTCAGCCGATGGACGATGAAGACCTTCCAACGGGCGTGGATGCTCGGCTTCTGGTCCAATGTACATTGTGGGATGAAAACGTCCGACAATGCCCTGCGTTTCAACATGGCGATTTCATCCACCTGAGGAACTGTAAAGTCAAACAGAGCGCCTATGGCCAACTTGAACTCGCCGTGCATGGCGAAAAGAATCTGCAAAGAAAATTCAGAAAAGTCTTCAAACTTGATCCCGCGGACCCACTCCTCGCCCAACTGCAAACGTAAGTATTCTGTCGTCAAGAATCAAATAAAGCACGCAAATCATTGATTCAGGAACGTTTTGTCTAGTCGTCGCGAAGCATATGAGGCGAACAAGCGTCAAAAACGGCGAAAAGTCAACTCGATTCATGAAATTACCGTGGGAGTTGTACGCACCGGTATGTTTCTTGTCCGATTGTACCTTCTGGCCATGTGAAAACAAAAGTGCATTGTTGGGCTCAAATAACTTTATTGCAGTGCATAAACATCAAACCATGAATTATTCTTCCAATCAGACGGTCATGCACACGGACGAGGTATAGTGTCAAATGGACATGCCAAAAAAAAAAGACCATGTTGCTGTGTATTCACGTCTTTACAGCTTCCGAAAAAGTGGAAAATTAGAGCCTATCTTACAGATTATCATCCCTCCAATGCCAAGGATTGGGTCGTCAAATGGTGTTCACGATGTGATCGATCGTAAGTTTCGTTTGATTTTATCAGGGGGTTCAAAAACATTTAAAGGATTTCTTGGCTGGTGACTATAGATATGGCCAAAGCAGTACAACCGTGTGCGAATTCTGTAAAAGTGGATCATTGCAATACACGTATTCCGCATGTTTGCTGGCCCAAGATGCACAAGGAGTCAAGATCCCCATTTACTGTTACGGGAAAGATACTGTGAGTCATTCATGGATATCTCTAGAAACAACTTTTTTTGGCTAATTTCTTTTTCGATACAGATCTCCATGTTTCCAGACATGCCGCCTTGCGAGTAAGTATGGGATAAAATTTACGCGAATCACTTTTCTACACAGAAATCGGTCTAACAAAAAGTGATATTGGGTAGCCCCGAGTCCGACGCAATTTCTACTCTAAATCGACGCTTAAAGTACATCACGTCGCCGAACAATCCGGTATATTTGGATATTGGGATCAAAGGGTATAAAACAATCCACGGACGGCGATTCCGAATTTGCGATACCGAGTTTCTTTTCGATGAATAAGTTCTCAAAGCTTCACACTCTCACATTTCACTGTAAATTTGTATACATTTTGCCCTAGTAAATAATCTGCATTGCTCCATTTGAACATGGTACACGTTTATGACAAGTGCATATTTTTGGCGGGCAGCATCAAGGTTTCAGTAGCAATAACCTTGCCCAGTACATCGTATGCTTCTATGTAGACATTGGACTGCGTGGAGGCATCGATTTCCATGCCCGATAGTCGATACATGCTAGTAAATGCGGTTCCCAAGAAAAACCGGTTTACTCCATAATAAATAGCTACAAAGCCAATTCCTGGTAGGTTGTTGTCCGTATCGGCGGTGAAAAGGGTGTCCCATGCAATGGTTCCCGAAAAGTGAGATGCGTCTTGCCAACGGACCTCTTCCCAACGTAAATTCGTTAGTACGTTGAGATGTTCTTGCTTGGACAGTGGAGCCACACCCAAGTAACCAATTCGCATCAGATCGAGACCGGATTCTTTCAATTCGCTTGTATCAAAGGCTACGCTGAGACCCAAGTGTTTTACCGTCAACCGGGTCGCTGCACCGGATAAGGCCGGCCGGGACAGATTGATGGTTAGTACCGTCCATCCGTTATCGACCGTAATCGACTCTTTCTGCCACTGAGATTCGTTTGCTTGGAAACTGAGGCCATCTAGCGAGAATTCGCAGTATGGCTGAATTTTCAAACTATTGCTTTGTGCCAATGGTTTGTAAATCAGCTGGATGGAGCATCCTTCACTGATATCGATTGCCAATTGATACAATGGGATGTTATAATGAATGGTACCATCATGTGGATATTGGCCCGGTTGGGCAAGATCCCTCGTTAAGCGCAACAATAAACAGGTGCCACCGATGTACGCGTCAGTATCGCTCATGGAACATCCTAAAGCTGTACTGGACTCCTTATCGGCAAACGGTGTTCGGTAGTTGACGTTTGGAAGAATGCCTTGATGCGACAACTGTGACCACGGTGATGCCATAACTTGCTGTGAACGAACGTAACCGTTAGCAGACAAGGCCATACCTTTTGCAAATTTCAGTACACACTCACATTTCCGTTCAGGTAAAAAGCGCTACCGTAGCCTCGATCAAACCACGTAGCGAAAGACGTTCCTTGAGGAATACGTGCGGTCACACCAAAAGCTTCAGCGATGCCTTTTTTCCTATATCAATTTCTGAGACTTACTTCCCCCCTTAACGACCTATCAGATCCATACATTTTTTCATCAGGCTTTGGCGACGGAGGATCCTCCGGTTTTTCGGGCTTCTCTGGCTTTTTGGGTTCTTCTGGATAGGCGTCTTGCGGGCCACCCAACCAAAATAATTCCTCCAATTTGTCGAACTGCTGTTTTTCAAAGAACTCGTATGTCCATGCTGGGGCAAACAGAGCCGATGATGTACCGGCAAGGCTGGCAACTTCAACAGCCTAATGGTACATCAAGTTAATAAGCGACCTGCAGTGAACAGCAGCTACACTTACATTGGCTGAACGGAATCCGCCTCCGCCAAATGTATGCCGTCCCCACACATCCGTACCGAAATACACATCCGCTCCATTGCGACCTATATCATAATCATAGCATTACGCCGAAAAAGGTAAATACAACAACAATAATGAAAAAGAGAGCCGCTGTTATATGACCTCTACGTTCCGCCAGCCGGACCGATTCATCCGGATACGACTCCTAAGTAAATCCATTATGAGCATCTCATATACCATGAAAATAGCAAATTCACCTTCCACCAGTAATTCAAAAATATACCATCGCAAGCTTCGAAGAAGGGTTCGTTCAGAGGGGTCAATCGGTTTTGCCAGTCCACCTCTCCGACCATGGTCAAACTATCGTACCACAAGACCACCGATCCCGGAATCTCTGCATGCATTTTTTCGGTGAAGTATTGAATGAATCTGACAAAAGATGTACTGTTAGTATCTGGGTCACTTTTTGATCCGCTGCAGGACACTCTTACAGCACAAAATCCCGCGATTTACAAGGTGGCGGCGTAGGCAACATATAAAAGGGCACTTCAATATTCATGAGCCACCCATCAAACTTGTAGTATTTAGCCACTTCCACTAAGATATGTCCATAAGCCAGCGATTCACCCGAGTACAAGTTGTCATCTGCAAATATAAAGGGGAAATGAACTCACCCAGTTTGTCTGCGAAAAAAGGACTCCATAAACGCATCGGATCATCCGCGTCTTCGAAAAGTGCGGGCGGGCCGTGCAGCAACTTCTCAAGTTCAGATTCGGCGTCGCCTTCCACAATTAGGGTGCCCAGCATCTTGACCCCGTTTCGGTGACACGTATTAGTCCAGTTGACGGGAGGGATAGCCACACGACTGTGAGAGAAACTAACCACGGACGAAACATCGATCAGACCAAGTTACTCCTCCAAACAAAGTGCAATATTAGAAGCCACTCACTAGATAAAGGTATCGACATAGTGCAAATATTGACTGTTGTATATAGTTTGATAGTTACTGCCTTGAATGTACAAGTCTTCCTTGTAGCCTAAGGTGGATGGTCATGACAAGATTCCCAGTGGGCTCCACGGCGCGATGGACGCGACATGCCTAATTTACCTCCAGCCATATCGTGAGCCACGAGCAATCGGGGTCCGGACTGATTTACACGAGGTTGTAATGGCACTGTTGCAACGTTGAACGCATCGTTTTTGCCCGGTTGCCAGTTCTTTAGTTCTTCAAAAGACTGCAGCGGCTGAGACCGCGGTTGATCGGGTTCAAAGGTGTCGGGCACAGGACGTGAAGGCATGGTAAAAGGACTGTGAACGAAAAAAAAAAGCCCAGTGAGAAAAGGATGGCACTGGAAATATAAGGGGCGATGCCAACTGTATAGTTACACAATGGCATGTAATTGTTCCCGCATGACGCCGAGATGCATACATTGGCGATTGCGTGCATGAGCATCACTGTCTTTTTCGATATCTATATTTGATTGTCGACCAGATCACAGATTTTTAATCGCATGCAAGTCAACGCACGTATAGTGGTGCAATTCATATGGATCTATGCAGACCCTGTGGAGTGACTATTGAATTGACGGTTCATCTGCAGACATAGATTGCATTCGGGTTGGAGGATAGCTGATGAACTGTGCTATTGTATCAACGCAAGATCTCCAGCATATTCAAAGGTCGAATGAATGATGATAACCAAAAAGTTGTCCTTTGTAGCAGCAAATACTTTAATGAACTGTGTTTCTTATTTTTTGGTTTTCTATACAACTAGTTTGGTTTCTAAAAAATTATGGAGATGCGGGTTTAAAATCGTTTCGACATTCTGTTCTTTGCTTCCTTTTCCTTTTGATCTAACAGCTGCTTGCGTCTAAATAAACCGTCTTTGGCGGCGCTGGAGATCACCTTGGCGATCAACTCTACACCGCGGATGGAATCGTCGTTGGCTGGAATGGGATAGGCCACCAAGCGAGGATCGTAGTCGGTGTCGGTGATGGCAATGATAGGAATGTTGTGCAACTGAGCTTCGGCAATAGCGATTTTGTTTTCAAGAGGATTTAACAACACGATTAAATCGGGTTTGAACGTTTTCGAAGGACGACCAGGATTCTCAGGATCAGGAGTGGCATGACGACCAAGAACCTGGAAACGGTTGGTCAGTGTACCTGGGATCCATTTCGAGGAAACCTGGAAACCTTCGCAATGTCGTGCAGCGTCAATGGTGAGATCCTGGAAACCAGGACGGGTGCCAATGAACAGAATGGTGCCACCACGGGTAGCAATTTCTCTCGTCACATTGCATGCTCTTCGTAAGTACACCAAAGTGTGTTCGAGGTTGATGATGCTGATGCCTTCACGGGTACCAAAAATAAACGGAAGCGTCGAAGGTTCCCACAGACTCGTCGAGTGACCGAGATGAAGACCCGCCGCCATTAATTTCGCAATGGTAAGGTTATATTGAGTGATGGGTTCGGTAGCCTCTTGGACAGCACGTCGAATAGGTGTTTTGATAGCCTCGGCCGGTGGCACTGAACAGCAACAAAATAAGACATAAACGCATGAGTCTAAGGAAGTTATTTCGTTGGAGTAATAGATTACAAGCACCACTTACCCAGCGATTCCAGGGTGGGTTTGTTATCGGAAGTTGTGGAGGCTTCAGGAGCGGCTCTCCATGCTGTAGTTGACAGGTTTCGAGTGCATTCTATGAAGAGAAAAAAAGTCAGGACCACCAGAGTCGATGACTGATTCACAAAAAAAAAAAAGGACAACGTACGCTGTGAAATAGTCAAGAAACGCCCGCGGGAACCCGCCAAGGCTTTATAAATCGCTCGTGAAGTCATTGTTCAAAACGACGGTGGGCTGTTTGGCACAAGGGGACCAAGTGGTTAGGGGGGGATAAGGATTTTTTGGCAAGTCCAAAAATTGCACGTCACAAAATTTGGGCAAGCATTTAGGCTGTGCGGGGGAAGGCCGCTCCTGGACCGCACGCCGGACCGGAGCCAGAATTTCCCGATCGTTGTACATCAATGAAGCCGAGCCACCGAAGCCAAGGTTCGCTCTCTTTTACCAGACATATCCTTCAAAGGTAAGCTGCAGCAGTAAAAGCATAGCCAAGGGCAGGGGGAGAAGGATAGATGAATGGAAGGATGCAATCGATGCTTCGAAAGTATCTATCAATCTCGGCACGGATGGATGCATGGATCGCACCAACGATGAATCATCGCAGAACGTCTCGCCACCCGCCATTTTGTGTTCGATATCGTATTTGTGTTCGTTCGTGCGCCATTCATTGTCTATCCTGGAACCCATAAAACCCAAGACTTGGTTATTTTATATTTATTTTTTACTCACCTCTGTTTTTTCTTTCCTTTATTGTTTCTCTTTGGGTGCTTTTGTAGGGTTGAATTGCCATGGGTGGTAAGGATCGGTAGCATTGATAAATGCTTTCCATGCCAAAAGATTTATAGTGTTCAATATAACTAATCTCTACTTTTAATAGCTTACAAATATCTCGAGGAGCTTTACAAGAAGAAGCAGTCGGATGTGTTCCGTTTCTTGCTTCGTGTCAGATGCTGGGAGTTCAGACAAATGAACGTCATTCACCGTGCTTCTCGTCCTTCTCGTCCCGATAAGGCTCGTCGCTTGGGCTACAAGGCCAAGCAAGGCTATGTCATTTACCGCATTCGTGTCCGTCGTGGTGGTCGCAAGAGACCCGTCCACAAGGGTGCTACTTATGGCAAGCCCGTCAACGAGGGTGTGAACCAGCTCAAGTACCAGCGTTCGCTCCGTTCCACCGCCGAAGAGCGTGTCGGTCGCAAGTGTGCCAACCTCCGTGTCTTGAACTCTTACTGGATCAACCAGGATGCTACTTACAAGTACTTTGAAGTCATCCTCGTCGATCCCTCGCACAAGGCCATCCGTCGCGATCCCCGCATCAACTGGATCGTCAACCCCGTCCACAAGCGTCGCGAAGCCCGTGGTCTTACCGCCATCGGCAAGAAGTCTCGTGGCAAGGGCAAGGGTCACTTGTTCACCAAGACCAAGGGTGCCGGTCGTCACTCCAACTGGAAGAGACGCAACACCTTGTCTCTCCGCCGCTACCGTTAAATGTAGAACAAGCCCCTGTGCTTTTTCTTTACAGATTGTATGGAATTTTGTTGTCACTTTGCACGAGATTTTCATAAAATCCTTCGGAAATCCAAACATGCTAGCAGCAACTTGGGACTCTTTTTTAATGATCAAATGGTTGAATGGAAGGGGATAGGATGGGCATGATAAAATGAGTTATTTGTCTTTGTGAGTGTGTAGTATCAATGCCAGCGCGTGCGTTCTTTTTTTTTTTTGACCACGAATGATGGTGCAAAAAAGGTTCTCATTCGTTATTGCCAGAAAACTATGACAGTAGAATGGGGATTCATGTGCGATAGCATTTCATGCATGTGAATACGTATAAATTAGTCTATCATCAGCATGAAAGCCAACTTGTTTCTAATGCATATTGTGATAGTTATTATGGTAAGACATGGTTGCAAGGCCAATTCTAAGATGCTAATTTTCTATAGTTCTTTTTGATATGTATTTGAATACATTGTGCCGCGGAGGCACGAAGCAATCGCTGGGTGCCACAAAATCAAGGTCAATGGATTCACTCTTCTGTTAACCGAAGGCCATACTCTTTCAATTGGGCGGCTGTTACTTCTGAGGGACTATTGACGACAAAATCTTTGCCACCGGCCGCTTTGGGGAAGGCAATCACATCACGGATCGAAGCGACGTTGCATAAAATAGCCATGAGTCGGTCGAATCCAAGGGCAATACCACCGTGAGGTGGACACCCTCCGCCCAGCGCATCAATAAGATGATCGAAACGTTGGTATTCGTACTTTTCCAACTTGGAAACAAAATAAAAACATCATATCAGCTATGCAATCAAAAATTCGCTTTTCGATATTGGTAGATGGAGTACCTGAAGCACTTTGTCAAAGATAAACGATTGCATCACTGGGGAATGAATACGAATGGATCCACCCCCAATTTCCATGCCGTTGAGGACAAGATCATAGTGCTGACCTCGTACCTTGGCTGGATCGGTCGCAAGGAGGGGAATATCTTCGTCAAAGGGAGCAGTGAACGGATGATGCGTAGATTGCCATGTGCGAATGCCTTGTTCATCCGGTGTAAAGAGGGGAAATGATTCCACCCAGAGGAATTTGAAAGCATTCGGATCGAGCTGAAGGAGTCCTAACATAATTCCCCATCTTAGTATTTAAACAGCCATGCCACAACTTGATTCGAATGTTTACCCTTCTCCTGCATAGTGTTGGCAAAATGAAGTCGAAGACGACCCATCAGCGTGTTACCGCCCTATAACACCGAATACCGTGTAAGCCAATGCTGAAAAACCACCTTGTCCACCGTCTAAAATTATCTACTCACATAGAGATAATTGGGTCGTTTGTTCACGAGTACAAGGTCCCCTTGTTCAATGTTGAGTTTGCTATTCAGCTTGGATTGTACGCTGTCAATGTGCTGAGAATGACGAAGGAATCCACATTTGCGCAGCCATTGATGAATGTTGTTTTCGTTGATTTTCGCAAATGCAAATTCCTGAGGCAATCGCGGTTGAAATAAGTCATCTTTTCCACATCGGTCATCACAGGTAACCGTACACATACCTTGGAATCGACCAAATCAAAGGCCTTTTGTGTATTCTTCAAATCACCTCCAGTCAATGATGAGCCTTTCTTCACAACCATACAATCAATGGAATCTTGGCCCGCAACATCCGATACATATGATTCGATTTGATTGATCTGGAACAAAATTCAATCTGTTGAGAGAGTCGTTCCTGATAATTCATCCTTAAAATATAGCTTTACCTGCATATCAAATCGAACATCGGGCTTATCGGAACCATACTAAGAAGAATAATAGGCGTTAAGCTGATGGCCAAGCGCTTGGTGAAAAAAGGCAGCATTTACCTTGGACATGGCATCATGGTACGTCATGTGAGGAAACATGCTACTGTTGAGCTTCATTCCCAATGCCTTGTCCCAAATAGCAGTAATCATGCCTTCAATAATACGTTGGATATCGTCCACTGTAATAAATGACATTTCCAAATCGATCTACCCGAGAGCCCGTCAAAATATATGTACGCAACTTTGCGTTTTCCCCTACTTCCGCTTTCTTACCTGAGTGAATTCCGGCTGTCGATCCGCTCGCAAATCCTCGTCACGGAAACATCTCGCAATTTGAAAATATCGATCAAATCCGGCCGCCATCAACATTTGCTTGTGCTGGTGATGAATGTGAACGAGCACATGAGGTCAGCACGGATGTACTTACAGATAATTCAACATAGTACCTGTTGTGGACTTTGCGGTAAAGCATAGAAAGCGCCACGCTTCCTTGTTGGCACGATAAATTCTCGTGCACCTTCGGGAGTCGATTTGAACAGAGTTGGCGTCTCAATTTCCGTGAATCCTGCAAAGGTTCAAATGATGAGATGACCAAGTTTGCTTTTGATTTCTTTCTTTCCCAAACTACTGACCATGCCCAATGAGATACTGTCGGACAGTGTTGGCTGTCACGGATCGTAAACGAATGTTCTTTTGCAATTCATCCCGCCGTAAATCCAAGTAGCGGTATCGCAAGCGGATCTCCTCGTTGGGCAGCTGAGGTTGGGTCGGCAAAAAGGGGAGAGACGGCGACGACGGATTCAAGCAGTATATGTTGGTGATTTCGACTTCGATCTCGCCGGTAGTCTGCTTTTGGTTGGCCATGCCTTCGGGACGACGATGAACAATGCCTTCCACACAAATCACACTTTCGGCTGACAGATTCTGGATCTGCGCTTTGAGGTGAGCAGGACAATTCTCACTGCGATATACAAGTTGAGTGACTCCCGTTGAATCACGAATGGGAAGGAAAATGAGATCTTGCGACATGGCTCTAGAATATATTGTGAGTATGTTGGGCGACCTATTGGTGTTTGTAAATCAACGATTCTACCTTGGTGACTGCGCCCAACCGCTCAGGACGACATGCTGACCGTTATCCGAAGCTCGCAATTGGCCACAGTAGTGGGTGCGTGCAGGGTATTTTCCTAACCGCAACGTCAAGTCTGTTAGCCGAGTGAAAAAGGTGCGTGATGAAGTCCAAGTCATTACCGTGATGCCGGTCGCTGTCTTTGTACCCTTGCAAATGTTGTTCTCGCTGGATAGCCGATGTTTGAAAACCGCGACAGCAAGTTGCACGTACTGCAACCAAAGGCACTCTTGTTGCAACTGTATGTTGCCGTAAACTTGTGCGGCCAACCAACAGCGCTGCCTTCAATAACCGAGAAGCAGCCATAGTTCAACAAGTCAAAAAATGACAGTTTTCCGTAATCCCTTTTTTTTCTTTCTTTTTTTGGGATTCGACAGTCAGCGAATGAAATTAAGCTTTTAACCCCGTGGACGGACAATCGCCGATCCGATAGATATTACACCCAGATAAACAAAAGCTAGTTCAAAAGATTTAAAATGTATGCCAGTTATAGTAGTATGCACTGCTGATGTATGCTCCACGGCTGTGTTCCACGCTGTATAATTTCATAGCAATGTTATGACAGGGGCGTCTTAACATTGTCCCAGTCAAACTGATAAGAATACTGGTGCTGATGACGCCAACTGAAGTATGAGCATCTCACGCCTATGGATTGGTTATCGTTTGTTGTTGTCCCTCTCACCTCTTCAGTTCAGGACCATCTTGATTTGGACACCCAAATAATTTGGAAAAGTCAAAGACAAGATACTTCCTGAGGGTGATAAAGGTCGATAATAAATTGATTAGGATACTTCTACTGTACTATGGTGGAGGGTGGGTATTTCTTGACTTAAGAAGAGATTAATTATAACACATAAATTTTTCTGAGCATGAGGTCCGTGAATATAAGTTGTAGAATCCATCAACCTCCTGGTCCTTTTTCTTATTTGCCTTCAAAAATTCCTCAAAATATTTAATCCCCGAACTTGGGATGCTTAAAATTAGAAGCAACTACAATTTCCCATTCCATTTTCCAACATTATACTCTTTGCTAATGGTAAGGCAACAATGCTTTGCGATGCTTTATACTCTCGTTCAGGAACACTCATAAATATCTTCTCTGTAAAGGCTACTACACACACACTCCGTAAGAAGAACGCCGTTTACCAGAATAATGTCAACAAGCGTGGCCACGTCAAACCTTCTTTGGTATTTATAAAAGCTCGCGTCTTTCTACAAGCCGACGTTACTGACTCCATTTGCATCTAGTTCAAAAAGAATAACAAGGACAAACTGGGTTCTCCTTGGCTGTACGTTATTTTGGCAGCGTTTTTAATGGGAGGCAAGTAGTCGCCCTTTGAGAGGACATATCAAGGCAATGGCAATGGAATCACATATTTACCGTTTAATTGTTTGTAGGTGTATTGCAATTTCTCCAGATTTGGTTTTCGTAAAAGCGAATCGGCCCAATAGATTCCAGAGTTTTGTGTCAATCATCCGTGGTTGATTGTCTGAGCCGGTAGACCGTCAGGCTCATTTTTGTAAAATTTGTATAGCACCACCTCAACTCTTTTTTCCCGCTTTTTGTTCTTGTTCACCCCACCCCACCACCAATCTTGTCACCAGGAAAACCGCCGAAAACCATTAGGATGTGTTATTCTGAAAACCGCAATCAATAAACTTCCATTTGGTATCTCGATGATGTGGAAGTTTCTGATTGGTCCATTACCTGCTTATCTCGAGAAATTACGCTTAAATCAGTGGAAATTGCGTACGGCCAGCATTGTAGATTGTGATCGACAAGTTTGTTAGTTGTATGATATTTCCGGAAAGCGAGTTGAGAACTTTCAAAGCATGCTTTGTTAGTAATGGTGGGTTTTTAGGCAATTGCATTATAATTCAGGAACAATAACCTAATGCAGCAAAGCGGGACATTCGCCTTAAATGGACAAGACCCTCCTGGCAAAACAACAAATGGTGGGACAACGCTGGGTTACTGAACATTCAGAACTATTTTTACTGCAGACCTTTGTCTTACTGTAAGCATTGTCCCTAATTGAGCGACATGATGAATACGCTTGTCACAGAAAATATGCCGATCCAATGAGGATATCAATATGAAAAAACTGAAGGTGATGATAGACCTGTGCAGACGCGAGTCCACATAGCCACGTCTGTTAGACTTGATGTCAGTTTATTTGATGGGTTATTGACATGGGGAGCCGTTCGATCTAAGTCGCAACGCCGCTGGCAAGTCGCATAAGATTAACTGGCCTCCAAATCAAAGATTCAGAAATTCTCAATTTGGGGGATTCGGCCAATCCAACTCGGGTCACTCCATGACCTAATATTCAGATTAGAATAGAAGAAGAAGTTATTAATGCTCAAAAACTTGATAAAGCTCCGCAATATATTAAGGGAAAGGGTACAGTAACACTGTCATTGTTTGGTCCTGTTATTTGTAATCATTATACGAAAAATCCGACCGATTCATCGAAGAACCCAACCAAATCAAACAAAGACACGGAGCTGAAATCCACCATGAAACTTAAAAGTCGTCGTAATCGACGCTTGGTTCCTCCTCACTGAATGCGATGGCTTGAAAGTGGTCCAGCAAATGTCATCGTTATCCATTAAAAAAACAAACTCACCAATAGCTTTTCCGGATACTGCAGATTTGCAGCTTTATATGAATGTCGGGCATCAAATTCAAAAATTGCTTGAGAACATAACAGTGTGTTTGTGCAGTCATTGGTCAAACGACGAATAAGGACCTTAAAAGAAACTATGCACCATCATAGCTAAAGAAGTTATCTGAAATATTCCTTGGGAAATGAGGACGGACACATTTTGGCGAACGTGTTATCGATGCACAGCACGGTATTTTTTGTACCAGCGTACCGATAAGAATGACAGGATAAGTCATTTTCCCGTTCCAGCCGATAAAATCAAGATCCCATTTGCCGCAATCATGTGGGCGTTTCACTCAAATGCAATATCAGGTTTTCTGTGAGGGTCAACAGCAACATGTTAAACAACAAAAACAAAAAGATAAAGACAGAGATAGAAGATGCAGAAAAATCCTGAGAGCTATTAAAAGATTTGTGAAATACAAGAGGATGCAGAAATATCAGTAAAATGGTGAACAAGGTTTGTGTGTGGAGTGAACTGAAAAGAAAAGAGTAGAAATTTATGCAGCAACCGCCAAGGACTGGACGGCTTTGGACTCCTGGATATGCTGGCTGTCTTGGTGATCCCAGGCAAAGTCTTGGGTGGCCGTATCGACCAGCATCTCCGCAATAGCCAATGATGCCGTGCATGCAGGAGTAGGTGCGTTGCGCACACAGAGAATCTTGCCGTTCATCACTTTACGTTCCAAAATGTAGTCATTCGCGGCTACACCTCCCTTTTCAAACACCTGTGACATGACGCCCGCAAAACTTTCCTCCACCATATCTTCGGTCAATCCCGGTACGTACGCCTGAGCTGCTCTGAGGAATGCGCGCTTATTGATATCCTTGTACAGCTCTCCCAGTGACAGAGATGGGTTCTTGAGAGCAAAAAGCCACAGGTTTAAGTTGGTGAGAGAACCTAAGAGATCGGTCCAGTTTAAGTTGCTGAATGTGTATCCTTCCCGAGAGAATGTCAAGCATGCTCCGGGTCCAATAATCATTTGAATTCCACGACGCGTATTGACCTAGAAATGGAAATGAAAAAAAAAAAAAAAAGTGATGAGCCGCGGGAAAAAGTTTGCCAAAGATGCAATCAACGTACAGTGGGCGTAAAGTGGACACCAACAGGGATACCACCACCACTGGGAACAGGATAAACGTTCATACGACAGATGCCACGGTATTCCGGCTTGAGCTGATAATAAGTACCACGGAAAGTCACCACCTTGGCTTGGCTAGCATCGCCTCCCGCTAAACCGGCCACACGATCTGAATAAAATCCTGCACAGGTGATGACATTCTTGGCCGTCACTTTCAATGTCGGTCCACGTTGGTTGGGTTCCGCACCCCAAATTTCCACTCGTCCATCGGGTCTTTCCTGAAATTTCTTGGCTTCAAACGCCAACTTGATCTCTGCACGACTATCAAAAAAAAAGAGAGAGAAAATCGTTAGTTCAAAACGTTCCAATACGACGATAGCATAACGAATGGGGTTCAAGAATGTCCAAAAGTGGCGACTTACCCCGATTGAACGATTTCATTTGCAATGCATTGAGCCACTAGACCAAAATCAGTAATGCCGGTATTGGGCGAATAAAGAGCCGAATAAGCAACCACGTTGGGCTCCAACTTGCGGATCTACAGGCAAAAAAAAAAAAAAAAAAAAAAAAAAAGAGTTCATTGTTTATGGTTATTTTGGAAAGTTCCACACACTAGGGACCACGGAATTGACAATTTTTTTATCCAAATGTTTACCTCCTCACTGTTTAGGATTTGCAGATCCTTGGCACCATTCAACGTGGCCGTTTCCAAAAGTCGCTCCACCGTCTTGTGTTCCTCCTCATTGACAGCCACGATAAGCTTTCCGCACCGTTCCACCGGCAGCTGATTTTGTTTGCAGTATTCATACATTAGATCTGCGCCTCGTACGCATGTTTTGGCCATTCTGGATCCAGGCTTATAGTAGATCCCCGCATGAATCACTCCACTGTTGTGACCGGTCTGATGAGCGGCTACTTCACGTTCTTTTTCTAGCACCGCCACTGTCATTGTAGGGAATCGTTTGAGCAATTCACGCGCTGTCGCCAAACCAATAATGCCTCCTCCCACTATCGAGATCAATTGATTAAGAGAAAAAAAAACATGTTCAGTTCTTGTCTTCATTCTCCCTTTTGAACCATTTGTCCATGAAAATCATACCAATGACCACATCAAAATCAGTTTTGCCGTTATTCTGAGCCAGCGCTGTACGAAATCGTTGTTCGGCTGCAAAACCTCGTAATTTGGCCAATCCTTCGTTGACAGGCATATTTTCACCCGGCAAAGTTTCCCAGAAGGATAATTTATGCTTGGCATCGGCGTGAACCTTGCGATCGGATTGAACTGCCATATACACTAAGCCTGTAGTAGCAAAGGCGCCTGCAGCCATCACAGGCATGCGAGTATGTTTAAATGATCTAGCAAATCGAAACATGGTAGCGACAGAAAACCAAAAAAAAAAAAAAATGGAAAATGGGTAATAGCGCTAATTGACAAATGACCTGATGTGGTCGCCTTTTATATATACATGACAGAAGCAAAGAAGTTTCCAAAAAACATGGAGTGCTGGAAAAAAAAAAGTCACCCCTCCCCCGACAAAAGGTATCTAATGCATGTAGGCCAGAATTTTTCAAGGAGTATGCGATGCGTGCCTGTGTATTTTACGGCTTCATTATCAGTTCGCTCATCCCTTTTCCTCGCTGATTTTCTCCTAGAGGATCACAAAATGTATGGGCAATATGACCGAAGGTCAGAGAGAGAGACAGATCACCCCTTAATCTTATTTTAACGGTTTATAGAAATTGACATTCAGTCTGATCGTTTGGCATTGCCAAGCTTCAATTTACCATATATGGGCGTGCAATAGCGATCATCTCCTCCATCTGCTCAATGCGCCATTCCTGAAATTCTATGCACGGCAAGCAATATTGTATAAGCAAACATCGAGGCTGCCAATTTTCATTTGTTTTCTTATGTTTTTTAGACAAAAATTCCGTTTATATACAATGTGGAAATCCAAAAAAAAAAGGCTAAAAAAAAGGTGATCTATAACTTCTAGTTCTTGTTGCGCAAGGCATCGTTGAGACCTTTCTTGTTGCGAGCAATTTCCACAGCATAGAACTGTAGAGCCAAAGAAAATGGGAAGAAAAAGCATCAGCAGTAAATTATTAGTTCTCTCATGACCTAATTAAAGATAATACGCATTTGTTTTTAATTACCTGCATGCGGACACCTGAAGAGAAAAAGAAAAAGATAGAGAATCAGCCATCAGGATCACCGTCATCACGAATATACAAAAATCGATCATTCTGCACTTACCAAACATGGTGTTTTGCTCAGTGTAGTCCTCTCTGGCATCAATACGGATCAAAGAACCGAAATTGAATTCATTGACGCGCTTCTCGTACTTGTTGATCCACGTACGCCACTTTTCCTTGTATTCGGGTGTCTTGAAATGCTTTTCATCCAAATGCAACACATCAATCTCGGGGAACGACTGCTGGAAATCATCATAGATTTCATCATCAATGCTATTTTTTGATCGTCAGCGAATACAAAAAAAAAAAATTATGCGGATCCTTAAAAAAATTACCCTGTAAGGCGAAGCTTGCTGCCGTCAATGGAAGAGATCAATTTGAAGTAGGTCTCGGCGTGGTGCATCGCCTGATATCACCAAAAATTGTGTGAGCACAGCCGACATATTATTTAATGCTAAATAAACCCCGAGAATCTAAAGAAAAAAATATCTAGTCAGCAACAGAGAGTTTATCGCGTTACGATTCAAATAATGGACTTACAAGAACCCAATCAACTTGCCTTGACAGCCCACTGCTTTTCTGTCATTCGAGTTAATGGACCATTTTCTTCGCGAGAAATGCGGTATTTATTGATAACTTACCAATATCTTCGAGTTGCTCGAGTTCGTCTGCTGAAGGAAGAGGCATGTTGACTTGTGATTTGTCGTTGATGGACACCGGAAGAGTGAGTTCAAAAAAATAAAATAAAAAAAATAAAAAAAAAAATTAAAGCAAACACGCAAAAAAGCGGTCATCCAATGACGTATCATGGAATTGAATGTTTGAACCAAAGAGACACCAAAAGGGTCAGCGGGACAAGAAATATGCGTTTCGTACTCCTCACTCCTGTATAGATATTTTTTTTTTCTTTGGATTATTTATAATATAACAAAGTATGCCAGAAAGTCAGAATTTGCGAGACGATGACCCAGGAAATGAGACAGCCATCGACAGCGAACATGAAACACTACAGTCAGGGTCGTCCGACCACAAAACATCCGTGAAAAGTAACCGTGCCAATGGCGAAACGAACGGTCACACCGTAAAAGACGGCGACGACAAACCCAGCAGCTTGCAAGACGACCACGGCCACGATTCGGACGACGAAGAAGATGAAGATGAAGAAGAAAGCGATGATGGCGACGATATTGACGAGGAACCGAAACTTCGTTATCGTCGCGTCGGTGCAGGTGTTTCCGAGTTACTCGGCAAAGACGCTGCCTCTGTCTTGCGAGTTTCCGACAAGTTTGTGGTATGGCGTGTCCTTTTTTTCTTCGACAACATCTATCTGTAGGATTCACTGGAATTTTATTTTTTTTTCTTTATAAAGGCACTCGGAACGCATTGGGGTGTGGTGCATATTCTCGATTTCGAGGGCAACGTGATCAAAAGTTTTCGACATCACTCCGCGACGGTAAACGACATTTCCATTGATGATGCTGACGAGTACGTCGCAAGTGCTTCCGATGATGGTAAGATGGGCTGAACAGGATGTTGAATCAAGTCGAACAAGCTCAATCTTAAACTCTATACGGAATGATCAGGAAAGGTCTACATTTATGCATTGTATACATCGGAAGTGCAACACTTCAATTTTCGACGGCCGGTCAAATCCATCGCGCTCGATCCCGCTTACGCCAACAAATCCACTCGACAATTTGTCTCGGGAGGTTTGGCCGAACAACTCATCATGACCGAGAAAGGTTGGTTAGGTCATAAAGACGTGGTGCTTCACGCCAACGAAGGTCCGATTTATGCAATTCAGTGGCGAGGCAATTTTATTGCTTGGGCCAATGACGCCGGTGTAAAGATGTACGATACAACCACCAACCTCCGTATCACCTATATTGATCGACCTGAAGGAAGTCCACGAGCTGATCTCTATAAATGTCGGATGTGCTGGAAGGATGATCATACCTTGCTCATTGGATGGGCCGATACCGTCAAAATCGCTGTTGTCAAGGTAAGCTGGTTTTGGCAGTAAAAGAAAGAGCAGATGTATTGATGAGATGAAATTTTCAAACATAGGATAAACCACGGCACCAAATAGCGCCGGGCCAGCCCGCACATTATGTGGAAATCGTTGGCATGTTCCAAACTGATTACATTGTTTGTGGAATTGCCCCTTTCAATGATACCCTTTTGCTACTTGCGTACATTCTCGAGGATGATTTGGCTTCACTCGATGCCGACAGCCAGAATCCGGAACATCAACGAAAACGACTTGCCACACGTCCCGAACTCCACATCATCAACAGCGATAACGAGGAAATATCGGCCGACGTACTTGCTTTACAAGGATACGAGTATTATCAAGCCAACGATTACGTGCTGCAGTTTTTGGCCGAAGAAGACATGTTTTATGTCTTGGGACCAAAAGACCTGATTGCGGCCAAATCTCGAGATCAAGATGATCATATTGAGTGGTTGATGGATCATCAGCGTTACGGCGAAGCTCTGAATGCCGCACGGGAATTACAACATCAGACAGGCAGTCGGCGATTTGACGTTGACAAAATTGGTCAGACATACTTGGATTGGCTCGTTCAAGAGAAACAGTTTCAAGAGGCGGCACGAGAATGTCGCAATGTTCTCAAAGACGACAAGGGACTATGGGAAGACTGGGTGTTCACCTTTACGGAGATGGGCGAACTCAAGGTATCTTTTTTTTAAGCGATCCAAACTCAGTGATCCTATGGGCATTGTTTTCCTATCGCAGTTTTAATGATAAACAATACAGGCCATCGCTCCTTACATCCCGGTAAAAGATCCACAACTGAGTAGCACTTTGTATGAAATCGTGCTGGCCTGGTTTTTGAAGACGGATCATCAGGCAAGGCAGAACAAACAAAACAATCGGTGCGGGAGCTATTGTTGACTTTTAACTTCTGTAGGCTTTACTCAACACCATCCGACAGTGGCCACGCACCTTGTACAATATATCCAATGTGATTGTCGCAGTAGAAGACTATTTACCAAAGGACAAAAGCAACGAAATTTTGCTTGAATGTCTTGCCGACCTGTAAGTCGCCATGACGTGGTTTCAACACATTTGTGTTCTCACTCTATTTTCTATCTGCAGATATACCTATAATAATCAACCTGACAAAGCAATAGAATACAATCTTCGATTAAGAAGACCGGACGCGTTCGAATTAATCCAAGAATACAACATGTTCGACGCAGTGAAAGATAAGGCCGTATTGCTGATGGAGTTCGATCAGCACCTACTAGAAAAAGAACGCAAAGAAACCTCGGCCACAGACCAAACCGATCATCCCAAACCGGCAGCCCAGATGCCGGCCGTGCAATTATTGGTCAAAAACACAGACGCCATCCAGGTACTGCATTCAAAGCCGCGCTCCCTTCAAAGAGGATGGGGACTGACTGAGATTCCTTTTTCATCTGTGTAGCCCCAAAAAGTTGTGCGGCAGCTTCGATCCCATCGCCGATTTCTTCACATCTATCTCGATGCACTATTTCAACGCGATCATCACATCGGCTACGAATTCCATGATTTACAGGTACCATTGAATAACAAACACATTCACTGTACGCGGATCAAACTGAATCTTGGAGTCTAGGTGGAACTCTATGCTGAATATGATTACCCTAAGTTGATCGATTTTCTTCGCGCAAGCCATTACATATCACTGGAAAAGGTATATAAAAAACGAACCACTGATGGTGGTATCTGTTTGTATGATTGACTTACAGAGGGTGATGCTTAGGCTTACGCGATTTGCGAGCAACGAGATTTGGTTCCTGAGATGGTGTTTATCCTTGGTCGCATGGGTAACAATAAAAAGGCCCTGATGTTGATCATTGAACGGCTGGGAGATGTTCAAAGGGTAAATGACGTTGATTTATTTTGCTTGCAACAAAATTGCAAAAGGAAGCGCGTAAAGTAAAAATGTGGTATTGACTCTATTGTAGGCGATTGATTTTGCCAAAGAGCAAAAAGATGATGATCTTTGGGAAGATCTTTTGACTTATTCGATGGACAAGCCAAGCAAGTGTTGCCATCATGGATTTTTGATACGACCGAATTATTTATTATTGCATCGTTAGTGTTCATCCGAGGCCTTTTGGAGAATGTTGGCACCGACATTGAGCCTTTACGGCTGATCAAGCGTATTCCCGATCAGTTGGAAATTCCAGGGTTAAAAGAAGCATTGCTGAAAATTTTACAAGATTACAACCTTCAGGTAGGATTTAGCTTGTTACAGTGAGGAGGTCGAAAAACGTGTGATTATTCAACCAACATGATATCTTGTAGATGTCGCTGCATCAAGGCTGCGAAAAGATTTTGATCAGTGACAGTGTCTTCCTTGCCGACCGAATGTATAAAATTCAAAAACGCGGTATCCATTGTGACGGTAAAGTATTCACGTTAGTGGGGCCGGGGGTGGTGATTCTGCAGCGTATCTGTTAAACGCACGATGCTCATGTTCCTGTTGTGGGTTTATTTTCTTGGCAGCAGATGATATGCTTTGCAGCTTGTGTGACGAACCTGTATTTGATAACGAGATGATGGATAATTTTCCAAACACGATTGTTTTCTTTTGCCGACATGCATATCACGAGCGATGTCTATTGGATAAAGAGGAACCAGATGTTCATGATACGATCCACTCAGGCACTTTGTCCAGCAAAGTAAATCATGTGGCCCTCCTAAAGTCAACCAGAAATGTAGGATGTCCGCTATGCCGAGAACAAGCTGCAGGGGGGAATGCATTTGTCAATCGAATGAAATCGACGAGACGAGGAGCTCACAAAGGTTCCCCATCACGAGCAGGAAGCATTCGAAATTTGGGCATCGTGCACTAACAAGAGACATTCCCCTACTCTACGGTTGACTCAGTGTCTAATATACCAATTGTTTATCTGTTTAATACAATCCATCCCACCCAAACATGACATGTGTTTACCAGTAGATATTGAGTGCGTTTTTTTTTCTACCTCTGGTACAAACATAGCTGTTATGCAGGTAACGAACACTCAAACTTAGGACCAGAGAAAATGGTACAAATTGCAAACCATGAGAATATATGATTTGCCAAAATTTTATTGCTATACTTTAAACGAACTCCATCAGTTTCAGTACGCGTAGATGCGGAAGCCGTTTGAAAAACCACTGGAATTGGATTGAAACATTTGACGCTGGATTATCGCCTTTTTGCTTCGTAAGCCTACAACAATGATGTGATAGTATTCACGCCAAAATAGCAGCGCAAGAGAAAAAAGAAAATACCGCCTTGAATACGATGTCTTTGAAACTTACCGTGTCCCAGACTTTCCTTCTTTCTTTCTTTCTTTCCATCACTTGCCGGTCGATCCGGAGAACTGACAGTAGAGCCGTGTAATAATCTGATGCCATGGTCAAGGTTCCTGAGGACACTTACCCATATAGAAAGTGAAATAAAGCTAATCTGCAACATATATCGCAGCCTTTTTGTAATGGTGATGCAAAACGCCATTGCTTACGTCGGAGATTGTACACAGAAGGAAAACGTTCTGTGTGGGATGTGTCACCAGCCATGCTGGGATAAATCATGCGGGAAAGGAAGGCAGCACGAAAATTCATTTCTTTTTTTTTTGTCGTCCCAAAAATCGTTGTTTTTTCATACATGATAAAGTATCTCTTTGTATAAACTACAAACGTTTTCCTCAAAAGCGAAAAAGACCAAATCATGAGATGAAATAATCACTGGAATCAGCTGCTCGACCGAAACCACCTTTATATGGCCTATCGCGATTGCAAATTTTCGAGTCACAATAATGATAGGTGACATTATGCGGACATTACAAATGCTTACGTTGGCAGCTTCGTTCCGACTATGAATGGAGAGGTGTGATGTCGGTCTAAACATGTGCGGGTGAAGTACTGATGTAGGCATGGGTTTACCTTGCGTGCCAGTGGACCATTCGGGAGAACATGGAGAAACTTCTCCTGGCTCACCTGAGTTTTTGTACCACCATTGCTTTTTTGTGCGCTTTGAACAATAATTGAATCGTCGGCTCATCTATCATGCATCAAGGTCGTGATATTGCCAAATTGAGGGAGAAAAACGCAACGGTTGCTGTCGATGCCCATAACAAAAGACTACATTACGGTTCCTCTGTATTTTTAATCCATGTCATAAAAGTTTTCAAATTATGCATAGGTGAGCGCTTCATGACAGACAAGCAAGCGGTAATTCTGCACACACATTTGTGATCAGGGAACACAGTACGTCTTGTTTCCGATTAAGCCGAGTTACAGTTCCATCTAAATTACCAACCATCTCAAGATTGTTGACCAGTAGATAGTACATTTATCAGAGAATCTTATCATGATGGAGGTATGATCCAGGACTGTTCCGGTTAAAAAAAAAAGTGACTGAATTCTCAATGTTTTCGGTGTCAGTTCTGAAAGGCCAAAATTCCCAGATGGCTATTTCACTCTCCGCCAAAGCATGGTTTGCTGGTTTGGCGTGTATGTTGCCTTTTATGGATAGGTTGTTTTTTTGAGACCCAGAAATAGGTCCACGTACGTCAGTGATAATCATTCTCTTCCTCTCTAGCACATCGCTATCCATCCATCAAGTACTTGAAGGTGAGTGCTATTCATACCTTCGAAAACCATCCACAGATGATGGCAACTTCATCATACAAACATTTACTCTTTGGATGCATTGTCACTCACGCGTTTTTCCAATGGATTCCTCATTTTAGTCATGGCTGAGCAACAACAGATTCCTACCTTTAAATTGGTTCTCGGTATGTTGAAGCATCTCAGAATCAATCTTATATATTTCCAAATGTACCGTGATATTTACTTGATTTCTTACAGTTGGTGATGGTGGTACCGGTAAAACCACCTTTGTGAAGCGTCACTTGACTGGTGAATTCGAAAAGAAGTATGTCGGTAAGTAGCATACGCAAGCGAATTGCAATTTTTGCTTGGCAGTGAAAACAAAAAGGTTACTTTCTTCATGGGGCAACGTATACTTATCATATATTGTAGCCACTCTTGGTGTCGAAGTTCATCCTCTCAAGTTCAGCACCAACTTTGGTGAAATCATCTTCAACACTTGGGATACTGCCGGTCAAGAAAAGTTTGGTGGTCTCCGTGATGGTTACTAGTAAGCATCTGAAAAAGAGAACCCAGTGGTCCTTAATTATGTTCAGATGGACTAATATATTTTGTGTTTTTACAGCATTCAGGGCCAGTGCGCTATCATCATGTTCGATGTCACCTCTAGAATCACTTATAAGAACGTGCCCAACTGGCATCGTGATCTTGTTCGCGTCTGCGAAAACATTCCCATTGTTCTTTGCGGTAACAAGGTTGACATCAAGGTTAGTAATACACTATTTCATTTTTTTGGGGCGTGGATGAAAGAGAAAAGAATGAAAAAATTGACAACGGGTGCGTATCGTCCTTAGGAACGTAAAGTCAAGGCCAAGACCATCACTTTCCACCGAAAGAAGAACTTGCAGTACTACGATATCTCTGCCAAGTCCAACTACAACTTCGAAAAGCCTTTCTTGTGGTTGGCTCGCAAGTTGATTGGTAACCCCAACCTCGAATTCGTTGCTGCTCCTGCTCTTGCTCCTCCTGAGGTCGTCGTTGACAACGCATTGATGCAACAGTACCACCACGAAATCGAGGAAGCTGCTGCACAACCTCTTCCCGAGGAAGATGACGATTTGTAAATTCTGGCTCATAAGCTTTTAGTTGCTCCCTATGAATATAGTACACCCCCTCTTTTTTTTTCCTAAAAGAAAAAATCCCAGATGTTTTGGCTGTTTGAGAAAAGGGGAAAAAAAAGGAAAGATATAAACTATTAAAGCAGCTTGGATGTGGTCTCATAAGATGATACATGATGTAGTAAATACATGCTTTACAAGATTGCGAAAATCCATGTGTCTTTTATTGTAATGTTAGGTGCACAAAAAGCTGTCCCCAACAATAATAATAACGAACCATGTTTTTTTGCAGTAAGGAAGGAAATGATAAGATTCGTGTTATCTATTTGAGCTTCTTCTTGGGACGGAGTTGGTTGGTGTGGCCGCACTTTCTCTTACGGCAGTTGGTGGCACGAGGAGGAAGACGAGCATAGCACTTGCGGCAAATCATCTTGTCGCAGTTGTACTTGGAAGCCAAAGCCTTCAAGGAAGGTTCAATGATACCACCACGAAGACGGAGGACCAAGTGAAGGGTGGATTCCTTCTGGATGTTGTAGTCCGACAAGGTGCGGCCATCCTCGAGCTGCTTACCAGCGAAAATCAAACGCTGCTGATCCGGAGGAATACCTAATATGTGAAAATCGCCATTGGTTTTTGCTCATCAGCACATTTATCTTATCTAGGCGGACAACCCATGCGTGTGAAAAAAAAAAGAAGCACTGACCTTCCTTATCCTGAATCTTCTGCTTGACATTGTCAATCGAGTCAGAGCTATATAAGGAACATGCGTTGTGATGAGAAATTTTGTGGTCTGCCAATCCGGTATCATGTTCGTTTGCGTAAAAAGTAAGGTGATGCATTACCTCTCGACCTCAAGAGTGATGGTCTTGCCAGTGAGGGTCTTCACAAAAATCTGCATGGCGAAGCTAGAATGAAAAAATATGTCGCATCAGTCCAGCTGTTCGTGCATCCGTTATTTTTTCGCGTCAGGTAAGGATGATCGTTGGATGAGGTAGATGGATGGGCGAGACTACAGGCTACATATGGCAGATAGATTATCATGTTAAGCTCACCTTTAGCAAGACAAATGATAGAGAAGGTTTGCTCACTGGGCCGAACAGCCTCGTCTTTCCTAGGCCTTCCCCCACTGCCCGCACCAGCCGAGGTCGATGCCACTCCGGGCGGCATTTAAAATGCTCGCAATTCGCCGGACCTCATCGGCCCTTGTTACCATGATCAGTCTCTTTTTTTTTTCTTTGGTGTTGTGCTGTTGACTAGGTGCTCTATCCCCATGTAATAAAGAGCTTTTAAAACAAAGCATAAAGCTTGGCCATTTTTATTTCAGCGTGCTCTTTGTGCGAGGCTGTAGTACGAACGCAATTGTGTTTACCACTGACTTACGCACGGGGGCTTTGGACTAATTTTTTGCTTTTTAGAATAGCGTCGCGGATCATAGCAATGCTGACAGTTGTTGATGCTTCTGAAGGTTGTTTGTTCAACGTTGATTTGCAGTAAAGTGATATACCAAAGGATGAAGAAAGTGATAAAATTGCGTAAATCCTGAAATTCATGTTGAATTTCCTCATTTGTCATTGAGTGCTATTCTGATTTCCCCGCCTTCGGAATCGTTCCATGATGGCTTAAATCCTGCTGCTGACATTGGTAATATTCTGCAGCGAGTGAGCCATGGCCGTAGCTCCATAAGTTTGTTTATGGCGCACCTACTCAGGTAAATCCCTTAAAAATATTACAGCAGGTACTGCTAAAGGCGTGCTTTATAAAGTCATGCGAATCTGTAGAAGCTGGGTAGTGAGTGTTCCCTGCCAGTGGCTGATATACTTATTCAGGAGCATTGCGCAATTCTAAGAACCACTTATCCTTATTTGGACTATACCAATACGTTATGTACACATGTCAAATTGCCTTTAAAAAGTCAATATGGTTCCTAAACTATTGTGGCCTATCCTAATTCAATAACAGCTGGAAGCATGGTCTGTGGTGCCGAAGCGCAAAAAAAAAAAGAAAACCAGTTGAAGAATGGGTTACAGTCTGCTGTCACAAAGCAACTCCTATTCCCCATTGATTGGCCGGCTATTTATGCTTTGCCTCACATGGAATCAGTGGAGTATCAAAACGGTGGTTCCAAACCCCACCTGTGTCAATGAGGATTACACACGCGGACAAAGTGGAAAAAAATTACATCTTTCTTTCATTTCTTTGTCATTGAGATTTTGCTTGGATTCTATGATATCTGCACATGGTCATGTTGAACCTTCGAGCTTAACGTATCGACGTAAATATACCGATGTGTGCGTGCATCCCTCGCCTCCTTCTCCAAGAATATCCAGGAGACGACACTCTTCCACGGCAAGCTACCCGTCGACGCTCGTATCATATCATCGGAAAAATCTATCGGTGGATGCGATCCCGCTCATCTCCAATCCCACCGAACATTCACTCTCGCAAACTATCAGCAACATCAAAATCGCGTTTTCTAGGCACAGCAGTTCTGCTCGAGATCTTGCCTATTCATCAATGATCAACAATCATGTCACATGTAAAAATTCCCATAATTTTCGGTTTTTTTTTCTTGCTTCCCTTTTGGAATTATTTTATTTTATTTTCCTGAGCTCTTTTCCACTCATTCTTATTATTTCTCAACCCATTTTTTGCTCCTGCTTTGTCGACTCGGTTCTTGATATATAGCAGCACGTCACTTCAGCTCTTTTGCTCCTACGACAGTAGACAGTACGAATTGCCACTCTCATCATAATGCCATGGCAACAAAGCCCATGTCGCTCCAGCCATCCTCTACGCCCCACACCGACAATCATGAAACCATCGATATGGCCCTCCATGCGCCAAGTCACACCATACGCGTAGAACGGGATTACTCACAGGGCGATGGTATTACGAGATTTAGTACGGAATTTCCTGCAGAACTTTTAGGACGAGTAAGTTGCCTAGAGTCTCGCGCCATGCTCCCATTCTCCAGGCTCATCCTTGTCCTAGATTAGCTTGGAGGAATTTCAGCGCACCATTGACACCATCAATGCCACTATGGATCGTGCGGAACGGTTGTCGCTAAGTATTATATTCGACAATATCATGGAGATCCTTACCATTTATACGTGGCCCATATTCTTCTCATCTCATTATCAACGGGTAAAGTTGGATGGGTGGGCAAAAAGGCGGGTGGCCCTTCGTACGGTTAAAGTCTAATCATCAATCGATCGACTGTATAGTCCCTGGATCAACTTTTACGATTCATTGACAGTGAAAACGAAAATGTATATCATCCTAAAGGCATGAGCATCTCCAATCCGGTGAAAGCAGCCTTCCTTTTTGTAAGCAATTTGCCATGCAAGCATTCCATTCTCCATTTTCCATTAACACTGCTTCTCTTTTTAACACAGCTTGAAATTAAACTGTACAGTCAATGATCGCTGTTGATTCCTTTATCTTTCCATTGACCCTCATCTCTCCTACGCTGGTCTCCTCCTACTCATTGTCATTTTCCTTCTTCATTTTTTCTTTGTTCATCTCGAATCCTCTACTTGCCCTACATCTATGTAATCATTCAGTACCTTTTTTTCTTTAGCTCTTGCACCATCGTAGGGCTAGCATGTCAATAGAAACAAGCAACACTCCTTGTTTCGCTGTTCAAGCTCTTACTGCGTTCTGGTTTACCAACTTGTTATTGATATATTTGAATACACGCTATCATATAATCCCTACAGTCTCGGAAGGTTGCATTTATATGTTTGTGCGGGTCATTATACATTATACTAATGTTAGCCATCAACCGTGCCATGTCGCGTCAATATATGCATGATAGCACATATACTATGCTGTCGATATAAATGCAACCTTACAAACATGCCCGATGAGAATGAAATGCTTTCATTTGACAGAAACTCACATCATGATCTAAATACCGAACAATAGGTTTCGCCGTTCAACGGCGAAACCTATTGAACCCTTTTTTTTCATTTTCCACCTACATACATCACTCATCAAAGATATAAAATAGAATTTCGATTCGCATGTGTTGAAATCACAAGACAGATCGAATCTAGTTGATCAATGGTTTTACAGCAGTATGCAGGTTTGTTCTTTTGATTTCCGATAGACAAGGTAGCAGATCTCTCTTCATATTCAGTACATTAACTGAGATAGAAAATGGCCGCTTTTTGCCTCAGGTAGTTCCAAATCAAAACAGAAGCGTGCAGTGTGCTGCTGCGTTCCTCATAGATTATGCTAGGATAAAGGTTGTTGTCTATGCTCTGCCGCATCAGCCGAAAAATGAGTTTCAAACCCAACCAAGTGTTGGCATTTGTCTCCTGAGTTTGAAAAATTCAGGAGTACGGTTTGGTGGTCAAAGAAGCAGCGCGACAATCCTTTTCCGTGTAAAACTGTCGTAGCAGTCGTTCTTATTTCCGCAGATCAATATAAGAAAAATAACCTTGAAGTGATTACTCTGATCGGGGAAGGATAATGACTGACAACTAGCTGCTTATCACGCCACTGGGAATCAGCAACTGAAACCCAAACCACAAGCGACCAAATCACAAGCACAAGGATCATTTACCAACTTGGAGGTACAGCGCAGTAGAGATGATTGACCGCTAACAGTATGGATGTCCATCCTTCTGGCCGTCTTGTTGTGGCCTCCCACACCCTCAGGAGCAAAACTATTCACTGTGATCGGTTCACGCATAAAATACAAGATATAAGACATCACTATCTCTTTTTATTCACTCCAAGCTTATTCAAAAGTTAAAAGTATACTCTACAACGAATGGCGAGCTAGAAGAATACAGATAGCGATGTCCGCCACTACTGATAACAGGGAAGGCTAATAAGCACATATTGTGGGGATGTCAAACGCCCTCCATGCGTTAAAAAAAACCGCGATGTACGCATTCCATAGGGTACTGAATATTCTACACAGCTTACATGGAAAAGCAAAATAATTCGGGTCTATTGTTAAAACACCATTTATAGCCGGATTGGCTATACACAATAAAATCAATGTCGAAGTATGAGTTTTGACTTAGCACTGATCAGTCAATGCTCGTTATAGAGATAATTAACAACACGTAACAGCCCGTGTTGAGCGCCGAAGCAAAAAGATGTAGACTTTTGGGTCGGAAAAGCTTAACTGCTGTACGGATCTTGAAGCGGGGTTTATTAGGCCTCGTGGTTCTCTCTTATTCCTTATCCCAAGTGAACTGCAAATACCATGATGGTGTTCTGTCAAGCTATGTAAAGATGATGCACAGTAAGGAGAATGGAAGAGAACGAAGATTGGTCTTTGAGGAAGGATGGATCGATCGGTGTCATGATCGATCTGGACAAACTGCATTCTGTTGCATTTTTTTTGAAGGATAAACGGATGCGGCATCTGAATCCTTCTTCTGGCATGCAAAAATGCCATCGCTAAAAAGGGGTCTGTTCACATCCTTATCTTTTGATTTGGCATCACCTATCTGACTTTTTCTTCTTGTTTCTACGGGAGATATTTCTCCCTGCCATGCATAATGACGATCGGGAAAATGATGGCAAACTGGGTAAAGCATCCATTATGCCCTTTTCCCGGTGATACTCGTAGAACAATATCGTATGAGAGAAAGTAGGATTCTATAAAAACCAAGGTTTTACCGGGTCTACTAGCCTGGAAAGAAAAGCAATGTGTGTTCAGAAGTTCCGTTGCATGGCACACTACTTTTTCGTGCACTGGAAAGAATACGGTTTTCCGAGGATCTGTCGGAACAATCCAATTGCATTAATAAACTAGAGATGAATGTCATTAAAATCCACCGAGAAGATCGTAGCCGCATTCTTTTCTATTCTGTGAATGCCGCAGTTGACAAGGATAACTTGGCCTTTTGACTGTATTATCTACGTTCAATAGCTCTCAATAATGTGCAGTTGGACGGTCTCTGTTTTACTGACAGCTCGACAGCATCCAATTTTTTCAATAATCATTTGGCGATACCCAAATTGCGATGCTAAGCCAATCAAGTGACGCAATGTGGGCGCATGGTGCTGTATTGGCTGTTGATATCTCGTCTCATAATGATGTACCAATGATCACCGGGACATGGTTGCCACATGAAAAATGGGCTTCCCAAATTGAAAGCAGCATAGAATAAGAGGTTTTCTATTTATGAAAATAGAACATTGGCGATCCTTCGCTCCAAATTCTAGATCGCTCATAGTAAACTTGACACCTGGATACTTGCAGGGATATTTTTACTTGGGGCACCATGTTGTTTATCCCAGGTATTGCGGGATTTGACTCATTTCTTGTGCTTCCCGCTAACTCCTTTGTTACAGTCCTGTAACATACTGGAATTTCCATACTCAAGTGAACCTCGCATATTTTTCTATATTGCCAAGACTACGTCGGTGGAATCACTTGCATGTCATAGAAAACCCGAGGAGCAAAAATAGCACAGGAGACGAGAAGTCCCAGACAACAAATTGACAAACAGAGTTGAACAATTTCCTTTTCGGTATGTACTTTCCATTCATCGGCTTGAAAATAAACTTTAAGATCCTTGCCAAGATATTGTTTCCGACAAAAGACTTGATGCATAATAGGATAATTGACTGACCACGAATACAACCACTGCCAAGGGACACTCTATCGTACGGAATTATCGGTCGCTTTTGAGCCATTGGATTTTGTTATCAAAGATAAGCAAATAAAGTATCTCAGTGTGATTGTCATTGAGCAGAAAAAGGGAAAACTCGTGGTTCAAGATCTACATTGGTGATATCGTACCACTTTTTCAGAATTGAGTATGAAGTCATGTACGTCCTCCCAATGGGTAAACGGATCTTCTTTCGATAAACAACAACAACAACAAGTAGGGATGATTACATACTTTTTTTTTCTTTTTTTTGATGTGCATGCGAAATACTACAACATTGTATTAAAAAATAAATAAATAAAATCACAAATGAACAAGAGAAACGGCTTTGAACACGAATCACTAATGGTTTAAAGGATAATCGATGGAACATCTTCTCGAAACAAGAAAAATGACGACATCGATTATCTGGAGTCTCCCGTTTTTTCTCTCAATAAAGAGAGTCGCGGAAAGAAAGAAAAAAGGGTGGAAGAATGCAGATGGTGATGTTAGAAAAGAAAAAAGTGAAGAAAAGGACAAATCAATGACAACAAATGCAATAGAAGCAAAAAAAGGTCATGTACCCGGGAAAAAAAAAGCAACATTCACGGTTAAATAATTAAAAAAAAAAAAGACACAGATTGTTTCTCATTCTTTGCGATGATGCTATATATCGGAAGTGAAGTAAAGGAAAAGCAAACTAGGATTGCTGCTTAATACCGATCCAGCGGGGTTTGACAGCAATGGGCTTTGTAGTGGTGTTATTGTTGCGTTCGTGATTTCGTTTAATGGGACGTCCCAGACGATGGACACGCAAATGTCGTCGCATATTGCTTTGAACCGAGAATTTTCGGGAACAGCCTTCCTCAGGACATGCAAAGGGTTTTTCACCTGTATGTGAATAAGTGTGAATGCGAAGCGATGAGGGTCGTGAGAATCCTTTGTTGCAATAAGGACACTGGTATTTGTTGTTGCCATTTTCTTGTACGCTTGGCTGAGCTTGGCGTCGGCGATCTTGGTATCTTTGCGGCGATAGTGTTTCATCTTCGGCAGAATAATCCGAATGACTGTCAAACTCATCGCTGGTCGGAGATGAAGTGGACGTTTTGGCTGACAAGGTGGGACTGTAGGGAGCCATGGTGGTGACCGAGGAGGTAGAAGACGAAGTATATAAAGAGGGCGGATGACGGGCCGAATCCGGGCGAGACACATGGTGCGATCTCGGTTGGAGCAGAAAATCAAGGGTATTGGTAGAAATGGCACGTCGGTGATATGGTTGCACGGGTGAAAGATATTGCCCATTGGATGGCTTTGAACCGGCGGGGGCATTGGTGGCGTAAGGATGCGTGTAATCGGAGAACGAGCGTGAGTGCATGTTTTTGGGTGTACGCTGTTGAGGGTACAACATGAACGACTGCAGCCGAGGAGGAGGTGCGTAAGAAGAATTCAGGTTGGGTTCCACAGGAGCCGCAGGTTTCGAGATGGACAGTTTCTGCAATCCCGCCATCATGGCGGCTGAGGAAGGAGTGACAACACCATGGCCACTTGCACCATGAAGACCGGTGTATGACAAAGGGGCCGTAGATGAGGGCACCGTGTGGTACTCATCCGAACAATGTCGTCGATGGCCAAACAGTCGTTGATCGTTCATTCCAGGTTTGCTATCTATATAAACGAAGCGTAGGGTTGTGTGTTAATTAAATGGCGGAGGTCAACAAGATACACTGCATGACGTACCTTGAAGTGTGGGTGTGTCAACACCCTGGAGCATGAGATGAATCGAAGGAAGTTTGGGTTTTTCCGACTGCATGGTGTAAAAGTATGATCTTTTTTGTTTTTTCTGTTCTTTTTTGCGTGACGAAGGAGCTTGAGAGATGGAATAGAATGAGATCGAGAAAAGATTTAGTGAAAAGAAGAAAAAAGGAATGGAGATAAAAAAAAAATCAATATAAAAAGAGTAGAAGGAAGAAAACAAAAAATTATTGCAAATGAGGGGAAATTCTTTCAATTTAAAGACGATCCAATGCCATCATCAAGACACACAACAAGGTGAGATTTGTTGTAATATTGATTGATGGATGGTGTCACAAATACACTATTTTGGATACAAAGGATATTTATAAAATGAAAGAGCGCCACTCTCGGACTATCCATTTTTGATCTCTTTCTCGTGGGTCGCTCTGCCAAATGTGAATCGGTTGATCCCTGGCTGCAAGCCAGTTTGCCTGAAAAGTTATGGTTACACAGACCATCTCTTTTTTTTCCAATCCTCATCACTATGGTGTTCATATGTCATCACCTTGACAGCTCTTGAAGCATAGAGTAGTTTGGAAATCATGAACCCTTGATTTTACCAGATTTTGTCATTATTGCGTATGCGGGAATATATACGAGTTGTAAAAAAGAAAACGGGGACCGTGTGATGATCGCGGACAAAACATGCAGCATCAGCGAAGGATTCTTTTGTAACACAGAACCCTGATCTCAAAGGGGGGTTAGATCAATATGATTTACTTTATTTATCGGTTCTAAATTTTTTTTAGCTGCTGATCCTGATTTACAGCACCATGCATGCATGCATGCCTCTTTCATTAACGCTTCGGATGTTGATCCTTTTTAGTTTTCTTTTTTTGGATCCAAGGCAAAAAAAGGAGTCCTCAAAGTGGAGTGTGAAAAAAAAAAAAAGATCAACTGCCGATGTGCGATCTCATTTTCCCATTTTACCAGGAGCCGAAATTAATCCGTCTTTTCAAGCACCAAAAGAAGAACAGCGCTTTTTGAGCAAGTCAAGATATCAGCAGCCACAATTGCTAGTGTCGTGTAGCAAAGATGAACTGACTATGCAGCTGTATAATTTTTTTTTTCATCGGCAGAACGCTAAAAAAAAAATTTGGGTCTTTTTCCCAGTCGAAGACTGGCATCTCCAGCCCAAGGTTCTGCAAACACAGAAAATTGATTATCCGCCAATGCAAATGGGGAATCACTCGACGATCGCACCGTTCTCTTAAAAAAAAAACCGTTTACAAAAACAGTTGAACTTGTCCGGCCCCTTTTTTCCTGCTTCTCATTGTTTATGAATTCGTGCTTTGCAGCACAAAAAGGTAGGGCATTGCTTTGAGGTTGGATGATGGTACAAGTTGGATCCTTTTTTTTTTTCGTGGATTCAGAGTAAGCACTGACCAGTCAGTCAAATCAACGGATGCCACTTATTGGATTCTTGGACGATCCATGTTTGGTCAAGCGTGGGCAAGAAATATGCTGACTGTGGAAGCGGAAAGGAAAAACGTAACGTGGCGTCACAACTTTAAACACCTATCGACCAAGTTCCGCTGATAAATAAAGGAATCGAACATCCGTGAAACATTGACATTTCATGGCACCCTATGGCAAAAATGGGAGACACGTGGTACAAAAAAATAAAGGTCTCAGTAGCTTATTCAGATGTTGCTCATTGCTTATTTTATCCAAGCCGCTGCTGACTCAAATTTATTTCCACTGGAAAAGGAGAATCATTATTGGTAATAGAGTAAATTGCTCAGGATCGCCGTATGCAAACCATGTGATCTACCATAGCAAAAGCCGTGTCCGTTGCTAACGAAATAAATCCATGCCGATCTAAATAACCATTGAGCTTTGTACTTCATATTTACTACTAAATGGGCTGTGGAAGATTCTCTGCCGACTAACGTTGTAGAATGATTGATACCACATGGCAAAAATCATCAATATCATATGACACGCTTTGTACTCTTTGTTCCGTTACAGTGAAAAGATGAAGCGACACCGTAAAAAGAACGATCACGCTATTACTGGTTGTATGTAGCCCCACAAATAGAATAGCTGATGGGGTTCTCGAAGGGGTTTCCTGCTGTCTTCGTTAAAACAAACCACATATTCCACTACCAATCCCTCGTATCACAGCATTTATTTTGAACTTGATCGCACCTTGTGCATCCATCATATCGACTCTTTTTTTTGTCTCGGATAAATCAGAATCTCAAAGGTTCCACACACCTGAGCAAAAACCGCAATCTCTCTTCCTTCTAAATCCCATTATCTCGCTGTGGTCGGACTATGATGTTTTTGACATTTGGTCACTTTTATATCGGATACGCCTGTCTCTCCAGGGGAAGAAGAAAACCTGCCATCATAAGAATACTACCCTGGAAGCACAAAAAACGTCTATTCCAGTCCGGTATCCAAATCTCTCGTATCACGTCTCACTTGTCAGGATATCCCAGCTTTTCAGTTACGACGTTCTAATCACTTGATCCCAAATTATGAAGGCTTTTTTTTTGGAAATCGATGCAACATGTTTGGTTTTTGCAAACCTTTCGTTTGAAGCATTCTGAGCTCAATAGATGTCGATTTGAATCAAAAAAAAAAGGAGCTTGCCCTTTGCAGTGTCGCATGATCGGACAAACTGGTTCCAGTCTAACGTGACTACTCAAGGTTAACTTATGGAGACATGTTATGCTCGATTTTCCTGTGGTGAGGTGCACACCATGGTGATGAAGAACGGTGAAAAGCTCGCTGATCTCTAGCAAAGTCGGTTGCAGAATGTCTGTATTGAGGCACCAGTCGCTGACTTGTCTTGTACTGTTTCTGGCTGCCTTCTCGCAAACTTTTACGCAAAGCTGTTGGTTGTCAGTTCCACAGTCACTCCACGCAAAACAATTAAGTTGTTTTTGAGATCGTTAGGACTTCACAAAGACAATAATATTTGATGATCAAACCAAGTCAATGGCTCTGGACCTTTCTAGTGTTTGTGTTTCAGAAATTTAGGAATCTGGTCAACATAAATAGGTGATGTATGCAAGCTTTATTGCATGAAGAGGGATTATTATATGTTGCCGATAGCTCAAAATATGCCTTCCCGGGCTCTTGGCTTGAGAAGATCACCTCACACTTTTCAAACGAAAAAGTGTCTTAGCCGAGAGTATACAAGATCATTGAAAATGTTGCATGCGCAAAATGTGTACGACTTTATTGCATACATCGTAGTTTCGCTTTATAAGCAAAGCGATTGTTAAAACATCGGTTATGGATTGATTAGACAGCAAACTCTTGTTCCGATAACACAGGATTGGTTGCCAAAGTCAGAGGAGCATTCGGACGGGCAGGCTACGGATGCCTGCCATGGTGTTCGCGCTTCGCATGCAGCGTATTCGTTGAAACCGCATGCCAATTCTCGACAAATGGGAGGAGAGCCTGTCCATCGAGCGCTGGCCAGTGTAGAGACAGCAAGCAAGGTTAAGCAAACGAGGGATAAATTTTTCGCCATGATATGGATCCGTCTAACATTGTCGTCCTCAGAGTTTAAATACCACAACATAAGGCACAATTCTGCCGACAGCGGACCGTGGTGGATAGATCTCGGTACGGATAATAGATCTTGGCCAGTCGGTATGACTATTTTCGCTTATGTAACTTTCTTTTCAGACCTGCAGTTGCATTGATGCATATAATATCCATGGGTGATTTCATGCATCATTTCATCTCTCTCATGCCAGACAACTCAAAACGTGTTGTAAAATATCAATATATATTTCATTTAATTATTCCTACCATTCATATTGCTTCATTAATGTAAGGAAATGTTATCATAACCGTATTGATTTAACACGTTGATTGTACAAAAGTATCACGCATATCTTAATTCGCTTTGTCCATAATCTGGTATCAGGAATAATAAGAATCGGACGCAGTCGGTTACAAAATAATCATGATAACCAACGCTTGAGCAGCTCGGATAGTGTCTCTGTATGGAGGTTCAACCGATACCATTGGCGAATTGCTCACGGCTTCAAAGTACATCAGCTGGACAAAGTGGAGAGATGATTTTACGGCTTATTGTATTTTTATCTTTCTTCTTTGTTTTTGTTTTTTTTTAAAAAAAAAAAGAATTCACCGTTTCTTGTTAGCCACAAACTTGATGATCCTAAATCAGGCGTCAAATCTACTGTATCTTACTTTTTAATGCATGGGTTGTTTCTCTGTGGTTTTTCTTCCAGGCTTATTTCGAATCTTATCATTTTCGTTTACACCTCCTAATAAAGTAAGGCTTAGGTGCACTTATGAATAGCTACAAGTATATTTTAACATTGATAAAGCCATCAAACGGATAGCGAAATTACCAAGTTTGACCGCGACTTAAATCTTCGTACCATAATCCGTAGGAGTGATTTGCTGGCATTACGCAAACCATATCCAAGCCTTTCCGCTCAAGCTTGTCATTGATGACAATATGGTGGAAATGAATTCAGGATGTCAACTATTATGTGTACACTCATACAACGCTACTGGAGTAAACCTCTCACTCTTGCTCCTAAGAAGTATGTTCATAACAGAAACAAAACTGGCTGATATATCTGATAGGATCGAAATATGTAAGATAGGGTCAAAGATGTCAAAGAGACTGAAAAAATAGGTTTACTTATTAACAATGAACACTGATGGGATATTCATGCGAGTCCCGAGTGATCGCCTCTTTAAAGGTGAGTTTCCGATAGAAAGAACGATGACTTGGTCTGAGGAGAAGATGATGGTCGGTAGAAAGAATGTTCAGACTTGTGGGAAACTTTTGGAAAAATGTATTCCATGTCAAATGAGAGGTCGGATTGTGATGTCCGTGTGGGATATGTACTTGATCATGTTGGAATACAACACTGGCAAAACGATCACCCCGTCTTGGTAAATTGTACTTTTCCTAATAACATACATATACAGTATCTCTTTCTGTTATTAGCGCTCATTCCACAGTCTTCGAAAATCAACAATCCAATATTCTAGAACTTCCTAGTGTTTTCCATTGGTTCAATAATTTAGGAAGCTGGTCAACGTAAATGGGTGATGTATGCGCTTTGAGAAGATCACAGCACACTTTTCCAAAACGAAAAAAAAAAAAAAAAAAAAAAAAAAATTGCCTTGGCGGACAATGTATGATTCCTGAAAATATGGCATGCGCAATATGTGTACGACTTTATTGCATACATCACAGCCTCGCTTTATTATAAGCAAAGCAGTTGAAACATCAGTTATTGTTTGCTTAAGAAGCCTATGGTTCATATAAGCAACAAATTCTTGATCCAGTCAAACAGGACTCGTCGCCAAAATCAGAGCGGCATTCGGGAGGGCAGACCTGGAATGCCGCTCGTGATGAATCTGCTGCGCATACTGCGTATTCGTTGAAACCACATGGACCTTGTTCGCAAAAGGGTGGGGGACGGCCTGACCATCGAGCGCTGGACAGTGCGGAGACACCAAGCAAGGATAAGCAAACGAGGAACAGATGTTTGCCATGATTGTCTACAATTTCGTCGTCAAGAGTAAATACCAAAAATAAGTCATGATTATGCCGGCAACGGGCCGCTACAATAGGGATTTTGGCCAATCGGTATGTTTGTTTTGCCTAGCTTCCTTCTCACACATGGGCTTGCATTGAGATGCATACACTATTCATGACTGATTCTGTGGAACGTCAACATCGTTTTCTTTTTCAGCGGTCGATTCGCTAGGGTGTAGGTACCATCGCATTGCTTGGGGCAACATGGCCCCAGAATATCTCGGAATACCGTGTCTACAAGTGGATTTTCAATAGCGCAATTGGGAGTTTTTGATGGTACGACGTATCCTCAATGTAAGCAGTTTGCCCCGGTAATCACGTTAAGAGTAAGTAATGCAACGTTCTGCCAGGGGTAGGGATCAGCTGATTCTGTTTGTTGATGTAAGAGTCAATCCCAGAGATCTCTTTGGCAAGCTGTTTCTTGGCTTGAGGAAATGCACTTTTTCAGTGACAAAAAAATGTGCCTTAGTCGAAAGTATACATTAGAAGATCAACGAAAGTATTGCATCGCAATGAGTGTACGATTTAATTGCATACACCATCGTCTCGCCTTATGAGCGAAGCGATCTAAGCAGCAATGATTGAGCGGATAAGCAGAAAATTCTTGTTCCGATCAAACAAGGGTCGTGCCAAAGTCAGAGCATTCTTTCGCGAAGGTGCTGGATATCCTCCCATGGTAACTCGCACTTCGCATGCTCCGTATTTTCTTAACCGCATTGTGATTCTTTGCAAAAGGTGCGGAGTCTGTTCATCGAACGCTGGACATTATGGAGACAGCAAGCAAGGATAAGTAAACGAGGGATAAATGTTTCGCCGTGATATGGATCTGATGTCTACATTTTCGTCCTCAGAGTTTTAAATACCATAAAATAACGCACAACTCTAACGACGACGGACCGTTACGAATAGATTTCGGCTCTGCTGATAGGAGATTGGGTCAGTCAATACAGTATGTTGAACGAATTTCGCCTTATGTAATTTTTTCTTTTCAGCCCTGCGTTTGATGTATACAGTATCCATGGGTGATTCCATGGATCCTTTTATCT
Source organism: Radiomyces spectabilis (assembly GCF_025331425.1). Lineage (NCBI taxonomy): Eukaryota > Fungi > Mucoromycota > Mucoromycetes > Mucorales > Radiomycetaceae > Radiomyces > Radiomyces spectabilis. The sequence goes on along the minus strand of NW_026251936.1, from coordinate 360,722 downwards.
CATCATGCCAGACAAAACTGAAAATTGTGTTGTAAAATATCAATATATAATTTCATTGGTGTTCATTTGATCACTCTTACTATTGTCGTTGTTACTAATGCAAGATAAAGTATGGTTATCCATCATAACCATATAAATATAACACGCAATCGGTTCAGAATAGTCAAGATAATCAACGTTTGGACAGCTCGGTGCAACACGTCTACTGTATGTGTGAAAGGTTCAATCAATGAATATCAGTGGCGGATGGCTCGCTGCTTTAAAGTGCAACATTTGAACACAGTTCCCAAGAGTTAGCAAGCAAAGAAAGTCATATTTGTACCGTATTTATGCGGAGTATGCAGCGATGCAATGGAAGTGCCATAAGATATAATATTTTTATCTTGCTTTCAGGACAATTTACTGGCAATGACGGCAAGAAGCCAAGGCTCATATATGTATACGATATAAAAGAGCATGTCTTTTACTCTATTTTAACATTGACTTGACCAGAAGACAACTTTTTGATAGAATGTACTTTTGATCTTTGCAGCCAATTTTAGTGCTATATCAATTTCATGCTCTTTTGTTCGTATCAGTTTCCCAGACTGCTTATTATTGCTCAGCAAGCGTCCAAGTTTCGCAAATAAATATTATATGATGAGTATTTTCATTCGGTTTAAGCTGGTCATCCCACTTGTTTATACGGTATGGTAGCCTTTTGTATTCCAGAACTGACAGTTTCAAAATTTCCAACGACTACTTGTCCAATCAAATCGAGCTGATGACGTAGAATTTTTTTTTTTTGGGTGCGGCTTGCCCGGTGGGACGAGCCTGGGGGACCCCGATTTTGGGTGTCCGCTTGTTGACTTGTTTTGTGGTTCTCTTTTTTATTTTTTCTTCAAACTTCTCCCCACTCTCTAGAATTAGCATGGCTTCGTTGTCGCGCTCCGTTGCGTCTGCCATCGTCAACCGTTCGTATGTGAACGTACCTGCATCGGCTCCCGCCTTGCAAAAGATTTTCCATGCGTCGTCCCATTCTTCCGAGGAAGAACATCACGAATCACCTTACAAACCATTGTTTGGTTCTTCCATTAAAGCTCGTTCCTCTGGTGGTTTGATCAGCCGATCCTCTGTCAATGGTAATTAAACTTGTACCCTTTCTTTTTTTTTTTTTTTTGCTTTTCAGTGAACAGCTTGTCTGACTCATTTTCATGTTTTATATTTTTGTTTAGTGGCTCCCGTCAACGATTTCCAGTTGCGTCGTAACCACACCACCACCGTTCCCGACTTTTCGAAATACAAGAAGACCCAAACCGGTGGCGACAGCAGCCGTGCGTTTGCATACATGATGGTCGGTACCACCAGTTTAATCAGTGCCGCCGGTGCTCAAGCCACCGTCAGCGATTTCTTGGCCAACATGTCCGCTTCCGCTGATGTGTTGGCTTTGGCCAAGGCCGAAGTCGATTTAGCTTCTATTCCCGAAGGCAAGAACGTTACCATCAAGTGGAGAGGCAAGCCCGTTTTCATTCGTCACCGTACTCAAGACGAAATTGCCGAAGCCAATCAAGTTAATGTTCAAGAACTCCGTGATCCCCAACAAGATGCCGAACGCGTCAAGAAACCCGAATGGCTCGTCATGTTGGGTGTTTGCACTCACTTGTAAGTTTCAAAAAATTAGAGTGTGTGTCAGAAATGCTGATATGGAATTGCTTTTTTATTTACAAAAAAAAAGGGGTTGTGTCCCGATCGGTGAAGCCGGTGATTATGGCGGTTGGTACTGCCCATGCCACGGTTCTCACTACGATATCTCGGGCCGTATTCGCAAGGGTCCCGCTCCCCTCAACTTGGAAATTCCTGGTACGTTGGAAAATCAGAGTGTGATGATCCACATTGATGCAATGTGCCATATGAAAAAAATGGACCAATATTTTTAACGCATCCTCCTTTTTTTTTTGTAGAATATAACTTTTCCGAAGATAAGCTCATTATCGGTTAGAGAAACACCATCCTTAATTAAATAAATGCACATTGTTAGTTTTGTTAGATTTCTTTACGGTGGAGTATCGAACAAGTGTGAGACTTCAAAATAGGGTTCAAATTTTCTTTATTTTCTTTCATTTGCCACGGTTGGTCCATATTAGGCGATCGTTTTTTGAGTGCAACATAGCACATGTTTAGACTGACCAAGACAGCCAAAAGTCAGAGTTGAATCGTGCCACACTGATTTTCTTTGACCTTTATTATTCCTCTCTTTCTTTTTCTCCAACTTTGGACTATTTCTTTTCCCTTCTTTTTTACTCTCTTTCCTTGAGCTGCTGTTTTTTTGTCGGCTTTAGCTTGTAATTTTTTTGTTTCTATTTTGGTTCATTTGAACATCAGCGGATGCTGCTTTTATAATGGACTCATCGTCCGTATACCCTTTTTCCGCCAACGCTCCATTCCGCCAACCCATTGTAATTATACACATTGCTTCGATGGCTACTGGTTTCCTCGGATTTTATCCATTCGCCTTGATCCAAGGCATTCGTCGCCATCGCAAATGGCATTTCGTTACCGTGATTACCGGCACGCTATTTGCCCTGATAGGATTGGTCACAGGCTGGTTGATCCGCGCCGACACGGTCACTTTTGAAACACTACTACTACGGATTTTGGGATCGGCTTTATTCGTATTGCTGTTGCTGCAAATCACTTTGGGAGTATATAAAGCGGTTGTTTCCAAAGGATTACTCGAATCGCCTTCATATTATTCCAAGCTGTCGTTCATAGGTCAATGGCTAAGCTGTTTACCTGCATATACACATCTGGGGTTAGGCTGGTGTATCCTTTTCGTCGCTTACGGATACATGGTTGGCTGTCTGCTGTTCTTCACAGAAAATGTGACCAGTGCAACCTTGCTGTGTATAGCTATAGGAAGCGGGTTTCTTGGCTACGGTATGGTTGCATTGCTGCATTTGATGAATATCTTCAAATTACCACGTGCATCCACGCCTGAATATTATGAAGGACTGCTCATGACCTTGTGGGGAATCATCACTCTGTTGAATGCAAGTAAGTTAAATGGGAGGGTCCAATTTTTTTCTTTATGGTTGCTCCTTGGTCGTTTATTTTTTTTCTTCTCGATTTCACTCTTACCTAATTCAAAAATGATCTTCGTTTTTGCCTGGTTCTCGAACGGTTAGACGTTCCGATCCTGGGTTCCGATTGGTGCGCTCTGAATTTAGGGCTTCTCTGGCTTACCGGCGGGATTTTCTCTGTTACCCTTAGTATGCAAACATGGATGACAGCACTGCGAGAACGAAATATTCTCAACGCCATTATTATATGTTTCACAGGCAAAGGTAATTTTTTTGGACGCCATTCATGTAATTTCGCCCCTGAGAAAAAAAATTTTATGCTCAATTGTGTTCGTCAAATTTAGCCATTTTGGCAGGGTCCAACAATGACGAATACGCCGTAACCGTGCATACCATGTTGGGTTCTATGATGATGATAGGCGCGGTGGCACGCATCTTCCAAATCATATTTCGACGCTCACCAGCGGATAATTTGCCACGACTGATTTCACGCGCTTCAGGCTCCGTCGATCCCAACGATGCCGAGGAACTGTACGAAGACGATGACGAGGATGAGGTGGACCCTAACCGACGGGCCAATATCTATCGTTCGACTTATCAACAGTTAACGGGACAACATATTGCTTCGTGCAAGCATACCTCGGTATTTGCATCCATTACCGTGGCTTGCGGATTATTAGCTGCTCTCATGGCCATGACGAGCGGGTTTTTATTTATAGGCGCCAGTGCCGATTGGATCGCTCACATGCACTACTACCTCCCCGATCCCATCACCTACGTTAACATCGTCGTCGCGTTAGCATTTTTGTGGGGGGCCTACATCATGGCCTTGTGCACAATCTACAAAACGACGCGGACCGTGCCTCCGGTGTACGAATACCTAAGCATGACCGAGGTCGGCCTTCCATCTACCGTGCAGGATGTCAGCGCATTGGATATCGCCACCTGTCAGCGTGAAACGGCCGCATCGGGATTGTCACGCAGCCGATCGCTCCCTTCCCGAGGATCATCCCATCGTCAGGACAGTATCGAACAACGAACCATGCGTCCGTCACAGTACCGTGCCAAACGACGGTCATTACTCGTAAGCTCTCCGACGAACCATCGCGATACCATCTTATCCGCACACAAAGGCAACCGTGCACGTTCATCTTCTTGTTTCGGGGTAGGTGGTGTCCTGCCTGATGAGCTGCACCACGCATACGCAATTTCCGATTCGTCTGGTCCATGCCGGTCGTGGTTGTCCAACGGATCGGCTACATCGGCCGCCAGTGCGGTTTCTTCGGTTTCCTTTGCTTCTTCTCTGTCGACCGATTCTCCGCAACGAGCGTCGCTCTACACTGATTACAACCACGTTACCAGTCCTGCCGAAGACTCATTCCCGGATCATCAGCTGTCGCAAGCTTACATGCGCAAGACCGAAAGTGGCAGGCGTAAAGAGCGGCAGCACCAAATGAAAACCACAAAGCCCCATTCCCAGTATTCTCATGTTACAGGAGCCGAAGACGCACATAGTAGCAACAACAGCAGCAGTAGCAGTTTTTCCGAATCCGGCTCCATAGGTAAATACTATGCCACTGAACGGAATAGCAGTGATAGTCATGTTTGTCAATAAGTTTTTCTTTATATACCAATGCATTTTCAATGTAATTAAAAAAATTGTTCATTTTTTGCTTGTTTTCCCTGAATTCTTTTTCTACAGTGTAACTAGGTTTTTTTTTTTTTTTTTTTGTATTTCCAATGTTTACAATTCATCCATATCGTCGTCCGATTCATCGCCTTCATCTTCCACATCCTCTTCAAACTCTTCTTGTTCTTTCTCCTTCATGGATTCCGGTTGCTGGGCAGTGATTTCTTCTCCTCCAATGACTTGCCTTCGATCAGTGAATTGAGCCAAGAATTTTCGTCGTCGATCTTGTTCCTTTTGCGTGGCTTTATCCATGGCTTCTGGGCTGTCGGTGCGGTGACCTGTCAAGAATTGACGTTCGTCACCACTGCCTGAAGCGTCATCGCTTGTGGTGCCTCCCGCAGAGTAAACGCGTTCTTTGTCGTCCACTTGTTTTCGAAGAAGCTCAATTTCCAGATCGGATTTATCACGCTTGGCTTTGCGACTCATTCGATGAACCACCAGCAGATCCCGCCGCGCTTTGGTAATAGCCGATTCAATTCGAAGCCTGTTTGCAATCATTGAAACTTTTGGCCACGTTCTTTGTCTCCCAGAAAGCATCAGTTTCGTGAGCCTCTTTTCGTCAGGATCCGCCATCGTGTACAACCAGTCCGATAGTCCTGCCTTTGGCTGTCATCGTATGTTCAGTATGAGTTTCTTTTTTTTTTTTTTTTTTTTTTTTTTTTTTTTTTTTTTTTTACTCCAAGGACGCTCCATGACAATAGCTTACCAGAATCGTAACGTTGCCGTCAAACTTTTGTAACCATATGGAACTCCAATCTTGTTCCAATAATTTCGGCAGCAAATCCAAATCTCTTAGCACCTTGAGCCACTTGGACAAATCCAACTTCAAAATCTGCTCAATAGTAGAAGCCAAAAATCCTCCGCGCCTACAACAAATTGGCAGGTGTGAATATCGATACGTTTGCAAATTGCAAAAATCCGCCCTCTTTGTTCTTGATCGTTTCTTACCATCCAGTACCGGCACGATGTGTCACGGGTCGTCCCGGGCTGCCTTGATTAGCGTAGAAAAAGATGTGGACATGCGGATTTACTTGACTAACCACCGTATAATTGACGTTAAAGTGGTTATGCAACGCTTGAGTGGGAATGTCGGTGCGCAGACTGCCGTCCTTGAACTTGTGTCCGTAATTGTAAGGAATCAGATGCTTGGATTTGGCGACTTTTTGCATCAGCACCACTGGGTTCAATATCTATCATTGTTGTAATAAGCATTGATTATTTTGATCTTCTCTTGATGGAACTATAAAATGCGGTTGATTTACCCCGGGAATGGCAGCTGAAGCAAGAATGGCACTCCAAATCACGCAATTAGGGGCGGTAATATAGTTGAGCAATTTTGGCGGTGAATGTGGATCAAATGGAATCACCGATACATTGAAGATGCGACCGGTGCGCTCATACGCTTCTTTGAAAGTGAGAGAGCCTCGGCAGAACCACATAGCTTCTCGGCACCATTGCTCGCTATCAAACAAAGCACCTGTACTTGCATATCGTCTTAATTTAACAAACCAAGAATCCTGGCATATGCGTATCCGCTCGGCCAGTTCTGGTGTCAACACTTGTCGCAATTCTTCATCCGTGCGCGTACACACAATAGCGCCCATCAAGGAACCCGCCGAAGTTCCGGTGATGATAGCAGGCAATAGGTTTTGATCAAGCAATGCACGGATTACACCGAGATGAAAGTACCCGAAACCAGCCCCACCTGATAAGCAGAACGCGGTTCTTCCGTAATTCTTGGCATATAATTTGAAAGCGAGTCGCTTCTCTTCCGAGGAGATGTGCGGATTCACCACCAATGCGTCGATGGCTTGGGTTACTAATTTGGTAATAATAGGTTTTAATTTCATCAACGATGCACTCACATAGGCTATGCTCTGTCCGCTACTTACCTTCCTCAACATATTCTTCCACGAGACGCTTGGTCCCGTGATAGGTGTTACTGTACAATTTCGTATTTTCAATTCCGGAAAAGTTTTGTTTCAAACAAGCATATAGAACATCTTTCAACATGGAAGCATCTTCGGCTTTCTCGCTTTTCCTGAACTGCCGAAGACTCCGCACGACTTTTTGGATCAATCGATAATCGTAGAAACCGTAAGCGGCGGTTTCTTTCCATCGATCTTTTCCCATGTACCTGTCCAATGCATCAGCGGCTCGACACCATTCTTCGTACGTTGTCGCTGCACGCAATGCATTACGCAATCGGCCACGTTTACCTCGCCTGCGATTCTCGGTTAAAAAAGGAAAAGGTGGAATTGATCATAAATTTTTTTGTCATCAGATCTTACCAACTAAAGGTGCTTTCCCACAATCGTACCGTTTGACGTAATCCCAAATATAGCAATAATTCGGTAAAGATAACAGCACAAATGCCAAACTTTAAAACAAGAAACAGTCAATATGAATCTCAACCAACGCATTAATATCTATCACTGACTGACCATTAAAGGATATTGTAAAAGTGTATAAGATATGCCTCTGGGTTTTGAATCCGGGTCCCGGGTTCTTCGTCTCGACTTCTTCTTTTTTTCGGAAGTACCACGCAATGGTATAAACTCGCTGGAAGCAGAAATATATTCAGCAGTGGATTCTGACCCACTGAGAGGATCGTAAGCTAGTGCCCGTACGAAATCGGCCACATGCTCTTCATTTACATGCTCCAACTCGAATTCGTGTGGATGGAAGAAGTCTTTGTGGTGAGGTTGAGCCGGACCCGTGCCAGCCAAGTCGCCGTTCTGGTATTCGGTTTCTAATGAAGAACCGTTGGTCGCTCTTTTCCGAGATTCGTTCATGAGGTAAAAGGTAAAAAGACGTAATCGTAATGGCTTCAAAGAAGGGAGGTTTTTTTTTGTGGACAATTTTTCACTAGTGCATTTCCGGGTCATGACGATCGGGCCAATCATACGCGGAGATTTAAATGGCCAGATTCACCATTGTGATTCTGCATGATACAAACTTTTTGCATTTTTACCCAACAACCGGCGGATGGCGAAAATTTCCAAATTCTCATTGACATGAGCAGCATACAGCCTAATTATTGAAGTGAACTCTTACAAACTGTCGCCCTTACATGATTATTAGAAATATAGTATAGTACATCTGATCCGTTATTCCTCGGCTTTTTTTTCCCCTGATTTCTTCAACTGCGGTTGGTTCTTTGAAAAGCGATCAGACAAGAATTCCAATTGAATCATCCAAGACCCAATCTAATTTATGCGTGCCAGGTTTTAAAAGAACACAACTTAAATACTGTACACTAATTCTAACAACTGTAAATCATCCATATGTACTGTATGCATTGATATCTGTAGTACTATGTATATCCAGCATAATGAACTCATAATTCATAGCGTGTTCTGTCAAATGATGGAAGGGGGAAACTGAAAGTCAGAGGCGAGCATTCAAAAGCCCGTTTACTGTTGCTTATATGAACATGCTGCTCCATAATTATCTGAATTTATGAGGTATTTTTTTTTCCAATGGGCTAGTCTCTTTCATCCTGGAAGCTAGTAGCTATGTACAGATCATTACCCTTTTTTTTCCAACTGTTACCTTTGAAAAAGGTATTTTTTCGTAATCTGTACTGTATTTTATCTCCTGCTCTAAACTATCAGAACAAGGTACGACTTGCGTTGCTGGTAATTGTCACTCATCAAAATTTTCAAACGTGTGCCGCATTTTATTGCAACATTAAAATTGGGTAAAGAGGCTAAACTATATTTGGAAATTACGCCATCTGGCAAAACTATACTGAGATTATAACCTTTTGTAACGAAATGCAGATGAGCAAGGATTCATTTTACTCGGTTGGAGTTATTGTCAGGTTACAATGTAGAAACTACTAATACCACAAGCTTTTATTTACCAGTGCCATGTAAAATGGACGTCAATAGAGCATAAAACAGTAATAAGTATACATGTTTAACGAATACAGCACTGTTTAAAGACCTCCCTGGACAGATCACAATCATCGCCAAATTCTCCGCATGCTGATGGGCACTCCTTGGCCTCTTCTGCTGTACGTGCAAAGCATATCGGGTGCCTGTCCACATAAGTAATTGGGCAGTCCCGTTCAGTGTGTAAGCAACCGGGCCTGGTGCCAATCCACTCAGCCGTTATCACGTTGAAAGTTACAACAAAAAACAGTAAAAGTACCAATGCGTGCTTTGCCATAATACGAAAGGATGGTAGGATAGTTGTATTTTCAAGCACTTCGCAATGCTTGATTTCCTCTTCTTTAAGTAGTTTTTTTTTCAAGCAGAAGTTCATTCCCTGGGCGAAACTTAATGCGAGGTGATTCTCATTGCCCCAAACTTTGTTTATCAAATAGTTATGCAAACGGAATAATGTCAAAAGTGCTAAAGGAAGTTGTGCCATATTCACCAATTACAATATTGCATATTCAAGCGAACGAAAGGTTACTGTATTTACAGATACTGCATTTCAATTTTGTGATTCATTGTCTTGCCGGATAATGTTAACGACTATCACGGATAATGATTATCTAGGAGGTTTTCCTGATTTGGAATGGCAAAGCATTCGTCTAGGTCAATCTTGCAGAACAAGAGGCCGCTCGGTTGTCGAGTAATTATCATTGATAATCGGGGGAAGGGTATGGGATTAGATATAGTCACCTGGTTTATAACTTGATGGGCATAGTTTTTTTTCAATTTTGAGTTCCGAACTGCACGGTGGCAAGTAAAAGATGATGCTCGATCGATCAATCGAATTATCAGAGACATGTAAAGTGAAAGCCCAGGAAGCACAAAACACTACTACTAAATAAAGAACACATGTTTAATGCTAAGGGTAGCATAGTTTAAAGCTTCTCGGAGTGACACAATCGTCATCAAATTCATCGCATACTGGTGAGCATTCTATCTAGGCATCTGCTACTGTATGTGCTATGCATATCAGTAACTTGCCGGTCTTTGAACAGTACAATGTGGTCAGACGGATGTAAGATCACTGCAGTGACACATATTATATTTCGGTTTCATGGTTCATCAATTTTGCAAGATAAGGTTAATGAGAATCAGGGATTACGATCTCTTAGTCAAGTTTTCCTACTTACAAATTGAATCGGCAAAGTCTTCGTCTTGGTCCAAATCGTCCAGAATAGAAAGCCGCTCGGTTGCCGAGTAATTATCTCTGATAACCGGGGGAAGTACATAGGGCACCTGATTTACAACTTGATCCGCACAGTTCCTTTCAATTTGATTCTCCAATTAAGTTCGGTTCCAACTACGCGGTGGTAAATAAGAAAAAACCAAGGATATGAATCCTTCACTGCATTTAATTTCCTGTGAATGCTTTTCTAAGCGCAGAGCAAGTTACAACTTTTATTCTGTTATGCTTATGACAGTCATTAAGGCGAATTTTCGGACGTGAAAACACTGAAATTAGGCAAATAGAACAAAATTACATTTGGAAACTACGCCATCTGTCAAAACTTTATTGAGATTGTAACATTTTGTTAGAAATTATAGATGAGCAAGGATCCATTTTATTAATTAACTGGAGTGTCTGTCATGTTACAATAAATATCATCATAACAGCGCAGTGTTTATTTAGCAGGGACTGGAAAAGTGAACGTCAAGAAAGCACAAACACACTACTAAACAAAGCCTACATGTTTAAAGCGAAGCACAGCAGCATTGTTTAAAGCCCTTTCCCGAGGGATCAAACTCAGCGCCAAAATCACCGCATTCTGATGGGCATCTCTCGGCCTCATTTTGATCTCTTGCAAAACATAGCGTTACAAATTCCGGACTATCTGGGCACGGCTGTATGTTCTGCAAACACTTGGGCGCCTCGCCAATCCACTCGGCCGTAATCACGTTGAAATCCCAAGGAAAACCAATAAAATTGTCAATGTGGGCTTGACCATAACGCGAAAGGATAGGTTAATGTGTTGTATTTTGTAATGTTTGTTTTCCTCTTGTTTAAATTATATTATAGATTTCTTTTATTTTAAAAAAGGTCATTTCCTTGGGTGAAACTTTAATGCGATGTCATTCTCATTTCCCGCAACTTTGTTCAGTAAACATTTATGGAAGAACAGTTTCAAATCCTTCGATCTCCCAGTGAAAGATCGGGGTAATCCCAAAAAATGTCACACAGTGTCGTCCCATATTCACCAGTTATCGCATGTTCAGACGGATGTAAGGTTACTGTATTAACACATATGGTATTTAGGTTTCATCATTCATTGACTTGCAAGATAGTGTTACCGACCATCACGGATTATGATACTTGGGTCAAGTTTTTCCTGCTCAAGAATTCCATTGGCAATGTATTCCTCGCTGTCGAATCTTGCAGAATAAGAAGTCGCTCGGTTACTGGAGAAGGATACGGAATTGGATAAGGTCGTCGTCTGGTTTACAATTTGATGAACACAGTTTGCTTCATTTCCCAACTGCATATTGGCAAGTAAAATAATAATAAAGAAAAAGCTTTGAAGAGATATGTATTAAGCGATAGCTCACTGGTAGTCACCTGCTACCGTATTGAAGGCTCCGCGCTGACAGCCGATTAGGCGTATGCAAGCTCGCATTATCAAGCGGAATGCAAATAAAATAACAAACATCGCATTATGACGCAAATCCTGTAGGACAAAGAAAAGTTTGTTTGTCTATAAATGTAGTTGAGCGTTTTCAGAATGCTCATCCTTCCCTTTGCATCTGAATTTAATGATCTTTAATATTTGTCTGTTGCTGATTGCACGGTAAAAGTAATAGCTCAAGCCAAGTTTTGCATATCGAGCCGTGACCTCTGATGCCAAATTCACCATGACCGATGCCCGATGAAGGAGAAAGGTGAACCAGATCTGTGCGAAAATAAGGTTTATAGACTGCATAAACTTGGAGCCATTTATGTCGTATTTACTTTTCATTTTGTATACCTATTTTCTGGAAAACACATTTTTCTAGTTGACTATGGAAGATCTTTGATTTTATTGACGATTGAGTTCAAGTGTTTTACATCTCCATGTTATTTTTCAAACCCTACAGATAAAGGTTAAGATGGCAACGGAATATACACAGCAAGTGACACTTACATAATTTACATAATCAGGGGTTTCGCAGGCTTCGTATTCATTGATCAGCTCCTGTACCACTTCCCGAGAATCGTCAAACTCATCCAAGCCATCGGAAAACATGGGATGTTTGCGATACTGTTCCAAAAAGGCATTTCGTTTTCTTAATCGATCATATTGATCGCATGTTCGCTTGAAAAGCTAATATTCAAGGATTTGATGAGCATACACATGATGCCTACAATTACTGTCTTTTTCCCACTCCACTTACAGAAGCAATACTGGTGTGATTGGCCAACATCAAGCCACTGACGCGATGTGGTGTCTGGACATACGGTGACTTTTTCGATAGCGCGACTTGGATACTGGCTGGACCCCATGGAATGAATTGTGCCAGTCGCCGCTCACGAATACGTAATAGCGATTTATGCACCTGGTAGTTCTTTTTTAATCACACATTCATCATGGACCTACACAAATGACACTTACATCTGTTGGATCCGCTTCACCTTGAATGATATCCAAGACCGAAATATAACAACTTCGCTTCGAAGGCACAGTAGACACCATACGGTTCTTAGGCTGTAATAATCGTCGCATGACATCCAAAACGGTGGTTTTACGTATAGATTTTGCCTATGACAAGGTCATGGTTCACTTTGTTGTCACTTGATGTACCATTGAGAACTGAGATATTACCTTTTCCACTTGTTCGCTGGAAAAGGGAGTGTATGCTGTGGTTAAGAAGTGGCATCGGGGTGTCGGTATTAAGGAAGAAACAATGCTGACGAGATCGTTGTTCATGTATCCAGGATAGCGAAGCGTTGTGGTACTGGCAGACATGACGGTTGACACCTACCATGAAATAAAATTATCAGACGGTGACTCTACATGAGTGATGAAGCAATCATACCAGTTGATTTGTTTGTTCGAAAGTAGGCATTGAAATATGCAGTCGATCTGTCGCAATGCGCGCCAGCGCGGCATTATCGAGTACAACCTAAAGACAATGACGCGTTCCAGTGAATATGGATGGGTATCGGTCAGTCTGTATTGGGTACATACCACGCTGTCAGCATTGCATGTCAACCGTTTCAGAGTTAGCATGCTATTGTAAGGCTGTACGACGATATCGGAGACTTCCTCAGAGTTGGGAAAGACAGAGTAGGTTTGAATCAGTTTTTTCGGATAGCGATCATTGAGACGTTCCAACAGGAACGAGCCAAGACCTGATCCTGTACCACCAGCAATAGAGTGAAGGAGCATGAATCCCTACATAGGGGGAAAAAATAAGAGCAAGAGGCGGTCGTTATGTTACTTTGTCTTTCATATTTCATTGTATATTCCCTCTCACTTACTTCAAGAGAGTCACTACCGTCGGCTTCTCGATCTACCATGTCCATAATATCCTCATATACTTTTTCGCCCTGCGAATAACCGTATGACCAGATATTGCCTGCACCGCCGCCGTCGTTGGACATGAATATGTTCTCTGGATTGTACAAGTTGGCAAACGGTGAATCGCGAATGTTGTTAATGACCTATGCAAAATGGGTTCAATCACAATGCGAATCAAGAGCGTGGTAGCGGCTTACTCGTGGTTCAAGATCTAGTAACAGTGCGCGTGGAATATAATGTTCGTCGTCGGCCTGTCAGTGAAACACAATAATTATGAATGAAGCCTGCAGTAAGCGAAAAAGTAGTTGACCGGATAAAAAAGCATACCTGATAGAAAAAGACATCTTTTCGGTCACCTCCTTCCGTTGCAAAGTCTTCCAAAGTACCGTCGCTGCTAATGCCGTGTTCAGCGCAGATCTGTCGCCAAAATTCACTACCGACTATATACATGGAGCGGATTAACGTAAGCTCTGAGGTAGGTTAATAAAAAGGTGCTGTTACTTTGATTGCCGCATTGGCCTGCTTGAAGCGTTATGATTTCGCGTGGCATTGTTGGAGGAGCGTTCAGGACAAGCACAAAAAAAAAGAGGTGAACGCCTTGGCAGGAACGCGGGTGACATTTTTGGCAGTGGCGACTTGTGACGGTGATCGCCGATCCAGGAAATTTTGATTGTTGAATTCACAGAATGGGTGACATTGATATAAGCATCTTTCCCTCAAGTCGATCTACTCTTTACTGTATGGATGCCATAAGTGGTATTATCTTTAATCTATGAATGAACTCATTTCATCCTTGCCTGTGATATCACACTTTCTGCAGGAAAAAATTTAGAAACCTATTTTCCATGGTTCCGATCACCGATCCCTCTATGATAAACCACATGACTGCTCTAAAACAGTGACTTTGCTAGCCTTCATTAATCGGATTGACAGATACATTCGATTACAGAGAGTAGTTTTGCTTATATATACAGAATTAGGTTGTACAGCATAAGGAGGAAATTCGTCAGTAACAGCAGTAGCGACATTCTCCCAAGAGATTGATGGCGGTCCAGCTTTTTTTTTTGGGGGGGGGACACCTATACCGTAGAACAACCACACCAAGACGTCCTTTGGCAGTCCAATATGAGAATAATATAAGGGAAAATTGATTGATCCATTACCGGCTAACTACATATGAAGATCTGACCTAGCCATTAAGATTTTCCGGTTTTTTCTGTTTCCTTCAGCTGTTTTGAGCCTGGGATTGACCCACAGAGAATACGGTGCCTCGATCGGAAACTAAAATTGGTGGCAAGGGGTCAATGAGGTGATCGACGATATTGCTTCATTCAAAAAGATTCTTTATGTCGACCAGCATCAAGTTGAAAACAAACATGGTGCCTTTTCAACGGAAGTTACCGTTTATGGCACATTGTCACATGGACATGATGCTTATTTCCTGAAGGATAAAAATGTCAGCGCGACTATACGATGTTTGGCACAACGTAGCATATGATAAAAAAAAACGCGTTATTATTGAGCAAAACCTTTCTTTGGAGTCAAAAAATCAATGAGCATTTGCCATAAATCTTGGAATTTTTTTTCTTGTTTATTTATATTACAATGCTTTTCATGTTTTTGTAAAAATCTATTTAGCGAATTTATAAAATCTATCTCTTCAAGGAGAATGGAAAAGAAAAAAAAAGATACAGTAGAAAAAAACTAGACAGCGGAGAAGTATTTGGCATAAGGTTGTTGGATTATTTTTTGCTTGCATGATTTGAGCTTAATGATTAAGACTACAACCAGATGAGACAGAAAGTGCGAAGGATGGATCAAGGTACTTGCATTGAAGTTCTTCACAAGCCATAGGCGAAAGCCAAGGAGATCCGGCGGGCATCATTGGATCGATCCACTGGACATCTTCGTCTGAAATAGAAAATCCAGGCGTACATTCAGAAGTAGTGAGGGATGAAGATATGGAAGGAGAAGGACGATAATCCAAGGTTGGAGGAGTAACGGCCAGTGGAGCATAATCATAGCGATAACCTTGATGATCGACGGGGGTGACCATGTGAGGTTCAAGAGCATAGTTCATCGGGAGACTGCCGTTGAGCAACCAAGGATTGTAAGTGTAACTCAGCATCGATGGTAATCCAGGCTGTGGTGAAGAGGCACTTATTCTTGCCATATTCTCCATGGGAACATAGGGTGAAAGGTATTGCGTGGACTGGAACCGATTTTTGTAGCATGCTGATCCCGACTGCGACGGTACAGGCTGAGACACAGCACAACCGGACGGTGGAAACGAGACGTTGGAACAAATGGCGGAGGGGGCCCTAGAAGTCGATAAGACCGTATTTTCACCGAGTTTCTTGCTGGCTTTTCCTGACACGTTGGTCGTTCGCTTCCGCTTGGGCGTATATTTGTAGTCTGGATATCTAAAAAAAGGGAACAAGTTTAGAATTAGTGCAACTCAAGCTTTTTCATTATAACGAATTTGACATTACTTTTCGGCATGGGATTGTTTGGCTTTATCGGCAATATTGCGATAATGTTGCTTTTCATGCTCAGGTGCTTCACGCCACCATTTGGCAATGACACGAGAAATATCGCGGTGATTGGCCCCGGGACACTGTTGAGCGATTTCTTTCTGCTTTTCCAGTCGATAGGCGAGAAAGCAGTTCATGGGTCGTGGAATACGAGTAGGATCTCGCTTTCTTGTACGCGGACGTCGCGGTCGAGAACTAGGCCGGGTAATCAATGCCAATTCGGCGAGATCTCGAAGATGAGAAGCTAGCATTTGCTCGTTTGCAGTCATAATCGCAGAAAGGCTGTTCAAAAAAACAAGTTCAAAGAGTGAAGGTAAAAAAATGAAAGGAATGGATGCAATTTAGCGTTCAGTAACAAAGAACGAAAGCGCCAAGTGGATGAAATGGACCGCCGTACAAGGGAAATAAAAAATAGGAATCCAAGGAAACAAGAAAAGAAGAAAAAAAAAAGTTGGAGTCATATTCAATGCAAAGATGTGGTTTTAAATATGACATGAAAAAATTGTGTTGATGACATGAAATAAAGTTAAAAATAAACGGTTCATGGACGGGGACATTAACGTAATATTCTGCATAACGTGCCATTCATGTAGTAGATTATTTCATTGGCATCTATTTTAGTGAAAGAATGACCTATGCAAAGGATAGAAGGGAGGGAAACCGAGCCAGTAAAGAAACATTTACATTAACGTGATGATCGAAAAAAAAAAGTTCACTAACGTGGCATGCGTGGCATGCCAAATCGTGGATCCTTCCAGTCCCAGAAATAACACACAATGAAAATGAATCATTTGATACTCCTCACTAACCCCACACATAGAATATCACCATGCGTCCTTGCGTGATTTATGGTTTCGTCCGCCACCGTCACAATGGCAATAAAAAAAAACAAGGGGACAGTTGCCATGACGTCTGGGCGCGCACCGAAACCGAGTATGGCAGCATGTAATCATGGAAAAAAAACCACAGATAACTCATCCAAAAAAACCGCTCACAACCTCTTTGTGTCAACTTCTTTTTATGAGACTAATTAAAAATGGTAATAAAAAAAAGCGCACAATAATAACAAGAAGCTACATTTAGGCCTTGACGGCGTACTTGCGGAGAGGGAAGTGAGTCAACTTCTTCTGAAGCTTGACAGTCTTCAAGCTCTTCTCATAGGGAGTAAGGGCTCTGCGCATGGCGCGGGTCTTCTTGCAACGGAGATCCAAGGGAGTGAACTTCTTCTTCTGGTAGAAGAGACGGAGCTGCTCACGCTGGGTCTGGTTGATGACAGTCAAGATTCTGGCGACGTTCTTGCGAGCACGACCAATTTCCTGAAGCTTGGAGGACGAACCACCAGCAACCTTCTGAACACGGAGGGAAGCAAGTTCCTGCTTAGCCTCATCGAGGAGCTTGACAAGCTCGGCCTTGTTCTTGTTACGAAGTTCGTGAGCTTTAACGGCAACCTAATCAAAGCAACAAAAGCACATTAGTAATTCCATTCAGTCTTTTTTCTCTGCATTCTTTCCACATTCACAACGTCGATCGAGCTGAATCGTTTTCTCATTGTTCCTCATTATCTCTCAGTGTCCTTTTTTTTTTTTCTTTTCTTCTTTTGTATCCACTCCTCTCGATAACATTGTTCCATGCCAAAGTATCGATGACGATGCTTCGATTTTGTGTGTTCTTTAAATGATGATGTGGCAATGTGGCTCGTTGTCGACGTTGGATGTATGGATGGATGTACTCACCATTGGATGACGGATGGGAGTAAGAGGAGGATGGCAAATTTGTTGAGTAACACTTTCTTGAACTTTGGCCCGATACCTCCCAACCTCCACCGCCCGGACCGTCGGTGTTTGAAATTTTATGGACTGAGTGGCCCACAAATTTTCACAAAGTGCAAAGCGAATTTTAGGTCAAAAATTTAGGGACAAAAATCAAGAGAAAACTGTTGATGTATATGACAAAGTGTTTTGAAAGAGAAATGAATGTAGGATGAAGTATACATGGTAAATAGAGAATAATGCGCCTATATGAATCACTTTTTTTTTGAGGTGAGGAGTTTTTTTTTCCTATGACTCCATGGGACTGTTGGCCCCCTCGTCGTCTTCTTCCTCTAGTTCTTCGTCTTCTTCCACTTCTATATCGGCTTGACCCGTTTCATGCTGTCCGTTCATTTGATTGCCTTTTATCTGTCTTGACACGTCTTCCTGTCCGTCACCCACAATCATAGCGTCGTACGGCATTTCATCCCACACCTGAAATAAGCTCTCGCGTGGCAAGGCTCGAAATTCTTTGGTTCGGGACACGGCACCAAAATAGCGGAAAATGAACTGAAGTGCTGTGTGTTGCAATGCTCGCTGTGCAGCCAAACCCGCGCAATGATAGATTTTACTCACGTTTTCTACGTCTATATGGCGTTGCAGTCGTCGGACACATAAGGCCAGCAGTCGCGGTAACATGTATATATTGGCCATGACCATGAGATCGGCGACCACAGTGTCGGGTACAGCATCGTCGATTGTATCTGTATATAAAAATTGTACAAAGCTTTCCAATGTCGAGAAGGGTTCCGGGAGGGTGAGAGTGTTGCTGACGGATTCCATCATATTGGAGTTCATCATGTGCAGGAAATATGGCCAGCGAGCTAAAAGCACAAGTCGATGAGCTCGAATTTCCCCGGCTTCAGGCTGGCTACTGGAGCGTAATGCAAAATCGGTGCACTGGGATTGACGGGACAATAAAGTGGCAAGATCATAACCTAGTTGAGACGGTGGCACGGGAATAAGACCCAGTTCTTTGATATCGACTCGCAACGCCATGGCGTAGAATTCATCAGGTTCGTCATCAGCTGGACCAAAAAGGTAAAAAGATGTGCCATGCTCCGCCATAGCAAAACATGTCCAGTGGCACCCATTGTACCTTCCTCCCAACTCGTGATACTGCCATTGCATGGAAGAAAAATCCAAGCACCAGACCCCCGTATTCAGTGCATCCTTTGTCACGGGAGTGTAAGGCTGTGTGACAACAACAATGAGCTGATCTCCACAGATCTGTGAAAACCGCTGACCTGTCAACGGCGGTGCAGACGGAGAATCAATCTCCAAATGCGTTACATTGTATTGTTCGAGATCTATGAATGACAAATGATTGGATCGGCTCATATCCTCCTTCAACCCACCAAACAGATACAGTCGGCTGTTATACATGAACGTGGTATGTTGCGATCGACGTACAAACTTGATCGGTGTTTGCCACTCCCACGTTGTCAAATCGAGAATAAGCAGGGTATCTGCGAAATTTGGAATCTGGTTGGTCACTGTGAAGCCTCCTGCGATGTAAAGTTTGTCCTTGTAAATGGTCGCCGAGTGTCGTACTCGTCCTGCCGGTTGTTCACCGTACGTCGGCGGGTGAACCCATGTCATGGTGTCTAGTTCGAGAATGGCGACATCGTTACAGTAACGTCCGTCCTCTTCGGCGTAGCCACCGAATATGACAAGCTTGTTATCGTTCCACAGTGTGGCAGTGTGATCGTTGCGTTTCGATGGCAATCGGCCTTTGGTGTACAATACGCGCACCCATTCGCATTGATCGTTTTTGGTGTTCAGTTTGTATAGGGAATTGTACACTTCGTCGCTGTACTGATCGAACCCACCAAACAAATAGACGGTGTCATCGGCGATGGTCAGCGATGCGCCGACCAGTGAAGCTAGAGCTTCACCTGTTGTGCGACGGGGTTGTGGATAATCAACAGTGGGTAATCCGCCGGTGACCGATATTGCAGAGGAAAACGTCGATTTACGATTGGGACTATGAAGGGAATGAGGCGTTTCCGGTGGAGTGTTATTCATGACCACTTCAATTGAGAGATTCCAAATCAGCAATGGCGCGGACAGTCAAAGCGGAAAAATGAAAAAAGTGCTTAGTGGGACTAGAAAGGGAATTTCGGCAATCATCCACAAAAAAAAAAAAAAAAAAAAATCCCGGCATGCTGGAAATCTGAGCGAATCTGCACAACCCGTTTCTCAGTTCAGGCTCCGCCTATCCATTCGTCTGCCTTATCCAATCACATCAATCACATTCCGTGATCGCCCCAGAACAATGGCCCTTCAAAACCACTGTTCTCAAATCAGGAACTAACTAGCAAAAAAATACACCCACACCCACCCACACACAGATTCGTCTGTTCAGCAAGTGGAGCTTGTAATCATACCAATTCTAGAACATACTCATTTTTTCCACTGGGAAGAATAAGCATCATCTATTCTGCTGAGCAGGAGGGTTTTCTGGCAAGATGAGACGAGGGCGAGGTTTCTCTGGTCAAATGTTCTTCATCGGCAACTGCTTGTATGATTTGATGTCGTACCGCATGCGTAACAAGAACCACAACGAAGCAAACAATGAAGTTAAAAAAAAAGTTTGGGGGTTTCGAGAAATTCGTGATCGATGGGTCCGTCCAATAATTGAATCCGAAGCATGGTACGCGTTGTAACCAATCAAGCAACAATCAATACCATTTTGTCTTATAAGTAAAAGTTTGTAATATCACGAAAAAGATTACTGCGTATTTAAATACCAATAAGCAGTTACAAATCCAATCAAATCGTCTGAAAAAACATCGATTGGAATATTTGAAATGTGGTGTGCGGTTCATGGGCGGAGATTAAAGTGTCCGACGGAAGGATGACGTTTCCCGGGCGAAAATCGGCGAGGCCGTGTCCGGCCCTCAAAGTAGCTGGCAACGCTCGCCATCCGTTATTTCCTCCTCTTTGGATTTTTTGATTCAACAATGGTACGTAGAGGAAGCAGGGAAATAGGCATGCATCTAGAAACTGTTCACTTATCATCCATCCTCTTCCATCTTTATTCTCTTTTACTCATCCGTTTATCCCTCGATTCGATGCATCCTTGATATGTCTTGTCAACTTTCCGTTTTTTTCGCGGCTTTTTCCGAATTCGATCATTACCATATCGATTTATCACTTACTTCATCCAGGCCAAGCGCACTAAGAAGGTCGGAATCACCGGAAAGTACGGTACTCGTTATGGTGCCTCTCTTCGTAAGCAGGTGAAGAAGATGGAAATCACCCAGCACGCCAAGTACACCTGCACTTTCTGCGGCAAGGTAATTTCGGATTCCGGCACCATTTGGAAATGGCACAACTGCCGATTAAAATAGAGAGACATAAGAACTAATGAAATGTATTAGGATGCTGTGAAGCGTACTGCTGTCGGTATCTGGAAGTGCAAGGGTTGCAAGAAGACCATGGCTGGTGGCGCTTACACCGTTTCTACCACCGCTGCTGCCACCGTCCGCTCGACTGTCCGTCGTCTTCGCGAATTGGCTGAAATCTAAAAAAAAGGAGATCCGGTTTTTCACACACACTCTCTTCTTTTCTGTTTGCCTACATTCAATAAACCTTTACGTTACGTTACTTTATTGTCTATTTCTTTTTTGTTTTCATCACTAGTTCCGACACCGGTTTATCAGGGTCAGCATGCTTGTAGATATATCCCACCATGCGCAACGCCTCGGCGCGTTTGTAGCGAACTTTGCTGCTGACAGTCTATCAACGAAAGCAAGAAAAAGAGTAAATCGTTTGTTCGTTGACGAGGCGAGTAATTCTTTACCTTATCCTGCAATACAGCGTCGCATACATGACGCAAGGTATTCTCAACATCAAACTTGGAAGTCTGCCACAGTGCTTCGTACGTCTAAAAAAAGGGAATTAAAAAATGAACATTGGGTCGAAACATAAACAAGCCGTTGGAGTATACCTTATTGCTGGCGTCCTCTTCAAGCTTTAAACGTTCGGCCTGATCCATGCCTTCCTTTTCAGCTTTCTCGAGCATTTCCCCGACGGCTTGCATATCCATGGCTGACTTTACAACCGACCACAACTCCTTCATGTAATGTTTCTTTTGTCGCAATGCCTGGAAGATGCTCGGCAGTTCGCCTCCTTTCATACCGAGATGATGTTTCGCTTTGCTGGAATAGACATAGCCAATGGTATGCAACAGTTCAATGCCGTAGCTTTCCGATTTTAATTTCTCGGCTTCGATTTTAATCTGTTCCTGGAATGCCGCCGCCGCCGCTTCATCGCCTTCACTGCTGTCGGTGTACAATGAGAGCTTGTGGATAAGGTTCTCGGCCAACTTTTTCACTCGTTCCTTTTGGGCTTGTTGAAGCTTTTCTCTTTGCTCTTTGGTCATACCAGGCTTGGATTTCTCTGGTTTGCCTGCAGTAACATCCTGTCCTGTCTCCTGCATGTCTTGTTCCATGGACTCGCTAAACAGTTCGCCCATAGCAAGATCGCCAATGATACCTGTACAATGTTCTTCGTAAGCCAAACATGCCATTGCGTGCATTTTTTTCGCGCTAGAGTGTGAGGGAGGAGGGAGGACACATACTTCTGAAAGCGTCACCACCAAACATCTGCTGGAAGAATTCACGGGGATCCGAAAATCCGCCGTCAGGTGCCAAGTCCTTATCCTTGCCATATTTGTTATAGTGAGCTCGCAATTGCGGATCCGATAACACCTGGTACGCTTCCGAAATTTCTTTAAACTTTATAGACAGCAGCACTGTGAGTTTGATGTATCCATCTTGGCAACAACCTTGAAGTTATTATTTTCTGTACCTTTTCTTCGGCTCCTTCACTTTGGTTTTTATCGGGATGGTAAGTCTACAATGACATGAGCGTAAGGACGATTCCAGACTATTTGTCCCCTATGCCATGTAAAGAAAACTTACAATAGCTAATTTGCTAAAAGGGTAACGAATAGAAAAAGGGAAATCAAGTGGTGTTAATGATGGAAGCAGAAGCAGGGCAACAATAACTGAGCTATTTCTTACCGGAAAGCTTTTTTGATTTGGACTTCATTAGCATCGACAGGAACGTCGAGTAATTCGTAATAAGACTTATCGATAGGATTCTCGTCTGTGCCTATCCGGGACATGGTGGCGGAACTGATTGATGATTAGGTAGAGGTGAAAAGAAAATACGGTTTCCTGAGTGCAATCGAAGAGAGGAAAAAAGAATATGCGACAAAGGTCATTCAATGACCGCCGAGACAATGAACCGACGGAGTCTCTTTTTTTTTTTTTGCGCGGGAGCCGGGGGAGAACAAGGCGGGCAAGTTCAGTGCAGTGCCTTTTTTTTTATCGTATGTGGCTGGCTATTTCCGGACAGTTTCTCGGCATCATCAAAATCCCTGTAACGACCCGTCTTACTGAGCCGTTGCTTATTCAATATTTAGAGGGCACCATGATTCCATAACACATTTCAAATTACAGTATTGTAATATATCATTCTTGATTTATCAAACAGATAAAAAAAATTGAGCAGAATACTATATTAACACTTCCCTACAGTGATCAACAATAGCTCTATTACAATAGTGGTTATTGAGAAAACTTGACTGTTTTCCTTTGTATCACCAAGCAAACCATATTAGCGTTCCTTGCAGTAAAACTTTTTTAAACCGTCAGATGATCATGCAACTGCCGAGCCACGCCGAATGAAGAGCATAAGATCAGGGTGAAAAGGGTAAATTGATCATCTGTCCCAGAAAAGAATTGCTGACTAGACGTAATTCTGCCTGGTATAACTGCATCCGCATCATTCATGCGTTTCCTTTTCCTTTATTATGCGCAAACGATCATCATCCAAATTACCCCTAACCAAAAGCAACCAGCAAACGCGAGATAGGAATCAGAGATTTGTGTCTATGTCTTACAAATGAGTGGGCGGCGTCTTTACCAGTGTGCACACTGCAAAAGTACTGCTTGAAAACGAGCAATAAAATTTGATTTGCATAATTACACTAATTAAATTGGGACCAGCATTCACCATTGTAGAGATATGTATGGAAACGGGCTTTATCAGTGTTCTGGCGCGCATGAATATTAGCAACGTTCCTTCCGCGAACTCCCATAGATCTATACACTATGCAGCTGAAGTGCCGTTTATTGTTCATAAAAAGTTTACTAACCATCTGTTTAATATAATTCCAACCGATCAAAAGGAAAAAAGAAGGACCCAAAGAACGAAAATGACACTTTTTTCAAGTACGTCGCTGGTCGGCTCTTCCTGAGAAACACTCATTCCTGTGCCTTTTTCCAAAATACGCCATCGATAGAATCTCTGAATCTTTCATGTGTATTCGATCCGACGCGTATTGCAAGTCATGAGCAAACTGAAGCATTTGCAGATAGCCATGCCAAAGACATCGACGTACGTCTTTTGGCAGATCGATGCCCAACTTGAAGGAGACTAGTCATAACTTGTTGTTGTTTCGGCTGGGGTCGATACAATTTCCTATGCAAGGGACCATCTCGGAGTATCATATCGGCTGTTGCGAGCACAGAGAGAAGAGGCCCCGACGAGATTTCAAATATAAACATTTTCACTGCGGGTTGCAGACACATAAACCTGTTTACATGAAATAATCTTTAATTTTGAACATTTTTACAGTGATTGACTTTTGGTTTCATCATCGTCAAGGGAGCTATTTAGATGGCTTTATCGGCAATGGGATTGGCGTGGATAGTGACACTCCTTACGCGGACTTCTTGAATAGGTCGATATTTTTCATCTACCGGTACTTTTTCTATTGCGTCGAGCGTAGAATCCGCACCATCAATGACTCTGAGAACCGTCGTTGGTGAGCACAAAAGAGACTTTCATACGAGCGATGCATGCTTTCATCAACTTACTTTCCAAAGACGGTATATTTGGTATCGAGATGAGGATGCTTTGCGTAGGTGATGAAAAATTGTGAACCGTTGGTGTTGGGGCCAGAATTGGCCATAGACACGATCCCGCGTGCGTTATGCTTGAGAAAACAAAATCATATTAAACATACTGTCAACCCAACATACCAATTAGTTGCTGCAACCTACTTTTAAAGTGGATCGGATTTCATCGTTGAATTTACGACCCCAAATAGAGTTACCGCCTTTGCCGGTACCTGTTGGGTCGCCTGTCTATAAGGCTAGGCATCAGCTTCATCGCGCTCTCAGAGATACATCTGCTCTATAGTTGAGTTTACCTGTACCATAAACCCTTTGATGTTACGGTGAAAAAGATTGTTATCATAGTATCCGCTGGCACACAATGCAAGAAAGTTCTAAATATGGTACGACACAGTGAGTAGATGTATCGTGCATGCTGTCAATTGTATGTAATAGCTACCTCGGCCGTTTTTGGAACCGCTTCACAGAACACTTCAATTTTGATATCGCCAAGATCAGTATGTAGAGTAACAGACTATCATTTTCGTATAAAAAATGAGCGGCATAGTTCGGCGGGAATTGCGAGTATGAAATTCCTTACCATTGCAGCAAGAATCAATTGAGAAGATCGATGCTCGGTGTCGGGAATGAAGCTGTTGGGATTCCGCGCGCGCCCTTAATTGTCGAGTGCACGTCATCAGAATTTAAAAAAATGTGACCTCATTTAAAGAATGATTTTACGACTTTCGAGCGCGCGGACCTAACAAGAGGCTAGTAGGCGGGGCTTTCCACTGCCGAGCGCAGTAAATGCACGCTGAGGTCGTTGCAAGGCGATCGGTCGAGAATCGAGTCGATACCCTGACTGGATGTACCGCTGTAAGATGCGTCGAATATTGATACCAGCATTGATATCGCGGTTCCAGATCTGACAAGCAAACTGAATATCGATGTTTCAGAAAGATTATAAATGATGATTGACATACCGGCGGATTTGAAATATCGTTTTCTGACACACACTGCGGACACAGTCGAGCCGGGTAAAAACGATGCTTTTCCATCCGCGACCTATACCAAGTTGTATTGATATGATTTGAAAGAGTCAAAGAACTTTTATTAGTAAGCTTACCTGCAGGTCTTCTTGCTGGACATTCCGAACTGTAGCCGAGTATATTGCCTTCGTCGTCCAAGCAACGTTGTCTCAGCCTTCTGTCTACACCTCTCAATCTCTTCTTCTTCTTCCTAATAATATTCTTAGTCAGTTTAAACATAAACATGATAAGTGACGTGAACTTACTTGTGATTACAGACGCGAAGCTGTTCATCTCGCACGTCGACTGTCGTGGAATCACATTGACTGCAAATTTTGCTAGTCAGGTATTCATCGACGCAAATCACGAGCGCTTTCTGTCCCGAGACTTGACGGAGCCCCTAAGTCAGTCGGTTTTTTGCTCAAATGATATATGCCGCGAGTTTATCACGACATGTCGGGCTCCCGTGGCAGCAACTGGAATTCCTCTTTTGTCTGCGGGAAGGCGCTAATGTCAGAAACAAAATCAATATCAACATCAATATCCATTGTCACAGTTATGTCATTGGTCGAAACCTACCTCGATCCCAACGTTTAATGAATTTAACAGATATCATCACCCCGTCGGTTTCAACACTGTAGTAAAACTACGTGTGTTTTTCATCAGAAGCTACAATGATACGATTCATTAAATGTATGCTCGGCTAAAGACCTATGGTTTACTTACGTATTCCCTCGTCTGCCGCCCGCAGCCGGTTTGGACAGAGCTTATCCAGTGAGAAAATTTCTTCCCATAAGGTTTCTTTGAATAGATCATTCTTATCCAACCGCTTAAATTCCATCAAAGTAATGAAATGCTGCGGGAATTATCCCATATTGACTTCGTCTCATTCTCTGTGAAAGAAGTGATGTTGTTTAGTACATAACATCTTTTTTTTTTTTTTTTTGGCTTACTTTGAGGATGTTCGGTACATTATATCCGGAAGTCCATGCTTGATGTAGGAAATGGTACACGCCAGTTCCATGGATCGGCACTAGCCTAAATATGCTGTGTAAGATGTTGTGTGTATCGTGTTTTTCACATGGAGAAGCATACCAATCTGATGAGATGCCAAAGGGAGAAGTGTCCATCTCCTTCCCTCATATAAGATTGCTCTCTGAAGGAACCAAGCAGAAAAACGAAGAAGGCCTGAAGTGTACGTTGAACCAGCAGCTTTTTCAATCGCATCGGCTGTGGTGGTGGTGCCAAACGACTGGTTGAATTCATGGAGCATCTCCCCATAAAATTGGCGAATCTGTTCAATTTCGCCTTGGTACACCTTCCAAGTTGTCCATATTGAGTTCTTTATGCTTAAGCAGATGAAGGACTGCGTCATTTCCTAAATTGTAATTGTAAGATGGTATAGGATCAAGAAATTGTAGGTTAACTTTACCTAACGCCTTTGCGCTTCGCGGCAGCTGGACTTCATTGCGCTTGGCGAAAGACAGCAAAAAGCCTTCCCAGACACGAAGCATGTATTTCGATAATTCCCTCCCAAATGTAAGATGACGTCTGTGAATTTTATGGTTAGATCGAATATAACCCCATTGAAGTTCGTTTATTACTTGTATGAGCTTTGGAGGCGTAATCGTTTGCAAGATCCAAAAGAACCGGCCGCCACTGAGGAAACTGATAGCCTATAAACAAAGTATACGTAACTTCCCCTGCAATGATGTTTTATGTATCTGGCGGCATAACGAACCTCGAGTTACCGGAAGGAAAAAATGCTCAAAGGTATGCCATAGGTCCAATTCCCATAGGATGTCTCTGATATTGGGGGCCTTGTTAAAAAAAATTGTCAGCGATTATGGAAACCGGAGTTGACTAATTTACATACCGGCGCCCCATCTTGACAGCTTTAGTGTACGGATCAAGTACCTGAAGTCGCGAATCGACGCTGGTGTATATTGTCTGCTCATGTGGTCATAGGAGGTATATCAATATATGTAAAACAGGTTATGTAAAGCGGTAAAATTAGATCGGCATTATGGGATAAACACAAGTAAGTGCAAAAAGAAGGAGAAATGACGAAAAAACGTTAAAAAAGAGAGAGGGAAAAAAAAAGAAGACCGGAAAGAGAGGGAAGAAATAGGCACGCAGCAACGGCACGGTGTTTATTTGTTTATTTTGTGGCTGGATTTTGTGGAATGCACTGAAGCAATCACGGAAGACTTGGCAATGATGGTGAAAAAATAGGGCTTTCTGCCAGTGACATTCCTTCACTGTATTATGCGAGGCGCCCAATGTATACAATAGCAGAGTTGTTTCTTCAAAGCTATACCGAGTTTATGAATTGGTTTCAAAGAAAGACTAATCTTAAGCTATGACAAAGCATCGTGCTCTTCAACTTAACCTCAATCTGCCATGTGCTCATGAAGGCCAACATGGACCACCCACCATCCATTCACATCATCATGGAGACGCTGCCCCTGCACATGTTCACGATAGGAAATAACTTACCACTCTTCTTGTTCTTTAATGAAGCAAGCAATGTTATCAAGCTCTCGCAAGATGACAGCAGGGGAGTCTGCGGCAAAGGGACCGACAGGCTGAACAACAGCAGCAGTGATATCGTTGACTTACGTTACGTAGAAACACTTTTTTTGTGGAACGCAAAAATTATGACGAAGCTCGTTCGCCGCTGCAGAACAGTCACGCAGAACAGAAAAAATGCAGGATATTTGTATATGGATCAGCCAATCGATGATAATATTCCATGTAGTCCGCTTTTTATGATGTTAATGATAATCAAGATATAGAAGACTTGGCATGTCATGTCGAAGCATGCTTGATTAAACAGAGATAATGGGCAAATTCAAATGAGTGATTCAAGGAAACAGAAGGCAATAGTCCAGAAGGAGATAGATTCAAGGAAGGATCGGATTGTAAAGCAAAACTTCACCGAAATTACCACTTTCAAAGGGCGCGTAATGGGGGAAAATCCATCAACAAAAAAGTTCACCTATTTGGGCCGATTTTTCAATGCAAACTATTCTGGAAGGACTTTTACGTGAACAGCTGAAAGAGACCGAGGAGACACAATGGTCAGCATTTTGTCGACACGTGCTGCAAGTTGAAGAGATGCCTGTAATTCCCTTTGTCAAGATCGCCATGAACAGAAAGCTCACAGAAGAAACGTGCCTATAGCAGGATGATACAGCCGCGTTTTTATCGCTTGGTGGCAAGGTGTGCAGTGCGAAGCTTCAAAAAACGCGGTTTGCGTATGGCGCCGTAGAACGTCCGTTCTATCTTGCTGTGGCTGAAACATTGGAGTGTTGCCGTCTGCAAGGCGGTCACCTTCCTACCGACCTACTGGATACCCGTTTAGCTTTGCTGCATATCAGTAACAAAGACAGGTCAGCATAGGCAAAGCAGCTACTGCTAAATGTGCTGACGATACTTTTTTTTTGGCAGATTACTATGCATACAACAGGAAATGATCAACGTGTTCAAAACAACGGACCGCAGCACGCTGAAACGATTTCTATTTGAGGTAAATATCGAGCCACAGGCTTCAAGACATGGTTCCGCAGGTTTGAGCTGAAAAGCCCATGGTAGTTCTTGACCCCGAATGATTGGCGCATTTTTCTTCACATACGTACGACTGTGGGTGGACAATCCCTTGCAACGATGCCACCAAGCTTATCCGAATGTTTGCACGCATTTACGCGAATCTATCAGAAAACGAACGCAAAAATACGTCGTCACGGTGAACCCCATCAACTGTCAGTAGGCGCCAAAGCATTGAGCAAGCACTGGCACCGAGATCGAAATGTTGGTTTTTGGGGGATATGCACTGGAAGTAAGTTTTCAGGAGAAACCCGCATTTTATTAATGACGACCATTGACAGAAAAAGGGGAGGCAGTTGGATGGTCATGCATGCTATTAGAAAAAGGAATTAACTGTTTTTGATGATCCCTCACAGCTGAAGCCACTAAAAACGAGCATGCGAATGACATACTGATCCGCATTTTGCAGGACGCTGTATGGATCAATCTGCACGCGTTGCCAGTAAGTTTATCAAAAGCATTGATTCACCAGGGAATGCCATCAGTGACTGACAGCAGCGCGGGTTTTGAATGCACAGCATGAAGAAACGGCGTACGAAATAAGACAAAGGGATGGCTATGGTGCGCGGTGGAGCAAAGTGAAGGACGACGAAAATGGATGGATATTTCGCGGCTTCTTGGAGCCTCAAATGGAAGATGGGCATGCTGTGGGATGGCTTCACTAAAACCTTGGAAACCATGTGTCTCCTACCTTCAAGTGCAGCATCTGACAGGATAGTGCTTGCATTAAAAAAACGTGGCTGACCGGAAAAAAAGCGCAAAGGAACAATGATTGATGCTTCCACGTTCTTCTGTTTTTTTCTTACAAAGACACGTGGTTTTTGACAGACATTCCGTGCGTTGATTGGATTGAGACACCTCCACCTATTTTTATATAAAACTTGGAAAATTTTAAAAAAGGGAAATCCCGCGCATACTGTTGCTTCATCTTCTTTCACTTCTCTCAAGCTTGAAACCACAACAATGGATAAATTCCGTGAGGTTGGTTGGTCACTCTCGACATTGTTTCACATAATTGCTAACGACTTCATTAGAAAATTACCAATTTGCGCACCGAGGCTGACGCAGCCAATGCCAAAGTCGAGGAACTGGAATCCAAGATCAAAGCGATGGAACAGGAACAAACGCAACAGGAACATGAAGTCATCTCGCTGAGTAATCAGAATAAGCATTTGGAAGAAGAGTTGGAGAAGGCATTGCAGAAAATCCAGGAACTCAAGAGCCTGGAAGAGGAGAATGAAGAATTGAAAAAGGAGAACGATTCCGTTCAACGTAAAATGTCGGTCTTGGAGAAAGAATTAGAGAATTCCGACAAGTCCCTACGGGAGACGACCAAAAAGTAAGCATCTCTTTGTGTGTATGGGAGGAGAATACGGCAGAGATCTGTTGGGTTTGGGTTACAGAAACCGGAAAGTTGGATGTTCGTGTTCCTGACCGATCTTTTTTCTTGATATACAGTTTCCGAGAAGCGGACGTCAAGGCTGAACACTTTGAGCGCAAAGTGCAACGATTAGAAAATCAGTTACTGGAACAGGAAAGCAAGACGGAAGAGTACAAACTCAAGAATCAGGAGTTGCAGGCACAATTAGATGAGTTTAATGCCCAGTTGGAAGATATCTAATGAGGGAAACAAACTTTTCTTTTTTTTTTTTGGCTTATTCACTGTCTGTCTTTGGAATCTTGGTTTCTCTGTCACGCTTGAATATCATGGGATGTTGAAAAAAAAAGTTTAATGGGGGAAGCGCCGTTTTGAAAATGATAGGACGACGCACAATTTTATAACAAGATGTAAACTGGCTATTTGCTAATGATACATGCATTCTTTCTTCATTTTTTTCATGATATATGAAGTGATGTCGCTGCGATCTTGTGGGCGTTCGTGACAACAATAATGCCACAAATTTATTGTCGGGAGGTCAATAGCTTGAATTTCCTGTTAGATCAACATCACGTTTGAATTAGGAGCGGTTCCTGCTGAGCACTTGGGCGGCAAAGAGGGGGGTTTAATTAAACATGCACTCCACAGCTGAGCGTCCAAGGCGGTCTCTTGCGTAGGCAACCACATCGGCGCCGACCGAATGGCAACCATTCATCGTTAATTTCTTCAGGTTTGGCCCGCGTTCATCGACCAGCAAACGGACGCCAATGCCGGTGACGCTCGTAAAGGAAATATCCATTTTCTGCAAGTCTTTCAGTTGACTCACAACCTGCAACACCCGATCGTCTGTATTCCACACGCACGCCAGATCCAGAATTTCAATCGATGGCGCCTTCTCCAGAAAAGAACAGAGATGGTTTGCTTGAAATGCTGAGCACGCTTTGAATGATACCTCACGTAATCGACACCACGCAATATTGCTCAAATAGATGGGCAATGCAGTCCTTGGAGAAAGCTTTGGCATTTTAAGGATTTCCAAGCTTTCGTACTGATCGTTCAGTGTCCTTTGGATGTCTTCGTCTGGCGTATCGCTTAAGCAATTGGAGATAAACGCGCGTAACCCCGGTGCGAAGGCTGGCTGTTGCAATTGAATGTCATCAAATGCCTTCGTTGACCGTGTAACTGAACTAATCTCAATGGTCTGCAAGTGCGGACAGTGGGATTTCAGGGCTAGGAGGGGCATTGAAGCGTTGTGAGATACATAATCTATATAAACCTGCTCAAGAACAGGACATGCCGCAATGAATCTTTGGAAATTGGCTGCAGTTAAGACGTCGCCTGGTTTTTCCACGGTGACCGACAATGAGCGAAGCATGAGTTTGGAGGGGAATACCAAAGAGGGAGAACTAAGCAAGTCGCGACCGAGGATCGATAGATGTGTCAAAGTGCTTGGTGTGCCTTGAATAAGTTGAAGCAATGTATCTGCGTCTGTGGAGCAATAGTCCAGCTGTAAATGGGTTATATGGTTTCCAATAAGTCGAAGCGTGCGATACAAGAGGATGGGTGATAATTGACAAAGGGCCATTTCTGTAAAAATGCGACATATTGGTAAGTTGAATTCCGCTCTTTTGCCTAAATCAAGCTTTCTTTTTTAAAAACTTTTAATTTTACTTACCCAGTCTCTGAAGATATTGACAGTTATTGTCAATGAGCATCTGTAGCAACTTGTCAGAGTGTTTTTTGCTGTAATTTTCTACGTGGAAGGACGAGATGCATCGTGGATTTGCATATGAGAGATAACGAGAGATGACAGCTAGACTCGGTTTGTCACTGCCGAAATCGAAATGTTTCCACATGGGAGCCCAATGGATCATAAAATGCCGCCAGGACTTGGAAACAGCCGAGCATTGAAGTCGTCGCCGGAAGGACAAGCGGGAAAAGATGTTGTCCAAAATTTCGTAAGGGAACACGGACACAAAATCGCGAGCGTTCAACTTGCATTTGACGGCTAATTTCATTTGGATAATGGTGGGATATCGTGGATCGGATGAAAGGACGTGCTTTGCTCCCTTGTTATACACTCGGAATGCTTCTTCCCATTTTCCTTGCAGCGAAAGCAATTTACCGGCGCGCAGGTACCCTCGCGAATCCTGTCGAGCGACGCGGCAGGTGTGGACGGCATCCTTTAACGCGGCTTCAGGACACTGCAGTTTTTCGTGAGTGGCTGATCGACTGTCGAGGATGATGGCTTCATTGGGTTGTAACTCCAGAGCCTGATTGAAGCATCGAAGGGCTTCATTGTAATTGCGTTCACTAAAGGCGGTAGCGCCGCTGCGAAAGGCGATCTGCCAAGGCAATAAAGGATCTTTGGACGTTGATGGAGACTTTTTCGATTTCTTGGCTGAAGAGGGTTGTTTGGGTGCATGAGACGTGGGGGAGCGTGATCGTTTGAACATGGCACTCTAAAAGGAACCAAAGCGCGGATCGGTGGGGAAAGAAAAGACGACTGCGTTTTAATGCTCAGAAAATGGCACGGCCAATTCTTTTAAGCCTGAACCTTTCTGACTTGCATGTCCAACTTTTATTTTGCTGCAGCGTTATCCACGCTTGTCGTTATTTATGCTCGGGGAGGGAAATCGCTTTCGCCCTCAGGTGCATTTGCTGCATTCCTGTTAGGAATGAGCACTTTTTCTTCGCCCTTGTGGTTCTTCACCGTCGTCCTCCTCACTTTTTTCGTCGTCAGCTCCAAATTAACAAAGGTATGGGAAAATTAGGAAAAGGCCATATTTCAATCACTCAATTCCGTCTGGTCGGCTGCTTTGTTATTGCATCAGTTCAAGGCCGAGCGGAAACGTCTTTTGGAAGCCGATTATGATCATTCCAGCGAACGTGGCTTCATTCAAGTATTTTGTAACGGCTTCACAGGAGGTGTTTTGGTGGCGTTACACCAATGGCATTATCAGGATCTTTCGTGTTTCGACCAGTCTCCTTGGAGTGTCATTCTTCTCTGGGGTTATATTGGGTATGATTTGAGTAAATAGATCTGACTGTGATTTCCGTGGGGCTAACCAGTGATATACCCACAGACATTACGCGTGTTGCGCAGGTGATACGGTAGGCAAAATCAATCATCGCAGCAACTGGATCATTTACAGTTTTGATCTGACGCTATAGCTCTTTTGACAGTGGGCCAGTGAGCTCGGAATTCTCAACAAAGGGTGGCCGATTCTCATTACACGGTTGAAAAAGGTGCCGCCAGGAACCAATGGCGGAGTCTCACCTTTGGGTTTAGCCGCTTCACTGGCCGGAGGGGCCACCATCGGCCTGGTTGCTGCATTCACATTAGCGCTTGAGCAAAGTTGTCATGGTTTTGCCTGGGAAATTGTTCTTTTGGGGGCTTTGGCGGGCTTGGGAGGATCATTAGTAAGTCGATGGAGATTATATCGCCTGGTAGGCTGAGTGCTTACGTTTCGTGTTGCAGCTGGATTCGTTGTTGGGTGCCACGGTGCAACGAAGCTTGTATTCTGAGAAGCGCAAGCAAATTCTTCCCGATGGACAGGAAGGTGATGATAAAACGATCGCTATCAGTGGACTGGATTGGCTGGATAACCATCAAGTGAACTTGGTCTCTTCGGTTGTCACGTCTGGTCTTTGTGGAGCTGCGGCGTGGTATCTTGACAGTTCTATTGAAAAGTTCTGAATACAAACATTGGGCAACTATAAACCAATTAGAATTTAATTGGATCCAAAATAATTCAAGTTATTTGGGGTATGCTCGATTGGAGAGAGGACTCTAAGGAAAAGGAGACAAACGAGACTTGATTCTTTTGGTTTGCACTTTTACAACAAAAACTGTGTATCAAACCGTACCGAGGAAACCGCTTCAGCTGATTAACCAGGGATGATTTTGCACATAATAACTTATAAATCGGACATCGTGGGTGAGTGATATAGCATAAAGTTTCAAAAAACAAGGCACTTGAGCACAATACCGTACATATCAACGGCGGATGGGGTGGATATGGTTATATGTAGTGCGGGTGGGCGGTAGTGGTCGTGAAATTTGCGGCTGTATGGTGTTATGGGTTGATGTATCTGTGGCATTTATTCTTTCTCGGTCGTCGTTTTTTCTGCGGTTTGAGGCCTCCCTACGTTCAAAACGGCTGAAATCAAAGTAGATGATAGGATAGCTTTGGCAGCAGACAGACTCATGATAGTTCTTATTGTACTTGCACATCGTTCAGTCTCAGACCGAGCCTTAC
The DNA here is from genome assembly GCF_025331425.1 of Radiomyces spectabilis. Taxonomy (NCBI): domain Eukaryota; kingdom Fungi; phylum Mucoromycota; class Mucoromycetes; order Mucorales; family Radiomycetaceae; genus Radiomyces; species Radiomyces spectabilis. Next base: position 326,000 of record NW_026251936.1, on the reverse strand, counting down.
ATGGTCGTTGGCGGATGTCCCAAAGGTATTACACAGTGCAGCTCACAACAAGTAACTCATAGTCAGGTTAATGATACCACCAAATGCCAACGAGTGACGCCCAGATGATGCGAGGTTTCGGTTTTTAGTTTATTTTTAATATGAAAACTCATACCTGCAGAAGATCCCTACGATATTCAAATCGCATATCTTGTTAGTCCAGCTAATTAAGCTTTGCACCTCAAATATACGTTTTAATAAAACCAAAAGGAAAGGGAGACTGAAAACAACGACCACGCTGTCACATGTACTTCAGATCTGTTCATACAACACTGCAACTGCTTAATTTACAATTACCAGCGACAAACTAAGTACAATTGACTACAGCTTCAAAGAAACTATGCTGGAGCACCGACCGAAAGAGACTTGAACTAGTGGCATTTCCAGGCAACCAGAGAGAGTCGCAATAAAAAGCGATGTCAGCGCTTGTCATCCACCATCCCTCAAGTGCCCAGCTAAAAGAAAAAAAGAAAGGGGGAGAGTATCATATTAGTAGCTTATTGGATTAGTGTTGAGAGATCAAAAGCGGTAAAAAGTTGAAAAGAAGAGGAAAAAGAGCAATGAAAATAAAAAAAAGGCGCCGTTTTTCGTTTTATCATTCATGGTTTTCCATCGTCGTTTGAAAAATCTTTTTCACATAAAGTTTACTTCTGTTCAATCCATTGGATTGAATCCCTTATTGACATCATGTCGACAATATTCATACCTCTTTTCTACAACGAATGGCCCAAATTTGGCTACCGTCGTTTTGTGATCTGGGTCCTCGGTTACCAAAAAAGGCACGTCTAGCAAGAATTTTTCTAATGAGCTCCCATCTCGACGAAAAAAGACGCGGAACGTGGGGAAACCATCATTATTTTGGGCAAGGGAAACGATGATGACAAAAAAGTAAAGTGTCAAGATTTAAAGAAGCCATGAAAATGGATTGCCAAGTCCATGCGTAAAATAAAGTTTAGTTCCGATAAGAAGAGGTTCAGTGGGTGGCGCCACTCCGGATCATGCTGCATAATGACATGAAAAAGTTTTTTCAGCTTGTATTAGGTGCTTTTCTTCCTTTTTTTTTTTTTACCAGTAGTACTAGTTCACTGTTCCTGTAAACCGGGGCCTGTCAACATACAGACGGATGAATCTTCTGTGTATGTTGTCATAGAAAAGGTTGCTGGTGTATCCTAGCAAATCCAGAATCAATTCATTTGTGTCAGATGGCATCCGCAGCATGACGGGGTATTGTCGACCCTTTTTTTGGATGTCCGCCCATCAATCCAAAGTTTATTTTACGATGGACCCGGTTACTCCATTTTCATGGTTTCTTTAAATCTTGACACCTTACTTTTTTGTCACCATCGTTTCCCTTGCCCAAAATAATGATGGTTTCCCCACGTTCCGCGTCTTTTTTCGTCGAGATGGGAGCTCATTAGAAAAATTCTTGCTAGACGTGCCTTTTTTGGTAACCGAGGACCCAGATCACAAAACGACGGTAGCCAAATTTGGGCCATTCGTTGTAGAAAAGAGGTATGAATATTGTCGACATGATGTCAATAAGGGATTCAATTCAATGGATTGAACAGAAGTAAACTTTATGTGAAAAAGATTTTTCAAACGACGATGGAAAACGATGAATGATAAAACGAAAAACGGCGCCTTTTTTTTATTTTCATTGCTCTTTTTCCTCTTCTTTTACACTTTTTACCGCTTTTGATCTCTCAACACTAATCCAATAAGCTACTAATATGATACTCTCCCCCTTTCTTTTTTTCTTTTAGCTGGGCACTTGAGGGATGGTGGATGACAAGCGCTGACATCGCTTTTTATTGCGACATCGGCTGCGGAGCATTCTTTTATAGACTTTGATCTTCTTTTTACAGTAGGTCGGCTAATTCTCTTTTTGCAGTGTCATTGATCAGCAACTCCAAGTCCTGCGATATGAGGTAAGTGAAGTAAGGTAAGAAAGAAAAGTAAGTGGAGTGGGCGGGTTAAGGGGGAAAAAAGGCAGAAAAAAAAGACACGAAACTGCAGTATAAGAAAAGAGGCTGCAGGGAAAAAAAAAGTTGGCCGACAAAGGAAGAGGAAAATGACAAAAATGGAAATGAACGTGAAAGTGGGGGTTGAGGGTGAGGTGAAGTGAGATGAGCAGAGAGGGAAAGGCGGGGTGTGGGTGGGGCTGACCTTTTTGGAGACAGACGAATTCGAGCCGGTTGCTGTCAAAGGGTAAGTTAGCCTACTTCTTTTTTTCTTTCGCTTGTCATTCTGCTTGTCATCCATCATCCTCTCTCTGTTGTCTGTCCTTGCCCTTTGCCATGGGTTCCTTCTCTCTGGTTGCCTGGAAATGCCACTACTGCTGGAAAGTCCCTTTCTGCTTGGTGCTCTAGTATTGTAATTGTAGTCTATTGTGCTTAGTTATCTTTTTGGGATATGTAAATACCTATTTGCACTGTAGGTGGACAGTCAAAAGTTGAAATATACGTGAAAGCATGGTTGATATTTTCAAGTTTTACATTGCTTTTTTTTTTATATGTAAAGCAGGTATCTGAGGTAAAAAGTCTGATTTATTTGGACGCATTTGGAACGTCGCAAGGATCTGGCTGCCATCCGGCATCATAATATCATAGTGCGTCTGCTGTCGGCATTACAAAATGCCGCTTCACCGGCATCATAAAAACCCTGCTCCACCGCCATCACAAAATGCTGTTCCGCCGGTATCACAAAATACTGCTCTACCGGCATCATAAAAATGCTGTTCCACCGGCATCATAAAATGTCTGTAGACATTCATACGTCTACAGTACAACCAGCACGCCGATTTCCAATGGCGACTTGTGCTCTTTTGCGCATTCCATGAAATATTAAATTTTTCACACTCGGGTTATCATATATTCTTAATATTATTTTTACGATTGCCCAAATTGTCCACGGACTATTAAAACCGATTCCAGTCATCTTCTGTCATCATCACCTTTGAACTTTCGGTAAATTCTTGCGTACCTTGACCAGGTATCCGTTCCTGATTATCAGTAAAAAGCAAATTCAAGAACCGAATCGTCGGGATAAGATGATGATAAAAAAAAAGAAGATGAAGTAATTTATTTGCTAGTCTACATGCGTTCCCATGATTCTATTTCGTTTGATGCTCTCCATTGAATATGATTTGCCTTTTTGAATTTCTTTTGCGAAGTGAGATAGGTGATATATGCTCGGTAAATATCTAAAAGAAAAATAGGTAGATGTTTAGGATGCACCGCTGAAATAACAACTTGTAGCTCCTAAGTCCAGCTTACCTGCTTTATCGACATTCAACCGTAAGATCATTTCGTACAGATACTCGACATTTTCACATGCATTGCCGTCATCCGGATGCTGATCTTCAACTTCGAGACATTGCTTGTAAAATCCGAGGGTGGGATACATGGTCTGGATGATTTTCTTGTACACTTTTCTCGCGGATTCAATGCCTTCAGCCTGTGCCGCCCAGGAAACATAACCAGAAAGTATGAGATCCTTGATTTGATTACGGTCAGCGGTGGAGGCCATGACAGAGGGTAACAGAGTGGTTGCTTTATTACAAGCGTCCTGAAAAAAATATCGTAAGCAAAACATGCATGAGACGAAATACCAGATCCAACTTACCAAATACAGTTCGTGTAATGCTTCATTCGTCATTGTATTCTCTTGCCATTGCAAAATGAGCCAACTGTTATAAGAAGACCACAGCTCGAACGATGCCATATTTTGTGCAAGAGCCTTTTTATATAATCCTTGTTGCGGTTCATCTGTGCGTTCGCAAATTCATCACGTTATTCACAAAGGTAAGCACAGGTAAGAAGTATGAAGTTAATTTACCTGTGACAGCTTCGACGCTGGCAAGACGGATCCGTGCCACCCAAAGACGGGCACAATGGGGATATTTCTCAGTAGCGATTGTCGCTTTTTGCTGAGCTATAGAGCAAATGGAAAACCATGGGTCAGCTGGGTGCGCCACAAAAAAGCCGCTTATTCTTGTTGTTGCCATTTACCTTGTGTTAAGTTATCTTGGCTAGTGAGGAATTCGATCCATTGACTGTACAAATTTTCGGATGTGATGTTCTGCTTCTGGCTCGACTTGAATACTTTTTGCAGCAATTTGGTAAAGTACAGTTTCTATCACAGAGTATTAAAATCAGCCTTCCCAAAAACGACCTGGGTTGTGTCTGTGCTTTTGCCTTACCAAGTTTTCTTCCTGCACAAGCTGCTGCCAGCGAAATAAGAAATCAATGTATAACTCCCACATCTCAGGTTGAGGTACGTCGGCAACGGCTTGATCAAAGTCTCTGACACAGTTCTTCACGGCCTCCACAAACTGAGGATCGGACACTGAGATGTACACGGACGGTGACGCTTCCTCTTCCAAGTCTGCGGCAGATCTCACTGGTTTTTTTGCAAACAAATGACGTTCTGCCAAATACTTGCGTGCAGCAGGCACGTTGCCCATATCTCGACGAATCGTATCATACACGTGTTGGCATCCGTTGTCGGTATCAGAGAATTCACGATAAATGTCCACAAACTTGGTACGGAAGTCGAGCTTATTACTGATGGCTGTTTCATCATTCGGATCAGTCTCTTCCATGCCTCACTAGCAACCTTTCTTCTTCTTTCCTTTACCTTGAATAGCATTATCATAAATGATTTGAGCTAGTAAACCTCCCAGAATAGGATTGACGCCTTCCTTCATCGCTTCAGCTGCACTTTCTTCCAGTTTCTTGACGGTTTTTCGTTCGTCAGTTTCGTCGTTCCAGTTCTCGACTTCTTCGCCTGTGATAGTTGGAAGCTTAATCGTATTCTCGTCCTCATCCATGGTTGTATCGTTATCCTCCTCCTCGTTGTCGGTCTTTTTCACGCCTTGATCACTGATGCCCAGCACCCGTCGACGAGCCTTGATTTTCTCGACATATAACAATTCTAAACGGAAATACTCGTGATATAAACTCTCGTCGGTAGGATTCACACGAAGCGCACGCTGCATCAGCATACGAGCCGCAGCCATATTCGCATTGCCTTCATATTCCCAAGAAGCCGCCATGATCCACAAAGGCGCCTTGGTAGGATGTAACTGAATGGCTCTAGAAAAAAAAATATCAAGACAAAAACAATTGGTGAATCACGCGAACTCCAGTGATAACTATCCAAGTTGATCAACGTACTTGCCAAACACGCCACTCAGCAAATTTCTGGCACCACATTTCTTGAGATAATCAATGTATTGCATCCACAACGACAGATCGCCTCTGAACTTATTCGTAGCGCGTTCAAACAGAAAAAAGATGCGTCGTTGACCAGCGTGGTCAGAAATCGTGAGTTTCTGGTTTTTCAGATCTGTGTGTGAAATCCGATTCGATTTAGCCATGGAGAACTTTTCGATTCCAAAGTGGGTGTCTTACCCTTGAAGCGATCCTTTCTCTTTTTACGCAATGTGTCCAAGTTCATTTCATATTCAATGTAGCGCAAAAAATCAATTTTCTTGGCAATACGTCGTTTCAAGGCATACTCGAAATTGGTTCGTTTTTTGACAATCGACTTTATCTCGACCTGTACAAGATCCGGGATCATATCATCGGATCAGCATATTATAATCAAAATCATACAGACTCGTTTCATTAGCTTACCTTGCTGAACAGTCCCTTCTTCTCGAGATCCTCGAGCTCGGGAACCATCCGCTCGAGGTAGAATTGGACAGTATCGGCCATGGCAGTTTATTCAAGTAACAAGACAATAGAAACTTGACAGTTCGGCACAAGCGGGAAACTCATTTGGTTCATGGAAATTCCCTCCCAAAAATTAAGCGACGGTGTGACCGTTTATTCTCAACTGAGCCACTTGGGCCCGACGATCCAAAGGGACGACCAAATTAATCTTACAGGACAAGCAACGGCTTGATTGTAATGCTATTTTTATTGTTCAAAAGCGTTTTGGTTCAAAAAAAGAGTCATAATAGGTGTCAGTAAATTAAAAGGCGGAATTGAGGAACTGTAATAAATTGGACCTATTCTGGTCTCTTTCCTTGTCGTCGGATGTTTTGCGAATCTTCAATTTGATCTACAATAATTGGAGGCAAGCAATTGAACACCAAGCATTCTCAAAGTCGATGCAGAAATAGCACTACTTTACCTTTTTCCCGGTGATGGCGCTTCGTCTTTCGGCGCTGTCATGCTTGTGTTTACGCTATCGAATTTTTAACACATCTTGGGTCATCCCTTTCATACCGTTTCCCTGGATACTAATTTACCCACTTACACTCTTCTTATGTTTCTTGCTTTTATGCTTCTTTGACTTATGTCTCTGCTCTTTTTCGTCTGTCATGAACACCGGGTGCCCGTAACTCGTGAGCAATATTGACTCTGTGAACAAATATAGGAAAGTTCACATACCTTCGGATTCTGATGAGCTGCTGCTTTCATCTGAACTTTCATAGGAACTCACACTTGCACTGCGTCGTGATGACCGCCTTTTACTGTGATGGCGATCGGCCGGTGATCGCGATCGTGAGCGGCCTTTAGGCGTCGTCACGTATACAGATGTGGAGTGTTCGCCACCGGTGTTGCAGAAGAAAAGGTGAGGATACCGTAGAAAAAGAAAAACAGAGATAAGAAACACGTTGAATGGTAAAGTTTCGTCATTTGCATACCAGTGGGACGGGATGACCGTCGGCGACTAGGGCTTTCCGATACATCACGGTGATGGCGTCGGCTGCTTTTGTCACTTGCGTGCGATCGTGAATGGTGCCTGGAGCGTGCAGGAGAGCGACTGCGTGAACGGCTTCGTGAACGACGAGACCGATGTGAAGCACTGTGTTCTCGCGAATGTCGTACTATTTTTTATACAGAATAAGCATGCTATCCATTGATGGTACGGTAGAATTGAGTTACCTTTGGAATCGCCCATGATGGAAGTTCTGCTGTTGCACTGCCAAAACTTGGCACGACATTTTTCATGGGAACCCTTTTTCCCCGCTTGGCCAATGAAGTGACTGTCATTGCATGCCCATTTTCCTTGGTGAAAATGCTGATTCATTCAACCATTATTCACGTAACTGTGTATCGACAACATCAAGTGTTAGCAGATCTTTGCCGCTTATTAAATAGGACGCAGAAATTTAATAACCACATTGAGTGTCAATGTTAGATGCATACTATAAAAAGTCTAATTTACCGATAGGATAGTCGTGACGAATCCAGACATCAGCAATAGATAGCTTCACGGTGGCTATTTCTTATTGTGATTCATTTCGTAGAAATAATTTAATGCGTGAAGATGATAAAATTGCAATTGTAAGAGCTTTCTATTAGTGAGGGCTTGCTCACATCCCACCATGGTGGTTCCCGATTTTGGCAAGTCTCGTGACGCGAAATTTTTTTGGGCGCGTTCACGGCATGGTGGGATCCTTGGGTGGTCTCAGAAAAAATACCAATTTGGGAAAAAGGGAAAAATTCAGACGCGTTTGTCTTTTTTTTTTTTTTTTTCTTTGTGATTGTTCAATCTAAAGAAGAATGTTGTCCGATCAAATCACGGCTAAACGTGGGCCATTGGCACGTGTTTGGCTTGCTTCCCACTGGGAACGTAAAATCTCAAAATCGCAGTTTCTGCAAACCAATCTGGAGAAAACGATAGGTTTGACTCATATCCAAGCAACCTGTTGATGTGCATCTTTGGAGATTGACGATTTTTCATTGTAGATGCAATCACTACCAATCAACAGGAACCTCTTGCTTTACGTATTTCTGGCCAGCTTTTGCTTGGTGTCGTTCGAATCTATTCGCGTAAAACTCGATACCTGTTGGAAGACTGCAATGAAGCGCTTGTTCGAATCAAATTGGTAACGCCTTGCTACTGGATTGCCATGTTGACCTAAGTTTTTTTCGTCTAACCATCGGCTGTGCCGTCTGTATAGGCATTTAAAAAAGGCGATGTCAATATGCCGGATATCAGTCACTCTATTGCCAACCAAAGTACCATTACGCTGCCAGAACGATTAACCGAATTCGATATTATGTTACCGGATGCCCCTTTCAACATGACGTAAGAGAATCGCTTCGCCCTAACATCCCATACTTGTTGCTTGCCACAGATTGTCTAAATGCTATGCTTTTCCCGTACGCAGACATTTGGAAATGGCCGACCCGATGTTAGATAACTTGGCCCTTGCCGCGATTTCGCAAGATATCAGTTTCAGCGAAGAATCCAGCTGGGGCTACGAGGAAACCGAACAAGGCCGTCGATTGGCCGGCACCGATGCGGATGATTTGATGGGAACCGAAGGCTTCACTTTCGGCGATATTGAACAAGGCCGTCGTGATACTGGTCCCGAATTGGTGGATCAAGCTTTCACCATGGATGACATTGATGAACCTTTGAATAAGATGCGCATCGATGATACAAACGACGTGCTTGACTTTGATTTCGACTTTGAAGATACAGCCGAAGCTCGTGACGAACATGCCGCGAATCAGCCTGAACGAGCGGTGGAGTTCGACACCAACCTGAATACCTTGATGCAATCAGGTAATGAAACCAACAGTGTAGGACGCCCATTTAGATTCCTATTACTCAAACAGTAGCGACAAAAAATCATCGATAGGTATCATGCCTGATACGGCTGCCATGGATTTATCTACGCAACAACTGGACTTTGTCTTGCCCGATGAACATGCCACCGTTCAAGAACCGACACGACGCCGACGAAAGCTCGTCGTGGATAAAGTCACGGAAATCCCTCACACAGATTTACGACGAAACATTAGCGATACCTCGGCTATTACTGACCGCGTACGTTCTTGATATGCAAAAACAATGGCCTACACCTTTTACTGATGAACGCTTTTTTTTCTGCTTTTGTGCAGACTGCCGATACGCGCAGCTCAGCCATGGCAACCAAGGGCAAACAGTTGGATATTTCCAAGCCTTTAGGCTATGCTCCCGGATCGGGATTGACTACACTCTTTGACACTCTGGGCACGAAGCGTCGAGGTTCCGCGGTGAATCATGGTAGCCCGAAAGAAGCCCGTTTGACAGAACCCCTTGAAGACATGGCTGGCCCATCGACGGCTGGTATCCCGACCGCCTTTGATGGACAGGAACTTGGCTTTGATGATTTCGCCACCAACGAAACCGACTTTGACGTAAGTTTGACGCAGTCCCTCTATGAGATATTTTCATTTCCAAGCAATTCGGCTAATATGGTTTGCTTAGTTTGGCATCAATACAGCCGTTGATGAACAGGGGGCTGGACCATCCACGCTATTGGAGAATGAAGAGACTAGTTTCTTCTCGCAGAATGGACAATCCACCCAACTGAACCAAAGTGCTCATCAGACCTTGACCACACTGACCGAAAAGTTCGACGCCGGCGCCAATCGAGCCGCCTTTGGTGATCTGGTTCCAGGTACCGCGTCGAAAGCGGAAGCTGCTCGTAAATTTTACGATGTGCTTTTATTGTCTACAAAAAATATGATTCAGCTGAAGCAGCAACAATCCTATGGCGAGATTGAAATCCGTCCCGTTACCATGGTCGCTTAAAATATCCACACCCATTTGTCATTCTCCGAAACTAAAATAAAATCAATGCAGTCAATAAAAAAAAATTCAGTCGTAAACATGCTCAATATAATGTATGCGTATGTTTTTTCAATAACTGTAAACGACCACAACCAACTTTCGGGATGAACATGGTGGAGGTGCACGCCAACCTAAAATTTTATGTCGACTCAATTCACCTGAATTGTTTCATTTTCGTAAATGCTATTGCAACTGTATATCTTATTGTTACTGTGTTAGACGCGCAAGTACCACATTTTAGACAGTATCAACAACCACGTTACGGCTTGTATTACCTAACGGTGGATCCATCTACCATGGATGTAATAAGAAGAAAAATTATAGAATCCGCATTATGGGAGAATAACAAACGATAACAACAAAAATCATAGAGAAAGGAACCGACTAAATAACGGTGAATTAATGTACAAAAAGGTAAAGTGGGCGGTTATACAGGAAACAAAAAAAAGGGAATCGAGGAGGGTGCGTAGAGTCAAGGCGGTAAAATAACAACATCCGGCGCATACAAGAGTTCAAAAAGTAGACCATTGCCAATCTGCAGGCACGGATGAGATTGGATTAAAGGCACCTATTTATCCAAAATAATGAGACTCCAACCGTGGGGCTAAAAATCTACCCAGTGCTGTCAGTGCTTACCTTGATCCTTTGCCTTGTTATGTTTGATAGCGATGCCATTGTATTGGGGTCCATTAGATTCTTGTACAATGTCTAGGAAAAACATGATGAGTCTGTGCATGCACATCACATTACCCTTTAATTGCTTATATTTACCATCTCTGCCAAGTTCCGTCACCCCTTCCATGGCATGTGGACGCAAGGTCATGATACCAGCATGTCTATCCAATGTATTCGTCTTGACCGAGTCTCCAGGTGACGGTTTTGCCGCTGGCGCCTTGGTTTGCAATTTCATCATCTCCATCTGTTTCAGATTCGCCTTCCACTGCCGATAGCTGTTGGCGCAGTTGTCGCAACCTCTCGAGATATTACCATGGGGATGAAATTGGGAAAATTGATCTAATCGGAAATAGTTGGAACAATGTGCTGAGCAAAAGATATTGCCACATTTTCGACAATGATGCCGTCGATTTAATAATCCAAATGTTATCTGACAAGACGGAAAGTCGCAACGAGTAGCTTCGGCATCAGGCTATTCACACACACACACACCCTTTCTGATTAGTTCACTCATTGAATCCACATGTTTGAACTTAAAGAAACTACGGCAGTTTACCTTCCAGTGACCTCTGGAGGGAGGACCTGTAATTTCGTTGGTAATAAAGCTGTGAGTACTTGGTGAAGGCATGGCATCAGGACTGATCACTTCGGAAACAGGAGTTAAAAGCGGATCGTCCGGATTGGAATTGGATCGACTGGAAGGACCCAGTGTTAATTGAGTTGGGACTTTATTCTGGAGCATAGAGTAAGCATCCATAATAACGGTAATGCAGCTGGGATGATGGAGAAGCAGAAAGAAAAGGCTTTCAATAATGAACCTTTACATTCATTACACATTCAGCAGCCAGGAACCCAAGAAAAAACGGGTTTCATTTTTATTTTTTTCCCCATGAAGAGGATGATTGGATCTTTTAATAAAAAGTCCGCAAAAGACCGTTGGAAAATCTCAATATCATTGATCAATCCCAAAAAAAAAAAAAAAAAAAAATACATTTTTATCATGATCTCGCATCTTTGACCAGATAGGCCAAAAGGTCGACCTTGGTCACGACATGTTTCACTTCCCCTTCCTCTGTAGTGACCAATACACTGGAATGGTTCTCAAAGAATCGTGTCAAATGTTCCAACGGTGTATGCACGGTAATCAACTGGAATTTGTTGCTGCTGCGGTTGAAATGGTACATGACTTCCGTCACAGCCGAAGAAGGCGCAGCACGGCCCGAGGCAATACGAGACAAAATATTGCCCATGGTAACCAGCCCTTGGAGTCGTCGCTTGGGTTCCGATGTCACTGGCAGTTGGTCAAAACCGTATTTCTGCATCAATTCAATGGCATCCTTGCAGGACGTCTATCATTCGTGCGATTCATTGTAAGTTGGTCGGCATTTCAAATCCATCAAAAGAAAAATGGCGAAATTTTCATGTTTCACATTACCTCTGCAGTGATGGTGACAGCCGGTTTCAGCTGCAGATCGCCCACCGTCGCCCCTCGGTAATCTTTGTGTGCCTTGCCTTCGCTACTCTGCTCTTCAAACTTGTCATCGGCGAAACCGTTCTTTCTCATCCAATCGTCGTTCAAAAACTTGGTCATGTAGTTGCGCACAGAATCCGGCAAAATAACCACACATCGCTGTCCAGGCTTCAACTCTTTGGCTACCCTGACGGCCGCTGACATGGCGGTACCGGAGGATCCACCGCAAAGAAGGCCTTCATCGCGGATCAAGCGTCGCGCCATAAGGAAAGACGATTTGTCATCGGACTTGTACCATTCGTCCACCAGGGAACGTTGCAACACATCCGGCACAAAATCGTAACCGATACCCTCTACTTGATAACCCCCTGTCTCTGTATTTAAAGAATCGGGTTGAGCAAGAATAGATCCGTGAGGATCCACGCCAACAATCTACTCCGTCATATGGGGATGAGTATGAACATACGGATGGGATGTGTCTTAAAAAACACACAAAAAAAACAATACCTTGATGTTGGGGCATTTTTCCTTCAACTTTTGAGCTAAACCGGTAATGGTACCGCCTGTACCGGCACCAGCGACCAACATATCAATTTTGCCGTCACAATCACGCAAAATTTCCTCGGCAGTCGTGTCATAATGTGCTACAGGATTGTAAGCGTTGCCATACTGATCGAGAATCACCGCGTTGGGAATTTCGTCCCTCAACTTTCTAGCCACTCCAATATGCGATTCAGGCGCATCCCATGCAGCTGAAATAAAAAAAAGAAAAATTTAGATCAACAATTCATTGGTTGCGTGGCGATCAAACACCGCTTTGGAGCCTCACCTTCAGTCGGCGTGCGAATAATTTCTGCCCCCAAGGCCTTGAGAACATCGACTTTTTCTTGCGACATCTTTTCCGGCATGGTGATAATCACTCGGTACCCCTTCACTGCTGCCGCCAACGCCAATCCAATGCCTAGTACCACATGCGTTAAGTTTTTGATGAGCTTTTTTTTTTATTTGACAGCGATATCATGCATCGCAACAAAACTTTTTTATCATCCAGCAGTTTACCTGTGTTACCCGAAGTGGGTTCAATAATGGTGCTGACGCCAGGTTTAATGGTGCCCTCTCTCTCTGCTTCCTCCACCATACGCTTAGCAATGCGATCTTTGACCGAGCCACCAGCATTGAAATATTCACATTTGGCCACTAATAAGTGTAATTAACGTGTTAAACCATGGTTCACACGCGCGTACAGGAACGCTTACGAAGAAGAAAAAAAAGTATCACTTACATAATTCGCACTGAAGGCCCTCCTCTTTTGCAATCTTGGTGATACGCACAAGAGGTGTATTGCCAATGTTGTCAAGGATGGTGTTCATAATCTTTGGCTTGGGCGTGCTAATGACGTATGAGTAGGCATGTCAGGTAGAATGGCAGGTAAAGACGTTTACACAGTGACTTACAGTGATTCATGGTGGAATCCTTCATAACTCACAGGTGTTTTTTTAATGTCGACCATGGTTCAAGAACGTGGGTAAAATAAAATAAAAAGGGTAAAAATGAACCCAAGGCGCTCCCCAATTGATGCTAAATCCTGCAAAGGCGCGTGACTTTAATTGATTGCCATCGGCGAAACGTAATGCTTAGAAAATTCTGGGGATTTCAAACTGAGAATTGGGACTTGGTGCTTGCTTTAAATTCAGTCCATTATTGCGATCGCGCCCTGTATTCACACCGTGAGCGATGAATACATGATCCATGTGTCGTTAATTAATCCATCAAAAGACGGATAATTGAGTTTAGTGAGGGAATGGCATGTAAAATATAGGGAAGGCAATGATAAAAACCATACGCGCTTTTGGACTGGAAATTGCCGTGTTCGATTTATGCCACAGTGTGAGGCACTGTTGGTAGACTGTGCATGGCACGTGTTTGCAAAGCCAATATGGTAAACAAAAGAGGAGAGAGAAAAAAATTCATTTCTCGTCGTCGCCAGTCGTGTTTGCATGTCAAGACAAAAAATGACAGGCCATTCTGCAGTAAAGTATGAAGCCCAGATTGCCGACATTCAACACGATATTGAAAATGCCAAAAAGGCAATGGTACTGCGAGCCATGAATCAACAGTTTTAAAAAGTCGCTATGCTTATTATTTTTTTACTGAGTAGGCAAATTTAACCAAAGAACAAGTTGGGAAAAAGCAAGTTCAGGTGAGTTGAGTGGTTCCAGTCACACGCTTTTGTCAGACACTGTTCACTTATACTGGGAAAACCCAGCTTTCCAAATCTTATGAACAGTCGCTACAAAAGCTGAAAGAAGACTACGATCGGTTACGACAAGTACGCCTGCAGCAGGGTCAAAACTATACCCAGTTTGACCAATCTCGGTCCACGGCACGTAAAGAACGTCAAAAAGATATACGCGAGCGTCAAAAAGAATTCGATGCTCAATTAGACCAGCAATATCACAAAGATCGCTTAAAGTGGAAGGAACCGACGATTGACAAGTCAACAGCTTATGAGCGTTTGTTGCGAGCACTAAGGCACATTAACCTGCAAGACATCCAAAACGACCTTTCAGATACCGAGAATTTAGCAGATCAAGAGGCTGTCCGAATCATCGGTTCGGCAGAGGAAGAGGATGGGCTCGACACGTCAGTGATCATCATCCCCACGGGAATATTGGAACTCTTCTGGACGGTAGACATCCCTGCTCCCGCTCATGTTTCCGAATTGGCCTCGACCATTGAACTGATTGAAAAACGATACACTTCAGAAAAGTTCCATAAATGAACCCAGTAAAAAAAAAAAAAAAAAAAAAAAAAAAAAAATTCAACGACGCAACAATGTGAGACATTTTCGAAAAAAAATGTGGGGTTAAATGAATGGTGAATTTGCAGGAATTTTTTTTGTTTTATTCTCCATGGTCTTTCTCGCATGTTCAGGATATTGCCTCCCATTCCTGATTGTTCTGACAGCAATCAGTTGAATAAATATCACGTCCCTTCGTTAACTCGAGCGCAGGAAGTGTGTGAAAACGATGTCAAGATTAACAGAGCGCTTCGTGGCTACCTTGTCCTTGCCGTTATCAATTTTGTGTTTATTATCATGACGACCTCTATATTCCTGGTATACATGCTCCACGGCTATCGTCAATATCGTCAATATCTCAAGAGAGATTTTGAAGCTGGGTATCCGGAAGAATCCGCACCACACATTATATCACGTAACTATCAGTGGTACTCAATGAGGAAGCGCAGCATGTTCGGCACCGTTCTCGGCGCGATCGGCTATTTTATTTACAGTACATGCCTCTTGCTGTTTCAAAGCTTCATTTCACCCGTTACCTGTGACCTACTGTTGTGGGGGACACTCGTAGGCTTTTATACCTGGACATTTGCGTTTTGCTGGCGCGCTTACCGATTGCATTTTCTAATGAAGCTCAACGTGCTTCGACAACGATTCATGCGCACATCGAACCCTTTGAGGACGAACCGTCAATACGATCCTGACTATCAGTGGTTCATGGAGAACAAAAACTTCAAAACCATCGATGCCCGTCGACCCATTGCCATGTATATCACCAGCATGTCCGTGATCATTGTCATTTGCGCCGTATGCGAAGTGTTTGCTCGACAACACATGGAGTGCCAATTTGAATGGGGCAATTACTTGCAAATGGGCTGCTTTGCCGTCTTTATCGTGGTGATTGCACCTTTCAACTTGTGGTATCTTCGCGGGATTCAGGATACGCACGGAATACGAAATGAACTCATGCTCAGCCTGACGGTGGGGTTCCCCCTGTTTGTCCTTTACGTGGTCTGGCTGTTTGTCTTGCCACCGCGATCGCCTTACTCTTGGACGGTGGCCCGCGGCGTTTATTCGGCTTCCAACTGGGCACTACTGATGATGGCGACCGGTCACACCGCGTCGGTGGTGGTTCCCTTGTTCGATATCACTCACATTATCCGATTAATCCTTACCAATCTGGTGTGCCACGGCAAATGCAGCTTGCAAGAAAGCGAACCAGTGAAACAACAACCGAAAAATGCTCGCAACCAAAGGGGTCCCTTGGAGCTCAACAGCAGTTCACTCAAACGCGCTCTCAGTGAACGAGAAACTATCAGACTGCTGCGGGAATGGGCCATCAAGGATTTCAGTGTGGAAAACATTATCTTTTTTGAATATTACTTCAAACTTGGCGCCGAAGTCAAAAAGACACAAATCACCCCGTCGTTTTTGTCGGTGCCCTCGACTCACTCGCCACTCCACCTATTATCTAAATCTTCCACCGCTTCGTCAAGTATCAGAGAATCACCGATGCATGACATTCTTACCACGCCCGTAGGCCCCGGTGTGATACCTTACTTTATCGAATTCTACGAAACCTTTATCTGCGACACCGCGCCTCTGCAAGTCAATATTTCGTACAAAGCGAAACAGGCATTGGATGTCACTTTTTACCCGTTTGTCCAAAAACGACGTAGAAACAGCGCTTTGGGAAGACCGGAAGACTGGGACGTAGCAGCCGAGGACATCATTGAAGCGGAAGACGCAAACATGTCTGACAAGGCAGCCTTTGTGGATTTCACCGATGCTGATAGGTTGAGTCTCCTTAATCAAGTCGATTCTAAAAGGTCATCCTCGAGAGCCATCTCTTCTGTTCAGTGCCATCCACCTCCATCGTCTCGCAGGTCTACAGAGACGTCGGAATCATCGACCATGGACCTTACACTCACCCTGGCCATCTTTGATGACGCTACAAAGGAAGTGTTTTGGAATATTTTTTCCGGTCTCTTTCCCAAAGTAGTCGAAGATTCCAAAAAGTGTTGTAATAAATGAATAGAAGTATTCCTGCATTAGACAAACAACTGTATAAAAAGCCAATGTATTTCGATTTCGAGGCGGAGAAACTCTTCATTTTGACTGTGGTTGTTTCCCAAGGCTCCGCTGAGGGGTGAAAAAAAAATGGGCGGCTGCCGACGAGTAAAAAAAAACAACTTGACGTTAAAAGAAAAAATCTCGCCATGACTGTCGCTACTGAAGCCGTGTCCAAAGCATCGGCCTTGTCTAAAGGCGGTAAAAATCTTTTTCAGTTACTGAGTGGTCTGCCATCCAATGGTGTGGGAAGCCGAGTGGTACGTTGTAAGAGTAGCTAATTGGATCGTGCCAGGCAACGATGATCTAAAACCATCACTAGGCTCCCAACAAGTTTGTCAATAATCCTGCGCTGCAAAACAGCTATTACGAAGTTACCAAAGTCAACTTGAAAGAAGTAAGCTCCTGTACATCAAATAAAGATGAATAAGAACAAAGGCAACTCATTCCCTCACGTTAGGGAAACAATCACGGCCGTGCATGGGGTGTACAAATATTGAAAGGTAAAACGCAACCTCTGTTGCTACCGAATGAGCTCCTTTATTTACAGTCATTTTCATTTAGGGCGTACTATCGATAATGGAAAGCCCATGGAGATCCGAGGAGGTCTCAAGTTCAAGTGGAAGGTCCTTCAATAAGTCATTGCATAGAGTGTAAATCCCAGGATATCTTTTACTTCACGGGATGTTGTATAGTTTTTTTTTTTTTTAAAAGACAATAAGAATCAAGCATACAATGCGACATTGGATGATTGCGCAAAGACGCATCATCTGAAATAGAAAACTTTCCATATATTTTATGGTTTTGGTATGATGCTTTAATCGAGACGATACATTATTTATGCGCCTTCACAAGAGTAAAGGGGGTCTCTCAATTTCGAGGCTCTTTGAGAAGTGACTGCGACGACGGACTGTGATTGGCAGATGTGGGATCAAAAAGCGAATTTAAAGTTCGATGCCTTGTGGTAGACGACCGTAAATATATTATTATCATGGCAGCGATTGCTCCACCGATCCATCGTGGCATGACGGTTTTGAACCGGGATGCATTCGTTAAATCCTTCCAAACATTGGGTGTTCGTGTTCCCGTCAAGAAAGTGGGCGAATTCATGAAAGTTTTCTCCACGTAAATACCCTACTGCAAAGGCGAAAATCAATCGACTACTGAATACTGATTGCATGACTCCAGGCACTTGTTGAATTTACCTCGTTTACGTAATACGGTATCGGATCCCGAGTCAAAGGATGTCAGGATTGTTTTACTTCAAAAAGATTTGAAAGAAGAAGGTTTGACATGCACGCCTGATCGATGGAACTCAAAGACCCAACATGACCTAATCTTCAGAAAAAAACGGCAGATCTTGCCAATCTAGAACCTTCAAAAGCGGAAAAAGTCAAGGCTGAAAGCTTGGGAATTGTGCAACACACGATTGAATTGGATTATAACTATTGGACGGCTGGTATGATAGCCCAAGCAAAAAAAAACAACAGAGATGGCCAATTTCATGCAACTTATCCCCATTTCAACTCGTCACAGAACAGATTTTACATGCAGTGATGCCTGAGGATGCGGTTGATATTCCCTCTTCTTATACGCAAATCGGTCACATTGGTACGTGGAAATAGTCGTCCATTATATCTGTGAAGCGCGCCCACGCCTTGACTGACACGCGTGGGATCCACCGTGCTTTTTCTTTTTAGCTCATATGAACTTGCGCGATGAATGTTTACCATGGAAGACATTGATTGGACAAGTGATACTGGATGTACGTGAAACTACCAAAACCCGTGCTCTCGTTTTTCTTTGTCTAATGTTTTTTTTTTTATCAGAAAAACAAAAACATTACCACCGTGGTGAACAAAACAAACAACATTGATACCACATTCCGTTTCTTCAAGATGGAGATTTTGGCGGGCCAAGACAATATGATTGCCGAAGTGGTAAGAATCGTATCCCTAAATCAGTTCTGCAGGGACAACAAAAACTGATTGATGCGAGTCGACTTTTTCCGTGATTAGAAGGAGAGCAATTGCCGGTTCAAATTTGATTTTTCCAAAGTATACTGGAATTCTCGATTGCATACGGAGCATGATCGTTTAGTTCAACAATTTGAGAAAAATAGTCGTGTCTGTAAGTGGGCCATCATGGTGTGGCAGAGAAACAAATATTGACCAGTGTCTTGGGTGCAGGTGACGTATTTGCTGGCGTGGGACCGTTTGCATTACCTGCAGCGAAAAAGGGAGCCATTGTTTACGCCAATGATTTGAATCCGGAATCCTATCGATGGTTAAACGAGAATAAAACAATCAACAAGGTAAATTCCATATTCATCGCCATGAAAATCACCCTGCCCCACTCTCGTGAGATGATTTAACGTTTAAATTGCAGATATCGGATAATTTACACACCTATAATATGGACGGCCGCGAGTTTATTAGACAAGCAGTCAAGGATTTGCAAGCAACAGGCTCTGATTCGGAATGGAAAACGTTCAACCATTTTGTAATGAATCTGCCAGCCACCGCTATTGAATTTTTGGGTTGGTTACTTGTTACGGTCTGGCGTCTGTGATGATACATATTGATATGCCGTACGTAGACGCTTTCCGCGGATTGTACCGTGATCAGAAATCGGTATTTGAATCTACACCGCATGCCAAACTCCCAATGATCCATTGTCATTGTTTCACGAAAAGTCCCAATCCGGCCGACGATATTGCAGAGGTACGCAGAGAAAAAAAAAACGCTGCCATTGACAGTATGATGGTAACTATGAGAAAAAGAAAATAACGGTGGATCCATAGCGCATACAACAAGTGATGGGAGCGCCCATCGATCGAACACAGAGCACGTTCCATTGGGTTCGTAACGTGGCGCCTAAAAAGGATATGTATTGCGTCTCGTTTCCCTTGAGTGCAGAAATCGCTTTTGCTTCCAAGTAAGTGATGATGATCCGATGCATGTTTATTTTACCAATCGATGTTCAAAACTGAAAATCATCTTTCTTAGTGTCGAGAAACGAAAACGGGAGGCTGGCGAGGATATCGCCTCTGCCAACGTAGACAAAAACCCGAAATTGGAAGAGTAATAAAAAGAGCAAAAAAAAAGTGTGTTTTCTACTTTCTTTTCCACACACTGATTTTTTCTCTGCCGAGACGGCTTTCATGGCCATGGGCTTCGGCAATGTAGACACACTCAAAATTGGGTGACAACAATTCGTGATAACTATGGCAAAAGAGTATGAGTCTCTGTAGCAATTAAAAGTGCAATTTGAAACACGCATGTCGATACTTACAGTTCCTCGCTTACCGAGAAAGGTGGGCCACCTTCCTTTTCCTCAAGAGGGAACATGAGAGCGATCAAGACACCACCTTTCTTGATGAGTTGAGGATATCGAGCCGCCCAATCGGGTCGCAATCTAGGAGGCATAGCACACAGGAACCTAGTTTTGCAGAAAAAAAAAATTTTAAGGACACGGTTCTCCCTCCACGTCAGTCCATGCCTCGGAAAAATAATAACAATCACACCGAGAGAAAAAAAAAAGGCACGGGGAACAAGTTTATCCGACCTACGTGTAATCATAGGCGAGATCATAACCTCCAGCGGGAATCTCAAAGTTGTAGAAATCGGCACACATAAAGTCATAATTCTTGTCGGCGGCTTGAGGGTGAATCTAAGTAGGGTTCAAAATAAGATTTTTCGTTCAATGGTTTGTTCTCGCCTATCGGATATTGATTCCTTTTACCTTGCGGCAGACCTCCACCGCGGTAGGGCTGTAATCCAAACCAGTCATATGTCTTTCAGGGGTTGCCAAGAGCTCAACATCATAACCTAGCGACAGTTTAGGGATTTTTTTCTAGTCAACACGGAAAATGGCGTTTTACCTGAACCGCAGCCGGGCACCAAGCCAATGCCCTGACTAGGGATGAGATGCTTTGTGTCTTCATCCTCAATCAGCTTCTTCAATGCAGGGCTGGCCTTGCCGGCATCCCAAAGGGTTTGTCCTTCCTTCCAACGTTTTTCCCAATCTTAAGGACATATCAGGATACGAGTCATAGTGTATTTTGGTATGAATAGCATTACCAACTTCGTTATCCATGGTGCGTGAGAACTATAAAAAAAAAAGAAAAATAACCAAAAAAGTTGAAACAAAGAACCCTTTATCGTGCTCTGAAATCCGGCATTTTCTGTCAGTCACGGAGTTTTTCCCATGGGGTTGTCGGCATGGTTTCTTTCCAGTAGATCATCCGCACAGCAGTATAAGTCTTTTTTATTTTTTGGGTGGTTTTGTCCCACCTTCGGGATCGGCAATAAATAGACGTAGGATGGAATCACGGCGGAAATTGAGGAACAGGCCGCATTGCCTACGTCGGGCTGCATTCCCCACTCAATCCCGTTCGTCAGTAAACAAGAAAAAAAAATTTAGGGGAAAAAAAGGCGGACAAAAAATGACGGAGAGATCGAGAAGCGAGCAGGAGTTTCAAGGTTCAAGGTGGTGGAGAAAAAAAAAAGTAAAAAAAAAAAAAAAAAAAAAAAAAGACTTTGTTTCCATTATAAAGGTTTTTTTGCTTTGTGTAGTTGGAAAAAAGCTTCGGATGGGTGTCCAACGGGGAAATGAAGGATGGCATCATCCTATTCCAAACAATACTGTAAAGAGCACAGACGTTCGTCATATGATGTACTGCTATGGAAACACCACGGTGGGAGAGTTCCATCCATCATATTTTTAACGCGGCCACCTATCTGTGGCAACGTTCTCCGGCGTCCCTTGTTGAATCGAGCCTTTGTACCCCCAAAAAAACACGTTCTCCTACGTAGCACTAGTAAAAGCTTTATTATTTCCGTGGTTTTTACTCCGTTCTTATCTCTTTCGGTTACTTTCTTTTTTTTTATATTCTTCTTCTTCCTCTTCTCTCTTCATTCTTTTCTTATTTTCTCTTTTTACCATCTATAATTATATATTTATATCCATATATGAATATACAATTTTAGATACTTCCTCTCTATCAATCACAATTATTTCCTTCTTTCATTTGTCCCTCTTTCTCTTTTACAATATTGCGCTCCTCCCAAGTTCCCTGAACCGCGCCATTTGACCCTTTTTTTTGATATCTATCGATCGATCGTCTGTACACAGTTTTTTCTGTCATCAACAGAAGACCTGAATTCTCCTTATTTTCCATTGGAATTTATTGATACTATTCCATTGTCCCAGTGAACCACCTCTGTTCTTTCCTATCGCTCAAGTTATTACCTGTCCCTTTTGGAATTCTTTATTGCACCGTATGATGTCCAGTCACCATCACATTCCTATGGATAAAACAAGACGTAAGCGGCTCAAGGTAGTGAGTGCATGCAGTGAGTGTCGTCGAAAGAAGACAAAGTGCAATGGAGAAACACCTTGCATTGGATGCATTAAAACCCGTGTCGACTGCCGATATTCGAATGGGAATAAGCCCAAACCCAGTGTTCCGCGCCATGACGAAAGTCTGGCTCCCAAAACCACCGCCACTCCTACCGTCCCGAAATCGGCAACGGCTGTTCACGGGATGACCACCACGACGGAATCTATTGAAGCGATCGAAAGCCGATTGTCCGTGATCGAAGATGTGCTTCGTGCCTTGATCCGCGACTCAAAGAAAACGCAGCACGGTCAGAGTAGTTACGGTCAGAGTCGATCTTTTTTCGGATCATTGGAACGGGATCTGGCGTACATTCATTCCGGTGATATGTATCACCCTGTGCATGCCGCTCATGCCCAAAATAGGCAACTACCACGGGAAAAGAGACAACGGCATGAACACTTCCCCATGACCCCTCCACCTGATTCCTCGCTCCGCTTACCGCCCCTTCATCACCGTGCACATCCATCGGCACCAACTCCTCCTGCTTCTGCTCCTGCTCCTGCTGCTGCTGCTATTCCACCACCCCCTTCTTCTTCTTCTTCTTCAGCGGTGACGGCCACTACCTCTCAAGTCGTCGATCGGCCTACGCCTTTACAATTACAACAACCGTATCAACAGCCGTCGTTATCCACTTCTTCCTCCTCTTCCTCCTCGGCTTCTTCTTCCTCCTCTTCACCAAAAACGGCTTCCACCATTCGCAGTTTACTGAATGACGAAGACTTTGACGAAAAAGTCACTTTACCTCCTGTTTCGGCACTCACGCACCCCGCTGCACCTAAATCGTTTCCACCGTCATACAATGATCCCAGGTCGTTTCCCGGAGACCCTTCCATAAATTCGGCTTTTTACCGGCTGGCAGCGCCATCGCGGACATGATCACAAAAGAAAAAAACAATACACACACACAACTGTCAAGGCCTCGAAAAAAAACACCAAGGTCATCAAGTGTCATGGCCAACCCTTTTGCTTGATCTTTTTGATGAAACCATCATTTGACTATTTCTTTTTCTTTGTTTATTCATTGTTATCCTGGTTTCCACTTTATTTTTCCCCTATTTTTTTTTCTTTCTCATGGCCACCATGCATATATGCTAAACAATCGCTGCAAGCCGCTTTTTCTTTTTTTCTTTTTTTTACATCCATAGTTTATCATTTATCTTTTATATCTCTTTTTTTTTTATTCCTTTGTTGTTACTGTAGACAGTACGACTGCAACACTGGCTGAAACTATTGTAATAGAATTCTTGTCTTGTTCATTTCAAATGGACAAAAAGAAAAAACTGTTATCCGTGATTTTAGTTTGGTCCTATTCAATGATCATCCATCTACGTTCCTAGTTTTTTTTTTTTTTTTCTTTAATTTTTTTTTCTCCATGGCGCCATCCATTCCCAAATAGGAATGAAGAACTTTTTTTTTACATTCTTTAAAATGCTTGAATCGAGATTACAATATGCAAACAAGGTGCTGTATTACATTAGACTCATTTGAAAAAGGCCAACAATAACAAAGTAAAAAAGACAATGAAAGGTGAGCCTTTTTTCTTAGAAAAATACCAAACGACCTGGGTGTGGAAGAGTGGATGGAAATTTTTGGCTTCAAAAAATTTAAATCAAACTATAGCGTTGGTTGACAATGCCGGAATTTGTTAATGTTATCTTTCGCCCGGCATGGATTATCTTGCAAAGCATACAGTATGATCTCCATTTGCTCTTCTCATCCTTGATGACTTTTTTGCGTTCTGTCACTGGATAAAGGATGCTTCCTTCATTCTGACTTGCCTATCAGGGATGCATAACTTAGAATTGGATGACTGAAGCTTATAACCTCCTTTTTTTTGAATTCGTTTTCTAGTTTCGGCGGGACCGATATCAATGGTAGCAGTAATGAGGAGATCGGAACTGCTTCAGGAATGCATACAGTATCAATCGAGCATTTTTTTTTTTTTTTTTTTTGATTTCAGGGTCACTAAATCGCTCCTTCTTTCTTCTCTCCTCCCCTCGTCCCCGTTTTTTTTTCTATGGCGTCGTCAGCAAAGTCACCACTCTACTAAAAAAATTTGTGAAATATTTTGCAATACATATATGTTATCAAGAAACCGGATAAAATAATATCTTGATGAACAATGAATAAGAGTACTAAAATTCTATTTTCAAGGTATTAAACTCATACGATCAACCTTGTCAATCTCCTGTGCTTTCGAGTTTTCAAAACCTATAGTATTATTAATTTTTTCTTTCGTGTATCATAGCAACTTCCTGGAATAAAAGAGATCAGATGGATGTAGGATCTACAAAATACTTATCACCATGGTTTTCCTGTAATCAACAC
Source organism: Radiomyces spectabilis (assembly GCF_025331425.1). Taxonomy (NCBI): domain Eukaryota; kingdom Fungi; phylum Mucoromycota; class Mucoromycetes; order Mucorales; family Radiomycetaceae; genus Radiomyces; species Radiomyces spectabilis. Next base: position 301,631 of record NW_026251936.1, on the reverse strand, counting down.
TTTTTGTATTTTCCTGGGCAATTATCTGGAAGATTCCATGGCCTCGGTGAGTTCAATATCAATTTGAAGGATGCATCAACCGCCTGTAAAAAATAAAGGGGTATCTGTAAGATAGGCGGCATAACAGGCAGATGCGTCGAACAGCATAGCAAACAACAAAAAAAAAAAAAAAAAAAAAAAAAAGAAAAGATGGGATGCTGATCTACAAAATCCTAAAGGTTTTTGTTTGTGCGACAATGACAAATCTCATCCACAAGATCTACTCGAATCAATCATGTCATACAAAATAGGTTTGCACATAGATAATGAAATGTGAAAAAAGTCATTAGTCGATAATGACCGCCGAGGAGAAAAGTCTATATGCATAGATATTGAAGAGCAAGGTTTTGACAGAAATATTGCCCCAAAATCAGTCACGTGCTCTTTTCCATTGGACATGACTGACGGTGAAATGAGGAAAACCTCAGATTTCCTGAGCTATTTTTTGTTTACAGTAACCTTTTATTTCTTACCTTGCCAATGGATCAACAACCCCCATTTGGAGCTTTTCCAGCTGGTCCTGGTAGAGGCGTTAATGGCATGCGGCCTTATTACACTCCCGGCATGACCACTGACAACTACACGACGGTGGCTGGTCAGGCTTCCGGTGCCGTGCCTCAATACGCGAATGACTATGACGATTTGATTGACTCACGAGCCGCCGCACGAGAGCTCATCAATTTTACTCTTTTGAAATATCTTAATACAGCCGTCAGTAGTCCCTTTGAAGTCTCAAAAACGCTATTGCAAGTTCAGTACATGCCGCGTGAAGACGTCCCTACCCCTGTCATGATGCTGCCGCAGGAATCCGAAGCTGACGATCTTCATCAGGTAAAAATTGGTGCATTTCTTTATTTCGTTTATTTTACAGTCATTGCTTACATTGGTTGGTTTGGTGACCAGGATGAGGAGCGCGGATCGTCTGACGAGGAAGATGACGGTAATGCCGACGATTTTTACGGTACGGGCAGTAGCTCTCGAGGTCATCGCCGATTTTCCACAGGCGGCACTCCTTTGCAGACGTCGTCCTTGGACATTGATGATCCAGCTTTCAAAAAAGAGGTTCCCGTAGATGCCAGCGGTTATGTTGTGAGTGCCAGCGTTTACGACGACAGCATGCGTCCTCCGCATCAAATCAAACCTATCGAAAAAGGAGTGTGGCAGGGTATCAACCGATTACTGAAGCATCCCCACGAGGGCATTCGATCGCTATTCAAAGGACAGTATACAAACTGGCTGTATGAGATTAGTCACTTGTTCCTTCAACCTACCCTTGAAGGCACGCTCAACGACATGTTTGACCTTTACGACGATACAATTCCCCTCGTCTATCTGGATCGTGCCGGTCCCAACCTTGCTACACTGGTTGCTAGCAATCTCATTGTGGGATTTCTTCTCAGTCCGTTGGAATTGATTCGAACACGGTAAGGACATCGACGGGTGCGATTAGAGAGTGATTCCACCGGATCTCATTTATTCTTTTCGTATGGATAGTTTGATTGTTCAATCCGCTTCACCTTTGCAGAAAAAGTATAAAGGTCCATTTCATGCCTTGCGAACCATTTTAAGCGAAGAAGGCGGTGTCACGGGTTTGTACCTGTCACACAACCTGATGCCGACATTGCTGTATCATACCATCACGCCTTTGTTGCAAAACACCACTCCCTTGATCATTGATCGCGTTTTCCGAATTTCGGCCAACGATTCGCCTTTTATGTATGCCTTGGCCGAATTGGGACTCAACACTTTAGAGATCCTGATCACTTTACCTCTGGACACCATCCGTAAACGTCTTCAGTGTCAGATCAAAACACGTACACCCAGTCGAAAGCCATTTGAAACCATTGTTCCCTTGCGACCTGCACCATACACCGGCATCACCGACGCCGCTTACCGCATCATGAAAGAAGAAGGCGGACCAAGAAAACAGAAGAACAAACAAAGAACCGATGACGACCAAGCCTCGCCCAAGAAGAAACAGACTGGATGGAGTTTACGCGGGTTGTATCAAGGCTTTGGCATGCAACTCACTTCCAATCTTATCTTGTTTGTACTACATACTGTGAATGGCGTCGAAGGTAAGCAAAATGTAACACAAGTGGTCACATCGTGCATCTCATCTTTCTTTATGTACGCTTTTACAGATGATTACGAAGATTTCTAGACATAGGATATTAAAAATAATTGGGCTCTACTTTTTTGTAATATATCACACACTCTTTTCAAAAGTCACCGCAGGATTTGATAAATTTAATTTTCAAAAAAAAAAAAAGAGAAAGGCTTGTTCGAGGGACAGTGTCCATAATAAAAGTCTTCAGAACATCAACAAATCCATCAATAAGATATTTCGACAACTTCATAAAGGTAAAAATAAAGAACATTATTTAAGAATGTATTCGGCCGCCTTCTTTCTCTATGACAGCGCGGCACCTGTCGGGCATACTGGAAACTAAATTTTCCAGAAGAAGAGGTGAGATCTCCAACCAGGTTTTGTAGACGAACGCTTCGATTTGGGCCACGTTTGCCAGTTTGCCACGTTTGCTACGAAGCTTATACGCAATATAAGCCCAAGCATGTTCGAGATGGCGCAGAAGGGACATTTATTAGTAATGTAGATCTGCGACATCTCATAAAAGGTGGATTGAAATCTGGGCTCTGCGCTGGCCAAAAATCGAAAGCTCTTGACATCGCATCTCTTTTTCTTATACCAGGTGGCATAAAGTCAGTAGGACACGGAGCGCCGTCTTCTTAGAAAATAAATTCCTTCCCAGTCCTTTCGATGAGATCCTGGTACCAGGGAAGAAACCTGTTGGCTAGGCAGTCCACCTACTTGTCTTGATCGACATTGCCAGTGAGAGTCACCAAAGGAACCAAGTCCGCCTTCCCAAAAGCATTCCCAAACCATGATGGAGCCTTTGCCATACTTGTGGGTTTCGAGCATATGCTGCTCCAGGTACCTCTCGTTGGCTTTTCTAATAGCGCGGATACATCCATTGTTGCCAATCACCCCGAAAATCGCGATTCGTTAGACCAAATCACAGATCTCCTTTGCTCCATGGTCCAGTTGACCTTTTCTCTGCACTATTTCAGTCGGTTTGCCTTTTGCTTGTCCGTGAGAGCAGGCTTACAGGCTGGAGAGTAAGACGCAAACCCAAGTTCACTCATTCTTCGGATGAATGTGGGCCTTGACATCTGCATTCCTCCAGCAACGAAACGTTGATGTTGGAGCGTAATTGGTGCAAAGGGTGCAGAAACGGAAAGCGCGCACCATCGCACTTATTGTACGCTCAGTGAACATTTTTGGGTCTTCCTGAACAATGTCTGAGGGTTTCACCACCGTGTTTGGTACACAGTTTTACGATGTCTGCCATGATGGAAACTGGCAAAACGGTGAAGGAGTTGATTTCAGTTGAAACATGAAGAAATGAATGTAAAAGGTTTTGAAACATTATTGTCTGCTTTTGGCAACAAACTTACCAATCAAATGATTGTAAGAGCGACAACTGCTTTGCATTAAGTCAAGACGAGGTCGAAACAATGCCATGCCCCATTTTACGTATTTTTTCATTTCGACGTGCTTATTTTTTGGCCCGTGGTTAGGGACTGCTTATTTTTACTGGTGAAAAGCGATGATCAGGGCACGAGTTTTCTTATCTCTCCGATACCCATTAGACCACTCAAAACATTTGACAATGACCAACCAAGGCAGTAACATGCCAAGATCTTACAAGCGAAGAAACATCGCTGTACCCCGAGCCAAACAATCTGGCCAAATTAATTTTGCGTTGAACCACCCATATAAACCAAAATGCACCGTGTGCAATAAGGTTTTCAAAAGAAACCAAAGTCTCAAACAGCACATGCTTGTCATTCACCCTGTCAAAGAAGAAGTTGCCGTACCGTTGGTTTCGGAGGCCAGTAATTCTCCGGCATCCACTGTCGGCGAACCTGATGCTGCAAACGAAGAAAAGGTAGCAAATGACGATGGTTGCGGGAAAGTTTGAATGAAGAAAAACGACCGATGTACCAGTCTTTGAATTCATTCACAAAAGTCTTCTCGCCTCAAGACCGTAACTGTGTCAGCATTCACACCTGGCCAGACATATCCGTTGCAACGCAAGAAGTGCACCATCTGTAAGAGTAGACTTTTCTCCATCGTCAGTTGTCTCCAATTCTACATCCACAACACCGTGCTGACGTCGGCCGTACTCAGCACAATACATGGTGGATTGTGGTTCCTGGTTCAACAAGAATGGATTGCGAGAAAAGCCCGCACCAAAGATCTCTGCCTTTGTGTCTGACATGGGAAAGGATTTCTTTTAAAATCTTTTTGGTGGATCCAGAAACCTTCAAGGCCACAACCAAATCTTCACCAAGAAGATCGCGTCTGTTGATCCTTTTGTTGCATTCAAGGACGATAACACATATACTAGAGAGAATATGGAGTCTAGTAGAAAGGCCTTATTGACCAGTTGTATTCAATAACAACTACTTGGTGACCACTATCCGCTGCACTTTGCATGCCAGATGGCGTGCATACTGGGCCTTCATTTTTGACTCTGAACCATTTCAACCTGAACTTGTCGCTCACTCTGCCCTACAGTTAATCACCACTTTCTCTGCCCCAGACGAATTCGACTGAGGCTCACAACCCTTTCTTTTCTGACGTCTTCTTTATTTCTTACTTTTCAGTACGCTTTCTCTGTATCGCGGCTCGCATAATTACTTTGGCCCAACACCGAGCGCACTAGAACAACGAACAAATAGACTTATATAAATATCCATGAATAAAAGAGATCAGTTCTTTTTCCAACTAAAAGCATTTGGCCCTTGTAGTTTGGCTTAAGTGAAACTACTGTATTTTGGACCTGACCTCTAATTGAATCCTCGAGCTCAAGGCAAGATTTTACACTCTTGCTTCGTTACGAAGTTTACTGCTTTCAATTAATACCGGCTGAAGTCGGCCTACCATTGGTGCATGCTTGGAACAAAATACATCAAGAAAATCGATTCCTAGGTTAGTTTACTTCCCTTACCATTCATGTTTGAGCATAGTTTCCAGCATTATCGAATCGAAGAAGGCTACCTGGACGTTTCACCAATGCCATTCTTCTCGCAAGCGCAGTACATCGACTTGGTCCTAAACGCGTGCCAACTTGGATCAAACATCTCCTGATCCAGCCTAAACAAAGTTTGCCTCATACCACACTGGCATTTCTTGATCACTGCCTAAACTAAATCAATGCAATGTTTTCATTTTGAGTAAATACTACATATATGTTTTAATCCATTGTCACTTTTTTTTGCGCCCTCATTTTCTCACATCTTTTTGGATCCGAAGAATTTATTTCAGCCATCACAAGCCTATCATAGAATATCTTACAGGTGAAAATTTTCAGTTTTCTGATGTGGGACCAACACATTTGTGATATAGAGAAAAGGAAAGAAAATTTATAATAACATGAAAATAAAGAATTGACTACTATTATCTATCGCTAAAGAAAAAAAAATTCATACTAATACATAGGATATATGTGTATTTACAATCAAGGAAGGGATATAACCAGAATGGAAGCATCAAACCCCTATCATCTACACATAATATCCGATATACATACATGATAAGGGCATCTGGTATTACCAGAATCGTCGCTTCAAGGCTTTCCATAACTCGACAAAGATAATATAAACAATCACGGAGGCGGCCGTCATACCCCATTCCCACGTAATGGGGCTGTGCTTGAAGACGGCGGTATTGAGAACCGGAACATAAAGAGCAATGATGAGCAGAACAAAGCCAAAACCGGTGGAGTAGAACAGATATTTGTTTTGCTGACCTCGGAGCGCCTTCCAGGTCCAGGTGGGGTTGCGTAGATCACGGCACGTGAAACCGTGAAGTAGCACAATCACCGTCAACGTGGCAAAAAGAGCACCACGTGCACGGAAAACATGTTCGCATCCGGGAAGCAATTCCTTGTTACAACCACGACCAAATGTACCATCGCCGTAGCCATACATCACGACAATAAAGTTCATCAAACAAATGACACCAATCATGATACCGTAGTATAACAAATCGGCCACATTGGACCACGAAAATAAGCCTTCTTTGCGCGTTCGTGGAGGCACTTGCATTTGATCAGCATGAATAGGTTCAAGACCCAAACTCATCGCAGGAGGCGAGCTACAAGCGAAGAAAAAAATAATAACAATTAGCATTCAACAACATCAATAAGAATAGAGAGGCAAATCAAGGATAACGATTCTTTTTACCTGGTCAAGATGTTGTTGAAAAGAATCTGGATCGGTGTCATGGGAAAGACAGGTGTGTTGTCCAAATCCTTGAAAGCGAGACCCAGCAGCAGAGGCGTCAATTCGGCCACGTTTCCGGAAACCATGTGTACGACAAAACGAGCAATGTTGCTAAAGACACGACGACCTTCCTCGATTGCCTTGACAATGGTGGCAAAATTATCGTCCACGAGCACGATATCGGCCGCTTGCTTGGCTACATCGGAACCGTTTTGTCCCATGGCAATACCAATATCGGATTCCTTAAGGGAAGGGCTGTCGTTCACACCGTCACCGGTCATACCCGCAATCCGTTTACGTCGGTGGAGGGCTTCAATCATTTTCACCTTGGTTTCAGGGCTGCAGCGGGCAATCACCAGAGGCAAATCTTCCAGGTCATCGACTTGTTGTTCACTCAATTTATCAAAGTCTTGGGCGGACATAACCAGTTGCTTGGGCCGTTGCTTTTCTCCTTCCTGCGAAGATTCCGAACCTTCCAGACCGTAATTGGCAGGCAAGATATTGACTTCACGTGCAATGGCCGTGGCGGTCGCAATGTGATCTCCTGTCAGCATATGCACGGTAATGCCGGCTTGATGGCATTGGGTGACAGCATCCTTGGACTCTTGACGAGGAGGATCGTAGATACCAACGAGACCGAGGAAAATCATGTCCTGTTCAATGTCATCACGTGGGAAGGTATCTTCATAGACGTCGCCGTCGTGTTTGATCGACCGTATGGCCAGAGACAGAACACGAAGACCGCCTTTGGCAAGCTCTTCCACTTTGGGCAAGATGAGTTCTTCCATTTCCTGGTAACTCATGCTACGGACTTCGTTTTCCTTGTTCAATTGGATTCCCACGCACCGTTCCAGCACACGTTCGGTGGCCCCCTTCATGATAGCGACATAGGATTGCTGAGGCGTGCGACACAACACACTCATACGCTTGATGGACGAGTCAAACGGATATTCGGCGATGAAAGACCAATTCTGTTCTGCATTTTCGGATTTGGTTAGACTGGGTTTCCCCATTTGGGCTTTATGCGCAAACACTTGAAGAGCAACCTAACCAAAAGCGGAAGTCAGAAATAAAGTTTTTCAAACAACGCAACACCAAAAAAGAAATGAAAGAAAAACAGAAACTGTACCTCGGTTGGATCTCCGAACCCATTCCATTCTCCGGTCTTCTTATCCTTGCGCACTTCACTCATGTTACACAAAGCGGTACTTTCCACCAATCGCCGGGTTCCAAAGGACATCGTGTCCCTGTGAAGTGGCTCGTCATTGGCTTCCGAGACAATTTCCCCTTCAGGAGTGAACCCAAGACCACTGACGCTGTAGAATCCGTCATCGGGCCGCCATAAACGAGTAAGCACCATCTTGGATTGCGTCAGTGTACCGGTCTTATCAGAACACACGTTGGTAACGGCTCCCAGCAGTTCGAGGGCCGCCAATCGTCGCACAAGTGCCTTATTCTTTGCCATGGCATGGACACCAAACGCCTGAGTTAGTGTAACGACAGCAACGAGACCTTCCGGAATAACGGAAATGGCGGTCGATACCGCATAAAGAATGATTTCATTATGGATATCGAATTTGGCAGCAGCAAAAGTGATAATGACGGCTAAAATGGCAATCGCAAGTAACACAATAGCCATTCGGTCCAATGATTTCTGTAATGGCGTCTTGGTGTTATCGCCACTGTCCAGAAGACGCTTAGCAATACGACCAATTTCCGTTTGCATTCCCGTGGCAGTGACAATGGCTTTGCCTCGACCTTTGGTGAGCACCGTGGATGAGTAAACCATATTGAGACGGTCACCCAAAGCGATATCCGATCCTTCCACCACATCTGATCTGATAAAACAAGACACTTGCATGAGAAAACGATAGTCCCCACTTTATCAATGCTTCAAATCAATCAATGTCCCGGCTGAACCCATTACTTACATCTTGTTGACTGGCACCGATTCACCCGTCAAAAGTGCTTCATCTACATCCATATTGAATGATCTGAAAAAGATACGAATGGTCAATTTTTCATGAGTTGAGATCCTGTAGGAGCTGTCAATTTTTCTTTTTTCTACTTACTCAACAATGCGAGCATCCGCACCCACCACATCACCACTTTTCAAGATAATGAGATCACCGGGAACCAATTCACGAGTAGAGATGGTCATTTGATGGCAATTACGAACCACCGTACTGGTAGGAGAAGCCATCTGGCGCAAAGAGTCCATGGTTTTTTCGGCCTTGTATTCCTGAGCAAAACCAATAAAGGCATTCAAAAGCATGATAGCGGCAATGACGCCACCTTCAATGTAGTCTTTAAAGACAAAGGAAACGACCTGAATTTGTTAGCCGAATATGCACGAATGGGAAAATCATATAACGATGCTTCGAAACTCACCATGGCAATCAGAAGGATCAACACCATGATATTGAAAAATTGCTTGATCATCAATGCTACGGGATTGACACCACCTTCACCTTCCATTTCGTTGAAACCATGCTGGGAACGACGGGATTGGACTTCCTCATCCGTCAGGCCATCCTCCAATTCGGATTTGAGAAGGTTGGCCACCGTGTCCAGATCCATATTATGATACGGCGGGCCTTCAATGCGTTCTTCATCATGCTTCTTTCGACGACGCTTGACCAAGGATCGGCTCTTCATGAGCACACTTCGCACGGACCGAATTGATTTGGTATCAAAGTCATTGCTGCTCTGGCCGGTCGAGGACCGCGTCAATGGACGTTGGGTCAGTTTTTCATTTTGCTGATTCTGGTAATCCTTATTTGCACCCTTGTGTAATTGATCTGCAAATTGGATAGTTGTAGTATTGGCTTGCGGAGGCGGAGATGATGGATTTTCGTTTGGTGAAGAACTCATCAAAAGAAACAGGGAGAAAAGAGGAAGGAAAAAAAAAAAGAAAAGAAAGAGTGAGGAACTTGACTTGTCTTGCTTGATTTTGCCTTGTCTTTATAATCAAGATTTCCCGACACCAAAAAAAAAAAAAATAAGCTGGACTGTTTTGTAAAAAATCACAAAAACGAAGCCAGAATCGCAAGAAACAATAGAATCGAGTTAGCTTGCACTAAAACGTCACATGACACCCACTCGAGCGATCCATCGTGCCAAAAATGGCAATTCTTGAAAACCATGTTTTTTCCCTGGTTTCCATCCACCGGATCACTCTTTTGACAAATGTGAAACCTGAAACCAAAAAAAAAATTTCAATGACGATAGGCTGGAATTCGGCTAATCGGGGCAAGGTTGTCGTCCATGCTTCCCCATCTTATGGTAATTCCAAAGCTTCGCTAAGCTGTGCGCTGCGCACATACCCCTACTTTTTTTGTGCACAATTGCAACAATACCTTTTGCGTATGGCGTTTTCTTATCTGGAAAGGGCCAGAACGCGTACGTCTAAAATCATACAGTACGGAATTATACCGAAAAAAACCCAGTGATCGCTGACCGTTTAAAATCAACGAATATTCCTTTTCATGTATTTGTGTTTAAGTAATGTTTGTTCTTTTTTTTCGATTCTTTCGTAATATTAAAAACAAAAAAAATCATTCGCAGCTTCCGGTCTCATTTTGGAGCAGTTACATGAAGATAACTGGATCTAATAACCGCTCGATGATGCACACAGAATCGAGAGAAGGCCATCGAGCAATTGCGCGTCATATCAACGAATCCAGTAGAAATGGACTAGTGCCCGAAAAGCTGAATTGCAATCATCAAAACTTACAACACGCTCATGCTCTCGCTCATACTCACCTACAATTAATGCAATTGTAACTGTAGGTAATATATCCTTGCCAAAGGATTGAAAGCGACTGTCTTTGTATGTATGTATAAAAAAAAACGAAAAATTCTTTGATTCCGTGTAACAAATAGTTCCTTTAAAAAATTTGTGACTAGAGGGACACGTCCTATGCAGGAGGTGGAGGTGGTGGAGGAGCTGGATTCGACGGCGGCGGGGGTGGTACCGGTTCCGATGGTGGTGGTGGAGGAGGTGAAGCACTCTACAGAAAAAAAAAGTTCGTTTAGTTGGATAGGAATTACTTTATGCCATCCGTTTCTTTAAGCTTTTTACATACCCAAGCGCCACCAGGAGGTGGTGGTGGTGGCGGTTGTTGTTGAGCCTGTTGAACGATTACCATAGATAATGAGCTTTCCGTTTTTCAAAGAAACAATGAGCGATTTTAATCCAATCACTTACCCATGGCGCCGCTCCTGGTGGAGGCGGTGGTGGGGGTTGTCCGGCCACATCATATCCTGTGTATCCGCCGTAAGCAGCGTATGGATCGGCTGCGGCTTGATCGTAAGGAGGACGGTAATAACCGCCACTGTGAGGAGGAGGACCATACGCACCGTAGTTGTTTCCTTTCGCCCAAGGTGCTGCACCACCAGTACTTTCTTGCGCATTGCCACCCGACGATGCCCACGGTGGTGGGCCGCCATGGCTTCTTTGTTGTTGCTGCCACGGTGGAGGTCCGCCTGTGGGTCCTCGCTGCCAAGGTGCAGGGCCACCTCGTTCACCGTGCTATATGAAGATGACAGCCAATGAATCACGGGTGTCAAAATATTAACGTGCATAAAAACTTCAACTTACCGGTCGTCGGTGATCGCTGTAACCATGACCTTCCTCTGTGGTCTTTTCACCCAATTCAGCCATCAAATTCATGTATTCGCTATCCAATTGTTGATCGCGTTCTCTAGCCTGGTTCATGAATTCCGGGTTATTGCGCTGGACACAATCGCGTGCAATGTGACCGTGACCACCACAAAGTCGACAAGTGAGCGACGTCGTGAAATTCTGCTGTTCAGGACATTCGTATCGACGATGGCCCACCGCACCGCAATTGATACAAGTTTGGTTTTCATCATCGCGGAGTGTACCATTCAATGCTGCCAGTTCACGAAGTTGATTTCGCTTCAATTCGTTTTGACCTTCCGGAACCGAAGCCGACTAGCATTGGAAATTGATGAGCATCACCGAAAAAAAAAAGAATGCAATCGACTTGTTACATCCCAATTCACCCATTGCAACGCAAATTAAAGTACAACAACTTACAGTTTCAATGATTTTCTCAATGAGTTTGACGGCCTTTTTGACTTTATCTTCTGAATCGGCCATGACGAGACAATGCAGATCTTCCTCTTGAGCCGAGTTGTTGGCGGCATCAGTTCGTGCTTTGCCTTCTTTGACTGAACCACGTCCACGAATACTGATCTTGGCGCCCGAGTCGGCTTCCATTCCCTTCAATGTATTACCACGAGGACCAATCAACAAACCGATAAAGTTGATCTCGGGGAACTCCTTGGCCGGAATATACACTTTCTCTTGAAGTCTGCTAGGGCGTTTGTAGTCAGCCGGAGGCTTAAAATTAGGGATCGTTTTCATGGCCGTATCCACCAATCTGTGACGTTCGTCTTCGAGTTTCTTTCGGTATCTTGCTTCTCGAGTATTGACACGTTTTCCCTGAGCGTCATAAATTGGCTCGGGCGAAGGAGATCTTTTTCCAAAATATTAATATAATGCCAGTTTTTCCATTGCAGTCATTGTTATTTGTTATTACCTCTCACGTTCCGGTGGCATATAATCACCCATGCGAAGTTTACGATTGATCTCTTCCAGACGAATGTGCACTAAAAACAAGATCATTCATTTAGTTAGTCCATGTCTTTGGTGCACAATGATGACCACCATGAACTTACAAACATAGTTCTCCATTTGTTCCTTGTTGAGTTTCGGTAAAGAAGTAGGCAAACCAGGGATGTTCACCTTTTGATCTTCACCACCCCAACGAGATCTTCGCTTTCTTCTGGGAGCTCCCTCCGAGCCAGGCGTTCCTGAATGAAAAATAGATTAAACACTGACTGACTATTTTACCGCTGCAACGAGGCTCTAGAAAAAACGATTCACTCAATTTACCTGTCGAGCTAGCAGAAGCGCTTTGGGGGGATGACACAGTGTCGTAATATCGTTCCTGTGATGATGTGTGCTCGCGATCCGGAGAGCCTTCGCCCATACGTCTCTTTGTCCCCAGCGGAACGACATTGGTGCCTGTATTCATAGACAATGTTTAGGATGTCACCATAAGCCAAAGTAAAAAGGTAATTTCGAATTCAATTACCTGTAGGTTTCCACATGAGCTCAGATTCTTGTAGGAAAAAAACAAGAGGAATCGAAAGCTGATGTTTCCACACTACTTTTTTTTCCAACCACTTGGAACAGCGAAAAATCAGCACGAATGGGCTCGCTTGTGACTGTAAATCGGATGACGTTGCAAATTTCATTTCCGGATTTTTGATTGCAAAACTTCGAAGTTTTTCATTTGCCGATTTTGCCAGTTCCCATTTGTGATTTTCCCACTCTGCTTTTTGATGAAATAGCCACGATATGATCCTTACAAACCAGTGAAGCAGCGGTACCGGTATGCTACGTAGCAAAGTCATACCTTACAGCAGATACTTTAAACCATATACTGTAAATTTAGCAAACAGTATTTGTGAATCAATAAAAGCCGATACCTAGAGTTTTCATTATTACTTACAATTGCTTTCTTGTAAAGATATAGGAATAGATATTTTAGTGAAAAACATCCATAAATTGGAGTGGGTGTCCAAAAAATGACGTTCACTATTTTTCAGGCAAAATCCGGTAGCTTCAAAAGCTAGCTTTTGAGGGGTCAGGGGCGTGACCGGTTTCCTCATGACACCAGAATGCCATCAGATCAGCGAAACGTCAAACCTTCTTTCACACACATCTCTTCTTGCCTTACTTTTCAACCACAATAGCAAAGTATCCGCTGCGTCTCTCTATAGTATGAGTGCTGCTCAGGGCTTATCTTCCGGAAGAGAGTTCATCCCTCCCACAATAAGACACAACAAATACATGCAAACTCGAAATATAAGTTGAGCACAATTTATGGCCGGATTACAGCTCGTACCCGGTAACAGAACAAGAACATAAAATTCATCAAGAATACAGGACTGATGGCTCTTAAAATATATCAACTTTTTCGGAAGTTAGCCGAAGAATACACATTGCTAAAGCGGGATGCTAGCAATCTGGCCCTTTTGCATATTTAGCGGTGGCTCGATTCAAACTGTCATTCTCGTTCCCACCGATAAATACTGAGTTTTTCTGGTCAAGGTGTTTCAAGCAAGTAGCGTCATCTTGCGGAGAGGCAAGAGAACTGGTAAGCTACAACTCAATAATGGCAGTATATTTACTTTACTGACCTACAAGAATTTTCTCTGAAAGTTCCCACCGAGATCTTCATGGGAAATTGATTTGAAATACACGTTTGACATGATGTTTAAGCCATCTGTTCGAGATGAAACTGTGAAGAAGGTCAATTCATTCATATAATGCTTCTTTCTTACGACAGGCTATGAGTATCTAAAATGGTCAGCCGTACTTTCCGAACTTGCTGATCAATACGCTAGTGCACAAGTCAGTATATCTTTTGTTTTGACTTCGATGCACATAGAATAATAAACTGATTCTGTGTAGATGTAATTGAGCACTTGAAAAACTATCAAAAAGTGCTTGTCGCGAGTTTGGGGAGGCTTTTTCAGAGACTACAGCAACCGCCACGGAATCAAGCTCTCAGTCGCTGCGAAAACCCTCGGTAAGTTAGATTGCAAATATGCGAACCGAACGAAATTCTCAAAAAACGACAAAAATATAGGCAAAAAAGTTGTTCTCAAAATGTTTGCCTACAAGCCGTTCGACATCACTGACTGGGATGATATCGCTGGCGACATTCGAGATATCCGAAACTTTTACCAGTACGATTAAAATGGCTCCATATGGAATACTGTACACGTGTGATTAATGACAATCTATAGGGATAATCTGGATATGCTTTGTAATGAGTTTTCTGGTGTGGATAATGATACCATTGAAGCAAAAGCCGGAAACCAGCTGACAGAAAATCTGATCCGTTATTCTGCTTGGCTCTTAAAGAAAACTCATCAAGTTGGAGCCAAACAGTGGACGATTCTACTTATATCATCACATCAAATTGGTAAGATATGATCTGGCCGAATTTATTTTCCATAGAGTATTAAACACGCATTTTTCCTGCCTATGTGCGATTAGTGGGTCGCACCCTGTTCTATTTCCTTAATGACGCATGGGCGCCAGGACACAACGTTCCTCGGGATTTAAAGGTCGGTAGATCATATAAGAGCTTTTGATTATTAAGCTGTAGTCATAGATCATGAAGGGAGGAAGAGGTGAGACAGAACCACACGAGAGGTTTATCACCTTGATTTCTTTTGAGATAGTGTACTACAAGAATCAACAGTTCAAGGGACAATCATGGGAAACAATTTTTGATCTTGACAAGATCTGTCCAAATCGACTACGTTTTTCGCAGGCGCAAAAAGGTGATGCCAACTGCTGATGAAATTAAACAACACACAAAACGCTTACTTTTTCTTAAATAAATAAATAGCTGGCACAACTGTGAAGCACACACAATTTGCCAATAGCCTTGGAAACGGATGGCGTCATGATCAGTGTTCTGTAAACGCTGGGATCGTTGTAAGTGTTTTCTATTGGAACATATTACATTCTTATTCAGATGATCATGCCTACGTAATTAGCACCCTATCCTTCGTCGAAAAAGGAGTTTAACTTCCTTCCGCGCAATCCCGACATGACCCAGTGGACCCGGGGGTTTATACCAGTTAAGGAAAGAGCCGACTGGCCTTGATGCGTCAGCGAGAGTAATTGGAATCGATCCAGGTCAATTTATCCGTAATTGTGGTGTCAACTTCCATATTAACGAATCCAAGATTTAACAGGGATCAGACCGGTGATCACCTGTTGCGATACTGATGTGGACTTGCACCATGAACAACAACGTCAAAACCATGTTTTCTCCATTACTAATGGTGCCTACCAGTTAGTACAGTTGTCGGGCATAGGATTTGCATTCAAATATGTAATCCAGTATTGATGTGTTTTAGGAAGCGGAGTATGTTCGATTGGTCGAATCAAATCGAGTTGCAAAACAGAAAGAAAGCAGCAATACAAGGTTGCTACGATGAATTGAAGGAAGCTCCACCTTCCGTCCCGACGATAGATGGCTTTGAAAATTACATCAACGCTCTATCTCGTATTCATCAAAAGTAAGTAGACAGTGGATTGGGAAAAGATATACTGTTAACTTATTTATCCACACACTTTATGCTTTCAATTGCGGTTCCGTCATCCGGAAAAGCGGGCCCTTCTTTATTCGCAACGGCAAATGGTGCTCAACAAAATAGCAGATACCTTGCTTGGGAATCCTTCAGAATCGAATATTGTTAGTTTACAGCCTATACGGTTTCTCATCCAACATATACTAATGAACGTTTAATTTCAATAGGCCCCTCAGTGGGTATACAAGCATTCAAGGAAAAGCACGACACCGAAAACGTCAAAAAGCTCGAAAAAACCAGTCCAGGCCCTTGGGACAAGCGATCGTCGCCTTTGGAGATGCGGACCTGAAGCCAATGAAAAAACACGCCCTTGTTCCCATCAAGGTATGGCCGATGATACGGGTATGCTATCGAATGCATTCTTATGAAAAATTATTTAGGCATTTCGAAAAGTTCTTGCCCGAAAAGCGTTGGTCCTTTGTGACGACGAATATCGAACCAGCAAAGTATGTAGTCATAGTGACTCGGAGACTGTGGAAGTACGAGATGAACAGATTCTCGTATGCAAGCACAAGTGAGCTTTAAAGAATTATGGTCTCTATTATCAAACTTAACATCACCGCGATAACAGGAAAAAGACCTTCAAACGTAAAAATGTCGACAAAAGGCCTCGAAGCCGATGTCTAGATGACGAGGGAAACATTATTTCCTATTCATCAGTTTGTAATCGTAATCAAAGAAAGAGCTGCAGGCAAGTCATTACGCTTATTGAACAACGTAACGGCGCTAACGCAGCAAGCAGGTCGATCTTGGCAGAGTATCATTTACCCGATTCGACTGTGCCCCCAGTGCAAGTCGGCTAATGATGACTCCAAAGGATTGGTAACCAAACCTTAAAATCTATGATGTTTTGAATATTGACTTGTATTCTTTATTCACCTAAATTTGGAACCGCGATATAAACGCTGCGTGAATATGAGACGAGTTCTCATGACATATATCAACTCTGGTTGCCCGATCAACTCTCGCCCTGCTGGTCTTTGCCGTCGAAGCAGCGCACAATCTGCGCTCGGCAGTCAGAGTGCTGCCAAATAGCTCCTTAGTTGAGCTATGTTTTGCATGCCATCTGATAAGCTGATTGAAAAGAAAGCAGTGAAATTTTTACTAACTTGATAATGTGCGCTTGGTAAAGTAAGACGTGCATTGGTATTCGAACCCGCTGGCGCTTTACGAGTTTGTTTTGGGATTGTCAGCCAAAATATTCACGGCCAGGCGATTTGTTAAAAGGTACCAGTTCAGAGTACATTGACAAGTATCAGTATATCTTTAACGAAAGAACTAATTTCATGGGTCAAGCATGCGTTTTTGCCTATTGATTGCTGTGGCAGAAGTACAGTGATGGGATATATTTAGATCACGTATATGGATGGGTGAAGCAGTGCTAACCTTTGTATGTGGATCACAATTACTGCTGCATTATTTCTTACCAGTAAATCAGTTACGACAGGCAAAAAACGATTTATAAATCCACAGACTATTTTTTTTTTGTTTATCAATGCATTTTATTGCACTGCCGCAGCGGCAAGGACAAGCGACAATCTACGAATGGATAGATGAATTTTTTTCTTTTTGAAAATTACAAGAAAAAAAACCAAGTTTAGACGGATTCCAACACGGGGGGTTCGACAAAGTCCTTGGCGATCTTGGCACCGACTTCATCACCGGCAGCGGCGGCACCACCGTGAAGAGCCAAAAGAGCCGAGACATCGAACTTGGGAGCCTTGAGGATCTTGACCTTGCGAGTGTAGGTGTTCTGCAAGGGGTAGATACCTTGACAGGCCTTCTCGATACGGACAGCAATGGCGTCCTGAGCCGAGGCGGAAACAGAGCCAGTGACCTTGTTGACGAGTTCCTTCAAGTCACAAGCAACAGCTTCCTCGGTCATGATCTCGAACATCTTCTTGCGGATCTGACGGATCTGAGCAGTCTGAGCGTAGGTGGTCTTCTTGATCTGGTTGCGACGACGAGCAGTGAAGGCAATGGTGAAAAGACGGACGAGGTAACCGTCGGTGGTCTTGACATCGACGAAAGCCTCAATGGTGGTCTGCCACTTCTTGACCATGGAACGGAGCTTATCCGAGGTCATGTCCATGCGGTAAAAGTTGGTGAGACAGTTCTTGCCCTGGATTTCATCGACCTTCAACTGGATCTTGCGGAAAGCGCGAGATTCATCCTTGGACAAATCACCGAGAGAAACCTCGACAACACGACCCTGGAGCGAGTCGTTGGCGTTGCGGAGACCCTGGGTACGGTTGACCAAGGTCTTACCGACCTGGCGAACATCGAACATCGAAGGAGCCTTGATGTCGTACCAGTCCTTGCGGGTGAAAGGGTCAACACTACACGGGAACGATTCCAAAACATTAGATTTTCACTGCTTGCTTGCCAAGGATTTCGGTCATGCAACTAGCAGCCACAATCTCCGTTTTTCTCTTTTTAACGCGACGATCAAGGTGGGTGAGCGAGATCGAATCATGTATCGTGATCGATGAATGGAAAAAGTTTTGTAAATCACACGACAGAATGGAGGGTGCATTCTACGTTGACAGTCGCAGGGTAAAAAATGTCGAATGAACCGCATGGCAATCGCAAAGGGTCAAGATTTACATTGTCGAAAAGGGAAAAAAGTAAAAATTGGCGTTGCACGGGTTGCTGGATGAACGAGGTTCAAAAAGGTTGACAATGGGTTGCAAGATCGTAATCGGCACGCGAGAAAAACGGAGACAGGCTTGCTAAAATGTTACTTTTAAATTGTTTGAAATACTTACATCTTCTTCTTCAAACCCTTCTTTCCTTTGCTAAGACGCCTAAAGGAAACAAAAGAGAAAACGAAAACGTCAGTACGGAACGAAAATCCAAAGAGATGGGAGATGTGAATGATAACTTACTTGTTCTTGCCAACAGCTAATCATCGATTAAAATAAAATAAAAGTAATATACGTTAGTTTCATGAAGGATGGTTCATATGATGGATGGATGGATGCATTTTACATACCCATATTGTATGGTTAAAAGAGGAGGTTCATCAGCTTGCCTGCCGTTTCCCAATATGACACCTGACGGTCGGGCTCGCCCCAGCGCACCAGTACGACCCGCAGTGAATTAAAACTCCGACGTTGTGGGCCGTCCGTCCCTCCGGTGCGCGCCTCAGTGGATTGGACATTGATCACAAAAGAGTTCAAATTCACAGAAAAAACAGCATATGCACAGCAGTAACATTATTAAATGTCTACTGTAGGGTTTGTTGCTACGATACTAATACGGTGTGGTCTGTTGAATAAAGGGTCATCGACAATATGCTTATTTTTGACTGTGGACAAGCGGTGAAACAGCAAAAGGGTTTAAATGAGACTGCTTTTTTGAGGTTACGGTTTTTGGGTCCGCTGACATTAGGTCGTCTCACGGTTTTCTCTTGCATTCTTTTTGCTTCTTTATAGTTATTAACCATTATGCCTCTCCATCCTGAAGTTCTCTGGGCTCAACGCAAGGATCGCCTTTATCTTACCATTGCTCTTTCCGATATCCAGGTACGTTTTCCCTTTTTACCGCGAGTACAACGTGTATAATATTCAGTTTGTGTGCTAAAACCGACTTTGTATTCTCCTGTCTCTGTTATGTAGGAACCCAAGACTGATTTGAAATCCAATAGACTTACCTTTACATGCAAGCAGAAGGATGGTAATGTGACCAACGACTATGGCATTGACATTCCTTTCTATGACGAAGTTTCCACCGATGTAAGTATCAATACCTTGTGCAAAGTGGTGAACTGAACGCGTTCCATATGCGTAACAAAGGTTGCTCATGCTATTGCTGTGATATAGGATGCCAAAATCCATGCAACAGCTCGTAATTTACAACTGTGTATTTTTAAGAAGAACAAGGAAGCTGAATACTGGCCTCGCTTGCAAAAGGACAAGGTCAAGCCTGTGTATTTGAAGGTGGACTTTGACCGATGGGTCGATGAGGATGACGAGTTGGAAGGAGGAGCCGAGCAGGATGATGCTGGCTTCGATTTTGCGAACATGATGAATATGGCCAACATGGGTGGTATGCCTGGTATGCCCGGCATGCCTGCCGATATGAATGATTTGGTAAGTCCTTTATTAGCGCTGTGTGGGATGACGCGTTTACTTAACAGATAATTTTTATTTATTTATTAGCCTGAAGATGATGAAAGTGATGATGAAGAGGTGGAAGAAACCAAGTCTGACAATAAAGCTTAGATCCATGAAGGGTGATTTGCCCTTTTTTTTTTCTCATCAATGAATTTGCTGAAAGAATCTGGTGTTTTCTTTTTTTTTTTTTTGCACGATGCAAATTTTCATCAAGTTGGTCCCGCAGCGTGGATTGAAAACCGATTATCCACGAAAAAGAGCGATTGAAATAAGGATTACGACTGTCCAGGAAAAGAAAAAAAAAATAATAAAAAAAAATAAAAATAAAACGGTTTCCCGAAGGAAAAAGAAACCAAAAATAAAAAAAAGTTTTCTTTTCGGTCTTTCTTCCATTCTACCTCTTTTTATTCTTTTAACTACTTGTTGCTATTTACCATGCTCTCCACGAGCGCCAACCCAACCGCCACCACTTCGTCACCCTCCCACAGCCCGGATATCAACACCAAATACAGGGAGCTTAAAAGACGTATCCGAGATATCGAAGGCGTAAGTCGACAACCTTGCAAACGATCAGAAAAAGGAGATTGAATCTCACGTCCTGGTTCCGCTTAGGAAAACGATGCACTCCATGTTCGCATTCACAAGGCACAAAAGAACATTAAACTGCTCAAACTTGAACGATCGTAGGTGAACCCCCCGGGAAAATGGATAAAAAAAAGAGTCATCAATTCACACTCAACCTGTTGCCAGGCTATTACTCGATAGATTGGAAACGATGCACGTGTCCCCAGCAAGCCTTCATGATAACATGATGCATGACGATACAATGGATTTGGTACGACAAAAACCATCTTTCTCTGATGGTCGAATTGATTGGACTTGCAGAACAATGGTCGCATTAACCGCTCACCCTTTTGTCGCCATTTTAGCATCTTAAATCATCTGCAGGGACCAAATTACCGAAAAAGAAAAAGGATCCTAATGCACCCAAAGGCCCGGGCAACGTCTTTTTCCTTTTCTGTCGATTAGAAAGAGATAAGATCAAGGATGAAAACCCGCAGGAAAATCTGGGAGAAGTGACCAAGATCCTTGGTCAAAAATGGAAAGCCATGACCAAGGAAGAGAAACAGGTAAACACACGAACTCGGCCTTGGCCATACAAATGTATATCCTTTATCTATTTTCAATTTTCATAACAAATTTGTTGGATAGAAATACTACGACATGTACAAGAAAGAAATGGATGAATATGAGGAAGCCATGAAAAAGTACAACGATCAATCCGCACCCTCCACCACCGAAAAACCGGCAACAGAATCTTTTGTCGCAGAACATGATGCCATCATAGATGATGACCCTCTCGAGTATTCGCAAGCCTCCACACCTCAACACACCGACGATCACGATACATTGTAAACGGAAACCCGCACCTTCGGTTTCGACTGCGTCTTTTATTATTGTATTTAAAACCAATTTGCTTCTTACATTTACTTGTCAAAAATCTATTTATTCCACATACACCTTACAAAATCGCACTTGATGGTCCTATCCACAAAAATGCACACTCTGCTTCGGCATCCTGTATCCCTCGAAAACCACAACTTTAGGTTCCCCCTCCCCTACTATAATGAATAATACACCTTTTAGAAAGCTATAGAATTGGTGGTTCACAATATCAATGGATGCGCCCTGACATATATCTTTGGAGCATTGACGGATAAAAATCATTGATAATGTTGGCGCAGTGTCGACTTGCTGTAAAAAGATGGACCACTTACTGTAACTGCAAGTCAATCGCTGTGCAAGAAAAACACTCCAAACAAAGTATCAAGAGGCGGCTCTTTTTTGAAATGATGCATGACTTCTTTTAATAGAGAATGTAGCAAACAGCAAGAAAAAAAAAAACTAATTAAATGAAAAATGAAATCTAAAAGAATGAAGATGATCATCAATGCCCAAAAAAAATGTCTAGAATAAGGGGAAATAAATAACAGGATTTAATCGCTTTCGGTATCAGGCTCCTTTTCGCCACCGTGAATGAGCCATTTAAGATGACGTTCTCTTCGGCGAGCTTCTTGTGCCTTGATCTCATTACGAGTCTTCTTCTTCTTCTTGCTAAGCTTGGCCTTGACAGCGGCTTCGTCAATGCCCTTTTCGTCTTCCACCACAGCCGACTCGCCTTCCTTGTACAAGTGGCCATTCTCCAAACGCCAGCTTTCGGGACACAGGGCCGACACGAATTCTTGCGAGTGAGAAATCATTACCACTGCACCATCCCAGGTCTTGATCGCCGTCGCCAAACCACCCAAAGCTTCACGATCCAAGAAATTGGTAGGTTCATCAAGTACCAACATGTGCGAGTTGTTCCACATGGCAGCCGCAATCACCACCTTGACCTTTTGACCACCACTCAATTCACCCATCTTGCTGTATTGCGCAATATCGGGATCCAATCCAATGTCTAAATAAAGAAATAATTGGTAAGTGATCTTTTTTCCATATCAGAAAAAAAAAATGGTTCATCCAACGTACCTTTGAAATGTTGACGGATCTGGGGAACGCTCAGTTCACGGTAAAGCAGACCTTCACGAGAAGCTTCCTTGTCATCAAACTGTTGCACCAATTTTTGGAAACCCAATTCCAACAATTTCTCGCGAGAAAACCAGGTATTATACTTGTGACGCAAATCCTTCCACTTGACTTCATACTGGAACGTCTTTTTCAACTTGGCACGACCAAGCAAACACTAGAAAAAAAAAAGGATGAGCAACGGATATTTTGGATGATTTTTTTTTCTTGGCCCAAAAGCTACGTTACCTCCACTTTACGTTTTTCACCGTTGACGTCGATGGGCTTGTTCATTTGTTCAGCTTCATCGGCCGTCCAACGACGCGATTCCTTTTCGGTGACTTCCTTGTCTTCACCGGTGGAGTAACGCCATTGCAGATAATCCATAGGGGTTTTCTCAAGATGCTGTTCAAGATGATGGAAAGCATGCTGAGCGACGTAACCAATACGAAGAGCAGGATGACGCCACACCACACCGGTCTGAGGGATGGTTTCACCAGTCAACAACTTGATCATGGTGGATTTACCGGCACCGTTGGGACCCACCACCGCAACACGAGACGACAAAGACAACGAGGCACTGGCATTGTAAAGCGACGGCTTGTCGGTACCAGGGTAGGTGTAGGTACAATCGGTCATCTTGAGAATAGCCTTGGTGTTGCTTCGCACACCTTGCAAAAGGGATGGTTTGGGGAACGAGAACTTGACCGAAGAAGCATCCAGGGTATAGTAGCTACGAGCAGCAGGATACACTTCGACAAACCTTTATAAAAAAAATAGATGAGTTTCTTTGTATCATCAGCATATGCATCAAATGAGGACGACTTACTTTGAAAGATTGCCTGAATAAAGACGAAGCTTTCTCTTTTCGTAATGCAAAATTTGCGTACAGACGTTATCCAAGAAGGAGGAGTCGTGAGAGACAATCAGACAAGTGACGTGGGTCTGGCTGTTGAGGTAGTCTTCCAACCATTTGATATTGGTCACATCCAAGTGATTGGTAGGTTCGTCGAGCAACAAAATATCGGCCTTGGAAAGAATGGCACGAGCCAATTCCACCTTCATCTTCCAACCACCGGAAAGCGCGCTCACGGGCTGAGCGAGACGCTCTTGATCGAAACCGACGGTGCGCAAGCTCTCTTCAATCTCTTCTCTGGAAATACCTTGAAGGAATTTGTCGGCGGCCACGTAATCGACCACGGGCAACGAGGTGTCGGCACCTTGAACCGTGTAATCGACAAACGCCGTACGGACTTCGTCCTGAGAAGGGAACCCTTCGACCTTGCCTTGATGAATAGCACGCATCAAGGTGGATTTACCCGCACCATTGTGACCGCACAAACCGTAACGTTGACCACGGTGAAGCTTGAGTTTGGTGTGGCTCAAAAGCAATCGAGTACCGTAGGCGAGAGAGAAATCATCGACGCGGCACAACTCTTCACCTTCCTGATGATCGAAAGCGGAATCGTCATCTTCGCCGGTCTTTTCCTTCCACAGGTTGTGGAAATAATTAAACAAATTGTCGCACACCACGGGCACATCGATACTGGCCAGGAAGGAGCCCAAATAAACGGACAGAACCTTGGTCCACTTTTCCTTCACAAACATCTCCTGACGCACCATATCGGCAGCAATGACACCCACGTAATTGATGATGGGAGAAAAGAATGAATCCACAAATCCTTGAGCCTTGGTGACTTCAGCCTTGACAACCTTGGTCGCATCTTCCACCGTCAAGACAAATTCGGTATCGGTACCTTCCGCATCGAGTTTTTCCTGATGACCACCAGCATCGATCAAGGTCTGCTTGGCACGGTTACCGAGTTCACGGATTTCGGGGAAAGCGGCACCATCGGCCTGACGTTCGATACCAGGATACAACTGAGGCAGGAAAAGCGCAGCGGTACGAGGATCGCGGACCAATTTACACAAATTATCGGTAATGATGAGGGTCTGACGAAGCAACAAAGTAGAGCGTTCATTGAGAGCACGGGTCAACAGAGGCACCATGATGGCTAGCGTAGGACCATTGACTTCAGCAACAAAGGTGGTGCTGGCCAATTTCTCAATGGTATTTGGCACACGGGTGGGATCGCCCATACACAATACGAGATCACGCAAATGACGTTCAATATCGGGATTACCACCGACGGCACAGACGGCCATCATGGTCTTTTGAGCTTCGTTGGCCACTTCATTTTTGGTGTCGGAAAGACAGTTGGAGACGGCCGGAATAATTTCGGGTAATGCTTCACCGATTTGTTCAGGGGCTTTTTCGGTGTAGGCTTTGAGCAATTTCAGCGCACCCACTTTGGTCTGCCACTTCTTGGCTCCGATGCGAGTGCCATCAGCGCTGTATCCCATGCCTTCGTACAAAAGAGGCAAAATTGCTTTGGCGGCTTCCGGAGGTGCCAAGTTGATTAAGCCTTCGGCGGCCAGTTGTGCGGCTTCTTGAACGACGCTACCTTTGTCAGCGTACAGATCCAAATAGAGAGGAAGGTACTTTAAGAGAATGGGCTCCGCTTGTTGTTTAAGGATTTCCGCCAAAGCATTGAATGCGATCAATCCACCTTCACGCTCCAAACCTGATTTCTTGTTCTTGGCCGAAGCTTCCAATTTGCCCAGAATGGCATGATGCTTGAGCATGATGATACCTCCCGACTGGATAGTTTTGGCCAGATCACGAGCGGCCTGATCGACTTCTTCACTGGTAGGGGCGGTATTGATCTTGCTGAGAAGATCGGCCACTACGGTGGCTGCATCGTTCGTCGTTGTACCCACCATCATTCGTACACTTTTTTCTTTCTAGGCAGAATCCAAAAAAAGCCGGCACAAGGAAAGAATAAAGGGGGCGAAAAAAAAAAGGCGGATATGATCCAATGCTTCCTTTTTTTTTATCTCCAGCGAAAAGCAGTCATGGAACTTGACGCCAATGAAATCGCTAAATCATGCCTAAAATGGGAATGGATGAAACAAAAGATAAGCCCAAGTTTGTTCAATGAAAAGATTTGAGATTTAAAAAAGGGATTCAGTGATTATCTACAGCCTCATCAGCCATGTAAACAATCCCAGGATCCGAGCTTTCCTAATGCAATTGTTTGGTTGATATTACTGACCTTTCACGGGTCTTTGGTTATAACGATGCCTATAGCTCTTTGGTTCTGTCCAAGTCTTGGCAACGGCATCTTATTTTGCGCTGGGCCTCTTTTTGTTCCTCCTTTTAGAACTGTTTGATCTCTCTTTCTTCCGCAGGCAAGCTATTCTTTGTTCCAATGAAAAAGATGGGTCGCAGAGAAGCACCCAAGTTTGAATAATTTGCGGATGGCGAGAGCATTAATTCGCCGGGACACAAAGGTGAACATCGCCCAACCAAAATGTTATAATTTTTTTATTTTTTATAACCGAAAAAATTGAACCAGCGGTTTTTCGGCCAGTCGTTTCAGCTCCAGTATTGAAAATAATGGCACATGCGTCCAGTTCATCCCCGTTTCGACGAACGTCGTTGCCCTTTATATCGTCGAATGCACCTTTCTCAAGACACAGAACGTCGCCACCCAGTTCCATCAAATCCAATTCACGAGCTTCAAGCTTCTTTTTGCCCAATACTATTCAGGAAGAAGACATGGGCGAGGATGTGCAAGCCGATGTCCTTTTTCCTCGCTTCCAAGCAAAGAACGAAGACGATCAGTTGGACTTTGCCGCATTTGGTCACATGGTCGATGAACATGCTCGAAAGCAATCAGCCGGTACCGTTCGCCTGTCGAGAACATTGAGTCGCCACAGTCAACTCTACGGAGATCCGCACAAGGTAAAGATTTGTTTTACCTCTTTTATCATGACGAGTAGTGACTCTGATACCATTGGTTTGAAAAAAAAAAAAAGCATGTACAAGCCGAGTTTGAAGGAGTGGCACGTTATCAAGTGTATTCCTCTCGAGCCGTGGGCACGCCCGTGCAAAGTCTGGAACAACTACTAAATGAAAAAGGAAAGGAAGCTTTGGAAAGTGTGCTAAGCACCACTGGATGGTGGGTCGATGCGCTCTGTCCCACGGAGGAAGAAATGCGAGTTCTTAGCAAGGTAGAGTATTCTTAAAGGGCTCAATTGCAATTGCAAACCAGTACTCAAACCGCATCCAAAAAAAAAATCTCCAGACATTCCATATCCACCCTCTCACGACCGAAGATATTCTAGCTCAAGAACCGCGCGAAAAGGTGGAACCTTTTCCCAACTATACCTTTGTTTGTTTCCGAGCTTTTGATATCGACCCCTATTCGGATCAAGTGCTGCCCTACAACTTTTACATTCTGATCTTTAAAGCGGGGTTACTGACTGTAAGTTTGCATGTGGAAAATAATGAGTTGAACTGTATTGGATTGCTGACAAAAGGGGTGATAACTCCAGTTTCACTTTCGACAATCGGTGTATCCCGTCAGAGTGCGAGAACGAACGGAACAGTTGAAAGAGTTTATTGATGTGACGCCCGATTGGATGAATTACGCGTTGATCGATGCTGTGACGGATGGTTTTGCTCCAGTGATTCAACAAATTGAAATGGAAGCCGTATCAATTGACGAACTGTCACTTGTGTTGCGACAATCCGAACGAGTGGATATGTTGAAACGGATCAGTCGATGTCGACGACGCACCACGCAACTCGCTCGATTACTCAGTTCTAAACTGGATGTCTTGAAGAGTCTCATGAAACGCTACGAAGACCGATCGCGCGATACGCTAATGACAGATACAGATTTGGCGTCGGCTGAAATCCCAATTGACTCTTCGAATAAGAGAGTATTTAGCGATGTTCTACTGTACTTGGGCGACATTCAAGGTAATCTTTTTTTTCTCCGTTGAGTGTAGAGGTGATCCAGATCGAGATTAAACATGCATTCCATGATCCTATTAGATCACGTTGTCACGATGGTTCAGAATGTCAACCACTATGATCGTATTTTCCATCGTGCACATACCAATTATATTGCTCAGGTCAACCTTGAAATGAACCAAGTGTATGCAACGACCAATATGGTAATGAATCGTTTGACGTTCCTGGCCACTGTATTTATGCCACTGACGCTGGTGACCGGTCTGTGGGGTATGAATGTTCACGTAAGTAATTCATCAAAAAGTTGCTGCAAGAGTTTATTAATTGAATCGGGTTGAATTTTCTCTAAACAGGTTCCCGGACAAGACTACCTTGATCTCAATTACTTTTTCTGGCTATTAGCCGGATTGGTTCTCTATTGTATTTCTTGTGGTTATTTTGGCAAAAAGAGCGATTTACTCTAGACAATACCCCTCGATTTCCATCCATATTCCCCCATTTTCCTCCCCTTCTACCGAACCTCATCCACTGCTCCTTTTTTTATCATCATTTGTATCATAGAAACCTCCATTGTACTTGCTTTCTTTCAAAAGTCATATCAGGTGATATGGAAAATTGTCATTTTATTTTATCTACAAACCTAAATTATCACTCGAGTTCCCAGATTCAAATATTTTTCAGAGATCCTTTTTAAAAATATACAGTGACAAATACAGTCCACTTTGATTTGTCACGCAAGCACAAGATCAAGATTTCTGGTCACCATCAAAAGTGCTTTCAAAAGCAAGCTGAGATTATAGAGTTTTTCTTTCTAACGTTTGAAGTGCATTATACGATACAGCAATACCTTTTCAAAAACCACAAAAAGACCAGCAACCGTTGATGTTGTGTAGAGCCAAATGCAATATCGATCCATTACAATTTAGAAGGAACTTTCCAAGCATTCTATGGACATTGTGAAAAGAGCATAGTGCAATTTGCAGTCCTGCCCCTAATTTCTTTTTGTCCGCAAGAAAGCAAACCCAAAGAGAGAAAAGACCGATAAATGGGACAGCTACAGACCTAAAAGAGGGCGATAGCTTATCAGTCCAAAATCAAAAAGGTCAAGAATCCAAATAGGACAATCAGATCCAAGCAATGATAATAATATTATAAAAACATAGTGGCTTCGATACGGCATTAGTGGATGAGTTTTATTGCTTTGTGTGATCGGCTCACACTCTTTGGTGTTGGCAAAACGCGTTTTTCTCGTATGGAAAATAAGGAACATGAAATATGATGCAGTGGTACACACTGTGTGTTGTAATTACTCAGTCTATAAAGGTTCGATCATGGTATATCATGACTTTTATTTTTTTTCGAATTATTTTCATCGTTCTTTTTTTTTTTTTTTTTTTTTTTTACTCCTTACGGGTGTGTTCAATGTATCAAAAATGTAGATTGTTGACGGATGCCAGGTCATGAATGGGTGGAAATAGTGTCCTAAATATCAGGCCTTATGATGTAATCAAAAGCATGATACAAATCAATGCTGAGTAAGTGATTCTCTCACGATAAAGCTCAGCTTAACAAGCAGTTTTCCGATAAGCAGCCGGTGAATATCAAAAAGTCGATTGCAATTTCAATAAACCACAATGTACAATCGTACTTTTTTTCATTTTTCATTTTTTCATCGTTTCAGAGTATCGGCCAACGGCTTTAAGTGTGATAGTCATGGAATGATCACAAACAACCATGCGACCCGAAAAGAGTAACTTGCCGCCCTTTGTATCAAAGTTTTTTGTGTTTCGTTTGATGTTGTCATTGAAAGGTGTTCCTCGGGAAAATAGCAACAAGTGACTACAGGTTGTCTTGACTATGATATATTCTTTGTCACAGATTTCTTTTGATTGTGGTCGTGCTTATTTCCGCAGATGGCTTTTCCCTTTTTTTTTGGTGGTCTCCCTTTTTCCTTTCTGAAATTTTCTTGTTCGGGAACATCATCCGCGCGTCCAAAGAAAGCGGCACGTGGCATACTTCCAATCAAAACGAATGGCAAAATGGTCCGCCAATTTCATTCTCCGCCTCGGTTTTCCTGTATTTTTGAGAGACTCAGATGAAAAATATTCCAATTTTTCGCTTCTTTTTTGCTCTCTGTCCAATTTTTTTTTTTTTTGAGTGCAGAAAAAAAAAATAATAACCCACTCAACCAAACCCAACTTATTCTAAACGAATTAAGCATTCCCACACCTCTTTTTTGAGCCTTTCCTCTCTTTAATTCCTTAAACTCCCAAACACACTCTTCCTTTTTCTTTTCGATTGTTTAGGGCGTCTCATTGGTAAGAAAACTCTTAACCATTTTCATTCACGGGAAAATGGTCCATGGCTGCAGATTTGGAGAGTCCTTCTAAAATGACCTTCTTGTCTTTTCTAGTGAAGCGCCCATCGGGAAAAAAAGTAGCAGCACTGGACAAGCACACCGTTATCTTCCTCTACGCGTCAAGCACCATCTTCTCAAAGGCCACCAAAGAAGGAAATTTCGCCTTTAGTAATAGTAGTAGTCATTCTAGTAGTCTTCTCAGCCCATGATTATCGCAAGTCCCGCCAAAAAGGAGCTCGCCATTCCTCTACAAAATCTAACCAAATCAACTTCGCGAGAATGTCTTCGCATTCCCAATGAACATTCTCAAAAGAAGGAGGACGATGTGGTGACCATCACCCCACGAAACAAAGGTGAGAAAAATCGAATATTGCAGAAATTCGGGTTTTGGAAAAAACTCATTTCAATTTCTTTTTCTGGAATTCTCGTTATGACACAACCACAGCTGTCAGTGATCTTGTTTCCCAATTATTCGGTCAAGGCAGTTCTGTCCACGGCCAAGTCAATGAGATTATGACGATATCCACTACGGTCGCCAAATCGAATAAAATTGGATGTCAAGCCTTCATTCACAACAACACCGTATTTCTCAGCTGCCCCATCTTTGGCAAAAATGCAGGTTTGCTCAACTGGGCGGATGGTGAATTTCAATCTTGGTAAGCTGATCTGTGTTTAATGGGCCCCGGACAATGAGCCACTCACGTATAAATTTGATTAGCGTTACTCGCTTGATTGAACTCGCTGAAGAAAAGACAGGTTGCGGTGCTTTGGTGGTTGCCATTGATCGCCGCAATCAAGAAAATGTCAACACCATCCTACGAGCTTTCCTGTATCTTGGATTCGAGGTTGTGAACCCTTCGGTTTACAATCAGGATCCAGGATTCATTTTCGTTGGTTATGAACTCTAATTCTTCTGTTTACTTGGTCCTTGGGTCTTCCTCCCCCCACCTCTTGTTTTTATGCTTTATCATTCTCTTTTTTTCTTTTTATTGTTGTTTTTTCTTTCTTCATCCCACACCCTCTGTTCATACTTGTAAAGCTTCTTTTCTCGTTTTAGCAGATGGATATATCCGTATATTTATAGCTAAACATTAAAGCTTGGCTTCCTGTAATGCAAAGTATTTTCCATGATGGATCCTGTTTAAAAAAAAAAAAAATGGTATCTCAAAGTTTTTTCGTCCGTTTCACCTGGATGGGCTTCTCCACTTCCAGTTTTCGTTTCTTTAATCGTTTTCGTTCGCTCGGCAAAAGACCGCCGTGGAATTTGGTATTGGTATCCAGACATTGGCAACGCCACAAGATCTTGTCTTTTGTCCAGAGTTCAATAGGTGGTACTTGACCATTCTCTTCCACGGTTCGCAATGCTTCATGACGGTAAAACATGGCTACTGTCCGATCGACATCACGGTTCATTTTATCGTACCAATTCTCCAATGCTTTCCACTGCGTACGCGTCCAAGGGGTCTCATCGACGTTGGAATCTTCGGTGAGAAACGATGAAAAACTTTGGTTGCTCGACTTCTTTTGCAACATTGGAACTTGATCCAGTGTCGATCGTTTACGGATAACAGAGGGCGACGGCACACTGAATTCCAGAGAAATGGTGGGAGATCGTGCGGGGGATTGCGGCCCCGATCGCGACACTAGGCGTGGAGTGATGGGTCGTTGCCGCGGACTAGGACTTTCGCCACGTGTGGTTGTTGGTCTGGGTCGGCTATGTTCACCTGAATGAGGTGTTGTCATTTATACAGAATTGCTGGGAGAAGCAAGTAAAAAGTTCCTGATAATCAAAATTGGAGGTTGAGCGTCTTGGAGAAATGGGTTCCCAAATAAAGCATTCCCAACTCCGCATCCAATGCTTTGAAACGACCATCATCCACCCCCCACCAGAAGCCTGTGGATCAAAATATCAATGAGCTTTTTTTCTTTTCATCAACCCCATTTCCCGTGACATGATGTTTATTACCAGAAGCACTTGAGAATCATAAACAAGCAATATCAATGGATCGATGGCACACTGGAAGTGATTGGTTTTTCTTTTTTGCAGCTGGTTGCTGCTCACATGGATGGACTCTACGAGTTTTTGGAAAACAATGTTTCTGATTGGGTAAACGAAACGAATCACATGATTTACTGCAATGGTTGAGTTGGACCTTCCCTTTTCTGAATGGGCATACCGTGATACATCGATTCAATTTAGCAATTTAACAAAACGCATTACTTGGGCTACATTGATCTGTTCCTAACTCTTTTATTTGCTCATTCTTTCAGTTCTTTCATCAAAATACCTTATGTCATTCTCAAACGTTTTTTGCGCTTCTTGCAGTCTGCCATGACACGCTCGCTCGACCTCTAGAAACTGTCCCGGCAATCCCAGACGCGCCCAACAACCCAGTGTTGCTACGGTCCAAGGATCGGTAGAACTTCGTTGCTCTACGTGCCAGCAAGTGGGGCATCAACGAAGCAGTCATTCAGCTTGCCCATTGAATCCAACGAGGCTGAACTATGAGAGAAGCAAGCGAAAATGACGCTGGAGAACACAGCCGTGGATTACCTGCATCTGTTGGGACGCATGAATGTCGTGTGCAATTTCTGTTCTTGCCAAACTAAAAACCAGTCGCCGCACGCCAAAATTTGCGAGCTAAAAAACAGTTACATGGTGTTCCTTTTCATCATATGGATTTGGCAGCTACTTCGCTTGGTGTTATTTATTCATTCAAAGATGTTGGAAAAGTTCAATGAAAGGGGAGAACTTTCTGTGAAGGGCTATTGTCAATGTCGATCTCGCGTCTTTGTAGCATTATTTAATAAGTTGTCTTTGTCAGTAAATGTGTGTCCTTTTGATTTTTTTCTTTCCAGTTTTCGGTGATTTAAAGGTGCATGAGCAGAAATGCTTTACCAATGTAGCTGATCTGGCGACATTGCTCATTGTTCATTCATTGGTGTGTGTGTCAATTTTATTTATTTTAAAGGTGATCATTCATACTTATAGAGCTCTATTTTCATGCAGTTTCTTTTTGCTTTTATCAGATTTTTATTTTTGGAGCTTTTTTTCATTTAGAAAGTGGCCATTCACACGTCTTTTGTAGCTTTAATTTTTATGCAGCTTCTTTCTGCTTTTTATCTTTACAGTCTTTATTTGCAGTTTTTATTTTGGACTTTTTCCTGAAAAAGGGTGAATTCATTGTTCTTTGGAGCTCTATTTTTGAAGCTTTTTCTTTTTCGCTTTTATATTTAAAGCTTTTATTTTTGGAGGTCCTTTGTTCTTTCGTCTTCGTTTTTCTCTCACTTCGGCTCACCCAAGAAGCCCTAGTGCTACTTTATTTCATCAAGTTCCTAGCTGCGTCCATCGTCCAGACTATGGCTTTCCCGTGTAGCTGACTCGGTTAAATCGACCATCACCATAAGAAGGTACCATCAAATGGTTTTTTACCAGTTCTTCAACAAGAAAAACTTACCAGTTCTTTTTTCTATTCTTCCTTAGCTTTTGGTTTTCGCTCCGGATTTTTTCTTTTTCGCCTGGTAAGTCATCCATCCCTCCGAATTCCTCGACTTCGTTTCGCGCACCAAATGTGGCCAATCCGGTTTTTGTCGTCAAAGGGCATTGTTGGTGATGTGACTCTGTTTTTCATTGGTAACGCTTACGCGCCCTCCTCAGCTTGGCTTCACCTGGATTACTTCCCTTGGTATCGTCTTTGATCTTCTTCCCGACCATTTTATTTTTGTAGTTTGTAGTATGTGTATTTGTATTTCAGTTATAGTCTTCTTGCAGACTTTTCCTCCTTTTTTTTACCTTTTTTTTTTATATTTGTATCGTTTCTTTTTTTCCGGTCGGGAAGCTCTCGATATCTGCTGCATCGAATAACAGAGGTAAAAATATCCTGACGACATTTGAATCAATCGAAGAGCGTACTAATCATTTTTTTTTATATTCTAGGTCTATCATAACCTTGGGCAGGACGGGACTGAGGGAGTCAATAAGTGCTGCTGCACACATGTTTGAAAATCATGGCTGTACGGAATGCCAGAGTATTGACATTAATATACCAAAGTTCCATCAAGAGTCTCGCCCAGGTTATGCCGTATTGCGTTAGGCTTTTGTCTGACGAATGTCGCTCAATGTAAGAGTGCGGCATCCAGTAGCAGGTGGCATCCATTGCACAGCGGGTGTATGGCTTGTTATAGCCTAATAATCAAGATCACATCCGTTCGTGTTGCGCTTCCCAACAATCAATTCATTCGACGCATTTTTCATTGGGCACATATCATGAAAACCAGTGACTTGTTTGTTTTCTATAGCAATCGACCAATGTTCTTTTAAAATATATGTATACATCCAATGATCGTATGCGATAAAACACGGATACAGAGACAGAGACGGAAAATAAAAAATAGCAGAGAACATCTATAAAAGATTTACAGGCCTGGAGCTTGAACTTGCTGAGGTTGGGGCTGTGCCTGTCCAGGATACATTGGGCCACTGCTCAACATCTATCATTCCGCAATAAATCTCGTCAATCATCCATATTATAACACATATCAATCAGAGAAAGAGAAACGACTGTTTTTTACCTGTTGTGCACCCTGCTGCTGCATCGCTTCCTTTTCATAAGCCACCAAAGCCTGTTCCTTTTCGATTTCCAGAGCCAACGGCAATACGAGAAGAAGCATAGAGGTGGTGAGCACCCAGGCGCTCTTACCAACAAACGTCACGCCAGTCTTTCCCCACGATGTCAGTGACGAAGCGCCCGATGCGATTTGATTACGGGTCTTTAACGGTACAATTTCCTTCAATGCAGCAAGACGGTCCAATAAAGACTCATCTTCGTCATCGTCAAAATCCTCATCGTCAGAGTAGTCGGAATCTTCGTGTTCACTCAACAACTGTTCCTCGTACTGATCGACAGCGACTTCTTCAAGCTTGACCATGGTTTATGGATATTTTTAAGTGGTAAAAAAAAGTGGCAGGCCCCACTGAGCCATAGCCCGATGCAATTTTTTCATTAGCATGGCCGCTCCTCGAATAGTCCGTCGCATTTCGCAGACCGCTCACACCAAAAACATTGGAAAATGAATAAACCGTACACCATAAACTACGGTATTCCAGTTCCTTTTATATACGTGCGTTGTTCACAGAGATCTCTCCACCAATTTCTTTTTCGCAACTTTGTTTCCAATGTCCAAGATACTCATTGCGAGACTCTGTATAATTTCTCAAAAGTGAGGATACTTGAAAATGATGAGATGCCCCTGGCAACGGTTGCACGTATGATATGAGTTGATTTGTTTTCCTTTTGTTCTTGAAAGGCCCGTCAAACACATAGTCTCGTATTCACTAATCTTTGAGTCACTTTTGAGCAACAAGCGATATGAGCTTTTCTTGGATGTATGTCTTTTTGGTCAAAAGAGCCTTTGTTATATATTCTGATAATAAAATATGCGATGGCAGATTATCTGCGGAAGAAAGTAATGTAGATGAACCCACTTGATGTCATTGTTACTTGCAACAGCCAGTAATATGACTCATCCGCTGATCGTTGTTGCAATAATTGCTTGGCCCTGCGTCTCTTTTTTCTTCCAGTCCCCTATAAGCCAAAATTCTAGTCTTGCCGTTTCTATCGAGTAGACACATGTTAATGTTGCATTATTCGTAAATATTATGTATGCAAGTAGAGAGATAATGTTACCACTGCAAGAGTAACAAAACACAAATCCCTCCTAGATGAGGTAGCGGTCGCTTGTTCAACTTGCGAAATCCCGCCAAGAGCACGGTCGACGGTGATCCCTTGCTATTTTGATGGGATCTTCAAAGATTATTAAAAATTCTGGCTGTCCAGTTGCAAATACTATTTTTCGGTGGTTTATCAAATAGTCTATGGCCCCTGCAATGTTGGTTTCATCAGTCATGGCATTCAGCAACAGGATCAACGTGGCTTTTTTCTTGTGTTCCGATCTCGATTCTTCCTTTTTAGCAGGGGCATCTTATTGGCCCCAGTAGGTAAAGTAATTGAATGTCAAGGTAACCGTATCTTCTGCCATCTTCCTTTTTCAGGGTTGCAACCACTGTTCACGTCCCGATCACAGGCATAGTCCAAATCCATTTTCGTTAATATGGTGCCCGAAAAGTTGTATTATTGGCTGATGCATCCTGTCGCCGGTCAAAAGTGCATCCGATAAAAAATTATAGTGCTGGATCATCCGTAATTTTCTCGTCTCTTTGAAAGTTTTATTGCTTCTGAATTATTTTCCTCTTCTTGCTTCCTCCCTTCCTTTCACCACTGTCATTTTGTTCCCACCATGTCGAGCAAAACACCGACCTATGTAGGAGAGGAAATGTCTCTATCTATTCGATCGTTGAATAAGCCGGCTGGCAAGTCGCATCACCGATCCACGTATCTTCCTGCTTTGGTCGCTGCCTCGGGTGGATTCGTCGTAGGATATGATTCCGGCGCGATATCAGGGATTCTCGCCATGCCAGCATTTGCCGAGACTTTTTTATACAAGGACAATGCGTATCGACAGGCCCTCCTGGTGGCCATGATGTTACTCACGGCAACCCTTGGTGGCTTAATATCTGGACAATTATGTGGTACGCTGAAAAACACTAGATGTATTCTTCCCCATGACATGAATGATTCATCTTACACTGGTATGTCATACAGATTCCATTGGTCGTAAACGGACGATTCTCGTCGGTACCTATGTGTTTGCACTGGGAGCTCTTTTTGAAACCATTGGTGTACACTTTGCCATGCTGATTATTGGCCGCTTGCTCGTGGGGTTTGGCGAAGGGTTTCTCACCAATGCGATTCCTCTTTATCACTCTGAAATTGCTCCTCCTGAGATCCGTGGTCGTCTGATTAGTTTGTACAGCTGCACATGCTCCTTGGGGACGATTGTTGGTTACTTTGTCAATTTTGGGACAAGTCATTTCCAATCGTCGTGGTGCTGGCGAACCCCTTTCCTTATCCAACTCGTCATTTGCATCTTACTCTCTTTCACATGGTTCTTGCCCTTTTCCCCTCGCTGGCTGATCGACAAGGGTCGAACCGACGAAGCGTTGCAAGTGATTGCTCAATTGCACGGCACCACTATCTCGGATCCCGATGTGCTAAGCGAATTTGAAACGATTGTGGCCGAAAATCATTTCGAACAAAGCCTCGGCGAGCGTACGTGGAAGGAACTCTTTCAAGGCACCAACCTCAAGCGGACGTTGTTTGCCCTGTTTACGGGCAACGGCGCGGCGTTCACAGGCACCGATGCCATCTCGTACTATGCTCCCCAGATTTTCAAGCAAGCCGGCCTTCAGGATACCGCTCTCTCTTTGGCCACCAGTGGAGCTAGTCATGCCCTTTCGTTGGTCGTCAATGTTCTGGCCATGCTATTGATCGATCGCATCGGTCGTCGTCTGGTGTTTGCTAGTGGCGCTTTCCTCATGGGCGCTTCCATGTATATTGTGGGTGCCTTGTTCATGGCGTGTTTTGAACTGGACCCTACAGGAAACGTGGAACTGTTGAATCCTTCGGCGCGCAATTCGGTCATTGCTTTTATCTTTATCTTCCAAGCCGCCTATGCTTACAGCTGGGGTCCCGTCGCGTACATCTATCCTGCGGAAATCCTCAATATGCGGTGTCGTGCCAAAGGTCTAGCCCTCGCTTATGGTCTCAATTGGACGGTGGGTATTTTCATGACGTTTGTGATGCCCATTTTCATGGATAACACTATCTACGGTGGCTACTACTTCTTTGGTGGAACCTGCACGCTTCTTCTGATCGGGTGCTACTTCTTACCGGAGACCAAAGGTTACAGCTTGGAAGAAATCGACCAGATTTTCAATCCGCATTCATTGGAATAAAATGGTAGACTCCGGCTCCCCGGCGTTTTTCCCCGCTTTCTTTTCGCTTGCGAAAGGAAATGGGAAAAACCCAGAGCCACGCAGGCGCTTGGCATGGTCTTTTCTTTTTCATGCTTTTGAAAAGCGCCTGCATGGTTTGGTTTGGTTTTTTTCTCTTCTAAAAAAGGTACCAACGAAAAAGGGCCTCTCGAGGGGTGTCGGTTCATTCCGGCTGAGATTATACCCTTAAAAGCGGATCAGGGTAATGCCTGCGACGTAATGATGCTCTACTGGTATTCTTTTCTTTTTTTTTTATTCTTTCTCCGTCTTTTTTTTTTCTTCTTGTGTGGGGTGGAAAGGGAATGGTGTTCTGGTTTTCGTCTTTCCTTCTTTGTCTGGGGGTTTATAATGGGGTTTTGAAACTATTTTTTGGTTTGGGTGTTGGTACTTCGTTTACGTTCTAAAGGGCTGTGGAGTGGTCGATAAATAATAGTAAGTAGGAGCCAACTAGCAATGACCTACCAAAGTTGCGTGAACGGTAAGCAGTATTGTAATGTATTTACATTGGTAAAGGGTTTGGCAGCCAAAGGAACGGGGTAAGCTGGGAATAAAAATTTTTGGCGAGACACAGGCAATGGAAGGAAAAGACAAAAGATGGAGAAAGACAGAGTGATTAAGAATTTCTAGTGCTTACAAAAAAAAAAGACGCTCCTCTTGAGATCCCCTTTGCAAAGTGTTTGTTTTTTTCCCAAGTGTTGGTTCAAATGAAAAGGCCGTAATGGCGATACAGTTAGCAATTCCGAGATGGACAATAAAATGGAAAATAGCATGAAATAAAGTGCAAATTGCAGGAACTTGCCCAAAAGTCACGTTGATTATTTGATCAAAGGATCACAATTTGGCATCGTCATTGACACCATTTTTTAAGCTTTTTTTCTTGCCACTTTTTTTCCTTTTTTCACATGAGGCTTATTATTCAGCAAGATTCTGAACAAGTATCTTCGTGGGTTGGTAATTACTCTCAACTCATCCATCTCATTTTTTGGCGCGTGTAAATGGTTGATATTTTTCTTTTTCCATCGTTTCGCAATAAAGCGCATTACATAAAAGAGCGCATCAATCAATATCAACCATCCAAAGACCGACCTTTTGTGCTCGGTTTACCGACAGGCACTTCGGCTTTACGAACCTATTACCACTTGATTCAGCTGTATAAAGCGGGCGAAATATCATTCAAACATGTGGTCACATTCAACATGCACGAGTATGTCGGCATTCCAAGGTCAGAAAAATAGCGCCAAGAGAAAACCCCCCTCTCCACCAAAATGCTGAACTGCGGAGCGTATTACATCATAGAGATCAAAAGGAATCGTCCTATTCTTACATGTGGGAACGATTCTTTCAGCATATCGATATTTCGCCAGAAAACATCCACTTTTTGGATGGGAATGCGGCCGACCTGGACCTGGAATGCCGTCAATACGAGGCTAAAATTGCTTGTGCTGGAGGAATCGAGTTGTTTCTAGGCAGTATCGGCTCGGACGGACATGTCGCATTTAATGAACCTGGTTCTTCCTTAACATCACGGACGCGAGCCAAGACATTGTCCTTTGAAACCATCACAGCCAATGCCCGGTTTTTTGGAAACGATATTGCGAAAGTGCCCAAAGTAGCTCTCACAGTAGGGATTGCGTAAGTAAAAACCCAAACCAACCGCGTATTCCGTGTGCGTAAAGTAACCATCATGCTTCATCTCAGAACGGTCATGGATGCACGCGAAGTATGTATCATCATTACAGGAGCTCATCGAAGGTTTGTATCCAACGATGTCCAATAGGAGTTTTCATGCATGCTTATCCACATTTTTGAACGGTAGTATTGCCCTGGCCAAATGTGTGGAAGGAGGTGTCAATCACATGTGGTCGATATCCGGCATTCAAATGCATCCTAAAGGGTTGATTGTGTGCGATGAAGATGCGACGCTGGAGTTGCATGTCAAGGTTGACTTTATAAAGCAAACGAAAAGGTCAGCTCTTTACGTTTATCTAAATGTTGGGCTTGTTGTATTGTAGACAGTGAAGTATTTCAAATCCATCGACCATGTGCAGCGATCTTTGATAGGCAAACAGCATTTAGGTCTGCAAGGACAGATTCTTTCATTTCAATCCACACCCAGCCAGTCTTCACCGCACGACATGCAGAGAAAGATACAGCAGCTTCTGACAAGCGATGCATCTGACACGAAAGATGAATACGCATTGTCGGATGAGAAGACATCCACTAGTCCCACCATCAAGAAAAGGCGTCTGGACGACGAATCTTCGCCTTCGTCTGCATCGTAATTTTCCTCACCCCGCCAACGTTTTTCCACGGTTCTTTTCCATTCGATCTGACCAAAATCTGCTTTTATTCTTATTGACATTCCCTCTCTCTCTCTTTTTTAACTTTTGCTTGCAAAGGAACTACCAGGATTTCATGGTATCCCAAAATGCATCGTCTAATATATTTGCATGTTCTCTCACAACAATCTGGTTGTTTTCCTTTACCAAATAATGGATCGTGGAAATGCCGCACTCTTTAAGATAGCCCGGCAATTTGTCATAATGCATGCCCACATCTTGAGGGCCGTGGCAATCATCTGACAAGACAAACTTGCCATTCTTTTGCAGAATATACTACACAGAACCCAACCTCAGCCGTCAATCAATGAGAAACTAATCAACCACACATTTGTCTTACCTGAATGATATCGCGATGGGGATAAGCATCACGCAAACCTTTCTTCCAGGCGCGGGAGTTAATCTCAAAGAGAGAGCCCATCTCGATAAATGCATCCACGTTTCGCATCCATCGTTGCTTGACCGCTTCATTGTGAAGAACACTGTCTGCTGCGACTCGGTCGGCAAAAATGCGTACTAAATCAAAATGACCCACCACATGGGGTTTCACGGTCTGCATCATGGCCAGTTGCTCGTCAAAGAAAGCACAATACAGATTAACCAAGGAGCCGTCGTGTTTCGCTAAAGCTTGGTCATAGAGTTCCTGGGAAAAGTCAACCGGAGTGCCGCCGACGTGATGCAACGATCCGACCAGATAATCAACTGGATGTCGCTGACGCAACTGGGCAATATAGCCACCATAATGCTCAGTCACATATTCAATTTCGGTGCCCACCAACAATTGGATTTGCGGGCTGTACAATTCTTGGAGACGACGTGCTTCTTGGTAAAAGTCGGCAAAGATGGTTTGAAGGGTCGTCGGTGTACAGTGAGCTTGGATTTCTTCCGGATACAGTTCCTGATCTTGATACCGAGGCATATGTTCACTCAGGCCGTACACTTTGAAGCCTTTGCGCACAGCTTCTTTAACGACATCTTCCAGTTGACCATACCCGTGATGGCAAAACTGACCGGAATGGCTGTGGTAAGAGTAAGGCATGATCAAGATAACCGTCACCGTCAGTCCAGGACGGCAGTCACTTTACGCCAAAAAAACTCAAGTTGAGTCATATCGACAAAGGGCGCGGACCACCAAATAAAAAAGAAAAAAAAGGTCAAGGCGCGAGCGGAATCGAGGGTCGGGATCTCCGCAGTTAATCCTTGTTATATAATTTTTTTCATCAATGGCGAGCCGCACCGTCTATACAGAAGGTTTTCTTCACTACATATTTTCTGCTCATTTTTATACATTACTGAAACAAAATGTCCAATTTCTCAGCTTTGAATGAACTTG
Organism: Radiomyces spectabilis; assembly: GCF_025331425.1. NCBI lineage: Eukaryota > Fungi > Mucoromycota > Mucoromycetes > Mucorales > Radiomycetaceae > Radiomyces > Radiomyces spectabilis. Next base: position 260,631 of record NW_026251936.1, on the reverse strand, counting down.
ACGACAAGCGTATCAAGGGTATCAAGCCCTTGATTCCTCCTCAGATCCTTATGGAAGACATTCCTTTGACATTGCAGGCTGCACAAACTATTGTCGAAGGCCGAAGAGCCGCCGAAGCCGTTATCAAGGGTACCGACGATCGTCTTCTCGTCGTGGTCGGTCCTTGCTCTATTCATGATGTCAAGGCCGCAAAAGAATATGGTAAGCCCAGAAAAAGAAAAAGGAGTCGTGGTGGTAGCGGATTATCTCGGTGGATCGGAAAGTCATGGATTTTCATAGCTACCAAATTGATCGAGTATGCCAAGGCTGCTGAGGAGGATTTGCTTATTATTATGCGCGTCTACTTTGAAAAGCCTCGCACCACAGTTGGATGGAAGGGATTGATCAATGATCCCATGTTGAACAACAGGTAGGACCCAAAGCACTTTGATGTCATTGTCCCCGCAAAAAGAGACTTATATAAAAACCGAATGTATAGTTACGAAATCAATAAGGGTCTCCGCATTGCTCGCCAGCTCTTATTGGATTTGGTAAGCAGACGGAATCTGAAGCTAAAAGGCAAATAATAACGAAGTATTTAAATGACAGAATGAAGCTGGCATCCCTACTGGATGTGAATTTTTGGATACCGTAAGTAGCGTCTTTATTCCGTGTTTTCCAAGCATCACTTCTCCGCCGTTGCTGATGCCACTGTTATTTTGAGTAGATCTCTCCTCAATACACCGGTGATCTGGTTTCCTGGGGTAAGTCAAATCGGGAAAAAAAAAGATGACTGGATTGTCCCCGATACCCTTGCTGTATCATTGACAACGGTGGATTGATTCACAGGTGCCATTGGTGCGAGAACCACCGAGTCGCAAGTTCACAGAGAATTAGCTTCTGGCTTATCTTGTCCTGTCGGTTTCAAAAATGGTAAGTGTCGTGTTACAAATCACAAAAAGATCTTTTTATCTCGGACTCTCCGCCCATCTTTCATCTAAACTTTTTAGGCACCGACGGTGGCATTACGGTGGCCATGGATGCTATCAAGGCGGCCAACAATGGTCATCACTTCTTGTCGGTTACAAAGCAAGGTTTGTCTGCCATTGTTCAAACCGAAGGTAATGATGCTTGCCACGTCATTCTCCGTGGTGGCAAGAGCGGACCCAACTACGACGCAGAAAGTGTCAAGAAGACGGCTCAAGCATTAGAAAAGGCGAAATTGCCTGGTTTGGTCATGATCGATTGCAGCCACGGTAACAGCAACAAGGATCACAAACGCCAACCTTTGGTGGCACAGGACATTGTAAGTTGCTATGTGATTGTATGGGATATACTGCGGATACTCATCCATTTGTTTTGTACGCGTCTCCAGGCCAACCAATTAGCGGAACCTAAGCATACCGGTGACAATATCGTGGGTGTCATGATCGAATCTCATTTGGTCGAAGGTCGTCAAGATATTCCCAGCGAGGGTCCTCACCGCCTGACCTATGGTCAATCCATCACAGACGCGTGCATCAACTGGGATGACACCGTCGAGGCCTTGGATATCCTTCGAAAGGGTGTACAAGCAAGACGCGCGGCTAGACAAGCTTAAATCTTTTCAAGCATGGATAGACCTTTCTTAGACGCATATTTTAAAACCAGAATCAATACATGAAAAAAAAAATGAAGACGATAGGCCTTGCTTTTTGTATATTTTTCTTTGGGTCCGATGACTCTCGGATCTCTTGCTGTATTATTATTGCTTATTTGAATTTTTTTTTTTTTCTTCATTATGTTTCTGTTGCGATAAAAAAAAAAAGACTCCATTATTACATGAAATCTTCTTCGGCAGCATTGATATCTTCAACGTCCGTATCTCGCTTGTTGCTACGCATGTTGCTCTTGTCGAATAATTCCTGAATCTCTTTTTCCGCTTTGTGTTTGGCAGCCGCCAATTTACGAGCCTCTTCTTTCTAAAATGAGCAAGATAGAAACAAGATCAGCAAAGCCATCCGATCACGGCTTTGAATGAGCCTACCTCTGCAAACTCGTCGGTACGAGCCGCTTTCCGGTCAATCTTGTCTCTTTGCACCTTTTCTTGCATCAGATCGGGATATTTTTCTTGCTTGGTCTTGTTCAGACGATTCACAATAGCATTTTCCCGCTTCTCAACGTACACACGTTTCACCTAGATGATATCGACGTGTGAGCCTTTTTTTCTTGTTGGTGCTTTCCTGACAGATCGTCTTTTTTTTTTTAAACTGAGACCTTTTTCTGATTATGAAAGGTCACTTGACCTGTTTCCATGCCGGGCGTCTTTTTCAAGTTGTCCCAAGGCGTATAAATCACGGTAATGTTGTTTCTTTTGTTGCCTAATGGGCGAAATAAGAGGAAAGAGTTTTAGTTGATATACTCGCACAGATGTTGAATGTCGTAATGCATTTTTTTTGACCTTCAATACTGTTGGCTTTGACCAGTTGAGCACAGTCTTCGATCACCGCCGGCGGAATATCGAGCCATGTTTGTCCTGGCTGTAAACGGACGTAGACGTGCGCACTCGACAGCTTGTCAACGTGAAACTAACGACACCCATATCGATTGATATCATGTAATTGGTTGGTTGCCTTGGTATTTTGCCGAAAAACCTACCCTTTAGAAAAATATCAGCCCACCATTTTCTTTTTCCATACTCTTTCATGCATCAAGTATAATAAGAAAAAAATTGACGATAGGATTAGATCTTTACCACACATCTTCTGGAAATCCATATTTAATCAAGTCTTCATCTAGTCGATTTTATTGGATATATCAGTTTCTGTACGCTGTGCGCTCTTTTTTCTTTTACGCCTATTTTTTGTGTTCTTACTTTCGAATTTGTCTTTTCCCATGTAAATGGTCACTGGCGGATCGGCCACTGTAGGCAATGCGAAAAAGGGTCTGTCAGTAAGTGCGGACACTTTACCTACTTTTTTATTCTCTGTTACCGTACCATTGCTTTGAAAGTACAAGACCATGACGAGAGACACAGAAAAAAAATAGGTCAAAAGTAGACTTGGGCGTTCAGGCACCAAGGTTCGGAAGAACACTCCTGGGTGGCTTGTGTGACCTGTTTTCTTTTCAAAGCATGATCTGCATTTTTATTTCTGGTGGAGAAGCGATTTCGGACGTTTTGAAACCAAGCCTTTGCTGCCGGAATCGTCTATCTATCATGATGAAAAAAAAGACCAACACGACGTCGTATAAAAAGATGAAGAATAGCGATCTGCTTTCTGCAGGAGCCAAAGTTTATGCTAAGAAGAGAAAGCGAGCTTCCGAGCGAGTCGAATCGGTGGAATTTGACTTTGATAAAAGAAAGTAAGCTCGATCTCACCAAGAAATGAATAATGGGCATTCGTTTGCTAAATTCCCATTGTTGGTTTACAACAGAGAGTTTTTAACCGGGTTCCATAAACGAAAAGTGGAACGAAAGAAAAAGGCCCAAGAAAAATACCAAGAGCGAGTTCGTCAGGAAAAGATTGCTTCACGAGCTGAAGCCCGTGCTGAACGCCAGCGATTAGCGGATAAAAACGTTGCAGAGATTGCTGCCATGTTACGAGGTAAATAGGCGGATACCGTGGGGATAGGGATACCATGGTAGTAAACTAACGGAGTATTATGATAGGCAACCAGGAGAGTGGGGATGAAGAGGAAGAAACCGTGTTTAGTGATAATGATGAAGGTGAAAAGGAAGCCAAGAAACCTAAAGTGCAAGAATTCAAATCCAAAGCTGCCCTGACAACGGTTACTGTGATTGAAGATCTTGATCTTGAAAACGTCTAAGCGGACACTTACGATATATGTCTCCTTCATGTTACCCTTTCGCCATTGCCAACCGGTCACCCTGTTTTTCTTCTAGTATGACTTGTCATTGCATGTTTTTATTGGGATCGACCGTGGCCCAACAATCTCCCTGAATGTCCCACATCATTGAAGCATTTATTTTTTCGTTCATCATCATTTTCATAATAAACCGTTTTTCCTATTTATTGTAAACGATTACAATGATCGGTCATTTGAAGATGCGATGTTGGGTGCCCCTCGACAGATGAAGTCCCCTTTGTTTGAACCTTTTGGCCGTATCAAATTTTGCAAAACCGTCGATCCCTGGAACAGACGAATTGGTTTTTGTTTGTAAAAAACGTGGCGAACATGTAATCAGGGGAGAAACTGATTGAATATGGAAACTTTTTCGTTGATTGGTTTAAATGGGGTTCAGGTTCTCGCATGGTTTATGCATTAAGTTGGTCAGATCATCCGAGCTGTCCGAATTCGTTACCGCCTGCTGATGAGGTTTGCCTATTCATTTGTACTTTTGGACGATCATGCCCAATAATTCAGATGACAGCAAGGTCTGGCTTTGGGCACAGCGAACGTGGTTACTGATCCAAATGACGATGGTGTTTTTATTTGAAGGATCATGCGCAGAATCGTGACCATCAAAGTACGCTGTCATTTTCATTCTCATGATAAAGTATAATGGGGTGAATTTCCTTTTGATGCGTGCATGAGTTCATGGTACCAATAGGATTTTATTTATTCGTCAAAAAATGAGTTACCGGCTGATCAAAATTGATAAAGCAGCTGCAAGTCGAGGACTCTCTGGAGAGACATCAATAGAAGAACAACGATCAGTAGGGGTGAGGGGCAAATTCGTGTTGTGATGATTCTACCAAAAGAAAGTTGGTTGATTTCTAGATTGACATTGTGAAACAACAAAGATGCTTCAATGCTTTGCATGGTATCTGCATTTGGCAATTCAACGGTTGCACATGGTGCCACCAAGCATCGGTTGCACGGCGCATGGCAGGAGTCTGAATACGAACAATACGATTGGTTCCGCCATTGTATTAACCTTTTGCAAACACTTGCAGATTAAAAAAAATGCTCTCGATGCTCATCCTACGCCATTCCCTTACTTTCCACTGGCTGATGGATTCAACAAAAGTGGTGAACGATTCACAAGGGCGGTTTCTGGAGAATTAGAACGGTTTTTGAGAATATATTTTTGTGAAGGGTCGAGAATCACCCACAAATGGTGACATTGCCTATTTTTAAGTTGCGGTAAATCTTTACCGCACTGTAACGCGGAGGAAGAGTTACACGAAAGGAAAATCTTACAATAATAGATCGGTTGGCCTATTCCCACGTTGGACCGGGCTAGAAGAGTTATGTAACAAAAAGGAACTTTTTTGGCACTGCATTGTTTACAACGCAAATCATTATTTGTCATGCACATGCGAGCAAAGTAGTGATCTAGAAGGAGTTCCAAAAATAGGAAGAAATTACGGATGAATAGGAGACCATTTTTGACAGCCACTTTTGTTCACATGAAGCAATACAAGAGTCATTCTTTTTTTATGAAAAAGTGTGAATCGTAAAAATTCAATGATTGCGTATTTCTCCACGATTTAGACTATAAGCTAAATGAACTGTCAAGCTATAAAAGGCATAGTGAAGTTTTTCGATGCATTCATGCAACATGGTCCATTGCCGTTTGTTTTGGTAGCAGGGAGGGCGGCGCGGTCTTCAGAAACGGAAAATCAATCACTTCCTGCAGAAAGACGCGAATGGATTGTTTATCCTTTTTTTTACATTTTGCAACTCAATCTGGATTTCTGTCAGTTCGGAGCGTTTTCTTTCCATTTTTGGATACACTTTCCGAGGTAAACATCGCCACCATCAAAACGCTAATGGGCCATCTTGACTGTGTATCTCATTGCTTTGAAAATAAAAATATTAAAAATGAGCAAGTAAAACCTAGAAACGAGAAGCGCAGGATGGCAATGAAACAGAAAGATTTGTCATGACAGTCATCTATACAGACAAGGGGTGGAAGTATAAATTTTTTCTTTTCTGGAAAGAACAAAAAAGATCAAGATCTAGAATCCCTTTCCTTTTTCTTTACAGTTTCAGAATCAGATAGAATTTGTGTGCTGCATGCGGACCATTGATGATCAAAAATATAACATCAAAACAACCCTACTGATGAGTCCAGAGCGTGTTCGAGGATCATTTGCTTGTCCACCTGTTTTTTTTTTTCTCCCCTGTCATCGGTGGGGCGTGTTTCTCTGCCATGACTTCCATTTGACCACGAAATGATCGACAAAACTCCGAAGGGAGGTTAATAAATGGGGATAAACTCGAAATAAAAAAAAAACGGACTAGATGGCTGCTGTTAGATTCTTGGCGACACGGGTGAACAAGAAGAAAAAAAATTTTCAGAAAAAAAAGTGTCTGTGCATTTCTCTTTAAGATGGCGATCGGCCGGGAAAAGTAGGTTTATCCAATCAAGAGTTGTTCCGTCTACATGGCGCCAAAGGTTGGTCATTCAAAAACGCTCATCATTCGCTCACTCGTTCTCAACTCAGCAAAATGTTTCCTTTTACGAAGCATGATCCACTAAAACTCCGAAAACTGGAACATTATATAAACCAAACCATCTTTTCATACGTTTTTTCTTTATCATTGCTCTTCACTTTTTTCTGCTCTTTTCACCAAAGAAAACCTTATAACACAAACACACGATTACAATGTCGTTAGTCAGACCCATGGTGGACAATCGTCGTATTAGCCGCAAGATGACCATTAACATCGATCAATGTATCATCAACGTGCGTCCTGTCATTAAAGGTATTGTATTTCACTGACAGTCAAGCAAAAAATAAAAAAAAAATGTCCTGATCCCGGAACTAAATGAACATTCATTCTTTACAGGCGCTATCAAAGAAGCTTCTCACACCCTCACGGAAGCATATGGCAATGATGCCATCCTTAATTGGTGTGTTCGCGGCATGCAGCATAAGCATGATGAATTTCTCTATACCTTGTTCAAGAATATGATCAACGCCGCCACCTTACAGAGCCGGGATTTTGCTATTCAAGTGGAAGGTTGCAAGGGCGTCCTCGTGTGGACTAACAATCCTCAAGGTTGTCCATGGCCACGCGCTTTAAGCGTTGCTCAGCTGGCTCGGTTCATCGGCTGGGGTTCCGCATTGCACATATTGATGAAATTTCAACCGTCATGCGACAAGACCCGACGCAAGGTGATGGCCAGCTATCCTCGATACATTACTATCGGTTACATTGGTGTTCTTCCTCATGAACAACGTAAAGGTCTCGGAGGAGCCCTTTTGCAGCACGTCCTTGATAAAGCCGATGCATCCCATTATCCCGTCGTGGTCGAAGCAAGCACACCCGCCGGGGTTCGATTCTTTGAAAAGTACGGATTTGAAGTCCAAGCCAATGTTTACCTGAGCCGATCCGAATTACCAATGGCGATCATGGTTCGTGAGCCAGTGACAAACGATGCACCCCAACCGCTTCGCATCAAACCCGGACGTCAGAATTCCAACGGTTCCATGTAAAACGAAAAACACAAGATACCCCAAGGTGCTCGTTCTTTTTTTGTGGCTTTTTCTCTTGTACATTATTCAATGCTCTCCTCCATTGTATATACATTTTTTTTTTTTGAATAACGGAAAAATGAGAAAAAAAATCGTCGCACACTCTTATCCTTTACTTAGCTCTTACTTACACTATCTCTAATACAATGATTATTCTCCGCAATCTTATTTTTACATGTGGTGTCTAATCAAAATATTTTTAATGATCGCCGGTGTCGTCATGATCTCCAATCACGGGGTATTATCAGCCGTCATTTATCGGATCTATTCTACAAATAAGCTACCATTGCAATTCTTTTTGCGCACTTTTACATTCGCTGGCGACTTCAATGGGACATGCATTGATGGTGCCACGGCCGGCCCCTGTAAGACCGCCTTTATCAAGAGCAAATTCCCAGTAATGGATAGGACATAATAATACGGGACCCACTTCCGGTGGATAATCGCCTTCTTTTGCAATTTGTCCGTGACGTGAAAGATCGGCTCTTCCGTGAGCACAATAGCGATCAGCTGCATACTTTCGGCCATCGGCTAATGTGACAATGATGCGTCGGTCATTGTCTGGATCGACCTCGATGAGATCCTTTCCTGAACTTTTTTTAGGTTCGGTTACTGGCTCCACTGGTTTGGTGCCTGGTCTGCTAACGACAGGATACGGTGCCTGCCGCGGTACGTAAGGAGCAGGGGGAGCCATGGTCTCTGTCACGGGCATGGCACGGTTAATTGCGAAGAGCATGGGTGAAATGGTTCCGCAGCTATCTTACTTTGAGGCGTGGTATTGCGTTTCTGTAGATCGTTATTGGAAGATATGGGCACCGGATTAGATTTAATCGTCGGTACAAACATAGAATTAGATAGTGCAAGTAAGAGTGGTGATGAATGGATTATCGGGCGGAGATGGGAGAATTTTAATAGTTTCTTGGAGGGGTTTTCACCCAACTCCGATATGAATGGAAGATCCTTTGCCAGAAAAAGACGAAATTCATGTAACTATGAAAACCATAGGGAAACAAAAAAAAAAAAGCGTGCCATACCATGATCGATCATTTTTTAAGCTGAATAAGTAGCATTGTGTATGAACTATTATTTGAACTGTGTCAACTTTCTGTTCTTTGCCCCATATCGTGGTATAGTTGCCGCTCGATTTAAGAACCCTCGATCCTATAAACACTCGATTTAGAACATATTCGATTTAAGAATCGCCTTTTGGATTCCTGAATAATGTAGGCTATAAAGTATTCCTTGCAGTGATCACTCTGGAGCACGAATTGGCAAAATTCTTTCAACAAGACGGGTGTCGTCAGTTGCATGACGAGAAAAATCCATGGTTTCCGGTATCCAATATTCGCTTTAGGAAATAATGGTTTTTAAAGACAATGTTGGAAAGCTTGGATACCTCATGACTTGCCAATAAAGTACCTAAAACGGACACCATTGTCCCTTCCTCTTCCTGTACTTCTCGTGCCTACTTTCCTTTTCTTTTTTGAAAAAAAAAATAATCACTATAAAAAGTAATTCTGTTGATCTAATGCTGCAACACAGTTCCTAAGTGCTATTCGCGATGCCATCCGCAATCTTGACGATAATGGAGCCAAGAGCCGTCTCCCTCTGTTGAACCAATCAGCAATAGGCCACTTTGACCTTAGCTGACCCAAGTGACTTGGTCGAGAATGAGCTGCGGCAGGCAGAAAACATGAATAAAAAGGACGATTTTTGGACAAGAAGAGGTTATTCGACGTCTTTATTGAATAGAGAACAGATGAACGACAAAGAAAACAAAGAGGCCTATCATATCGCCTCTCTTCTAAGCAAAGGGTTTATCATTTATTTTTCTTTTTATATGAAGTGGTGTAGTTCGTCCACAGGGACATTAAGCCCACTTTTTTTTTATTGTTCAACCGATAAAAAGGTTGACAAAAAGAGAATAATAAAGGCAAAAGCCTTTTCTTTTTTTTTCATTTACCTTTGTTGCGATTAAAAAGCAAACCCACCGACATACCTTCCACAATGACCGCGCTGATGACTAGTCAGGCGCCCAAAGGGAAGAGCCGACGGGAACGAAAACAATCTTCTTCAGAGGATGGCCAATCCTATCATTAGAGGATGGTTTTCGGATTTTTCGCCATACCCCGAATGCTTTACCAAAAACCGGAGCGTTCATCATTACCAGTAACCACCAGCCTAGCAGCCCCTGATTCCGAACTGGCGCACAAAAGAAAAAAAGAGATGAGAAGAAACGCCCCCTTTTTATATCTTTTTCAAAAATCGTTCGAGGACCTTCGATTGTGACCTTGCTTTATGACCGCGAATGCACCTCATTGGCTCGATTCCCGCAACAAAACTCGCGAAATTCAGCGCCTCACTCTTCTTTCGCGTAAGGAATGCAAAGAGGAGCTGCGCCATGTTACTCCTGCTGCCATGAGCAACCCATGTGCACTACAGTCACTCTATAACTTTCAATAAAGCTTGTGTTCGAACGCTGATGCGACATGCTTCAGGCTTTACGCACTTTTTTTGATCTTGTTGTATGCTAGGATGTTTTCCTACCTTGCCCTGTCCCTGTGTATCAATTTAGTTTTTGAAACCATGTCTTCAATATTACTGTGACAATAAATTGTCCCCTTTTACCCCAAAACCAGAGTGTCAGTTTCAGTCCCCCATGTTGCAATGGCGACAAAACGCAAAGAGCGCAATGAATGAGCAAGGCTGATCCGAACGCATGTGAGCATGTCCGCAAAAAGAACATTACTGAGGGCCAAGTCAAAGAGGTCCTTGTACATATGCAAATAATGGAAACACGTATCAGCCCGGTAACAGTACTAGTAGCTTGGCTTTCCCATTTGCAATGTGATATGTTTTCACATAAATTGATTCGGCTGCAGGACCAGTGTTATCTCCTCTTGAAAATCGAGTTCACCTTCTCCGCTTCCCTCTACGATAACATACTGCGTCGTTTGTGATCGATAAAAAGGCTGTCGTTTGTGCGCTTTGATTCAAATGAATATTATAAAAGCTTTATCTTTGAAGTCTCTGCTCGAGTTTGAAATTACTTTCAGGAACTTTTAATTCTCCCTTTTATTATACGTTGTATGCTACATCAAACTCGATTTAGGCCGGGATGATTCCCAAGACGGAGCGGTGGTCTGTAATAATGATTTAATAAGTCAAGGACTGCAGCTCTTTTCTTCTCAAGCAAACAGTTGACTTTTTTTCTTTTCCATTGTCTGTCGCAGAGTTGCGACTATCAGATACCATTATGTTTGTCATCACTGTCTAACTATCCATTGTTGCACGCTTGTCTAACAGATCTGGTCATTGATGACCGCAACTGTTCTTTCTTACATAAGAAGAGGTTTCCTTGGTGGTTTGATGGGACCAGACTCTTTTTTAATAGGTGTTAATACAATGAATAGGTTGATAGTGTCGAATATTTAACATAGTCTTTGTCGTAGCTGTCCGTCCAAAATTTTGCGTTGTCGTCCAAGCCAGGAGGAAGGCGTCGAACGAATCGACAGATTCGAAATTTCGCGATGGTTTCGTCGAGCGAGATCGTACCAAGCCGATATAATGAGTTGCTGCTCTCTTCGCGATTGAAGGCGAACGTCGTGAATTTGTTTCTACAAGCCACCAAATATATTATGCTTCATCAGTACAAAACAATTCAAGATGGATCAAGTATCCAAAAGTCTGTTGTCACCTTGAGTAAATCGTGCTCTTCTTCCTTTGTGCGAGGCGCGCGGTTCAGGAAAGACGTGGTTTCTTCCGATTTGCGACCAATGATACTGAACCGTGCGACCATCTCCTGTAGTAACTGGCTGTATAATTTGATCATCTAAAGCAAGGCCGTGATGGATGTCATGTCAGGAGGATGCATTAAAAAAAAAAAAGACGGCATTAGATATTTTCAACTTACATCGCGAATTTTGCGAGTTTTTCCTTGCGTCTCGTTGATCTCTTCTTGCAAGTGAAGCACGTGGATCTGCAAGCTGGCGTTCTGCTCCTTGATAATTTCCAAATCCTTGCTGTAAGTGTTAAATACCCAGAGCGGAGAAAAAAAAGCGGAAAAGAAAATAAATGAGATGAGGTGAGGTGAGCAACCAATGAATGATTAAAATATTCCTTTTTTCGTGCAGTCCTTACTCGCTTAATCCTGGACGTTGATCGGCATGATTGTCAGAGGTTTGGTAGTTATTCACACCATTAAGATAATTGGCTTCAACAAGCATGCGATTAATATCGTGAAGCTGCATTTTGGTGATGTCCTCCAAGCGATTGAGCCGCTCTTGCACAGTAGCATGTTCCTTTTCGTATTTTTCCAAGGTGGCTGTATCTTTGGCGACATTGCGCGTGCCTTCCAGTACCGTTGCTTCCAGCTTGCTGGTTGTGGTTTTCAGGTAGGAACACTCCTTTTCCAAATCCAAGATTCTTGAGCGGAAGGCCATAATGGTCTGGGTCTGGTTTAGCAAGGAATCGGGAATGCCGTTGCGAATTTGGGTCAATTCTTCCCGGAGTTGATCGCGTTCTTTCATCACTTGATCCAGTTCTGCCTTTGACTTGATCACCAACTCTTGATTTTCCTTGACAGGCTCTGCCTCTTTTTCCTCCATCTCCCGGATCTGCCGCTGTAACCGACGAATCGTCAAACGGCTACATACAGCAATGGTGTGAGCGATCCCCTGCGTAGCGGTCAATCCCCTTTGCATGACTTACAGCTCCGTCACATTGGATTTCTTCATATTTTCTTCCATATTGTTCGCGTCGACATCCATGTCCTCGTCAATGACCACACTGGCACGATGACTCAAGACCTTATCCAGGGTCGCTCCTACAAAGGCGTTCGATTAGAACATTGAGCTGATATCAATAACAATGCCCAAGATTTTTTTTTTACCACCACCGAGTTCGATTTCTTTCAAGTGCTCTTCCAATTGTTGAATCTGTTCCATGTTGCGGTCACGCTCCATCTCGAGATACGCACAGGTGTCGGACATATTGCGTAGTTCGGTCTCCAGGGTCGTTTTATCTTTCAAAATCTCGCGGTTATTGGATTCCAGTTGCTGCACTTGTTCCTTGTAGGAATCCATCAATGTTTTGAAGGCCAACACCTTGCGGTACTCGTCTTCCACATGATGACTTCTTTCCAATAAACTTGTATTTTGATCTTCCAGCGCCTTTTCATACGCGAGACATTATTTAGTTGTGATTCCAGGACAGGCGCAAACGAAAAACTAGGTTGACTTTTTTTTTTTTTCTTTACCTTGATTTGTCGTCGCAAATCAGACGTATCTTCGACTTTGCGCTTGTACTTTTCAATCAAATTCTCCAATTTATGCATACGCTCCGTCGTATGTTTGTATTCCTCAAGTTGATCCCTAAGAGATGCCACTTCTTCTGCCTTTTCAGTCAACTCTTCCACCTACACAAGGAGACAGAGACACATGGCCAAACCGTTAAAATGACGCACTTGATGTATGCCGGCAATCAGAAAAAAACAGTACCTTGCGTTTTAATTCGTTGATGGAAGCGATGTGCTGTTCAAGCAATATCTCTGTTTCTTGACGCCGTTCCTCGCTCTTTTCACTGATGATTGGCTTTGTCAATGCTCTTTTCACGCGATGTGCCAATGATTCAACTTACAGATCCTGCTTCAAATGATCAATTTCAGTGCGCATGACAAAATCGGCTCGACCCGTGTTATTGGCTTGCGTGATGGCTTCATCCATGTCTCGCAGGCGCGACTTCAAATCTTCTTTTTCGGCCAATAGTTCTTCCTATGCATAATGGATTCCATTGTGTGAGTTTTTATCATCATTTCGCTCCATTTCGTTTTTGACAACGTACAAATCGCTCGTTTAGCTGATCATATTCTGTAAGCAAATGATGATGCGAAGTTTCGTATTGCTTTCTGTCAGCCAAAAGTTTCTCGAATTCGATCTGATATCGATAAGGCATGTCACTAATAAATAACCCCCGCCCCATGAGGCTGAATCAGTATCCGTAACAGTAAGAGAAACCAAGCAAATAATCAACTCACGAGATGTCTAGATGGAAACTTCGCGAACTTGTGGTACCCGATGTCCCGGAAAGTTGAGACATACGGTTGCCGTCTCCATCGGCATTGAAATAATTCATCACCTAGATATTAGCGAAAGCAAAGATTAGATGGTCAAAGCGTAATAACACTAAAGATCAGTTGGAAAAGGTTGATGGCCAACCCCAAACACACCACATCTTCATGCGTTACGGCCGGTATTTGCCTCACCTCTTCTATTGATACCATGAGTGCGTGCTGACTCTTCTGGGTTAGGCTTTGGATCATTTCAATATAACGGCGATTGTTATCGGATTGAACCGCAATAGCAATGACAAGCTGGCACATGAGTAACAGTTCGTGAAGATCGGCGTCTTTGGCAATCGCCGTTAAATTGACAGGAGGAAGTAGTTCAGGGTCCTGCCCTAAAATTTCCTCGAAATAACGCAAAATCAACTTGTGCAGTTTCTTTTGATTGTTAAAGCGGACCACCCAGTTGCTTGTTTCTGATGCCGTGATCTGTTTGAACCATTTAGAATCGCTAACGATAAAAAAAAACACCCCCAGAACGACAAAAATAATGATATTCAGCAAATCATAGCAACAAAAATTTAAGAGTCCTTGGTCATAGATGACTTACATGTCGGCTAGAATTTCAGACAAAACCACGCCATCCGCAAGGGCCACCACTGTATCTATTGAACAAGACTTGCATTCAAATGTGTTCACCTACAATAGACAGATTATTTTTTTTTTGCACTTGATTCGCGGCCAATGGGCCGCGTGAGGATGGTTTTTGTTTCCCCGCCTTACCCATTCGACAAAGGCGTCTTCCATGGCGGCTTCTATTCGTGAAAAAGTCATGGTGGAATGGATGAATAGATGAATGGGTGATTGTGGGGAGGGTTCGCGGCAAAGGGAAAAGAAAGAGTTGAAAGGAAAGGCAAAATACGGATAAGGAGTTCAAAAGCAAAGCCAAAAAAATGCAAAAAGAAACTCAGAAAAAGACAGACAGAGGCGTTGTCGGCCAAAGTGTGGCTCAGGGGAATAACAAAAAAGCGCAAACAACCGACTCGAACCTTTTCACACCTTCCATTTTTTATTTTGATACTTTTTATATATCTTGCCAGAAAGAAACTCACGGTTGGGTACACAAGAACACAACAGCAAGCACAATTAAGGGCTTTTTATCTTGCAGTGGACCCGAACAATCCTTCAAGATGATACAAAAAATTGACCGGTGGGGTCGGAGATTGGAAATGGGTTCAGGACTGTGCTGGGTCGTTTGCAGTGATTTCCCCCCCAAGTGAGCTTTGTCCAACTGTAACTTTGTGTTATTGTGTGGTTTCATAGTTTTTTTGGCACGGCATGGAGTCTACACAGGATGCCGACTCTGCCAATGAACCTTATGCTTCACAGCCAGAGACAACCGAACCTATTTCGCAATCCTCCTCATTTCCTCAAACCAATGAACGTCGACGATCCGACTCCAATATTCTCAGAACACCATTCCCTCGTTCAGATACCCAAATAAACAATACTTCGCGTGGTCGCCGAAGAACAACAGCTCATACTGTCCACATTCGTCAGGAATCCCCCATCAAATCGGTGCCCCCGTTCTACACGCAACGATTCAACACACAGACCAACTCCAGACAACCATCCACCAAAAAGCAGAATCAAGCTCAGGATGATACTTTTTACCAAAATTTAGAAATTCGACTTCACCATTCCGTTGGCAGTATGAGTATCAGTCCAACATGCAGAGACGTGGTACTTGCAGGGTAATGTGTGGATATACTCCGATCGACCCACGGTTAGCTTAACTCGAAACGACTTTGTAGACGACAAGGTCTCGTTATTATCGATCTGGAAGATCCTTGGCTCTTGCCTCGTATCTTGCCTCACATGTCCAAATGGGAAGTCGCCGATGTGCAGTGGAGTCCGTATGTGTCGCGAGAATCATGGGTCGCTTCAACGGTAACTGTCTTTTTTTTTTTTCTTAGTTTTGGTTCACTGGAATTTATCCGTGTTTTGTGTTGCATTAGTCGAACCAAAAACTGCTTGTATGGAATTTAAACTGTAGTCAATCGCAAGCCATCGAATACGTTCTCCATGCTCACTCGCGTGCTATTTCTGATATCAACTGGTCCCCGCATCATCCTGATCTTTTAGCCACCTGTTCCGTCGATACGTACGTGCATCTTTGGGATCTTCGCTGTGCGGAACAGAGTCAGGCCAGCGAAGACGGTCGAAGCGCCCGGCCAGCCAACTCATTTACACCCTGGAATGGTAAAAAGATCATCCATTAGTCATCTTTTGAGCGATGCGAAAAAAAAAAACAGGCTATTCAACACGTCTCTTTTTCTTGCAGCCGCTACGACCCAGGTCAAATTCAACCGCAAAAGCGAGTATCTTCTTGCATCGGCCCATGATAAGGATGTAAAAATTTGGGATATCAGAGTATGTCGTCTTGAAATGGTATTGAAAGAAGATGGATACTTGTGCATTAACATGTCACGTCATTTTTATTTGAACAGAAAGGCGCAGTGCCCGTCACAAGTATTACAGCGCATTCCAAGAAAATTTACGGCATTGACTGGAGTCGACAAAACGACCACGATATTGTCACTTGCAGTCTGGATAAACTCGTCAAGGTAAGCATGATCTCCCTCCCTTGAAACCAAATTGAGAGTAAATACACTGTACTTCTTGGCTGAACCATCTACTCGCTAGTTCTGGGATATACATACTCCGGAAAAAGAAAAGGAAGTCATCGTCACCAACACACCTGTTTGGCGTGCACGCAATACGCCCTTTGGTCACGGCGTGCTTACCATGTCCCAGCGAAGCGAATCCACTCTACATTTATACAACAGCCGATCTCCAGAAGTGCCAGTTCACGCTTTTGCAGGTCATACAGACACCGTCAAGGAATTTGTCTGGCGTTGGAAAGGAGGCGCCAATGATGATGTCGGTAAGTTTACAGTAGTGAAGCCCATCTTTTTTTCTTTTTTTTTCGGTGCATGCTGAAATGCATTATTTTTGTAGACGACCGCGAATTCCAGCTGGTAACTTGGTCGAAAGATCAGAATCTACGGTTGTGGCCTGTATCGGAAGAGATTTTAAAGGTCAGACAATTCAATACCAAGTCGCCGTTATCTCAGTATGTTTGGCTTACATTTTGTCATTTTGACTTTAGTCGGTGGGTCATGATCCTGAGAGCAAGGCATTGTATCCTATGCCTGCTGCGGCCAGACTTCCCAGCAACTATCGACCTCACTCGTTCCAGCAAACACCCACCGCACGACCGGATCGTCCCGATCCATCGGCTGTGTCTGCGCCGATGACACCTATCCGTCTTACCCCCGGCAACGGCGTCTCCAGCAGCATGACACCCTTTCGATCCGCTGCCACCGCTGCGGGTAATACAGGTTTCACGCCGGGTTATGATATCATGACCAATGCCTACCGAGAGCAGAAATATACCATCAATCCTCTCTTGTGGATGCAAAATGTCAAAACCGTCGGTCCTCCGGCGGAGCTTCGAAGAGATACCACCAAAGAAATTACCTATCAAACCGTGGCCGAAGAAATGTCGGTCGTTCTCAATAAATTCGCCAGCGCCGGAGTGAAAACAGAAAAGGTAAGTTTTTCCTCCCATGGCCTGTGAAAATCCGCCTGCCGAGAGAATAGGGGTGACTGATGGAGTGTGTTTCGATTTGTGTCACAGGTCAATACGGCTTCTCGATGCTGTACCATCTCACTGCATGGGCCATGGTCCGATACGGGGATTGCATTTTTACGTATTACGATTCGCTTCAGTCCTCAGTATCCCGATAACAGTCCGCCCGAGTTTGAAATCCAGAAAAACAGCATGATTTCTATTTACTACCGTGCGCACATGGCTCAAGATCTGAATGTGCTTGCCTCGAGTTACACGTCGCAGAAAAAATGGTGCCTGGAACCGTGTATCCGTTATCTTTTGGGTGAAACCATTCAAACCGATGCGGATCTTTCAAGCAGTGCTGGGGTGGGCAATGCCACGGACACTTCTGTGGGCGTTCCTTCGCATGCTACCAACGGGGCGGGCCTCCCCTTCACCAGTAGCCCAGGACAACCTGGATATGGCAACAACTGGAATACGAGTACCGCAGTTGATAACGGGGACTCGGATGATGAGATTTTTGCCGGTCCACCGTTCATGGGAGGCATTGGTGGAGGTTACGGCATGGCTGGAAAAAGGGTTAGTTTGCAAAGCGAAAAAGGCATCGTTGTCGATATGTCGTCGAAACAAAGTGCCGACGAAAAGGTGCCATTTCCCCGCCTTTGCGGTGCTGTATTCTCCGGGAGCGGTAAGTCTCTATGTTGTTTGTAAAATCCAGTTTACATGATGTCCTGATTCATGGGGCGCAACATGATAGGTCAACTTGTTTGTTTCTTTTCAACGTTGCGCGTACGCGATTCGAAGCGATCGACACAGAACGGAGCGGCGGCGGCGAAAAATGAAAATGGAGACAATGGCAGCCCTGCCAGCAATGGAGAATATTTCGAAAACACGTACAGCGATTTTTACAAACATCCGCGCACGTATGAACAATTTGAAGAATACAAGGAGATTGCCCACATGTCACGTCAAGGACGGAATGCTACTGTGCTTGTGGGAGGTTCCGGTGGAGCGTTTGGTGAATACGCTTACGATGACGACCCCGATGATATGGATGACGGATTAACCAACATGGCCTCGCTTTATTTCAAACCCGATGTACGTGAATTCTCTCAGGCTACGCCATGGCTGGAATATTCACATGATGATCCTCCTCTCATTTTTTTAGAGCTTGGTGTTGGGCAGTTCGTTAGCCAACAACGATAACTTGCTTTACGGAAGTGTCAAACCTGATCGGATCACTCATAATGTTCTCATTGCTAACTTTTCCCATGTGCTACCATTTGATTCTTGGCTGGCCAAGAAATACATGTAAGTGACGCCTCTGCATGAAAAACCACGCTTTGTTTGGCTAAACGACCGTCTAGGTTATCATCGGTCGATCCTGTCACTGCGTGTATGCATAATGCCCAAGTGTGCACCACCAATGATCGCATGGATTTGTCAAGGATTTGGTATCTGGCCTTGGAAATTCTAGCCGAATGCGTTCCCATGGACTATGAGGATCTTCTCGCCGACAATGACCATCCGTCCACATCAATTCAAAGAGTGTTGGGACAAAAGAATCTCCCAAAGAGCAAGGATTATCTGCGTTTAAAATCCAAACGAAGCGTTCACTGGGGAATGCATCCTTTAGGCCAACGCCTCGTCTCCAATCTGTAAGTGAAAACCGCCAACAAAATACGCGTATAGGCGGTTTCTAATTTTTCTTGTTGATTTTGGGGTTTAGTATACAGCATTTTGTTCGTATTAGCGACGTGCAAACGGCGGCCATGCTCTGTTGCATTTTCCAGCGGATTCCTCGATTATTGCATCAACACAGGATCCCTGCTATGCATACGGTAAGTTAACGGTAACTGAAATCGACCTTGTCGGCTTGACCAGCTCTAACCGATGGAAAATCTTGGCAGGCTGTGGTGACGGAAAAGTCACCCGAGACAACGACGTTGGATTACTTTTCACTGAAACAGACGCATAAACATGACATGTATGCATCTCAGTTGATTAATACCCATGGCGGTTCCCATGGTGAAAAGACCATGACCGAACGTCCGGTGGACTCGCATCTAAGTCAGTCTTACGGTGGACGTGGGGTCAATTTCTTTTCGTATTTCTGGGACAGCGATCGTCACGCTTCTCCTGGAGCTCAGACGTCGACGCCAACGTCCGCTGGCGGCGATGATCACTCCACGCCAGCCGAGACTCCGGATTCAGTCAATGATCCTAGAACTTCTTCGCCCAAACGACTTCGACTCAACCCACCTTGGATGTCGAATTACGCCAGTGCCAAATTACCCAGCAATACCGCTCCAGGGTTACGACCGATTTCAGGCAGTGCCGGATCGGCACATCTTCCATACATGACGACACCCAACATTGCTACACCGTACGTGGTGACCCCGCCCACTCCCTTCATGTCGACTTTGGTCGCCAACAAGGAAGGCAAAGTCATTCCTACCGAGGAACTTACCATTCAATTTACCAATATGGAATACTTTGACGACGAAAAGCTGTTCCCCATGCAGGATATACCACTTCTTGATACCAACGCGTCGGCGCAACAAGATGTGTTGCGTTTGAACTATGCAGACATGTTGTATCGTTGCACGTTGTTGGAGCCACGCGCCGAAGTGTTGAAATTTTCCAAGCAAGTGGTGGTGCCCGATACGGAGCGGACCATGCAGATTCAAATTCGGTGCTACTTGTGCAATACCGAAATCAACGACGGAGACCAAATCTGTCCTGCGTGTCGAAAACATCGACAACAGATCCGTTGCAGCATTTGCCATGTTTTGGTCAAAGGCCTCAGCAACTTTTGTATCAAGTGTGGCCATGGGGGTCACAGCTCGCACATGAAGGACTGGTTCATTCATCAAGAACAAAACGTGTGCCCCACAGGCTGTGGATGTCACTGTTTGATAGAGACAATGACTTTTGGCACTCTTGTCTCATAGAAACCTCCCCTTCCCCCTCCCCCCGCCATTGATTGTACATAGCTTCCAAAATTAATTCCACTCCTAATCTATGCCGTTATCCGTCTCACATTGCCCTATTTAAATTCCATGCATTTGATTTCATCCCACCAACCTATTTCATCCCATATTAATAAATATCGTTTTTTTCCCTGCCGTCTATTGTACTGCAATGGCTTCTAAAGCGTCTAATCTCTTTTTACATGCATCAATGCGTTGCAAAATATCTGTCATGACAGCCGATTCTCGGTTTTGGAAAATGGTCTGAATCACTGGTATCCACTGACGATGAACGATATCCATGATGGAATATACCAGCGGTTGCCATTCTTCCTCCATGGGAACCAAGTCGTATAAAGGCTCATTGGATTCCTCTTTTGCTTCATCCTCTTTTGGATGATCGATCGATTTTTCACGATGCTCTGTATCTTGTGATGCTGGCAAAGATTCGTCGCGGATGGTATCATGATCATCCTCGTTGTCACTGTCGCTGTCGCTGTCGCTATCGCTATCGCTATCGCTATCGCTATCGCTATCGCTATCGCTGCCAATGGCTGTAGGAACGAATCGTAATTTCTGGGTGGATTGTATGATAACGTCAATGACGATGGAGAGGATACGCCAGGCGGCGAAAAAGGCGGCTACGGGGTTGTCATTCGTCGATTGTGGACGCCAAATGCTGTGATGCAAAAATTCGATATAAGTTTTGGTTTCTTGCAGTCCTTTGTTTGTCATGCCTAGCCGGTCGGCTAATCCACGACCAAACGTGCCGGGGAAAAGGGCAAGATGATAATTGGCCAGCAACGAGTGACTGAAGCCGTAGGTCCAATGGGTTTTGGGCACCGCGGGTTTCTCTGAATCACTGGGATGAAGCAAGTCTTCAAGGAAAGGCTCGAGCATGCGCATCATACTCTCGCCGACCGGTTGTGTGCCTTGAATTCGTGCCGCAAACGCCATCACCATTTTCTGTACGTAACTTTCCCGTTCACCGATAAACTCAGGCGCCGCCGTCGGCGACACGCCGCACGACTGACAGGTCCATTGTTTCCGCAAGTACAATGTGTTTTCACCACACGCTGGGCAAACCGCACCACGCGACACATCCCAATCACTGCATCGTTCACAGGCACAATCAAAGAATTTGAACTGTTGCAATTTTTCCTGGCGCATGACGGTGGTGCCACACACCAACCCACCACTCGATCGATCGTCTTCCGGAAGATAAGAAAAGGTCAAGACGTCCCCCGGGTTCAGCGGTCGCACCACCGTGAATACCATGGCATCATTGGCAGGCTCGTATTGCAGAAATAAATTGGGAGAGCAAGAATGAGCAAATTTGGATCCCCACAACATTAATGCAATCGAAGGTCGTACACTCGATTCTTCTGTATCTGCCCATCCACCGTAATTTGCATTCAGTGCATCTCCCCATTTGGACTCATATCGTCGTCGTCGTTCCTTTTTGCGCGAATGCGTAGGTAAGCCTCGTTCGTTTCGATACGCTACGGTGTGAGCATTACTGTAGATTTTCAAGACAAAGGAAGCGAGTTCTTCCACTTGCAAGTGAGCGAATTCTTTAATCGAAGCAATTGCCTGACGCGCTACATTGTGAATCAATCGAACCGTGGGATGATCAAAGGTTGGGTAATAAAAGAATTCAAAATTAGAGGGCTTGTATGGATTGTTTCGAACGCAAGAGGTAGGCGGAGGATGGACACGAAGATAAGCGACCATGGCAGCTGGCACGCCAGGACAAAACGCCGATGCCGGCTCTTCATCCTCTTTGTCTTCGTCATCGCTTTCCTCGGACTCATCGTCCGAGTAGTCATCATTATAGTCACTATCGTCGCTATGGTTGTCTTGCTGATGACGCTGATGACGCTGATCTGGGGAAACGTTCTCTTGTTGTGCTGGATCGTCAAGACCTTCTTCTTTTCGGACAAGACTCACGAGCGTGCGCCAAAGGGCTTTCGAATGAAAAGGCGATGTCGATGATCGGCAGACCGGATCGAGATGATATTTCAGCAAAGGACGCTCAGCCAGCACTGTTTCCCCAACGCATAATGGACGCTTGGCAACGAGCGATCGTCCTACGACAGGACAGTCTTTGAGTTCCACTGCATCCTGAAAGGCTTCCTTGTTTTGCACGGTGCTTAGATCATACTGAGATTGGTTCATGGGCGACAACTATAAAGACGTGATTCTAAAGAACCGAAGGAAGAGCCAAAAGAAACCCGAAAGTCGCTCGTCCGATAAAGTTTTCGATCCAAGCCAAAAGAAAAAAAATAAAAATAAATAAAAAATGCCCAATGAATGGCTCAATTGAAACACCTCCCAAGACGTGGCCACTTTCAATCACGCGGATCTCCGATCAAGCCATTCTTACAAGCGGTTCTCTTACTTGCTCTTCTTGTCTTTTTATTTTTTACGTTCAAATCCTGTCAATCAAGTCATTATGGCACTCGGACTCGGTCAAATGTTTTACGTACTACTATGCTTCATCAATGGCATTGCCGTATTAAGTGAAGAACGGTTTCTCGCTAGAAGTAAGTGAAATATGCACCCGTCATGGTGCCTCACATTCTATGTGCTCCACACACATTGGTACTCAAACACAGCCCATGCAGTCGGATGGAGCGCACAAGTCGAACCAGGATTCGGTAATCTGGAAACACAATCCATCAAATACAAAATTATCAACTTAATATCCGCCGTGAGAACACTTATGCGTAGTAAGTATTGGTTACTGCATACCAAAAGAATCGCGAATGCTTCACTCGCCATGGCAATGAGCATGTCAAAAAAAAAGCTGGTCAAATAACTCACTCCCTTATTCTCCGTGCTTTTTTTCTAGTTCCACTGATCGCAATCAATATCATGGTCATTATATACGAACTCTTGCTCGGTTAAAACAACAGTCTCCTACACAAAAACATACAGCCATGTCACCTTTGATTTCCTTGTAATTCATAAACGAAAAAAAAAGACATTTCACTGCCACTTTTTTCTGCTATACTTTTGCCCGTTTCCTCCCCCACTCGTATATCCGGTAATGACGAGAATCGTTTTTGCATAAGAATTTTTTTTATTGTCCACCTGTCCGTTTTTGATCGGCATCACTGGAGACATGCCCCAGTCCAATAAGACACCAGAAGGAATAGCTTTTGATGCGATCATCATCCATGCGTATGGAGCTACCTTTCTTAGTCCCATCGGCCGTATGGCTATTACCGTCTGTCTCGTCCACGTCGTCTTCATCAATATCAGCCGACGAGGCGTCCATACGATCTTCATCGGATTTATAGTTATAGGTGACGAGGAGCGGGAACTGCAAAAGGGGATACAAAGCAAATAAGATGATACAAGTCAACCGTGAGATGCTATCGATTTTTTACCTTGAATTCGCCCGTCTTTTCTGGTATCACTTCCACAATAATGCTGGTATAATTATTGCGTTTTTCGTAAACGCCATCCACATACGCTGATGCCAGACCAGCGGTGCCTCCCAAAGGGCCCGTCGTACGACCACGAAGACTGGAACCACTGGGATACATCTCATCGTCATACTCAATGGTTTCATTGTAAGCGCCAATTGTAAAGTGAGGTGAAAGAATGGTCACCTGCCGAGGGGAATAAAGGCGATGGAATAAGTCTATGGAAAATACGGTGGGCTATGACCGCTCGATAATTTTACCTTGCCATGAATCTTGGTGGCGGTGTCTTCTGAAGTGCGATCGGCGTTGGCTGATTTTCGGATTTGAGGTGTGGCCAGCGTCACACTCATTTCTTCGTACAGGGGATTGATAAACTTGATGACAAACTGAGTAGGAATACCTCGTTGCAAGGGCCAACCCGTCTTCTTTGGCAGTTTAACAAGCGTAATATTCGGTACATAATTCCTAGATCATGCACAACGATAAGACATTCTACTAGCTTTGAAGCATCAAATTTCGATCCTCACATGGCAACAAGTTTGATCTTGAATCGTGTCGCTTGAGCTTTCTGCTCGGGTTTAATGAGAATATGACGACATGTACGGCATCGTTTCGATTGTTTGATACACAAATGCACTCGTTGTGGATTAATTTTACTGAGAAAAATGGACGACACATTAGCATTACGGATCTTTTTTTTTTTTGGCCACCCACAAACAGCAAAGAACTCACTTTAATTGGTACGGCTGATCATGGACTTGCACAAACCGCTGCGGTAACGTGGACACTAATTCGTACCAGTTAATCAAAAAGATCAGCAACCTCGGTAGAAAAGAGAAAGCTATCTTACCTGGATCTACGCTGCGCATGGTGGTGATCGTTTCCAGAACCTTCATGCTATCGTCAGGGACTTGGACCGATGGCTCGTAGGAACTCACGTCGTCGCTTTGCACCTGATCACCGAATTGATTGCCCATAATTTTATTGAAAGCGCCCGAGGTGGAAAAGGAAAGAAAGTTGCTGGGTAAGGTAGGCGGCGAATTGACCCTTAAATGCTTTTCGAAATGTTCTTTCAGTTGATCAAACTCTTTGGCATCCGGCAATGTTTCTTCGTTTTTTTGTAGCTGGACTGTGAATCAAAAAAAAAAAAGGGTTATCGAGATGATTTCTAACCATGCCGTTGACTTGAATTCGTACGTACGTGCTAGACTGGTGGGCTTTTCAAAGGTCATGCCAATTTCCTGCGAGTTCCAGCGGCAAACGTTGCAAGCCAAAAAGTAGGGACCGGCCGAGGCCACGGACTGCGGCGATTCCTGGGACGCCATCACCGACAGCATATTCTGACAAATAGGACATTGAAAGCAGTTGCGAGCACATCTACCCGCAAAAGGTTCATCAGAAACTGAACCAACACTAAAGGTATCCCAAAACTCGTTTACCTGTTCTTCTCGCTTTTCACACTAGCTGTAGGAACCTAGCCCGTGGCAAGATTGAGCAACTGTTATCGGATTGGACCATCATCACGCGCGTGCCTGGTCATGGAGAGCTTACTTCGAATAGACAGTTCGGACAATAGTACGATACGATCTCGTCTTGAACACACGAAGGACACCGTATTTGATGGCAATCTTCACAAAAGTAGAGACGCGACAATGGGTATAGGTAATTGGCGGCTTGCGACGAAAGTAGACGATGAACTGTCGTTGCTGCCGAACCGTCAAAGTCTTGCAGTGACATTTGAGTGGTATCTTTCACTGAAACATGGGCCAAAGAAGTGTCGTCTAATGCCGCATCTTTCCGTCCTCGTCGTACATCCACATTCACAGCAAGATCGGGACACGCACAATAGTAATGAACAAAAGGTAATGCTTCAGCACTCATCAAAATGGCGCGAATGTCAAGAAAGAGAGGTCCACGTTGGCAAAAGAAAAAAAACCTCAAAATTACAGTCAAGAAAATTTCTCGACGACATCTCTTTCTCTCTTTCATCGCTCACTATTTTTTTAGGAGCATGATCACTGCATGATTTGACGTTATCAAAGGTAAAACAGACATTCTGTATAGACTTTATTCATCTCGGGTGGCAGTTGTGTTGTAAATAAAATGAACGGAAACGCCAACCTATGCAAAGAGCAAGAATTTTTCGTGATTGACATGTCGTCCGGGCTGATTTTTATTGATTGCAGAACAGGGCCTTTTTTTTCCAGAGAAAACAATGAGGAGAAAGCGACGGGTTGATCTTGTGTAGTGTAACAGGAAAAAGAAAGAAGGAAAAGAAAATATGCATAGTGAGTAGTTTCCCTTGAACAGTCGTTTTCGACAAACACATGAATGTTTAAAGCATGGATTCAATGTCTTCTAATCGTGAACGGAGACGCTATAGGAGAACAGAGTGAATATACCATTGTGCCACATCACCACCATGTCACTTGAATCAGCCAAGGAATATTACCTGAACACTAGGATGATGAAAAGTGGTTTGTTCCTTTGATAGTAAAATAACTTTTTCTGCAAAGGCTAGAATGGAGCCTTCCATATGCATGATAATCACTTGAGGGTCCGCCATAATATTGGTCCGTTTCGAGGCTGCATAATTTGAACCGTGTCCTCCTGCATTCTTGATTGTCTCCACAACCGATAATGCTCGTATGCAAATTTCAACCAGCGTCGCCGTAATTTGCGGTACACATGCGGGACTGTCAAAGTGGGTTTCACGGATGTCGCGAACCCATTGGAGCGCCGTCAGTAATCGAGAGGTATGTTCCATTAAATGCATTAATCGTAAATCCGGTCGCATGGATTTACTATTGATCGAGAGTTTGGGTAAACAAGGTGAATCGATTTCTTTTCGTGATGTGTTATTCAATGTTTCCAGCGCTTTCGAGATCCACTGTAAATACACATCTGCAAGTATCTGACATCGGTACGTGATTTCAACCGATGAAACGCCAATGAATTGCATCGCTGAACCCACGAATTCAAGTCCGTGAAGAAGACAATCCATCATCTACATGAAAGAAAAACAGGCCCTTTTTTAGTCTTTGCTCATGGACAAAACGATTTATAAAAAAAAAAAACCCTTACCTGCTCGTCTTGCACCGGTGACACCCGTTGTTTTCCATGCTCTGTATAGATATCTTCCAGCAAAGTAAGCGCGATGCGGTAAATCCATTCTTTGGCCGTGGCAATGAGTTGATCATCGACCATCATGCCCAAAGCTTTCCATGCCTGACCATTTTCGGCCAAGTTTTTATCGTACATTTTGACACGAAGATCGAGAAACGCTTGTAATTGCTGAATATCATGGAGTAGATCATTGGTTCGAGGCATGATTTCCGTGACAAATCGGCGCATATCTTCTATAGCCTAATGCAAAAAAAAGGCCTACTGTAAGCAAGAGAAGAAAACAAAGACGAATTCATGCATGCATGCACGGTACGGACGCTGCCTCGATTTGCTTACCTGTACATAGGAGGCTAATTTCTCAACTCGATCTTCGACCTTGTGCCATTCGGGAATAATATTCTAATTCATACCAAATTGTAGGGCATTGTTAGTTCATGTAAATGGAATCGATAAAAAGAACAAGCGTGTTCATGCTTTGTCGCGCCAAACTTACAGAAAACGATCTTGAACGGTCACCGCTCAGATCATTGACGATTTCGGCTATCCGTATGAGGAGACGTTTGACATCTTGGAATTGTTGATCCGCATCACCATTGATGTAATCCGTGACAGAATATAGTTGCTGAAGGTAATATTGAAGCTGCATTTGTTTTTCAAAGAAGATTTGCTTGTATTGCAACACGCTCTGATTCTGGAGTTGCGCTTGCAATGCGAGCCATTGATCTAGATCCATCGTGGTATAGTGTGAGGATAACTGGCGCATTCGAGGTGATTCTGCTCCTGAGTCTCTAATGAAACGATTGGCATATAAGGAGCGACGGAACGGTTTGCGAAGTGGACTGTGAGCCCCGATCACCGAGGGCGGATCGGAAAGATCGTCATGCGCAGCATTGGTATCAGCGAACGAAGGAGGCGACAAGAACCCCACCGCCGAAGAGAATCGTTGCAATTTTCGTTCGCGTTCTTTGACCGGTGATCGTCGTTTACGTTTAACGCCTGTCGTGGATGAAAGTGTTGAAGGGTATGGCAATTGCCAGCAAGCTAGAGGTTGAGGTGCAACTCGGTCAGAAATAGAGTTCTTTTTTTTATCCCCTTGCCACTTACCGTGAATAGGGGTTTGTTTCGGATGGATGGTATGATCGGTTAAGCGACTGTGAGGCCGTTCCTCGCTGCGCAAGATGCTATCCTCTGGAAAAAGAAAAGGGAACAAACCCAAAATCAGATCTTGCCCAGATGCACTCCCTGAATCGAGCAACACGAAAAAAACAAAAAGACGTGGACTTGACAAGCTTACCCAACAGTCCTAATATGATATTGATGCAGTTTGTCCAGTAATTATCGCATGGTCGGGTATTGGCTGAACAGGACAAGGTCGCTTCAATCATCATGACACGCACGACTAGTTGGAAGGAGAAGGAAAACGGGGCATTCTGTGCCCAGCCATTTTTTTCTACCACTGGGCCTCTTTTCTAAACCCCGATGGATGGCTGCCATTCTGAGAAGGAACAAGCCACTCCTTCCTTCCAAAAATGTAACCGTGTGATATGTTGTATCGACAACGCATTAACTCCAATTATTCTGCTAAATCGGCCGTTGGTCATTAGTGTATGAGACGCAACTTTTGCCATGTTCTTGATACTAATGTCAAGACACTTTACTCAATAATGCAAGCGAGCTATCGGGGTAAATGTTATCTGGGTAATAAACCAATATCAAAAAGTATTGATTGCCAGTTATAAGATGTCGTCCGTTCCCCGGTGACAGACGCGCATATCATGACTGTGAGAATCATCCCGCAGCAACAAAAGTAAGTGTGCCACCCTCTCACCTTCCACACACACAGACACACCTCCAAAGCAAATGTAATCATGGCAGATAAAGCAGCAACCATGGCAAAAGGTAAAGTTGGTTCAGAGAGTTGATTATTTCGCTGTCAACAATTTGTCATGTGTGTGAACACCAACAACTGACATGGGAAGAAATCGATTTCCCGACAGTGAATGGATTGAAAACGTTCAAAATAATCCATAATTGGTTGTTGTTTTTTTTGTTCGAGTGCGACACAGCAAAGCAAGATCAATTGAATATCAGGTCCTTTATGAAAGCCAACCCTGCATTCCATAGTCTCGTAGGCTAAGCCAAGGATCATCGATCGGTATTTGAAATGGCGTCTTGAAAATGCATGTCAACAGGAAAAGCTCGCTTTATCACGGTTCGGTTGACCATTCAATTTTTTTCCTGACCGGATGCCCGACGTACCCATAGGAAAAATCGCACACGTTCATGGTTATCCACCGTACTGTTGTTCTTTTTTTCTTCTTCCTTCGTCTCCGTGTCCCTTAAAGCACGAGTCTATCTCATTAACATCGTCATGACAGATAATGGAAGAAGGAAAAGACACCTTTTTTTTTTTTTTTTTTTTTTTTTTTGCTTAATTTGGTTCAAGTCATTCATGGAGTCGTTTGCATGCAGCGTATCTCGACTGTCTATATCTGTGTCAATTGAAGGAGTAGAAATATCCCTCAATCTTTATTTTTCTTACCTTTGCCATGGCTTTACCACTTTGTGTCACGCAGTAAAAAACACTGACGCTATTCTAAATTAATAAAAATACGTCTCATTTTGAACCATGCGGCCGACGCTCGCATACCAGGGGCATCCCACCAGGTCAAAAAAAATTGTAGGAAATGATAAACAGAAATCATGGCAATAAGTTAATATAAGCGTGGATCGATCGGTTTCCTTGACACTAACCTACTTGAAAATTCAGGCGATCTTTGCCAAAAAAAAAAAAAGTGGAACCTAGAATTTCTATGGGCACAGCAAAACAAACTATCCAGATGAAAGGAGGAAGAAAAAAGAAACACGGATACATGAAATGAAACTGCCTGCACCGAACGGATGTTGCATGTTGGATGCTATCCCATTGTTAAAAGCAAGACATGAAAATTTCATAGAAACTAAAATAATTTGTATAGAAAAGAACCGTAGTTCTGCTTGTAAAATAGAGTGCTGTCAATCGGCGTGATGCAGGATGCATGCACATGTGTGTGCTATACTCATATTCAAACCTCTTTTTATGGGATTTTCTTTTTTGGTGGATTTTTTTTTTCTACTCTATCAACATGCAAAAAAAGGGAAACGAAAAAAAAATCCATTTTTTTTTTTTTTTTTTACTTGAACAAAAGCATAAAGGGTCTGGAACGATGATCGCAAAATCCATGATACAAGAAAAAAGCAGAGAAAGAGTAGCTAAAGGAAAGAGTGACTGAGGCAGAGTTGGGGAGACGGTTGAATAGGCCCGTTTCTCGTGGCAAGAATATCATAACCATGTCGATCGCTAGCGTCACTACCATGGGTGGCAATGACATGGAATGTTATCTTTGCTTAATAGGTACGAATCTATATGTGAGCTCAGCTGGAATGCAGTTGAAGCCTATACAGGCCCGACACTTTTCTTTTTTGGTCATCCTTTTTTTCTCTTATTTAAATTATCTTATTGCTCCCATTCTCTCTCTCCCCATCCCCTCCCCCCACTTGAACAGTCCAAGTGGATAAGACCATCACACACCCGTCTCCTTATTTCGCTTTGGCTACGGTTTTTTTTTATCTCCCAGTCCCCCCAGTAATTTAATAACCCAATCAAAATTATAATCACAAAGAATAATAAAAAAACCATAAAAGAAACCAACTTGAGTTTCTTTATTCTTTATAGCTTCTTTCTTTTTTTAGTTTCGCACAATTTTTTTTCTGCGTTTAGCTGCAGCAAGCAAGTCCTTTCTTTTTGTTTTTCATTATTCACCAGCTCGTCGATGCCTCCTCCACTATTTTCAGCAAGATCCAGTTCGTCATTGTTGATGAAAAAATCGTCATCGTCCGGTGTAAAATTAGCACCGGCCATTCACCATGCCACTGTTGTCTGTTTCGAAAGACGCAATGATCAAAAAATGTGGTATATTATTCAAGTCGATCCTCAACCGAGCGATATTCGCATGGTGCCTGGCCGTCCCAACCCCCAATCCATCGCACGTCAACCGTATACGATTGCTCGACGTTATGAGGATTTCACCCATTTCGCCCAATTGCTCCACGACACTTTTACTTCGTCCAAATTGAACAACATGGCTCGTCGTGCCGGTTCGCAGTGGCGCAATAACAATGCTCCTATTGTACTTCCGAAAATCAAAAGTCGCTTCAATTTGCTTCCGAACAAACAATTGCACGTGCAACGACGTACCGAGTTGGACAAATTTGTGCAAACCCTTTTCAAATTACCATCGTTCATTACCCAGTCTTTGGTCGTTTTGGAATTCTTTGGTCAACAGAAAGCCGACACGGAAGAACAGGTGTTACGTGACAATCAAATCATCACTCGATCCCCTCCTCCTTCGCCACTCCGTGAGCTAATGCCCAAGGATCGGCAACGCTTGGTCCGATCATGCTCCGCTTACGATCTCAAATCTATCCAAACCGGCGGTCGTGCCATGCATAAAAGCTTGTCGCAGCCCGATCTTCTTCAGCTGTCCGCTGCCGATCTTCGTCTCACGGCAAATCCGGACCTCGGCTCGTCCTTGCTGAAGCATGAAATGTCCTTGGAAATTTCTTCAGGGGAAGACAAATTGTTGCCATCATCATCATCGTCACGATGGAAACGGTTGCGATACACTTCCTTCCGACCGAAACCACCTGCCGCGCTGACACCGTCTGCAAGTTTGTCGTCGTTGTGTACGCAAGCGGCCAACAAGATTATGCCCTGGACGTCTTCACGGTTTATTCCACCCCCACCGCCACCGATGCCACCCACCCCCACCGTCGCCCCTCGACCCGTGCCATCGCAATCGACCCCTGTGCTTGCCAAACGATCCATCAGAGAACGTACATACGCCATGACGGAACCACCCATTCCAATGACCAGCAGCAGTATGAGCACGACCAGCAGTAAGAGCAGCAAGCGAAGCAAGAGCAGTAGCATCAGCAGTTGCCGTAGTCGAGCCAGTCAAAGTACTTTTGCTACCAGTGCGACCCCCAGTCCTACCATTTCGCCCACGTTGCGCATGATTAAACTCAAAGTCATTTATGATTTTGATAATATCATAGTGATCCAAGTGTCTCGCTGTATCTCATTGGACGAGTTGCGTACTCGCATTGTTCAGAAATTCTCGGATCCAAGTATGGGGGCCATTCAATTGCAGAAAAACTTTGTGCTGTTGTTCAACGATGCTCGGTCTTCCGCTTCCACTCACTACGCTCGTCACCAGGAAAGTGGCGCCAGTTTGATCTCTAAGCAACAAGATTTGGCGCATTTGATGCAAACTAAATGGTCCCGAGTGGAAAAGGTGACGCTTCGATGCATTATTTAGCTCTTTTTTTTCCAGTGCTTGTCATTCTATTGCCTTTCTTTGTACAAAGTCCTTGCCGCTCATTTTTGTTTTCCGTTTTCCATTATTTATTGTTCCTCTCTCTTTTTTGGTCTGTTCATCGTTGTTCTTGATGAAGCACGATGTGTATATTTTTTCTCTCTCTTTATTTACTATCCCATTCCATTCATTTTCCAGAGACGTTCATTTTATACCATCTCTTTTTTTTTTCTCTGACGGTTATTCTTTTCCCAAAATAAGGGGGTTCAAACAGATGATCCATTGATCTTCCGTCCCTTATTTTGCGTAACGTCAGCTTCTTTCGCGTCCCCCTTTTTTTGTCTCACCTTCGCTCTCATTCTTTCATTCTGTCTCACCTTTACTCTCATTTACACTTCTTATCACCCAACCCCTTCATTCCTGTTTCATCTATTTCAATCGATACCATTTCTCTCATTTATCCTTATGTACGTAACAACCCCAAAATTAGTTGAACACTTTCTTTTACTGAAGAAGAAAAAAATAAACACAGAGTCTATTTATCTATACCAAAAACTCCAGTCGTTTCAAAACATGATAGGCTATCTGTAATGTCAAAGGTTGAGGTAAAAGATGATAGTTTGGACTCAATCCAGGATCATATTTCACCATCAAAGTGGTCGATCAGTCACCAAACAATAAGTCGAGATAATAATAGAAACAACAACGTATTTTCAACATCAAACGAAAATAGGAAATGCGGTAATGCATCGTACGGCGTTGATATTTATTTTACAGCATATAGCCTTTGCAATCAATAGCAGATCATCGTTCAGTTGTTTGCATCGTGCAACATTTTTCAATGCAAGCCTTTTCGCCCTTCCACTTGCCCATGTCGGACCGTGCTATTTTTATTTGATGCCGGAAAACGATGCTGCGTAGCGCACCAGATATTTATATTGATGGAACGGTATTCCTTTTTTTTTTTTTGTCTCTCCATCAATTAAGCACGATGGCTTTTTATTGTGTTATGGTATCTGCACCTGTATTATTAAGCTTTCTGTAATTTTGGCCGATCATTCTGGAACTCTTATGTTTATCACCTACGCTACACAGCCAATGATGAAACATAAAAACGGAACCCATCCTGATTTTTGCAAGACATAAGTAAGCGATCATATAGCTTTTATTCAATAAAAAAATGAAGACTTTTTTTTTGTCTTCGCTGCTCATAATAAGTTGCAATAAAGATTCAAACGATAATGGCTAACTTTTTTTAACTTAAAAAAAAATAAATAACGAATGCGCATAAAAAAATGCGATTATAAAAATTGCAGCAATAAACGAATGAATAAAGACCCTAAAAAAACAAAACCTCATCTATTATGAGGCTACCATGTGCCTACAAGTTGATTACAAGGATGGGAATGATGCACAGGCAGTGTGGCCGGTAAAGGATTGCGTTTGGTAGAGCGTTGCTTGGTGTAAGATTTATGCGAAAGAGGTTGTAATCGGAAGACAAAGGTACCGGGAAGAGTGTGTGCTTGGTGGTGGTCACTACCGTTTTCGTAGCCACTCCACCCGTCCAGTGGAATGCCAAGGTGCTGGAATTGCTCTTCGATACGGGCGGCATAAAATCGCATCTTGAACACATCGTTGACGTACGCCTGCGTACCACGAAGTAGGACCAAGTTCATGCGTAACTGATCTCGGGCATAAGCACGGAATGTCGCCGTGGTGTCATCGTCTCCATACTGATAGATGCGTTTGGCGGTATTGTGAATGGCAAAAAACATGTGATGATAAGTGCTTTGATCGCATCCAATGTCTTTGAGATGCTGTAGAGCTTGAAATACGGCTAAAATGGTTTCCAAACAATCAATGAGAATATCTTTGGGTGGCGGATGGTGCGGTTGAAGAAATTGATACAGTACGACCAGTCGCACTGCATTATAACATAAATGTAAATGGACATCGACTCCAGGGCAGAAACTCGGCGTTCGTTCGGGCACCCGTTGAGAGCTCACCATCAGCTGCCGGTTGTACCAGTCTTTGAGTTCCCGAGTAATTGTCCAGTAGTCCTGTGAAGGTTGTAATTCGCCGTTATG
The DNA here is from genome assembly GCF_025331425.1 of Radiomyces spectabilis. NCBI lineage: Eukaryota > Fungi > Mucoromycota > Mucoromycetes > Mucorales > Radiomycetaceae > Radiomyces > Radiomyces spectabilis. The sequence goes on along the minus strand of NW_026251936.1, from coordinate 226,548 downwards.
CTGTGCAAAGATGGCGCCGGATTGCATGGCGCGAATATATCGTCGCATGTATTGCGTCAATGCGGCAAACTGGTAGACATTGTTGCTGACAGGGTTGGATGTGAATGAAGTCGTGACGGCCGGCGACCGGTAGTGGGAAGGTTGCGTGATGTCTATCATTGCCTTGTCGGGTAACAGGCACTCCCTATTCAAAGTCAGCGACATCCATGCGTCAACGTAATACCAACGGAACCAGCATTGCATGGTGGATTCGTCCATGGGACCTCGGTTTGCGGTTTCTCGTACCCGTTGTTGCAGAGCAATTGAGGCCAAGCCGCCCCACGTACGTTGTTGCTCGTATAACCGCAAGAGGTTGGAAGTGTAGCTGAGACAAAAGTAGGATTGAATAATCAGCGGTTCCATATCATCAAAGAGTACATCATCCATTTTCTGTCGCGCTTGTTCGTAAAACACCATGGCCGCTTCTTTTACAAATGACTGGCCGGCATCGTGATCCAAAAAGGTAACGAGACTGATGGAGGCGACGCAGTAAGCAATGGTGGGTGGAGCGCAGTGCCAATTTCGGATAAGATCCAAGCTCACAGGAGCGACTTTGAACCCTATGCAGCACCAGTGGGATACCGCGCGATGCATGAGACTTTCGAGCATGTGGGAACTTTCAATGGTCAGCTTGACCGACGACGGAACTTGAAAGTCTGTGCTGTGCAGATGCGCCAAATCTTCCTCGGTTGACCATGTGGCATGGCATCTGCGTTTTTTCCGTTTGGAGGAAGGGTCTTTGGCCCCGGTTTGGCTGAGCGAATAATAGGGAGTGTCTGTGCGTGCTGCTTCTTGCTCGACCACGGGTTCAAGATGGCCAATGTCTCTAAGAGCCGATTGCAGATCAGAAAAAGTGTTGAGTTGAAGCTGGACCCTGGCATCCGGACGTAACGTGGTGAACATGTCGTCCCCCTTGGAGGTTTCCGTAAAGATTGTTTCCACATGAGGATCGTACACGGATTCCGTTCGCTGGTAATGGGGTTTTAGATAGTTGTAGAGCATGAAATCGATGTCATCATTGGACGACGACAAACAAGGGGAAACCGTACTGCTAACCGTACTATGATGATCTTGATATAGATAACTAGCCATATTTAGTGAAACAGTGTAAGAAGAAATATGACAGTAAAGAGAAGAAAGGTTGGTAAAATAACGACGAAAAATATATAAAACAGAATCAAACTAGGAGATGTCTGGTTTAAAAAAGGCAACCTCGGGTCACGATGACAGCATAAATGAAAGTTCAAAAAAGGATGGACGGGCAACTCGATATAAAAACAATTTGTCGAATCGTCGATTAGTTAAAAAAAAATTGGTATGCGCCTGTAAACAATGGTTCGGGCGCACTCGGTTCAACTATCAGAGAAAGAGAGAACACCGGACGAAGATGAATGAACAAATTTATTTGAATTTTTTTTCTCAACGACATTCAATCCAGAGTATCATTTGTTAAACCACAACCAAGTGTCACAGTGCTCCATATTGATGATCGCTTTTGTGGGGTAAATCTGCAAGGTTGCTCACCTTTTTGCACCAAGTCTTCCAGTTCGCATTTAAAGTTTTCAGGAGATAACAAAAAAAAAAAGAGTCATCTGAAGCATTCGATCCTTTATTAGAATTGCAAATCATTTGGGCTATGGAGAAAGGGTTGGTTTTTTTAGCCGCTTTTTTACGCAAAAGCATCTAGTTCAAAAAAGGCATACCTGTTGTCCGCAAATGAGTGTGAGGAGAACAAAGCTCCTGAGAAGAAAAACATATCCACAAGGCGATTTGTTTGTATCCCTAGTACACGTACGTACCGCAGGAGCCAAAACCTTTTTAAGCGCGTAATGGAAGCTTTTTCGAAAAAGTTCGGCTCCTGTTTTTTTTTATTGATTAACGGAAAAAATCCATCGCCGTACAAACTTGGCAAAACTCCACGCAAACGATTGGTACGAAGCGTTTAATGAATGAAAGAAAAAAAGGTACGCGTCATCTGCAGTTTCCAGCTCCCCCAATTATTCTCTCCCCCCGAAATAAATCAACAAAAAAGTCGATAATACAAAAGCCGGATACCATCCGTTTTTCATCTTGTTTGCTGCTGGTATCATGACACAAACCGGATACTTTATCTATGCGTGTATTTGATAAACCAATGTACACTGCATGCTGAAAAAATTATCTCACTAGTAATGCCTGATTGAACTAAAAACGATGCTCCTCACCAGTGCATTCAGCACGTTTTTCCAATACAATTGCTGCGTTCAAGTATAATAAAGTTTTTGCTGCCTACTTTTTTTTTTTTTTTGATGACTGAGAATCTCCTGGATACACTAACCACAGGGACCTACATAACCGGTGTGGAAACTTGACCATAAGGTTGAAAAACCAGTTTTTTTTTTTTCTTTCAACAAACAAACGGCGTCAACATACGATCTATAGAATTGCAGGAATGTCAATAGCCGAAACCCAGCAAAAAAAGCATTGCAAAGGTCCAGTGCGTTGCCTGGCTGCACGATATCGACCATCATCCCTTGTAGTTGTTTTTTTTATTACATGATAGGACCCATTGTATGCCTATTATAGAAAAAAAAGAGACAATGACCGCGGCTAGAAATAGATGCATTTTCCTCTAATTAAATCAAATCATGGAAGGATATATGAGTTTATACCATGCATGCACTTGGACTCTGCCAAGTGTACTTTCAAAGTCTGGATTTTTCAGAACTTAAACGCTTGAACAGCGTTTTCTGCTGCGTGGAAAGACCTGCATTATCTTCGCCAAGGAGATCCGCCAACCGCAAAACACGGGTGCTCACTATTATAACGCAGGTGGTTAGTTGGCCCACATAATACAATACCATATCATACAATACAATATAAAATTAAATTAAAATAATTGACCGTGATTTGTGAGACAAAAAAAAAAAAAAAAACCGGGCTTTTGAAAACCACAAAGTTTTTGGATGCACGTACCTGTTGCATTATCGCGTCGATTTTTGCCTTCTCGTCTAAATGTACCGATGCGTTCAACCAATTCCCACAAATGGCCCCTGGGGATGAGTACCCCGTTCATTCGCTCCGGAACGTAAGCGGGTTCCAACGATACTTCCGACCGCGGTTTAGGAGATCCATGGCGTCTCTTTACCAAGATGTGTTGCTCCTCGTATCGCACAAATGCATTGCTCAATGTCTCTTTATTGACAGCCTCTAAATAACTCTATTCCGTTGCAAGAATAGCGATCATCAGCCTTTTTGATCTCCAAATACAGCGATTGATGTCAGTGGACACTTACCAGATCTCCTTGATAATACAAGGTTTTTCCCAAGGCTTGGACTCGATTGGCAAACACCTTGCTTTCTACCCACACTGGCTCTTTCTGCGTTGTCACATTAGGCGGAGCTAAGGAGAACAGACTGACAGCAGCCAACCAATACGATTCAATGAATGGCCAAATCAAGAAACAAAGAAAATCTACCACCCAAGGAACAAAAATACATTACTTGTTAATTCATTGTCTGGTTTTTTTTTTCCTTGGCTTGACATTTTTTTCTCTATATGGTTCTTTTCTGATGTTGTCCTGCCCACTTACCATAATTTTCTCGTCCACATTGTCGCTCGTAATCTGAAAGACCGACGTAACCTTCTTCATCCACTTGAATCACTCGGTGTTCCGCTAGCCAGTCAATGGTTCGTTGGGTATTGTTTTCCACTCCTCCTGGCTTATAGATCATATCCAGCTTCAGGAGACTAGAAAGGAATGTGATTTCCTCCAAAAGTGCAGCGTACTGCATGCGTTGATGCGACTTGCCCCCTCCTTTCTTGACATTCGTATAAAGAGCTGCACAGACAATGGCTGCAGCACGAGGAAATTTTCCCCATAAACAAAGAAAACAAAAAAAAAAAAAGAAACAAGGAATTACAATTCAACCGCTGTCGTCTTGCCCTTCTTTTTTTATGCAGCACTTACCTTCTTCAACGAATAAATGAATGACCTGATTTCTGTAATAAGATAATTCGAATGGATCAATGCCATAAAAAGTAGGTTCCAAGATGTCTTTGCCTTTCCGTTCACCAATCAAATCTTTGTGGATTTGAACCGTTCTAAATCCAGGGCATTAGCTGAAATCTAATCAACCTGTTGGATCTGTTATTAGCCTCCTACCTATCGACGATAGCACCCGTTGACATGCCATGGAATTCCGACACTTGACCCCCTTTGGCCTCAATCGCTTTCCGCAGCCAATTGAATCGCCGGATTAACTCACTGCGACCCACACCACGGCCTCTCAGCGTCAAAATGACCGTCCCAACCAGAGCCGAAGGCATGACCACTGATACCGCATTCTAAAAAAAGGTATGATAATGAGATGGTATGATCTCACACAGTTGGCCAAAGAGATGGCTTACAATGTCAGCAAGAACTCTATGGAGCAATTCACGAGATTTAGTATCAGTGAAAATCGCCTTGATCGATGGGTTCACTTACCGATATCCTAGTGACTTTAATAAAATCGATTTCTGTTCGGTATTAGTGAGATCCATCGGGCTAATGTTGACGTTAATAAAAAAAAAAACCTTGTGGATAGTGAGATTCGATTCATTTGATGGTTACCCTCGCATTTTGATCTGATCATCCAGCCATCCTTTGAGTGAGTAGGGTTTTCCAAGACGCACTATGTGTCATACGTATCGTAGTAACATATATGACAACGATTAGATACTATTTCTTCGTTGTCGTCGCGTAGAAAGCAATGAATTTACCATCGACTCGGCCCCATTTAAGTTGCAATAATCGAGTGTTTGTAATAATGCCCCTAACAGCACCAACGCAATATTAGAGACAATCTGCTGTTTCACACTCATTCGCTCTACCTACCATAGACTTTCTTTCTCTTTGGGGTTACCCAAGAGTTCGTTGGCATAACTTTTTTTATCACCATCTCACGTCAGATTCTCATTTTGCACATGTCGGCGCGTCATTGTCACTCACCTTGAAGTCTCGATGATCTTGTCGTACCCCAGTGAAATAGGCACAATGTGACAGTCTGAAAAGCGGCCGTCAACAAAGGCGTCCAGGATAATTTTCAGGATACCCAGTTTTGGCTGCAGTAGTTTTCCTAATAAATGCCTCGTTTTCAGTATCATTGAGGAGCCCTAGTGAGATGTTTCTCTATTTTACCTAACCGTGAGCGGGTTCCTTCCACAAAACATTCAAAATTCACTAAACAGAGTGCAGATGTCAGTCATCAGCCTGTATCAGACACAGCCGTACAAGCAACTTACTGCCTTGGGATAATAAAGTGGCAACATATTCCTCCAAAATTGTTTTGTACAACACATCGTCACCCCACTCTCTTCGGATATAAAAGGCACCGCAGCCCTTGAGGATTTTGCCGACAATCGGCAGATTCAAGTTATCGCCCGCCACAATGTGAGGAATTTGTAGACCTAAGGTTGAACGATTAATAACATCATTGCGAGCATGCTGCCTGCTTTCAATCACATACCAAGACGGAACATGAGATAGGATACAACGAGATAGTCAATATGGGATTTGTGCGATGGTAACAAAATCAGCGATTGCTTCTTTTCCTGAGCAAGTAGAGCTACCCGTTTGAGCTTTATAAAAAGACATTCACTATGGTTAATCAACGACAGAAAAAGCGAAATTGAAATTGATTGTGGATACTACCTCTACCCATTCGCTTTCTTTAATATGTATGCCTTGGTGGTATAAACGAACAAGAATGTTGTTCACGGTAAATGCAAAAAATCTATTGAACGTCGAACAAAATAGTATACACCGTTAATTGCTGTTTACAGGTTAACAACGCTCATGTTTCGGTATTACCTGACAACACGCATGCTGTCCATGGTAGCGATGCTTTTGTCGGCAATGGCTTTGGCTACGGCTTGTAATTCTCGTTTCAGAGCTTTCTGCTGTTTGCGTCGTTGACGAACAATGTCTTGGGCTGATAATTTGGAGGATTTTGTCAGCGCTTGTGTACTTTGCAATCGTTGGGCTTGTCGCTCGGCGATTTCATTGATGACCTGTTGCACTGTGAACGTCCAACGATGTGTTTAAAATTAAAAAAAAAATTGTTTCGATCTAATAAATCAATTCATGCAATCTTACCCTGGGCACTGTTTAAAACTGCGTCCTTCATCCGCGAAGAAAATTCAGGATACAAGATACGGTTGCCGATGTATGACTTGTACCCACGCCAGCCCTAGTAAAAAAAAAAAAAAACGACCATTTATAAGTATCAAAAGAGAGACACCAAAGGATCGATCAAAAAAGTGTTAACTCACGGTCCCTTGTATATGAAGTCCCACGTTTAGCATGAATGCAATTGGATCTTCTCGGATATGTCTTGGCTCTTTCTCACTATTATTCCGTATTTAATTCCGTAATACTATACGCTTTGTCAGGTTTAAGTCCAACTTACACCACATTGCGATGTTCTCGTCCGTTGGAAGCCGTAGATCCATCATCGTCGGCAGAAGCAAGATTGCCTTTTACTGGCCCGTTGTCGGTTGTATTGCGTCCACTGAGATCCTCATTGTATTCCTTGACCAGTTCTCGTAGCTGCTTCTCCGTTTTATTGGCCATGGTGAAAGCCGTGGAGTGCAGGCAAAGAATGAAACGTACTAAATAGATCGGTGGTAGCCATCATTTTCTCACTGGGGTGCAGCCGAATTCGAGTTCCGCCCCGCATACCCTTATCCATCGAATTGGGGCTGACAAAGAACCAGCTGTAGGCGGAACACTGTTTTGTGTGTGTTCACTGTTGTGACACAAACTTTTACTCCCTCTCCGTCGTTATACATCTCTGACATTTTTTTTTCCTTTTCTGTGATTCTTTGCAACCGTCGTTTTTGAATATCTATTAAATGACAAATGGGATGCACATATGGATCTATCAAAAGTTCAAAAGATGTCTTTTTTTTTTATTTTGCATTGTTTACCACAAGTTCTCGATCTGATAATATCATGACAAGAAAAAGATTAAAATACAACTAGGTTCGCCGCCTTCTAGAAACCCTATGTAAGCATTCACTTTTAGTCCAACTAAGTCACCGTAGGAATTTGAGAATTACAAAAAAAGTGTGTCGAAATAAAAAATAAGACCATGCCTTTTTAAATTAGTGAACAGTATAATTCAGTTAAAACAGAGAGAAGAAATGAATGTCGTCTTGACATATCAATTATATTCTCTCCAATAACCTACCAACAAAGTGTATTTAGGACAAGGATGGCGATAACCCGCTCTGGATTAATCAAGATAACGTCGAATCCCCTGTTTCCATCAACGCAGAGACATCGTCAAACTGTAAACCAACACGGTGTTGAAAACCCCCCAGACAGTGTTCAGGAAGACCCAAAGTGTTCGCTGAGCGTACAAAAAAGTGCGATGGTGCGCGTTTTCCGTTTCTGCACTCTTCCCACCAATTACGCTCCAACATCAACGTTTCGTTGCCAGGGGAATGCAGATGTCAAGGCCCACATTCACCCGAAGAAGGAGGGAACTTGGGTTCGCGTCTTACTCTCCAGCCTGTAAGCCTGCTCTCACGGACAAGCAAATGGCAAACCTCCTGAAATGGTACAGAGAAAAGGTCGACTTGACCTTTGAGTAGTGGAGGTCTGTGATCTGGTCTGACGAATCGCGAGTCCGGCTGATCGGCAACGATGGCTGTATCCGTGTTACCAGAAAAGCCAACGAGAGGTACCTGGAGCAGCATACGTTCGACCTACAAGTATGCTAAAGGCTACATCATGGTTGGGGATGCTTCTAGGAAGGCGGAGTTGGTTTCCTTTGGTGACTCTCACTGACAATGTCGATCAAGACAAAGTAGGTCGCCTGCCTAGCCAACAGGTTTCTTCCCTGGTACCAGGAGCTCACCGAAAGGACTGGAAAGGAATTATTTTCCAAGACGATTGCGCTCCTGTGCCATACTGGTAATTATGTCACCTGGTACAAGAAAAAGAGATGCGATGTCAAGAGCTTCGATTTTTAGCCAGCACAGAGCTCAGATCTCAATCCAATCGAGCATCTTTGGGCTTATCTTGCGCATAATCTTCGTAGCAAACGTGGCGAACTGGCAGATGTGGCCCAACTCGAAGCGTTTGTCCACAAAACCTGGTTGGAGATCTCCCCTCTTCTTCTGGAAAAATTTAGTTTCCAGTAGGCCCGAAACAACGAGAGTTTCCGCTCCAGTCAGTCCAAGTTCTTGACGTCCTGGGCTATTCTCGTGAAATACGTCCACGAGAACATATACAAAGGTCATTATCGCATGCGTGGAGGTTACCGACAATGATGAAGTTCGAAAGTTCCTTGACGCCCCGTTATGTTTCCGCACCCGAGATTGCAGGAGAACTTTCGGCTATTCCGTGCACAAGGAATTCCCTGCTCATCAACCTAGCAATCCACCTACCAGATTCTGAAGTTATATACTTCAACGAAGGTGCAGATGCGGAAACTGTTTTTAACTCAACCAAATGCACTACCCTCACTGCATGGTTCGAGCTTAATCGTGAAGATCCAGCGATTCGCCAATACTTATACATTGAGATCCCTATTATATGGGGTGGGAATAAGCGAAATAGGCGATGGATCCACAGACAGAGGAGGGTTCAGTTCAAGTTCTTGACATCCAGGTCTATTCTCACCCCTAAAAATTGACGACGTCGCTGCGATAAATGACCCATTTATCAGATCCTTTCCTGGTGAAATCGGGTAGACCTTCTCAGCCGCGACGTTTTATATGACGAAGACGAAAGACCTGAACTGGTATATCAGTCTTAGCCACGATGAAAAGAGGGATTGGGTATGCTTGAAACGATTATTTCTGATATAAAACGGATGAGAGTCGATCTCTATACCCACCCGAATTCTTAAATGCCGAGGCCGACGAAGGATGTGGTTCCCGTTCCATGGTATAGAAGATTCTTCTAACTTAACCCACCCTTACGACCACAAAAAAACCTATAGATAAACAAAGAATAGCATAGACAGATATGAAGTTACCCAGATTAGAAAAACTTTTCATTATTTTTAGGTCTACGACCAATAAAGCGTAGCTCAGGAAGAGTTATACCACATCATTTTGTCCTCTCTTCGTCAACTTCGGCATTGTATTAGGTACGACATGCTATTCGATCAATCCTCGATCTATGCTACCACATAAATTGACACTCAAAGTTAGTTGTTCGATTATCACAGTTGAAAATTTTATGGGGTCATTCTATAGTCTGGAAGTAACTCGCGAAGAACTGTATCTTATAACACACATGAATATGATGGGTAACTTTGAGATCAAAGAAGCAATTTGTATTTGAATTTACAATTAGAGTTTTTTTTTGTTGCTGGTTCTGCAATAGAGACATCTGACTTGGGTAATTTTAATACGATGAATATATTCAAATCCATCGTGATCTGGTGAAGATAAGAAAAAATGACTTCCACAACCCGCAGTTCTAGGGTGCATCCTTCATGGGTTATGGTAGCACATACGATGCTGGTGGTGACAGTGTAGCCATGATATGACTGGGGAAGGCGTTGTTATGTCTCACGGACTCAATTTCTGGTTTCCTACTCTAGTGAAGCCTCCAAAGCGCGCTTACGGAATGTCACGGCACATGGCACTTCTACAAGCACCTTTTTTTTGCGTAAAAGGTGACAGTGTTGGTGAGTTTCGAGATTTACACTGCAGTCGCAAACACATGGGTGGGGTCCAGCTTGTTTGATAATGATAAATCATAGATTCAAGATTTCTCTTTTTCTTTTTTATTTCAGAAAACAAGGTCAACCGAGACGTCAAAAAGAAACGCTTGAAAGGATGATGTATTCGTGTCGTGTTATTTAGGCGGAAGCGGCAACGGCTTTCTTGGTGGCCTGGGAACCTGAAAAAACGAAATGCAGAATGTGAGAAGGTAATTCTTCTTTTTTTTAGATCCAAATCACGGAGAAGAGCGAATGTTACCTTCACGGAAACCGTTCTTGAAACGGCGGTGAACTTCCTTCAAGTAACGCATGCGACCGGTACCGGTGGTCTTTCTGCGCTGACCCTTTTCGGACCAGTTGAAAGATCTGATTTTAGCAGCAGGGTAACCGCACTGAGCGCAGGTCTTCTTCTGCTTGTGGAAGGAGCGACGACCGCAACGACGGCACAAAGTGTGCGACTTGGTGTGGCGCTTACCGAACGAGGAAGTACCCTTAGTCTACAGTCATATTGAAAACAAAACCCTAAAGTGAGTACAGCCATTCTCGATGAATTGCGTTTCCCCCATTGTTCGTTTCCAACCATGTTGGATTATCCATCATCTATTCCTTTTCCTGTCCCCCGTCAAATCGTGATGAAAAAATCGCTCCCCGCTATGGAAAATCTGCTCCCATCCATCCATCTATCCATCAATCCGTAACGCTCTATCGATACACCGCCTGATTGACGGTTTGACCATTATGCCATAGCCTCACATACCATCTTTTAAGACCGTGGAGAGAAAGGAGGATTTCTGCCAACTGCTTCCAGCAGTAATTTCTCAACACGGGCACAGAGGGAAAACAAGAAGACAGCCCGGACCGTTTATAACTCCGACAGTCCGGCATTGACATAGTCGCACTGTGATACTGCACGCCTGTGCCACATTGGCTCTCCTTTACACGGCTGCCATAGTTGTTTTGGCAAAGAAAATCAGTGACCGAGGTGTAAGATGCCAAAGAGATATAAAAATAAAGGATAAATGAGAGTGTACCACACGTGCGTTTTGAGTGAGGAAGGAATAGGTGCTGCAGTGTCACCGTGAAAAAAAGGACAGTGTTGAAAATAAAATGTAAGCAATACTGACAGGAGGTAAAGGGTATCAAAGGCCTTGTATGAAACAAAAGCGAGATGAGAGAGAGATAGGTTCCTACCGACAGCTGATAGCGGGTCCTTTTCGGGAATGTTATATTGCGTAGCCGAATCTGCAACCGCAAGGTCTTCTCCGTGGAGTAACACATGTGCCTTAATTGAAATACCTTGGCTGTTATGGTTGATGCAGTCACCTATTGATATTCGGTGAGAAACGATAGGGATAAATTCATTCGAGGTAATTCGATAAAGAAAGTTCCAAGTGAAGAGGATGCTACTGAATTTCGGTTACTGTAAAATTGTGGTAGAATGGCTTGTGTGATCAGGCCATATGTGAAGAAGATCTTCGTATCTTGGTGTTCTTCTGTCTCTTTTTCAATGAGACTTGAAAGATCAGAAAGTACCACATGCTCTCTCGATACGAAGCTATCAAGCATAGAGGCAAATTTTATGCCGCGCTAGCATTTATCATAGTTCCTGGTGTTCTGAGTATTGTTAAAGCTTGGTGTCATTCAGAGATTCCATTTCGAGAGACTACGCTGCCAACATACGATTACGGGTCATACATGTTTATTTAGCCTCATAGCAACAAAAAAAAAAAAGAACACTTTTATATATTGTACAATCGAGGAATTCATCATTTATTTATCAAGCCATATGATTCATCATCCAAGGATCGTTGGGTGAGCCACCAGCCTATGCAAATCATTCATTAGCCCACAACATGATTTGTTTTTTAATGAGTGAGTGATTGAGGTTTGGGACAGAGTGACCATGTCCGATAACGAAAAAGTAGGGGAATGACGCAAATAGCGAGAGCCCGTAGTTTGATACAATATCAGCCATAACATATAGCTTGTGTGCCATTTCCAGCATTTATGTTCAAAAACATCGGATCAACCTGTCTATAACATGCATGAACATCGATCAATAAAACCAAAAAACCATATACAGAACTTCTTTCTCTTCCAAAAATCGTTTTCACATGAAAGGGCTTGACATAAATAACCAGCTTAGGGGATATATTCGTGATCTTTCCGACGTCGTTTTGTATATTTATCCTTTCTTGAATCATCTAAAGAAGCAGCACGTTAACATTTCCAGTTCCCATATCCATGAACACAACCATAGACAAGAAAAAATCCCGCGCCGTTGCTTTTTCTTCATCTGCTTACTGTCATCAACATCGAGTGGATTAAGTAGATGTGATTGCTTGCCGAAACTCATCAAAGCGGTGCGGGTTCTTTTCGACGGATCTGCAAATGCATTGACAATTGTATATGAATCAAGTATTCGCGGTTTTGCATGAGATTCTTCAATTAATTTACCTGACTGCCCTACTCCAGGTGTCTGAGCTGATGTTGGGGTCATGGTCGGTGGAAATTCGGTTTGGCTAGGGTGAGGCAAGTGTAAGCGACCATCGTCGGTTCCGCGATAGCCTGATGGCGGCGTTAACGTCCGTGACACGACTCCGTCCATGTTATCGCGCCATCGCACTACATCCACGGAAGGCAGAGGAGGTTGCAATGGTGAATCAAATGACTTGGAAGTACAATTAGATGTTTGTGAAGTCTGGCCTTCATGACGAACACGCGACCAAATAGAACTGGTTCCGCTTAGTGAGGCCGTGGGGGACTGACATTGTACGGTTGACATCAGTTTGGCCTCGGACGTGGCTTGTGGATCAGTCTTCACCAAGGGATCTACTAACGTTCCATGTCAACAAGAGAAATATATAAAGGGCCTAAAACATTGATTTTACCACTTGAATTGGAAATATTGGCTGGTAATCTATCGGCTAGTGAAGGAACTTATTAAGTCGTTGTTCACGATCGATCACGACGGTTGGATCGGGCATACCTTCCGCGGGACGTTGGTGACTAAACAAATCGACAATCGTTTTCAACATCTACAATAGGGATGACCATTAAATTAAAAAATCGTCCATCAGAACGGAATACGCATGATCGAGGCAGAGCTTACCTGCTGTTGTTCTGACAAAGCTTGTTTCACGTTGATCATTTCGCTGTATAACAATTGACAAGCTTGAGAGATGCCAATAACGCGTTCTTCGACGTTGTTGAGTTGCTTTTGTAAAGGCATGTACATATCGTCCTCGGAATCGGTTCGATCGAGCACTCGTACTTGACGTGCTGGGGAGGAAGTAGGTGCTTTGGGACTTTTTCGTTTGATCTTTTGAAGGTCATCGACACGACCTCTCCGAAAATTAGGATGTCGAAATTCCCAGGTTTGGTTTTCGTTGGTCAGATTGGAATGGATCATATCGTTGACTTTATGAAAACCATACACTAAGCAGATTGAAACAAGTCGCCAAAAGGAAAACGAAAGAGGACGCGGAAGAAGCATCATTAGCACGGGATCGATGTGAGAAAAAATGGAGGAGGGAGATCAAGCCACTTACTGTTTAATTGGCGTACAAAACTTTGCCAATTATTATGCTTGAAATAACGAGGCAAGACTTTTTTTGAGAATGCTGTTGGATTAGATACACTGAACAGATCACCCATGCCTGACCATGTTATGAAATGTCGCATATCTGGATCTTCAAGCATCCTATCATAGGAATAGGTAAAAGAAAAAGAAGAGAGGCAAGCGAAAAGCGAGATGATGAGAACGGTTGCTTTTTAAAGGACGTTGACGTGAGAGGAAGAGGGTAGATGTTACTTGTATAATTTGTTGACGAAAGCGGCTTGAGTGGTGGACTGAGATGGCGAGTCAGAATTTAAGTTGTCATCGTCTTGCATTGATATTTGGTCGTGGGTCCTCGATCGTGATATTCTTTCGATGGGAGAAAAGAAAAGAAGCGAATCATTCATTAGTTATGTGTTATGACGTATTATCTGGTGAATCTTGGCTTTGTAATACTCTGTGGATCGTTGTCTGGATGGCTCTGGCTAGGTGCTTTCGTTTGTTATACATACCTTCTACTGCTGCCTTCATCAGGGTTATTACTATGATGGCTGTTTGGGGAGCCAGAGATACTACTTCCTGAAGCCATATCATGAAAACCTAATACATAACACGACGGATCGAGATGATCAAGACGATGATAAAGTCGTCCCGTTTTCGTAAAAAGTTGAATTAAGGTGGAAAGATAGCTGGAAAAAAAAAAGAAAGAAAAAAAAAATCGTGTTAGTTAACAGCGCTTTCCTTTTTCGTTCTGCCTTTTTTTTTTCAAAAGCCTCCATCCGCTCAATGATTCTCTTTCATAAATCTCCACAACTGTATTTTGGAACCTGTTTCAAATAAAGATGTTTGAGGCACTTACATAATAGAGGTAGTAGAATGATTGGTTCAAGCCGCGAGCAAAGGGAATAGGAACAAAATAAGCGGTCTTTGCTTAATAAGTAATAAAGGTCTTGTTTTTAAATGTTGGCTTATTTCAGAGATCTAAGAAATATTCGATGATTAGTTGCGTGCATTTTCTCGTTTGGTTCTGGAAGAAGAACAAAAAAAAAAAAAAAAGTGAAAATGGATAGAAGCGCATCAATGACAGCAAAAAAGTCAAACGAAAAATGAAAAAAGTATACATGTCAAAATAAAGCAAAAGACGGATAGGAAAGAAAAAGGTCTGAAAAACAAGAATAAAAAAAAAAAAAGTAGAAATATCCAAAAGTTTATATCGGGTATGGAAAAGGGAAAAAAAAAATGGGAAAAGTAAGAAAGAATAGAAGGACGTCTAGAAAAAAAAAGTGTCGGTGCCCATTCACGATTCTATCAAGAAACATGAACAAGGCAAGCCAGAATTTGCAAAAAGTAAATGGTCAAGTTGAAATTTACCGAATGAGACGAGTTGACAGAGTATGAACAATAAAAGAAAGGACAGGCACCAAGTTGTGCACGACCAACGATAACAAAGTCTAGTGTGATGTCACCCGGCTACAGCCAGTAGGGAACCAGTGAGCTGGGTACTTTCGATCGATTTGGCAAAGAACGAAATCGAGATTGAACAAGTCATTTTTCTAAGCGCCGATTAAACTAAAATATCGGTTCTTCCCATCATTTTTCTGCATGGAAATCCGATCCACCATCATCGATCAATCCAATATTTGGCGTTTCCGTCAAAATCGACATTTTGCTAACCCACCGGAGTTGCGCGCACTCTCTTTTTTTTATTTTTTTTTTCTTTTTGGTTTTCTTCTCTTTTTGGAAATTTTCACATGACAAATCCACAATTGTCTACCGAAAAGTGCCATTTTCCTTCTATTTCGCGTATTTTTTTTTGGTTGGCTCCATGACATACAGAATCGTGAGGATACAAAAAGGGGAAGTAGGCAGAAGAATTTGAAAAGAACACGCTTATTTTACTCTTTCGGAACGAATAGGACTCGCATCTAAATTTTTTTGGGGGGGAGGGGAACAGAGCCGCGACTAAGGAATAATACATTAGACTATAAATTTTTTGATCCCCGCCATCCCCGGAAACTGGAAACTTGTTTGGCCTTTGTCCCACTCGGATATCTATCACACATTCACATTCCCCACTTGGCATTTGCATGGTACGGGATCTGGCAAAAAAGATGGTTCTTGCGTATTCCATGGGCAAAAAATTTGATTAGGGAGTATAGCATGGCCGAAAACTGTGACGTTATTGCATTCCTACAAAACGGATAAAAATCCATCGATCAGGAAACATCGATCAGGAAACATCGTATGATGTAGATCTGCAATTCCTTAACATGACGATTATTTTCGTTCACGCAAAATACGTTCACATGGACTAAACGGAAAGTCCTAGATGGTATTTTCTATTTCTTTATACATTATATTTTGACTTGCCATCCATGTTAAGGCTGCTTAGTGAGATCCAATGATCCAAAATGACCACTTAGAAACGCATGTTTCGTTGTTGTTGACCATTACTACATTGAGTAAAGTGGGATAGTTGAACAAACAAACTTCCGATGGTGAATTACGCGCTAATCATTGAACTGAGCCTCGATTTCTCTCCACTGAAAATTTTTTTTTTCCAGCAATGAGCCCGATTTGTCATAAACTGTGTGGTCCAACCGAGTTGTCCATAAAACGTATACAATTAAAACTTACTTTGGTGAGCCTAATTATTGAAGTTCGCAAATCGATCGATCGAAGATCGTACACTATACCTCTTGGCTTTGGACTTGGACATCCATGGTCTAGTTCTCCTCTCCTCCTCGCTGAAGAGAAATTTTTTCTTATAGCGCGTTTAAAAAAAGATCACTCGATTACAACCTGGATCGATAATTGGTTCAAACCATCCATTCTTGACCGATAAAAAAATATATGTTCAGGTTCTTCTGATCGTATGCGGCTCATGGTTTCTTATCTCTGATTCATTATATGACCCGCCAACAAAAATCTCGTCTTACAAAAAATGTGTATATTTTTTTTCTCACCTCTTATCTAGTTCTGATTTCCGCAGCGCGGTTCCAAGTTGGATACCCTTTTTTATCATAAACGTCGTTTTTTATTGGTATCAAAGAAAAAAACTACGGCTACTAGCATGATTTGGAGTCATTATCAATAAGGTTAGGTTCATTTGTATTTGTTTTTTTTTCGGCATGGCAACACCAAAGGCGGACCGGAATGCCTATCGGATGTTTAACCGAGCTCCGGGAAAACTCAATATTCTTGATTTTTTTTTTCTGTTCTTTTTGATCGTGTAAGACTTATTGTGTAAATCTAACCGCCGAGGAAAAAGAATCATAAAATAAACGATGAAGCAGTAAGCTAAAAAAAAAACGGACCTGGAAAGACCGATTCCATTGTTTTGGATAAAATGTTTTTCATCGAATTTCAAAAATGGTTAAAGTGCCACTTCGGAAACAAAAAAATTGTTTGTTTTTTTTAAACCCCAAATGAATACCGATCGAGGAATGTTGTTAACACAGATTGAATGGGTCCGCCATCCTATTTCCTGATGCGATTTGTGGCCCAATTTTTTGGAGGTATATTCTGTGTACGATGTCAGGTACGAAATCATACATCCGTTTGGTATAGGCGTGGGTTTCCCTCGGGCACAGGGCCAGGCAACCGGTCATTCGCTGTTCCTAATTGCCAAGTCTCAGAACAAGTTTCATTTACAAAATGCCGCGAATAAGGTTTAACTGAAACCGGACACGAATAAGAATTTCATAGAAAAGACCTTTAGTTAAGCTTATTCTCACATCGCACGCACACCCTTTTCCAGCTCCAAGCAATACGATAAATTTCTTATCCACCCCGAACGAATCAACATTAACCAACTTACCCGCTTCGACTATCTCGTATCACACAACACAAAATCTAGGGCTTTTTTCTCCCCAATCTCTCCCACCTCTCCGCCCTCCGCCTTCTCCCCACTCCCCACCAGTTTTTTTTTTTTTTTTTTTTTTTTTTTTTTTTTTTTTTTTTTCATTTCAACGATAGGCTAGCTTCTGTTTTTCATCGTAAGCAATCGCCAATTTAAATAATTCTGAAAAAGCGACTACTTTATCTACAGAATCCGCACGCATGGTGCCTCCGCTCTCAACTTTGCTATCGCGGTACTAGAGCATAAACACGATATGCGGATACTAGTGCAATTACAAAGGTTGAGCATACTCGATAAGATTCATTACGAAATTTAATGCTACTAGAAGATTCGAGATTTTGATCTAATATATCTTTGGTGCACGAGATGTATTCATGTTGACGAGGGCAAAAGTCAAAAAGTGCCAGCACGAACCATAGTTCCCCGGATCATGTGCGTGCTGCATGACGACGAAACCCTTCTCCAGAGACCTCTGGTAATTTAAGATTCAACCCCCTAGTTCTTATCGCTTCCTCCTCTGTGGAATGTGTGATCCTGGCCTTGTCCTGAATCTACGGCATAATCATTCCAGCTTCTTGGCGGCATTTGAATATTTACTGCATTTATATTTTTTTCTTTGACATGTGAAGAGCATCTGCCAAAATGTGAAAGACGTGATCCATCGCAACGCATCGACTCGATGGCTTGATGACCTAATGCCTTCTGAGCAGTCAAGTTGGAGACATACTTGTGCCATGGTCTTGTACCTCGATGGGCAGTCAAATCTTTTTTTTCTAAATGATAAGCCCTACATTCTCGGTTTGGATAGTGTCACGGGAACTCAAGATGGCCAACTCTGAAAAGAGGAGGCATCCCAATCAACCATCTGGTCCTACTAGCAGAGCTTCTCGGCCCCATCAAGGCTCTACATCGCAATAGGTCAAAGTAGGCCAAAGGGCGCTGTAGACATTCATACATATAGGAGAATTCTGGAAATGAACTCACCATTCACCGGTCGCTCTGATCGCCTCTTGAACCTTGTGGCAGGAACTGCAGCGGCCTCATTAATCAATTGACAGATTTGATCACTGTTCTTTTATCATCTACGGTTTTCGTCCCCTATGACGTTAGCAAAACATTGACAGCACGCCGAAGGTATTGTCCAAAGCTCGTCTGCACATCCTTTCGTGTAGGCAACATCGATTTGGGCACCTTCATATAAACTGTTTCTTGGGCGTACAGTATTGAAACTGAGCCTCAAGTTACGCGTCCAAATGATGGCCAATTTCAGCTCGAAAACCTGAATTCCTTTGATCAACGTCTCTTCGTTTGTAATCGACCTTTACAGAATTCCGTTTTTCTCGATCATTCATTCATATGTATGTTGTTGCGGCTATAGCATACAATTACAATGCATCAAAGACTCAATATTGGGATTTTACCAGTGATGCAAATCGCGATTTTATAAGGAATATGCATGTGACTGACAATGAACAACGGGCTAAAGTCATTCCATTTAAATGTTCGACTACTTTTATATGCTTTAATCAAGTCTTATGGCCTTTTAGCGAGAGAGAGAGAGAGAGCTTCATTATTTGATACAAGCGAGCGAAGCGAAGCAAGGCTTGTTGCAGGATAATGACCATGGATCCAAGCCCATCGTAAGAGTTTCTTGCCTTTGTGTGTAAGATAGCGTAACTAAAGCGCGGCCAAAGATAGAATGCTCTCTGTGCTGTTGCGAGACGAAATAAAGAATAAAACATATTGGTCGGAACCGAAAAAAAGGTAAAAAGGGAATACTTCGAGACTCTTTTTATTTTGAGAACCAAAATAAATAAATAAAGGTAAAAAGCATTAGCTCTACGATCAATGCCTGCTTACGGAGTCAATGATGGATAGTTTTCTTATAAGTTGGAAAAAACAATCATGCAACATACTGATGTGCTCCGCATTGATTTTTCGACTAGCAACCAACCAGCTGCATAAACACCGGATCAAAATCAATGGAAGATTAAAGCAGTCTACAGGCATTTGCAGTACTTCAATTTTATGAGTAGTATAAATGAATATACTCATCGTCCAACCTATTCATGTTAGTATCCTATTACGCTCATAGTAGGTGTGTCGTATACAATGGTAGACTCGCTCACTCTTGCACTGTGTAAACGTTTAATAAACAATGCATGCTATTGTTGCTACGCTTCCAGAAAGGACCATTCCAGGGTACCCGTATTCTGTTGCTGTCCTACAGGAAGTTAGAGATGGTCTATCACGTATTTCTTCTCTGTATACAGTAGCAGTATAATGTAGAATAGTGGCAAAGAGCAGAAAGTACCACCAATGATCATGGTTATCAAGGAAGAAAAACAGTTATACTGTCGTTTGATATATGTACAAAAAGTTGATATACTGTTTAATAATCGTCTGTGTATTGTTTGAACCGATAGTTGTCTTCTTCGGCAGCACATTCGTCACAGAACCATTTTCCAGCGGGCGGTTCCACCAAGCCAACACAAGCGTAATGAAACCATTCTTTTTCACACTAGGCAAAAAGGTAAAAAGGTAAAAAATAAGACGAGTTGAATTCAACCATGGGGGCCCAAGGATGAGGCATAAAAAAAAAAGACAACTTACGTTTTCACCATCACATGCGACCATATCACCAAACGATACCTGGTTGCAATAACAGTATCTCGGTTCATTGGGGTCGATCTCCAATTCGGTCAAGGCGCGGTGACCATTAATAGCTGGATTGGGACGCGACGAGTGATGGGTTCTATAAAATACGAATACCAAAAAGTATAAATCAAAAAAAAATCCATGATCAATTATCACTTCATGATGATTTCATGGCAACCTCAGCAAATCCTGTTTTACCATGACACTTACCGTTTCCGGAACCCAGCAGGACCACCATTGGATATGGATCGTTTCCGAGAAGCTGCTGCTGCGTGATAGCAAAGTAAAAAAAAAAAAAAAAAAAAAAAGGTAAGATGACGAACTGTATTGACTATTCCCTTTTTGGGGAAACAGTGTAGACAAGTGCTTACCATCGTGACGCCAAGATTCATCCCAAGGCCCTCGTCTGTGATTATTGGATGCTATCCAATCGAGTTCGGCAATGCCGTTTTTCGCCATTTGGGAATCAATACGTTCAATGTGCCGAGAGACGAGATCATACATGCGCATGGCGAGTTCGATTTTCTGATCCTGTTTCTGAATAGCTGTCTTGTAGTCTTTTTCTAATTGTAGTCGTGCTGCTACTAGGTTGACGTGAGCGGTGGGTGTAGGTGGAGGTTGTGCAACGTTGGGTGTGGGGGGAGAGGATGGATTTCGCAGTAACTTGGCATAGGATCGCCTGTGCTTTGTGTAAATTTCTCTAAATCCTGGACATAAGATGAATTCATGCAACAATCAGTGGACATGGACAATGTGAAATGAATGATTTGCAGTGTGCAAGATAGCAAGAACATAAAATAAAAAAGGAGTCATCAAGGCCATTGATTTTTTTTTGCTTACGTTGAAATTCTTCATCCATGCTACGCAGTTCGTGCATGTTTTGATCAATCTCCGATGGTAAGTTCTGCAAACCTACGAATGAGGGTTCCCCTTTGTCAGCTGAGCCACTTTTTTTCACCCACCTTCTTTTTTTAAATCCTCTGCTCTCCCCACACCTCTTTTTTTTCCTCCAAAATGGATCTTTTATCTCCTCAACCCCCAAAACCATTCAACCAAGACCAACTTACTCTCTACATAGTCCTCAAAAATATCGGCAATCGATGTCGTCATATCACCAACAAGAACCATATAATAGATAAACAGAGAAATTCACAAATAATAAAGAAAGAGGTTTTATCTTTTTAAAGATACGCTTTTTTTCTTTGCCGTCCACAAACAAAAAAAAAAAAAAAAAGAGGAGAAGACTGGATTCATACCCCGACCTTTTTTTTGTAACTTGTCTGATGAGCAAAGAAGCAGTCACTGTGAGGACCGTCAGGGCCATTTTTTTTTGCTCCTGGTTTTTTTTGGGTTATCTCAGCCTTTAATTCTCTGACACCCCAGTTTTTTTCTCGATACTGAACGATATAAAAAAAAAAGATCTTTAACACAAATGAACAAGATATGATCCGTTTTTATTCTTCAGACAAATTTGGATTTCAAAATGATAAAACAATGGTTACAAAACTAATGGATTATGAACTCTTTAAACTACATGGTATAAATGACGTGGATAGAAAAAGGGGGTAAAAAGAGTGTAAAAAAAACAGGAAAAGGAACAAAGGTCACATCACAGTGATAATGGGTTAAAAAGAAAAACTTGGCCAAGGGAAGAAAAAATTGAACAATAGAAAAATCTGGAAAATGAAAGAAGGGAGTAGGAGAAAGAAAAAAAATAACTACGCATACACATGGATACAGATGAAGAATCGAGCAAAAGAACAGTGTGATATGATGGAAAATCAAAAAAAGACGCATGAGAACGAGATTGTGATTTTTTTTTTCTTCTCCTGTGCAGTTTCCCTTTTCTTCTTATTTTTTACAAAGTGTCGAGTGATGTCCGAACCAGCGGTGATGCCAAGTTTTCATTGTTCTTCCTTCGTCCAAGAAGTGTTGCGTTGTCCAAATTGAGATCAAACACGGCCTTGCTCTTGTGTGACTTTTGGCCACGTTTGTCACTAGGTGGTTTAATCACCCGCTGACGAGTTTGTTCTTCTTGTCGTATCTGTTGCAGTAATCGGTCGCGTTGCAATTGTTGCAGTCGTTTACCGGGTGTGTCCTGATCGACAGAGGTATCAGCTAACTTATTACGTAATACTTCGATCTGTCTTTCGTGTTCTTCTTCGTTGGCACTTTGCGAACTGGACGACGTCTCATCGCCTGTCAGATCGTCACTAACATCATCGTCATGATTCTCATCTGGGTCGTCGTGATCCTCGTCGTCATCCAACATTTGTGAGTGAATAGCTTGCTGAAAGCCATGTTGATTCTTTCCTTTCTTTTTGATCTCTTTTCGTCGTGCGCGTTCTTCGGCCATACGATGGACGGCGTACGAAACGTCAAAGATTTCTTTCATTGAGGTAAGTCCGGTTGAGAAGACATCACGACGACGTTCGGAACAAGGAATGGTTTGTGGCGGGGTAGCAACAATTGTTGGTGTGGCGACAGAGGTCGTGGTCGATGCGGGTACCAAAATTTCAGACGTTGCCAAGTCAGCGTGAGGTGATTTCTTTAAATGAGAAGAATAAAAATAAAATAAAGGTCCACAAAAATAAATATAACAGGTTAGTGATCTTCATGTGCAGATTTGTTGGATGGTTGGTGCTTCATGCATCGTTTTCTTTTTTTTTTGCGTTTACCTGTTTCATCTGCATCCACCGATGATTCAGGAACTGGTCAATGGTATAACGGCTTTTGGGGTTGATACATAGCAGATGCGAGACCAAATCTTTGGCATCAGCGGAAATGGCATCCCACCATGGACTCAAAAATGTGTAGTGACCTCGAGCCACCTTCTCTGTCAATACTTCAATACTTTCATCGTAAAACGGGGGAAAACCGCACAACATGGTATACAGGACACAGCCGAGAGCCCACATGTCCACTGACTTTGAGTACCGCTCATCGCGTACGATCTCGGGAGCAGTGTACCCCACCGTACCACAGGGTGTCATGGTATGTTGGTCCCAGACGACCTTGGATAAACCAAAATCGGCGATCTTTACCCGTCCGATTCCGCCACCACCTAAACCTTCAATGAACTCGCCTTCGTCCTCTTTCGGCTCATCTTCCTCTTCCGGTGGCGGTGGAGGCAAAGGTGTGGTCCGTTTCATGAAAGGAATAGGCTCAAACAGAAGATTCTCAGGTTTAATATCTCTAGAAAAAAAAGGGGGTGATGGGGGGGAATAAAATCACGGTTAGTCATTGTGGATGGTGGCATGATCATAATAAGCTTTTTTTTGTCTTTCTCGGTGATGTTGTTAAGATGATAATAATTGTTGTTGGGGCAAAACCTCATGTTGTTGATGGTTACCATCATCGGTTTGGGCCCGTCCTCTGACAAAAAGGCTATGGCTCAACGATGATTTCCCAGTACCTTTTTTTTTTTCCATCTGCATCCATCCCCACTTTTTTTTTGAATAAGAAAAAGAAATAGCTTTCTTCACTCTTTTTACCTGTGAACAACGCCTTTTTCTTCGTGGAGATATCGGATTCCTTCGGCGACCTGACGTATGCAGTGACGGGCGAGATCCTCGCTAAAGTAAGTTAAGCGGACAATTTGATGAAACAGTTCGCCACCTTCGCATAATTCCAAAACGAGAAAATAATACTTTTATGCATTGAATCAATACCGAATGTAATAAAAAAAAATTAGAGAAGGCCACAAGAAAAATACATGATATGACATACCTCTTTGGTCTCAATGAAGCGATGCAATTTGACGATGGAAGGATGATCGATTGTGCGCATGATTTGCACTTCTTTGAGAATGCTGGCTTTCTATTTGATGCATTTATATGTAGATGATTTGATTGTCAGCTTGTGTGAATCATGAAAAGTGTGATGGAAAACATTGAAGGTCTACAACCTATGCATAGGACTTACTTGTGTAGGGCTCAATTCAAATTTACGTACGGCTTTAAGGGCCACGGTTTGGTCCGTCTCCAAATCGATTGCTTCATACACGTTGGAGAAGGCGCCACTGCAAATAATTAAGCTCATCAGTAACCCCAAATAAAAAAAAAAATAAAAAAATCGCTCATCATCCTCATCTTGTCACGACCACCGATACAAATAATAAAGAGGTGGAAAAATATCACTTACTCTCCCAACTTTTTGATAAGCTTATAGCCTTCCAAGCCTTCATATTTCGGCATATGCTTTTTGGCTTCGTTCTCTTCGTTCACCACACAACGAGCGGCGTTTTCATACTTCTTTGCTTTCTTTTGTTCAGGACTTTGGAATTCGTTGGACGATGAGATGGATCTTCCGCCATTACGTAAAAAGTTTTTTAGTTGTAGGAAAACGGACATTCCAAAACTGGTTTTCTTTGCTGATAAAAAAAAACCACAAGAAGTTTTGTGTGTTTTTAGTTTTTCTTTAGGGTTTCAAAGGTATATGATTTTTGTTCTAGTGTCTTACCAAATTGCTATATGCGGGTAGGAATAGTGATAAACCAAAAAAAAAAAAAAAGTGAAAAAAAGAAAGAAAAAGAGCGAGTGAATAATAACAACAATGATAATGAAAGAAACAAAAGAAAAAAGAAACGCAAAAAAAAAAAATCGCAAAAAAAGGAAAAGAGGGGAAAGCCCTCATCAGGTTAGTCCTTTTTTGCAATAATATATGTAAAAACTCTAAAAGGGGAGAAGAGGGAAAAAAAAAGACCCTCTCCGATAATGATATCATGAATGGGACCCCGTGCTTGCATCCATTAAAAAACCAAAATCCGCCCAGCCAAATCCGTACTACACAGGCTTCTCACCACGCTTCAAGCGGTCCAATACTCGCTTAGCATCCGTATACCACGGAGTCACCGGATCGTACTTCCACCGCCGATATATATTTTTAAACGGTGCCGCAATAACATGCATGTGCAGATGGTCAACCGAATTGAAAGGTGGCACATGAAATCCAAGTCTGAAAATAAACACACGACAAAAAAAAATTCAGAAAATCCATTCGTGAGACATAAAACAAGGCCATCCCCCAGCCATATCATGGGGACACTATCACCCACTATCACCATCATCATCGTATTTTGCCACCATCACCATGGGTTGGCCCTGGAATAGAATAGGCAAGTTCCCACTCACCTCACTTGATGTCCACTGTCCGCATCAAACCCATGTTCCTTTAGCAGCAGCTCTCCCCGTTGTACCATTTTCTGCACTGGAGACCATTATTCTGTAAATTTTCTTTTCAAAAGTTTCGCCATTACTCGGTTGTCACAATGTTCACTTACACAGATCCACATCGCTTGAATCCAAATTCTTGACGGTGCCAATATGTCGCTTAGTAATGACCAAAAGATGAAGTTGAGCTGCAGGTGAACGATCGTGAAAAGCAATCAGATCCCCGTCCTGTGTCATGTTGTATTAGACCACCGATGCCACATGTCGAAACATACAGTAACCGTGCCAACTGACCTCGTAAACAACGAGGAATCCTCGCTCTTTCGAAACGTGACAAAAAATACAAGGAGGACGACCACCACAGCAGAACATGATCCAATGACGACGTAGATGATATGATTTTTAGATGCGATACAATAGGATCTAAAACGAATCCAGTGCCTTTTTTTTCGTGCTTTGAGAATGCGACTGCGCAAATCCAAAAAAAAAGAAACCAGAAGAAAAGGAATAAATATAGAAAACAGTGATGCACAATGTTCGTATACGGTACGATGCGGCTGCCCACGTCAAAATGGTCTGTATCACGAAGAAACAAGTGGCGCGCCCTGGGTTTTTTTTATCACCATCGCCACACCAAAAATAAATACTATATCACCAGAAATAAAACACAGGTCTATGATTGTAAATGTACGCCCTTTCCATAGAAAACGAGCGCATTAATATGCATTGTCATCTGGACATTCTATCGACATACAACTCATTCCCACCAGATGGTTTGATTTTTCTAACATGTACATTTTTCTAAGAGCTGAAACTGCTCTCTGGGGGAATAGCATCCTTGGGATGTTTGGCCTAAATTCCAAATATCCATTAAGACCACTACAATTGCTTTCCCATTCTCCCTCCCTCCCACACACTTACTTCCATATGCTGCACCAAGAGCTTGTAGTTGGCCATGGCAGCAAAGCACTTGGGACACTTGATCTGGGAATGAAGAGACAACGGCGATTACCATCACGACGGTGGTATTAACATCTCGTGACAATAAATTTTACCTGCAAACCCGCCGCACGAGCGGCCAACTGGGAGCCTGATTTTGCTTTCTTTTGAGCTTCCTTTTGGGCTTTTTGTCTGCGACCATGACATGAACGGAAACAGGTGACAATGAATATGCAAGCTCCGAACCCATTTTCTTCAGGACAAAAAGTTCTTCTTGTCCTAACTCACTCACCTGGCTTGTTCCTTCTGAGCACCACGAGCCATGGGCGGACAATCGAATAAAGACGAGATTACAACAAAGTAAAAAAAAAAAAAAAAAACCTGCAACCTCTTTAAATTTTTTTTTTCTGTGTGCAAGAGAAATTCAAACGCCGTCAAGAAGCCTAATGTTTAATCAGATCGTAAATATTTTATTCTATAAGCATCATGTATCTAACAAGAATGTAAACTTTTTTACTCCTTTAAATATTTTAAAGATAAAATAACACACACGTTCTACGGTAAGTCATCGCTGGTATATGTCTGCAAATGGGGACGTATTCTTTCGTCGATGACGATCGGAGTGTCGTTTGCTAACGCTTCTTGAGCTTCATCACCTAGCCAATAAACTTTTTCATTTTGTCCCACATCAGCCTCATCCGTTCTCAAGGGACGTTTGTTATTTAAGACGGCAGCAACCGCATATTGACCAATTCTTTCCACGCGTTTGTAATCCGCAAGCCACATATATAACCGATAAGGAATGTTGGTCCAGCCGATGATATTCTCATGAGGGATATACATGACAGGAGAGAGTCGGGAAGGTAACGAAAAATGATCTTTTTCTTCCACCATCGTTGTCACACCGCCTGGAGTCATTAAATCATCAATCAATTCTTCCTTGATCTCCTTTTCCGATGGCATCTCGTCCACATTTCGTTCCGGAGGCGCCATTGTATCGTTCATCGTCGTCTGGCTTTCTGCTGGCGTTAATGGAGCTTCGTCAGTGTCCGCGGATGTGGCGTCCGTCTGTTCCTCGGTTTTCGCTGGCTCGACTGTGGGAGGCTCCTCAATGGCCAACGGATCCGCTTCGCAGCCCTTGGTCATACCACTCAGCACCTCTCTCCATGCATTTCGGCCAATTGCCAACACACCGTCGATTTGGCTCGTTTGTTTGATTTTCTTTTGGACGTCTGCCATCATGGGTGCAAAAGGATTCTGACTCGTTTGCTCCGTCGTGGAAGATTCCGTTACGGCGTTGGCTTGGTCCTCTCGTCGAAGTTTCAAAATTTCATCACGCACAAAGGCTTCAATCTGTCCCGGCTTGCTCGCTTCCTTGACTTCATAATCCACCGCACCGGCGACAAGCACTGGCTATTTCCAAACATTGCATTAATCCCTCATTTGCTCCATTCTTTTGCCATTGGCCTTTTCTTGATGGCATACCTTTACATAGTCACGGAACCATGCTCGGCTCTTTTCGAGACTGTCACCTGGAGGTGCCGAAATATAAACAGATACTTTACGAGGCATTTCCTGTTGTAATTCGTATAAGCCTCTGTCGGCTATGTGTGCATTGGCTGCTTCATTAACCGAGATCCACTTACATGAACACCGCATGGCCGTTTAGCAAGGAATGACACCTGATCGGCCAATGCTCGTCTGGATTGATTATCATAATAGTAGCTTGTGTAGAGTGTACCTCCAAAAACGGACGCAACCGTACCAAAGATGATTTTACCTTTGGTCAGGCCAAAGGGAAGTGACATGATACTACTATGTTTAAGGGTAATTTCTCTGGATTTTTTTTGCCTTCTCGTTTTATTTTATTTTGTCGTCCGCAACCAGCCCCTCATGGATAGATTACCGTGACGGCCTTTTTTCATGATCTATGTGCTCATGAAAACTTTCTCAGCAGCGCTCCTACTTGATTTATAAACCCACACAGGCAGATAGATAGATACAATTATTTACATAAAGAACGGTACTTGTTCAGTTGAATAGCTGGCGAGTTTATTTGGTATTGGCTCTCCTATACTACACATGCTACAGTGTCAGGAATTTTGACAAGGCACTCGTGCAAGATACTGCTATTAAGGGAATTCTGCTTCAACAGATCAAGCCATATGTCGACGTTCAAGACAGATGCGACATACCGCCAATAGAGTATATAGTATTCTTATAGAGATGAATGCTTTGCGATCATTTTCGCCCGGCGGACAGCGATTGTGTTACCATCCCAAATTTTTATTTCAATAGTACAAGATTTAACAGCGCACTACAGAACATGACCGGACGCCTGAAGCAAGAGCCATGAAGCAATTGCCAATCGTTTTCTTGCTTCACCTGCCTGCAAGTGACACAAGTGCAGTCCATTGATTGCCACCGGTTCACGTTGTAACAATTTTGCCTTGACGGTACTTAACTGCAGCCCTCATATTTCTCGTAATCAACAAAAGGATGAAAAATGAGGAGAAATTACTATTTTTTCAGAAGCATGATGATAATTGGCGGGACAGCGACGCATATTCAACATCCTAATAGGCATCTAGTTATGTATCTCCTTCCCACAGACATATGGATCTTCTTTGTTGACGGAGCGTTCCTACAACAGATAATGAAGTCGATCTACAGATGATTCAGACAAAAGACAAGGATTCACACAGATCTCATTATCTCATCGCGATCAACATCTATCCAGGAACGTTCATCGTCGACAAAAATACTGTAACGATGTCAATTTCGATTGCCGTGGTAGCTGCCTTTTTTTAACTGATATGACATCTCGCTTGTTCATATACAGTTCATATACATCGCCGTTGCATTCTTTAGCTGTTGCACGGTCGACAATATGCCATATTTCCTTCTTTCCTTTTCCTCCGCTGCCTGCTCCTCAAACTTTTTGTTGCTTTAGTGACACTCTTGATGATTTACGGTAGATGTTAAAGTGCCTGATGCGTTAAAGCTTTCCAAGCCCCCCCCCCCTTTTATTTGATCGCGTTATTGATTTTCAAAATGGACCCACTTATTACAGTATACCAACTTCAACGCTAGAAATATCTGGACGACATAATCTGATATTCTATAAAATGCCCTACGGTTCATATACAGCACTCAACAATCGGGCGGAGAAGAGGGAAGCTCAGTTTTTTAACCGGAGATAGTGCACCAGTCCTGCAGGTCAAACACCTAATGTTACCAAGACAGCACCAACTCATAAAGGGAAACCAAGTTACAGTTGGTACTACTACGTTGGAGTGCCTCCTCTAGTCGTGGTTATTGACATAAGTCTCCTTCAATATAGCCACAAAGAGTTCTTTTAAAGTTATGCTCAAAACCGCTTGCCCTTGGGTCTCTGTGTTCCGTCAATCATTACAACATGATGCACTGAGAATAGCACCCTGATTTCGTGAAATAATATCTAAGCGCTTATTGTCATATCATAGCATTATTGCTCTGTTGTTTCAGATGAAACTGGCAAGGCAAGACACGCGAAAATCACTATTATATGGAAAGTAAAAAGAAGTACGCTAATTCGCAAATATGCCTTGTACACTCTCTTGCGCTCTCGGAAAAAGCGCGACGGCAAAGCAGATTTAAAGACTGATCATGGAAAACACACTAAATATTGAATAATAATAACAGTGCGCCACAATAGACTTTGATGTGGCCATGTCAGAAACGGGATGCAGACACGACTCAGTGTCTAATGAAAAAGTGACACTCAAGTATTGAGCCTACAACGTTTGAAAGCAGCGGTGACCGTGACAATAAACCGATCTTTTAGTTTTCTGCTACGCTTTTTGATGATGAAAAATTAAGCCCATCAGTTTCTTCGGCCTCGATGACCGCAAAAAAATATTTATGGTATATGCACTTTGCCTTTATATTTCCGGTTGGATTTTACCGGTTTACCGAGGAATACAAGATATGCTAGCCACGCGTTTAAATGGTAATCGCTGCGTGGTGACATGATCGTGTTTTTTATATCGCTTGTATTCAAATCACAATCGACTCTTTGAAGCAATCTCTGACAGTTATGATTTGTATGTGGCTTTGCTTTCAAGTAATATCACCGCGGGGGCCGTATAGAGTAGTTTCATCATACGAGAGAAGGCCGACGTCTGCATGGCAATCCCTTGCTCGGGCCGATGATCGCTTTTTTTTCTGTTCATTTTTCAAGTAGCGCAATAACCGTACGATTTTTTTTTTTTGACAATGCACCCTGGTCCGCAAAAGCCCGGAGACATTTTTTTTTTCCTTTTTTTTTTCTTCGTTCTTGTGCATATATTCCTGTTCGACAGTCATGTCTATGCAATTGTCCCCTATTGGTGCTATTGCTCGTCGTGCATTGACCACCGCTACGCGTCAGGCTACCACGGCCGCCAGTGCGATGCCTTCCCGTCCACTCACTGCTGAAGAAAAGGAAAAACTGGCTCCCATGATTCGCGTGGATCAATCGGGCGAAGTGGGCGCCTACTACATTTACAAAGGACAAATAGCGGTGTTGGGTCACGATCCCAATCTGAGGCCACTTTTGCAGGAAATGTGGGATCAGGAAAAGAAACATTTAAAGTATTTCAGCGACTTGGTCGGCCACCATCGCGTTCGTCCCAGTTTACTACGACCTATTTGGGAAGTCGCCGGGTTCGCTGTAGGTGCCGGAACCGCATTGCTTGGAAAAGAAGCCGCCATGGCTTGCACTGAAGCCGTGGAAACCGTCATTGGTCACCATTACAACGATCAGTTGCGTGAATTAGCTACCATCAAGGACGACAATGAAGACTTGGTGCATCTCAAAAAGGTTGGTCTTTTTGGAATCCGAAAATATTATTCTTGCCAGCTTCAGCGAGACTTAATTTCTTATTTCAATTGCTTGCATAGATTATTGCCGAATGCCGAGATGAAGAGTTGGAACACCACGATATTGCCGTTGCACACGATGCTCAGAGAGCGCCTTTCCATTCGGCCTTGAGCGCAGTCATCAAGCAAGGCTGCAAAACCGCCATCTGGATTGCAGAACGTGTATAAACGCCTTTCTACTGACAATCAACCCTCATTGTATTATTTTATCATCATTTCCCGCCGTATTCTCCCTACTCTAGATTCATTGTATTACCTCTCGCCAATTTATTCCAGTCTTATTCTTGGGAAATAGATACAAAATTATACGTGTATTATATCTTGAACGGATGATCAGGTATTGGGGGAGAGGGGGGAAAGGTTGAGAAATTTGGTATCGAATCATACAAGGATAAGAGAAAGTCTATTTTTGCATCATTGGGGCCGAGGCATCTCAGGTTACCTAAAGAACCAGTAATACAGAAGAATCACCATGACAATGACAAAAAACATGAGATAACACATGGTCGCTCCGGATTCTTTCTCGGCCATCACTTTGAAGTTTCGCATGGTTTTGCCCAGAATCCCTCCCGTATTTGAAAATTGATCATTCTGTGTAGACCGCCACGTCAATGGTGCATCATGTGAGTATCTCCGCCAGTCTGGAAGAAAGAAAAAAGAAGCGCATCCTCTTACCATAGTATCAATAATACTGTTGCCATGTTTGATCTCGTCTCCAATTTTCCCTGTGATCTGATAACCCCATCGTTGATACATAAGAATAAAGGCCAAGGAAAAGCATAGTAGGCTTTTGTTCGACTACTTTACCGTTTTCAACAGCTTGACTTTGGCAGATAATCCCGTTATACGTTCATCGCTCTGACTTTCCAAATGCTCGAGATCACCATCGTCCATTTTGACTTTATAGGATCGTTCGGGTGATGAACCAGGTGTGGATGCGCTGTTGAACATGTGTGATGAAGGACTCGGGGTCCATGTCCGTGATGTATCACCGAGCAATGCAGATCGGTTATGTAAATTCTGATACGATCTATTACCATGGTTAACGGAATGATGACAATGAACCTTGTTTTTCTCTCCTACCTTACACTTCTAGGTCCGAACTGTCGTGACATGTGTGATGAAGTGTGGTCCAAGCAGGCTGCTATACAGGAAAAAAAAAAAAAATTGAGATTCCATATTGGCCCCAACCAATTGCTTTAGATAAATCAACGTCACACAGAAATAAGACAGATCGGCTGAGGGTGAAAAAAAAGCGATGCGTTCAATTGACACTGCGCACGCATGATTTTTTTTTTCTTTTTTTCTTGTCTCGTGTGGGTCGCTACCTCTTTGAACTTTCTTTATGCGTCATCTCGTGTTGTTTGCAGGATCGTCCATTCCAGAACTTGGACAAAAGATTTCTGAACATTTAGGCTGCCAAATTGGCGGTTGTACATTGTCGAAATTCAGTAATCAAGAAACACGAGTGGAGATTTATCAATCCGTACGCGAAAAAGATGTGTATATCGTCCAGTCCGGTTGTGGTCACGTCAACGATAACCTTATGGAGCTTCTTGTTATGATTCAAGCTTGCAAAACAGCGTCGGCAAAAAGAGTCACGGCGGTTATTCCGTATTTTCCATATTCGAGACAAGCCGATATCCCTTACCGACCGTCGGGCGCTCCACTCACACAAGCGCCTCCGTTGACCGAGCCATCCACGCCACGGACTGTGCCTTCCACCCCACGTACTGTACCTTCGACGCCCAAAATGGATCGCGGGGCTCTCATCAACGCAGAATCCTTTACAAGGGAAGTCGAACGGATCGCCATGGCGCAAAAGTTGGAACGACCCATGGAGCGGCCACACACGTACACTCCCGCTGATAATGCTCCTTTACCATGTGCTTACAATGATAAGAACGGCAGCTACCGTGAATGGGTGGCTCGGTCAGGCACTCTGGTGGCAGACTTACTAACATGCGCAGGTAAATATGATTTTGGACACGGTATGGCGATGGGATAGGCTAACTATGTGTCGTCATTGTTTACAGGTGCAGACCATATTATCACCATGGATCTCCATGATCCACAGGTAAAGCCACGAATTTTTTTTTGGACATGCTCCTATGTTTCTGAATGCATGGTTGCTTGTGATAGTTTCAAGGCTTCTTTGATTGCCCCGTTGATAACTTGTCGTCCGAACCACCCATGGTCCGCTATATAAAACAGCAGATCCCCGATTATCAGAATGCCATCATCGTATCCCCAGATGCCGGTGGCGCAAAAAGGTGAGCGTGCACCTTTGATATTAAAAATAAGCTGAAATGGAATGATGCTTATGGTTGAGACTAACATGATCACTTGCTTAAAAGAGCCACGAGAATCGCGGAAAAATTGAACATGACCTTCGCGTTAATTCATAAAGAACGTCGGCGTCCCGATAAACCGAACCACTTGGACATGATGCTGGTGGGCGACGTTTCCGGCAAAGTGTGTATTTTGGTAGACGATATTGCTGACACGGCTTTCACCATCAGCAAAGCAGCCAAGGTGTTGCATAAGCAAGGAGCGAAAAAGATTTATGCGCTTATTACGCATGCCATCTTGAGTGGTGATGCATTGCAACGTATTCAACAAAGTTACTTGGATGTAGTGGTGGTCAGCAATTCGGTGCCGCAGGAAGAACACACGCGTAAATGCAGCAAGTTGTACACGTTCAATGTCGCCCCCATCTTTGCCGAGGCAATACGACGAACTCACAATGGTGAAAGTGTAAGCATGCTATTTAATTTAGACAATGAACTCATTTAAAAAAGACGTGTGACTATTCGGATATGATTTTTAAATGTGAATGATGTTGGGCTGCCAAATGGATGTAAATTACATGATGAACAATTGTGGGGATAAATGGAAATCAGTTGTGAACGTGGGTTTTATGCTTCAGCTGTTACTGTTTCTTCTTCCACGAATGTGTCTGTTTCATAAGGATACCATGCATACTGCCCCTGGACCTGCCAGATTTTCAACGTGTTATCAATCACCACGTCTTGTTGCATATCACTCATTTGTCCATCCTCATCATCGCTGTCGTCACTACTGCTTTCCTCCGGAACCGTAAATTTGCGTTGTCCGGATGTGGATGCAATGTAAGGATAAACGGGGTTAAAAGTAACGCATGACGTGATATCTAAAACGGTGGAATGGATGAGTGTCATGTTAACAAAATACATGCATACAGAATGATATACCTTGGTGACCGTCAAACGATCTCAATAGACGGGGCCTTGTCTCATCGTCTTCTTCTTCGCTTGCTCCGATTTCCAAGTCGTAGAATCGAATATGCCCATCCTTTACATCGAACAATGAATACAAGTCGTCGGTGAATTGGATGGCGGCGTTTCACGATCCGTTTCCGTCATCTTACCTGATCGCCAGTGACGAGTACTTTTCCACTGGCAGCAATGTCGAAAGTTATGCGTTGATTGGTTTTCCCTGGACGTGGCAGTTCATAAAGGATATTGGCAGTATTTCGGATATCCCAACATAATATAGCATCGGATTGACGAGAAGCGGAGAAGAGCAAGCTACCATCGGGCGAGAATTTGACCTAGATACACAAAGAGATTAATCACAGCAAAATCCGACCACTGTGCCCAATCGCACAAAAATAGTAAAAAAGTTGTACCTGAGTCACGCCGCCTTGCATACCGGTTAGCTTTAGGCACAGTTCATTGTTCGTTTCATCATAGATGCCAATAGATTGACTGTACGATCCACACGCATACAAACCACCATAATCCGGACTGAAATCAAGGCATGATATAATCCCTAAAATCGATAACTGTGAATGGACTGTGGCAAATTTTATATCGATCCGGAGAGTCTCTTTTTTGATATACCTTTTTGACCTTGTTTACTGCGACGGGAAGGGATGGTGGGTAACTTTGTAGATTCTTGGCCTTCACGCTGCACGTCAAACACTTCAATCATATTTTCATATCCGCAATAGATCCTTCACAGAAATAACTCAATGATCAGTTGGCGCGTAATAACAATAAAAGGAATTCTATCTTACTTTGAGCCATCCAGGTTGAAAGCAACAACATTTGGGCCGATAAAACGTTCCCGATGGTCAATGACGCAATAAGATGCACGGATCTATATGATGCACCTTCAATACCAGAGGGAACGGTCTAAACACCATGTTCGCGACGCTGTCTTACCTCTCCAGTGGTGACGTCCCACAGACGAACCGGATGATCACGTACAGAAGTAAGAAAACAGCAAGTGGCAGGATCTAGGTACGAAGAGATATTGTATTGAGTGTTATTTGGTTATAATACACATCGGTGCAGAAATAACAAGTGTGATTCGACCTACCGTGAATGGACATGGAAGGAAACCATGCGAAATCGTAAATTGTTTCTCCTCCACGAATTCCCAAAATAGGTTCCAATGGCTCTATGTCTGTCAAGGTACTAGTCTGAGCAAACTAATGAATCCAGCAACAATGACTACGTATAACAATACCTTCAGATGGACTACCGTACAAACCTGGGGGCCTAACAGAAGCGTATCAATGGGCGATTGGAAGCTTCAGGTGCATAACAAGGCAGCCTTACATATTAAATAACCGAACAACATCGTCTTCGGAATTCGTCAATAGGCAAGTGCCGTCCGGCGACCATTTCGCGTTTCGAAAAAAGTTGTTGGCTTCGTGTACATTGCTGGGAGATGCTCTCTGTTGGATAAGGTGAACTTCGTTTGACAGCGATTGCTGTACAGTTGTATTATAGCGATCGCCGGTTGAAGCGACCAGAGTGCATGGTTGCGCCACATCATGGATGAACATGCTGAACCCTGATGGCGCAGACGCTTCTGTTATTTCGACAGCTTCCGTCTCCATGGCCACACCAACGGTCATTGTTGGATCAGCCAGAGATTCGCCTACTTCGTCTGTCGCTGCAGCAGGATCGACTTGCTGCTCGATCAAAGCATCGGTCACAGTGGCGGTGACGGTTGTGGTTTGTGTATCAGAAAGAGCAGACATTGTCGTTTGAATCACTGTGGTCTGTTCAGTGATCACAGTTGAAGGATCGGCATCAGCGTGGCTGGCTGGATCGATGTCCATGGCAATGAGTGTGGCAAACAGAAAAAGCGACGATCTGTGACTTGGCTCTGCTCCACCCGCATTTTGCATTAAAAAGGCGCATTTTTAGATACCTGCATTAGGTTGCACCTGAATCATTCATACGACGCACTCTTACGTAATAAAATCGATCCATTACAGTGTTTACTATCAATTCATATGTGTACGTGTTTATACATTATTCGCAACGGACGATCCGTGACACTTGGACTTCTTGGAGTAGCATACGATATAGGCATGGATGAACCGAAAGCGAAACCTTGTGGAGGCAGATAAGGGTTACAGGGGCTGGTGTCCGGGTGAAAATAAAGGAATGTCGCTGAGACTGCAAGGAAATACAATGGTAAGGAGGGGAAAAATAATTACAAGTTATATACAGGATGAGAGAACCTAACCAAGCCAGGTTTCCCTAAAACCAGGGCCTCTTAATTTCCAGTCAATGTCCATATCCGAGGCGAGAGATGGAGAAAGACCACTTAGATTGGCAGGTGGCGTCAGTAATCGACGATGTTGTTTCATCTGCTGCAAAGGCGGCAGTTTGGGTCGAGGGCAATCAGTGCCTGTGCTTCGGGAGATCTTCATCAGCGGTGGGTAGGCCATACTTTGCTGATCGCTAAGTCTGGGAAAACTGGAAGGAGGACCGTGTCGGTCAACAGCGTCCGATGAAATCCGCTGCTGTACGTTAGTATCGTTCACATGAATAGCTATCGGCATTGATCCTACTGATGATGATCCTTGCTGATATCGATGAGGTCGTTGGAACATTCGCGAAATCGTCTTCTCGCCATGAAGCATCGAATAGGATGTATTGGCCGCCGTCGCAGTGGATCTGGTGGATTGAAATAATTGCGCGACCCATGATCGTCCCAGAAAGGGTGATTGGCTTCCATTGTCCCTTTGCTGCAACTTTTGCTCTTGCTGCTTACGCGCAATATCTTGCTCGATGCGTGCTCCCATTATCTCCACTTTTCTCACGTATTCCGCCTGTAAATCATTGACTGTCATTCGTAGCTGACCCACTTCTTGCAACAAGTCTTGTAAAACTCCCAGGAGGGGAAAGAAGTCTTGAAGACCGTCGACTATCTTTTGTCCTTCCACCCAAAGGAATCGACTCTTGAGTGCGCCAATGTCTGTCAGCAGATTATCAATGATCGAATTACTCATACTACTCAATTCATCAATATCAAATGTCCGTCGTAACCGTCGGTTCAATGCACGAATCTCCGTGGCGCGTAACCGTTGCAGAACATGCGTCACATAGCTGCACAGCTGATGGTACGGCCTTTGTTCATGCGTTGATGTATACGTTGCATGCGTCCACAAATCTCTTGCGTCGGAACTATTCGATTCTTCAGGAGTTGGAGGATTGGAAAGATGAGACAAGGAGGCCGCATTGCTCGACGGTCGTTTTGTTGGTTTGTTTTTGTGATGCTGTACGTAGTAGTGGTAGTGATGATGTACGATGGGATCTTTTGGTATCCCCGAAGGCGTAGAGGCGGAAACGACCGGCGTTGGTGGCGATCCACGGCATTTGGTAAACATGCTGTCCTGTTGTTTCTGAGGGGCGGATGATTTGCTTTCCTTGGCGGAAAGTGAACGGCGTAATTTCGGTTTGACAGAAGAATGTGGTACAATGTGCCGTTGCTTTGGTCGATCCACACCAAGATCATATACATCGTTTGGCCATTCCGCTAATTCATCTTGTTCCATGTGACTTTGCTGCTCACTTTGTAGCATGGATACTCGGTCTTTGCAGTTCAATAGCTCCATTTTCAGCTTTGCATTGGCTGCAGCTAAATCTTTTACAAACACAATAAGCTCTTTGGAATCCGTCTTTTCGGCATTAAGTTGGGACCATTGAGTCAAATCGAGCTTTGCCCGCCGAGCCCGTTGCTCCAGTGTGGATTGATTATTGTACTGCACCAACGTTCCCGCCGCACAGTTGAATGATTTTCGCTCGTCCTGTGATGACTGTCTCAACTTTTCATAAAGATTATCTATGGTGCGATGCGATGGGTAAGTGATAAAAACCACCGGATTCTGTTGAGAATGCTTACCATAACGGACCTTGAGCTTGCAGTATTTTCCTTCCCATGACAACTCGTTTTTTCGTGCCATGGCTAATTCCTGATTGGTATCGTCCAACTATATGTTATGAAATCAAAACTCACAGATCAGCATTGAATAAATAAATAAAAGTAGCACAGAAAAATACAATCACTAAAAAAAACTTGCTTTGTTTCGCAGGATTTCTTCACGTTCTTCGGAATGTCGAACGAGAAACCGGTAAGTGGATAATTCGGCACATTCACTGGTTTTGGCTTGCAATGCTTTAGATAGCTCGGCACATTTGGCGTTGGTCATGTCGAGATCCGCGGTTGTCTCGTCCAAAATCTGAAAAAGGGAAAAATGCTGTAATTAATTACCATTCCCGGCAATGTCGCCTTCTCTTGTGGACACACAAAGACGCGGTGAACAAGCACACCCAACACAGATCCACCCAATGCGTACCTTTTGTATTTTTTCGAATTCCCATGTCCGTCTCTGCAACTCCTGATTCATGTGATAGACTTCTTCCAATGCATCATCCAGCTGTCATTCCATTTGAAAGCAGATGGTTACACATGTGTCATCAATGCAAAACACTGGTCACCGACACCTTGGGCGTACCTGTTTTTTCAATTGAATAGATTCAAGCGAACAGTCTTTGTTATTCTGCAACAGAACCTGGCCAATTTCTATCATATCCAATGGGAATATGGTATATTCATGCGTGAGTCAGCCGTCGTCGTCGTCGTAAAGCCTGTTGCCATCGCCCACGTTACCTGCTGCCAGACGAGAACCTGAATCGAGGTCGGCAATCATCTTGGACAAGGACTTTAGGTTTTCGCAGTTGTTCTGACCGCAGCATTGACAAATGTCTGGCAACGGTGCATGTGAAGTGTTGAGAAGTGGGGATTCCAACCATTGCTTAATGGCATGCTCGACAGGGGAAGGTAAAGGACTTTTGTTGGCAGCGGCTGAGAGAGTAACATGGTGGTTACTAAACGCGTGCGGTGGTAATGTACGTGCTCTATTTTTGAATGACGATGTTTGTTGAGGCATGATGAGGCGAGGGAATGGAATCGATCGCACACAAAGGAAGAAAAAAAAACCAGCAGTGCTTCAAAGGCGTTTTTTTCCTCTTTCAATTTTTGCAGATTTGAAACCCGATTAGGCTTTGAAGAGCGGCACAATGAGCGGAGAAAAAAGGTCAGGAGTCATTTTTGGATGAAGCACTCTAACCCAAGACGAATGGTCATTCCCAAATACGGACAATGAGCGATGGGTTAGCGGGGTTTATCCAATCTATCTTATCAGCACAAGAGCCCGGATATCGAATCTTCAATAGTTATTCTTTGGTTACATTTTTCCTACTCTGCTTGGACCGAAATGATCTCATTCATTTTCATTTTATAGAGCCACGTGCTACACACACACACACACAACCCCAGCTCATGGCACTGTCTTTATGCAGTAACAAGACCAGCGCTCTCTCTTGCTTTTTCTCTTTCAACTTTTTCACTATACAATTGCTAAAAGAAGAACTGGATAGACATTGCTTATGTAGTTTGATGCAACTCTTCTGGGCCTCACTGAGGCATGAACGAGTCATGTGATATACAAACAATGCAGTAGATATAGAAAATGCCCCATTACCCGGAAGAAACGCATGAGGCCTTTGGCAGGAGTTTGATCGTTCTTGGGGAAGAGAAAGTGGACAAGAGGCGACTGCGATGTGCAATCTCCACCATTGGACGAGCCTTTTTCCCCGTTGCTGTGCTCGCTATTGTTTGGCTGCTCAAGCCCGACTTTATAAGTCCCAGAGAATCCGCACTACATGGAACGTTACTAAAGCATTGCTGCCTCCTTGTCTTGTTATCGCATAAAAAGTTTGCATCATCTTATACCTTTACCATGTCCATCAAGTAGCATCTTTGCTGTCTTTGTGAATCTTTAAAATCCGCTTCCAACATACACACTCAATCAATCTTGCTCAAAAATGCGAATTTTAGGCAATCATAAATAAGAGAAAAAAGTGTAAATTTTGTGTTTCAATCCTCACTTTTCATCTTCGTTAAACTTGATCAAGTCAAATATATGACAAGCCTTACTCGTTGTGAAAGAGCCTCTATTTGTGGATTGTATAGAGAAGCAATGGCTGTGGCACAAGCTCGCATTGGAACGAGGTAACACGGTAAGGAACGTGGTAAACAGTTCGGACCATAGCGAGAACAATGAACACCAAGTAAGACCTGGACAGCTGATTGGACGTCTGCGAAAATTGGTGAAAGAGTGAATATCGGCCACGCTCGACATGCGTTATGTAGTGCTGGACTACACAATAGGATGGCAGGATTCAAACCTCCTGGATAGGTACACTGTGTTGCCCGCTGTCAAATTTCACAGAGCTGCAGTAACAAAATATTCCGCTTCCATGCATCGTTCGCTTAAACGTCAAAATCTAAAAAAAAATGGTCCATTCTTCGTTGGTTTTAAAAACCTAAAAAAAAAAAGAAAAAAGATAAAGAGCTATGAAGATATTTTTAATTTGGTATTAACTGAAAGGATGCGAAAATGTACATCGTAATTTTTTTAAGGGAAAAAAAAAGAAAGGAATCTGAAAGGATATGCACAAAAGTAATGTTGGAAATAGTAAAAGAAAAGGGAGGGGTAACATTGATAACAATTGAAGATGAATTTGTCTTTTTACTTGCTGAACTGGGTGCTGCCGTAACGAGGTACGCGCGGCGATGAACTGGTGGAGGAGGAACCATAACTTGGCCGTGACCAAACGGTCGGTTGAGGGTGACGTGAGAAGTACGAATTGCTGCTTCCATGAGGGCTGAAACCTGGTCTTTCCGGGGACAGCCAAGTATGGTTATGATTGGAGCTCGAGAGTAGCGACATGTTCACTTCATCTTCCCTGGCTTCCCGTTCGATGATAATGGTTAATATTAGGACAGTCAATAGAACAACCAGCTAAATCACATCATCAAGACTCGGTAAGTCATACTTGTCCATGTTTTCCTTATGACGAAGAAATTCACCTGTAAGCCCAAAATCATGATCACTCCAATGACTATCCACTGATGCCATTGTTGTGCTACATTGATGAAAGCGTCTTTGCAACCAGTGACTGCGTAGCATGCCCCAGACAATGGTCTGTCTGATGACGAGTTGTAACCGCAGCATTGTAATCTAACCATCCATCGTTGCATGAGTCCACTTGAACTACGCGTCTATTGAAGAAACAACTTACGTTTCTTCAATTTGTAAAAGAAATCGCGGATCGTTTTCATGAAAAAAATCCCAGCCAGCACTACCATATTGGTCAAACTGTTTCATGTAAGCCTACCGATCACAGCATGGGCATATGCAATGGTATGCATCTCACCTGGCGTCGATGCGCATAAGCAAATCCCAAAATTGCTAGATGAAAAAAAATGGTTTGTAAAAATGTCCATCTTTCCTCATCTCGGTGTGACTCTGATCGACCCATGTCTAGTAAGACTTACTCAGTTGTGCAACGAGAAATGAGGCGGTGATGCTACTGTATACTTTGAGAAATCCGACATGTTCAACATGCGCTCCGAAACAACCGATAAAACTTGTGAATAAGATGATGCATCCAAAGATCATGAATCCCCATGAAATCGTTCGACTTGTATCTGAATTGAATAAATAAGCACCTAGGCCCCAGAAGAAAAAAGTAATGCATATCAGAATTTCTGTCACTTTGTGTTCTTTTTTTTTTTTTTTTTTTGCCAAGCAATGGTTTTTCCTTGGCATTCAACGTCACTGTACCCGCAGCAGCAATAGTCACTCCTAAAAACTAGAAAGTTGAGAAACAAAAAGGAACAACAACGACGACAGAGATAAAAAAAACAGAAAACGAGTGATAAGCGGAAAAGAACATGACATGCCAATGAGAGCGCCTTGCATTTTTCCTATTGAACATCATACCATGGCAACGAGATGGAAAGAGGCGACAGATTCCTGCAGCCCCTGGGAACGTCTGTATGGTTGCCTGTTTTCCATAACCGCAAAAAAAATTGGGTTTAAGCGATAGAAAAGCGAGAGAATGCGAGAAAAACGAAGAGTGAATAGGGAACAAGTGAAAAGCAAGAGAAAAACGGATAACCAATGGAACGGAAGAGGGAAAAAAATTAGGGAGCGAAAAAAAGTACCCTTTTTTGTGAAGCGGACTGCTGACCTTTTGCATAGTTTCCTTTTTTTTCCCTTTCCCTTTTCCTTTTCCTTTTTGTTTTATTTCTCTATGCTTTCTTTCTTTCTTCGCTGTATGCTTTTTGGCGGGATTTTTCTTAAACGAGTTAAAACACGAGGGTTTAAATGAAAGGTATGATGATCGCGTGCGTAATGTGGATGGTTAAAGTCCTTCTAGATGTATCCATTGACCTGCAGCGTTTTTCGACCATAAATGAAAGCATCCGTTGCCGCGAGAGTGACAAGAGCCAGAGGAACAGGCTTACATGATCGAATGGCCTTTCGTGCGTTTAAAAATGCCCATGAAAGACACCAAGCTGAAAAAAATAGGACAGCCTTGTATTAGTATACGTTTTATGTCAAATGAAGGTCACCCGAGTTTTGGTTCTGGTGATCTTCTTTTTCTTTTTTCTACACAAAATGAGAGCTAACCTGTTGCGATTCCTGCACCGTTTTCTGGATCCCCCACATTTGTCACGTACCTGATAAGCTGCCAACGTCAGCCACATACCTAACCTGACCATGGTCACTTATCGCTTACCCTGCTCCAGCAAATATACAACCAAAAGCCATTGATTGCAAAAGGGACGGCATGCCTGGCAGGTTTTTGACAGCCATAGGAACGGTAGCGAACGCTGATCAACGAAAAGGATAGGCATTATATAAAAGAGACAAACTCGTCGACGGGTAGGTGAGGCTTACATGCTGCTGAAAGAGCCCAAATCGGGAAGGGCGAATTCGCCTGCTTATCGATCCACGTCAATGGAGGTGTCTGTGCGTCTTTCGTTTTGGTATCCGACATATTGATTCCCCTTGAAAAGTTTTTTTGAGAAAAAGTTGAATACCAGGGGGATATTTTTTCAGGAAAAAAAAAAAAAAAAAAAACAAAAGAGAGAGGGAAAAAAGAAAGATGGAAGCACAAACCCAAAAAGGCCCCGTATTCCTCGTCAACACCAAAAGGAGTTTTAAAATTCCAAGTCAAGTTTTTCATTCACTCTGATTTATTCATTGTTTCCGCATTTCGTCGGACCTGGTTTGATAAATAACTATAGAGTTTCAACAAAGGTTCTGTTATGTAATTGGCATAAAACTTACTGCTGGTTAATAGAAATAAAGAACATTGAAGTGTGGCAGTGCACATTTTTTTCAGCTTTTTGGCATGTGAATCTGAGATTCAATGCAGCCGAAAAACTTTTTTTGACGCAAAAAGGGAAAGTTGGATTCCAATTGTTTTGAAACCGAGTTCATTTGACAGTTTGGATCATGCATATGAATAACCTGCTGTGCAGATTACGACAAAAAAAATTATGCATAATATGAATACATTACACATTCCAGTTTGAACTATCCACAAATGACTGTAAACAATAGGGTAATTGAGCATGATATGCCGGGTTTTTTGATGGCACTGACTTGCTGAAACTTGGGATGGTAAAATTGTAACGCGGTTGGATAGCCTTGCAATAATTCTCCTATGACTCGCTTCATACAAAAATTACCACGGTCCCTTCGCACTGAAAGCCACCGGCTGCGTAGGGTTGATGTGGGACTTTTTCTCTCTCTGGAGATTGAGACTCCG
Source organism: Radiomyces spectabilis (assembly GCF_025331425.1). Taxonomy (NCBI): domain Eukaryota; kingdom Fungi; phylum Mucoromycota; class Mucoromycetes; order Mucorales; family Radiomycetaceae; genus Radiomyces; species Radiomyces spectabilis. The sequence continues at coordinate 182,730 of NW_026251936.1, read as the reverse complement.
TTTTCATTGTCTTTCTCTCACCAGCCACATCATGCCTGAAAGGGCAACCACAGGAATGGCTGCAAGTCGTATGAACAAACCTAAAAACATATGAATGGTATTTGTAACAGCTATTATTTGGTGCAAATATGGGTATCATATCTATACTCCTCTTTACTTCTAGAAATTCCCTTTTTTCCCAAAGCGTGCTCATCCTGCCTACCGCGAAATACTGTATCATACATATATGTCATATTCGAACCAACCATTCCATGGTTGAGTATCATGGTCAGAGAAATGTTTTCGAGCAAAGGCGAGAACAAATGCATGTTGACAAAGAGAAGCTTCTGTCTAACTTTTTGTCTGGCACATACAGCACACATGGCTTTTTTCTTTTCATTTCAAAGTAATCGTGATATTTTTGGGGCTTTGGGTCTATAATCGAAGATTTCGTTCAACATATCTTTTTTTTTTTTCTCGGGCCGTGCATACCAGATGCGGAGATGAGTAATTGACTGCGTGTAAAAAATATATGAGCAGCAGTGCCAGTTAAAAGTACTGTAGTAAGGATGCTACAGTTTTTGCAGGACCAATGAAAGTCGACGTGAATTGCGATGTATTTCACTGAGGAAGCCGGCGGTGGTTGCAAGACAAGCGAGTAGGCAATGAAATCGCTGGCAATTGTCTAGTCATACAGAGCTTCTCTTTTATTTTCAAGTCCTCGAGTATTGTTTGTGTTTCCATGTGGGTATCGTGTGTGCATGAACAAATACCTCATTTATGCAATTGCACCGATATATTTTGTTTTGAAGACATCATATCCGCACTATGTCGCACATCAGCAAAGCACATGCTCCAAAATCCCGAGCCAGCCTATCCTTTTTGCTCAATCTAATTGATTAAAAGGAACTTGCATGGTTACAACCGAAGGATTACAAGCTTGCGTGCAGGACTATTTTCTACCTATGCTGTGAAACTGAAGCCATTGAGGGCGCTACGTTTGCTTTGACCAATGAAACCATGTCGGAGTTACAACGTGAAGTTTCAGAAACAAGGCCCGGTTCAGAAAGCCATGGAAAAGTCAGTCCGACCATTGACTGGTTTCACCATATGAGATAATTCATATCCGACCATGCTAGTCGTCGATTTGGGGACTTTATTTGTAAGATGGCACAGAAAAGCACCATTGGTGGGTTACATTATACCAATATGAAGGAGGGTGTATCTGAGATACAACTTGTCGAAAAAATTCGTCGTCCACTATGATCTGATTCCTTTAATTTTTTCTGCTTTTTGCCATTTCGTCAGATATCAAAGCTCCGGAGATGTGAACGGAGTCGGAAGGCCCGTAACAGGGCAAAAAAAAAAAAAAAAAAAAAAAAAAAAAACCACTTCTGCTGGAGTTTGTACGTCATACTCTCTCAAACAGTAGCCGACCATTTGCATTTTGAACAGCTTCAGGTCGAAGCTTACAGGGTTGTGGAAAAAAATACAAACATCTCTTGCGGTTGGACCCCTTCCATAAAAGAAGCTTGTTCAGGGCAAACCGGGAACATTATACAAGCATTACAATTTTTTGGGGTTTGCGACCCGATGGAACCGCTTTTTGTTTTCGAAAGTGAATCCAAATATAAAATTGCAACTGTGTGCAAGCGAGCTTCGTGCGCTGCAGTTTTTGAGTTGGCCTGCGTTGTCAGACGCTACGCAACAGATCCATGGATGGTGCAACCAGGAAAAAAAATGCAACAAAGCCCTATACCCGATGATACCCGGTTGATCTGGTAAAAAATCGTATGTCATCTGGATCGAATCGAATAAACTAGCGGCCGATGACTTTTTTAATCTTTCCAGTTAAAGGGCGACAACCGTGAGTCAAAGCACCAAGGCTAGGAGACCAGAGGGTGGCAAGCCAAGGCAAGTCAAGGCAAGCCAAGCCACTGTTTCTTTGTTAATGCCATGGTTCAAACTTGTGGCCATAATACTGGTGAGGGGAAAATAGCTCTTAGGACCGGAGCGAGGATCATTGATTATAGCCAACACCTATAATCAAATACGACGTCTGTCATTGAATTCATCTACCAATCACAGACCACACTAAAGTCAAGAAAATAAAGTTCAGCTCGGTTAATATAGCAACCCCATACTATTCTCCACTTCTTTTTCTTTTCTTTTTCCTTTTTACTTTCAAATCGAAAAACGTCTTTTATAACCATGACTGTCCAGCGTTATCTTCTCGTGAAAGCCCAAAAGGCCGTTTTATCTCCTGCCGATGAAGCCACTCCCGCTTCCGTGCTCATCGATCGCGAAACTGGCAAGATCGTCGAAGTCGCAAAGAATGGCGCTGCTTTGAACACGACTGTTGCTGAAAGTGATTTGGAAACCTTGACCTTGGCTGACGATCAAGTGCTCATGCCTGGTTTGGTGGATGCTCACGGTGAGTTTTTTTATAAATTACCAAGGCGGGGGGACAAATCTTTCTTGTTGACCTGGAAATTAAAAAAAAAAATTGTGGAGAAGAAACATGGGATGACTGATGTGAGATCTTTTTTTTCGGATCATGATACATATAGTTCACTTGAACGAACCTGGACGTACGGAATGGGAAGGTTTTGAGACTGGTACTCGTGCTGCCGCTGCTGGTGGTATCACCACCGTCATTGATATGCCCTTGAATGCTATTCCTCCTACCACCACTCCCGAGAACTTTGAAATCAAGTTGAATGCAGCTGAGGGTCAGTGCCACGTTGATGTCGGTTTCTGGGGTGGTGTTATTCCCGACAATGCTCAACACTTGCCTGCTTTGATGAAGCGTGGTGTGCGTGGTTTCAAGTGTTTCTTGATCGAAAGTGGTGTGGATGAGTTCCCCTGCGTCAACGAGGAACAAGTGCGTTTGGCCATGGACCAAATGATCAACAGCGACAAGGTGTTCCTTTTCCACGCTGAAATGGAAGGTCCCGAAGAGACTGAAGCTCCCAAGGAAGAATTGGATCCTCGTACCTATGCCAGCTTCTTGAACTCCCGCCCTCAAAAGTTGGAAACCAATGCCATCGAAATGATCATCCGTCTCACCCGCGAATACTACCAGGCTGGTAAGCCCGTCAAGACTCACATTGTCCACTTGTCGGCCGCCTCCGCTATTCCCTCTATCCGTCAGGCCAAGGCTGAAGGTCTGCCCTTGACCGTTGAAACCTGTTTCCACTACCTCAACTTCACCTCCGAGGCTATTCAGGATGGTGCTACTCACTTCAAGTGCTGTCCTCCTATCCGTGAAGCCATCAACCGTGAAGCTTTGTGGGAAGCCTTGCTCGATGGTACCATTGACTACGTCGTCAGCGATCACTCTCCCTGCACCGCTCAACTCAAGAAGCTCGAAGCTGGTGATTTTGGTCAGGCCTGGGGTGGTATTGCCAGTGTCCAATTCGGTCTTCCTGTCCTCTGGACTGAAGGTCGCAAGCGCGGTGTCACGTAAGTTTCTGATGATGATAAGCAAAAGCTCAGGTTGTTGTGTGACATCCTTCTGACTCGGGATCTTTATTCGATATAGTATTCAACAAATTATCAAGTGGCTCAGTGAAGTGCCTGCTCAGCGCACTCAGCTCGATCATAGAAAGGGCCATGTTCGTGCCGGTCACGATGGCGATTTGGTGATCTGGCGTCCCGAAGCTTCCTTTGAAATTCAAATCAAGGATATCCATTTCAAGAACAAGTTGTCTCCCTACGTCGGTTATAACCTCTTTGGTGCTGTTGACCGTACCATTGTTCGTGGCCAGACTGTGTTTGACCGCAACACCGAAGGTCTCTTCGCCGCGAAGCCTTTCGGTCAATCTATTCTCCAGTAAACCGAAAAAAAATACAAGCAAGCCAAAAATTAGATTACGTTTAATCGTGTAAGCGATCATCCTAGTAGCTGTATATCATTATTTGCCAAAATAAAAACGCATGTTAGATTTCCCCACTTCAACCTTTTTTCACATCAGGAACGATCCATGTTTTCAAGCGCTGACGCCATCAACAAAAAGTTGACGAATACAATATCTTGGAGAACCAATTAAACAACGTGTCATCATTGCAAACCAGCGGGATTGGGAGTTAGGGGTGGGGCATGGGTGTAGAAGAAATTTTAAGTGTCTTAGACGGGATGCTGTCGATAGTAGGCAATGCGGGATTGATAGTAACTGTAATGGGTATTCCAAGGTGATAAAAAAGCAAATTTTGGATCGCCCGTATGCCGTTGACGAATCCGGGTTTCAAGCTCAGGACCAGCCTTGGCTACAAAGCGAGCCGTTTTCTCAATGACATCGTTTTCGGCATCGGACAGCACAGGAGCTGAAGATTGGGATACAGGTGGTTGAGCGGTAGAGGATGATGATGTTGTTGGTTGAGATGATTCGTTTTGTTCGGTATCTGACTCTTCGCTACTGCTGTCACTGTCGCCGTAAACTCCCAGTCCTGTAGAGGAAAGGAAGATGATGTGTTTGTAAAATGGATACAAGGGATCGGATTTGTTCAAAAATGAGTACAAGCGATTATTGGCTTGTCGTGCCTGGATACGAATTTCCGCCAGATTGGCATGCTTTGACGCAGCGACGGTGCGTGCTACCTGGTCGATAATATCTGCTTGTTCTTGCGTCGAAGGCTAAAGTCCAAGCAAGTACTAAAAGGTTAACTACCATCGGTATTGCCATGTTCGTTCAATCTTCTTACCAGAACCATGGACGGAGGCACTTTGTATTTTTTGGCCAAGGAAGCCTGGACGGGCGTGATGGGATCGGGGGACGACTGGGTGTCGTCATCGTAACGGTATGCATGGAACTGCGTTTTTCTTTTGACGTTGGCATCGTTTGTATTGTTGTTGTGTTGATGTGAATCATTATTAGAAGATGCTGTTGTCAATCGCTTATTTACTAGAACGAACAAAAAAGATTCATCAAAGATTCATGAGCCATGTTGATCCGGGAAAGAATTCCCATTTTGGTGAGTGGTCGTACCCAGGTACTGTTCTCGTTCTGTGTCACTCGCATTGAATAGATATTCTTCGTCTGAATCCAGGTCTGCATATCTCTCTGAATCATATTGCTGTTCTTCCGCTACTAGAGTCGAATCCACGTCACTGTTTAAAGCGTCACGGAAGGTGTCCTCATCCAGCAAATGACGCACATCGAATCTATAGGCTCCATGTGAGCATCAAAAGGGAAATAAAAGCTCGTCTTTTGAGGTGACCGTACCTGTCCATTCGCAAAGTCTGGGCATTGTCACTTTGCCAAGGAATGAGACCGTGTCCTTCTTCGATTTTCTTGGCCGTGACATGGTCGTTGAATAAACGAGCTTCGTATCCAAAGACGAGTAGTTCTTCTTCGACGGCGTCTGGTTGGTGCTTGTGACGTTTGCGTTGAGATGGAGACGATGAATCACCGTGAGGGGTTTTACGGTTGGATGGAGTGAGGAGTTGCTCACTGAGAAAAGATGCAGAGTGCATAAGTAAGAAAACGAATGCGAGTCACTGTGGCAATGTAGTGGCGCCAATTCAAAGACGGAAAGGGGACAAAGCATGTCACTTTCCCTTTTTTTGCTCTCTCTGCAAGCGCGGGATTTATTTTTTCTGATTTGGTGGACTTTTTTTTTTTTTTTCCCTTGCCTTTTGCTTGTCATCATGGCATCTACCCTCAGAGGAAAAAAGCGATGGGTCATTGGAACGGTCGCATTTCTCTTTATTGTCCAGTTGCTATTCATCTACAGGAGAAGGACTCCTGCTGTACCTGCCCCACCGTTGCCTGTTCGGGATATACCGTCCTACTGGCCACCACCCGTTGAAAATGCAGTGTGCCGACCAAAGATCTACGTCTACGATGCGCCTGACTCGTTCCAAGTTCCGGAAACTGTACGCAATGAACGATGCCACGAATCCAACTACAACTCGGAAATCATTCTCTACAATCAGCTCAATGATCCCAGTAGTATGATTCACAAACTCTACGTCACCGACAATCCGGATGAAGCGGATTTCTTCTTTATACCCTTTTTTGGCAGTTGCTATCTCTACAACTGTTGGTCGAAAAATAATTGGAAGTGGGACGAACGATGTGAAGTGGATGCGCAATATGTCGATCCCATGATGAATTTCGTTATTCAGCAACATCCTTGGTGGAATCAGACCAATGGTCGAACCCACATCATGATCCATCCCATGGATCAGACTTTTACATACTACCAAAGTAACCCACGATTCCAGCCGGCCATCTTCATGAAAACGGTGGGTGATAAACGAAGTAAATGGATGCACCGTCATCGGTACCATCGCGATATTGTGATTCCTTCCGCGACCCGTATCATCCATCACTTACAATTGGACCCTTTGACGTACTTGACCGAAGACGGACATCCCAAAACAGGCAAGCGGGACATCTTTGCTCTTTTCCAAGGCTGCTGCCCTGACGTTACGGTTGATCAAGAGTATTCCAACGGCATTCGATCCCTTTTCTTCAACCACTTTAGCAAGTATCCCGGTTACGAAATTGGACAAACATTGGCCGATCTGGAATACGCGGAAAAACTGGCCCATGCCAAATATGGATTGAGCCCTATGGGATGGACTCTGGATACCACTCGCATCTGGGAATTTATGGCTTTTGGTGTTGTCCCTGTGGTGATCGCTGACGGTATTATCGAACCTTTTGAATTTGATGTCGACTGGGATTCGTTTATTGTTCGTGTGCGACGAGATGAAGTCCATCGACTGGATGAGATTCTGCGTGGTATCGATGACAAGACTTATGAATACAAGCGTCAGAAATTGTGGGAATATGGTCGACGCGTTGGCCTGGAGAAGGATGCTTGGCATTACATCGTGCGTGAGTTGTGCCGAATGGAGCATATTGACAAAGCAGAGAATCTCGAGTTGGGCTATTGATGATGTTGGAAAAGCTAAACATCGAAATCCATTTCTTTTGTGCGATTTCATTCCACATCTTTTTGTATGTAATATAGTAATGAAACTACGAAAACTGAAAAGAAACGAAAAAGAAAAATGTTATCTGTTGTAATATTGTATTTTAGTTTTTCTTTTTTGTTCGTCAACAAAACATGTAAAGCATTTCTTTTATTGCACTGCGCGGTTTGTCTTGTGTATGTGTGTGAAAATAATGTGTCTTTCTGTGGATGGTGGGTGGTTTTTTTATTTGATTCTATATTATTACATGCCTCTCTGCTTCATTTGCATAATAAGAGCGACCTTCTTCTTGATCATGGCACCAAACAGTTTTTGGTTACGTTCTCTTCTCTGTCGTCTCCGTGCGACCGCCGGTTTTTCGTAATACATATTAGCTCGCAATTCTCGTCGAACATTGTTTTGTGCGAGAATGGAGTTTAGTTTGCGGTAAGCGACGTTGGGATTAGCCACATTGCCGATGGAACGTCCTGCATATGGTTCAAGGGAAGTCGACAATTCTTTGGGGACCGAGAGATCAGCGTTGAAAAGGCTGGGCATGACATTGTCTGCGAGATCCGTTGGTGCGGAGGAATCCTTTGCATTGGTCGACATGGAACGGATCCATGGCATAGAAGGTGTGGAAAAGAATCGGCGCGAAAGGCCCAATACTGATGCTCGCAAGGCCATGGTGTACGATGTGTGTATCAAAAAAAATAAGAAAAAAAAAGTAAAGGGACCTGGATGATTTACATGGTCAGCGTTCGTCCGGCCAAACATGGTCACTGTGACTGCTCTCCCGCTTTGGTCCGGAAAACTTTTTTTTTCCAGCCCCACTGGGTGGAACAGAAAAGCTTTGATATCGTGTTGTGATAGACCTATCCGTTGGTTGCTTTTTTGACTGAAGCTGCAGTGAGCTTATTCTGAACTTGATCACTGCGACAAATTCGTTCTTCTTTGTCGGCGGCACGCTTTAAATAACAGCTCACTTTTTGTAAAGGTGGAGTCTGGATTCCGCTATACCGGCCGCGGTATTCGTTTGGCGCACCCTGCTTCTGATATTTTCTGATCAAAAAATGTTTAAAGCTTCAATTTGAACGGACAAATCAGACTATAAAATAATGATTTATCTGTAGAGGCACTATTCGTTTTGGCGGCGATGATTGGTCTGGGCAGCCTAGTGAACCATCAGACTCATAGATCGTATTCCTAGCGATGAGCCAGTTCAAGGGATGATGAAGAATTTGATGGGCTCTATTTTTAAACTGCAAGGATGAATCGGCGTTCTTGATGCACCTCAAAACAGACAGAGGGAACTCAGTAAAGGAAAAATGCGGCATTTTTTTTTCGCATGGTTTTTATCTTATCAAAACCAAAAGATTGGTTCCCAAGCAACGATTTGATACGTTTAAATGATAGCGGTCCGTTGTATTTCAATACGGATCGACGTAAAAAATAATGAATACAGGAAAGTTGATGAGTTAGAATTTCTTTTTTCTTTGCACTGTGGGCCGGTCGGTGGCGGGGTTCTTATCTATGCAAAAATAGACAAACCTCCCCAGAAAATGCCCCACGACCGCGAAAAGCTGCATGTCTTTTTGGAAGTTATCACAGATGGGGGCACTGGATGAACTCGAATAGGATTTGCCACGATGGTGAGCAGGACATTAGGCTTTCTCATGAATGGTCTGTCCGGTGATAGTACGTGTTGATATCTATTCCTTTTTTTTTTGTTTTTGGCTTCCCTGCAAGGTCATATGGAACGGATAGATTCTGCAAGTATAACATCACCTAGACAACTTTGGCTTTGCTTTGAGAGGTTCCTTGGAAACAGTAAAGATAAAGAAAGTTTGAAAATGCTGTGCCATGAACTTGGTGATGGTGCGATGGAAAGCGATGAAGGAGGCACAACAGGTTTAGAAACGGTGAAAGGATGATGTTACATGTTCAAACTGCGTGATATTTGCAGAATGACACAAGGACTCCCGTATAAGGGCTTATGTTTCAACTGTCAGCTGCCAAAACATGCTACGTAGTGCAAAATGTCATGACCTGAATATTAAATGACATTCGTTCATTCTATGCACCAGATCAACAAGAGAAAAAAAAATATTATATGTCACGTTATGTCCGGCAGGGTGTCTTTTTGGCTTGGCGGCAGTGTTACGACAACGACGATGTGCACTAACGTCCTTAATATTTTTATTTTTTATTTTTTTGGCACCGGCAGCTGACAGCTGACTTGTCTTTGTATTATATTTTACGGTGACACTGCAGACAGAATAAAAGAAGACAAAAAAGACAGCCTTCTTATAAAGATCTTCTTTTGTTTCTTTTCTTTTCCTTTTTTCTCTTTCTCACAGTTTTTTGGGGGGTTGCCTTGCTTTTTTTTTGCCTTATAAAATCATTACCGGTTTTAGCGAACAAGATGCTACGAGTGTATTCCGTGCTTTACCTTGAACACGTATGGTCCAGCCTTCGTGATTCACCCAGTGCCGCAACCCTTTCAACTACCACTTTTCCTTCCGGCAACACTGAACAACCACAGGAAATCGTTCCTTCGCCTACTCACTCTTCAGAGTCATCCGTATCCGTGCAGAATGCGTTATCGCATGCTCACCAACAATGTGAAGTACAGGAACCCGCCTCTGTTACGGACAAAACATCCCATGTAGTACCACGTAAGTACTTTGGGTCTTGGTCGATGCACCTTGCTGTAATATATGCCGTGTATTGAGATTTGTTTTGGTGTGGATGTATAGGAATCCAAGAGGGCGACAAAAACGAACTATCACCGTTGAAGATCTTGCATCATGCAGATCATAAGCATGCAACAGAAGCGGAGCAACAATCAATACCCGATTCACAAGATGCAGTAAACGACCACCACTCACCTTGGAATGAAACAACAACCGATGAAAATAAAGTCATCATTGTGGATGAAAGTCTGACAGAAAGTCCGGTAGAAACGAGCAGATTAGAGGAAGAAACGGCTTCATCTTCTGCGGTTGTAAATACGTACAGCCGAATCGATTCACAAAGAGTGTCATCGAGTGCCTCGTCCTCCGTCAACAGCATGCCTCCGACTCCGACCTCCGTTCAATCGCCGCTTAGCAAAGGCAAAAATCGACTCCGAAAGGAAACCGGTAAACTCAACGTGAAGCGCAAGACATTTACAAAGAAAATCAAACGTGCCTTCTCCGTCAAGCGCGATTCCATGTAGTATCTAAGAAGAAGAAAGAGAAAACCCCCTTTCCATTGTTATGTTTAAACATCTATATATCATTATTTTTTATTCTATTTTTTTCGGTCCAAAACCCTACTACTGTATAAAAGAGCCTTTTTCCCATTTTTTTCTCCTTGGTTTTTAGTGAACCTACCTTATCGTTATGGCCTGTAACCTGCTTCAACAGGAAAAAAAAAAATCACACCCTAAACAGTTGGAAAATGACATTCTGAGTTGGAAAGCGGATATCCAAACCTACAAAAGTGCCACGGTGTTAGCACTTGAAGCACAAGCAATGTGCAACCATGGCAAAAAATTGTGGCCAGTCTACGACATCAGGTGCCAAACGTTGTTTTAAACATTTTCATAATCATTAATGTTCTGATGTTTATTTTTACAAGGAAACAATGAGTGAGAGAGCATGGGAAAAAAACAAGGACAAAGAGTATCGAAAACGAATGACAAGAAAGCATCAGATGCGGAAATAACAAGAGAAGAAAAACGAAAAAGAATGGTGTCAGGCATGGCTTCTTTTACAAATTCAAATCTTTGCTGCAACTTTTCCAAAGGGCGCGTTCAATTTTTCTTTTCTTCTTTTTAACGATGGTGATGCGTGTGGTTTTTTTTTTTTTTTTTTGCTAACATGTTATCGAAATGAAGGCAAAAGAGGGAAGATGGAAATAAAAGACAGTTGCAAAAAAGAAGGACGAATAATCATTCTGCTGGAACTCGATCCTTGGCGGATGCAGCGGGAAGTGGAGTGGGGGCAGAGTTGGGTATTGTATGCGGTCGGTGAAACATCATGCCTGGTGGTGCACGTAGACTTTCCAGACCAACCACGCCATTGGCTTGTGCAACTGGGCATTCTTTGTGGGCCAGCAAAAGTGTCTTCAAGTTCAATATTTCTTCACGTAACATCGTCGCTTGTCGTTGCAAGTTCTCGTTGTCCGTCGTTAAAAATTCCACTTTGACTTGCAGGTTGGCCAACCATTGCTTTTTGCGCTGTCGACATTTCAGTGCAGCTACAGAAAAACGAAATAAATATAAGCCTCTGTTCTTTGTCAATCATCTGCATCATTCATTCTCTGCATATGCCATGAAATAATAACAATAACAATAATAAAAAAGCCTCGGCCCCTGTGGCTCCATATACTTCAATTCCTCCCTCTCCTCACCTCCCTTTCTTTATTCCATGACTTTTTTTTTTTTTTGTTTCCCGTTGCCCGTACCTTGTCTATTTCTTTCCAGGAAGGTTTTGCGTTTTTCTTCTTCGTCTTCCGTTTCTCGACTTTGTCGTCGCCTTGATACATTGGGCATTTGTAAGGAGCTTTCGGTATGACGTCGATACCGTGGAGGTGGCATCGGATGTTGTGGAGGGGAATATCCTTGATGAATATCAGGTAGGCTGCCACGGTGATGAGGTACGAACTCCGAACCATTCTCGTAGTAAGACCCGTCTAGAGCGGTATTTAAACATGGATTTAGTTACGTCGTGTTTCTTTTTTCGGAAGACGATCATTTGCTATATGCGTCTATCTTTTTTTATTTTTTTGGGTCTTGGGAAATATTTACCGGTGGCGGAGTTGTTCATTGACATGAACCGATAAGAATCATTTGCTGCGACAGGGTCAGATGGACGATGATACATCAAAGGAACTTGTCCTGGAGGAGGATAAGGTGATGCATACGAGTGCTTGGACATAGCAAACGCTCGATTGTCCGGGGCAACGTGATCCCCGTGTCGCATTTCCCACATTTCAGGTAACGTTGACGCTGAACTTGTCGAAGACGACGGTGTTACAAACATGCCTACCGACGAGTCATGACGTTGACGGAGCTGATCTTCGGTATTGGCAGAGGCGTCCATGATAGAAAAAGCCGAAGGGTCAAAAGGGTTATTGTTATCGAGATTCAGCTCGGTACATTGTTCAAGAAACTGTGATGGGGTCATGTCATCACCGTCTCGTGAACGATCGCCACTGGTTTCGTGTTGAGCAACTGTAATCCGAGAAGAGACCGAGAAAAAAATACGCAAATACACACAAAATAGAACAATGAATATCCCGTTGTATTGATATTTTTTTTCTCTTTTCGTTATGCAAAAAAAAAGACCACTTACTCATTGGTATATATGTATCAAAGCAGAAAAGTAATACCAGTATCCAATGCACAGATAGCTCAAAGAAAAAAGAAAATAGAAGGAAAAAAGAATGTTTGCCTGTTTCTTTAACGGAGGATCTTTTTTTTTTTTTTTTTGTGTGGCTCCTGTACGGATATTTATTGTTGTAGCCTAAATTTCAACCGACGCCTGTTTTTTTATTTCGACTTCCGGCACTCATGAGAAAACGCATGACACCATCCAATGAGGGACAATCTGACATCATCCTGATACATTTTGCAAAAAGCTTTGGCATATGGTTTAATGTAAAAATGGGTCTAACCATATTTTACGCTATGATGGTTCCTAATGGGCTCGAGCGCTCCTTTTACAAAAAAGAAAACCCCTTCTCAACATTAGGTCATGTTTCGATACTTCTAGAAGCCAACAAATATGGAAGAACCGCTGCATGGTTGCGACGCCAGAATAGCGTCGTCCAATTCCTCCTCGGATAATTTAGGAAAATGTGACTTGTAGTATGTTTGCTTGATGGCGCTGATGAAGTTTTCCACCTTGTTGCTCGGTACAAGTGAAACGGTGGCCCCTCCCCTACACGTTCTCGACCCGCATTAGCTATTGTTCTTTTACTGATACAAAAAAAAAAGAAAAAACGATTGCCCTTACCATCCAGCTCCGGATAATCGTGATCCAAGCGCACCGTGACTGAGAGCCAACTGCACCATTTCATCGATTTCAGGACAAGAACAATTGAATAGATCTCGGCACGATTTCTGGGATGCATTCATGAGGTCGGCTAGTTCGCGCATGACTTGTTCCGAGTCGGAAGGAGGACTGTTGCAAACAGCGTCAAATTCGACCACACGCAACGCTTCACCAAACACGTGCGTGGCTCGTTGATGCAGACGATAAATGTCGGTCTCAATAGGGAATCGCGTCATGTATCGCTTCACCAAATCGTCTTGGGTTGTGCCACTCAGAACGGCCAGTTCTTCCAACTCGTAACCTTTTCTATTCGAAAAAATCTCGTCCACCAACTTCAACATAGCCCTCAGTTGCGATCTTTCGTCCACGTTTTGACCTTTAAAATGTTTGTCCATGACTTCTTTGTAGTTTGCCACGTTGTCTTGGATACCGAGCTTTTTAGCCATGATCAGTGCGCCGATCGCCGTTTCCACAACACGGAGATTATAGTTTCTTGAGGCGGTGGTGAATTTATCTGCTGTGACCAACGTGTTTGCAATGACAAACACCATTTCAGGTTTTGTTTTTGGCAAAGGCACGGGCGTGCAATTCAACTTTGGGACGAACTCGACGTGAAGCGCGAAACCTTTTTGAGCAAACACTGAAGCGCTCTGATCCATGCCTCCGGAATTCACACCGACATTGCGTTCGGCGACAATGGCGACTTCGGTTAATTCCTGTTTCGACATTGGCAACTTGTTGGCCGTGATGACCGCCAAGGCCGATGCGCATACAAAAGCCGCGGAAGATGAAAGACCGGATCCCGGAGGTACGGTGCCGTCCACTAACAGAAACAGACCCTTGGGACGATCGATGTTTTCCGCACGTTCAAGCATACCCTAAATTTTTTTTTTACATCCGCAGAAAAAAAATAGACATGAAACACATGGTCTTTCAGTCTTATTGCCACGGTACGGAAAAGGGTTGAGGAGTCATGAAACAATCACGCTACCTTGTAACCGCATTTGAAATAATTGGACCATTCCAAGACGGTGGAATCAATTGTTACAATCCCGTCCTTGCCTTCGTAATTGAATTTACGTGCATGATATTTCGGATTCATATTGGCGATTTGGACTTCGGTCGTTTCGTCCGTGCAAGCAACAGCAATCGCGACGTCTCGTTCAATCGCCATGGGTAGCACACCAAAACCACAGTAATCGATGTGTTCGCCGATTAAATTCACACGACCAGGTGAGCGAGCAATAAATTCAGGCTGACGACCGTACAGTTCAGTAAACTTTTCGATAAGTTGGTTGTAACGAACCCTGAACAAAGTGTTAATGAAATGAACAAAGTTTTTAGTGCCATGGCGGGATTCTGGAAAAAAAAAAATAGCAGAGGGAAAAAGGGAAGAAAAAAATTGAGTAACTCACCCTTGTTTCCCAAGGGTCGTTTTGTCGTAAATCTCGTCCAACGATCCAAAAGTGGGAACATGCGACATGTTAGGATAAGAATGGAAGTACCAATAGAGTACAAACGAAAAAGAAAAAAGAGATAAAAAAAGGAAGGAAAAGGTTAATGAAAAGCCTCATATAGTGCGAAACCAAAAAAATGAATGCGTTGCATTGAAGTTCAGATCCAATCAGTGTTTGCCCGTTTCGATCACATAAGCAATTTTTCCTGTGTTACGGGGGGACATCGTCACGAGCCTTCTTCCGAGGAAGAGGTCAATCCTTGGAGCAGTGGACCCTTTTTTTTTTGGTTCGCTTACACTGCATGCTGCCTCTTTACTGCGTGGCCTTGACAGTAGTAGTTGCTCGTCCCATTTATTATGCCAGATTATAGACTTTTTTGTAGGGGTTTCGGCTCCCCAGTAATAGCGTTTCTCACTGATCCGAAAAAAAAATAAGGCCAATAATCATTGGAGATGGGATGACCGAGGCAAACCCTTTATTTTTTTCCACCTATTTTTGTTTTCTTTTTTTTTGGGGGGGTTATTTCTTATAGCCTTTTTTTTCTACTTTTTGTATACAACGAACCCTATTATAAAAAAAAAAAACTATTAGCAAAAGCAGAGTTCAGTACCTAGTTTGTCCATTCTTGCATGTATACATCTCCCTCCTTGTCTGCACCCATAAAACAAGAAATGGCCGTACCACGACATCAAGGAGGCATCACATCCGGTAAGTTCAATTCGGACTCTTTTTTCTTTTTATCAGGTCACCTCATGTTGACCAACCTTGATTCACTTATTTTCCCTTCCTGTGTAATATCGTTTCTTTTTTCTTTTTTGGCACAGACCATCGACACTCTCCCCCGAGACCATTAGATAATCCGCCGCCATGGAATCAAGGCGTGATATTAGGTAAGCTTTCACCCTGGAACACAAGGTTTTCGAATGGGGTATAGCAGCACGCAACTTTAGAAAACGTAACCTTGGTATTTACCCATTGTTAGGCAACCATTCCCCATCCCAGTTACCGCCCTCCCATTATATAATCACACGATCCGACTCTGACAATACAGGATCAAGGGAACAACTCATGCCGTCTTCTTCTTCGTCTTCATCCTTAGCCAACAAATCAGCGTATCCGTACCCGACTATTAGCCAACAGGAGGCAGCAAAAGCGGCACGAAACTCCAATCGAGCCGTTATTCCTTCCAAACGAGCGGCTCAAAATCGGGCTGCTCAAAAAGCATTTCGTCAGAGGCGAGAGCAATATGTACGGGACCTGGAACAGAAAGCGAAAGAAATGGATGAATGGAAAGATGAAATGGATCATTTGCGTATGGAGAACCAGGAGCTCCGAGATATCATTCGTTCGCTCGAGAAAAGGATTTCGAATCTCACGGGCGAACCGATCCCAACGTCTTCTTCGTCCTTTTCAGCCCAAGGAACGTATGCCTCCAGTGCAACCACGCATCATAATACATCACCATCTACGCGTGGCGCTTCTGCAAATGATGGGCTGAATCCTTCTACGCGTCGTCGAGCGATTTCCGTATCGGACACGAACACCACCAATGTGAAACAGTTACGGACAGACAATCGTGTACTAACGCCTATACCTCTGCACGCCCCAAAACGCTCGGCTACTCATCCTCAGTCTCACCCTGCTCCTTCGTCACAAGCTAATGGTGCAAGAAAACCCGATCATGCCTCCGGTTATGCGATACCTGTCGATGTCATGCGCACTTCTTCCACTTTATCCATTTCCTCTCCATCGGACCCTGCTCCATCTCTCCCTTCAGCCCCTAGAGATGATACGATTCTACCAAAGCACGCACCCGTTCTTTCCCCTTCCCCTTCCTCTTCCGGCCCCAGTGCACGGATGATGCCATCATTTGAACAACAACAACAACAGCAGCAGCAGGTCCACCATCCCCACCATCAGCAGCAGCAGCCGCCACAACAGGAACCGCCTTTATCGCCATCACGTGAAATCAAACAAATGATGGATCCGTCTCCGCGGAACGCATCCTTGACTCGATCTCTCTCCTTATCTGCCACACCGCACTATCTCCCATCATCTCGCCATACTCTTTTGCCGACGTCTCCCCCTTCGAGCGAACCCCCTTCTACTTCCGATTTGTTAGCTTTGCAACATCCTGGGCAGGAACTGGATATTGCATTTGAATTTGATCCTTTCTTTGACGATGAGTTTGGCCCTTCGCCAACTACCAATGACTTTGTGTCCAACGCTACCAGTGGTCAGGTGCTGGATGACTTGTTTGCTATGCTGCAGACACGTCAACGACCTCAGATACCCGTTCAGCCTACTACCACTATGCCCTCGGTCATTGATCACGGTAATCGTTCCGACAATAACTATATAAGCGGCAGAATGAGCAGCCCTCGCTGATCACATACTGTTGAAAACCTTTGGCGAATCGAAACATGACCGTATCTGTCTTTGTTGTATTGACTATCAGATGTACTTTTTTTTTCTTCTTTTCTATGCTTCCTGAATTTTTCTCCATAGTCTCTTTCTAGCGTCTGTGTGTGTATTATATTATCTTAGCTTCCATTTTTTTTTTGTTGTTTACAGACACGTTTATAGATGAACTACAAGAATAACATGCTGCATCTGCGTCTCTTACTGACTTCTAAATCTGTTACTTGGACTATGTTTTGCGAATCCATTGAGTATACCAAGGTAAAGAAGAAGATGACATTTGTTGTCAAAGGAGATCGACTTTATTCCGTCATTGGAAACAAAATCCAAAGCAGGAGCTGAACCTGTGATTGATAAAGTTGCCCTGTGTTGCAAAATTGACCTGCTATTAGCATTTGCTCACCGGTCTACTAATCCAATGATTATTGTCCTCAATCCTAGCCAGTAACATGAGTTCTTTTTCTTTTCCTGTTTCATGAGAATGCACTATATAGATTCCTAATATTGTAACTATTTTTTATTCGTCATCTATATAACACAATTCGTGGGTTATAAATGAAAATGTCAATTTTGAAAATATACAAGAAGTCAAGGGTTAAATGTGTGATTTTCTTTTTTAAACAGTGGAAATATCACGGCCCCACAAGGCACGTTTGGTCCAATCGAGACTCAAGTTCATACGCGTTCGTGTGCTGACTTGTTCACTCCAGTACACACTGCGCCAGAGATACATAGCCCAGAGACCGCCGATCATCTTGTATCCCCAATTAAACTCGCCGACCGCTGTATTACCGAGGTAGGCCAATGTACCCAAGTGGCGGTACTGGAATGGGCCGTACTGATGCTTCACTGTGTTTTCATCTTGACCCGCAATTTGGGACAGGTATTTGCCGAGGTAAGTACCTTGCTGATTGGCAACTTGGGCAGTCTACAAAGCATCATGATCATATATCAGCTGCTTCATTTCCCCCAAAAAAACATCGAATCAAGTCTTTCTCACCGCAGGCAGGTTTGTCATTTTACTGTCGATATCTTTCAACATCTTTCTCATTTCATCAATATCAAGAGTACCACTGTTATCCGCATCGTAAGTCTTAAACAGTTGCATCAACTTGCCAAGATGTTGTTGGGTCAAAGGGAATCGCGTACGCATATGATCGACCGCTTTGGCGAATTCTTCCAAACTCAATGTACCATCCTTGTTCTCGTCGGCGGCTTCAAAGATATCCATAATGTGGTCCAGCAATTTCGGATTTTCAATGGACGCACAGTCACCCAAAGCATAAATGGAACAATCTTCCACACCGCGTACATGGAGGAAAGCATCCGTCATTAACACACGCTTGTGAGCTTGTACAGGCAATTTCTCGGTAAGTCGACGAGTAAAATCAGTCATGGCTACTCGTTATCGTTAATAATCCATCATTCAACCATCCTTTTCTGTTTCTGATAGATTAAGATTCCATCAAATTTCTACGTACCGATACCAGTAGACCATAAGCAGAGACCGCAAGGAATCGAGTTATAAGTGGGGTTATCGGGATCGCTGTTCTTCAACTTGTACACGACCTTGTCCTCTTCGATTCTGGCAACACGTGCATTCGTGTATACATTGATACGTTCACGCTCAAAACGCTTCTCGGCATATTCACTGATCCTGCTGTCGAACGTGTTCAAAATATGGTCTCTTGACTGGATAATGGAGATGGCAACTTCCTCACGAATCAATTTGGGGAACTAATAATTTGCAACAGTCATCGGACCCATACCGTTAAATCATTTTTTCCCTAACCAAAATCCGTCGACTTACCCATTTCACCAAATCTTCATTGATCCAGTCAAACAATTCGGCGGCAAATTCAATACCAGTAGGACCGCCACCGCAAACAACGAAACTCAACAGACGTTTGCGTTCTTCGGGAGTGGTGGTGGGCAAGCATGCCTTTTCTACGTTACTGGTCACCTTGCGACGAATTTCCATGGCATCGTGAATGGTCTTTAGACGCATGGTGTGCTCGATGCCTTCGATACCGTGAGTGATGGAGGTAGCGCCCACAGCAATGACCAGTTTATCGTAGGGCACATAAAACTCTTCTCCATTGATGCCCGAAACTTGCACAAGTTTGTTGTTGATGTCAAGATCGACGGCGGTACCCTCCAAATAATGACCGCGAATTCGTCTCACAATCTTGCGAATAGGTTCAAGCAGGGATCTAAATGAAATACCCTATTGAATCAGCCCAACCGAAAAAAAACCCCCCCCACTAGAACATATGCATGACGCGAAGCAAAGTCATGACAATTTCATAATACCTCAATTCCAAGGTTCCGACGGTTGCACTGGGTAACAGCGGAGTGAAAAGGAAATAGTTATTCTCGCTAATAAGGGTAACGTCGTACTTATCGGTGTCCATACTCTTAACGACCGATACTGCTCCCCATCCGCTGCCAAGAATAACCAATCGAGGTTTCTGTTCCTTGTTGTCCTTGCATTGATCAAGGTGATCGGTGACGATAGGCAGGTTCTTTTCACCTCCGCGTGGTGGATGTAATGCCAACTCCGACACATGCTCGTGCGCACCTTGAGCGTCTTCGATGTATTCCTTATCCTGCAACAGGGTATAAACTAAAGCGCCCGTGGCGGCGGTGGCACCGGACCATACAAAGAATCGGCGAGCAAAGATTCTTTTTTTCGAAGCGGGCGCTTTGGTGGTGGCGGAGGCAAACTGACGAACAGAGGCACTGAGACGTGGTAAACGGGAAGAAAATCGTGTATACATATGAATAAATAGGGTCTAAGAAGAAAGGCTGACGCACCAAAAGAGGGGACGAAACTGTTTTTGTGCAGAGAAAAAAAGGCGAAAGGGTATCTTCCCCAAATGAACAGATAATATGAAATCTTCGGTGCTTAAATCTCATTGCATCACTGAAACCGCATTTCATAGATGGAAAACGTCATCCCTCTGGAACAGACTTTTTAGGTGAATTTTTCGGTGTAACTTTTACGCTACAACTGAAGCTTATAATTTGGTTTTGGATATGAATGGTACACTTTATCGCCTACGGTACACATCAAATGATAGCAGAATGAGGGAACAAAGAAATAAAAAAAAAAGTTCAAGGATGACTGTATGGGAAATCATTTCGCCCAACTATCAATTGTGGCGTGCAAACACTTGTGTTTATGTTTCAAATAATGTTTTGTATTTGACAGCCTTAAATTATTGTCCACATTCTTCTATCAAGATTAAATAATTGGAGACATTGTCGCACTCGCGAAAGACTTTTTTACCGGTTTCTGGGCCATAAAGTCAAAATGCCCCTGAGACCTAAATTATCCGGAAAAACTTGAAGACCCTTTGGGAATTGGCTCAAGGAATAAGTGCGTCCAAGTATAATCTGGCCAAAACTGAATGATCATAATATCATGTCGAAGCGATCCGGGAGAAACTACGACCATGGTCTGGGGTATTCATGGGGGAGTCAAAATTCATAGACATAGAAATCATTTATAACCCTAAAATACCACATTGCTCGGCAGTGCATGCTTTCTATGCTTTTCCCAAAATTAATGTATGCGACAACAGTTGAAATGAACATTTTCTGATGATGTGTGCAAGTGAACAGCCAGTAAGAAAATGAATGTAAATGTATGAGTAGTATGGCTTTACAGTTTATTCTATTGCATTACAGTGGGAAATGGAGGAGGAATGGCTTCTTTAGGAAATAGTTTGTCGCCCTTGAGTTTCACTGCATCCTTGATTTTCACAAATTGATCATCGAAACCAGGAACAGAGCCTTTGACATATACAAGATTCAAGGAAGGATCAACCTTCACAACCTAGAATAATTTGTACCCCAAATAAGTAAAGCATTTTAACCCATTTGGTCCCCTTTTTTTTTCCAAGAAAACTATACCTTCAAGTTTTGTGTGGTCACACTTTCACCACCAAGACGACCAGCCATTTTTTTGCCCTTGAACACCTTACTGGGCCACTAATAACAATACGAGTTTAAAAAACCTATCCACTTTGTTCTTCCACTGTGTCCCATAAACGTCACTATAACCAGGGAGATTCGTTACCTTGCGTTGACCAGTTGAACCACCGGAACGATGTGTTAATGAAACACCATGGGATGCAGGTAAACCAGCAAAGTTCCATCGCTTCATCACACCAGCGAAACCTTTACCGATCCTATAATGCAACTTTACGTCAGATACTCACTGCTATCTAAACCAAAAATAAAGTATATATAAACATACGATGGTGCTGTCACGTCCACATATTGTCCAACGACGAAATGATTTGCATTTAATTCAGTACCGATGGGGAGAGTGGCGTCTTCGCTAACACGGAATTCGGCCAGTTTCTGACGAAGACCGACACCGAGCTTTTTGAAATGTTCCAATACAGGTTTTGATACGTTTTTCTCTTTCTTGACCGAACAACCGATCTGCAGTGCTGTATAACCATGCTTTTCTTTTGTGCGAACGTCGGTGACAATAACGTCTTCGAGCTAATGCCAGGGGGGGGTAATCCGATGTCAGTGGATCCACTTGTTGCTAAAGGTCAAAACGAAAATAAAAAAAACAACGGTCCTCACCTGAAGAACAGTGACAGGTAATCGCACACCGGTCTCGGACCACAGCGATGTCATGCCCTTTTTGCGAGCAATAACACCGGTGCGAACCGACTGGGGATTCCATTCAGAAGTTGCAGCTGCCTGGCGCTGAGCAGCGGTTGTAGAGAATGTTGCAGCAGCCACCCATCGAGTGGTTAAGGGGGTTGTGAACGATTTTCCCACGAGGGTCGAAGCAAATGATCGAAGCGCCATGGTCGGAAAAAGGAACAAGGAGACGGAAGGCCAAACAAAATATCAAAAACGACAACGGGATACGACAGGCTTTTGGTAAGGCAACATAGGATAACGTGACTGCTGTTTGAAGGCAAGTAATTTTTTTTAGTGACGTTGAAAAATTTAGAAATCATTCTACACATGATTCTCGAAACTCGTTGTCTTTGATCATTCAATACGATGGCGGTGGATATTATCCTTTGTCTGCGATACCCTTCAATTGCATTTTTTATTTGTTTATTTGCTTATTTTCAATCCATCAATACGTGATGGGAAATGAATTCGGGATAGTTAAAAAATTGGGAATAAGGGGGGATGACCGTTTATCCATGCTTGGACAAAGTTTAGGTAGGTAGGCTGGAGACTAGGATACACTATGTCCAGAAAATGGAGTTGGAGTAGAGAGTGGAGGGGGGGATGGTGGATGGTGGACGGCCGAAGAACAGGTCAATAACATGGACCGTTGTCATCCATGCGCACGTTGTACTGAAAATCGCTCTCTCTTGGAGGCCTGTAGAGGACAACCTGCAGGTTGCTTCCCAGCTCTGGTTCGTTATGCGCACTACTCTGGACAAAATCTCTTTGGAGATATCGGATGTGGAATAGCGCTTCGCCTATCGCCGGGATCATGGATGTCATTTTCCCTAGGAGACCTGCCACCCACAATAATCGATCAAGACTTGGATCGGAAAATGACCGTCGAAGCTGCATAAGCGCTGTGGATCGTGCGGTCCCTGATCACGACTTCTGAGTCGTAAAGTCGAAATATTCACCTTTCGTTTCGTTACTTGCGTACTATCATCCGGATGTAAACGCATGCTACCGAGTAAAATGCAACAGTTGATTCTAGGATAAGATGTCGCATCACAAAAGCTTTCGGTATGCTTTCAAGTATTTTTCCCGGAACATATTAAGGGCATCAAATATCGTGTCACTTGAGAGACCAGTGCCTGATACGATGACATGAGCAACCGAGGTTGGTAAGCTCCGGCGTTATGTAAAAGAATCGTTTAAGTACTGCTGTGATTGACCGTAATAGAGGGGAAAGGCGCGTAATTCCACATTACAGGTTATGAGGTTGCACATAATGGGACTGCCGCTTCCATTAACGGCAAGAAGGCACAGAAATAATAAAAGTTGCGCCAAGAGAGATAATCAACTGCCTCTTTTTATGTGAAAAACTTTATTGCCATTTAGTAAATCCGATACTACATGCAGTATCATGTTTAAATGAAAAATATCAAGTGTTCAAGACAAAATGGTGTTCTTCTGTCGCAGCAAGTCTCGGATCCAAGAATGGCAACGCCCGACGGTCGTCTAAGCCACTTCCAACGCGCTCTCCCTTTTTCATCCTCCGTCCTTTGCATTGCAACCGATCTGACCGAGCGATATGGGAGTTGTCCTTTATCCATCTTTGTTGGTCAAAATAACCGAATATCTACTTAAGAGCTCTACGTACATGTATAGTAGTCCTTACCACTATAAGTAAAAAGAGGGACTTAAGAAGAATACTTGGAAATCTATCGATAAATGCAAATTTAAGCTATTCATTTTGCAGTGCAGAGGCTTTTCATTGGCCGCTCAAAATTTTTATTCGGCGGTCTTTTTTGTTTCTTCTTTTTCCTTGGTTTTGAGGTCTCGACAGTTGGATTTTATTGTTGCATCCATTGATCATGGCAGCATCTACCGCCCCCGTAAAACGAGAACGTGACGAATCAGATAATGAAGAACCATCCATGAAGAAACAAGTTATTCAAGGCAAATCCGTTTTGGACACCCTGTTACCGATTACCGCCATCACCAAGACATTGAGCGAAGAAGATTTTCGTATTATCGTCGGTACCTACGAGCGCATTCTTTACGGCATCAACGCTTATTGGGAAATGGAAGATTCGGTAAATGTCTGATAGGTCGGATCGGATTAGGGAATCGCTTGATTAACGTTGTGTATGATTTCTTTGATCTAGAAACGATGTCTGCGATTGGAACCTATTTTCATCGTGCCTGCACATACCGGGTTGATCCGTACGGTGGCTGTGGGTGGACACTTTTTGGCTTCCGGTAGCACGGACGAAATCATCCGTCTTTATGATGTGAAGAAGAGAAAAGAGTATGGCTCCCTGGGTGGTCATCATCAAGGCGATATTACCGATCTTCAATTTCATGGCAAATACATGTTTTCAGCCAGCGACGACAAGACTATTTGCTTGTGGCGTACCAAAGATTGGGAGTATCTCAAGACATTGAAAGGACACAAGTAAGTTTTTTTTTTCTCGGCACGGCATCACGCATTGCATCTGTTTGTACTAAGCCAAGATTTTCTGATACTTTACAGAGGACGAATCAACTCATTAGCCATTCATCCTTCGGGCAAAATCGCACTCTCTGTATCGAGCGATAAAACGGTCGTGTTATGGAATTTAATGACAGCTCACAAGGCCAGCACAACGAAACTTGGTCGAGGTATGTCGTGATCCAGATTTTTTTAATGCGCGGCAGTGAACAGGAGATTGACGCATATTCTTTTGTAGACGAAGGCCAGATCGTCCTATGGAATTCGGCGGGAAATCAGTATGCTATTATGTTTGATCGCAAGGTGTGCGTTTACAATGTTTCGGTAAGTTGATCGTATAAAGGAAGAGCTAAGCACAGCAATGAAATTCATGTTGTGTCATTAGGATGCTCAAGTGGCAACGACGATTGAACAACGATCGAGACTGTTATGTATGCGCTATTATCATTCTGCAACCAACGACAAGGATTATATAATCACAGGTAGCGAAGACAAGAAAATCCGCATTTGGGATGCTTCGTCGGGTACCTGCGTTGCTGAATTGAGCGGACATCAATGGCGGATCAAGACCATCGATGTTATTGTATCCAAGCCCGATGCGCAAGAAGATCAGGAAATTGGTGTCTTGATCTCCGTTTCATCTGATGGTGTGATTAAGACATGGGATATCGAAGGTGCAATCCAGGCAGAGGATAAAGACACCATTGAACCATTGGGAGAATACAATATCAAAGCTCGTGCAACATGCTCCACTGTTCACACAGGATTTGCAAAGAAAGTAGCCGAGAAATCAGCAAAACAGGAAAAGAAGAACAAGGAGAAGACTACAGAAGATTAGACAGCACAAAAAATAACATGCATGTATTAGAAAAAAAAAAAAGCAAAAAAGATAAAGAAAAACAAAGATAAAGCAAATCTGTAAATAAAATCGTTCATTCCCCCTCCCGCTTTTTATGCTTACCATCCACACTGTTGGTTGTCTGGCACACGTGATGATGTGTAGCTATCAAGAGACCTTATCCAAGTCAAAATGGCATGATCCTACAAAAAACAGCTCTTTACGGCTCGCTCGCAAAAGATGTCCTTATCGAAACTGGCCCAATACCAGGACCGCAGTTAGCATGACAAGAGGCATTCCATGACCTTTGCAGCAACAAAAAACAAGTTGCACTACGGATAAGAAAATCGGTCTATTGGCGGTGACTCATGTATCTTATCAGAAAAAGCATGAAAAAAAAGGAACACGGGACAGACGAATGAACTATAGAAGATGTGTAAAGTCATTGAGCGACGTGCGTCTGCTGAATCGTAAAACGATCAACATGTTTGACGATTAAAGCCGCTTCAAAGGAAGGCTTGAGTGGGCAACGTTAAATCTTTGCAAGTTGCGCGGCCCGAAATCGTTTTTGTTTTTTCTCTCATTTGCTTGAAATTTTTCGTCGCCATTTTAAGGTTGGGGCTGTAACGAAAGGGTTTAGTGGCTATTCAGTTTTCTTCTATTTCCTTTTTTTTTTCTTTCGCTTTTGTGCAGTATGCTAAAATGGAGTCATCTCAAACAACACCATTGAAGAAGGCGACATCCAGAGCTGCCTCCACACAAAAGAAAAGACGTTCCAGTACAAGTGACGCGCCCAAAAATAAGAAAACAAGTCTTGCCTGTGTAGCATGCCGAAGGAGAAAGGTAATGACACTTTTTTTTTTGAATGACTGAGTTTGGGAGCATGCAGGAAAGCGTCAGAAAAAGGAACGACAGTGCACGGTCAGAGTCCAGTAGAGCAGAAGGCGCACAGGACACTGTGTCCCTGGTCCCCGCATGATGGATAATTTTGCTTCAACTTACTATGACTCGTTAAGTTTCACTGGGTTTGACTTGTTGACAAGTGGAGTTTGGACATTGGGCTAAATTTGGGAGTGGCAAAAAAAAAGTGTATCCATGGCACACGAGAAAAAAAAAAAGAGCAGAAACCATATTTGAATTCTGTTTATTTGTTCTGATAAAAAAAAATCATGTCAATCTAGGTTAAATGTGATGGCACGCTTCCTTGTTTACGTTGTCGAAAGTCTACGCTTGAATGTGTTTTTGCCAAAGCGGCACCCAAACGCGATCCACCGAAACCGTATGTAGAGAACCATGAACCGAGGTTACGGGTACTCGAGGAAGTACTATCGGCGATAGAACTAAAAGAAGCACCTCTATCATCTATTTTATCGGGCAGTCAAACAAATGAAAGTACAGACAAAGATGCTTCAGTGGGATGGCGAACTCTGTCAACGCGTAAGTCGATCATCATAGTTTGTTATCCGATGACACGAGCATATTTTCCAAGCTACTGAAATGAGTTTCTTTTTCGGTCGTGCCGCCTTTTTCTTTTCGCTAGAGGAAAATATCGATCCTATCCCAACGCTTGCAGGGATGAATCATCTTGTTGACACGATTTCCGTGAATTCAATTGGACAGGGTTTGTATATCCAGGACTGGATGGCGAGAACCGATCGGATTCCTTCCATTTATGAAGAAGGTGCCCCGCCCATGACGGATCTTGACCGGGAAGTGCAAGAACCTGATCTGCATATGAATAATACCCCTTTGGATATGGATTTGATCCATCTTTATTTTGAGCATGTACATCCCTATTTTCCCATCGTTCATCGCACCACTTTTCAACAACAACTCCAGCGGCCAAAACCATGCATTCTTCTGTTGAACGCCATGTATGCTGTAGCATCCCGGTGGAAGTCAACACCACCCTCCTCAACCGATACTCCCGGTTGGCGTTATTACCAAACAGCGTTAGGCCTGATCGATATTTATACGGATGCACCCCGCTTAACCACCGTACAAGCGCTCCTGCTGCTCGTCAAGTACCATGAACACGTACGACGCCCAGGTTTTTTCTGGCGCACCCATTTTTATTTTCAAATCATAGTACGCATGTGCAAAGATCTTGGATTGCCGCGTGAAGTGCCTCGCACCGTACAAGCCAGCGCCGTTGAACTCGAACTACGAAAACGAACCTTTTGGGCAGTATATATTTATGATAACATGATGAGGTAATGTCATGATCTACTTTATTCTCTTTGCCCCCAACCCCGGGCCTTCCCCCGAGATTTTCCTCTTCAGATACCCATCGTACCACCATGAAAAAACAAGGTTCAAATTCTTATGAAACTGACAATATCGCGTATTTAGCACAGAGCAAGGATCTCAAGCAAGTTTTGATGTTGATACATGTACTGTTGACTATCCCAATCGATTGCCTGACGAGGAGCAAGATCTGATGATCCACTTTCACTGGCTGAGTAAAGTTACCCGTCTCCATGGAGCCGTGTTGCAATTTATGCGAGAAAAGTACGGCGGACAAGAGGAAGAAAGAATGGATCAAGCCATGAATGAAGAAAAGGAATTCTCATCACTCCAAACACATCTTGAAAGCCTGACAAACCACCTCACAAGAACCATTTCGGTCCCAGAAGCAACAGAGACTGGCCCACCTGCATCGCGATTTCTTTACCTCGCGTTTCATTTTGTCACCATCCTTTTGCATAGACCGTACGCTTTCAATGATGCACAGGACAAATACGATCCGACCACTCATCGGAATCACTGCGTGGAATCCGCGACAGTTATCACGGATATCGTACAGACATTGATCAGCGATGGCGTGGCATGTCTGTACTACGCTTTTCGAGGGATCCAGCAGATAATTCATTATTTGACAGCGGCGTTGACGATTCATCGTCTTTGCAACCACAGTAAATATGAGCAGACGGTCCGATTACTGAAACAGTTGTTAGATAAAACCCCGGCGACTGAGCTGGATGCTGACTATCGTCATGAGGATCAGTCGTTTACCGCCTCGTGGACTGGTTCTCGCAACATATCGAATTCGCCCTCGGCCAAATCCTCTCCCGTACTCGAAGGTAGAGAGGCATCGCCTACGCCAAGCGCAGTCAATAAACTACGAAGAACCCAGCCAAATGTGATGGCCAATGCGAACCGAAATTTTCACCCAAATTTACCTGGGTCAGGAACACCCGATATGTCCGTATGGATGCAATCGAGTGCGACCATCACGGATCCAGAAGCAATGCAGCGATTAGGATACATGATGAAGCCCTACGCACACCATCGGCTTTCTGCGCCTTTACAAAACCCATCCATGATGCCACCGCCTCAGACAATGCAACTATCATTGCAACAAATGGGCAGTTACTCACAGCCCGTATCACCCACCGTGGGCTATTTTCCTACATCGTCCTTTGAAACTGAAGAACTGCTCGGTCGGCCCCATCCTCTGCAACAACAGCAGTACTCTCGACTTCGGAGTACGCCGTCCTACGAAGCGTTGGCACAACAAGCATCGCCGCGTGATACGTACATGACGACTACACCAGCCCACCATCGACGACATACGGTATCCACCCCTTTTCATCAACAACAACAACACCACCTAGTCACGTCTCAACAAATTACCGCTACTTCTCCTTCACAAGATATGAACTCGATTCATCAACTGCATACCATGGACCTTTCCGGCCCTCAACCAACAAACTTTCACATGAGCAGTGCATATCCTTATATGATACCACCCAACGAAAATCCCATCATGTTGGATCCATCAGCCATGATGCTTACCGAACCATCATCGAATGCTCCTGGTCAATCAATGATGGGATTATTGATGGAACAAGACACACCATGGGATTTCGCACCCTCATCCACAGGATAAACTCTTTCAGTATACCAGCCATCATTTTGCTTCGTTTCCTTTTTTTTTGACATGCTGCTTTTTTGTCTTTTTTTTTCTGCCCCTCCTTATTTTACGATGCTCTAGAAAAGCTACTGTTTATCATTTGTGTTTGGATGTTTATACCTTGAACCACTTATATGTCTATTTTTCCGTTCTTCTTGTATCTTATATCAATTGTATACACTACCCATCATTACATGCGAGATACATAGTCAGGGGAAATCCCAAAAGATAAACAGCGACTGCAGATGCACATCAATGCCAGTCCAATTGATTAGCAAATTGATGCCGTTTGCAATGGTAATAAGCCGCTGGGTTGAGAGGAAATGATATGTTTCCATGTTATTGTCGGCACGGAGATGGTTCTAGATTTACGTTTTCGAAAGAGTCCTTGCAATCCAATGCTCGCATACGTTGGACTTTATCTTTGCAAAGATGAGGACGCTTGTTGATATGTGATATAATCTTGCCACAACTTGAAATCTTCCATATACGCTTGCACCAGTTGACGTTGCATCTAATGACAAATCCCTTGCTTAGTTTTGAAGATACTCATTTTCACGAATACGAGATCATATAAAACCCACATCGATGGCGCTGCGGTGCTTTACTTTTGCGCGATATTGCTTCCTCCGCCGCCGATAATCTCGTTCTTCCGCTTTCTGCTGATTTCCAAAGGACGAGGGACCGGGCGAGCCGTCTGATAGAATAATTAGTTTTTATGAACAATGGTTGAATGTTAATCTCGCCGTACCTTTTCGCATGTTCTTTGCTTTTTCCACAATTTCCGAGAACTGATTGTCAGTAACCGCGGGGACAGCCATATTTTTCTGGGCGCGCACTTGCTGGCTTGAACGTACAATAGCTTGGTATAGTTGTACCCGCTGATGTCGGTTATTGGGTGAATTATCATCATCGGAAGGTACGGTGCCAGTTGCCGGTAACGGCTGTATGATATTGTCATGCGCTTCCGGAATAGGCGAACCCTCAATAAAAGAAACAACAGAAGGAGCACGTTGATAATAAAAGAGAGAACTCGAAAGGGTCTATTGACACACACCATGAGAGGCAACGTTTTCTGATTGATCCCTTTTACAGCGCTTACTTTATCTTGACTCCGGTCGTAAAACCCACGCTGTTTGCTTAAACATGAGCGGCAATGGGATTCGAAACTGGGAGCAGGGACGCGATGACGAGGATTGATAGGACACACGCGTTTGGATGCTCGTTCCTATACATGCACGAGACTTAGTGCCTGCGCCGGATCAACAATGACAATGAGCTCGAACACCTCATATACCTGGTGCCACGCCTTGAGCGCTTTGCGATCAAGGTGTAATGAATTCAGAATGGCGTCTAAACGTTCATTGGCCGCTTTGAACCGACTATTGGCTTCTCGGAATGTTAACGTCTCCATGACATGCTGATACTTTATTGGTTTGAAAAGGCGAAAAAATCAACGGATATTTGCAGTGTTGCTAATTTTTCATGCCAGAACTGGCAGACTGCCGTCTGAGTTTACTTCGCCAACAATCAATAAGCTTTACAACAGGTAAACAAGCTTCGTTTGCCTATTTCCTTTGTCCAGCTTTTTATCATCATCCTGTTCTAGTTTTTGCCTAATATCACTCCTCTTGTTTCCCGCTCCCCAGTCTTTACATACTTTTCTTCTTCTTTTTATGTCGTCAGTGCAAAACCCACCCAGATTTTACGACACCAGTTCTAGCCGTGCAAACGCTGAATTGGAATCATTGGTGGGTCTGAAGCAACAGCATTCCATGTTACAACTGTTATTTACAAAGAACTGATAAATAGATGTCAGTATAGATGGATACTTCTGCGACTAGCCAACGTCGGGTTGATACTACAATCCAGGAGTTATCTCTTATGCCGGAGATCCAACGTAAAGATTTATTACTTTACGTAAAGCGGTTTTGGGAAACATGGCGAACAGTGACCAATGATCCGTCCAAATCGTTTGGAACCGAAGCCAAGCGTAAGCAATTCTACAAGATAGTCATACAGACACCTTATTCCTTACCTGAAATGACAGGTAATGCTTCCCCACACCCACTTTTCTGGGAACTCTCGAAAACCACACATCGAAAGAACCGTACATCGTTACTGTACATGAATGACGATCAATCTAAAAAAGGAAAAAAAACAGGTCAAAGATTTCGCGTAGGGGAGAGCTGTGTACAAATCTACAGCGGTCATTAGCAGCATCGCTTCACGTAATTGAATACTCACGGCGGGTATCGATATCTTAGAAGAATACGTTAATGGTAATATTAAGATTAGTGGCATTCCTTATCTGATAATAACGCGAAAATGTTTGTGAAATACTCACCATTATACCCATCTGTCATGATGAAGATATTGCATCGGAAGAAGCAAGTCGCAAATTCGTGATCCGCACCCTTCATTTAGATGGAAGATGCGCTCAACGACACCCACGCCGCCACCGCGATAGCAACGATCGGACAATTCATGTATGAATTATCGCGCGAATCGTCGAAATTCAACCAAAGAAATGCTACGATTTCATAGCACCATAGGCGGATACAAAAGAAGCCAAAGGCACCTCAAAAGGCTGATTCTGGTGCTGCAGCGACTCGAAACTCCACTTGTCACAGACATGGTTGCCGCTTGGAACCTTGCAAGACATGGGAAAAATCAAGATAATACCTTACGCGAAGGAGCCTGCCAGCAGTTCACTGGATGGCATCGAAACAACTTACAGCGCCGTACAGGGGACGGTTATTGGAGGAGCTGGTATTGCGGGCCAATTCGTGTTCCTCGCCGAGGCGCTCGCGGTAGAGGTGCTCGTGGCAGAGGTGCTCATTTTATTTCACTCCTTTGTCCACTTTGTCTTTCGGCACCTGCATCTGCTACTCATTTTCTTTATGCTTGTCCCAGGAAAGGATCTGTGTGGCAGTCGATATTTCTCACCAGTCCTTCCGGCACCGAAGTCGAAACCGCCATCTACTGTCTATCCTTTCCTCCAACTTCCTCCTCCGTTCCCTCCTATCTATCGTATTATCGCTTGTATTTTGCATATCTACGGTCGGCTCGCTGGAGTTTTGTTTTCAACGCCACTCCGTTCCACCAAGAATCCATTTGTAGGTCCATGCAGCTGATGATCGCACGAGAAATCTCGCTCTCCCAGAGTAGATAAATTTTGAGTCTAGCTTTGAATTTTCCTTTCTCCCTCGCCGATCTTGTCCGAGCCGCTTCTTTGACACTCGTGCTAATAAAACCTCGGACATCTGGTCCCCTACAAAAAAAATATTTCCATTTTGCTGCCAAGTCATCTTACTAAAGATGGTATTTCATGAAAGCATGGGCCAGCTGTGTCTTGTTATTTACTTGAAAACATCGTTTGAAACCGATGGGCCAGACCTGGCCGACCAAGTCGTTCGCTGGAACATAAGTTTTGGCACAGCATGTGTGTCTGTGACACAGTCCGTTGATGGTAAACACGGAACGCTGGAGTTCAATGGGTGCCAAGTAGTGGTTTCAACTGTCAGTGCGGCGATGGAACATTCACTAACCATAGAAACGAATGAACCAAGTCCATTACGTATTTCAAGTTACACAACATTGTCACCCGCAAATCGTAAACAAATATTCATGAAATCATATCCACATCCATATCCATGTTTGTCAATTTGGCTTTCAATGCACGTAATTCAGGTTACCAATGAAATCGTTTGGAGTAACCATTGGACACACCAATCGGTTTTGCTTCCAGAGTAAAGTTAAAGTAGCGATCGGTTTTTGTTGTTATGGACATGCATCGCCAATAAACTAGTCAACGTCAAAAAGAAAAAAAAAAGCAATAACTTTTGACTGTTCAGAAAGTAATAAAGTGTCTGGAGACTTTCTATATTCGGTAAAGCATTGTATTACCGTGATCCTTTGCTTTTACATTTCATTTTCGATGCATCATGTATTTATGCAGACATCTTCACGTAGAATTGACATCATTGAATTAGAAATGGATAGCTTATTTCATACTTATGATGTGGAATGCTTTTTTTTTCCAAAGGAATATAAATACAAGGCACAATCGCTTACCAAGGCTACAATATCATATCATCTTTCGTTTTTCTCGTTTTTCACTATGAAATTCACACTTACATCGCTTGCCTCTGGTATCCTAATGGGTGCTGTTGCCTTGACACAAGGCGCGGTCGTGCCTCGTGCTCCATCCGATCAACAGATGTCATATCCTAATGGTACCGATCTTGGCTCGTTAGCCGGTGTGTGGCACCTTGCTGGAATTTCACAACCTTTGGAAAATATATACAACAAGGTTCACCGCGCAACCAATATTAGTGTTGCCTGTAGTCAATTCGTAGCTACTAACACCTCTCGCACGACTTTCAATCTTGGAGGTTCTGCTTGGTTGACTCACGGTGATGGCACGCAGTCCGACTCTGGTATAAATAGTACTTCGGCTGGTTTACTATTGCTTGTTCCTCCCAACCGCAATGTCAATGTATCAAACCAGGAGTATGTCTTCCAACTTGTTCTTTCCAAGTGGTTTGTCAACGCAAAGTACTGGAACTATTTCAACAATGAAAACAACAACAATAATGGTCAGCAACAGCAAGACCAGCAGCAGCAAGATCAAAATGGGCAATCCGATCAACAGCAGCAAGATGATAACGCCGCAGTCGCCATTCCTGGTGTAACCGAGGTTCAATCAAACATCAACACAAAAATGATTTCGACGCAAAACGATAACAACTGGGATGCCATGTTCGTGTGGGTGGCTGAAGACGAACTTAAAGAAGCCAAGAACCACCGCATGCAAAAAAGATGCCATCACGGTGATAACCATAGCGGCGACCAAAGTGGTAACCAGAGTGGTAACCACGGTGATAATGATACGAACGATCATAATGGCCATGGTGGCGACAACGATCAACATGACAACACACCCAAGTACTTTGCTTTATTCAGCAAGAACCCATCGATGGATGACCAAACCTTTAATAACACCGTGCAGAATTTGCCATTCAATGGCACAGTTACATTGACCAAATTCCAAAACCATTGTAACAATAACTCTTAAATTTGTAACATATTGTAATTCGTTTTGACGCTCGCATTTTAATAAATATATCCGTTTCACATTATCAATAATACTTTTTCTTTTCGCTTGTGCCATTGAACCGAGTCCGGTATTATGGTACTGTAAGTTTTGAGAATTTACTCTAAAGCACGGATTAATGTTATAATTTGTCAGCATGAAGTACTCTTAAAGAGTACAGCTTATGTCAGTTAACTTGGTGTATTCATACCCATCTTTGTTTGCTTTCACAGAGTCTTGATTCAAAGGAATCGACGTCATAATTGTGCACGTTCACTGTGCTACAGAGCAACGGAGCCAAGCGCCAATTAATTGCAAAACGTATTACGGCCACCGCTTGATATATCACACGAATGCTTAATTTTGGAGTATAATCGATAATAATCACTTATTGGGACTCTTGATAAGGTAGGCTGTACAGCATTCCGAAATTCGATTTTGGCATCGGTTGTCACCTGGAGCAGGAATTAGCAAATCATTCCAAAAAGGCCAGCGTTAAAAGAGAACCGCCCTTATCCGCTGGAGGAAGTTTATCCCTAACAGCTAGCGAATCTGCCGCCTATCGCATGACAGAAAAAAATTGTTTGGCTCCCGGGATCAACCTTCGATTAATGGTTTACAGCTGCCTGCAAATTTAGGGGCCTTCTGAATTGCAGCATAAGGGCCTTCCTCGACCTGAACTCCCACCTCTCTACTTTCTTTTTTTATGGTTCTTTATGGATTTTATGATTAGCAAAAACACACCTAGAAAAAGTTAACGAAAAGTATAACGAAGGTTGAGTTTACTGAATTAGGAAACCGTGCCTGCCAACTGGAATGGGATATGGTGTTCACGTGTAACTTCGCTTTTGAGATATTTTGGGCACAGCCGCGCCATATTTTTGAGTATTCTATCCACTCTATCCACTCATCTCATTCATGTCGAAATTTACCTGTGTCGCTTTTGCCATGTGCCTTTCAATCACGCCGTCATCTCTCGAGTTAATCATAAAGAGTGCAGTGAAGAAATTGCCAGAAAGAGGCTGGCTCTGTTCGTTGATGGTGAATCCAGCTACGTAAGCTTATGTACACCGGGAGGTTTATTCTTTTATATGAACAAGAACAGAATTTGAACCCCAATCAGTCATCTGAGTACGAAGACAGAGTCATGGAGGATTTTGAATTCGGGACCGCTGCTGATATGACTCAGACTATCGAAAACGAAGACTGAACCTAGTGGAGTCAGATATCGAGGATTCAGCTGAAGTTGTCCAAGAATCGGAAGAAGAGGAGGAGCTGTATGTTCCGCAACAGCATGGGCGTTGCAGTCGGGGAGCTTCCAAGGTGGTGGGTTTCAGCAACTGTTCGCCGCCTATGCTCGAAAAGCAGGACAAACTGAGCATGGACTTGCCCCAGCTTGCTTTAGAGCACAAAGTCCCTTGGCGCTTCATGGAGTTCATGATCAAGCTGGTCAACCAATACGTTGACGGTCATTGCCATGGTTGTCAAGCAGCTATATGGCCAAGTCGAATCTGATGAGACAGCTTCCAGTGGCACCTGTTCGTTACGACATGTGCCCTCAGGGCTGCATGATGTACGGAGAAAACGGCAGCGATGATCGCAACGAGCAGTGCCGATCCTGTGGCCGAAAACGATTCAAGCCAACGGCCAACTCCACAGCGGATCTTGAACCACTGCAACAAATAATATACCTTCCCCTGATTGAGCAGCTTGCACTTTTGGTCAATAAGCGTTCAAGATATCCTGAACGCGATAGAACTGGAAGAAGACGATGATCAATGTGTTGAACCCGGGAGCTGACAAATATGGACAAAACAAATGGACATCGAATTCTCTTCTGGCAAAAGTTCATCTCCGTCTGGTTCGTGTTTGTCCCCTGGAAGTTCTATCGTAAATCCGATCCCCGACCGCTTTACATTCACATATCATATGGGTCTGAAGAACGATGATGTGATTGTTGGATATATACGGAAATCACCTGCATCAGAACCGGTTGAGATCAAGCAATCCAGCTGATGCATCTCTTCCTCATTATTATCTCAACATGACTCAATTTAAAATCGTAAGTAAAGCGATAGGGTCATTGCCATACGTTTGTACTAATGTCTCTTCTAGCAAAAGCGCGCAACTCACCATGCTGAACGACATGCAACCGCATGAACACCCTTAATTTGTAAGTTACTGATCCATTTCGGTTGGGGTTCACGGTTTTTGCTAACTATTGAGTAGGAACGATGAGTATGCCGATGAAGCCATGGTGGAAGCCGCTCCAATCTTTATGGAGACGATAGAGAATGTGATATCTTTTCGCAAGCGTAATGCTATGATTCAAATGGAAAGCCGAAAGTATGTTCGCAAGCTGACGCATCTTAAGATCACTGTTCAAGAAAAGGTTAACGCAGCCAATCTGAACGTTGACGCTCCGTTCGTGACTTTCCCCGTCCCTTCCTCTCCTTCCCTTTCCTTGGTCGCTATCCACTCGCGCTCCCTTTCTCTTGCTCTCTCTTCTGCCCCTTCGCCTGGTGCTCCGTTGGCCAGTGCTACTTCTTCCGTTCCCCTTCGTTGTGCCATGCTCCTTTGCCTTCGTCGGCGTTTCCTCTCCTCCTGTCCCTTCTACTGGTTTCTGCTCGGCTGGTGCGACGTCTTCTGTTCCTTCGTTGTGCCGCCCTCCTTTGCGCATCATTTCTCACAGTACTTGTATCTCGCTTATATGTTATGCTACCTTAATCCATCTTGCGAAAAATCCCTCAATGCCATCAATAAAAGCTGTATCCTCCTCGCTGTTCATCGATTGACGACTATTTAATTTATAAGTATTCGCTTCATGTTTGCCATGGCCCCGGGTACCGCTATCAATGGGCTACCATTGGTAGCGGAATAAATCAGTTGATAAAAAAGACAACTATCACATCGATAAGGCTGACACCCCTCCATAAAACACTCGTAAATAGTGGACCCAGTGAAGAAGAGGAACATGCGCCGCTTAACTGGTTCACAGTACTCGATAAAGCGTTGTAGTACAACCATTTGTATTTACAATTTGTTCATTTGCTTCTCGTCAGTGAATATGAATTTGCAATGTCGATATGCTATGTGCTAATGAGACCGAAAGACGAAAATACAATGAACGTTTAGACCAGCTTATTGAGGATGTATCGAAGTAGCGTAATTCTTGTGCGATGGAACCATTTCCCTATCCCATGGATAAGTAGCTTATTATGCAGAAAGCTGCAAAAAAGGAGATAGATAGACATTTTTACTTACGCATTTTAACCAAATTGCCTACGATGTCGTTGCCGATCCCTTGCGGTAGATCTTCTGCAGCATGTTGCAGCTCCGGATGAGCTTGCAGATAGTCGCGTCTTGCTTTTTCTCCAGCTCGTTTGGCTACTGCATCATCACGTTCTGTTTGCCATAAATCACATTTGTTACACTGATCGCAACCGAGAGAACCGGGATCGCGTGGATGTTGACAAAAGTGGGTATATTGTTCTAGATAAGCATGAGCGACCCCGAGCTTCCACAATCATGAATACAGTATGATGACTTACCTCGACGAACGTCCTTTCGGCATACATAACACATCATATGTCCTACATAAATCATTAGCGCCCTAGCCCGTGATTAAATGCTACTCAATACGTACCACAGTTACAAGTCATCTTATTACATCCAGCTTCCTTTTGAAACGATAAACCACACTCTGGACACTGATATACTGCATGTGAGTGATCGAGCCCATTAGGTAAAATTTTCTACCGCATGATTTCACTTACTGTTCGTTTGATAGCATTGTCCATGGCCTCATAAAAAAAAAGAATACTGAGTGTCACAGTACCACACAAGTCATCATGGTGTAAAAAACCTACCCTCTCCACATATAACCGCAAATTATCGACGTTGTTCTCTCTGCACTTGTGAATCCCTCGCATTTCACGGTGGCATTGCAAACAGGTCAGCTTCCGACATTCGGGATTGCCACAACGGAAAGCGGTGCCTCGTCGTTGGAACAAGATTTGTTCGTATGCTTCCTTCAAATCGTTGCTTGGATCCCACTGGCGTGCAATCATCCAACATGAAGCCGCCAGTAAACCTCCTGCAACAAGAATAGGCGGGGAATAGAATCCTAACGCAAGTACAGGAGCCACCATCGTCCATTGAACTTTTCTGAGAAGCCGCTGACCCCTTTGCACACCGACATGCAAAGGTGCGATCGTATCATCCAGTTCGCAGTAGTTGCAGCTCTTGCATTGGACTATGCGTAATCGCAGTTGCTGAAGATTTCTTTCAAACATGAATTTCTCGTAAGCACGCCATATATCGTCAGGCACGACACGTTCGAGGGTCTCTTGTGAAATCCAACCGGAGCAACCATCCATACAAATACAAGGAAGTCTCAACTCATTATTCAGGGCGCCTTGACCAAACATTTTTTCAGATACGAAACGGGTGATACAATCATGACAAAATGCATGATTGCCTTCACTGCAATATGCCATCTCTTCAAACGTATATTCATCAATGCAGCAAAGACAAGTAATCAGTTGTCCTTTCTTCTCGTATTGTTCGGTGTTCCACCGCAGCGCCAGCTGCTGATCCCTGGCTACTTGATCATTGATTCGCGGGACTTCTTCCTGCCGACGTACTTGCTCCATTTCATTCGCTAGCACGGGATTCAAAGCCTGACGCATGGTTGTTGACCCGGCCTGCGATTCGAAGAACGCACCAATCCAATGCTCACAGAGCGTGTGAATTGACTTTGTAAATCCGGGTCTTTGAAAATGCTTGAGCGCTTCTCGTGTCGATATGTAGTCCCAATGATGCTCTGTCAGCATAGCTCGAATAGATGATTTCCATATCTAAATCGTTGAAACGCAATAAATGATATTTAGTGGTCATTTCTTCGTTGATCCGCCATTGATATTTACGTGCGGAAACTCTTTTGATAACTGTTCCAAGGTTTGATGTTGGTAGTGCGGCTTCCGAATAGTGTAAATTCGATCAAACTCGCCGTAATTCAGTCTTTCCGGATAATTAGGTTGCGATATCACTTCCAAAGCGACTTGCTCCAAGTGACTGTGGTTATACTTTTCCACCAGATCGCGGAGGTATCCAATGTCGCAGTCGGGGAAGATCTCGGTGGCCAAAGTATGCAGAACGTCATTCAGATGTTCCATGCTGTTCATTTCCGCATGGGTTGTTCTCGGATAGTAATGGTTTGCCACCACTTTCTCAACCACGTGCGCCACCTGATCTTCACGATAGTATCGCAGACATTCTCGAAAGTAGATCGGATCTGAAATGGTATAAGGTTATTCTAAGGCTTATCTTTTACAATACACCATCTTGCTTTTTATTACCACCGCCAGGAAACAATTGTAGTAGTTGTCTAACTCTGTCGTCCTCGCTGGGCATTTATCCGTACGGCAAAAAGATTGAACCTCTTGACGCAATGGAAAAATGTCTTTTGACCACTATGGAACGAGAAAATGGCCCATGTGGTTGCCCGCCTTTTGCTAAGCCGACCCGGACTTTGACATTTACAGCAACATGGTTTCTGATTGGCTAAAACTGTGCATGCTCATTGGTACGAGCTCGCCTTTAGCGCATTTGCAGGGTCGAAGATGATAACGAATCGGAATGCACTATTTGCTTAGTTAAGCGAAATGACCAATGTTGGCAGCACAAATGACCACTAAATAAGGTGGAATCGCAGAAAAAAAATACGTCTTTTTTTTATATATAAAAAGACAGCCCCCATTCTATTTTCTCTTTTTGTATATCTAAATTTTTTCATCAGTCTCATCATGCCCCCGGATATTGAAGTTCTTTCTTCACTAGTTAATCAACGTCGTGCCAGCAGCAATGAGGTCTGCACATGGGATCAAGTATACTATTATGTCTGTATGTATATATGAGTCCTTCGAATATCTATTGTTTGGTTTATTGCACGACGATGGAATGAATCACTCACAGTTTGTTTTGTAGCTACCAACCAGATTAAAATGATCCACCGATCCCCCAAGGTGCAGGCTGAGTATGATCAATGGATGAAGGACACGCTTGCTACATACGGTACGATCGAGAAGTATCTGTTGACGAATAAGCTGCATTTTCCTCCCACAAAGGATGACGAACACCCAGCCGTCATCATTTTACCTAATGACTTCCCCTACTCTGTTGAATCCGGGATCGATCATATCCTCATCTGGTCACAAGTTCCGCTCGATCCAAATTATGTGGAGCAAATTCTTGAGCAGCGATATGGAAGCGAAAACTGGGAATGGGTATATTGGGTCAACCCTCCTGAGATCCAGAGCGTCCGTAAACTTCCTCACGTGCATGTCTTTATGCGTCGTCGTTCCTAAATTTTTTTTCTCCTTCCCCATGTATTTCATCATAGCCGACCTTATTTTTTTCATTTTACGTCATAGCATTTTTAGATTCCACTACAGCATCATTTCTTATTTTTTTTTTCCAAACAACAATAAACTCTGATATCCACCACAAGATTTATACACATTCGCCGATGTCGTTCTTATCAGAGTAATCAAACCTTATTGTATTCATAAGTGCCTGCAGAAAGAAGGGCGGTATTATTATTTGTCTCATCAGCCATCGATGATAAAAGAATCATCAACGACGTTACGAAACGTAGCAACCAGTGGTGTGGATGCAGTTGCTACTGGCTTCAACTCATGCAGAACGGAATTTGCAACAATAGAGATTTACAAAAGGATTCGTCAGTTGGCAATGATTCATTGTTGGCGGCCATTACCCGTTTCAAAAGTTTTTGGATCATGGGGTGCCGCGCATACCACTCCATTATTAAAGAATACTCTCAGCTATACTCTGCTCCAGCTAAAGTGAAAAAACCAATCCCTATTTACGATATATACAATATACACGATCGATTGACTCCAAGATTTGTACGTCAGCTTTTTATTTGAAAAAGTTTACATTGGATGCAACCACTGATAAAATCTTGAGCAAGGTGCTTAAGCCTGCTTGGCAGCAGCCTTCTGGGCACGGAGACCCTTGGCGGGACGGAGGGTCTTCTCCTTCTTGGCCTGCTTGCTGGAGATGATGGCAGAAGCACGGGCAAGGGCAGCCTAGAGAAAATAAATTAAAGCAATTGTTAGATCAATGTTTCATACGTAGGATAATATACACATTTTCGTATTCAACAATAACATACAGCACGGAGATCGGGTCTGTACTTGCTACGGGCGATCAAGTTGGCAACAGACTTGGCGGTCTGACGACGGGTCTTGGCGATGACGACAGAGTGGGTAGCCTTGGCGGGAGTCTGAGCGTTCTTGGCCTTGGTCAAAGTGACGCGAACACCACGAGCAGCGGGTTGGATAGCAGCAGTCTATACAAGATGAAAGAAAAACGCAAAAACAGATCAGCTGACATGTCCAATGGACGAAGGGGGAGGGGGCGCCACACGACGAGAATTTGGTGAAAGTGGCTTTTTTTTTTACTAATGACAATGGGTGCGATGATATACCTTGGCGTTGGCGAGACCAGAGTACTTGTAGGTGTTCAAGTTCAACAAGTTGTTCTTCTCAGCAGAGAATTGAACACCGGGACGCTTCACGAGGAAGGAGTTGTTGTTCTTGATAATAGCCCAAACCAAATCACCGCTCATATTCTATTGATATATGTCGTCAGCAAGTTCTCCTCTTTGTATTCGCCAAGCATTTCCAGCATTCTACGTTCCATGGACGCAATGAACTTGACATGCTAGGGACACTTACGATGATGTTATTCGATAAACGAAAAGAGGAAGAATTTCAATCCACTCGCACCGCTCACAGTAAAAAATTATTTTTTTTTTCTTTGGTTCGAGTCAATCTTGCATTTTGATTGGCCAAAAATTTTCTTTACGTCACGTTGAAGCTTGAGTGGCTTAGACCGACCCACCCCTATCCCGATGTGTGAATTTTTTGAATGAGGGTGAGCGCGGTCATTGCATGAATTCCTCCCCGTTGCCATTGATGGAATTATGCAAGGGATCTTTTTTTTTTCGTTGCCCCATGTTTATCCAGTTGCAGTAAAGAAGCCACCTT
Organism: Radiomyces spectabilis; assembly: GCF_025331425.1. NCBI lineage: Eukaryota > Fungi > Mucoromycota > Mucoromycetes > Mucorales > Radiomycetaceae > Radiomyces > Radiomyces spectabilis. The sequence goes on along the minus strand of NW_026251936.1, from coordinate 140,827 downwards.
TTTATAATAAAGGTAGTAATGTAACAGACAGATAGGATTTATTGACTAAAGTGTAACAATTTTATATCATTGGTTTTTTAAGATTCGTATTTCCATTTAATGGGAACTGCGACGTGGCTATAATCACCAAGCTTTCCGAAAGCTAAAGAAGGAGAGAAAAAATCAGTATATCATAAATCATTGGAAGTCATTGGAAGTCCTTAGCATCTTCTTACCTGCAGGACTCAAATCAAGGCCGCCTATGTTGCACAAATACAAACAAAATGTTATTGTGAATGGGGAATCTGCATAAAAAAAAAAATAGACCCTTCAAAACTTACCGGGCTTGCAAGATTTGCAGATATCGACAACAGTTACGGTAATTTTATTGCCTTCGGAACCGGTCACTTCGATTTTTTTTCCACAGTTGGGGTTCTTCTTCGAGTGGGGTTCACCCATTTGTTCCGTATTCACACTGGCGACCAAATCTGTATTTTTGCAGTGCTTGCCACAAATGCCAACATGGCCTTCGGCATCGTAGAAAGTGGCTTCACCTTGTGTGTAGGCGGAATCAGCTTCATCGGGTTGAGCAGCAAGGCGGATACCACTGTATCCGGCGTAACCATCCTCGGCGGCATAAAGCTCGTATCCGGTAGAGCGCCGTTGCCATCCCTTGCCGTCACTGAAAACATAAGGTCGACCAGTATGCGAATCCTTGTCACTTTCATCGCCTTCCGATTTGGTTCCGACAGGCGACGATTGACGTTGCTCATCCTTGTAAGGTGAATCGGCGGGATCGCCAGCAGCGTAGGCGGCGGCTGGAGGAAATTTTTTGCCTTGAGGAAGCACAATACCGCCGTTGGCATTATAACTAACACCGTGAAGATCAGGTCGGGTAGGATGCTTGCTTTCGCGGTCAGATGAAGGTGGACCGCCTTGAGCGCCTTGAGGACTGCCTTCATCAGTAGGCTGAGCAGGATTTCCGCTTGGCTGAGCAATCGACTTCGACATGAAGGGTGCACCACCGCCAGGCTGGGAGCTAGGTTGAGCGGCCGCAGCACTCGATTTGGGTTTGCCTTTGGCGACCGATGTAGGCTTAGACGGAGGCTTTGAGCGACTTGCCTGTTTAGACTGCACGGGTTTCGCGCTGGGTTTAGCCTTCTGGGAGGCCTGGGGCTTCTTCTGCGTTGGTTTCGGTTTAGGTTTGTTGGAAGGTCGCTTCTTATCCGCCTGTTGCGATGGAGGTTTGTTTAATTGCTTGGAAGGTTTATGAGTCGGCTGCTTGGTGGGATTCTGGCCGGGTTTGTGGCCGGGGTTCTTACTCTTATCACCACCGGACTGGTCTGTGGATGCAGCGAATCCTTCGTGAATACCTTCCCAGTTTCCTTGTTGCTCAGTGTCAGCTCCAGCATAGTCGTTGGAAGCTTCGAATAAGTGTCGAGCAAAAGGATCTCCTAAACGTGTTCGTAAGGATCAGTGATCACATGGATTTCAGTTAGAATGCGGTGTATTATTTTACCCTCTTCCTCCATAGCAACAGCCATGGCATACGCCTTGCTGGGATGATGGTGGAAGAACATATCGTTGGGGAAGGTCGCCTCATCTTCAGCGCGGATCACTGAAAGCATGGCCATCGAAATGGCACAAAGAGTCAAAAGATGCTTCATTTGTAAAAATAAGAAGAAATCGATTTGCAGAAAACCTAGTCGGCCGGCCCTCAACCAAGCGACTTTTTCATTTATACTAGCATGGGTGCTCTGCACAAACAAGGGTTCCCACAATCGTATCCAACTACCTGCAAGTCATTCAAAGCGGTTAATAGCCTTGTATCATAGACCCTTGGCGCCACCATGACAATCTGGCACCAAATTTATGCTCTTGTCTTCAACTTTTGCAATCGTTATTTGATGACAAAAGCAAAATACGATAAGCTAAAGAGTCAGCGATTTAAAAACTCGATCGCTTACAGTACGGTGACATTGACTGTCTCCAGCATGTTGATGAAGGTGGCGAGGGATTATACAAGGGTTTACCTCTCAAGCGAAAGGGGGTTGCTCAACTTGCTATCCTGAATAAACCATTGGTTCACATCCAATTTATTTCGCAAGGATTATATTGGGTAATTGGTTTGTACGTTGCCGCCTCTGCTGTCAGCAAGTTGGATGGCCGCCTCAAAGATGATGTACTGTTTCTGTTTTAAAACTCTTAACATGCAAGGATGCACTCAAACATGCTAAATACATTATCAGTTTTACACATTCCCTTTTATGCGATAAAATTTCATGAATTCGTGCCAGATTACTTTTAAGGTATATTCTTAGACTGTTCAGTTGTGTTGCGATCGAAAAAGTGGACAAATCATGGACATACGAATTCGTCATCAAGCCCTCTTCCTTGAATTTCCGCCCAGCCAGGGAACAACGCTACATGCTAAATCCAGCATCTTTAAATTTAATCATAGCACAGCATTTGATACTGTTATATTTGTCCAACTGTTCAGCATATGCGTTTCTGTAACATATCTCGGGTTCAAAGCATGACGGGGTGCTGTTAGGCACGACTTGACCCAATTTGAGAGGTCAGTTAAGTAGAAAAACATACAAAAAAACAATCAAGGGTACTCAGACGTAGCATACACAATATGCAATTGTGTTATTTTTTATTGTATTTTTAAACACCATTGGATTGATGAATAGGTTGCAGCTACCGTGCGCATGTTAATTTAAGGCCGTGAATGATTATTTGACGGGGTTTTAAAAGTCGAATTTCCAAAGAACAACTCTTTAGTTCAATTGGCAGGACTTTCTGGGGCTCAAGCGCACATAGACTTCTTTTCGACCGACCAACAGATCTACTGACAGCATTTCATGAATCAGGTAATTTTATCCACCGTAACCTACTTATATGATATCATCCAGATACATAACTTTGTGCATCCGGATACTGATCCTCGTATTGCGTACAGTGGTTGTTCACAAAAGACGAGCTCTACCAGATGCCGTCCATCGTCAATGATGGCATGACTTTTGAGGAAGAACGATTATCGAGATTACGAGGTTGCTGCTTCATTCAAATTATAGGCTGTCGTCTGGAAGTGTAAGTGTTGAAGGAAACAACTCCCCCAAGACGAAACAGTGGGTCATTGGCATGGGTCTAACGCTAAAGGGTCGTTCGGCAGTCCCCAAGTGACTATAGCAACGGCAACGTCATATTTCCATCGATTTTATGCGCGGAATTCTTTCAAAAGTTATGATTATGAGGTTGGTGAATATTTAATTTGATGGACGGATATGTAAAAATGGCGGGCGTGTGTAACTTATCTTGTAAACAGTATGTTGCTGCTACGTGTGTTTACCTTGCGGGCAAGGTTGAAGAATCCTCGCGGCAACTGAAAGACGTGGTTACTGCGTGTATCATTAGTCGAAAAACTCACAGTGACGAGAAAGGCAAGGTAAGGAAGATTTAAATCCAAAACAGTAGTTGTGGCGATTGGTATCAATGCAGCTAAATTTTTTGGTGTAGATCTATGCACAATGGCAAGAAGCGATTCTCTGGTATGAACAGTTTTTGGTCGAAACGCTTTGCTTTGATCTGTCAGTCGATCATCCGCATCAGTTGATCCTGGAATTTGCTGAAGAAGTCGATGGTAAATTATTAAAAAAGATGCTTCTCTACTCGATCGTTACAACTTATTACCATCGTCCCTATATACAGCACCGGCGCTTGTTGCTCAGTACGCATGGGCGTTTGCCAATGATAGGTAAGGTGTTTTTGTTTCTGGGATGTGTGTATTTGATCCGCGGCCAGTATGCTTATGTTATGAATTCAAAGTTTACGACAACCGTTATGCCTGATTTACCATCCGCAAATGGTGGCAGCCGCATGTATCTTGTTAGGATATCAAACGGTGGGAGTGGATTTTCCTGAAAGCACCGATACCATTTGGGGACAGACATTGGAGCAAGAGTTTGAACTTTTGACAGGTACGCAATGTTGTGTCATGCTTTTTTATCTGGCCTAACCCAGTTCTTTTCTTTTTTGTTACTCTTTTGATATCCAGCTATTGTCAGTGACATTGCCGCAGTATACAGTATCTCCGACGCTGTTGTAAGTAACACACAGAATCAATTATTTTGCTTGGCATTCCAAAGTCGTGTTGCTGACGTACTTCTGCTTCAGGAAAAAGCCAGGAAATCCTCGTCTTCAGATCATCACAATTCTGGTTCATCACACCGAAACGGCCATGCTGTAGCACCAACCAGCAACGGGCATCGACGGGAAAAAGAAGCAGATTCACGATATGTCAGACATCACACATGATCTGATGTCCTGATTTTGTTCGTCGGTATTTGTCATCCGTCAGACATTCTTTACTTGCCCTGTTGGCTTGACATCATTCAACGGATTTACATATGTATCATATCTTTTTTTACTTGGCATAATTTTTTATTGTATGTAAAAAAAACCTTATTCATCGCCATGATAATCTTCGGATTGGATCTCCTTGATCTACCGGTTCAATTCTATCTTTTCTCTCTTTCTCTCTCTTTTCCTCGCATTGCACTGTACATACAAATTGATCCGTTGGTTTTTTTCCCATTTGTTCTTCACTTTTTATGTTACCATTTGATGATTTACTGATTAAAATTCACAGTTGATATATACTCTAAGCCCTTGTTCGTGACTCTGAATTTTCTTTCGATTTTTAATGTTGGCTACTGTTGAGTTGATGCACCCTTTTGCTAAAAGTGGTGAGTAAACCGCTCGGTTGAGCAACATTTAATCAACATTGCTCACCGTGGCGCAGTCATTGAAATTCTTTTGATCTAATATTTTTTTATTTATTTTTTTTGGCGCGATGTCTCAGTTTAATATGCATGTGATGAATTTATGGACTCCGTCGCACCTGCACCTTGGGATCCAGTCATCATTCTGCTGAAACCCACATCTTCCTTAGTTTTCCCGACTCGGGACAAACGAACGCACCGGAACAGATGATTCCCATATGACCATCCGTACTGTCAAAATAATAAGAAAAAATGGAATTCAGACCATTAAACTGAGTCGGCGCAAAGAAGTATACAGGTTTAAGGAGGAAGTAGACACTCGTACCCATGTCGAGTGCAGTTAAAGAGTTTGGTCCAAACTGCAGCATCCTACGCTGAAATTTCGGTCATTCAATTATTTCTGCATCTGCTTTATTCCCTTTGAGATCTAGTTTTCCGGGGAATCGAAAACGAAAAGAGTCTTACAAACGCAAAAATGCCACAAATTGAAGAGCCAACAAGAGGAAAATGTCATATGGACAAAAAGTTGAAAATGTCATAAACAGTCATATTATGTAGTCAAAATCTTTGAAAAATTAGCGATTTTGTAAATCACATGATCTACACTAAGTTATCAAGACCTGTTAAACCTTTTTTTCATCTTTCAACCATGCCTCGCTGCCCACTTTCACGATAATAGGCGAAACAATCAGCAGCAAGATGCCGTTTGCACCAGTTGTGGTCAAACAGAGTATCGTCGCCGTTCACATAAAATGTGAGTGGAGCTCTTTTTTGAAGAAAGGTGATTGACGATACGACGATCTGGTGTTTTGTAGCATCATTTAATTTGGGTTATCTGTCAGTTATACTGTATATGCCCTTTCATTCTCTTCAGTAATCGAATGATACATGGAACAGATATGCTTCGATCTGTGTAGCTCATCATTCATGCATCAGTGAGGTGACTATTGTTTCATCCATGGAAAATCACATATTTTTGTCCGAATTTTTTCTTCTTCTTTAGTTTTGCATCTCTTCTGTTTGCCTGGAAATCCCTCACTATCATTGCATCCATCATCCAGACTATGGCGTGTATCTGATCCGGTCGATTCGATTATTATGAAAAAAGGTACCTTTTGTGTGATACGACTATCCGTTTTTCGTCAAGAAAAAATTTACCTGTCCTTTTTCTCTATTCTGTCGTTAGCTTTTGGTTTTCTCTCCGGTTTTCTTTTGCCTGGCAAGCCATTCAAGCCATCCATCCCTCCAAAACCTTTCTACTTTGTTCGGGCACCAGATTGTGGCCAATCCGGTTTTTGTCGTCAAAGGACATCTTCGGTCGTGTGGCTCTCTTTCTTTCTCATCGGGAAACGCTGACGCGTCCTCCTCATGTTGCCCTCATTTGGATTCCTACTCTTGATATCGTCTTTCATGTAAGTATTCTTTTCGCAGTCTTCCCTCTTTTTTTCGCCACAGGGTTTTTTGTGAGATTTTTACTGACGCAAGTTTTATTTTCTTTTATTTTTACTCGGGAAAACTATCGATATCTGGCCTCCAGCTCCAAATTACCGGCACTTCTGACCACATCAATATCTTGGCCCTGCTCAAGCTGACACCACCGCCCCAAAAATATTCCGCCGCTTAACTGTTTCTGCAAGCAATTTTCTTTTCCGCATCGAAGAAGAAGCTTACGTGTGGTCCGTATACATATTTTCTTTCGGCACAATGTTTGATTTAAAGGTAAACCAACCGCAAATGTTCCACTTTTTGGCCCATGTGGTTGACCTGATCATCATTCTTGCATTGGCAGAGTGACTATTGTTTCATCCATGGGAACTCATTCATTTTGTCTTCAATTTTTTCTTTTTCCTTTGGTTTTCTCCCTCTTTCCGTTTACCTGAAAAGCCCTCACTATCATTGCATCCTCACCCGCATCCACATCCATCATCCATCATCCAGACTATGGTGTATCCGGCGTCTATCTGTAACCGGTCAAGTCGAGTATTATCAAAAAGGTACCTTTTGTGTGATGTGACTATTCGTTTTTCGACAAGAAAAAACTCACGTTCTTTTTTCTCTACCCCTTCTTTAGCTTTTGGTTTTCTCTCCGGTTTTCTTTTCGCTTGGCAAGTCATCCATCCCTCCAAATCTTTCTACTTTGTTCGCGCTCAAATGTGGCCAAACCGGTTTTTGTCGTCAAAGGCATCGTCGGTGGTGTGACTCTCTTTTTCATTGGGAAACGCTGACGCGTCCTCCCCAGGTTCCTCTCATATGGATTGCTGCCCGTGGTATCGCCTTCGATATTTCTTCCCGACCATTTTATTTTGTAGTTGTAGTATGTATTTTGTATTTTAGTGAATAGTCTTCTTGCAGTCTTTTCCTCCTTTTTTTTCCCACAGGGTTTTTAGGGGGTTTTTACAGACGCACCTATTGTATTTACTTTTTTTTTTATATTTGTATCCTTTCTTTATTTCGGTCGGGAAGCCCTCGGTATCTGCTGCATCAAACATCAAAGGTAAAATATCTCAACGAAATTTGAATCAACCAAAGAGCTTACTAACTCATTTTTTTTAAATACCCAACATTCCCACACATCTTTGTAGATCTATCATAACCTTGGGCGGGACAGAACGGAGGGGGTCAATAAGTGCTGCTTTGTTCATTAAAAGTGTTTCATGGTATGCCAGAGTATTGACATTAATATACCAAAGTTCCATCAAGAGTCTCGCCCAGGTTATGCCGTATTGCGTTAGGCTTTTTGTCTGACGAATGTCGCTCAAGGGAAGAGTGCGACATCCAGTAGCAGGTGGCATCCATTGCACAGCGGGTGTACGGCTTGTTATGTAGTCAAATGGAATAAAATTGAAGAGCAATATGTGAAGTATGGCAAAATGTGGATGTAGTTTTTGTGCCTGTAAACTTCTCACGGGTTTTTGTTACCCCGAGGAACGAGCTCTTTTTTTTTATCATAATTGCAGGACCGGTCTTCACTGCCCAATTTGTAACAACTATTTGCCATTAAAGCCGCGGGGTTGGTTGATATTTATCAAATGCATTAGATGTCCTAGCAACGTATTGTGCGTTTGTACGCTCTCATAAAATCCATTTGCCGTGATCGTACCTCTAACTCTCAGTCTACAATGATTTCATTGCACTCAGTATGGCGGGTCGTGTGATCGCATCATTTTATAGAGTCCATCCCACTGCAAGAAAATCAAGCAACGAAAATCAAAGTGTGTATTTTAATGCGGATTTTTTAGGGGGTTGCAAGATCGTCTGGACCTACAAGTTGTCATCTAAGCAGGACCCTTGTGCATCTTCTTTTCTTATTCATGCCTGCAGCATATGCTGTGATATTTGCTCGGGAGCAACTGATTTCACTTCTTCTACTGATTTTTCACCAGAATCTGCTGCCAAGCGACTACCTTCTGAGGATCCATTATTGTGTTCGTTTCCCTTATTGGCGTTTGCCTCGGCTTTGGCTTTCTGTTGCTGCTCTTGCAATTTCCTAGTAATGGTAGTAAAGCATGAATTTTTTACCTCACCTCCAGCCATAAATTGTTCCTGAGACTTACTTTCTCGCCTGTAGCACCATGAACTCTTTACGCTTCCTGAGCATTTCTTCTCGCTTTTCAGGGCTAGATTCCCACACTTTCGGAGGCTCGGCCAAAGCTTCACTATCAACATCCTTTGTATCCAACTTGTATCGTTGCATCAAGTTTAAATGGCTTGCTGACTTGGTAGATGCACCCGTTGATGATCCCGAATCACCACCATTCGCTCCCGGTGTCGATGAACCTGAAGAGCTAGGAACAGAAGGCTGTCGACGCATGTTAACCCACTGTAAAACATAATCGTTTTATCTGTAAACTAACCAAAGGCAATCCTCCATCACGCAACGCATTATCCACAGTCGTTTCGACGGATCCTGTTCGTTGTAAATCGGCCACGATGGCGGGTATAGGGATATCTGGAAACATGGCGCGCACCATTTCGACCTATAATAAATAATCGATAAGTGCTACAGCTCCAGATGCTTAAGTAGGTTTATCTGAACACACCATTTGAGGCGTCACACGGTGTTGCATACGTCTAGATGTTGGTCGACGCTGTCCTTGCTGCCCAATCGACGGCTGTGCACCACCTACGTTTGAAAAACCGATGTAGTTCAGTCACGGCTGTTGAATTCGAGTCGAGTCAAATTTCACCCACCAAGCATCCATCGCAGGGCAAAAAGAATCAGGAATACTGCGACAAGGATAGATACTCCGTCATTCATTAGATCTACACCAAAGAATACCAAAAGCAAGAAACCTAACCCCGAAGGCGACTACTGCTTTGCTGTGACTTCCTCACTGGTTCCAAACCACTATTCAATCCCCGCCACGTTGAGAGCTTCCAAGACACAGGTCGATAGTGATTGGTCAATTTTCCATCTACATCACTTGGCGATGGTGGACGGGATGAAGCGGGTTGAATCCATGGAATTATCCCGCGGACAGAATATAAAACTGCTCATTCCATCTCTCGACTCTCATTTTTTTCTTTTTTTTCTAATAATGTCTGGCGACTCCTATCCAAAGTTGTCGAATGGATCGACACCAAAGTTATCTTTGCTAAACAATGGATCAACAAACAATGAACCTGAACTAATAAAATGTCAAGCCTTTGTGCCTCCACCGCTGTATGTAAAACCCATCCATTGCGTGGCTCAGTCTCCTTGTATGATAAAAGCGAACAGACGATTAAAAAGGGCTTCTATATCTCAATCTTTAGTTCTCCTCCCGTCACCTATGCCTCATCTTCTCCCAGGAATATCACCTTTTCTGAACCAGAAGAATCCGATCAACTGTTCAGCGACAATTCGCAAGATGACGAATCCTTCAGGGCTGATACTCATAATACGGATACCTTATTAAACGCAATGTTTACTGTGGTGAAGACTCGAAATGGCAGTGTGTTGACTAGAAATACCATTCTCAAGATGGATCATTTTTCAAGCGGTGAGTGAGATGGCACAATATATACCAATTTGTTGTGTTACCATGGATCCAAATTTGTCTTTGCATCACCGTCATGCATATTCACCGTGGATTCCAGAGTGAGGACAAGCGATCTAATATGGTCCTTATGTTACAATAGCTACCAATACCAACCTTGACTTCCATCTTCAGGGCGCTCCCAATTTTAGAAAAGCGGAGCTCAATGTCTACGGTGTTGCACAGCCGACGGTAAGTATCGGTATGATCGATCGATCTCTCATTTCATGCAACTGAAATTTTCGGCAATTTTGATAGAGTATCGGTTTATCAACCATTCTCGCCATCATGAATTGTCACCCCAAAAGTGTAAAGTCGGCTTCATGCACATGGTACGGTCTCAACATATCTTGTGACTCTTTCAGACATGCATATCTCATATCCTTGATCCTGTTGTAGGTTTTCCACCCGTGAAGAGCCGCTCATTTACTTGAATGGTTGTCCTTATGTCCTGCGTGACGATGCCAATCCTTCACAAACAATGAGTACCTTTCTGGGTATAAATGCTGCACGTCTGGAAAAAGTCGAAGAGAGACTCAAGCACGATGTTCTCAATGAATCCAAAAAGATGGACGGACTACTATTAGTCCACGATGAACTCCGTAAGTCCCAAAGATGCGTGCCGCAATAATCGCCAATAAGCTAACAAAGGATCATTCATCTCATTGTATCATATAGCGGATGGTACAATTGTCCCTTGCTATATTGCCGCCGATGAAGTACAAACTCCCAAAGAAGGTGCACTATGAATCCATCGGCAACGCAAAATGTAAAAATTTTGCCATGAAATTAACTAATACCTTGACATAGTATTTCAGGCGTTTCAAGAAAAGGGATATCGTCTAAAGTATTTCCGTATTCCTATTTCTCCTGAACAAGCACCGGAAGACAATTATTTTGATGAATACGTCAATATCATCAAGAGCCTCGAACCAACCGACCCACTTATCTTTAACTGCGGCATGGGTGTCGTACGAAGTAAGTAAAAAGAAACAAGTCGTTGAATTCCCCCGGCATAGCCCGCTCATACAAGTTTACATAGCAACGGTTGGCATCATTATTGCCCAAATCTTGAGACGTACGCAGCTGATTGCGCGCGGATTACCGGACCCTTTTCCTATTGCGGGATGGAAATATCCTTCGTCAAAATCGTCCGAGATTGTTCGCGGACTGGAGGAAGCAGGCAAAAATCGTACTTTGCTACGTCTCGTTTATGTCCTCGAAAAAGGTAAGGTTAAAATGTACGACTTGAAACAGCCTCTCTGATCCAGTATCTTTTATAGCTCTGGGATCAAAAATGGCACCTCATTCAGCGATAGAGTGGGCTCTTGATAGAGGCGAAGTGGTCGAAAGCCTGAAAGAAGCTATTACGGGCAACTACCAATCGATTGTGTCTCTTACCTCCGTGCTTGATAGCGGTGCTTTTAGCAAGCGCATGCTCGATGAAATTATCGATCGATGTAAGTCCTATCTATATTGATTGGCTAGTGAATTGCCCATGATGCTTAATTGAATGTTTTCCATTGTCGTAGCCGACACGGTCATCAACTTGCGCGAAAGTATTTTAACCAATCGAATCCGTCAAACCACTTCCAACGACTTGAACGACATGTTTTTGGAAAAGGCATCGGGTGATTTGCAACGGTACTTCTTTTTACTGTGCTTCACTGCCTACATCAATGAATCAGCCGACACGCGGTTCAAAATTCGGTTTTCGTCTTGGGTCAAGACACGAACAGAGACATGGACCATGCTACAAAATATGAGACGAAAGGGTCCAAGACTTTATTACTTCCGACCCGTCGAAGACTTGTCGAGCTTGATCCATCATAAAAATAGCCGAAATATTAATCGATCGATTGCTGTTCAGAAGCGCACCCTGTCGACCTACCAAGACAGTGTTTCTCATCCTGTCGCCAACGAAACGCATGACTTGATTGTCAAGGTATATAGCCTCTTGACGTCTGGCTAGTACGGCGCGATCATTTTTTTTAACTGTTTCGCATCCGCTTTTGTTAGACACGAGGTGGCGTAGCTCTTCGATCACAAACCATCCTAAAGGTCGATTTTTGGCATCACAACTACCTTTGCGATGAACGAGATCCTTCGCAAGGTAAGCGAGCTTTGGTGCACGCTTCGCCTTACTACACACCTGGTATGACCCCGTCGGGGAACCCGCAACCTAATACCTATGCTATCGAGGGAGCTTCCAATTTCCGACGTATCCAAAACACCCACGTCTATGGCGTTGCTCAGCCAACCATTGAAGGACTGCGCCAGGTCATCCGCCGTCTTTTAACCGACCGACCTCGCAACGACAAAGTCTTATGGATTAACCTGAGAGAAGAACCGGTCATTTACATCAATGGCATTCCCTATGTACTTCGCGATCAGTATTATGCTTTCCGAAATATTCGTGCTTACAAGGGCATCACTGGCGCGCGCTTGGAGCAGCTGGAAGATCGACTAAAAGAAGACGTCATTCGAGAAGTATTGAATTACGATGGCCGCATCTTGTTGCACAACGAAAACGGTGAAGGCCACATGTGTGCTCGCTGGGAAAAGGTGGACGTCGAAAACGTTGTTACCATGCGTGACGTGATGAATCGCGTCGGTTCTGAACTGGCCGAAGAACTGGCTGAAGACGATGCATCCGAGGCCGTTTTGGTCGACTATCATCGCGTGCCCATCACGGCCGAGAAAGTGCCGGAATGGCGTAGCCTGGACGTGCTCCGAGATCTTATCACCAAGGTGGACCTTTCCAAGACAGCCATCATCTTGTAAGTGTGCAGACCACTTTTAAATCACCAACAAACCAATACTTTCTTTACTTTTTTTTTTTTTGGCTATTGGACTAACTCAACATTACAAATTACAGAAACTGTCAAGTAGGCTATGGTCGATCCACAACAGGTAATAATTGATTTTGGTTTGCTTTTCTATAATGATAAAGAACTTGCTATTCATCAAATTTACACAGGTACTGCCATTGCTACTTTACTGACCCGCTGGTTGCGACCCAACACGCTCGGTAACCCTCAGGAGGGAGTCATGAAATCGCAACGGTTGAACTATCAGATCATCAACAGTTTGTTGCGTGTCATCCATCGTGGTTTAGAGAACAAGCTTATCGTGGATTACACCCTTGACCAGTGTGCTTATACTGTCAACCTGCGTGATATCATTGAAGCCGCTCATCTGCAAGCAGAAAACGAAGTGCATGATCAAGACAACCGTAAACGCATTATCAAACGGGGCATCGTGGCGTTGGAACGCTATTTCCTCCTCATCTGCTTCCAGGCATATCTCGACAGTATGGCACCTGGCGAAACCGAAATGGCGGAAACGTTTGAACAATGGATGAATCGCCACGCTGAACTCGGTTCTATTTTGTGCGAACTACGATCGGAAGAAATGGAGCTCATTGTAGCGGTAGAAAAATCGTTGGAGGGTGACGGGGTGGCTCTTTCGAGTGAAGTGATGCGGGTCGTCAATGCTCGTTGCGGGCAGGTGCTTGCACAGCAAACGATTCTCAAACACGACGCTTTTCCCGGTTGCCAGAATACCAATCTCACGGAAAATATTCCAGGTGTATACAACTATCGCCGCATTGAAGTCCAAGAAATCAAGAACTGTATCAAGAACGGAGGATTAACCGCCCAGCTAAGTGGCCTTTTGGCTGACAAGCAGAGAAACGCCAATGATGACCGTGTGGCTCCGTTTATCTGTGGATGTGCCATGCCGAGCAAAGACGCCGTTCGAGCTGTACTGAATGCCATGGATGCAGGACCCGGTGGCAAACGTCGTGTTCAATGGACTTGCTTGAGAGAAGAACCGGTTCTATACGTGAACAAACGACCTTACGTACTTCGTTTGTTTTCCGATCCCATCAAGAATCTGGAAACAACAGGTATCGCTCGAGAACGTGTGGAAGATATGGAAGAACGTATGCGAAGAGACGCTCTTGAGGAAATCAAGTGTTACGATGGACGAATGTTGTTACACGATGAAGAATTAACGAATGACGGATACGTTCTTGTGGTAAATGATCCGGATCAATACATCGAATTGACGCTTTTGTACTAATCCTTGCTTTGAAATCTCAGCCTGTGTGGGAAACTGTACCCAGCGAATGTGTGGAAACACCAAGCCAAGTTTTCCAATCTATTGTTGATGAAGGATACCAGGTGGATTATTTACGTGTACCAATGTGAGTTAAGAAAAAAAAAGTGGAGATATTGGGAGTGGGTGAGAAAAATGGACAATGGAATGAACAGGATCATTTAATCTACATTTGGTTAGTACCGATGAACAAGCTCCGATCCCGGATGTGTTTGATCAGCTCATTCGTAGAATGCAAGAAGCCAACGCGGGCGTTGATGTCTTGTTCAACTGTCAAATGGGGTAAGTGCAACCTCAATCCAATGAAAGATCGCACGGTTCAGAAAAATTCACACGAGAATCTTTTTTCGATAATTTTTTCTTGCTTAGCCGCGGACGCACCAGTACGGGTATGGTGATGGCCTGCTTGATGTCCATGATTCTGAACAATGAAGCCGTTTCCAGAATGAAAGAATCCTTCACTGTAGAGTCATTGGATCTGACCGAGAAAGAGTCCAGCCAGCTGGATGAAAAGGATCGTTATTTGAGAGGCGATTACCGGGTAGTCCTGCAATTGGTGAGCGTTCTGACGTATGGCAAACTGGCTAAACGTCTCACGGATCAAGCCATCGATATGTGCGACCATATGCAGAATTTGCGGAAAGCCATCTACGAGTACAAGCTCCGCCTGGAAGCTATCCCAGATCAAAACTCCAAGCAGTGGGGCGCCATGCGCAAGGTCGCTCTCAGTTACCTTGTGCGTTATTTCTATCTCATTGTGTTTGCTAATTATCTATTGGAGGAGATGGGTCACACAGACACGATGTCTCGTTCTGATTCATCCGTGTCAGATTCAATTTCTTCAAATGCTCAACCACGAGATAATGCGATTGGGGATCAACAAGCCAGCAAGATGCCAACATTCAGGGTGTGGCTCAAGGGTCGTCGAGAAATTACCAATATTGTCAAGTTGCAAACATTGTATCTTTGTTAGATGCAGTGTAAAAATAAAAAATAAAAAAGCTTATCGTGTTTTCCCATAGTCAATTTCATCTTCCGGCAGATCATATGATGCCAAAATTTCGCTTGGTGTCATGTAACTCAAACAAAAAAAGAAAGAGAATGGATCCAACCCGTTGCAGGATGGAATAGAAATTGCCAGAATTGGCCATCTTGTATTCAGATCAAGTCTGTTTGCGATTGCTTGGGAAAAGTTAATCGTTGGCAAAGAAAAACTTGCAACACATACCGTTTAAATGCTTAATCGTATTTTTTTTTCTTCCTTTTCTATTTAATAGCGACTGATTTGTCCTTTGACCCTGTTTTTCCTTTCTTTTATTTTTACTTTTTTTGGTGCTTCGCTTTGCTTTCTTGGTCTTCATTTGTATATTTTACCATTACTGACGACACAACATGAACCTGATACCAAAGAAATTCAGACGATCAGAAGAAGAAAAAGCGGCCAATACCGAGATCGTGGTCGAAGAAGGAACCGCTAGTTATCCTGAATGGGTTAAAAAGTCGAGTGCTGCAGTTCAAAATGCATGTTATTTCGTGATTGGACCCTTTGCCAAGGTGTGGCGATACCTGGAGCGTCGAACCAATCTCACCTTCTGGATCATTTTCGGCATGGTGCTCGGTATTATAGTGGGTCGATTTGCTCCAGAATTTGGTAAAGAAATCAAACCTCTGGGCACTGCGTTTATCCGAATGATTACCATCATCGTCACGCCTCTTGTATTTTCCACCCTGGTGGTGGGTATTGCAGGTAATTTGGTTCTGCTTATCCAATCACGTTGCATCGTACATCTTTTTTGATCTCGAAACGTCCTTTTTCTGGGTTTTTTGGCCTTTGTGTAACCAGGTCACGGCGACGATGTGAGCAAAGTTGGCAAACTTGCTATCAAGACTATTATCGTAAGTTCTTTTTTTTTTCTGTTCTTTCTATGACTTTTTCCACACTGTACTTAGTACCTATGACATTGTCTTTCTTTTAGTATTTCGAGGTGGTCACTACATTTGCCCTTGCCGTTGGTCTGATCATGGCAAACCTTATCAAACCGGGTCATGGTGTGGTTTTAACAGGAGCTGATTCCCAGGAAGTCGATGCGATGGCTGAAAAAGAAAAAGAAATCACTTGGTATGGCGAAATGTTCATGATCATTCCCGAAAATTTCTTCAAAGCCGCCGTCGAAGGCAAAGTGTTGGCCATCGTATTCTGTGCCGCCATGTTTGCCTGTGCCATGATGAAAGCAGATAAGAAATCCAAGAAATTCATGCTCCAAATTAACGAATCACTTTCCATGGTAAGCGAGGGAATCGGTCAAGGAAAGAAAAGGAAAAATACGTTCATTTAAGGCAATGGATGGGATTGATTAATTTCCATTTTGGGCGATTCTGTTTTCAATAGATCATGTTCAAATTCGTGGGCTTGGTAATGAACTGTGAGTAATCATGCACAAAACATCAGAGTCGGGAAATAACAGCTCATCGTGATTTGAAACAGATGCTCCTATCGGTATTGGTGCTTCTCTAGCCGCGACGGTGGGTGAGAACGGGATTGATGTGCTTGCCAATCTCGGCAAATTGATTGGAGCCTTGTACGCATCGCTGGCGATTTTCGTTGTACTGATCCTGCTTCCTATCCTTCTCGTCTGTCGAATTCCCCTGTTGGGTTTTATCAAAAGTGTGGGTCAACCTTGGCTTATTGCTTTCAGCTCGGCTTCCAGTGAATCCGCCCTACCTAAAGCATTTGAAAATATGCGCGCTTTTGGTTGCACAAATGCTCTGACCGCTTTTGTCATTCCCTGGTATGTGCCCTTTATTATCCGTGTCACCCACATGAAACGCTGAACTTTTTTTTTTTTTTTTTGTATAGTGGTTACTCTTTTAATCTTGATGGCACTACCTTGTATCTTTCGTTGGCGAGCATTTTCGCCGCTCAGGCTGGAGGCATGAATCTGCCTATTGCCACGCAGCTCTCCATTATGGGAACACTGATGTTATCCTCTAAGGGTGTGGCTGCTATCCCACGTGCTTCTCTTGTAGTACTAGCCGGTACTTTGATGCAGTACGACCTTCCCAAGGAAGCCGTTTCCATGATCATGGGTGTGGATGCCATCATGGATATGGCCCGAACTTCGATCAATGTCCTTGGCAACTGCCTCGGTTGCTGTGTGATGTCGCGCATCGAAGGATCGTTCCGCGGACAAGAATGGAAGGAAGAAGAAGAAGAACGTCGCCGACAAAGACTGGAAGATGATGAAGATAATTTACGTGTTGATAATGACCATGATGGCGACGCAAACAGTTTGCCAGAGAAGCGTATGCCTACCGATATGGGGCACGGAGCAGCCATGGGACAACCACTTGAAGTCGTTGTTCATCAAGACGATAAAATATCCTCCGTCGATTATGATTATCCTTCTCACCGCTAGCAAGACTGATTAGGACAAAACTCTTCTTTTTACATGCTCCGTTTTCTATCCACTAGGCGCGTGCTGGTTTTCCTTTTATTTTTATTTTGTAATATAACATACGGTACAACGCAGTAGCATTTGTTTTATATTCCCATTAAAAGTTCAATCGCTTGATTGTGGCTTCTTTCGTCTTGTACAGCATGAAAGACTATTTACAAGTAATAATATTCAAGGACCTGTAACCATCAAACTTTGCAACTGAAAAGAAATCGACATGACATTACAGCATGTGTCTTATGTCATCAGTAACAGCCAGATGCAGTGCTTATGCATTATTCCTTCCGTTTTCCCGCAGCAACGCGCGACTCTGTCGACGAGCAACGTTTTTCCAATAGAGGCTCCAAGTGAGATGGTATGGCCGTAACGCTATTATCACGGCTGCATCGTTGGAAGCGTATGCCATTATCAACCGATGAGCCATCGATAGTGACTATCCACGATTTTGGCACCCATTTTTTCTCTATACTTCATTCCTCTTTTACTAGAGTTGCCCCTCATGTTGATTTTCGTAATATGATATAGATTCTTTGCCAATTATTTTTTGCTTCTCTGTTACGGTAAATAATGAATTAACTCGGGCGTCAAGGATAACTAGGGAAGATTAACCAACGACCTGTGACTCTCTTCAACAGGTGACCTTAGGATATTTAAAACGGTAGACTATCTTTTAACTCGACAAATACCAAATCGATTGCAATCACTGGTCATAATGATTGGCGATGCAGACAACCTCTCTGTAAATGAAAACAGAGCTTGCATTATTTCGTCATCCATCGATGATGAACGCTTGACTTGCGCGTTAAGAATTTAGCAGAGACAACTACCTGTATGCACGTATCGCTGTCGAACGCGTCAAAGGGTCCGCATATGACGAAGTTGCTTTGTTTTTTATTCTCGGTTGGTTATATTCAGCAAGCTGGAAATATATGCAATTGAGTGGAAAAAAGCTGACGCGCTTGATTTTGGGATTCAACGTCTATCCAACGCACAGAAACATGTCATCGGTCGGTTGCTTATCATGAACAATCCAGGTTGCATAAAGTACAAATAGTGCAAATTACAGTGACAAAAATTTTCACGAGATCATACCGGTAGCTAAATGTTTGGAACGGTTAATTTATCAAGTGATAGCTTGATTTTACCAAGTTGAAAAAGAGTAAACATTAATGATATGTTGGCTTTTTCAAGTAATCCAACTGATACGATTGTACAGTGCAAAGCTTTTGACGTATCGAATTAGTGAAATCGATCATCACAGAAAGCGGACGATTCCATGTGAAAAGATTTTGTGGGGTTCCGTCTCTTCAGCTGCAAACGCGCGGTCTCTAATTCCGGACCCTATCATTGTCCGTGCATCATGTGCTTGTCCTTGAGTCCTTTTGTAAGTGTCTGTCTGATGTTCCGATGAAATTCTTTTGAGGACCCGGTGGGTAAACTTTCAGACATTAAGACTGTAAACGCACTGCAAGGTATCATGTTCTTGCATATCTGCAACATGTTCCTGCATTCGCCTTATGAGACAAATGTCATTGAAAAAAGTGGCGGACAACTTGCGGTCTTTCCTAATTTGTGGAAATCCATGCATACAGTTGTTTCGTTTTGCGGCTTGGAACCTTATGAAACCTGACCGAAAAATCTTTGCAGTCAAAATTTCTTAAATTGGCAATTTTTGGGGAATACAAAGCCCGGTTGCGTCTTATTGCGCCATATCGGATGTGTAACCTGAGCATTACAAAAAGAAAAAGAAAAAAAAACGTAAGGGATAAAATTTGCTCCGACAGCTCAATTAAACAGCATGGCTATATTTCAGAAAAAAGGCAGCACTGGTCTTCCGTATATTATTTTCGCTCCAACGCCATCCACTCCGCTCTCACTTTTTTGGACGATGGATACCATTGACGAGAATATAAACGGCGTGACGCCTAGACGGCATCCAGCAAACAAAGAATATAACAAAAGTGATACCTACTTCTCAAGATCGCCCTCTCCTCGAACGGAATCGCCTACACTTACCGATAAAAAACTGTCGTCTTTATTTTCTCGATATAAACCATGGCTTATGTGGTGGAATTCCGACGAATGGTGGCCTTGTTGGATTGGCTTCATCTTTTTCGGTTGCGTTGTCAGCGCCGTGCACCACGGAATACCCGAGCCAACGTTTCTTTTGTGGGATCATAATCCTTTTCTTACCTTCGCCTCCACGGGAAACTACGGTCTTATTGTGATTTTCTTTGCCATGGGGATTCTGCTTTGGATAGCCATGGCCTCCATTCGAGCAAAAGGTTGGCAAGGTTACCCTTTGGGATACCTTGTTGTTTTCCTCTTGAGCCTCATCAGCAAAATGCTGGCAGCCAATGGTAACTTTTATTTTTTATTTACGCATTCAGCGCATCGTATCGTATCGTGAAAGGACGCATTCACTCAACGGCTTGTATAGTACAACTGAAAAAAGCCAGTCTCGGTGATTCTATTTGGGCTATTATTCTCGGCTGTGTGTTGCGCAATTTGATTGCACTGAAGCGGTCAGCTCAACAATTGCCACCATGGTTGAAGGTGGCTCAACAGACGGAACTTTACATTGCCGTGAGTTTGGTACTATTGTGCATCGATATCAGCGTACTACGACCCTTGGCTCCGCGTGCTTTGTTTGTGAGCTGGCTCGATACTCCCACGCTTTTCATGGTGGTTGCCTTTTTCGGTTGGCGTCTACTCCGCATCGACATGCAAACAGCTATTATCATGTCCGGTGCCACCTTCATTTGCGGTTCCTCAGCAGCCATCGCTTTAGGTGCCAGTATGGGCGTGCCTCACAAGACCGAGATGCCTATTGCTATCATCTCTATCTTTACCATTCCCAGTATCATTGCTTTGCCCTATGTTGCCCGGTCCATGAACTTCAATCCCGATGTCAGTGGCGCTTGGTTTGGTGGTTGCGTCGATTCGACAGGAGCGGTCATTGCCGCAGCCAGTATTTACGGCGACAAAGAAGCTGTCAACACCTCCGCCGTTGTGAAGATGATGCAAAATATTCTTATTGGTCCTATCAGTGTGATGATGGCTTGGGGCTGGACTCGATACGAACTTCGCACTGCCGATAAATATGAACAAGAACCCCTGCGGCGTGACGACCATCTGGTTGCCGAATTGAACGAGACAACCGATGTTTCTCTTGAAGAGATAGGCGCCACAAAAACACCTATCTCGAAATTGCGAAAAGCAGAGAAGCCGTATATCCTGCTGTGGAAGCGCTTCCCAAAGTTCGTTTTGGGCTTTATCATCACAGCAGTGATGTTCAACACAGCTGTGTCCGGCGACCCTGAAGTGAGAACCACTGTGAACAACTTTTGTTTCTACATTTCCGAATGGTTCTCCACGCTCTCGTTTGTGAGCATCGGACTTGGTCTGCATTTAAATGACATGAAAAAGAATTTGCGTGATCTAGGAAAACTGTGTACCTTATATGTAGTCGCGCAATTAGTAGATATCATCATCACCGCCGTTTTAGCCTTTGTTGCCTTCACATACATGTAAATATATCCATTTTCTATCGAGATTCCAATCACGAAATATAAAAAAAAATTCATTTATGCCTCGATCTTGATTTTTGTTCTTTTCTATCTTTGAATATAACCCTTACATTAGACCGACGCCACAAATACTGTAAGCAAGAGCTAGCTGGATTCCACGTAAATGCCTTCCGGGCAGGTGTATCATCAAACAATCTACGCAGAATCCACGTCCTATGCAATCCAATCAGTGATTATCTATATAATTAAAATCTTTGAAAAATTAGCAATTTGTAAATCCCATGACTTCCACACTAAGCTATCGGAACCTTTTTTTGTGCCTTCTCTCTTCAGAACCTCTTATTATTCTTTTTTTTTTTTGTGCCTTTTCTTCTTCAACTACACTAAGCTATCAGAACTTCTTAATATCTTTTTGCAATACACCAAGTCATTAGAATCTCAACTTCTTTCGATTGGTGCCTTTTTTTTTTGTTCATCTTTGAACCATGCCTCGCTGCCCATCTTGCAACGGCAACGATCACCAGCGTTCTACCAATCGTCGTTGCCCAAATTTCTCTCCACGAAACACTACTATAAATAATGGGCGAAACAATGAGCAGCAAAATGCGGTTTGCACCAGTTGTGGTCAAACAGAGCATCGTCGCCGTTCACATAAAATGTGAGTGGAGCTCTTTTTTGAAGAAAGGTGATTGACGATACGACGATCTGGTGTTTTGTAGCATCATTTAATTTGGGTTATCTGTCAGTTATACTGTATATGCCCTTTCATTCTCTTCAGTAATCGAATGATACATGGAGCAGATATGCTTCGATCTGTGTAGCTCATCATTCATGCATCAGTGAGGTGACTATTGTTTCATCCATGGAAAATCACATATTTTTGTCCGAATTTTTTCTTCTTCTTTAGTTTTGCATCTCTTCTGTTTGCCTGGAAATCCCTCACTATCATTGCATCCATCATCCATCATCCAGACTATGGCGTGTATCTGATCCGGTCGATTCGATTATTATGAAAAAAGGTACCTTTTGTGTGATACGACTATCCGTTTTTCGACAAGAAAAAATTTACCTGTCCTTTTTCTCTATTCTGTCTTTAGCTTTTGGTTTTCTCTCCGGTTTTCTTTTGCCTGGCAAGCCATTCAAGCCATCCATCCCTCCAAAACCTTTCTACTTTGTTCGGGCACCAGATTGTGGCCAATCCGGTTTTTGTCGTCAAAGGCATCGTCGGTGGTGTGACTCTCTTTTTCATCGGGAAACGCTGACGCGTCCTCCCCAGGTTCCTCTCATATGGATTGCTGCCCGTGGTATCGCCTTCGATATTTCTTCCCGACCATTTTATTTTGTAGTTGTAGTATGTATTTTGTATTTTAGTGAATAGTCTTCTTGCAGTCTTTTCCTCCTTTTTTTTCCCACAGGGTTTTTAGGGGGTTTTTACAGACGCACCTATTGTATTTAACTTTTTTTTTATATTTGTATCCTTTCTTTATTTCGGTCGGGAAGCCCTCGGTATCTGCTGCATCAAACATCAAAGGTAAAATATCTCAACGAAATTTGAATCAACCAAAGAGCTTACTAACTCATTTTTTTTAAATACCCAACATTCCCACACATCTTTGTAGATCTATCATAACCTTGGGCGGGACAGAACGGAGGGGGTCAATAAGTGCTGCTTTGTTCATTAAAAGTGTTTCATGGTATGCCAGAGTATTGACATTAATATACCAAAGTTCCATCAAGAGTCTCGCCCAGGTTATGCCGTATTGCGTTAGGCTTTTGTCTGACGAATGTCGCTCAATGTAAGAGTGCGGCATCCAGTAGCAGGTGGCATCCATTGCACAGCGGGTGTACGCCTTGTTATTCATGAAATATAGGCTTATAAAGGGCCATCGTTACCAAATATGATATTCCCAACTTCGCGCCTGTCTCTTGCACCACTACTATGCCACACCTTTCTTTTTTTTTTCTCTAGCTATTCACTTACTTTCCTTCAGATTGCTGTAAAACATTAGGTGCAATAAGGTGATTAGGACCACATAATTTATTGATTTTTGGTCCTAGAAAGTAATGATCATTGCATGTAAACAAGCATATCGTCCACAGATAAAAACAAGACATACAGTCAAGCGATTATCACAGCTGTGACTTTATTGAGGCCTAGAAAGTCTCTATATACCTTATGCTGGTTGTAACAAAATTTAAAGCTTTACCGGAACTATGTAGTTTTATGTAGCTTTATCTTCATTCGTACAGTGTTGACACATTTATTTGCGCTTCTTTGTACTGTAGAGTATGCAAGATTGAAGTGCTGCAGAAGGACGGCAATATGGCAATTGTTCTCCTCGTAAAGTGCAAGACGCGTTTTTAACAGAGTTTTTTTTTTTGCGCATGTGCCTCTATTCCAGTCGTTTCTCGTATCCATTCTGGTATGCCCATTCTTTGTAAAAACATTAAAAATTAAACCAAATTGTTGTTGTTGTCCCCTTTTTCTTTACTGTCGATTTTTTTTTTTTTGTGTCTCGCTCTGAATCATGCATACATCATGTAGTACTGTGCTTTTGATTGCGTTGTGTTATGCTGTTGGCTCATCTTCAAGCCAACCTCTTCCGCTGTCATTGACGAAAAAGGCGCTTTCCAGCGCTTCGGAGTATTATTCTTCAGCGACGGACCGTTTGCCATTTTATGCTGGCCGCGTAGAACGATGGGCCAGCACAGCCCCTAAGCGAGAATATCGCCAATGGAATATGGATCCTGTTTTGCCACTGCTCGGACCCATAGCGCCTTCTGTTAAAACAGCCTCATGGACCGTAGATGTGGCTCCACGTCGATCCACAAATCCAATCTACCAAACTGAGCAGTTGGACCCTATTTTAGTGGCACCTCTACCACCCGTGATGAATGAACTGCCGTTGCGAACTCCAGCAAGTGACTCCACTGCACCAAAGAAGAAAGTGCCAACTGTCATGATTGATCGCATAGTAGCAGACCATTCAGTATCTGTTTCCGGTACGGTCGCCAAACATCGAGCCCACCATTTTCGTCAATTCGTGGGGATGGATGACCAGGGTCATATATTTACTATCGACTTACCAAGCCCCAAGACAGGACCAAGCTACTAAAAAATAAATGCTCCTGCTATACAGCCCAACCATCGGATCAACTACTGCATTCATCAAATCCGCTTATACTTGGGGAGCATGAAGAATCTAAAATTTCTACATCATTATCATGAATGCTCCAATTTATACACAAGAAGACATGTATCGCAAAATAATATGTGAGTCGAGGATACGGGCTAAAAAAAAACACTATGGAAACACATCCGTGCAATAAAAGTAAGCCTTGCTTCTATGGAGTAAACTATGTATCCATGGGAATCTATGCGAAAAAAGGCATCATGAGAACTTTGTACGTTGTTAGGGTTTATTTGATCAATCCATATGCTTACCTTTTCATCGTACCACCATACTTTTACAGTTTGGTCATCACTGCAGCTGGCAAGAATGCCTTGTTTGGCATTAGACGCAACTTCATATACCACGCCAGTGTGGCCACGTAATTTCTGCAGCACTTCGCCGGTATCTTGATCCCAGATATACACGACACCATCCTAGAAACTGTGATCAGTTTTTCTGCAACTCGTGTGCTAATGTTCTCGTCTGTTACCTCGGAGCCACCAACAATCAAGTTATTATTGGCGAAACCTGCGCGCACAAAATTCTTGGACGTATTTTGGTGACCTTTCAATTTGCGAATCGGCCGTACCATACGCACATCCCACAATCGATTTGAATTGTCCTTACTGCTACTCAATAGCAGAGTTCCGCTGGAATTCATCTCCACCGATGTCACTTCACCCAAGTGCGAAGATATAGTACGGATACATAAGCCAGATACAATATCCCAAAACTTGATAGTGTTATCTTTGGATCCACTGATGACCAGGTTGCCTAAAGGATTGAATATCGTTTTTGTCACGGCCAACTGATGACCAGGAAAAGTCTTTACAATAGCGCCGGTATTGACGTCAAATAATCGAACCGTCTTATCATAACCTCCCGTGACAACATGTTCCTAAATGATTCGAGTAAGAAGCATGAAAGAAATTCAATAGAACTACTTATTACCTGATTTGGATGATACTTGACGGAATATACATCACCTGCATGTCCATTTAATGTGTTTGCACAGCTTGCTTTTGTCGAAGATAGATTCCATATCTAGAGAGGCTGCCGTTAAGTTTCTGCTAAAAGGTGGACAAAAGGTAAATGAGGTATAGTTGAGTGGGCTGTGTTTACCTTGACCGTTCCATCACCACTTGCACTGGCGACGAAATCGCCTTGCACTGTACTTGACAAATCCCAGATCCTCGATCGATGACCTTCCAGTATATCGAGACATTCCGCGGTTTCCGTATCCCAAATCCGAAGCGTGTTATCACTTTTTCAAAAATATTGATATAAAGGTTCAGTAGTGTTGCTTGATTGAACAACGAGGGACACACAGGCTCACCTAGAACCAGACACAATCTCTCGACCGTCATCGCCAATAAACTCGACACATTTCACATTGCCTCGATGTCCTGTCAACGTAGCTCCAACAGCATTGGGAATGACGAAACTCGTATAATCTTCCACCAGTCTATGATGATGTTTAGCATAGCATTTTGACAGTCATCTTTTGCAGATGCATACGAGTTGACTGCTGGAGCGATTTTTGGATGGTATCTTGAGAATTCAATTTGATAGGCAACGGATTGTCGCAGCAAGGTGAGCAAACGATCGGGCGGTATATAACGGTTGCCTGCGCGGGCGGGGGAGGGAGACAAGTAATACATGAGAATATAAAGTTTGCAAATCAAATCTCCAGACGTACGTACCATTTCTATCAGCAGTTTCAAAATCTAGCATACTTTGCAGCTGATCCACCAGATTTTCTCTAAATACAGCAGCACCTTTAGTAAATGCATCCAGCAGCTTCTCCAATGGGCCAATTTACCTTGCAGACATGACCCCTTCCCAGTTGCGAAAACTAGGTGCTTCATGTATTGATTTAGCTGTTAAAAGATAACACAGATCCTTGAACTCGGTTGGTTTCGTTTGTAGATGTTCCAAGGGTTTTAAGCGTTTGTTGAGAAATGTAAATGCCTGTTTGAGTTAGATCATTTGTTAACAAGAAGACGACTAGCTGAATGATTTTCCAGTATTACCTTTTGAATTTCACGACGTTCGATGTATTCCAAATATTGTTGTCTGTAAACTGAATAAAGGAACGACCGATGGTTCTTTACCAGTGGCTTTGTACACAGTTTTTCCACTTCCTGCCAGTCACCATCTATGCAACAGATGATTGATGATTGATCAATGTGAGTGCCCTTGAACAGTATGTAACTAAAGTAACTAAAGTAGTCAGCTTATCCACCAACCTAAGATTGCCTTTTTCAGTCGTTTGACCTCCACTATTCTTTCTTCGCGCTCTTTCCATTTCACGTTCGTTTCGTCATATAGTACAGATTGTGAGGCATGATATCCTTCGTCGGCCAGATATTGCATGATAATGCCAATGATATCCTTTGAAAAATATGTGAGATAACAATGCCTAAAAAACACTTTAAGCACTCATCACTTTACTTCTTTAATACGAGGATCGTTTGCGTTAAAGATATCTTCCGTCGGTCGTATATAGGAGCTGTGGACCCCCATATGTTGGGTATGTGTGGCGAGGCTGTTACAGAAAGCTTGTGAATTTACTCTTTCAGTTCCAAAAAGAAATGTCAACACGCTAACCTCCGACGTCGACGTGCAGCGGAAGTTGATGATATGCCGCTTCGATTCCAAAAGAAAGATGGTGATTCAGCGTGCCCGGACATCATGTCGTGAGCTCGAAAATCAACCGACCGACTCTCGGACGCCACAAGAGAGTTATCTTTTGGTTCTTCTGTTCGATTGCTTTCTTGGAGGTTCAGTTGCTCCATTGGCTCTCTTATATCGTTGTCAACAGCGGGATCGGTCATTGGCTCAAGAATGCGGTATCGGCGGTAGGTGAACTTTTTTTTTTCTTTTGACCTTTTGCTCTATTGTCCAAGCTACCTTTGGCCACCGTCGCGGAGATTGAATCTCAAAGTTCGATGCTTCTGCAGCACAGACGAAAAATTGACAGTCTTAAGTGCACATTGGACGCCTAATGGCTCTCTTTTGAAAAGGAAAACAGAGAATAAAACGACGAGAAATAAAGGAGCAGCCATAAAATTACAGATCAACATAACAGAGAAAGTAGATGCAAAGTGTGATACTTTGATATTGTATTTGAGGATTTTGGGGGGGGGGGAGAACCCAATGCACGATGGACAGAAAGAAATAAAAATATATAAAAAATGATAGTAGTACAATGACTTTTTCCAAAAAAAAAATTCCGTCGACAGTGTTATGCACTGTCAAGGAGCTCCAAATGGCCTTTGATAGCTCCTCCCACGCTGACGCGATCGATTAAAAAGGTATCGTGACCAAACATCGCATCTAATTCGTAGTAGGTGACATGTTTGTTGCCTGCAGCGCGAAGACATTCGGCAATCTCTTTTTGCTGCCAAACAGGGAATAAAATATCGGATTGTACACCGAGGACCAAGGTAGGCATGTTGATCCCACGCATGCCGTTGACAAGGTCTTGTGTTTCAGGGTCCGGAGATAAGGTGGTGAGCGTACCATGCGGCACGGGCGACGATGCGGTGTCCTGTTGTTCAAGAGCGGAACGCGTGCCAATGACCGACCGACATACTTCGGCGGTAATTTTAGCATCATCAATATTGGCGCCTCTGCGTTTGAGAACTTGTTCTAATTTCGGGAGATTGCGCTCACGTTGGTGGTATAAAGCATCGGTCACTGTCTTTGACATATCAAACATATCCATTGCCTTGGAAATGTACAGCAGACTGTTGGGATCATACTGTAAACAGAATCGTTCACCTTGATGATCCAAATATGTTTCAATCAAAAAATCAGGACACAAAGCGGGCGATGCATTTTCCTGCGCTCGTTTACGACCAAACCGCTGTTCCCATTCAGGTCCTGATCGATAACTGAGAGTTTGGGACAATCATGTCAGAAAGATCTTTCCTCTTGCATATCCTCATTTCATCGTCTCTTGTTGATTACCTGATGGTAGCAATCTCACGGGCCAACTATTGCAGAAAAATGAAATAGTCATAAATGTCTTGTTGACCTTTTTTCCCAACGACGCTTTCTTTTCATTTCTCACCTTCATACCGACATGGGGAGGAATTCCTTTATAGTAAAACCCCTTGTTCCAATTGGGATCCGCCATTAACACTGCATTGCATGATTAGCTCAAATGGCTTTTGGTTCATTTTTTTTGAGGAAGCTCACCTTGTCTTTGAGTGTGGCGCAGCGCAATGGAATATGGGTGTGAGCGGGCACAAGCTGAAATGGTGATCAATCGCTTGACTCGATCAGGAAACAGTTTGGCAGCTGCAATTGACTAGCCTACCCTGTTAGCCCGTGCAAACATATTGTATCCGAAAACACGCTTCAGTTTCTTTACCTGCATGCCACCCATGCTGCTGCCAACACTAGCATGCAATTTATCGATGCCAAGGCTGTCTAGCAGTTTGAACTGAGCGCGGACCATATCGAAAATGGTCAAGATAGGAAACCGCGTGGCATAACGTTCACCATCCGCCGGATCAATTGAGCTGGGCCCCGTCGATCCATAGCAACCGCCAATCACGTTTGTGCAAATTACAAAGAACTTGTTGGTGTCAATATGCGATCCCGGTCCAATAAATTCTTCCCACCATCCCGGCTTTGTATTTTTCGCGTGTGATTTTGCATGAGACGATGCCGATAAACCGGTGTGAATCAGAATTGCATTATCCCCCTTCTCATTTAGGGTACCCCACGTCTCGTAAGCAATTTGAATATTCGGTAAAATACCGCCGTGATCCAGTAAAAACGGATGTTGATATTCAAACATCTCATACCCTGTCACTACATTGTCGTAGCTTGGCTCGGGACCATTATCCAACTCCATGGTGCGCGAATTCATCTTGTCAATGCAAGGAAATGAAAGTGGAGGATTTGAAGAAGTGCAACCACTGTTGTCGTCCGTGTTACATGAAGAACTAGCCGACGCATTCTGATGAAGAGCTGTCACGGATGGTTAAAAAGATCAAATAATGGGAACCTACGGGCCAATCCGCCGAGTACCTACTTCGTCTAGATTGATAAACAGTTCGTGACGCAATTGACGTCAAGGATCTTTTATGACTCGCAATCAAAGTCGACCTTACGCCACGAAGGACCGAGAAACGTAGACTTGACATTACTAGACAGAGCTAAAGACCAAAGTGGTTTGAAAGCTTAATCAGATCGAATATGACAAATCCATCTGGAAATCACGCCATTTGAACTCAGTTGCTATTGGCCAGAACCTGTGCGGCTGGAGAACAAATCGTCCAATGGGACATACGATTTTCGGTTTCTTTTCTCACACAGAGTGGGTCACTCGGTTCTGACAGAAGGATTGCACACGTAAATCAAGTGTTTCTTTCATTTGAATCCATATACTATCTATGATTCGACGATTTGTTATTATATATGATGGCCACAGATTTATTAAAAATCATCCAACAAACAGGAGTATTTCTCTTCTAACCTCGCGGAGACATTCACTCAACTTCGTTATCGAGGTCGAATTTTTCAAATACTTCTTTCTTAGTCATACAAGTTTCACCAGCATACTTTATGTATGTTTAGTAAGCATACGTCCTATTTTGGTTGGGAGCTGTGTTTACCTTGTCCAAAAGCATGAGAGCAATATCTTTCAGCCCGTTATATTCATGCAAGAGTCCAATGCGTCTGCGAAAACTTTGGTCCACGGCTTCATCTGTCACACTATGAAACAACAGCTGAGTGTACACATCAGCTATTTACATATTTTTGCAAAAAGTACCCAAGTTTATCGGCCAGCGATGCATGCTCTTGTCGCAATTGTTCAATACGCTACACTCGAAACTTAAGCTAAACGCTCACCTACAGAAGCCTCAAACCAATTTACCTCCTTTAACGCTGAGACTTCTTCCATTGGTATGGATCGGTAAAAAAAATTGATTCCTATGGAAGAAAATAGTTGGTCAAAAGATTTTCGTTTTATTGTGACTTGTGTTTGATAGCTAATGATGATTTAACCATGTGTCATACAAATGCGAGTCGAATGAGAAGCGATCAGTGGAAAACGTATAAAATTTTGATGCGAGAAAGTTTTTATATGAAACAAGGTTTGATCATTGTGATAATGGCACACCAAGTTATTTAGATGAAATAGACCCAACGCTTTTACTGCCTGTGAAGTAGTCAGACTTGGATTATCTTTTGCTTTTGTTGCTGAATCATGTCTGTCATTTGGTCCAAACTTTGGCCAGCCTGTTTTAACATTCTTTCTAATTCAGCCATGCGATGATATATTTTATCGGCGGTATAATGTGGTTTGTGGTCGTCTTTGGTGTCAGAACCACGTAATTTTTCGTGATGATGACTGTTTACAACAGACCAGTGCGATGATTTTGGTGCGTCCGCTGCTTGAGGATCCAGACGACCGAGCCATTGCCACAAGTCTTCAGCATTTTGATTGTATTTGCTGTATGGGAGGTCGATGGGCGATAAAAAAGAGGCAGATAATGGCGATCGTATGGATGGTCGTCTTGAGTGATGTGCATGCAGTGTATCCAACCGATCATGGACGCGGGACATTTTGGTCGCAATGTACAAGTTGATAAACACCATTGAAACCATGCACAGCATAGTCAACTGTGATGGATTGGGAAGCAGTATCATATTAATGATCCATTTCAGCCCTGACGTAGCAAAAGAAACCACGGAACTTGGGTCTGTAGCTTCGTGAGCTAGGTTACGAGAATGATTGTTTGATCCAGTGGCATCATGATGTACTTTGGCAGATGGCTTGTTATGCTTGTTTCTCGTCCTTGATTTCTGTCGTTTAAAGGATCCATTGGGTTTACATGAGAGCGATCCGGTGTATTTGCGAACGGCTGCATCCAGATTCTTGTAATAATTGAGTTGACCATCAATCGACGCTTTTTCAATCGTTGCTATACGAGAAAAAACAGGTGAGAAGGATAATAATCAATCTTCTCTTATATGTGCCTACATTTCAGCCAAGATGATTTGGAAAATTCAACAAGCACGGTAACCAGCACTCGCACTTGTTCATGTCCAGCCCAAGAGATACAGACGCGTGTCTTGACACAGAATGCGCTTCCGGAAGGAACATCGGGTGTTTGCGTCGTCGTAAGCTGAGTAATGTAATCGTTCAGATCCAAATGTAGAACTTCTTCCTTCAAAAGACATTTGGTCGATTTGGGGCCTTTTTTGTGACACAGTATTTGTTAGCTTCACATTCCATTCGGTCCAAAGGACCTAAAGCCAAGCGTGTCATATTTACCAATGGATCCACCCAGGTATTTAACGTACGACAGATCGCGTACATACTTGATATTTCCTTCGCCCTTGCGCCATTGGCCAATAGTAATGTCTGTCGCAACATGAACATTTTTTTTTTTTTTTTTTTTTTTTTTTTTTTTTTTTTTTTTTAGCAAATGGGATCTCTGCAATCATTGCTGGGTTTACCTGTATTTTTCTCCACATCCGTCAAAAATTTTTTCATGAATCCACTGTTATACAGCAAATTATAAATGGTCTCCAGACTGCCCTGATAGGTCTGATCCATGACCGTGTGCGGGAAATGCTGATTGCCGGTTAGACATTGGCATTCGGTCTTGATGTGCTTTCTCGGCATGAAATCGTCCTTTGCGTTGTCGGTACGAGTTCGACTCAATGGATGCGGTTTATCGCCATCTTTGTTGTTTTCAGGGACAAATGACTTGATGTTTGGCCGGCTACCAGCTTCGGAAAATGCACGGCGACGAGCAGCCTCCGCTTCTTCCGTCGACAGATGCTTGGGAATAGGTAATGATGCCATGGAACTTTGACGCTCTTCGAATGGTTTATGATTTTCTTTGTTGACTGTGCATGATCGTCTTAATTCCCACACTTTATCCCGGCAACTATTTCACCCTCTTCTGTGTCTTTTTTGTTTTCTTACCAGTATCATTGTGAATGAGGTCGTCGATGGAAGATGTATCATCGGACAGAAACTCGGGTTCGCCAGACATGGTGGATGACGATAGGTTACTGTCGCTGGGACTACTGTCTTCGTCAATATCAAGGGTATCATTATCGATGGCATTAATTAAGGGACGGCTACTTTGCCGGGCCGCTCGCCAGAGTTCGACAATCTGATCAAAGGCTTGGTCACGCGATAAGAACGATGCAAAGAAATGCTGTTGGTTGTGTAGACGATGAGGTTAGTTTTCCGGGAATCGGAATTACATCTTCGTAGTTTGGAGCATTTACCTTGGACTGCAGTGTTGAGATCTGAATAGCATTAGGAATAATGATAGCTGTGGTGCGTTTTTCAATATCGATGATGTCGGCGTAAGCAATGACCAACTGTATATACAGACAGTGAACTTGTGCTCAATACAAGTCGGTGTTTCATGATGCATGGGACTAGGATCACTTACATTGGTAACCCAACCAAAAATATTTGCATTGAAACAGACATGTGTTTCGGAAATATACATTCGGCCTTGGAGAAGGATCTCCTTTTGCAGAGCACAGCCATAATCTAAAGAAGAATCGATAAATTAAGAATTGCATAGATAAATTCAACCCTCAAGACCCTGAAAGTGATACCATACCTTCAATGAGCAAATCATCTTCCGGGACACTGCGGAATAACGCATGAAATTCTTGGTTGCGCTTGGCATTGGCGATATCCATGCCACAGGCACCGGCAATGCTTCCTGCCACTGAAGTTGCTCCGTCCGAAAAATGAAGACTGTCTTCTTTTTCGTCGGATCCAGAACGAGCGCGGTTTTTACGATTTTTGAAGTGTCCCATTTTCGTATTTAGCTGAGGCTGAGAACGTTGCGGCATGATGAATCGGTTTGGCGGGGGACCCAAAGCGCCATCGGCAGAATAAGTAGATGAAATGCTGGAACGACGGGAATTCACAGAGTGATGAGACGACATGAGGAAAGTTGGGTTGCTGGATGGGTTTAACGGGATGGATCCATGGTGCGGTGCTGCACGAGCGGATGGCAC
This sequence comes from Radiomyces spectabilis, assembly GCF_025331425.1. Classification (NCBI taxonomy): domain Eukaryota; kingdom Fungi; phylum Mucoromycota; class Mucoromycetes; order Mucorales; family Radiomycetaceae; genus Radiomyces; species Radiomyces spectabilis. Next base: position 107,739 of record NW_026251936.1, on the reverse strand, counting down.
CGGTGACGGTGCTCGGGATCCGTGAGGATGAGAAGGTATAGGAACGGTATCTGACTGCACCGCAATCATATATGTTGGTTGTGAAAAAAGTTAAGTAAAGTGATGAACAAAGTAAGAAGGTGACAAGATGCTTGAAATGAGAGTCAATAAGCAAAAGAAAAAAGGATAAAAAAAGGAAAAAGGATAGTGGAAAGATGAAAGGTTTGAAATATACGGTAAGAAAGAATACAATGATGCGCGTGACAATGAGCAGTGATATTATCCCGTTCAATCCAACCCCTCTTTCTATCGGTTTATCCTCAATCTATCACTGGTATTTATACACCAAAACGTTTACCCATTACACAAATAGAAAAGCTACCAGCAACAAAAAATTCGTATGTATATGAACAAATGAAGATGTAAATATAGATAGAGGATGTAGGGAGGTGGGTTTATCAGCAAGGTCAAAGAAATACCGGACCACGAAAATGAACGAAAAAGGTAAAACGAAGGGAGAAATAAAAAGGGTAAAAAGAGGGGAAGACCAAGAAAATACTGCTGAACAGGAATCAATGAAAAGGATGGCTTTTTTATCTTTCTTCAATGCAGAAATAGCCACGTAATGATCGCCCATCCTTTTCGATCCCTGATTTGGCCACTGTCCATTCCAACCTCTTCCGTAACGGGGATTGAAAACAGTGTCATTTGATTGGATAAAGCAAAAACACCAGCTGCCACAGGTGTGGCAACAGCTTTCCCTTCCCAGTCAGCTGTTCGCCGTGACACTTTCTTCATTATCCACAACCCATTGGCATTCCCATGGCAGCCAACTACTGGGCCTCTTCACAAAAGTAAAGCAGAAAACAACGGACTAATCATCTTGTGACAAAAGTTGTATACTTAAACTGGGTACTCCCTCGTTCCATTATCTAGAAAGTATTGGTTGCTCGATCGATGGACACTATCTCGAAGTCGAGAAGAGGATTTGAAATACCTGTCAGACAATGACTATATAAAACTGAAAATCTGGTTTTGTCACTGTAATATTTGAATGATAAATTTCGTCAATGTTTCCATGGTGGTATTCACTCCTTTTCTCTATCCAGTGATTCAGAAACTGGCCAAGCGACTGCAGTTACGACAGCAGGTCGTCGCCACCGCCTTTGTTTATTTCAAACGATTTTATACCAAGTAAGTCATGCGAACTTGTTTACGCGAAGTTTTTCCACTCTTTATTCATTTATTCTTGTTACAGAAATAGCTTACGTTCAACCGATCCGACCTTGGTCCTTGTCACCTGTGTTTATCTTGCCACCAAAATCGAAGAGTGTCCTATCCACATCAAAATTGTCACCCAGGAAGCCAAACATATTTTTCAAGGTAAAAGGGTTTGCTGGGAGATATGCTACAAATACAATCCATGCTGATCATGTTTTTGCGCGTCATCCTGCATAGTGGACTTTGGAGGTTTTACCTACGACAGCTCCAAAGTCGCCGAGTTTGAGTTTTATCTATTGGAGGAACTGGAATTCTATCTGATCGTGTGGCACCCTTATCGATCATTAACGCAAATATGCAACGAGTTGGGTATGCGTGAATCTGGAATCCAGTATGCATGGTTTATCTTGAACGACTCGTACCGGACGGATGTGTGCCTTTTATACCCACCTCATATGATTGCGCTGGCGGCCCTTTATCTCACCGTGGTGTTAAACCATGCTGATTTTGCTCCAGGATCAGTGGGAGATCGTACGGACATGAGGCAATGGTTCGCGGATTTAAACGTCGATATCGAAAGCATTGTGGAAATTAGCCAGGAGATCTTGGCTATCTATGAAATTTGGGCGAACTGGAAAGAGGACAAAATGCTCTTACTTTGGAAAGATTTTAGAAATCGGTGATGGGTGATGCAAGCTTTATGACTTGAAGTGGTAGTCCTGCTGGCCAGCTACCTTGAAGACGACAGACAAACGCAACCATTCACCAGATGGACATTCATAATCATGTCGAAAAAATTGCATAGCATAGTTGTGTACGTGCTGGACTTCCAATGACTCTAGTAATTGTCCTGAGGAAATATCATTTTTTTCTGCAAACTACTAAATTTGTGCAATAAATTCTTCCATTTCAAGATCTACATTTCATGGATCGTTCTCATTGACAGATGAAACAAACCGTCAAACCTCAAATTAAGTATACATGGGACACCAGGAACGGAAGACTGAATGAAGTGGTTTCAATGAAGCAACTCCAATAAGCCAGCTGCACTGGGTCGCTGTTTGAACAATCGATTTCACTCAGCCGGCATTTGCCGTGGCACCCAAAAAAAAGTGCTTCAACTTGTTCTAGAAGTGTAAGCCCCAAGGAAGATGGTTGATGTAAACTAGAAGAATCAATGTCATTAGAATGAACATCTATAAAGAGAATATCATTTTAAGATGGCATTGAAGGTATTTGCAGGGCCGCTGTTCCCAAGCTGATGAAGATGCTGATAAAAAGTTATTGGTTGCACTTTTTTTTTTCATATCCGGCATTTTGCGAGGGAGGGTGCAGCGGATCTAGAAAATGGACGGACGCGATTGGATAATGGATGGTCAAATTGACTCACCAATTCGGCCCTAATTTTTTCTTTATTTATTGGCTTGTCATTTAAATTTTTCTTATCACTTTTTATTATCAATTATCAGATCATGGCGGTATCCACCACCCTTCAATACAATAATGCCTCCAATTTACCGTGGGTTGTCCAAAAATTTGGTGGTACCAGTGTCGGCAAATTCCTGGATAACATTGCCAATCACGTCGTCAAGTAAGTGAGGCTCATGTCCTTACTCATGCAATGGTTCAGGCCCCATGACTTTGCGTCTGACAGTGGACACCCATGGTGGGTTCTTGTAGGGAGTATGTGAAGCAAAACCGTCTTGTTGTCGTGTGTTCTGCGAGAAGTGGTGAAAGCAAACAGACCGGCACCACCAATCGCCTTATTCGAGCAGCCAATGATGCATTGAAGCCTGGGTCCAAGGAATACCTCACCATTCTCGACGATTTATTGCAGGACCACTTGAAAGCAGCAGCCGATATGGTGCAAGATCCTGTTATTCGCAGCAATCTTGAAGACGATATCAAGCACGACTGTTCAAAGCTTAAATCTTTCTTGGAAGCAGCTCAGATCATCAATGAGATCTCACCACGATCAAGAGATATCATTATCGGCGTGGGCGAAAAACTTGCATGCAGAATTGTGGCGGCTGTACTACAAGATAGAGTAAGATTGTCGGATGGTGACATGTGCGATCAGTCCCATCTTTGCTAACTGTCATGTGATCACCACCATCACCACCTTAGGATATCGATGCACAATTTGTATCGCTGGAAAATATCATTGATCAAGAATTCGAAGTATTAGATCAGAAATTCTACGACTACCTTGCCAAAAAGATGGCTCAGGCTGTTGAACAATGTGGAAGCAAAGTTCCCGTCGTCACAGGTAAATTTTCACTGGATTTTTATCGATTATCATCGTGAGGGGACCTTGTGACTCACAAAAATACTGTTATCTCAGGCTTTTTCGGTATTGTGCCTGGTAGTTTACTTAGCTCGGTTGGTCGTGGTTACACCGATCTTTGTGCTGCTCTGACGGCTGTGGGTCTGGGCGCAGAAGAACTCCAAATCTGGAAGGAGGTGGATGGTATTTTCACCGCTGATCCTCGTAAAGTCAAAACTGCCCGATTATTACCCATCATCACTCCTGAAGAAGCTTCCGAATTAACCTACTATGGCTCCGAGGTCATTCATCCCTTTACCATGGAACAGGTTATTCGATCACACATCCCTATCCGCATCAAGAACGTTGAAAATCCTCGTGGTCAGGGCACCATCATTTTCCCTACCGATATCCTCAACAAAGATGGCACTGCCACTCCTCCTCACTCACCCAAAGTTTTGGCCGAAAACGGCTATTCTCTCGATCTCTCTCGCAAATATCCTACCGCCGTGACCATCAAGGACGGTGTCATTGTACTCAATATTCATTCCAACAGAAAGAGTGTCAGTCACGGTTTCTTTGCTAAAATCTTTTCCACATTGGATCGCTATGGTGTGGTCGTCGATCTTATTTCGACATCCGAAGTTCACGTATCTATGGCTTTGGGAGTGGACAGTGCCGAGAAGGATCTGGAACGCGTCATTGCAGATCTTCGTTCTGTTGGTAGAGTAAGTGTTGTACCCCTGGGGAATTAGTCTGTGTGACAATGATCACCGGAAACGGCGAAGCCTGGATACCTTTGAACTAACGTGGCTCTTTGAAAATTGATAGGTGGATGTCCTGAAAAATATGGCCATTCTATCACTTGTGGGTAAACAGATGAAGAACATGGTTGGTATCTCCGGAATGATGTTCACCACCTTGGCGTCGGCTGGTGTCAATATTGAAATGATCTCCCAAGGTGCTTCGGAGATCAATATTTCATGCGTCATCGACGAAGTCAGTGCCGTTACTGCCATTAATGCCATTCATGACCAACTATTGAGCAAGAAGAACAAGCTGGTCTTGCCTGCTGTAAAAGTAGCCCTTGATTAGAATTGTAAAGAAAAAAAGTTTGCAAAAAGCAGCATTTGATTATTTTCATTCATTTCCCCCTACCCACCCAATGATTTCCTCTCTTTGTTCTACATTTAATAGACGGTTTATTGATTTCATCTTTTTTCCATCTTTTTTTTCTTCCCAAACGTGCATATTTGATACAATTAAAAAAAATTTTGGTCATTATTTACTAAGACATTACACTGACGAATGGGCTGTGCAGTGGCTTCCGTGCTCAACAATATCCCTGACCTGGGATCTTACTGATTTGACACAATCCGGCACAAATTTCACTGATGGTGTCATCTTTTGTTTCGCGGGGATTCAGATGCTGCATTCATACACACAAAATGGCGGACATTGTTGCTCCGGCACTTCCCGCTTTTGGAACCGATGTAAAACCATTGAAAGAGCTCAAATGTTGCAGTCACTTTTTGATGCAGCTTGTTGAGCACGGTTTGAAGTGTAAACATATTTAATCATATGAACCAGGAAGCTCCGTTGAATCATGACCAGCAAGATCCCATACGATCTCGTCATCATAACACCATGCCCGATATTTTGCCCACGCCGTATCCCATTCCGCCTTATCGCACGGTGGATATTCCTCGTACAAAACGGACCCGCAGCAGTCGAAGCTGTGATTTCTGCAGGAAGAGAAAAATTCGATGCGACGGCAACAGCACTAAACCATGCAGCTCTTGTCTGAATGCCAACATAAAATGCGTATTTTCAACTGAACAGAAAAAGCGAGGACCGAATACCAGGTAACTTGAACTTGCTCCAGAAGTAAAACTGTCAAATGTCGTGTACCACTGTTATCTGACATTTACTACCTTTATATCATGACAGTTATATTGACGTTCTCGAGACCCGTCTAAAGCGACTCGAAAATTATATTGAGAAGTTGAACCAGAACCAGGATTCAAAACTACCTGATACGACATCGGCACTCACATCTGCGGAAGTGGGAACATCGCGAAGCTCTTCTTCCCCCGATCCAGATCCGAGTTCCGTCGCCACTACCGCCACCACCACCGCCACCGCTCCACCAGAAAGAGATATTACTGATGAAGTTGAAGGCATGACCGAGAATATGGAGTCCTTGAATATTATTGACTATGACCGGTCACGATACATTGGAATCAGTGCTGGCATCCACCTTCTCGACGAAGCATTACTTCAGTATTCGGGAGCCAACCACGGAATGGAACCTTGGTCCATTAATAAAGTGAACGAAGACAAGGACGAACACATTATGATGAAACCGCAGGAAATTGAAGTTTCGTCTCCAAAGCACCCAGAGAATAATTCGCAAAACCGATTCGAGCCGTTCAAAGATATCGAACTGATGACACCGGAGCTTGCAGACAGGCTTGTCCAACAGTAAGTGCATTCTTTTACCTCCTATCCTGTCAAGAATGTGATAGTTAATACAGCGTTACAGGTATTTTACGTGGATCCACCCATACGTTCCCATGATTAACAAAATCGCTTTTCTTGAGCAATATTACCATCAGAATCCTGTGCCTGCTGATCGATATTTACTTTACGCAGTGTGTGCGGTAGGAGCACGTGTTGTCAACCATCATGAAGGGGATAGTAAGGCGAACGATGGCGCGGTCCATGTTAGCACGGAAACTACCGTCAAACTTCGGAAGATATTCCGTGCTAGAGCAGACAAAGTGATGGAAGTGGCGCATAAACGGTCAGGCATCAGTACCATACAGACATTGCTGCTACTCAGTGTGTTTAGAGAGTTTTCTGGTGACGATGCAGAAGATACAAGTCATTGGTAAGGTGTCCATGCCATGCACCTTGGTTGTATTGTAATTGATTTGTACTAATCCCGGTCCTATAGGTTCACAGGAAGCATGGTAAGAGGACGCACATTTCTGCGTTATAAAAAATGGTCATCGTGTTCGACATTAACCCCGCCCTTTTTTCCGCGATAATTGAAAAAAAAGGCAATACGCATGGTAGGTTAACGACAAAAAAATAATAATAATATTGTTCGTACAACATGCTAAATGCTTCATAGGCGCAAGATTTAGGATTGCATAGAAATACTTCACGATGGCGTATTCCAGAGGATGAAAGAGAACTGAGACGCCGAATATGGTATATTGCATATACAGTGGATCGTTGGGTATGTTGATCACCTTGAATTGTCAAATCAATGCACGGCATCCCGGTGCGAGGCAATTTTGTCCTTTGATCTCATCGAGTAATATGTTATTCTTCCAGGTCGCGGCCGAGCTTGGACGACCAATGAGTATTTTGGACCACGAATTCGATGTTGATCTACCTTCGCCATATGAGCTTGGTGCCCCCGTTCAATCTACTTGCGACGATGCCAGTGAACAAGGCATCATCCCAACCATGATTCGGGAAGCACAAGAGGCGTATACAAGCAGAGTGCCGGTATATACTGACTATATTCATTTCATCACGCTTGGTCATATACTTGGTCAAGTGCTGTTGGGATTGCATTCTCCAAGAACCAAAGACGCAGGTCGTCAAAACTCTGAAGTGGTGCGTCATCTGGAATGCAGTCTCGCACAGTGGGCAATGGATCTGCCCGAAAATATGCAATACGAATATCCCAATGGGAAAGGGACGCTGAAAGCTGGTACGTATCAACTTTGGTTCATCATTTTTTTAACACTCGGGCTTTATAACTGAATACCATTCTTCAGCCCTTGCGTGTCTGTGCTACAGCTGTGTTTCATTGTTGTTATTCCGACCATTCATCACCGGCAGTTCCGAAAGTGAGGTTTTCACCACGGAGCAAGCCAACGAACAGTGTATTCGTGCTGCGAACAATATCTTGAAATTGGGGGACGACTTGGGAATCGATCTATTGCTATGGTCACCTTGGAGTGTAGCTGCAACGTAAGTGGGGTGTGCTGAAAATCGTGTTCATGCAAGCAACAGTGAAATCTTACCTGGACGTTTGTCATCTTCAGAGCTCATTTCCAAGCTGCCATTATATTTCTGTACAACACAAGAACAAAGAACCCATCCATAAGCGAGCAAGGTCGAGCCAATTTCCTCCAATGCGCTGCGATCTACCAGCAAGATGCTTCTCTTGGCGCGAGTAAAATTGCAAGGTTGCTTTTAGCTGCTTCCGAATGTTTTAGAACACCGAGCCATCAGAAGCAACCTATGGAAACAAACGTCACCGCCATGTCTTCAAACGGAGGCGACCCCATTCACTGGGTCCATGATCCGGTCAACCATCGTGATCAGGCCAATATCCCTCTACAAGGCTCAACAGAAGATGCTAAACTTGAGCAAGAGATCGGAAATCACAGCACTCAGTATCTATCGACAATGGATACTATGGGCGAAAGTTCCCGTGGGAATACATATGCAATGTCGTTGGATGAACAGCAAAAATTGCACAACCGCTCGCTGCTTTTGGCAGCGTCGATTAGCACCCGACCCGAAGATATATTTTTGTTTCCCATGCCTCGTGGGTCGGCCAATACCAACCCACTGAATGCTCCTTTACCAAATGCCCCGGCATTGGATATGGCCGACACTTCCATGCTGTTGGCGGAACACAACACACTTCAAGATCCTGCACTGCATATTCCTGCGACTATGAGCAATCCACCAGCGTCGGTTGCGTTTGATCAGCATCCACCATCCACCGATAATTTCTTCCCCACGTCTTACCACGAATCAGCACCGTCCAACTTTATGCCTATTTTTGGAAGCGATCTGTTTGGTACTGACATGTCATCTGGTCATCCCTCTTCCGAGTTGCCATTGTGGGATATTCCTATGGATGCTCGATGGCATACATAAGTTAACGTAGCATGAAGAACGGACGCGAACGTTGAATTTAACGTCAACTGCATCATACCGTGTAAATGCTCTGATCTCGTTTATTCTTTGTTTCAATTATCATTCAACTACCTTCACTCTCAGAAAATTACTATTTATACTTGTAGAACACTTTAAATATATTCAACTCTTTGCACTCATTTTTATCCAATTATCCATTGATACATCCGTGAGCATCCTCTGGTTTCGCCGGCATATACAGTACGAAGTAGCGGGTTTCAGATTAGGGCTTTTTTGTTAATATTTGGTCACTATACTCTTTGGCTTCTGTATTTGAGCCATAGGCCAGATGAAAGTATGTGTAATATATATGATATTGTATTGTAATTGGCGCATATCGGCAAGAAAAAAGTATATCTATACCATATGATAGCAAAAGGATCTGGTTGAGCTGGAAGCGTTCTTTTCATGAATTCTTATTTTTCGTTCCCCGCCGACGCCAGTGTAGGATTTGAAACTGCGTCATTTTTTTCCAAAGCGGCAATGCTTCCAACCAGCCTGCTGTTTGTTCTGCCAGCAACCCAAAACTATACTACCTCCATCGCCCATCGTACCGATAACGAATACCTTTGTAGCGAAAAAAGTCTCACCAGGCAGTATTCGACACAATGGAGATTGGGTTTTCTACCGATACCGATACCGAGAACAAAGTTAATGGTGTATATAAGCGCCCATTCACTCTTTCGTTACCACCTGAACTGCTGCTGGAAATTTTAAGCTACCTGACCGATTCGCAAGCGACTCTTTATGCAGTAACTTTAGTGTCTCGGCAATGGTTCCAATGTGCAATACCATTGCTCTACCAGTGCCCAAGAATTCACGATACTTACCGCTGGGCTACGTTTATTCTGACCTTGACTCGACGGAAAAGAACGTTATGCTACGGATCGATGGTCACTGCTATTGACTTGTCAGCTGGATCCTCCCTTGGTAACTTGTCAACCATATGAATTAAAAGTTAATGAACTACTGACTGACCGGTTCCATCTTTTTTTTTCTTTACCTTTGTGGACTATTTATTTCCATAGATCGTTTTAAAAAGCACGAATTCTATGATCGTTTGTCGGATGGACGCATTGCTTCTCCTGGTAGCGATGCCGTACCAATGAACCAAACAAGAGTACTGAGAGAACCTATGACGATGATGCACGCACACCATCCTTCCAGCATGGATATGGTGTCACACAATCAGCAAGATGTATCCACCGTGTTAAAAGGATATCCATCGATTGTCGTTTCCACCTCTTCGCTCATTCAATTATCTCGATCGTGCCATACATTAACGTCAATTGACTTGTCATTCTCCAGTCTACTGTATGACAGTGTGATTGAAGAAACGGGCGAGTATCTCTCTACATTACAGCATTATGCCGTGCAACCGGGTTTAACCCAGGTACAAATTCCTATTGAAGCAGCCATTGAAGTCATTGGCAAAGAATGCAAACAACTGGAGGAGGTAAAAATGCAGAGTTGCGAATGGGTTACTGCGTATGTTATATGGATGTGGGTTTGTCACTGCCCAAATCTTACTCGCCTGGATGCACGAAAGACCGCCAAATGCAGTGTCAAACGTTTGACGGCCACCGTTCTTGAAGTGCAAGACAGCAAAAACGAATCAACAAGTGATACGGAAAGTCGTTCATCCCGCAGCACACAAACCGATCGGACCACCATGATCGATCTCAATGAAGACGTTGATGAGGACGAAGAGGAAGACACCGATATGCGCCCTACACGATTAATACTGGATCACGGTAAATGCCTAGAAAACAAGTAGTGTCCTTCCTGTGATTGTCTCAATGAATAACGTGCATTTTTTTTTCTGTGTTTAGAGCATGAAATGCGTCCAGTGTATGAAACCATCCCTCCTCGATTTCCTATTCAGCATACCACTACTTCACGATCCGTCTTCAATCACAGAATCCCAGCGCCGTTATCCTCCTCCAATGTTGTATGGATGACTTTGTATGATGAAAATGTACATCGAGAAAGACGACCACCATCACCGCAAACCCTACCAATGACCATCGCACCTATTGCAAATTCTCCCATTTCTACTGCAGGGAACCCAACAGCTACCGGCCATCAAACACTTCGTGAATTCGTATATGCTATCCTCAAAGATGCCAAAGATCTTGGTGCCATGGACCTTGCTTGGCTTCAGGATTGACCAAGTGAAAGGCCCACATGCTCACCCACACCAAAAATCATTTTCTCTCTTTCTTGATATGATTGATACCCGCATTTGTCCCGATATTATTTTCTCTGCTTTCAATTTGTTTCTCTATTATCTCATTAGTTGTTATTTTTACCTTTTCTGTCGTTTTGTGTACTAGTCGCTTCTCAGATCGTTGCGTGCTTTTCACGTGTTGACATTGTCCATATGATTTGAGATTTATTCATTCTCTCATTCCTTTGTTAGCTTGCTGCAGCGAGCTTGTTTCTCTGTATTTTATCACGCTAACTATAAATAGTTGGAAATTAGCAATTGCTTTGGAAGGCCTTTTTTTGAAGTACTATCGCCTATTGAACGCATTGATACTGTATGGTAAAAATAATGCCTCCATGGATGATGAATGCACTTAGAGATTTGCACATAATGGGACTGCTAAATTGACGTCGTCTCCGTTTTTTCTCTCAACTACAATATCCACACTAAGCTATCAGAACCTTTTTTTGTGCCTTCTCTCTTCAGAACCTCTTATTATTCTTTTTTTTTGTGCCTTCTTTTCTTCTTCAACTACACTAAGCTATCAGAACTTCTTAATATCTTTTTGCAATACACCAAGTCATTAGAATCTCAATTCTTTCGATTGATGCCTTTTTCTTCTTTGAACCATGCCTCGCTGCCCATCTTGCAACGGCAACGATCACCAGCGTTCTACCAATCGTCGTTGCCCAAATTTCTCTCCACGAAACACTACTATAAATAATGGGCGAAATAATGAGCAGCAAAATGCGGTTTGCACCAGTTGTGGTCAAACAGGACATCGTCGTTACTCAAACCACCATTGTCCCCTTCATAATCAAGACGGAAATACAGAAAATTTCAATTCTAGGCCCAATGTGGCTCGCGATCCCAATGTCTCGATGCCAAATCTTCATAATGTAGGAGCCATGAATGTCATCTGCAGCCACTGTCAGACACGAATGTGGAGTAGAGAAAAAATTGCTGGAAGTACTATGAATGATCCTAAGTTTCAGCTCTGTTGTGGAAATGGTCAATTTGTACTTTCTCCTTTCAAACCCACCCCTCCTTTGATTGCCTCGCTTTTGACAGGGACTGGGGCGCAAGCAAAAGATTTCCGGCTCAAGATCAGAGCTTATTGTAGTGCTCTCAGTTTTACTTCTCTTGGTGTAAATTTAGACGAAAGTGTAATGAATGGCAGACGGGGCGCTTACTGCTTCCGTATTCATAGAAGTGTTTACCACTTGATGGGATTGCTACTTCCTGCTAATGGCCAACGACCTGCATTTGCACAAATATACGTCCATGATACTGACAACGAAATATCAAATTGACATGCAATTGCAAGCCATCTCGCGCGAGACATCTTGGAAGTACTTCAGCAATTAATGCATGAAATCAATCCTTTCGTCCATCTTTTCAAGACAATGGCCCAATACATACAGGATAATGGTGGTGCTTCCAACATCAGAATGATTATTCGAGCAGACGATGCCCCAGATCCACGACGCTATAATGCACCAAATGCTTCTGAAATTGGTGTCATTATCGGTGAAAACGCAGAGTCCTCTGGAAGGGATATTGTGATCTGTACGCGTAGTAACCAACTGACATCAATCAGTGAGATGCATCGCCTGTATGACCCACTCCATTACGTGCTGATGTTTCCTGAAGGCGACCCTGGGTGGAACATTGAAACTCGATCGACCAGAAACGACAGAGTCACCGTGATGAACTACTACAGTTTCAGATTGATGTATCGAAATGATGGACACCACTTGCACCTCTTTGGCCGACTCTTTCAGCAGTATATCGTAGATATGTATGCCAAGATGGAACAAAACCGCCTCAATTACCTTCGCCTCAACCAGTCCCGACTGCGTGCTGATGTGTATTCAGGCGTACAAGATGCTCTCCAACTTGACGACAACAATATAAATATGAATTCCATCGGTCAGCCTGTCATCCTTCCGTCGTTATTCATTGGCAGCCCTCGAAACATGCAACAGCTGTACCAAGATGCAATGAGTATCGTCAGATGTTTCGGAAAGCCTGACCTCTTCATTACATTCACGTGTAATCCAAAATGGCCAGAAATTCGGAATGAGCTTCTTGCTTCACAGACAGTATCTGATCGGCCAGATTTGACAGCACGAGTTTTCAACCTCAAGCTCAGAGCTCTTTTGAAGGATCTAACAAAAAACCATACACTTGGAAAAGTAATTGGCTACGTTTATACCGTCGAGTTCCAGAAAAGAGGATTGCCTCATGCGCATATTCTACTCATTTGAAAAGAAGCTGATAAACCTGTGACGCCAGAGCACTACGATTCTATCGTATCGGCGAAGATACCTGATCCACAGCAGTTCAAATGAACATTTCACCAAAAATATAGTATACCCTGAGTTTACCAATAAATATCCCCAATTGTGATCTTGAAGATCACGGGCTCCACCTGCGCCCTCTACCTCATACGTTAGAACTGGCACACCTTCATGCCATTCTAACCACACCCATGGTAGCATACCCTGAGTCTACCAATAAATATCCCCAATTGTGATCTTGAAGATCACGGGCTCCACCTAGTCTATATAATTAAAATCTTTGAAAAATTAGCGATTTTGTAAATCACATGATCTACACTAAGTTATCAAGACCTGTTAAACCTTTTTTTCATCTTTCAACCATGCCTCGCTGCCCACTTTCACGATAATAGGCGAAGCAATCAGCAGCAAGATGCCGTTTGCGCCAGTTGTGGTCAAAAAGAGCATCGTCGCCGTTCACATAAAATGTGAGTGGAGCTCTTTTTTGAAGAAAGGTGATTGACGATACGACGATCTGGTGTTTTGTAGCATCATTTAATTTGGGTTATCTGTCAGTTATACTGTATATGCCCTTTCATTCTCTTCAGTAATCGAATGATACATGGAGCAGATATGCTTCGATCTGTGTAGCTCATCATTCATGCATCAGTGAGGTGACTATTGTTTCATCCATGGAAAATCACATATTTTTGTCCGAATTTTTTCTTCTTCTTTAGTTTTGCATCTCTTCTGTTTGCCTGGAAATCCCTCACTATCATTGCATCCATCATCCATCATCCAGACTATGGCGTGTATCTGATCCGGTCAAGTCGAGTATTATCAAAAAGGTACCTTTTGTGTGATGTGACTATTCGTTTTTCGACAAGAAAAAACTCACGTTCTTTTTTCTCTACCCCTTCTTTAGCTTTTGGTTTTCTCTCCGGTTTTCTTTTCGCTTGGCAAGTCATCCATCCCTCCAAATCTTTCTACTTTGTTCGCGCTCAAATGTGGCCAAACCGGTTTTTGTCGTCAAAGGCATCGTCGGTGGTGTGACTCTCTTTTTCATCGGGAAACGCTGACGCGTCCTCCCCAGGTTCCTCTCATATGGATTGCTGCCCGTGGTATCGCCTTCGATATTTCTTCCCGACCATTTTATTTTGTAGTTGTAGTATGTATTTTGTATTTTAGTGAATAGTCTTCTTGCAGTCTTTTCCTCCTTTTTTTTCCCACAGGGTTTTTAGGGGGTTTTTACAGACGCACCTATTGTATTTACTTTTTTTTTATATTTGTATCCTTTCTTTATTTCGGTCGGGAAGCCCTCGGTATCTGCTGCATCAAACATCAAAGGTAAAATATCTCAACGAAATTTGAATCAACCAAAGAGCTTACTAACTCATTTTTTTTAAATACCCAACATTCCCACACATCTTTGTAGATCTATCATAACCTTGGGCGGGACAGAACGGAGGGGGTCAATAAGTGCTGCTTTGTTCATTAAAAGTGTTTCATGGTATGCCAGAGTATTGACATTAATATAAATATACCAAAGTTCCATCAAGAGTCTCGCCCAGGTTATGCCGTATTGCGTTAGGCTTTTGTCTGACGAATGTCGCTCAATGTAAGAGTGCGGCATCCAGTAGCAGGTGGCATCCATTGCACAGCGGGTGTACGGCTTGTTAACAATGGAATTTTCAGATAAAAGATTAGCCATAATTGTTCATACAGCATACCGTCGACACCTAATTTCTTTGGAGAGGGATTAGGCTTCTCCACGTCGATCATTTTGGTAGCAATTGTGATATATGAGAAAACCTGTAGAACAAAAAAGACAATGAGAATCCTTTGAGACTACTGGATTTCTTTATTTCGATTAATGTGATCTGCCTATTGATACTTTAGTCTTAAGTCGGAATAGATAATTATCAGTGAGTAGTCCTAGGTTAAAAGGTGTATTTGGAAAGATCCGCATGCTTACTGTGACAGCGTTACCCGCATGAACTGATGTCGGCGATAGATCCAAGTTATGGATGAAGAGGACTCAATCGGTGTTCTAATGGAGAAGTTCACTCAGAAATGGAAACACCGGTCAAGGATGGATAATATGACAAGTAGTGGATATACCACACTCAGAAACTCATGTTGCAACGTATGCCATAAGGTTGTCATTAATATACCAAAGTTCCATCAAGCGTTCTCGCCCAGGGTATGCCGTATATGCGTTAGGCTTTTTTCTGACGAAAGTCGCTCAATGTAAGGGGGCGGCCTCCGGTGGCAGGTGGCAGGCGGCATCCATTGCACAGCGGGTATACGGCTTGTTAAGCGGTAATTCGCATTTCACAGCCAAAAAAAAAGTATTCCTTTGTTATTTTTCGTTACCCTCGTGGCCTTTCCTCCTCCCTCTTTCGCTCCTCTACTCTTCTAAGGTGTGTATTTGCTGTCGCTACACTGTCGTTGGAAGAGTTGATGTATATTGCCACATGCAACACGAGCATACCGCAAAGCTGCTTTACTTTTAACGGCTTCACTGAATGTCGCATCGAAATTGTATTTCTGGAGACGACATTGCCGATGGAATGGTTGCGACGAGGTGGCGGACAGTTACGAGGATGTCGTTGTAGGACGCTGCGCTGGATAGCTCGTGGTGAGGACTGGAAGACCGGTGGACAATTGTCGAGATTTGAGATCACCCGTTGAGATCGGCATGAAGGGATGCCGGAGATCTGCTTGCAGTGGTTGCGAACGGGCAACACGACGAGTGGGGGATATGACGAAGGGTCTCCATACAGGCAGGAAATATGGGTTGATTACGCGTAAGTAAGGCATGATGGTTCGAGGTGTTGTGTGGGGTGGGGAGGCTTATGACGACTGTGAGGTTACAATCGCCGTTGTGTATTGATGGGCATTATTGCCTTGTATTATACGATGGCACTGCGAAATGATTGAAGGCATAGTATTCGTTTACGTTTCAAATAAAACAAAAGAAGTCATTCCCCTTCTGATTATCCCATTCGCCCAATTATTGTAGCTCTAGTGGAAACATTGAACCGTCTAGTTGTTGCTGCACTATCGATGATCGATAGTTAACATATCATTATCAGGTCCCGTACATCATGTTGTTGGTTGCTGTATTTACCAAGGGAATGAAAGGTTTAGTGCTATCATATGCACGGAAATAGAGAGAAGCTGCTTGCACTTTAGCATAATTTAGTTCTTTCTCTGCTTTGTCAACCCTGTGATTTTCCCAATCTAAGCTAGCCTTAAGATGGATGGATCGTTGAGGCTTGAATAAAGCTCGATCTCAAGTGTATACATAAAGCCATGATGACAAGCTAATGGAGCCATAGCAAGAACATATTTCAGTCATCGGCAGCACGGTTTTGGCCAGCTTGCAATCAATTGGGTGCATGGTGAATAATGACAAAAAAAAAAATGGTCAGCTGTGTTTGTGTGACTGACCTGTCATCGAGCATAACAAACACGTCCTTTTTTTTTCAATCCGCATCTCTTCTTGCCTCCATCATTCGACTCCACACCCGTACTCACACCTCGACCTTACCATGAATGCCGCTATGGGACGCTGTTTCATCCCTGTAAAGAAGAGATTTTAAATACTTGCAAACTCGCAAAGTCAAACTTAGTACCCTGTTAAAACCCGAATATGCCACTTACCGCGTAAGGCATCTGTACACATAACCTGTAGCAAGAATTTGTATTTTGATGATTTTTCCAAAATAGCAACTTTTGCGAAGACTGGCGGAAGAATATACTATACTCAAACGTGATGCCAGCAATCTTGCCCTTATTCACGTACTCTGTTGGGTGGAGAACAGCCGCCGATCAATACCGAAGTTTTTTGGCGCAGGTGTTTCACATCAGTCTCTTCATCTTGTAGAGGGGCTAGAGAGCTTGTAAGTTGTCGTTAACAATGATATCTTTTTATACTTTACGCAGTCGTATGAAATTGTCCTGACAGCTCCCGCCCAAGTCTTCTTGGGAAGACGAACTAAAGACCACTTTTGACAATCATTTCAAGCCTTCCACACGTGGTATGATACTGACAACGAACTCTATATATTTATAAGCACTCATTATATGGCAGGCTATGTTTACCCGAAATGGTCGCCCTTGTTTACTGACCTCGCTGGCCAGTACGTATCATCCTCGCTCATGAGTAAATATATGTCATATTTTATCTGCTTGGCTATGAGGATATAGCAACCAGATATTTATACAGACGTAATCGAGCACCTCAAATTAAATATTCCTTGCTATTTGTCACGTTTGTGGAAAGCATGTTTTCTTGATTATGCTAAGCGTCACGACGTTACGCTTTCTGAAAGCCCAAAAAAGCTGGGTAAGTTAAAAAGTAGTTATGATGGGTAATCGAGATTCTAAAAAATCGATATAGGGATAAGGCTATTGCCAAGTTATGCGCTTACAAGCCATATGATGCCAATGATTGGAACCGCGTTGTCGGTAACACTGCCGATATTCAGTTATTTTATCAGTAAGTTTGAAAGCTGAATATTGAATACATGATCGTAACTACCAAAAATGCTTATAGGGAAAACCTGGATGAACACAACCGCGAGTTTGCGGGCTTAAGCGCGGCCAGCCTAGAAGAACAAACGGCCACAAGGATGCCAGCCAACTTAATTCGGTACTCAGCATGGCTTTTACAGAAAGCGCACAAGTTTGGGGCTAATCAGTGGTCTCTCTTTCCCTTCTCATCGCACCAAGTCGGTAAGATATGGTATGTATTGAATATATTTCGTTTGGGACTTAATCATACATTTCACAGCCTACGTTCAATTAATGGGTGATGGCTTATTTAATTTTCTTAACGAAGCTTGGATGCCCGGACATCCTGTTCCTCCCGCTTAACGGTTCGCGAAGATCGTGTGGAAAAACTCTGTGAATTACGCTAAGCAAATGTCTATAGTACAAAAAGCGATTAAAATCCGGAACGGTGTCACGTGTACAGTTTATTACCAGAGCCTTGTTCCTCAGATCCTACCGAGACCAAGAATTCAAGCAAGACCTGTGGGAAGCAATTTTTAACATTGACAAAATTTGCCCAAAACGGCTGCGCTACTTGCAGGTGGAACCAGGTAAAAGATTGCGATTGATACAGCAATACGTTGAAAAGAGACCAACTTGCGACTTTTTTTTCTGACAATAAACAGTTGATTCAACAAAGCATACACAGTTTGCCAACACCATAGAGACAGGTGGTGTTATGACGAGGGTGAAGTTCGTTAAACGGTGGGACCGGAGTAAGTTCTTGCAATTGAAGGTGTATTTCCCATTATTCAGATGATTTTCCCCCTCTATCATTAGCGCCGTACCCCTCCTCCAAAAAGGAGTTTGATTTTCTTCCTAAACGACCCACCATGACCAATTGGACAAGAGGTCTGTATCCTTTGAAAAAAAAAAAAAAACGGACTGGCTTGAACCCTGCCGCGCGTGTGATTGGCATTGACCCGGTAAGTCTATTGATACTCGTGATATCAACTCGCATATAACTGATTGGTGATACGATAGGCCAGCGCTCAGTCATAACAAGCTGTAAAACGGACATCAACCTGCATTTGGAGGAGGAACGAAGCAAACATGTTTTCCATATCACCAATGGTGAATACCAGTAAGTACCGCCATTGGATATATACGAAAATAATTGCAAATATGTAACCGATCATTCGATACATTTAGGCAGCGCAGTATGCTCCGCTGGACAACCTAGATAGAATTGAAAAATAGAAAGCAAGCAAACATACAGCCATGCTATGACGAAATCAAGGAAGCGCCACCCTCTGTCTTCACGATGGATGCACTTAAGAATTATATCGAGGCTATCGCTCGTAATCATCAGAAGTAAGTGGGAAGCAAAGCGCGAAAAGAAGTGTCCTGTATGTTAAACGATTAATTTCATCCTTTAGGTTGCATACATACATTCAATTGCGCATTCCGCCTCCGGGAAAACGTGCCCTGGTTTACTCGCAAAGGCAAATGGTGCTAGATAAAATGACCGACACCTTGCTCGGGGATCCTGCCGAGCCAAAAATTGTAAGTTGATGATATTTCGCATCTTCTCAACATGTAGTAATGAACGATGTGATTCAATAGCCTTGTCAATGGGCTTATGAAAACTTTCGAGAGTCAAAAACGCCCGAAGAAATGAGCGGAGGCCAGAGGGTGCAGTCATACTCGCATTTGGGGATGCAGACCTGAAGCCCATGAAAACACATGCCCCAGCTCCAATCAAGATACGACACGATGATGAAATGGTATACTCCAGAATACATTGTCATGGAAAAGTTACCAGGATTTTCGCAAGGTTCTTGCCCGCAAGGCACTCGTATTTGCGTCGATGAGTTTCGTACGAACAAGGTATGCAGCCGTCGCGACTCTAAGACACTTGAAGTACGAGAGGAACAGATTCAAGTATGCAACCACAAGCAAGTATAGCGAACTAGGGCACGGGTTGCATCGACAACTCATATCGTTGCAATAACAGGAAAAAGCATTGTCGACTCAAGAACATAGACAAAAGGCGGAGAAGACAATGTCTTGATGATGACGGGAACACTCTCTGTTATTCGTCAGGATGCCGTCAGCAAAGGGCAGCAGGTAAGTTCAAGACTTAATTGTTGTTATGGTGTAGGATGATACTGATAAATCAAGTAGGCCCATCTTGGAAAAACGTCATTTATCCGATTAGACTGTGCCAACAGTGCCAGTCGGCCAATGACGATAGCAATCCACTGATAAGCAAGGAGGTCCGGATTACTTTGACAATATAATGACTCATCCTTGGTTATTCTAGATTTGAAACAGAGATATCAATGCTGCCGTGAACATGCGTCGCATTCTTATGGCATATATCAACTCAGGTTACCAGATCAATTCCAGACCGGTTTCCCTGCAACGAAGCGCACAAGCTGCGCTTGACGGTGAAAGCATCGTCAACTAGCCTCCTGGTCCAAACCAGGTCAGGTCTGGGTGGTGACTCAATTCGAGTTGGTTTTAAATTGAATGCCATCAGCAAAGATTAACCAATTATTATTTCTTATGTGCAAACTCTATGTGCATTTAGCAAAACCCAAATATGAGGTTTTTTGGCGGATTTCCTTATTCGGTCAGAGCTGTTTTCCCAAAAAGGAAGTTGCGGCATGATGAAGGTCTTTTTTTCTCGCCTGTTCGTCCTCAAAGATTCGTCGCCAAGTGAGGGTCAAGAGAGGGGAGACACTTGGGGCGACAGCAGCTTTGTTGAATGACCGGAACCAAAGCCAAACAAAATGCTGCCATTTACCGAGCCAATGTACACAAAACGCAATTGTCATCGTAAAGGTTACGCGCTAATGTGTACCTCTCACAATTTACGCTTTCACTCCAGTGATTAAGCGGCAGTGCGTAAGTTTTTTTCTTCATCGCATAAATATTTGTCTGGGCTCATAAGAAAATCAAGCGGTTGCTTTCTCTTTAAATGTAGATTGTTAAGAGCTGAGAACGGGGCAAAAAAGATTACCAGAGGGAACAGGATGTGCGATACGTATGATTTCTATTAAAGCATTGGCAATAAGAAGGAGGTCCATAGCTCTAGCTAAAGAGTATTAAATGGTATATGATGAAATTAAAACTTCCTATTTGGTAGCATGGAGGAGGGCAATTTCTCGGGCAGATGACCGCCATTTTGGACGGCTTTGATCATATGCATAGCGATACAGAACTCGTCAAGATCCATGTAACCGTCTGCGTCAAAATCAGCCAATCGCCAAATTTGGGCAAGGCTCTCGTTCGGCAGCCCACTTTCCATCAAAATCGGTTTGACTTGAGCACCGCTCACTTTGCCTTCCCTGGGATTCAGACTCTGGAACATGGGTGCGTAGGAGGCTTTATCTACCGACGAAAAATGCCAGTAGGAGGGTGGTACTTCGCCAGGTTGAGCTGAGAATGCCTCAAAAGGATTCTTTTGAGCTTCTTCCAATTCAGGGTTCATCATAGGAAACATGGACATCAATCGAGGCAGATCAGTTGCCAAAGCCTATTATATATCATGATGGTATCAATTTTTCCCGAATGCGTCAACCGTTGTTCTGAAATTTTCTCGGTTACTTACATCATCCACTCGCTCAAGCAGGTCCTCTTTAAGCGATTTGAACTTGTCCATATCATACAATGCTAGGTTTTGTCTGAATCGATCAGGATTGGGAAAGTCGCCTGGAGGAAGATGATGACGTTGCTGAATCTTTAGGAACTCTTGATCCAAATTTTTGAGTAACGCTTCCTGTTTCTTTTTCTTGCCAAACATCGAAGGCATTTCTTTTTTGAGATGACTGATGATCAAGGCATGTACCTGGAATTGATAACGCAAATATGAATGCAATGCCCAGTGACAAATGTTTTCTATCGATATTTACCCTGGCCATGCGTGCCCGTTTTATGATTTCGTTGATCTTTCGTATGGCTGCATTACGCCGTAACTCCTTCAGATCACGAAGTAGATCTTTCGATTCAGCTTCAATCAGTTCACGACAATCTTCAAAGCTATTCACGGGCTTCTCGATCCAGAAAGAACTCAGGTACACGCGCATTACTTCAGGTGTCTGCACCACTTTTCCTAAAGACCACATCATGGCGCCATATCTATAGTTGGAATATATGAGTCACTTTTTCCCAAATGTCGAATGGAAAAAAAGGAAAAGGTCTGTACAACTTACACACGCATGAGTTGTTGCTGGTTCACCATATCACTCTTATTGAGGAGGACGCGAACTTTTTCCTCTTGACCTCGAAGACAATGAATAGCCATTTTAAATTCGTTCGAGATGTCAAGCTTATGAGAATCAAACATAAGCAAGATGAGATCGGCCCGCTGAGCAAACCATTCAATCACTTGGGTAAAATCATAACCACGTTCGACGGATTGCTTATCACCGGCTAAAATACCAGGGGTATCGATGATCGTCATGTTCTCTAGCACAGGAGAATTGGTTTGTGATACCTACAAATCACAAGCACCGTCCACGCATGATTGGTTAATCTTCCCTACGAAAGCGTTTTGTCCCAATACTTACCTGAAAGCGCGAAAGGAAAGCCTGGCCGAACCGATTGAGTCCTCGAAAAGGCAGTTCCTGGTTAACGGCGGCCGCATTACCGGGAATAACGCGATCCTCGGAACCTTGCATAACAGCGACAAAACGATCCGTGGTTGGCTCCACACCAATATGTTCACCAGGATAAGATTTATCCAGTAAATAACGAATGAAGGTTGTTTTGCCCTAACGTAGCAGAAACCAATGAACGGCTAGTTTTTCAACTGCTGTGCTGTAACAATCAGACTGTACCGTGGAATATTGGCCAATGAGCAACACAATAGGTTTCGCTTCAATATCGGAATCAGTCAACGGAGCCGAGTGGAAACCTTTTTTTTACAATAAGAAAACTTGCTTTTAGTGATCGTCGAACGATATTACGATTGTTTTTGGTTTATTAGATAATCACCCTCGAAATTATAAGTGGTTTCTAAAGGACGAATCTTGGTGCTGTAAATGCGTTTGACACCTTCAATCACTTGAGCGTATTCGTCTTCGCCAAGTTTCAACGAGTCGGAAGAACCTTGTTTTCCCTTTCCATTCTTTTTGAATTTCATCGACATGATGTTAACACTACCGTTGGCAAACAAAGAAGAGGGAAAAAAAAACAGGGTGCACAAGCAAAGCAAAAGGAGACCAAACTGACATCAGGGTTTCCATATATGGCAGGATCGCGCCTGTCGATCGAATAAAAACAGAAAATTGTAATACTCTCACTAACACAATGCTTCATCTCGCGTATATAAAAAACCAAATTACAGGTGCCCTGAATGTATCATAGAAAGCTCAAGCTCTGTCATTTTTTGTTTTGTTTTGGCTTCAGCCGAACAAAAAATTATTCCTAGGGTGTCGACCGCTCCCTGGTCGGATGGCTAGAGTCTCTTACTCTCACTCTCATGATACAGCACACTAAAACCAATTTTAAAAGATATTGAGACATCTATTAAGCATTATACACAAAAGCAAGTGCCCTATAATACAGAATGATACAGTTGCAGTGATATATCAATGCCATCACCGGTTAATGGCCTTGATGGTATAGGTGGGTGGCTAATTCGAGATAGAATTCCACTGTGTTGAAACCGGAATCGGAAGGTTTGGAAGATCGCCATCGGTATCTATGGCAATTGCAACGATATGAGCCGTCTGAACTGACAGGAAACAAACGAATCATTACACTCGTACCTTTGGCCATTGAGATCCCAATGATCCGCCTTGACAGTTTTGATGTATTTGCCCCATTTGGCACTTTCTACACTGACCAAACCATCGTTTTCGCCTTCTTTTTC
Organism: Radiomyces spectabilis; assembly: GCF_025331425.1. Classification (NCBI taxonomy): domain Eukaryota; kingdom Fungi; phylum Mucoromycota; class Mucoromycetes; order Mucorales; family Radiomycetaceae; genus Radiomyces; species Radiomyces spectabilis. The sequence continues at coordinate 84,445 of NW_026251936.1, read as the reverse complement.
CTTGACGAGTTGGTTGGGGAGGCCAAGAAAGGACCAGACAGGTAATTCGGTGGAAGCGCCATAAGAATAGTAGGCTACATTAGGATCATCGGGTGTATTAGGGTTGAAATGGTGCTTGCAGTAATCGGTAGTGAGGTTCGCATAGGCCGGTGTATCCAGCAATTGCACCACTTTGGATACTACAGGATCCAGTAAGTTGCTAGGCATTTTCGCAATGTCCGCCAGAGTCCAGCTCAACAGCGGTAACCGTGCTGACACAATGGATCCTTCATCATAAGCAGTTTTTTTCGCCGCTGTGTTGTTCGTTTCCATTTTTCTCGTGGCTGCATCGACAAGAGCATCCGTCATCCCGACTCCCACATGGTCCCTAAACCAATCCATGACAGGTGATCCACGGTGAGGCGTTGAGATGGTTGTGAGCGATTGAACATGATACGGTCGATTTTTGATATGCGACACCAAATAACGGCAATCGAGACCTCCCTGTGACACCAGCCAAAAAAAAACCCCCATCTGATCAATAACTTGGTGATATCTCTCAGGAACACATCTTCATACTCCTTGGTTCTCCCCCACTTGCCCCCACCCTATTGTCTCTTTGTTTATGCATATATTCCAAATATTTACCATTGAATGAGCAATAAAATTGACTGCTTCACCCTCCAGTACCATTTTCAAGATGGCATGTAGCTCTTGTGCGCGTTCCCATATGCTGCCGGTGCGAGGGACTCTTGTTACAATCACTTTGGCACCCAGCTTGGCAAGTGCCTCTTCAATTCCGCCCCAATAATGGACTTGAAGGAGCGGGAATAATTCCGGTCCACGTTTGTCAAAACCGTACAACCCATGACATAACGCAATGGGAGCTCGAGGAGCAATGTAATTCGGGGTCACGGGCATGTCCAACCCTGAAACGGGCTTTTTGACTACCGCTGTGGCTCCCTGAGAAGTAGCACTCGATATTGTTGTAGTTGAACAAGAAGAAGTAGAAGAGGAGGAGGAGGAGGAAGACGGGGAGGAAGAGGACGTACTCGATGGTTGCACGGTTTTACCGGCAGCAAAGATAGGCGTTTCGGCTTTTAGTCTTTTTAATCGTCGAGGGTAAAGAATCTGGAGTTTGGCATTGGTCGTCTGACGACGTTTTCGAAGTACAAGACGTTTGTTGAAAGCTTCGACAGCCCACCGAGAGTGAAGAGTGTTGCGAATGTGAGCGGTCAACTCGGTTAGGGAAAGCGAAGGAATCATACGGATTCAAGCAGGAAACAATAGACCAAATTTAATCATAGAACGCCTTTCAGAGGGTGGCAGAGGAGCAAGAGCAGCATACAATACAGCAAGTTGGTGGGAAAGCGTTAGTGTGGCAGGGACCCATGTTCGGCCCTTCAAAAAAGCGCAATTTTAAGGACATTGTGAGTTTCTTGCAGCTTCCAAGGCTTTCCTTTTCTGATCTATGCTGGGGCGCTGAGTATGCGTAGTGTGGATCCTGAGTGCGGGCTTTCAATATTTCCCCGTCTCTGTTCCACGTTCATTCACTTTTTCTATAATTTTATCACTTTACAGGAACGCGGACTACTTGCCATATGCGAGCCGGAATATGTGCTATTACATTGCATGTGCATGACCTATGGTGCCTTGATAATACTACAAATGGGATGTATGAGGACATCCGTTAATGAAACAAAATTAATTTCGGGCTGAACCATCTGTGAAAGTTGTTTTTGAGAATAAAAAATTTACTCCGTTCATCAGGAATATCGGACGATATTTCCCGCACAGATTGAACGGTTCTCTCTGTGGAACAGCCATTCAGAGTCGAATATCCAGCCCCAAAATCAAAAAAGTTGGGACATTTGGAAGACGCACGACCAATACAGTAAAATAAAATAAAATAAAAATTTACATCCACCCAACCGACTAAGACATATCATTTTTGATTCCATTACATTGAGACGGTTTCCAGTAGAATATTCCCAAAGCTTTGTATACATTGACTTGTTAGAGAATGAGTCCACCATCTAGGGAAACATAGCAAAAGAATAGCAATGGATTTTTGGCAAGGAAGAACCAGTAGTATTTTTATTTTTACAAAAAGAAAAGCATTTCTTTTTAAATCTCATTATATCATGACCGTAATCAATTCCTTTTTTTCGTTAATTTAAGGTCATCCACAAAGTAATAGTGTCAGGGAAACATAATATCAACAGACGCTAACAAGTTTATTTCTTGCTAGCCTTGGCAGCGGCCTTGGTGACCTTGCCAGTCTTGTCAACCTTCTCAACGGCCTTGATGACACCGACAGCGACAGTTTGACGCATGTCACGGACAGCGAAACGACCAAGAGGAGGATATTCGGTGTAAGCTTCAACACACATGGGCTTGGAGGGAACCATCTTGACGATGGCGGAGTCACCAGACTTGACGAACTTGGGAGCAGCTTCGAGGGACTTGCCGGAACGACGGTCAATCTTCTCGAGGAGCTCAGCGAACTTACAAGCAATGTGAGCAGTGTGGCAATCCAAGACGGGAGCGTAACCAGCACCAATCTGACCAGGGTGGTTCAAGACAATAACCTGGGCGGTGAAGGAACCGGCTTCCTTGGCGGGGTCGTTCTTGGAGTCGGAGCAGACGTTACCACGACGGATATCCTTGACGGAAACGTTCTTCACGTTGAAACCAACGTTGTCACCGGGAACACCTTCAACGAGCTGTTCGTGATGCATTTCGACGGACTTGACTTCAGTGGTGACGTTGGCAGGGGCGAAAGTGACGACCATACCAGCCTTGATAACACCAGTTTCAACACGACCAACGGGCACAGTACCGATACCACCAATCTTGTAGACATCCTGGAGGGGAAGACGGAGGGGCTTGTCGGAGGGACGCACCGGGGGTTCGATGTTGTCGATGGCTTCAAGAAGGGTCTTACCAGTCTTGGAACCAGCCTTGGTTTCCTTGGTCCATCCCTTGAACCAGGGCATGTTGGTGGATTCTTCCAACATGTTGTCACCGTGCCAGCCAGAGATGGGGACGAAGGGAACGGCCTTGGGGTTGAAACCGATCTTCTTGATGAAAGCGGAAACTTCCTTGACGATTTCGTTGTAACGGGCTTCGGACCACTTGGTGGAATCCATCTTGTTGATGGCAACGATAAGCTGACGGACACCGAGGGTGAAAGCCAACAAAGCGTGCTCACGGGTCTGACCATCCTTGGAGATACCAGCTTCGAATTCACCAGTACCGGCAGCAATAATCAAGATACCGCAATCAGCCTGGGAGGTACCGGTAATCATGTTCTTGATGAAATCACGATGGCCAGGGGCATCAATGACAGTAACGTGGTACTTGGGGGTTTCGAACTTCCACAAGGCGATATCGATAGTGATACCACGCTCACGTTCGGCCTTGAGCTTGTCAAGAACCCAAGCGTACTTGAAGGAACCCTTACCGAGTTCGGCGGCTTCCTTCTCGAACTTTTCAATGGTACGCTTGTCAATACCACCGCACTTGTAGATCAAGTGACCAGTAGTGGTGGACTTGCCGGAATCGACGTGACCAATAACGACGACGTTAACGTGAGTCTTCTCCTTACCCATGGCGACTATAACAAACAAAAGAAAGAAATGTAAGTATACAGATTCATGATACATAATGGACTTCCATCCCATGCCATCCTCCACAGTGGGTGCATCCAAGGTAATGATGGATGATGAATGATGGATGGCGGATGGATGGATGAGTGCACGGGCATGAATGGGGACAAGTATACATACCTAGTTGTGGATGAGATAATAGGGAAGGAAACCTGTGCTCCAACCGATCAAATTTCTTTTATACCGGTGGCGGTCCGAAAAAATTTTATAACCCCGGGTCAAATTTTTTTTGGAAATTTCCCCATTCAAGTTTGGCTTCATGCATCTTGGTTGGTCAACCTGCTCAGCCAAAATGAAATAGAGACAATTCTTCCAACCATTTTCTATTCCACTTCGTTCCAATTGGTGATGTATTTCGGTCCTTTTGCCCCAAGTTGTCCAATAAATTTCCCCAGGATATCTGAAAAACAATCATCTGTTTTCTAGAAACTAGCTTTGTCCATACAACCCTCCATGGCACAAAATTGGCTGCTTTGCCTACAGTGCTATCATTGTGCACATAGATAGTCGCATAGAATATTTGTAATGGGGGACAAGTTCTGACTGCAAATGCGTGGTTGTTCATGTTTATTTGCTGTTCTCTGTGTGCAAAGAAAAATGATGCTCTTGTTTGACAGGGGGGATGACGACTGCTTTGTTCATCATGAGTATATTATATTACAATTGTATTTGATGATATTGCAAAAGAAAAGGGAAAAAATTGAAACAATCACCAAATTAATGCCGTTGGAAAGGTCGGCCTCTTCCGTTCCCTCTGCCTGATCCTCGAGCCGCTCCACGTCCTCCTCCTCTGGGTGCACCTCGACCTCGCATGTTGGGACCTGAACCGCGTTTCCGCCGTTTCAATTGGGAAGTAATATCTGTGATAATGGCACACGGCGTTCGATGACCTGGCCAGCCAGGCCATCCGCCGGGTGTTGCTGGATTTCTCATGGCCGGTTTAAGTTTGATTCTTCCTTCACGCACCGCCTTCTCAAAATCCCGGCACTTTTTGCTTTTACGTTTCTTCTTTTCTTTCGTTCCGGCGGCGGGCGATTCCTCCTGAGAAATATGCAGCACACGATGAGGCAGTCGCATTGCGGGATAAGCCCAACCGGATTGGTCGAGGATATCATTGTAACTGATGGCAGAAGCCTGTATTAAGGCCACAAATTCAGGATCGTCTTCATCATGATCCACCTTTTGCTGATCGGCTACTGATTTCGCGAGCATGTCTGTTGTGTCTTCTGGTTCACGAATACTAATACTTGATACCGGTTTGCTAGAGAATAATCGAAAAGCGAAAGCAGCAGCATCTGCACCGTCATCTTCGTCTTTATGTTCACTGTCCGTTGCCATCGGTTCAGCTTCTATGTATTCGTATTTTTATTAAATAGATCATTTTTCGTTTCTTTGATAATGCTTTACCTGTCTCTTCTTCCACTAAGCCTCCCATGAGACTCTTCATGAGTGCATCCATTTTCTCTGCATCTTGTTCCACGATATTTGACTCAATGACCTCCTCACTTTCAAAAATCTCTGTTCGACTTGATATTCTGGTGTGCTCGGATAAGCTTGGTCGTGCAATAGCCATGATTGTGTATACTGATTGCTATTCGGCCGTCGAAAATTCTTTTAGTGTTTGTTACTGAAAGCCCAACGGTGCACAGCGGACACAAGAAGCTGTCACAACGTTGTAAAAGAAAAAAAAAATTTCGGGCTGCCAAACCGCAAACAGTCAGGTCTCATCATGTCCAAGAGCGCACTTTTTATTGCCAACATGGTTTCATCTTAAGAGCATCCCTGCTTAAAATATGCATACTGATGAAGGCGAAACCATTCGAAAAAATATCTTGGGCATTGAACTGTCGAAAATCCAAAAAGCTCGCTTGGTGCAAGAATTAGGTTTAATTTTTTTGTATGGCCTTCTAGACAAGTTGGTTTAAAAGACATTGGAGGACGAAAGTTCTTGTACGAATGAACTTTTCCCCTATATCATGTGTAAGTAAAGGGTTATACAAAATGCTGTAAAGGCAGATAGACGTGGTACTTACGGATGTTAACCTGAAAGTTTTCGACGTCTTCTGGTTGATCATCTTGGGCGTATTGCAGCTCTGGATGAGCTTCCAAATACTGCCGCCTTGCTTTTTCTTCAGCGCTTTTCGCTATCGCTTCTTCAGCTCCTGCTTCCCATACGTGACATTTGTTGCAATGATTGCAATAGGCTATGTTAGGATCTCGTGGATGTTGACAAAAATGGTCATATCCCTCTAAAATAAGCATAATGTTCAAACTCTTTTTCTCATGTATACGATCCATACTTTTTAGCTTACCTTGAGCAATATTCTTTCGGCAGATATAACACATGATATAGCCTGAGCAAAAACCTTTCGCAAAGTAGCCGGTTATTCCTATGGAATGAAAGCTTACCACAGTTGCATGTCATTTTATTGCAACCATCTGCTTTTTGAAACGATGAATCGCATTGTGGGCACTGGGGTACGTGAGTGGTTCAAGCAAAGGAAAACTTGTTTTCCTTCATAAATTTTCCTTACTGTTCTTTTGACAGCATTCATCGCCTGCCCAAAGTAAAACAAATGAGTGCACCAATTCTAAAAGGAAGCACCATGTACCAACGTGCTCTTTCTACGTATAATCGCAGTTTATCAGCATTGTTGCCCCTGATTTATGGATACCGCGCATCTCATGGTGGCATCGTAAACAGGTTATTTTCTGACACGTTGGATTGCGACAACGGAAGGCGGTGCCTCGTCGCTGGAACAGAATTTGTTCGTATGCTTCCTCCAAATCAAAGCTTGGATTCCGATGACTTGTCAGCATCCAGCATGCGATGATTTATACACTGCCTAATACAAAAAGTAGTATGGAAAGGAAGATTGTCCCAAGCGCAATAATCACCATTGTCCATTCAGCTTTTTTAAGAAGGTTCCTTGCCCTTTGTATACCCACATGTAAAGGCGCCACCGATTCACCCAGTTGGCAATATTCACAAAACTTGCAATAGACTGCTTGCGATTGAAATTGCCGGAGAGTGGAATCAAACAGAAATTTCTCGTAAGCTCGCCATATATTGTCAGGAACGACGCGTGCGAGGGTTGCTTGAGAAATCTAACCGGTACAGTCGTCCGTGCAAACACAAGGAAGTTTAGACGCACTATTCAAAATACCTTGACCGAATAATTGCTCGGATAGGAAACGGGTAATACATTCGTGACAAATTGGGTGATCCGCCTTCACTGCAATATTCTACCTCTTCAAAAGGATATTCATCAAAGCAGCAGACACATGTAATCAACTGTCCATTTCTCGTATATTCCTCCATGTTCCACTGCAACGCCAGTTCATGATCGGTGATCAATCGGGCGGCTATTTCCTCGGCCTCTTCCTGACGACGCGTTTGTTCCATCTCTCTCAATAGTACAGAAAATGCCTCTATTCGGTGCTCACTGACCGTTCGAACCGATTTTTTGATCTGTTCGTGCCCAAAAGCTTCAACTCTTCGCGTGCCGATATATAATCCCAGTGATGCTCCAGCAGCACAGCGCGAATGGAAGACTTTAGTATCTAAATAAGAAATATGACATGACGTATTTAGTAAATGTTTCTCCTGTCACTGTATTTCCACCGGAACTTACATGCGGATACTCTCGTGATAACTGTTCCAATGCTTGATGCTGGTAATACTTATGTCGAATAGAATAAATCCGGTCGAATTCGCCATAATTCAATCTTTCTGGGTAACTAGGGTGTAATATCACTTCCAACGCGACTTGTTCCAAATGACTGTGATTATATTTCTGCACAAGGTCTCGTAGGTATCCAATGTCGTAGTCGGGGAAGATCTCGGTTGCCAAAGTGTTTAGCTGATGATCCAAGTGCTCCATCTGAAAAAATAGTATTGAGATTTGCTTTGTATCCGGACATCTGCCTTCAGCATTGTTATATTTATAGGTGTAGGTATGATATTGAATGATAAAACTAAAGGCAGACGTTGACTAATGGCATAATTGAAAATAGCACGAACCGCCAAAACTTTAGAGAACCGAGAGGAACTGATGGCAGCTGCAAGTGAATGAGAATACGTAGTAACGGAATAATGAAGTAGTTCATTTGAAGAACAAGCCTTCGACTGTTCCATGATAATCTCCAAACAATACAAGTACAAGGAAAAAGTATTTTTGCCGAAAACTCCTACCTTGTATTTCGTTTCTATGATAAAAAGGTGCAATTCGACGCCCATCTATCAGGAAAATCGTACCCACTCAGTATCGGTATGTGGATTCAATTGTTCTACACGAATCCGTCTATTGTAGAACTGTGAAGTAGTGATTTGTGAGTGCGCCAATGTAATTATTGTCTGTGCTACCGCTATAAATGCCGTTGATTATTTTATCACTAATGCCAATTTAGCCGATTTGGAAATGTCAACATTCAACGCGAGTGATGGGAGCAGTATATCCTATTTCCAACGGTTCACTTCTAGGAGAGGTCAGACAAGGTTTAAGTGACTCATGAATAGAAAAAGCGGACTTGCCGCTGAAAAAGTCAGGACAGATCCGTGGGCTAGGTAATGAGCAGTTTTATTTTCTTTATATGATATTACTCAGAAATTGTTAATGTATAGTTGGAAGGCAGTCGTTTTGCGTAGGATAGAAAATGATGCCTTATTACAGTGCGTTCTTTTGATCTTGAAACAAAACAGTAAAATGGTTTTCGCGCTCCGATCAACTATCGGCCATTGGGGTACGTTGCTGCTCACCCGGTGAGTGGCGGCGGGCTGCATCAAAAATTCGTGTCATGCTCTTCAAACTTTGTTTTTCTGTTTTTCTCTTAGTTCCTTTTTCTCGTAGCTCATAACTGGTACGCTTTCTCTTCTACATTACTTGAACCTGTAGCATTGACATTTTTGCTCTAGTCACACTATATAAACCACATCATGGCTGATTATTGGTAAGACAGTTTGCAGCCCTTGGGGATGGTTATGAAACTTTTGACACAACCTGCATCTTCCGGTTTTAACCCATCTGAATTATAGTCCTGTCTACGCCCCATTCTTTGGTTCCATGGGCTGCACTGCCGCCATTGTTTTTAGCTGTAAGTGTTAGAGCATGAGAGAAATGGCATTTGACATTGCCACTATTATGAATCGTCCACTTGGAAAGCCCCAGTATACGGGATGGAAAGGCGTTTCATATCTTTATGTTATCGGTTGAACTCAGACGCGTGTGGTAGGTCTTGGTGCGGCTTATGGCACAGCTAAATCTGGTGTTGGTCTTTCTGCTATGGGTGTTCTGCGCCCTGACCTCGTCTTGAAGTGTATCGTCCCCGTTGTCATGGCCGGTATCTTGGGTATTTACGGTGTCGTCGTTTCCGTACTTTTATCGGGTGGATGTAAGTGGACGAATCTTAACAACTCTAAAAAATTGACTATTCATCTTTCCGCTGCAGTGGCCATCAAGCAAACGCTTTTCAGCGGTTTCATTCAACTTGGTGCTGGATTGTCGGTTGGTCTTGCCTGTCTTGCCGCTGGTATTGCTATTGGTATCACGGGCGACGCCGGTGTACGTGCTACTGCTCAACAGCCACGCATGTTTGTAGGCATGGTAAGTATCAACACGGAGTAAATCAGCAACATGTCAACTAACGCTAGTCTGCAGATTTTGATTCTTATTTTCGCCGAAGTCTTGGGTCTTTACGGTTTGATTGTTGCGCTGATCTTGAATACCAAAGCCTCTGGCGGAGAAAGCCTCTGTAACTAATTGACAGAACAAACAAGCTATCAAATAGCAAAAATAAAACGGTCTGCCTGTATCGCACTGCAATGGTTCCTTTTTGATCAGAACTTGCGCCTGACGAATTTTTTTTTTTTTTGCTCGAATCACTGAATTCAAATTCACGACAGCGGAGGGTCTAATATCTTTCCAATTTCCCTTTTTGTAGAGTAACAGATGCAAAAGGATTGCACATAATAAGTCTCGATGAATGGGCTTCTCCTGATAAACGCACAACTGACACAGTCTTGCAACTGGTGCTAAGAGGAAAAAGAATCATCTGAGTTATAGTATTATATAACCGATGATCGCCTACATTCAAGCAAAAAGCTAAACGGTGTATTGTTTCCGAGATCAGCGTTTGACTTTCTAAAGTTAGGCATCTTGTTGCTAGTTTCAGTGGTCAATTATTACAATCATTAGTTCTGAACCCGATAAAGCGATGCTGAAGGCCCTCAAAATCATCTTGAACGAAGGATCCTCACAATATGGTTCTTTTTATTACGATGGCGTAACAGAATACGCTCATAATGGTAATGGTTCAGAATGCAAGTTAGGATAATTTTGGGACATATTTATGAGTTGGATATTGGCCTTCCAAAAGGTGGAAGATCCCGAATTTGAAACCCGTACTTTTTGATATGTAGATATTCGTATCATAATGAGGAACACAGCTTTGGAAGAAAGCCCCTTCCGCAATAAAAATCAAGCTTGCCTTGAATGGATAATGTAACGCCGATTAATGGACATCAACGAAGCCGAATTTTCGCTAACAGGAAAGTAAAGAACAGACGCCATAATGCGATGGTCTCTTACATCTATAGGTTCAAAAGCCTGCCTTGCTGCATAAATTTGCTGCGTACTAATTTTCAAAGCAAAGTGTAAGTCTAATGGTACATTGAGATGTTGTTTTGCGCATCTCGGAACTGTCGCGTACAGACTAAATGGACCCTGTTGAACTATTCGAGCGCAGATTTAATCGGATATTGCAGATCAACAGCAGTCGTCTAAAAAGTCAAACTGGAAGAACAAGTTATTTTATGTTTCATTCAACAAGATTATATTCAATTTCATGGCATGGATACATCTTCGCTCTGAACTGGAAACTTGCTGAGATCGCCTGCTGTTATATAAATAATGACAAGGGAAGTAGTTGTAAGCGATCCGATCTTCATAGAGACATGACGAACACATTGTAAGGCAAGTCACTGAAAAAGCATACGGTTCTTCGTTAGTCAGCATTGTTCCATTATAATGAAATGATTTGCTCAAAGGGTACATGCTTTTCTAAATCAAGAAGTTTACTGATGTACTCTGCTTGATAAAAATCCAGATTACAAGAGGAAACCCAGCAAAAATACTTAGGAACGTGGATGTTGGTTTGTGCAACCTCCGTGGCAGTTGAATCATAATAATGGTTGCATGCAAGGTTCTAGGTCAGTTGAACGCGAGGATCGGTTGGTCTATTCATCGAGAATTGGCGGGGAGCGTGTTTCTTGATTTGATTTTTTTTTTTTTTTTTTTTTTTTTTTTTGCAAGAAAAAAACTGTAATGTTTCTATTTTTACGTTCGAAAGCCCGGTTCAGGGGTGAAAGGATATCCCGCTTTTCCCTCTTTTTGGATGTTCACGTCAAAAATTGCTTTAAACGGTTCACTGCCGAATGCTATTTTAGACGTTTGCTTGTTTTTTTCGGCTTTGCCTTTTCTTTTCCTTTCTTCATTATTTCTTTCCTTTTTTTTCTAATTGGAACCGCCAGGCAATCCTCAGTCTAAATAAGCAAAAACCATGTCTGCCGATAGTGTGACTGTAGGTTTAGCACACCTCTCCTTCGATAGACCCGAATCCAACTATCTATTGTCCCAAACTCTGTTGACGGATCATGCTACTGGAGACACTATTTCACCAACTATCAAAGTCACAAGAGGTAAGAACGAATGTCAAAATTGAAGGATATTTATATCGTCAAATGCGACAGGGGGAAAAGAAGTGGAAGAGGAACAAAAAAAAAGGTGGACCAAGGGGTTCTTGTATTCGATAGGGTCAGTCCGGATCCTGTATGCAATCATGCCAACCCTGATTCTCATAGAAAAATCACCACGTAACAATTGGAGCCGAAACCGTCAATGTGTACCGAGCGATGACGAAGAAGACGATGAAGAGGAAGACATTGAATCCGATGAAGAGGAAGAATGCGATAAACAGACCAATTCCATGACAAAGCGTCCTGTAGTGTCTACGCCTACAAAACCTACCAGGAAAACCACGCCATTGCCCAGCGATGATGAAGATAGCGAGGATGATGATCAGGGTAAGGTTAAAATTACTTGATAATTAACCGTGTTGATAAAAAAAAAAAGAAAGTAGATGAGTTAAATTGGTGATAGATGATAAAAGTGATACACAAACCGGGACACCGATGTATCGCATGGTCTCTGGATCGGCACCTAATTTGGTCAGTAACGACTATGCTCAAGATCGGCCTGGATTCCACCCACGTTATTCCGACAGCAGCACCAATAGTAATGGGTCCCTTGTACCACCTAATCACTCGGACGAAATACCTGTTGATTATACCCAATTCAATTACGAAGTACATCAAGACGATGATGATGACAACGAAGTTTTAGGGGTTCGTAATGGCCCACTATTAACCGAAGGCAGTCATCTACAGCAGTTACAACAATATCAGCAATATCATCAAGCGCAACTTGCTCAGTTCCAACTTCAAGCACAACCTCATCCATCCAAAAGTTCGTCGACATCTCATCTACGACCCAACCATCATCCACAGCAGCGCGTTAGCATGTCAGGCATGGATTTGTTAAAGCAACTGGAGCAAGAAAAGGCTGAAGCCAAGCGACAAAAGCCGAAATCACAAATCAAAATTGAAGGATTATTGGCTAAATTACCTGAGCCGGGCTCTCACAATATCAGCTTTCAGCAAATGCAAATGAAGAAACCGAGCAAAAATCAACGTCTTTCGGGCAATATGGGATACCACCATCATTATCCTCACCATCCTCATCATAATTCACCGGGCAATTCTTCCAGTGACCGACGGTCATTTATTTCCGCGCAACAGCAGCAACATGCCGTATACCCATTTGGTTACCCCACGCCGTATGATATGGCTTCTCAGAATGCGATGTATATGTCGCGCAGTAATGCACCTAGCATTGTCCAGCCAAGCTATGCCGGGTACCCGCAATATGTGGGAAACATTGCCACTCTAGGTATGGTTAACAATGGCAACCCTGCTCTTAACATGTCGATGCCCAAATCGGGAGAAGCCCATTTTTCACGGCCAGCGAGTGCTCTAAGCATGCATGAAGGTTCCGGACGAGGAGAAGGACGGTCAGATCATTCATAACTGTCTATCTTAAACCATCCGCATTTGCTTTTGCGTTATGATTCTTATCGCTTTGATCCATCCTAAATTCTTTCAACATATACAGCAATAATAAAAATGCAAAAGAATAATCAATAGCTGTACCTAGAGCCAGAAATGATTAATGAGCTCATATGATGTGATTTTGTTTTTGGAGATTTCAACCAATTTTTGTTTACCATTTTTGGAACCAGGCACCCAAAGCAGTAAAACGGCACATATTTCAGTGATGCAAATTGGCAGTCTACCTTTCTTCATCATCAATGGGATTATCTGTGTGTAACGTGCGCCTTATTGTCACTTTTTGCCATATCCCATAATAATCACAAATACGAATTCATAGGACTTCCTGGATAGACTGTAAAAGACAATCTTGGCGGGAATACCATCCCAACGATGAAACAAGCACTCCATCGACGATGTCTCTTCTGGTCACCACGCCTGATGTTGCCACTACCATCCTCAGTTTACACTGATTCATACGGTTTTTGTTGTAGTTTCTGTAAAAGGATGTAGCGTCTCTCTCATGAAACTTTAGGAAAACAAACAAGATGAGGAGCAGACGAGCCAAGCTTACATCATGGATTCTATTTACAAGATTTCGGCACAAAAAAAAAATATTAATACAATATGGGAGGAATTTCTAGCGACTGAGACTCATCAAGGAATCAGCATAATAATCTGTGAGAAAAGAAAAAGAAGAAAGAAATCAGTCAGAGAAATACTAGAACACGATCCAAGCTGGCAACGTTTGCAGGGGTAACGAAAGCAAAAAAAAAAAAAAAAAAAAAAAAAAAACATACCGTCACAAAGCTGTGTAAAACAATTGGAGCACGCATCAAAAGACTGAGAACACCCACATCCACACAGTAATGAACCATCCTCTGCCAAAAGGGAGGTCGGACGGCCTTCTCCTGGAGCCAGTTTCGGAGTTGGCGCATCGGACGGTGCACAAATTGCTGCAATAGACAATCGCCGGCGTGGGTTATATTCTTCAATGGCAAATCCGGCATATGGATCGACTTTGGATTTCATTGCCCGCGATGGATGCGCATCGCAACCGACACACGTACATGAGTCGCCACAGCGACAAGTGACAACCCGGATTCGTTCACCAGATGAGGTGACTTTCTCCGTGGAACAACAAGACGCTCCTTGCGCTACTCGTTCCACCGTCGGACTTTCGCAAGGGGTTGATGCATCAAAGGATTCCGGCGTGGGATGGTGATGAGCTCCCGCGTTTTGTCTAACAGGAATGGTTGTTGCTGCTGCACTGACGATCGAGGTGGGCGTAACAGGCGTTGACAGCGTCTCGGTGGACGGTTGTTTTGAACAGCAAGTGGAGACTGGTGAGATGCTTGGTTGTAAATTCATAATGGGTGGCGACTGTATAGATGTAAAAGGTTCGGAGCAAGGAGAAGAAGTTTCTGAAAAATGCAATGATGATGAGTTGGCTGTGGATGCATTGGATGGACAGCACGATAATGACGACGGTATCTGAATATGCGTATTGAGTGGAATAAATGATGGGTCCCGTAGTGGAACTTTGGGTTTAGGCGCAATACTGCGTAAAAGCTCCTTGGAATTGAATGGCTCGGTCGTTGACTTCTTCGAGGATTTGGTTTCGCGATCTATATGTTGAATCAGAAACATGAAAGGAATAAAAAAAACGCGCATTCAAGGCTTGCCATTACGAGCTTTCTTCCGTGATCGTAAATTACTACTACGTTCTATAGGAGCAAAATGGATTAGGTGAATGAATGCACGGAAAACATCGCTGCAACACAATGGCTGTTACGGACCTGTTTCGTTGTTACAATCGCAACGCACATGAAGTTGGCGTACTGTCCTTAATTCCCGGCAACGTTTGCATTGTGTTGCTGGCCGCCCTTTCTTTTTCACTTCGATCAAGGGTCGATCTTCGTGATTGCAATGGGAGGCACGGTGACCCTAGGTTGGACTTGTATAAGTTTTTCAAACAACAAATAACAATAAACTCGGCTGGCAAAAATACCTTGATACAGGTAGCTTTGCAAGAAAAAACAAATAAAAACATTAGATTCTCCCGCTGAATAATATTAGAATGTTGAATCCCTTGTCCCTTACCACATGCCCACTTGATACCATTGACGATCATTGGCAATCATACAAAACCGGGTCAAGCAATTCCAGGCAAACAAGGTTTGTGGAGATTTAAAACTCAGGACCGGCTTCTGATGAAAATGTTCCTCTGAAAATGTTCCATTTTTTTTTCTCAAATACGATTCGCCCAGAGTTTTTTTTGTTTCCGGAAATGTTAAAAGTTTTGATCGAGCATTCATGGTGCAAAATTTTATTTTCAAAAGAAATAATGCAACGCAAGAGGTCAGTTCCATTGATTCTTCCATTTTCGGTCATTTTCTGCAAAGTAAACTGCACGCGAAGGAGCACTTGCCCCGGAAAAACCGGAGTTTGTGCTCTTCCATTTATTGTGTGGGGAATACATATGGTTGCTAATTGGATCGCCCAATCTTTTCTGGAATGCCGGACTGCCACTTGACGCAACTTTGGTGTATTTAATGTCGATACCCCGGGCATCATGGGATCCCGATTGGTCTCTTAACATGCGCAAAGCAGCACTTGTTTGGGCTCCCTCTTTCCCTTCATACCCGGACTATGTTGGATCTAGACCGGTTTGTTCTAATGCACATTAATTCACAAACTCATTCAAGATACTTTACCTTTGATATTCGAGTTTGCGATAATATTTGATAGTCAACATGCTTTGACCATATGGCATTGGATCGAACCAGAATACGACTTTTGCAGCACCCAAAATCTTGGAAGATAGACGAGCACTTGACCTGATTTATCCACTCTTTTGCAAAGTGTCCACGAACAGTCAGATATTTTGAATAGAGGACCAACATTGGATGCAGTTTCGAAATTGCTTGGATTGCAGAAAATTTGGAATGGAGGCTTTTTGGCCAGCAAGATCATTCGCGCTGTTTTCATAAACAATGGCTGCTGCAATGGCTCATGTCATGTCCATTAACCCTCCAATATCAGGATTGTATAGTATAGATTCATTTGTTGTACAAGCGGGTTTATTTATTTATTTGCTTATTTACATATCATCATGAGCATAATATATCATATATCTCAAGTCAATGTGTTTTCATCAGTTCGCCGACAAATATGCAAATCGGTTGATATTTGGTGAAGCAAAGTATTTACTCTGTGGATGTAATATTTTATAGTTGGCAGGGTCGTTGATCTAAAAAATTATCTGCTGAAGTGTATTTCACATGGGATGATGGCATGCACATGGCATCAACGTACTCAGCACGAACCTTTTTTATTGAAACAGCATGTTGTTCCGAAAGCGAATTTTATACTGTTGGCCAAAAGATTTATTTGCAATTCTCCAGGGAATCTGACTGTGCATTATTGTTGATACGAGCGCCGGCAACACCTTTGCAATGAAGAATGGCTCGATCTCATTATGAGCCCTCAGATTAGGATTAGTATATCGTCCATGTTACCAACGTGACAGCCGGTATAACAGAAATCTAAACGGCGATTGACACGTCCTATGGATTCGATCCACTATGATTGCAATGGCACAAATCGCAGCCATCGCTCCTCATACATATATAATGCATTCAAACAGAAGAAGAGAAAAACATGCATATTCAGCTAGACCTAATTTACTCATAACCGTAAATTGGGAATCGCCATAGGGTCAACAACTTTTAAGAAAAGTCTTACCCTATGGAACTCTGTCATGCTCTCCATCCCAACTTTTTTTCGAACAACCAACGTCAGTTCGGGTAAGCTGCAAATCAAAACTCCAAAAACAGACGAATAGGGAAAGACGTCCCGACCTATTTTCTTTTTACATTCATTTTAATATGTTTTACGTCTTTTGTTTGAAAGCTCTGGCCACTAATCTCATAGGGAACTGTTATCGTGGGAAAAAATGAAATATGAGAACCAACTTGTAATTTAATCGAGCATGCGGAAATGCATCGGATATTGTAACTCGGGTGCCGTATAGTAGTTCTCCACTTGCTGTGGGAAAAAAAAGAGATTAAAGTTTAGATGTGAACACATTTCTAGGCTAATCGCCATTCCAGCAAGCCAACATCTTTGAATTCCAGTATTAATTTGCGATGAACCTTCAAAGCACTTGATCTACCGCCAAAAAGCAGAATATCTAAATCAAATCCTGTCAAGAACAAATTTCTACTAAATCAATGGTTCACAAAGTAGTTATTGTTTTCAAATCATGAGATGGTGACAAGACGAGTGCCCGGGCGAATCTTCCTGCATATGACAATGACGATGGACACATCAGTTTTTTTAATTGCACGGATTAAAGTTACCCAAGGATCGCAGTGTAACGGTGACAGCATAGTCCATTTTTAGGATGAAATCCGATCAATCCAAGTCTCGATAGTCGAACTACCTGCTTAATGACTCTAGCATAACTGTCATAACATAGCCAGTATCGTTTGATTATCGTCTTGTTACGAAAGCAAATACTGATTCAGTCAGTCTACCAATTGGTGCTTGATGGAATCGCTTTTTTCATCATCTTTGTTATTATTTTCGCTTCTCTTTGTTCAATTGGCTGCGCAGCAGTCAATAAAAAAAAGGCACGCAAAAACCATGCTGCAAAATAGGGTGGGGGATGGCAGGACTTTACGACATACTATAAACTTTGAAAAGCACTCCTTTAAATCAATTTGATATTTCATTCGTGAAGACTTTGAACATTTGCCATGTTCAAGGAATATTACCAAGTTCGCTTACAAGGCAACTAACACGACCTTTATATATTACAGTCGATGATACAATTTATTTATCATAAACAATAGTATGCAAGATGATCACAATACTTCTTTTTCAAATCACGTAGTCAACAGGCGCATTCCCAAATGATGCACTTTTCTGGCCGTTTGGGTGTCATAGGCGCCATACTCCGCCACCTGGACCCGCACCCATGCTTTACAAAAAAAGCGAGTCTGACAGCAAAGCTAAAAAAAGGAAACTAAGGAATATCATTGCTTTCCATATCCTCGTAAACCGTGGGATTATTTTGGACTAATCAAAAAAGATCTGCGACTATGGAAAACACACAACAAGTAAAAACCCTGCAAAAAAGGAAACGAACAATGTAACGTGATCTGAGCCACAAAATCGATCCACAATGACTAACTTATCAGTTCCATGCTTTACCAAAAAAGGTAAATGAAGTGATTCCTTTTTCATGTTTCAGTATGATGGTCCTTATTTGACATTGTCTATTTTTTTCCATTCTTATTTCCACAGACGATCAGCCATAATTTTGAATTGACAAAATTACGGCCTCAAAATAAGTAAGAGAAACCTTAGCTTATGGGTTGGTTATTATCAGTTTTTCCAATAGCTGGTAAAAAATTGACGACGATTTCAATTCATTGCAATTGAACAACGATCGCTGATTGGTTTGCCTTACAATCGAAAGCCAATCATTATCCAATCACTCATCAGCGGTGGAAAAAAAAAGTTCCAAAAAGCTTTTGAGCGCCCGCTATATATAACGAAAACACACAATTTCCCCAGCTGTATTTTTATTTAGCTTCTTTCTCTTCTCTTTATAACTCGGCACGAGTTTTTATGCGATAACTTCCACACTTATGGATGAAAAAGATATACATCCTGGAAAGCCTTCCGAGGCAAAGTCGATCGAATCTTTAGAATATAATCTAAACGGTATGAAACCAACAAAACTTGGAAGGAACAATCCATCGAAAACCGGTTTCCTTATTTGTACGAACTTTATCTCTAGAGGATACCCATTCCATCAAATTTAGTCACGGTGTTGAACGAGAAGCCCAAGGATCCAGTTTCCTTGCCTACTTTAATATTGTCTGCGTTGTCGCTGGTACAGGCGCACTTGGTCTTCCTTATGCGTTAAAACAGGGAGGCTGGATTGGTAAGCTTTGTTGTTTCCGGGTTCCACGAAAACGAACCTATTAACACAATAACTTTTTATTTCCGCAGGCTTACTCATTTTGGGTCTCTCTTGGTTGTTTTCCTCCTGTAAGTTTGCTATTTGCATCACCGTGTTTCTAATGCTGTTTCCTAACGATTGGCGTTTTACTTCTATAGATTCTGGTGTAATTCTCGTCCGTTGTTTGTATTATAATGGTCGCACTCGTCTGTCTTCGTACCAAGAAGTTGCTGAAGCAGCTTTTGGTGCTATTGGTGGCTGGCTCGCCTTTTTCTTTACAGCAATATCACTCATTGGTGTTCCTGCTCTCTACGTCATGCTGGC
Source organism: Radiomyces spectabilis (assembly GCF_025331425.1). NCBI lineage: Eukaryota > Fungi > Mucoromycota > Mucoromycetes > Mucorales > Radiomycetaceae > Radiomyces > Radiomyces spectabilis. Next base: position 65,331 of record NW_026251936.1, on the reverse strand, counting down.
TGGCCAGAATATCAGCTCCATGTGTCAAGGTACTGCAGCTGAATTGACACCTCCTATTTGGGTGATTATCTGCGCAGCGATCGTCGCGATACCCTTTGTGCTTTTCAAGTCTATGAAAGAAGTTGGTTTTCTCAGCGCTTTCGGTATGCTGGCCACAGTGATTGTCGTCTTTATCGTATTGGTGGAATCCGTCAAAGATATCCCCAATCAAACGAACATTATTCATGATCCTGTCATTTGGGACCAATTTCCAATCGCTCTTAGCTCTATCGCCTTCAGTTTCGGTATGTGAATCATACATAATTCATGACAGAATCTAGTACGGATCGCTCACCATGCTTTTGCTTGTACTCTAGGCGGTAACCCAGTATACGCCAACGTCGAAGCCGGTATGCGACGACCGCAAGATTGGGCCAAAGCAGTGACGGGTGGTTTGTCGACATGTGCCGCTCTTTATTTTTTGACGGCCGTTCCTGGTTATTACGTTTATGGACAATCCGTTCAGTCGCCCGTATACAACAGTATCCCTACAGGACCCGCGAAAATCGCATGTGCAGCAATTATCACCGCTCACGTTATTCTTGCCATGCCGATTTTACTGACATCGTTCGCGCTCGATTTGGAGAAGCTTTGTCGGATATCAACGTTCAATCATTCAAAAATTGTGGAAGCCTTATTACGTTTTGCTCTTCGTACGACTCTGATCGTCGTTGTTGTCGTTATCGCTATTTTCGTTCCGTTTTTCGGTGATTTCATGTCCCTCCTTGGTGCTTTCTCCAATTGTGCGCTTATTTTTATATTCCCTGTTTTGTTTTATTACAAGCTTACCGGGCTCCGCAACAAGTCTTGGTATGAACTTATCCTTGGCTTCTTCGTGGTGTTATTAGGTGTTGTCGGTTTGATTTTTGGTACCATTTCATCCGTGAAAGCTCTTAATGCCGATATCAACGGTCATTAGGCCGTTTTGATTCCCCATTATTACGCTCCCTATCATTACTATTAAATTTCATGCATTTACTCAATTCATTATTCTCTTTTCTGCCTTTCTATTTAAGAAATACAAATTCGTGCCATTTTTATGTCATTCTATTATTGCCAATTTTTGAACAAATATGACTTGTGTAAATGTCAAAGACCTTGTAAATACATCACTAATTTGCGGTTATTCTGAAGCACTGCGATATTATCACAGATTATGGCTTCCATTTCATGATCTATTTTTTTTCCATTTTATTTTGAGAAAAGAGCATACTGCGGAAACGAAGCAAAGCTCATGGCTGTCAAATTCTCGGTGATTGCTGCTCCGCTAATTTCACCAATTTTTTTTTTTTTTTTTTTTTTTTTTTTTCCTTTTGGACCAAAAAAAAAAAATTCGCAGGAGAAACTGTTACTTTGGTGTAGACTTATTCTTTAAAATATGGGAGCTCAAGCCTCGAAACAAGCAGTTCGCCGTTTGCCGAAAACTGCTAAAGCAGAAACATTGGAATCAGCACCTCTTGAATCACCGTCAACCATACGAGCGCAAGTAGAAGCCGAGGCTGAAGCACTTGCTGCAGGTGAGGAAACTATTTCCGTGATATTTTCAGCAACATGAAGATGATCACCACTGAATCAAGCCGGTTTGATCTGTCATTAGAGCGTAAAACGGAGGCTATTCAAGAGGAAAGCCGTGATCCACAACTGCACAAACTCTTGACCGAACTGGGTCCAGTCAAGATTGAGCCTACTATGACCAAAATGCGCATGGTACCATTAAACGACAAAACCGAAGGGGGGGGGGGTTCCAAGCGCACTGCTAATTAACACACGATCTATTTAGTCTGACGCAATGCTGGGTATCATTCACGAACGAAAACGATTAGAAGAAGCGGAATCAGTGCCGAGTAGTGCATTGGAAAATCGCGTGTCTATTGATGAGTTATTCACTATTTTGGAACACCGTAAACGACTGGACCCTGGAACATTGGATCAACCTGGCGCGCTAGAAGCACTGGGTAAAAAATACAAGATGGATACGCCAACATTAGAAACGCTGTACAAGTATTATAATACCATGGCTGTAATGCCAGCTGCTACCGACGACAAGGACGAGCGACGACTGGGTGTTTGGGTAAACAGTAAGGCGGAATGGAAACAGGCAGTCAATGATACCCTCTCTCGACAAAAAGAAGCTGCACGTAAAGCGAAAGAAGCTGCCCTCAAAGAAGAAATGATGGCACCGCCCACCACGAATGCAATCACTGAAGAGAAGAAAGATGAAACAGAGCAGCAAAAGAAGGAACGTGAACTTAAAGAACTATTTAGCGACTAATCAAAAATGATCATTATAAAACTACCTGTTAACCAAGTATAAAAAAATGGAAATAGCCTTCTTTTAGACACCCCTCCCCCCCCGATACTGTTCTGTCAATTCACATTTTTTAATGAAATTGTCACGGGACTTTTTTACTCAAGCTCTTTGGACCGGGTTCGAAGCTTAAATCCTTATTAATTCGAACTTCACCAATGACAAACGGTCAAGTTAATCATAGTCAATCAGATGAAGCAGTCTGGTACAAAGGCAAAACCATGTGAAGATTAAAGAGATATGATTCGATTTGACTTTATACAATTTGGGGGCAAGCTCGGATAATCTCTTCCATCTCCGAACCGATGAATAAGCATTCATAACAGAAAAGTCATTTTTAATGAACTTTACCCCCGAATGCTATGAGCAGCTGGAACAGATATGAAAAAACTTCAACCACCGGTATTTTTCTGATACCATGCCGGAATATCAAACCAAAAGTAATTGGAAAAGATTCATGTGGAGACAGCTGTTAAATCATTTTAACCGTAAACGTTATGATTATGATTGGAAGTAGTTTCCCAAATTTTTTAATGGCCCGCATAAGCCGAGCGCATAGAGGATTACAAATCAAATAGGGGGGTGGGGTACTCTGTTTTGATCTCCCAATATCGACAGTGGTGGTCGTAGTAGTATATTCATCTGAAAAAAACGGCGCGAACCGGGGGTTTGGATCATTTGTGTTACGTGTATCTGCGCAATCCCTTGGAACCCTGTTTTACATAAAAGAATAAAATGTTCGTAGTTGAGACGACGCAAATGGAGCACAAGGATCTTTTTCCAAACGCACGCCCTCATATTTAAAACGCCGCCATCGAAATTTTCTTCCTTTTTTGAAACGGCGCCACTGCCGAAAGAGCTAGAGAAAGCATCCAAGGGTTACAAAATTTTGACAGAAACATTCTACAATATTCCTTCTCGCTCTTCCCACCTATTTCTCCTCCATGCTGAAAACAAAACACAAGCATAAGGATAAGGGAAAAGTAGAACCTGCGCCTTTAAGCATCGATACGTGTTTGACGTATGGGTGCGGTGCCGGTGCTTCCTATGAACACCAAACGCATTTGTCCGACAGGATTGCTCCTCCGTCTCCAGCACTTTCCGATACGTCCAAACCTTTCGACGAGAGCAGTAGCTTAACGACGTCCACGATGAATTCTATTCAAAGTTCTGGCGAATCAGCCGCACGAGATCGTAGCAGCAAATCGTCATGGAGCTCTCTTTTACAGCCCTGTGATAAACCCAAGCAAAAGAAACCGTCGTCATCCGCCGAATCAAAAAGTCACCAGTTGATCAGCCCCACATCCATCCATGATTCCGATCGTTCTGATGACTCCTCATTTGCCTCTACTACATCTGATGGACCTCAGGTTCCGTCTTCACATAGCAAGAAGACGCAATCTTCTTTCTTTCGACGACGTTGGCCTGTGCATATTAAGCGACAATCGACATCATCACCTCTGGAAGGTCTTGGATCCGACACTCTCACTTACATGGCCACACTTCCCCCTCATTTTACTAGCAATGTTCCGTACGATGGCAACCTTTTGTATGGACCCAGACTTCCTACGAAAACCAGCGAAGCTTCGTCTGAGACAGATACATCTCAGATCAATGCAGGGGAAGTTTCTCCCACTAGCACTGATGAAACCCCACCTTCGTCATCCGCCAGCCGATCGTCATCCACCAGCCGGTCGTCCTCAATTGATCACGTAACCTCGATTTTCAATGAGGCTTCTTCCGAATCCCATGTACAGGTTGCTACTACCGATGATATCCCATCAAAGAAGAACTTGGCTCCGTTGTCGCGTCCTGGTTTGATTCGACGACGGTCAAGCTGTCCCGGCGGTATCTGTCGCAAAACCTCCTCTCCAGCACGTTTGTCTCCTGGTGAGACATTGGATGCTGCTCATGCTCAGAAACGCAATCAGTCTCGGCCGTGTAGCCTATTGCAGAAGAAGCATTCACGACGTAGTTTTGCTGACCGAATGAAGACTCGATCTATCACTGGCGAGTCGGATCTCTCCTTCACCCTTACGAGTGCCACGTCGAATGAGGACAAAAAACTGGGGATCAGCGATGTCGTGGATCCCATATCCAGACGTCCTCTCTTGAGATTTTCGTCAATGAAGCCCCGATCTGGTCACCAGCGACGTCGTACTTCTACGAAACGCGAAATCAAGGCTCTCAAAGTCTGGCATGAGGCTCTTGAAGATTCTCTCAAGCAACAGCACCCACCATCGTCCGGTTTGGATTACGAAACTATGGTAAGCAAACATCGATTCTTTCCTGGATTTAAGCGTTCTGTACCTAACCTTTTAAAAATAGGCTCCCGAGAAAAGAGACAAGGTTGCCTTGACACGCAAATTCATTCTTCGTGAGCTCTACACTACAGAAGTGACGTTCTGGAATCAGTTATACTATGCCAAAGTCGTAAGTCGATGATTTTAATGCTCGAACACTCTTGCATTATGCTTATTCCATGTACCGTTTTAGATCTTCCACGATCTTTTGATACGTGCGATCGAACAAAATAGCCCGTTTGCAAGGCCAGAGGATGTGGAGTATTTTTCCAACTTGTGGGACTTGATGGAATTTTCCTCCAGCTTCATACAACGGCTACGTTTAAACGTTCAATATGAACCAAAGCTCCTGAATCCAACGACATCCCCCTTTGAACCGCCCGAGATCGATATCAAGTCTGTAAAGTGTCCGTCCGATGTCCTTGTCGGTCAAGCTCTATGCGACTTAGCTGAAGATCTTGTCGTCTTCCTACGATGCGCTATTGATTACAAGACGAATCGCAAGATGCTGGACACCAAAACAAGTGGTAATAAACTGTACATGGCATGGCGCGATGTAAGTATCCCAAGTTTTATAGACTATCAAAACCTGTTTTGCTGATTTGAATATCTAGAAATTAATGTCGCGTAAAGAAACCCGACAATTCACCATGTCCGACTACCTCATTATTCCCATTCAACGTGTTGCCCGCTATGGTCTGCTGTTAGCAGGTATGTTATGCTTTCTATTTTGGGATCATGGTTACAGTTTTTAACTCTTGCTTTCTTAGATCTCCTAAAGCATACAGAGCCTACCCATCCAGATTATTACGAAATTTACAAAGCCCATAAGCTGGTCACCAGTCTGGCCACGGCCATGAACTACGCCCAAAAATAATCATTTCATTTGACCTTAATTCCCCATCTATCATAAGTAATTTAATGTATTTTACCTACCAATATCAAATATCTAGATAATTTTTACAACCTACATTTAGTCGTAATAAAAGGTCTTCGCAATCCAATTTCTTCCTAAAGAAAAAAAACCGTGTTCGATATGACATGATGAACCCCCCCCCCAAAAAAAAACGATCCCGACTAAGGACGACAGAGCTTCCCTCGCCATACAGGACGCTGTATGCGATATTGTAAAATGTTCTTTGCTGCGTTCGCGTGTCTGTTCCACATCATTCCGCAACTTTCATAATCGAGAATGCCGGGGAACCGATCATGCTATAAATGCAAAGAAAAAGTCATCCCACCAGCCGGGCATTACGGAATACTTTGTGTAATGGAGCACACCCTGTAATACAGTGGCACAATTGCTGGTATGACAAACAAAATTTGACAGCAACCAATTTTCACGTGAACGATGAGGTGTTTATGCCACTTATCAACCCAAAGACCGTGTTTTTTTTGGATGATCCTCTCCGTACTCCGACAGACACAAATTTGAAAGAACCTTTTTTGAATGGTATAAAACCTTCATTGTATTGATCATGTGATATTGATACGTCTATATTTACAATAAATTCTAAAGTGAAAATGAAAAAAATAAATAAAAAGAGGTGGTTCCGGAAAATTAGGCAGCAACAAAGCTAAAGTATTGTCGTAAGGCATCAGATAGAGCTTCCGGCAATGAATTGATATCGCGCAAGACCATAAAGTAATTGAACGGGAAAGTTTCCAAGTAAGAGGTCATTTGCAATGAAAGCTTGCCGTTCACCGTGGTGTACTTCACGTTTGTCATGTTGAGAATTGAGTCCTTTTCCGGCTTGTTATCCACCACGATAAAGATGATCATAATTTGATTTTCCATCGCTCGTCGAACCAAAGCTTTCAATGTATCATGATCTTCGCAAATACCGTCGGAAATAATCAATTGAAGTTGCCATAGTTCGGCGTTTCCGGGTCCACTGGATCGTTTAGAGTTCTCAAACAGGGAAATGGAGGTTTCCACCAGATTCTTGACGTACGTCTTCTGTTGAGCAAATGTAAATTGTCGCAGGACTTGAGCACCAGATTCAGATGTGAAAGGTTGATCAAATGGATGCAATAAACGGATACGTTCACCAAACGAAACAATCGAGATATCACCGACTTCCAGTTGAGAAAGCGCCTTGGAAATAAGAGATAGAGTTTCATACGCAAGCTGAACAGAGTGAGATTCGGACATGGACTTTGAATCATCGACAGAAATCATCACTTGGTATTGACGTTTGCTAGGCTTGGTGCGTCGTAACCAAATCTTGTCCTTCTTAAACTGACTTGCAATATATGGAATAATCTTCTTCATGTTCAACCGCTTGCCGGTACGGTAGTCACCCTTCAACTTGGTCGCCAACGTGGGTTCAAGAATTAACCGAAGTTGTTCACAAAGTCCCATGGCCAGATCGTGCGTCAAGTTCTCGTAACCTTGCCATAGTTCTCTAGCTTTGTTGATGTCACGTCCTTCGCCACGCCATTCGGACACCTTCGTCTCCAATTCGTCTCTCATACGTTCGATATCTTCTTCTTCCAGCGGTTGATGGGCAACCACCGACTCGTCCACAGTCAAGACATCCGGTTCTTCAAGGCTTCGTTCGTTCGGCAATTGTTTGCTAAGAATCGCTCCACCCATATCGCGTTCACCGGACATTTCTAATGTGTCACGCGCCAACGGCATGGTGTCGACTTCGGGATCTGTAGGTTGAACGTCTTCGGATTCACCTGCATGTTGCTCAGTGTCTTCCATTTCTTCGTCCATCGCTCCCATCTTCAGATCTTGGACTTGATCAGCAGCTGCGTTGCTCATGGTCTGCATATCATGCGCTTCTTCATCGTTTTTGACATATTCGAAAGCATGATCTTCATTCACTTGAGCTTCATCGGCCTTGGTCTCGTCCTGTTTCTGCTGATCATCCGTAGCTTCTTCTTCATCTTCGTCTTCAGCGTCTGCCACATCAGCTAGTCGTCGACGCCAGCTTTCCAACGCATCACCAAGACTTCGTTGAGGATTGGCTTTGGATGGTTCTGCTTTTTCTTCTTCATTATCGCCGGTTTCATCTTCTTGCTGAGCCTGATTGGCACCCCGTTGAGCGGCGCCCTTCTCTTCACTACGTTCATCTTGCTTCATATCGGCTTCAGCGGTTTCGGATGCTTCATTTTCTCCTTCTTTTTGACCAGTCGAACTCATACTTGCTTTGCCCTGTTCGCCTTGAACACCAAACTGATTATCCGCTGTAGCATCACTGTTAGGTTGTTCGCGATTCTGGGCCTTGTTATCGAGCGCCGATTCTTCGTCTTCTTCTTCTTCAATAGTACCGCCTCCTTGCTCAGCGTCTCCGACCGGCTGCTGTTCTTCGTTCTCAACTTCTTCTTTTTCTTCTTCACCTTCCGTCTTCATCTCATCTTCTCCCGTTTCGTCTTTCTCCATTTGCGCGGTCGTGTCAGCCATTTCCTCATCCTCGGCTTGGGCATCATCCGCTTCGCCTTCTTGGATATGATCCAAGGGATCGTCATACTTTTCGTTTTCGTCTTCTTCATCTTCTTCCATTTGATCGCCTTCGCCGCCTTGCTCGGTATCCATTGCATCAAAGAAATCTTCTTCCTGTTCGTTATCTCCACCTTCTTGGTCTTCGTCGCCATCGAGATTCATATCATCAGGAAGGTCTAAGGTCTCCGCTTCGGGTACTTCGGCATTGAATTGATCGCCTGGTCGGTTTTCGGGGCCTTCTTCATCTTCTTCTTCCATATCTTCGCCCTCACCTTCACCTTGCTCATCTTCATTCTGCTGATCCCGCTGTTCTTCGCGTTGCGGTTCTTCAGACTTCTCTGGTTGTTCGCCCTGCTTACTGGGATCCTGCTGTTCTTCCTCCTCCTTTGCAACGATGTCCGCTTCCTTGGGACCTTGAGGCTGAGCCTGATCGACCGTTTTATCGCTTTCGTTCAGATTTTCTTCACCTTCTTCACCCCACATTTTGTCGTCGACAGCATCAGGATCCATATCGTCTACGTCACCAATCTCATCATCCAATTCTTCTTCTTCGTCTTCTGAATCTTCTTCCTGATCTTGATCTTCGTTCTCATCGGGCTCCACATCCTCCAGCGTACCATCGAAATCGTTCTCCATCTCCATGCCGTTCTTTTCTTCCTTCGTGTCTTGCTTTTCATCTTTGCGTTGCTCTTCATTTTGCGTACCGAGCACTTGTTCTTCATCTTCGATTTCTTCAGTGACGTCTTTGGTACCTTCGCCTTCACCAATACCAGTACCAGTAGCGGTGCCATCGGCATCACCTTCTTCTTCATCGGCCGCTCCTTCAGGCATGCAGAATCCCTTGCTGATAATCACACTGAACGAATTGATCAAGGCGTAGGTAAGTTTGGCCATGGATTTGTGATGTAAAACGATTTCGCCCAATGTATGCTGTACGACAAGCATGTATTGCTGAACAAATGGATACACTTGCTGAAGCAATCGTGAGATTTCGCGAGATACACTGGATGCATCCGCTTCGTTTGCCTTGTTCATGATTGGCGAAATAAGGTTCAAAATCTCCACACACCGTCTAGCGATCAAATCCGTATGCAGGGCTGTGGCCAATGCATGCTGCTTTTGATGTTGCAAGCGGATATAGTTTTCGGGCATATCATCCGCGTCGTTCTCCTCTTCTTCTTCTTCCTTCGATGGTTCTTTTGAAGCAGCAGGTGCATCGTTTTCGGACTTTGACTTTTTCAAATCCTGTACCGCAACCAAAATGGCATCAATCACTGAATGGACCTTTTGTTGCAGTTGCAAGACAGAAATGTCATCGCTTGCATTCTGGACAGTGCTGTTGGGCTCGTCCGTACGGATGGATTCAATGGACTGAATGATCGGGTAGATGATGTGACTTGATTGTTGAGCTTGGTCCACGATTTCGATCAAGGACGATTCGATTTCTCGGACGGTCTGACATTGCATGTCCATCATTTCAACGACATCTTCTGACAGCAACGCCACATCAACATCGGTACTAGCGCGAGGGAACAGATAGCGTTGGACGTAACAGTTATCGGTGGCTTTCTGGATCTTTTGGACAGTGGTACAGATGGCTTGCATACGAACCACCATGGAGCGAATCACTTCATCATATTCGGCCTGCACCGTAAAGGTGGCGAGCGCTTCGGTCAACATCGATACAAGATCATCAATGGCCATCTTGTGCGCGGTCAAACGACAACCAAGAGAAGTGTTGGCCGAGATCGACTTGTTGTTCGTCGTTGCATCATAAACGGCAGCCATTTGAACCGAGAAACCTTGCAAGACGAGTATACGCTCTTCCATACGCGATAAAATGGTACGTTCCTTGAGAACCAGCGAGAACATATGTTCCGTAGCACTCATACTACGCTCCACTTCCAAGAGGGAGAGATCCTTGCTAACTTGTGTAGTGCTGATGGTGCGCAGGTGAGTCAATCGTGCAATGCAACGGTAGTAGTAATCGTTGGCTTTGTTCCACAAATCAATCATATCTTGCGAAACAACGCTGTATGTCGACAATGGCTCTTTCTGCAAACCTCGGCTTTGCGTTATAGCATCCAACGAAGCCACATGTTGACGGAACAGGGCCGACGTATCCGCATTTTGTTCAACAAGAGTACCGGCGCGCCATTTGAGACCCAATCGGCGCAATTCTTTCAGAAAGTCCACGAGCGCCTTCTTCTTTAACAACTTTTGGTTCTTGACAAGCGACTTGTTCTCATCCGTCATAATAGCAGGAGTTTCCTTCTGGAACTCCTTGATTTGCTGAATGATGTTCGTCATGAACGTTTCAAGAGGCAATTCTTTCTGTTGCTCGGCGGTCACGAACAGGTCAGATCCACAATACGATCGCATTCTGTTCAGTGTCGCGGGCAGGTTGGCCAAGTGCTTCTTCAACGCAACCGATTCATCCAAATTCATCACAGATTCAGTCACAGGAATAGATGTTTTCGTGAGCCATAAGTTGGATCGACCCAATTGATCCGCAAAACCGTGTTTGATATCAGCATTGTAGCGCTTTTCATCGCCATATTGGAACATGGCGTGCTCTTGATTGTAGTTGGCAATCACCGTCAACATGGAATTGTTTAGCACTTCGCGGTATTTTCGAATGCACTTGTGGAGTTGACGATGCGTCTTTTGAGCACTCTGTCGAAGGGCATAAATATTGACATCTTTCCAGCTTGCAATCTTGACAAACTCCTTCAGCTCCTTTTCAATGGGTTTGCGCAACTGTGCCAACATTGTGCGAGCATGATCCTTGAACTGAGAATAGTACAGATACACATTGCGCAGGATCGTGGCGGCAGTACTGTGGTTCGCCTTTTCTTCGGCGGAACAAGCGAGCTGGGCTTGAACCTTGGACTGACGGTAGAAACTGTTGATCATCGTGAGACGGGGTTCGAATTCGATCAAAGAGGCAGACTGAATAAAGTGATCGAGGGCTTGCAAAAGTTCCTGCGTCTTCTTCTTATCATCTTCTTCAGCACCACTTTGGAATGACGTGTTGTTGACCGCATCATACAGATGGAACCACCATTGGAAGGCCGCATTTTGGCTGTACTGTTCTTGAGCAGCCAACAACTTTGGCCAGCAATTCAGTTCGAGTTGGCGCCAACGAACAATCAACGCAATCAACTCTTCGCGCTGTTCCTTCAAGGACACGTGCTTCGCAGCATAGGCTTCCCAATCTTCTGATTTTTGCAGCAATAATTCAACACCGATGAGGAACTTCGCCACAGGCGATACAATCGAGAAACCAAGCAGACGATCAGAAATGTTGATCAATTGTTCAAGAATAGCATGTTCAGGCCATTCGGAAGCAATTTGTTGCACACGCGCTTTGAATCGATAGATGATCGGCTGCACACGCTTAGCTTCGGCGATATTTTCACTTGTATAGAAATCATAGATATCGTCACTCGTCATGGCGAATGAATCTTCGGTTTCAAGGCGTCGAAGTGCGAGCGACGCCATACGAAGATGACCGGCGTTGCAAACGAAATCAGTAGCGAGGTCAAACGCAGAGGTGGACATGGAACGCAATTGGCCCGCGATATTGTACGACTGCCATGCTTCACGATCCCAGGTATTATCAGTTCGCAAACAGGCATCTTGATGGTAAGTACTGAAGATCACTTCGTGGAGACGACCAATTCGTTGGATATCGATATCATCCAGGACAGATTCTTCTTCCACATCGCCCGGGGCTGCCGAAACAGGCTCGGTTCCCTGCTGTTGATCATCGATCGTCAAATCGGCAAAGTCATCATTGAAGTTGGCAAACATCTTCTTCATATCGGCTTCATCCAATTCTTCCTCGGTCAAAGGTTCGTACTTCTTTGCGCGGGTCTTGTACATCGATTCCTTTTCAGCTTCTTGCTGACGCTTGTATTCTTGAGCTTCCTTCCATACACGAACAACTTCGGAACAAAGGCCGTTGATTGCTGTGAGATCCTGAGCTTGAATATATCCGTGCGAATTGATCGTGATCGTTAGGCGCTGCAGAACAACAATAAGGAATCGCAAGTAAAACATCCACTTGCGGCTGGTGGACGATCGGTTGAAAATGATGGTCTTCACTTGCTCCAGAGAAGCAGGTTCTGCCACCGTATGCCATCTTAGATCACGGGCGCGACGACCGACATCGGGATTGCGTACAAGAAGTTCCGTAATGCAAGCCAGGTTTTCGTTCAGTTTATCACTGCGGCGGGCAGAGGTCATGATTCTCAAACCGTACTTGATGTCACCAACAGCAACAATCAATGGCTGCAAGACATCTCTGTAGAGCGGGAACTTTGAGTGGACACGTTCAATGAACTGGAGAGCATTGCCTTGCACCAAATTTTCGCGTTGCAACACCGAATCCGCGCCATGTTCTTGCAAATCCTTGAGAAGCTGTTCGACGTTATGATCCAACATGCTCTTTTGTAGGTAGCGCAAGTCCACAAAGATATCTTCCAGTTGCGATTTCTCGGGTCGAAGCGAAAAGGTGGTCGAACTTTGGGCAAGCTCCTCGTTGACGGCGGCAAGCTTGACTTCGGATGAGCGAATAGCAGCATTTGTGTGGTTACCCGTGGCAATATCTTCAATTTTGGTCCGCACATCGATCGAATCCGAATATTCCTGTTGTTTCTTCAATAGTAAATTGACGCGAAGACGAGGTTCCGAAGTAGGATCCACAGGATAGTCAGGGATATACGACGTCAAAAATGTCAATCCGAGCAACACTCTGGATTTGCCAGCGGTAGTATAGAACATGGCATCATCACCGTTTCGGTAATGCTGGATGGCTTGCAGAATATTCGAAATAGCGTCTACAAAAAGTGCACTGAACTTGACTTGCTGAAGCACGGTGATCATCTGATCGAGAACAACAAGCGCTTGACCGTAAAGAGCACCTAAGCGAGCTACAGTATACATGTTGGACTCGTACAAGCCTTGCAGCAGCGGCAACAGCTGATCCAATCGTTCGCAGACAGTTTGGTAAACGTTGGTATCCATCAATTCAGCTCCAGCATTGAGTAGCTACAACACATCGGTATTAGAATAAGGAGGATTCACACAGGTATAGCGTTACGTAGAATTTGATTCATAATATCATACCTGACGAGACATAGAAACCAGCATAATTATCTCCAGGCATCGTTTGTCTTTTGCATTGACGTTGACGGCCAAGTATTCTTTCAACGATTTGAGCTGTTGCAACGCGCTTCCGTAAGCATCGACAGAGATCTTATCAACCGAGCTCCTATTATTTGTCACGTTAACCACCTGATGTTATAGAAAAATGATTGCTGGTGATTGCTCTTACAGTATATTAAGACAGGCCATCGTTTCCACGCTTTGGAATAAACTCAGCGGGCCTTCGGAAATACCGAGATCCTATTGGCCAGATATGTAAGGGTTAAAAAAGACAATGAATGAGAAAACTGGATGTAACAACTTACGACTTCAGCGGTTCCAAGTTGATACAAGTTTTGCTGGAAAATGCTAGCGCGCCACATACGCTGATACCACGTACGAGTGGCATCTTGCAGTAAGCTTGGTAAAGCGAAAGCCAACTTGTCACAGTCTTTTCAAGAAAGGATGATGAGAATGTGGCAAACAATGAAACATGCCTGCAACTACTTACCAGGCGAATCCAAGAGCCAAATTAATCGCTGATATGCAACGGCATCCTGCGGTGGACGTGAAGTTTTCTCTAAGCAGTTATGATGGAATTGACGCATGACTTGCAACGTCTCGGGAGACATCTTCTAATAAAACCAACGGATTAGCGTTCAGCTATCGCTTCTCCATAAACTCGTTTTGAAAAAAAAAAAAAAAACTTACATTAAACGAAGGATTAAAAGCCAACATGTGAAGAGCTGTGAGAAGTTCCATTTCATGAGCGATGCTGCTGTAATCAAGCAAAGGAATAAGTGCAGAATCCCACACGTTCGTCTTGGCAGAAGCGTCATCAGTGGTTGCTTCTAATTGCCGACGAATATACTATGACCATATATAGTGAGCATAAAGGACATGCAGTAGATTAAAAGAGTTGCTTACTTCAGGTAAATGCTTCAAAGACTTGGCAATTTTCAGAGCATCGTTATCTTTGCTGTTATCGATAGCGTACAAGGTGGCGAGACCTTCTGTCAAAGCTTCCTTGACCTCCAATGGAGTAGTAAACACCAAGCTTCGGCTCGTCAATCCTTGTTCTGAAGGCGATATATATCAGTGAGCTGTATTAAATTGCGTAAACCGCAGCGCAACCACTTACCGTTGTTCGGTTGATAGGCATCCATCATCTTATTGGTCTTCAATAATTCCGCTTCCAACTGATGCAAAGATTCAGACGCGAGAGTTGCAGGAGAAAAGTATTTCCAGAGCGCTTTCATGGACTTGCAAGTCTCAAAGTCGAAACCAGCCATGATACCATCAATCACAGTGACTGTTGTAGCAAGCAGCGGCGCCAAGGCAGCTTCCGAAGCAATACTCTGCTTCATCCATCGCAATATAATCAACAGGTTGTCGAGATTGAGATTATGGGACTGAGTCAGTGTCCAGGCATAGTCACGAGCATCCAGAATTGCTTCAACCGTGTTAAAGCACTATGGTAGTAGCATCTTTAGTTTTCCAGTTCGCGAATGCTGTCACCTAACGTTTTATGTTAACCTACCTCTACTGGCGATGCGCGGTAAGCAGCTTGATCAATCCACTGCATAATTCCGGTATGAATCGACTGATACAATGGATACAGCTTGGTAACGACCGGATGCAATAACTGACTATCGCTTAATCGACCTTCGTGGTAACAGTAGGATTGCTGGAACACAGATAAGTTTCCAAGCTTCAACTTTTGGGAGGCATTTCGCGCGTTCAATTCGGCATATTCCTGCTTGGTAAGGCGAATCAAGAGAGCGTAAGCTTTTTCAACGACGGCCAGGGTCTGGATCATATACAACACGGACAAAGAAGAAAATTCATTAGACTATCTCATCAACTCGGCGCCAGTGTACTTGTATTTCTCTTACCTGTTGCTGCGTGGCATCGAGTTCATTCATCGATTGAAGCTGCATCCATTCTACGGTGACAGGATTGGATCTTAGAGATTTCATCGTATACGTCAAACGCTCCAAGACACCGGTGTGAACAACAGAAGCATGCTGCGCCAAATATGCAACCCAACGCAGACGAAGACCAAACTCCTTTAACGACATGGCTTCCACAAAATAATCGGCTGCTACTTCAATCTGACGAACAATCGCATTGTCATCATCGGTAACAGCGGTCTGTAAGAGAGACAGCAGATAGGCGCCTTGCAGAGTAATCGTTGCCAAAGCAGAGTCTTCTTGGAATAATGAACCACCAACGAAATAAGGACAGTTGGCGGGAGACACCATGACTTGCAATAAATCGGCTTCACTGTCTGCTTGCATGAATGCCTGTAATCCTTCAGGAGCTTCTTTGATGTCGACAAAAACTTGATGAAATGCTTCGCTTACAGCAGCCTTGAGGGTTTGGCCTCGTTGCAGACGTTCGATCGTGTAAGTGGCAAAAAGCAGGTAATCACGCACGTTCTTATGCTTGCCAAACTGTTTGCGGGCAGCAATGGCTTCGCCTTGCAATTGGTTCAACAGTAACGGCAACTGAGGTCCACGCAAACCAAGACCGTTGGCTAAAGTGGTAGCATCCTGAACATTCTCATTCCAGTTGGAGTCGACAAGCGCAATTTCGATACCGCGATTTCTCATTGCACGAGAAAGTTCACCATTTTGAGGATCCACGGTCATGAACATGCGGAAATTAGGATGCGGTTTGATCACCTTGACGGCCCCATCGACAAGACCTCGTTCGTTCACCATAAGGACTCCATCGTTTTCGAAAAGCGGATTCAAGCGATCGAGAACGGAAGGATTGCACATATTGGCATTGTCAATCAACAGCCAGTGACCTTTTTCCAAAGCATTGATCAGTAAGCCATCAATCCATTCGAATTTACCAGCGACAGAATCCTTTTGTAACAGTTGGAGCTTTTTCACAGAGGTAACAATTTCTTCAATCCTCTTGCGAGCCACTTCATCCGCACCGACGGCTGCATTAAGACAGTTGAGCACATTGGATACCAAAGCGTAGTCCAGCTGTTCGTTGTTCTGATCGGCGAGGTTCTGCTGCATGGATTGCTTATTTTCCAAAACGAACCAGGTGTCGCTCAGCTGGCGGATCTGTCGCAGGGTTTGGGCACGTTGTTCCTGATCAGGCAGGGTAGTTAATCGCATCAGCAAGGTCTTTGTCGCATCATCTGTCAATTGGTGAAGCATATCCATCAATAGCTGAGAATGTCGGTTCAGATCCACCTGTTCGAAACCACCTAGCAATTCCATCGTATCCACGCTGTTGTTCATCGCGAATTCCTCCAGCTTATTTCCAGTGAATTTGCTCAATAAACGAATAAGCGACGTTTTGCCCGAAGCACTGGGTCCGGTCAAAATGGCCATCCAGCTGGATTCCACACACTTGATAAGCGCCTCCATGGAAGGCAGGAACGATTGCAATAAGTGAGATTCATGTTCAAAAAGATCGTTGGAGTTTTCAATAGACCCTCGAGTGAGTCGCGAATGGCCAACGGTAAGTTCAGTAGGTGTCACCTTGTAGGGCGGATAGTTTGGCCGTTCGTAAGACTTCTGGAACACGGACTCGTATACTTGGACAATCTTGAGACGATCTTCATGAGTGCGCATACGTTGCATATAGATAATATCCAAATACTCGGCAGGATCTTTGACCCCATCTTTGCGCATCAACTCCAACCAGCGGAAGACATCACGAAGATTGAATTCCCAAGGACTACCTTTACGACCAAAGCTGCACTTGATCATGGTCTCTTCATACATACGCGTGTTGAACTCGATCATTTGTTGAAGGGTTTCGGTATCGTATTCGGGGAATAGATGGGCACAGATAAAAAGCAGATCGTCTGCACTCAGATGTTCAACGTACACCTGGGTAAAACGGTTGACAAAGGATTTCGGAAGACCTTTACGACCACCACCTTGTTGCAGAGGATTCTGGGCACCAAAGACTCGGAATTCCTTAGCGCAGAAAAACTCGCGATCCAGTTCAGGAATGTAAACGGCACCACGATGATCAAGACATGAGTTGAGACCTTCCAAGACGGACTGCGAAGCCAAATTCAATTCGTCCAATAATACCCAATCACCGGCTTTCATGGCTTGCAGGAAGGGAGCATCCCGCCAGGCAAATTCACCGCTGTTGCCTCCCTCCACAGGCAGATCGGAACCGAAAAGATCCATGAGATCCGTTTGTTCCGAAAGGTTGATACGCACCAAGTTATGACCAGAGGCTGCAGCAAGGGCGGAGATAAGACTGGTTTTGCCTACACCAGGACTACCTTCCAATAATATCGGCTTCTTTAACTGCATAGCACGAATCACACGCATGGCATTATCCGCGGTAGTGGGCGCCAGAAGTGTAAACTTGATATTGGCGTTAGGAAGGGTACCACGATCGATCGCAAATGGACCAATAGCAAATTGCTGGTCTGACATTTCCACTGTCCCTTTCGCTTCACCAAGAATCTCCTTTTCTGTAGCATTGGGAGCGTTGGCCAAGTTTTGCAAGCATTTCAGACGGAATTCTTTGAGTGCTTTGCCAGCGAGGAACGAACCAGAAGAGCCATGCGATCCAAGACCGTCCAACAAAACAAGACATCCACCATGTGTAAAGCTAACAGGAGCGGACAATCCTCGTTCAGCCGCAGCATTCATGAATTTAACCCAGGACAAGATATCTCTCAAACTGACAACGACGCGAGCTTGACCGAGAGCCTGGGTATACCAAGTGATAAAATCGAGCATCTTCTCCGCATAACCTTTGAGATCAGCATGGACCATCTGTTCAGTAATGATCGCCAGTAAATCTTCACGATCGTCCACGGCAGGCACCCAAATTTCAGTGAAACGGTTACGGAGAGCGGGCGATAATTCCTTCTTGCCGTAATCACCACCAGGATTCATGGTTGCCAAGAATTGGAAGCCTTCTTGACCGTAAAGTTCTTCGACATGCTTACCGCCTTTTTCAGCAAGCACCAACAAACGACTCGGTTCGAGCACCGAGTTCAATCTCTCCAGGACAGAATCGTCTGCCAGCGAGATTTCATCCAGCAAAAACAAGTGTCCTTCACGCAAAGATTGCACCAGAGGACCGTCATGCCATTCAAACAATTGCTGCTTTTCGTCCGAGGGATCGTGATTGCGCACGGGGCGTTGACCACCAAGAAGATCGCCGGTTTCCGTGTTTTGGTGACAATTAACAATATGGAGTTCTCTACCAAAAGTTTCTGCCAGCATTTGGCAAACCGTCGTTTTGCCGCACCCCGTTTCGCCGACTAACAGTACGGGTTCTTTGTATCGCAAGCAACGGGCAACCAAACTGAACAGACGTCTCATTGCTTTCGTCCAAACCAGTTTCGTATCTGCACCTGTGGCATCCGCGTTTCGTTTCAAAATCTCATCGTAGATGGCAAATTCTTCCAACCGTGTGCAATCGTACATTTCGTTTTCGTTGAGCTTCACCTTCATTACAGTCTCCAAAACTTGCTTTACGACCTGTTTTTCTTCATCCTTACGGCAGCGTTCAGCAAGTAGCATATAGCCATGCTCTGCCAGTTCCTGATAACCATTTGGATCACGACCAGCCCAACGGAAGAGATCACGAAGCGTGATAAAGCCATGCTTCTGTTCAAAAATACGAGTGCTCTGACGACGTTCCATCAACGACTTGTAAACCTGAACAAGCTTCTTACAGTACGAAGGCGCAATGCTGCATCGTTTGGACAGGATCGTCTCTAATTCTTCTTGTGGTATATCGTCGAAATGCAATTCCAGGAAACGATTACGGAAAGCTCGGGATAACGCTTTACGACCACCATAAAGACCGGCAGGATTCTGTGTCGCAAAGAGCATGAAATGCGGATGAGGTTTGACAATTTCTTGAGTCTCGGGTATCAGCAATTCTCGGTTATCATCCAACAGACGATTCAACGCTTCGAGAACGTCCGAAGGGGCTAAATTCAGTTCGTCCAATACGATCCAGTAACCATTGCGCAAGGCTTCAACAAGTACACCTTCTTGGAAGACCAATTTGCCTTCGGCATTCGAAACGTAAGTACCCAAGTACTCCTGAAGATCGGTATGTTCAT
Organism: Radiomyces spectabilis; assembly: GCF_025331425.1. Classification (NCBI taxonomy): domain Eukaryota; kingdom Fungi; phylum Mucoromycota; class Mucoromycetes; order Mucorales; family Radiomycetaceae; genus Radiomyces; species Radiomyces spectabilis. Next base: position 45,994 of record NW_026251936.1, on the reverse strand, counting down.
GGTTGTTGATACGAACAAAGCGATGGCCAGTCTCTTTCGCCATGTATTCGATCATACTTGTTTTACCGGCAGAGGTCGGGCCCTGAATCAGCACGGGAAATTTGCGAGACATAATGACTCTGGCGAGGTTGTAAAGCTTCGTTTCGACGGACGGCGTCAAGATATAATGCTGATCATGCTGCGGTTCAAACTGACCTTGCTCGAGCCAGAAGTAACCGAACTGGATAAAATTGCCGGCAGGTTGACGAGGAATCTGGGTCACCAATTGAGTAGGATTTTGCACACCGCGCAGAATCGTTTTATGGATTAGTTGCTTCATCAACGCCTCGCTTTCCTTGCTGAGTTGGGTTAAAAATGTCATGCAGAAACCTTCAAAAAGCGATCGACGGAGCCCATAGGTGGGGTAAATTTGAACGACATAGGTGAGTGCTCGTGCCAACGTACGCATGCTGAAATGAGGTCGTTGATTTGCACCATCCACGAGTTTATGCTGACCCGCCAATTTCTTGGCTTCCATGTAAAATTCAGCAACATCGGGACACGCGCGCTCATCACCGGTGGTAATATTAGCAAGGTATTGTCGAACAATTTGCAAAAGATCTTCATAGCGCGCATCCGGGGGGTGAACGTAAAACTCGGTAAAGCGGTTGCGGAGCCCTGGGGGTAAATCTCGCTTGCCGACATCAGTCGCAGGATTCATACATGCGAAAAGACGGAAGTTTGGATGACGTTGGATAGGTTCAACATCGCCCTTTTCCGTCAGCAAAAGCGAGCCATGAGCATCTTGCAATAAACCAGAAAGACATTCAAGAGTTTCGGTGGTTGCCAAGTTGATTTCATCCAGTAAGATCCAGTCGCCCCGTCGGACCGCCTTCACCAAAGAACCTTCCATGAAATTGAATACAAACTTGTTCTCAGATTGAGCTTGTTGCACTTCGAACTCTTCCAGGCGTTTGGAAAACAATTTCCATGCACTTCGTAACTCTGGCGTGGAGCTCTTTTTGCTCTTTTCGTCTTGTTCGGCTTCAAACTTTTGCTGCGACATCTTTACGGCTTGCTTCAAAAGGGCGATGAAGTTGACCCATTTGGTATGGACGAACATTTTGTGCACCATTGCCAAGAATTTCGCATTCTTCTTCATTGAAAACGTTCTTTCAAACAAGCGCTCGAAATCTTCCTTCATGGGAATGGCCAGGACTTTGCCATCCACGGGTTTGAATCCACCCAAAAGATCCGAGCTATCTGACTGCTGTGACAAGTTGACGACAATCAGGTTCTGATGCATCATATCCGCCAGATGTTGTACGACGGTCGTTTTGCCGGTACCCGTTTCACCGACAAGCAGGACAGGTTCATTCAGATGGACGCTCACTGCAATCTTTTCTAACAATCGTAAAGCGTGACCCGTCTTGGCGAAGGGGCGTTTTCTCTCTCGTTTGATCAAGGCTTCCTTCTGCTTTTGCTTTCCACGGGCGACAATGGAGGACAAGTTGACGCGACCCACGCGCACAGTGGTATCGGTTATTTCGAATAACGGTTTGTACTGATCGACGTAAAGGCGCACCATTTCTTGCGAAATCTGGAGTGGTTCTCCTACTTTCTCCAGCACCACTACCCACGTTGTGTAATCGGGAATCATACCACAGAAGCAATCGATGGCTTCACTGAAGAGGTCCTGACGAACAGTTTCATCGAGTCCAGCGTCCACGCCATCTTGTTCGTTCAGACGTGATCCCAAAAGCGTATCGATACGATGACACCATTTCATCAAATCACGAGTGGATATATAACGTCCCATAGTGGATGATGCTAAGGACGAGAAGTTGGGATCTTGATAAATATTGATAACGGTTTCGAAAAGGCGCATAACATGTGTCGAAAAGCCACCAATGTGAGAGAATTTCTGGCGAACCACGAGTTCTAGTTCCTCCATGGAAAGAGGATCAACATGAATGCGAGTCCACAGGTTGGCACCTGTGACAAGATCGCCACCTCGGGAACTGAAACCTTTACCGGAGCGTGAAGGAACGAACGAGCGGGTACCGAAAAGCTGGAAACCTTCTTTAGCCTTGATCTTTTCGCCGCGGGAAGGAATGAATAACTGTCTAGTTTCCAGCAAGGGAAGTAAGACCGAGATGACTTCAGCTGGAGCAAGGTCGATATCTTCAATCAACACCCAACGACCTTCCTGGACTGCCGTTGTTAGAACACCTTCTTGCCAACGGAAAGAACCCGGGGTTGAGGTGGATACGTAAGTACCCAAAAGTACTTTTGGATCGGTTTGATCTCCCAAATGAATCTTCACCAATTCTATCAAAGACACGAATGAGTCAACAGCGGGACAAAACCATCGTGACATGCACTTACGATCTCCACGACCGGTTCGAATCGCAAGCTCTTCCACAAGAGCGGTTTTACCGGCACCCGTAACGCCTTCAAGAAGTGTTGGTGCTCCAATGGAAAGAGCAAGACTAAGTCCGTAGAGATTGCGAGTCGTTGTTTTGGTGAGGACCATCTGAGGCTTGTAAGTATCTTGTTTAAATCCGTCCACTTTGGTTTTTGGAAGTAACACACCGCACAAATTGACGGTAAGCGGCGATAAATCTTCATCATGGAGAACGTCCACAGAGTCGGAAATGAATGCATTGTGGGTAAGGGCAATCTGCGCATCTGCGAGTCGTTGCTGCTCCCATAATCTATTCCAAAAATTGTCAGACAAGATTCTCTTCCAATTGTAATGATATAGCAGTGTACCTAATGAATCGAATATCAATATGTTGGCCATCAATGATTGTCATGAGAGGCTCATCCGATTCGTCCGAACAGCCAGTGACAGATTGCAGCAATCCCTTTGTTTGTGCATCGCTCAAGCCGTATACTTTGGCCAAGCATAAAATGCTGAGATATCGAATACATCCACTGCGATGATTGAGCAATTCTACGATGGGACCCCAGTTCCATAATGATGAGAAAGTAACGGTTGAAAATGAAAGAAGTCGGTATGCTGTTAAAAGTAGATCTTGTAGTTCGTGCGTAATGGAAGAAGCGTCCTAAAAAAACGTTATGTTGTTAGTCAACTTGATCGGTTCCAATAGGCACTGATCCCTCGTACCTCATCATTCTGATCGTGTGATGACTGATTGAGGCGTTCAAAAAGCGATGGTGAATGGGTAAAATATGTTACAGTGAAGCTAATTTAAAGGCACGTTAGTACCTCGAGTGGAAGGTTAATTAATCTCACATACCTTTTCACTTGTGGCAAGATAGGTAGCACAATACTGAAAGCTTTAGCGACCAATTCTATTTTATGTACAGTGGCACTCGTACGGTTCAATGTAGGAGTATCGTCTAAAAAAGCGGTGAAGCCTGGCGTCACCCAGCGTGCAACAAGATCGATGGCAATCGGTCGAAATAATTTCACAATATGGAGTGTCCATGAAGGGTTAAGCATGCATTTCGATAAGGTGTCGAGAACAGTGGATCGAGATACCGATGCGGGATTGTCAAGGAACGTCTGAAGAACGTGAAGATCGGTCGCGAGAAATTCCTGCTTTCCTTCAAGGCACAAAGACTGGAAAGCCTTGACAGAAGCCTTGAGATCGAGGTCGAGAGGATTATACAAAGGATCGTGATCGTATACACATTCGGCTGTAGGTGTCATGTCATTATCCACATCCATCATGCTTATCAATGAAAAAAGCAAAATCTGAGTGACAGCACGATCTGGAATACGAGATCAACCTCGGACTACAATTATGAAGAAAAAAAAAATGCCCAATTTTTGTGACAGCCCTTTGCTTCATTTTTTCTGAACCTGAAATCGTGAAATGAACAAAAAAAAAAAAAAAAAAAAAAAAAAAATAAGAGTTTCACCAAAAGCTTATAGGCTATGGTCATGCAAAGAAAAAGGATGGTTATGGGACTATATACAGACACCGGTTTATCATCAATATCATAGCCCCACAACTTTATGGTAATACTCTTTCTCGACCATGCGACTTTGATTTGCTAAGATACGACTTTGAATATATATAAAAACACTTTTATTGATTCTCAAATCAGAAATGTCAAAATGAAGGAGCACAAGAAATCAATGAAAACAACCAGATTAACCAATTTCTAAGCTGGTGACTACGAAAACGCCAGCAGCATCAGTCTTAGGTTCTTGCCCTCTCCACATGCGCATGCTAGAGAATATGCTTCCCCATTCAAGACCGTCAAACAAGGCTACGGCATCTTTGTTCTTCATGCAAATGTCAAGATGAAGAGTACGGGACACTGAATCAGGCACACGATTGCTTGGTGATGAAAGTCCTTCCAGCACCAGTTCAGCAAGACGCTTAAGTAAAGTTTCGGCGATTTCTCTGTTTTCCGCGTACAAGGGCCCAACTCGATAAGATTCCGTAGCAGGTCGCACGCAAGCGTATCCAATCACTTGGTCTCCTTTCACGGCAGCGATCGCGAAACGGCCGTCATCAGAGCGGTCTTTGTGGAACTTTAACCAGCGAGAAACAAACAGCGGGCGTTTAAATCCGCCATACCGATGTTCAAGCGCCACAATCTCATCCAGTGCTACTTCGGATGCATCCACCGTTCGGATCGAAGGATCCGCCGTAAGTTTCGTTACTGCTTCTTCAACAGGTCCAACGCGACGCTGATTCTCCCAACTGATAGTCTTGAAACCGGACTTTTTGTAGTTTTCCACTTGAGGAATCAGACCATCCAAGCCAACCGACGGAGCATCGGCGACGCGTTCCAGAGCACGCTTGAAGACTGACAAACCGTAGCCTTTACCGCGATACTCTGGCAATGCGACATAGTAGCCAAGCCAAGCGATGTCCTCCGAGTGTCTGACCCCGGAGATAATGGAAACAGGCTTCTTATTTGAACTTGCTTCCTCTACCTTTCCCACGAAAAAACCTTGGGGATCCATGTCATAATATACTTGGAGGATATCTTGCCCATCTAAACCGGGATTCCATCGTTCTGTCTTTGACCAGCCGTAAAAACAGTGCTCTACTTCCTCGGCGGAGCATTTATGGACAGAAAAAATTGGAGCCATACTTGGAAGAAAAGGAAATGGTAACAAGAAAAACCTGCAGGACATTTTCGTCTCTTTATATGTTGCGCGTATGACGGCAAAAATAGCAAATCTTGTTCAGTCCGCAGCTCGGCTTGTCAGCTGAAAGTCAAATTTGTTTGTGTAACGATTTGATAGTATTTTTCGAATAAATGGCTTCCAAATAGGGTGCATGATTCACACAGCAAAGATGATCGACGAATCTTTGGATATAGAAGTCAGAGTATAGGTATCTGGCTGCGCCACTAAAGGGCTGAATTTTTAGACAGTTCAAATGAAATTATATAGATGATGCACGCATATTATTACACGATCTGTTGAAATTTTGACTCAATTCGGCATTGTACAAGATAACATGCGTTCTGTAACTGCCTTGGCGGCAATATCTGGGCTGCGTATCGCGTTACTTTGGTTTTTTACCTAGTCTTCGGAAAATCGGTTCAGTAATTGTTACTTGATTATCAAATAGAATAAATCCATTACCGCTTCTAAACAACATAAAACAGTAAAAATATTTTTCTTTCGATCTGTGTGGAAGAGTAAATAGATCGGGCAATGTGCCAAAGTTTACTGTCTTCCAACAATTAAATTATGTACAGTTTGGTATTCTTGCACCGGAAGACCTTTATTGCATTTGGTGTAAACACGTAAAAAGTCGCTTGTTGTACACCATTAACAGCAATTATGCCATCAACCGTACCACCATGAGAAAGAAATAACAAAAAATGTCAAACTGCTCTGTCAGCAACAATCACGAAGACCTATTATGTTGCCTCAAAGCTACATAGTAGGGCATAGAGCTTCCGTAATGTAGGGTTGCTGCAATTAGCTCTAACATAGTCGGTAAGTGATTGGTTTTGTATGCTATGGTTCTGCACATCGCGCCCCGGCCCCCCAACTCTTCCCCCGCAGCAGAAAAATGCATCGAAAGTCGGACACTTAACTTTCGAAATTTGAGTGGATGTCATTTGAATTCCCGAGGACGGTCACACCATGTGCTCCATGTGCTTGGACCCGAAAAAGGACGGGCACTTGTTCAAGTAAGTCCACCGTTTCGAAAACGTAGCTCCCGACAAAATGGCGGGGCCGTCAGCTGGTAATGTCCAGAATAAGACATGCTAAAATATTTTGCCTCTATTAGTCTTTAGTATACTCATCCTCGTTGCACTGCTAGGAGTTCGGCTCAGTTTTATCACTCAAGTAGACCAATCAAAGTACGAATCTTTGTTCACCCAAGCATCCGTCGACAATAAAGTTTTATCAGGTAAACGCTCCTCTGGCTATTTTCGATATCTCTGTGGAAACTAATGATAAGATATCTACAGCTGTTGCCGCCAAGGATGTTCTTTCCCGGTCCAATCTCGGTGATGATGTACTTGCACAGATATGGTATAATAATAGCTGTCAATGTTAATGACGATGTAGTTATCTAACTGTTTCATTCAAGGGATCTATCCAATGTCACGAGTGAGCCACAGCTCACTTTTCCTGAATTTGCCGTTGCGATGTACCTTACTTCCATGAAAATGACAGGCAAAGATATTCCCAATACTTTACCACCTACTGTTCGGGAAGAAATTGAAACAGCGGTCGCTATGATCAAATCGAGCAGTAACCAATCCAACATCTCAATATCACATGGAGCAGGTTCTGGGAATACGGGAACCTCTTTTCCGGGGCCTTCTTCATCCATGCTCAGTTCATTGGCTGGTATTCATCAAAATAACTATCAGACATCTATGATGACAGGGCAAACGGGTTTCCAACCGCAACCGACCGGATATCAGCAATCTATGCCTACGGGATTGCAGGTACCAATGATCACGGGAGTCACTCCAATGATGGCAAGCAATCCGCAAGTCGCGATGCCGACGGGGATGCTAGGTAACAATCTTGCTTTTGCCAACCGGATGATGCCTCATGAGACAGGCGGTCGATCCATTGCTCGTTTCCAAAGTCTTTCGGAAAACGTAAAGATTCCTTGGGCGGTGACTATCGAAGAGAAGAAACAATATGCCAAGATCTTCAAAGCTTGGGATACGGAAAACAAGGGTACATTAAGTGGTGACAAGGCCAAGGAGATCTTCTCGCAATCCGGGTTACCGCAAAATGTGCTGATGCAGATATGGTAAGGAAGATGCGCTTGACTGCTATCAATGTCGATATTTTCGTGGACACTTGTGCAAACAAACACTGATAAAACGCGACAGGAATCTTTCGGATCCAAATAATCAAGGGAAATTGAATCTGGACGAATTTGCCGTTGCCATGCATCTCATTTATCGTAAATTGAATGGTTATCCTGTACCAGAAACGTTACCTACCGAACTTGTTCCACCCTCTACTCGAGATCTCAAAGAAAGTGTAAATACGTTGAAGCAGTCGATACTTGAGAACATTTCTCGAAAGAAAAACCTGCAGAGCTTTGGATCATCTTCCTCTCTGTCGCCTCCTAGTCAGTCACCTCAACGATCACGATCAACTAGTCCTTCACGTCATACGAAACCAAAGTATACAGATGATGATGAAAGCGAAACTGCGTACGTGTCCAGTGCGCGCAGAATGGGACCTGACAGAAGTCGATGGGCGCAATCTCGCGATGGATCACCTAATCCTTCAGCATCACGATCGGCTACCACCTCATCTTACACATACCGCAGCAAAGCAACTAGAGTTTCAGCATTACGCAAAGAATTGAACGACAACAAGAACAAGCTGAAAATGTTGGAGGAAGAGATTGCTAATCGTGCTCCGAAACCGTTCAGTGAACTGTCGTACACTGAACAAAAAGATATTGAGGATATAAAAAAGCGTATTAGCGAACTACAAGACGAAATTACCAAATCAGGAAGCGACAATGCTGGTCATCTATGGGATGTATATGCGCAGAAGACGGCCGAGTTTTCAGAGCTTGCAAACCAGGAAAAGTCTTTGCAATCAGAAGTTGACTATCTCATCCACGACGTGCTGAAGAACTTGGTGGCGCAAGTGCGTGAAACGGAAGAAGATCTCGCCGAACGAAAGAAGCAACTGATAAAACAAAAAGAAGCAAAAGCAAAAGCAGACAATGGTGCGATGCCGTTGGATATTGTTGGAACCGGGCCGAACGGGGAAGTTACTGAAAGTGATAGAATTCGTGCCAAAGCCAAAGCAATGATCGCGGCGAAAATGGGCAAAATTACGGGCAAAACGTCATCACCAGTGGACTTTTCGGAAGATTACAGAAAAATCGAAGAGGAACGCGCCGAATTTTGCCTTTATGCTGATTCTATCAGTGATGCCTTACAGAAAGCTGAGGATGACGTTAGCGCAATACGTATGGAGACGAGCCTCATCGGTCTAGACATTGGTAAACATCATCAAAACCAAAAGAAGATTGAAGAACGAACACGATTCGAAACCGGCAAAGACGTCAGTGCGGATCTGAAGGCATTCATTCTTGAATTATCTTTTGCAGCGGCCACAGCTTCTGCGCCAGATGTGGATCCAACATTTGAATCGCGATTTCCAGAATTTTAATCATTCTTTTTTTCGACCGATGCACCATCCTGTCCTGTTATTACCCTACTACACTCGCTTTTGCCCAATTGATGTTTTTAGATCGTCATTTTATAGCCCTTAGAAATAGCTTATTTATTGTTTTATGCACGAGTGACTAAGGAAGTAACAATGATGTATTTAACCTCCAACTACACTCCTTGGTTCAGCAATCAAGCGGAACAGCTTCTTTGCTGTTTCGCGGCGGCCGAACCGCACATTCAAGGTTTGGAATTCCATTGAAAGTTGATCAACGAACAATGTGTCGAATAACGCCGCAATCGCCAGCAGATCTGTTATTGCAGTAGACACAGTTAATCGTATGGGATGAGGAATCTTGGTCAGCCGACATCTTATAGAAGCTGTCAATCGCACTCTTCAAGACGTAATGAAGATGGTAAATCTGGCTCTTCAGCATGTGCCTTTTGGTGGTAAATTGATTGTTTTTGGCGGCGATTTCCGTCAAGTTCTTCCAGTGATCCCCAAAGCAACCAGGCCCTAAATTGCTGAACAGTGTCTAAACAGGGCCTCTTTCTGGCCACCTGTAAGGGTTCTTCGATTAACGACAAACATGCGTGTAGAACAAGCTCGCTTAAGCAGTGGTGTGGATGCTAACATATTGGATCAATTCGCCTCTTATCTTTTGCGCATTGGTGGTGGAAGGGAACCGTACACAAATGGGATCTTGGTGTTACTTCCACCAGAGATGCTGGTGCCTTCTTCCAATGTCAAAGATCTGATATATGCAGTATATGGCCAATCTTTATCAGAAATGCTCTCGAGAGAATTCTTAATAAGCCGTGCCATCTTGGCTCCAAAAAACAGACATGTGGCCTTTTTCAATGAGAAGGTACTGAACAGTTTCCCTGGAGATGTCTGCGAATACAAAAGTGCTGACAGCATGGACACAGAGGAAAATCAGCTGGAGCAAACTAATAAAATCTTGAACTCTAGAAATTTCAGCCAATTCAAGTGCGGAGTTTGACTATAACCTACCACAAAATGAGCAATCGATCCAACCTCCTCTTTAATCAAGTTTTGTCTCGCTTTCCTCAGAGCAACATCCCAACTACACATCCAAAGAACCAAACTTTGTGATCTTCAAGATCACACGCGCAACTAGTCTAAACAATTAAATCTTTAGGAAACTAGCGATTTGTAAATCTCATGATCTACACTAAGTTATCAGGACCTGTTAAACCTTTTTTTTTATCTTCAACCATGCCTCGCTGCCCACTTTCACGATAATAGGCGAAACAATAAGCAGCAAATGCCGTTTGCGCCAGTTGTGGTCAAACAGAGCATCGTCGTCTTTCGAATAAAAATGTGAGTAGAGCTCTTTTTGAAGAAAAGGGGTTGATGATACGACTGGCGTTCTTCTGTAGCATCATTCAATTTGTTTTTTTTGTCAGTTATACTATATATGTCCTTTCACTCTCTTTCAATTTTCAATGAATCGAATAATACATAAGCAGACGTGCTTCGATCTATGAATTCATGCATCAGTGGGGTGACTATTGTTTCATCCATGGAGAATCATATATTTTTGTCTTCAATTTTATCTTTTCTCTTTTGATTTTCTCTCTCTCTTTCTGTTTACCTGGAAAACTCTCGGTATCATTATATCAAGATCCCATCCGCATCCATCATCCAGGCCATTCTTATTCCGTGTATCTAACTTGGTTAAATCGACTACCATCCTCAAAAAGGTAAGCCCTCGAGTGGTCTACCATCGATTTTGCTCCGGCAAAACAGACTTACCTCTCCTTTTTTTCCATCCTTCTTCCAGCTCCCGGTTTTCTCCGTTTTCTTTTCACCTAACAAGTTCTGTATGCTACCACTTGACTTTCTCTCGCCATCCATCCATCCATCTGGCGATACCGGATGACGTCAAAGCCATCGTCGATTGTGAGACTCTCTTTTTCATCGGAGAAACCTTACGTGTCCCCTTCATGTTCCTCTACTTTGGATTGCTTCTCATGATATGGTATTGGAGATATCTTCCCGATTATTGTATTTTGTATTTTATATTTCATGTACATATTCTTTTCGCAGTCTTTTCCTCTTTTTTCCCACAGGGTTTTTTAGGAGGTTTTTACTGACGCGACCATTGGTTTTTTTTATCATCATGTACTTTTTTTATTTTTCTTTCTTTTTATTCGGGAAACTCTTGATATCTGGAATCCACCTCGAAATTACCGTCACTTCTGGCCACGTCAATATTTTTTGCCTGCTCAAGCTGACGCCACCGATCCATCGCTTAACTGTCCCTGGAATCAATCTTATTCTCCGCATCGAAAAGAAGCTTACCTGGCGGTCCGTATTCATCGTTTTTTTTTTCGGTACACCATTTGATTCAAAGGCAAGTCCAATTTCTTTTCCTTTGCTATTATGTAATGAAAGTATACTAATTCAAAATTTTTCAATGTCATATAATCCAAGCCATGTCAAGCGATCAATGACTATTGAAAACTCAAATAACATAGGTAGATTATCTTGAGGAAATTTGAATCAAATCAAAGAGCTTTATAACTCTTTTTTCAAATACCCAACATACCCACACATCTTTCTATATCGATCATAGCCTGGGCGGGATGGAACTGAGGGGGTCAATCAGTGCTGCTTTGCGCGTGTTCAGAAACAAATCACCACGTAAGGGATGCCATAAGGTTGTCATTAATATACCAAAGTCCGTCAAGAGTTTCTCGCCCAGGTTATGCCGTATATGCGTTAGGCTTTTTGTCTGACGAAAGTTGCTCAACGTAAGGGGCGGCCTCCGGTGGCAGGCGGCATTCATTGCACAGCGGGTACGGCTTGTTAGAAATGAACTGTTCTTCGTCGATGATAATAATAAAAAAAATAAGACGCCAATTGCCTATCCTCACCATTGGGCGTCGAATTTTGAGAGCGGTCTGGGGTAGCAAAGTTATTTATAATTGGTTGACATTTCACACAGCGCTTTGCCTTGAATTCTATCAAGCTGAAAAAAATCCAAGCTCTGTTGTTCCGATGATCAAGCGACAAATATGCCCATTGGCGAAATCCCAGGCTTTTATTACGATGAGGAGAAGAACAAATACTTTAAAATAATGCCTACTGGACCTTATAGTCTAGCAGCCATTAAGAAAGCCCGCGAAAGTAAAGCTGCTGTACGCCAAGATATCGTCTCAACATCCCAGTCGTCGAAATTGCCAAAGAAACGGTCATGCGCTTACGATCTGAATCTTGCATTGTTTTGTCGACAACGGGAGACGCAGATACGACAATTACCATTACGGTCGATTGGTCAAGGTTCGAAAACTTTATACCGACAATTGAAGCCAAACACCGAAGTACAGATTAGATCCTTATCTGATGCCAATATGGAGTGTCGATCCAGCTGTCTCGATGCGACTTCATACCCAGACCATGGCGAAGTTATTGTATCTGTATCCGGAAATGTAGTCGGTCATTATGGTTTCCAAACTGATCCTTTCTTTCACATGTGGAAACTTCAGTCTTGGGAGATGTCATCTTTGGTCACGTCGCTCAAGTTTAGTCAAACTTTTGAACTGTATGGAAACCAGCGAAGGACCTTGATCAGCACCACCTTGGGTAATAGTAGCAATGTACCGGCCCAGCTTTCACGTCATTCGTATCCAATTCCTCAATCGCTAAGCAACGAAGAGGCAGAAGAGCTGGCAGAACAACTGGACGACGATCATCCTGCTACTGTGAAACATCTCACTGCGGCTTTCTTCCGCCGACAATCGTATATGCCCGATTTGCAGTTAGACTGTCTATTCCACAGCGACCGGGACTCTTTTTGGACAAGTTCTTCGAGTATCGAAAATAACATCATCATTGCGGGAGGTGATAAAGGCGTCTACCATTTGACGAGTCAATTTGATAACATCACTCAAATCAAAGTCAGATCCAGTGTTCTCGCCACACACATCGTGAAGTCTCAACCATCATGTGTCTGGTTGGGTAGTCGAAATGGCAACATACATCAATTTGACGTCCGTTATGCGAGAGCACTTCGAAAACCTCTCTTTCAGCAATCGTCAAGCGTTACGAACGTGGTATCCTTGGATCATTTTTCTTCTGGACATCGAATACTCGCCGCTTCAATGGATGGATCACTGAATATCTGGGATGTTCGTAATGGGAAAACACCAATACGTGAACTGCGAGGTCATATCAACCATTATTGTCAGGAGCTGGCCTTTGATTTGGACGTTTCATCCAATATAGTCACTGTTGCTGGTTCCGATCATCGGTTGCGCTTGTGGTCACTCTGCGATGACGAAAATAGCGTGTTACCCTTTTGGGAATCTCCATCATCCATGAAGGACGGACCTGTTTCAGCTGCTAAATTTATCACATCTTCGCCTTCCGCACAGCCGGTCTGGTCGAATGGACCATTTAATGCATGTTGTTACCGTCGCTCTCCGGGACTAATGGTATGCGCTCCCGATCGTTATAATCATCCTGCTATACACTGGATGTCTCCTTCGTTTGAGGATAGTTCCCATAGAACATAGTACTACAATTCCTATCCATATTTCGCATCTGTATATATATATTCCATATTCCCCTATCTGGACTTTTCGATATCCATTTTGTTTATTGTTTCCATCAATGTCATGAGCAGCAATAACAATTATTTATCAGAACCGCGAACTTTCTTCTTTTCCTCACAATAAAGCATCCATTTTTTAATGTGTAACAAAAAAAACCAGAGTTTCAATACTGTAGATTAGCTGTATAATGCAACAAACATAGTCATCAAAAGCCTAAAGCTAATGATAGCTTCCTTGGCGCACCTTATCAAGCTATGCCAAGCTTTTGTGCGAGAAGGAGAAAGCGAAGAAACTGGTACCGCACTATAATTGAAGTCCCAAAAAGGAAACATCCGATTGGATATAAATAAAACACTAGTGCACTCTTTTTTTTTTGTGGTTTTGGACCACGACGGATTTGTCGCCATTTCTTTTCGTCTCTCTTTTTCTGTATCCTATTTCATCTTTAGCACATTGGCTTTGCAAGCAAAAAGGAGAATGGAGCAAACAAATAACTCTCGGAGAAAGTTAGACCTGCCTACTCTTGTTCCGGAAAATATGCCTTATCTGGGGGTTGTCAAATCCTGGTTACATGTGTCACAAATTATCGTGACCGTTCTGACAATCGCTGTAATTGCCCCTGTCATTGCCATCGAACGTCGTTTTTATGCAAGTGTCTAGGATCGCGCATTTTGAACTCACGAACAGTTACTTATATTCTTGCTCTACAGGATGCAAGTCAAGGCGCCCCGAATTATACGATTTTTGTTTGCATCTTCAGCTTTTTTATACCCATTTTCCTTTTGTTCTTTCCTTGGATGTATGATCGAAAAAGCAAATGCAAACGCACTGGAAAATTCTTCCTAAAACCACGTACAAACCTTATTCTCACTGGCATTTGTTCCTTACTGTGGGCATTGAGCGGCATTGGTATGACCGTGCATGCCACTGATAATTCAAATTGCGTACATGACGGGTCGCTGGAACAAGACGACGGCAGCTATTCTGGAGCTTGGAACGCACAAGTAAGCCTTCATCAGTCACTCGAATGTGGATAAAATAATTAATCGGCGTTCCAAAAGTGCGGCTGTAGCAAAGCAGCGGCAGTTTTCTGCTGGACTGGATGTCTCGCATGGCTGGCCACATTAATTTGCAGTGTTATCATTTCTTGGAACGAGAGGCAACTTGCACGGCAAAGCTTGAAACAATACAACGAAAACAAGCAAGATGTGATTTGCTTGGAAGAAGAAAAAGCGCTGGATGAAGCAGCAGAACCTCAAGTACCCTTTGCTTCATCACTGGATCAAAGAAATCCATGGCCATTGCCCTCAACCCAGGATTTCACTTCCTCGACTATCCCTGTGCCCTCTACCATGCATCATCCACATATGCATCATCACCCTAATGGGGTAACATACGAGGCCGCTTATAACTATCCTTCTTCACAAGCAACAACCAATTTTCCGCAATACACCTCAGTGCCTATGGTTGCACGGTACCAATCACCCGCGCCTAATATCCATTACGAACAGCATCATATGTGAAACAATCGTTAATATGAACAAATAAAACCATTTTTATCTTGGCTTAATAGTATCATCACTACTACAAAAGGAAGAAAACAATACAAGTAAATACAATAATTCTGTTCGAAGCACTCATTGTCGTAAAATATGTCGTTGGAGCTGCTGAGTCTGTGGACGATGGTATTGGAGCATCTGTCGTATTGCTCATTTCGGGAATAAGCATTCCTCCGTCAATCAGATGCATCACGCCATTATTAACCAAGATATTCGGTCGAACAACAGTAAGATTGTTCACTAAGAAACTTATGTAAAACCTCTCATAGTTGCTTCACATTGTACTTTCCACCTACCTTTCAACGTTCTTTCATTATCAGCATGCAATTCGATTGGCAAGCCTGACAAGGCCGTCACGGATCCATTGACACCGTCACTGGTGAGATTTGTCGTATAGTACACCCCTTGAATCATATGGTTTTTCACAAGATTTTGCTTTGTATTGTTGTCCATATGCTCGAAATCGGTGTTTTCCACCGCATTGTTCACAGGCGCAAATATAGTGACATTGGTAGCCTGTCCAACCATATTAGCTTGCTCCGGAGCATGAGGCAGATATGCTGCGATGGCAGATAATTCTGGAAGCTCTTGAGCAACAACAGTAGGTGTGTCGGGTGGCAAAAGCACTATTCAAAAGACAGTATTCGTAACCTGTAAAGCTTAAAATACGCTGGCTTTGACGCAAGTTACCTTGGTCCACCACATGAATTACTCCATTTCCGGTAACAATATCGGCTTTTGTCACATTGGCTAGATTTTGTCCATTGCCTACGGTATAACCCGTGGTTTGCGATTCCGCCTTTATAGAGCCTGCTGTTGAAGCATTTTGCATTGTCTGGTCATTATTGTTGTTCCGATCGCTGTATATCAAGAGTGGCACATTCCCCGCCAATTTTTCCACGGTTTGGTTACTCATCATGGTATTAACGACAACGAGCCAATGTGCCATGTTTTGAAGGGTCACCGTTTCGTTAAGAAAATGATACTGCAAAATATCGTGGGTTGAGAAATGAGCGACATTCTTCATAGGAGAAGAATCATTTGATTGATCTTGCGCTTCCGTAACATGTTGCGATGGCTTCTCCGGCGAAGTATTCGACATCTTATATTTATCGTTAAAGGTGTTGTCCTTAGGACGTGGCTCTGTTCCTTGCTGCGTACCAGCCGAACTCGACCTTGTGGAGCCATTTGAATTCGCGATGCTATGAGCCCCGGTGGCCGTACGTTGAATTTGGATTGCCGCTGACAGATTGGGACCTTGCTTGAGGAAAGCGTCAATAGCACTATCCGAGGGTACAAATAAAGTTCGATTTCCTGGCTGCGATAATAGATCCATAATCGGCCGGTAGTCTTCAGAAGATGCCAGTAGTTGCATGAATTTGTATGCGGGTGACAATTGACTGGAGGTCAATATGTCCAGCATTGTGACATTGTTTAATTCGGCTGCAATGTTGGTCACGCAGAGGGAGACTAGAAGACTCAATAAAACAACTTTCATCGCAAAGGCAATTGCTGTTACGCATCGTGCCCATCAATCAACTAATTCATTTTATATCGCCTACTGATGGAAGGGGTCTGAATAGTTTCACAGCTAAATCCCATCCTTTCCGACAAAAATTCTACGATCTGCCCAGGTTATACTTGAAACAAGTAATTTTCCTCAAATCCCTGACAATGTCTGATGCTAGCAAAAAAGCCTGTTCGTCCATCATATACAGTGAATATATCCTACTTAGACACAGTGGTTCATTTAATGACTGACGGCTTTTCTTCAATCCCTTTATCGTTATTCTTGCTACTAAGAAAGAAGACGAAATAAATTGCAATGAAGCATATGAGATTTCACAAATAACAAGCCGTACACCCATGTCTGATGCCGCTTGCTACTGGGAGACCACGCTCTTACATTGAGTGACGTTCGCAGACAAAGTCTAATGCAATAAGGGATAACCTGGGCGAGACTCTTGATGGAACTTTGGTTTATTAATGTCAATACTCTGGCATACCCGAAAAACACTTGTCAATGAACACAAAGCAGCACTTATTGACCCCCTCCGTTCCGTCTCGCCCACGTTATGGTGGATCTAGAGTGGTTTGATGGATTGTTGGATATTTCAATGCGGCGTTAGTATAGTAAGTTCTTTAGATTGATTCAATTCCAATGTCATTCAAATATTTTACCTTCGGCATTTGAGTTTTCGATAGTTGTTGGTTGCGGCATAACATGAATTGGATGTATGGTATCGAATCGTTTTTATTGAGTATATGCTCAAAATATCCACAGCAAAAATAAATTAGGCTTGCCTGAACCAAGTAACGTGTAGAGAAAAAAAGAAGTCGAAGAGGGCAGACGCGCGAGGATCTCTTTTGGTGTCGAAAGTAAGAGTCTCTATGGGAACAGCCGATCGCACGGGAACATTGTGTGGCAGCGGTGTCAGCTTGAGCAGGTGATCATTACAGTTTATTCAACTTTTGAAGTCAAAAAAAAAAAAAAATCAATAAAAAAATGGAGAAGCAACTAATGAGAAATCAGATTGAACGAAACAAATTGGGAAAAAGGTCATAAGTCAAAAAATGTGGTCAGACAGACGAAAAATAGAAAAAGAGCAAGTCAGTATGACTATATACCAAAAAATGTTGAATGCCGCTGGCTTACCTGTAAACATCTACAGGCCTTCGTTGCCCGGAAAAACCAACCAAGTGGGCCAGGACGGACTACGCAGTACTGTTCAACGCTTGTCGAACGTGGAGAGCACGCGCCGGAACCGTCGATGGTCGGCCAGTTGAATAAACTATTATAGGAAAATCATATTTAGAATTACAGATTTCTATTCTTAAAGGATCAACAGCCTTTAACTTACCTTCAGTTCAATGCAAAATAAAAAAAAAGACAACCTCGGAGAAAAAGATGACCTTGAAAGGTAGAATGGAGGTTCGGGGAAAAGGAAAGAACTTTGGCAGACGCGGTGGGATGTCCATTTTATAGACTTTTTTGATGGACTGCTGTTGAGCCAGTCACTGTTGGGAAATCTCGTGAGAAGTATCATCGCATCAGCTGCGATGTACAAAAAAAAAGGGGTGGGGTGGTAATAGAGCAGAACTCAAAGAAGCAAACAAAAAACTTTTCATGTCTTCAAATAAAATGTGAAAGGACCGTAAACCTAGACGCGGCACTACAAGAAGCTTTTGTGGTCTCTTGCATCCGAATAAGGAGGCCTCAAAACATCAGCTGCAATGCACAGTAGACAAAAAAAGAGAGAAAGAGAACAGTGTTCCACGGAATGACAGGAAGCAATCAAGAGCCGTGATACCATTCTTTAGGATAAGTCGAAGTACAGGAAAAATAGGGACCGGATGATATGAAAGGTGGCATCATCCATGTTCGAGAACTTCTGTTCACTTGCCTTTATTATTTGAGTGAAGAGTTGTATTGTTCATTTACGGTACATGCAGTTATGAATGAAAAATATTTTACAGGCGGTGACGACGACGAAATTCGTAGTATGTGAACACTTGCCACTACATCTGCTCACCGCTATGTATCAACTCAATTCTAAAAACAACGATGTAAATACGGACGAGTCCACAAAAGTTGCCACTTTTCAACATGTGCGTAACACTATAACAAGACATTCTCCGGTCGTATGCAACGCCGACATCAAAATGGTCAGCCTTTATCGGCTTAGGTGTCATTTTATCCTAAAATAGAAGAAAAATAAACGGATACTTCTAAAGATCGAAAAGAGGCAGCAAGATAAGCGACTATCCACAAATAAGAATACACTAAATGAGATGCCTTACCGGACAGCGTGACGAAGCGATGCAAATACTGAACCGATAAAAGTGTGAGACGCGACAAAGGCGAGCAAATGACGTGTTACAAAGAAATAAAATAATGCATCGGATTTGGGAGTTGTGTCCTTTCACTGTCAGGGTTCCGCTGTGAACCCGAGTGCTTTGAAAGACAATCGAAAAGCAGAACGGTAAAACTATGATGCCTAGTGTGATTCGTTCACGGAAAATATAAGAAACAAAAACTAGGAAATCTACAGTATCGCCAAAACTGTACATTGACCTAGATTACAAGAAGATCAATACCTGTATCAGTAGGTTTATCCACTTTTTTGAAAAGTTAGTGATGGTGTACTTGATTTTCGTGAGAAATCTTTTTCTTGTATGCGATGTGCAACTATTATTCATCCGTTGAAGATTCCATCAAGAGACGATGGATCGGCAAGGGGTACATCACCGAAGTACCCCGAATCGAATCGATCAAATGGCTTCAAAATGTGGACAGACGGAGAAGTGAGAAAGAGGATTTGAGTGATTCTGGTGGATCTATTTGGCGCGCTTACATGGAGACGTCGGCGAGTGGCCTTCTGACGGTATGCTGGAAGATGTATTCATCCACTTTCAGATCCAATTTTACGTGGCGAGAGGTTAGTCTTGTGAGGAGCGGGTAATGGGAAAGGATCCGGAACAGGTATGGCGAAGAATCCGATCGAGTATTGGATCCGATACAGTGATGCTTGTGGTATATCCACTACTTGTCTTATTATCCATCCTAGACTGGGATTCCCAAACAGGAAAAGATCGGGATTTAGACGTGTTTCCATTGTGAGTGAGCTTCTCCATTAGAACACCGATTGAACCTCTTCATCCATAACTTGGATCTATCGCCGAGATCAATTCATACGTGTAATGCTGTCACATCACACCATGTGGATCCTTCCAAATACACCTTATAACCGAGAATTTGCTCACTGATAATGAATGATTGATTCCGACTCAAGACATAATTGTTAAATAGGCATATCACATTAATCGAAATAAACATATCCAACCTGTCTCAAAAGGGCTCTCATTGTCTCTTTTGCTCTAAATTCTCTCATTTATCACAAGGGTAACCACAATAGCAAGTGGCCTAACCTGACATCGAATTTCAGTAATGCGTTTTGATGCGTAATCATATGGAATATGTTTTATTTCTATTGCATTAGTATTTTCTATGTCTATTGATGGACTACATTCTTATGATCAAGTACTGGATAACATGCTTAATTACACTTACTACAGATTGAAGCATTAGCAGTGATTGATTCAGTATAGAAAATAAACTGCACCACCTTTGTTAACAGGTTCACCACAACCCACATCGTCTTGGACCCCTGAGTAAGAGGTAGCCCGGTGATAAAATCCATGCTGATAGAAGACCAGGCTCGAGCAGGTATTTTGGAGAGGACAAAGGTAGCCGTGTGGTTCCTGGCGGGAAGGCTAAGGTCATCCGATCAAGTCACCAGCATCTCTAGGTGACAACCATCATCGATATGGTAAATTCCCACACCAACGACCCTGATCACATAATACTCTCGTTTTCAATCATCTTTCCGTGAGGAACCAGCTCAATGAAGAATAGACAAAAGCCACGATCGATTACCTGGATAACCGGTAAAAAATGCCACTGAGGGGAAAAATAACAAGCAACTTCAATTTAGGATCCCAATTAAATTGTCAATCACATTTTATTGATATCAACAAAGCTATTCATCTACACTATTGATTACCAACTCCACGTCGTATCAATCTTGTACCCAAGCGATTCCACGTCGCACTGCTGATACCTTGCTTTTCTAAAATGACCTGGCGCTCGACGTCGCATGCTAGTCCGCGCCATACATTGTTGCTCGTTCGTTAATATACGAAGTACATTATGCAGTCGATCTAAAGCATTTTTGCCCTTGTCGGGCCAGTGCTCCGTACTTGTCAAATTGAATTCGGCAATACTTGTCAAGTTCCTCAGGTGTCATATTCTTGGTTGGATCATTGCTCGTTATGGTCGCCGCTCGCTGCATGTCCTTTTCTGCCTTGGCACCGAGAAGCCATGCGTCAGAGTCGTCGGAGAGGGGCGTCATGGACGGTGGAGAGGGTACATATGAAATGCCAAACCTCGGTGAACCCGTTCCTCATGTTGCGACTTCAGATCCCAAAGCTGCTGTCGACGTTGATCAGAGTTGGGTTCACCAAGATTTTCGTTCCGAGGTCGAGACGATCGGCCTTCGGCGCGCAATGCTCCTTCCTCTTCTTCCTCGTCCTCATCCTCCCCCTCGTGGGTAATGGCAGAACCCTCCTCGCTACGAGCAACATCCTCCGATCTGGCAGCCCGTTTTCCAGCAGCGGCTGCTGCAAATCTGCTCGACAATATGGACCTGTTGTACCCCACCAAGGCCCTTTTTGTTGTATCTAGCTGCTGATACAGTGTGTGCCTCACTAATTCCTCGAGATACTCGGCTCGAAGCATCTGGTACCACGCCAGCATGTCCTCCGCTGAGGAAGGTCGGACGTCCCCCCGAGACAATCGTTTGCATACAATGGCCTTGAGTAGCTCGTAGAAACAGAGCGACAGGTAAAGTTCCTGGCACTCGATAGCGGCTTTTCCTGCATCATAGCTGATCGCACCAGCATGTCGAATGGCGAGATATAGGCATCTATCGTTGGCATCCGGACCGTACTGGACGATCGCCAATTCGCCAATATGTGGCGTATAGGAACGTCCGTATGTTGCTATGGATCTTTTGCCGTCGTATATCTGGGTCAGTGCACTGAGCGGCGTATCATCCGATTCGGGTTCTTCTTGAGGTGATTCGACCTGATCAAAAAAGTTGATGTAGGCCAGTGAAGCAGGATACCAGGAAGTTGCCAACATGTCAGTGTGAAAAGTGCTGAACAAGAGTTTTGACATTCCACACAAGAAGACGGGACGGACAATACGCAGGTACCGCTAAAGGTACGGTAATCCGATCGTCATGATTTGGGGGATATGCCAAACATATCTACAAGGGCGAGCAGCCGTAGGGAGCGATTCAGCTGGTTTGCAAGACCATGCATTTGCTCGAAAAGACCTCGGATGAAGACCGCCGAACGACCGCTTCCTCGGTCCCAAAACGAAGCGGCTTCCCTGTAATTTGCCAGGGTCACGTCTTTTCCCATCAGTACGGACACCACATGGCCTTTGTAGGTCTCCGGCGTCGCTTGCTGAATGACCGACTCGATAAACCGATCGGTCGGTGGCGGAATATTAAGGGTGGTTGAAACCTTGGAGAGAAAATTTGCAAAGTCCTGCAAATGGTGGCCAACCTATCAATATGATACGTAGGGTAAAAAAAAAAAAAAATTAATATCACTTCAATGATCATCAATGACAATATGCTTGTATCAAGAATAGCAGATGTATATAAAAGAAGAAAAGAGGAGAAAATCAAAATGGAAAAATATCAGTACCTTCCTCCAAAGTTCTTGAAGACTCTGGTTCGGCAACCCAATCTGTATAGAAACCACATTGGCCGAGTTCAGGGAACATGCTCCAATTGCTTTGATGAATATATCCTCGATATATCCAATTTGGGTATAAAAGTGTTCACGGTCAGTGACAGGCGGCATCCGGAGTTTTTGAATCGTGAATACGCTGGGATGTCTTCCAGTCGTCAGTGAGAACCAGTTGAGCAAGCGAGTTCCACCACTCTTGCTTTGTAAATTGTCCGCTTCTGCACGTCTTTGGGCAGTTGTAGAAGTCGTAACGCCAGCGTCAAGCAGTGATACGGAGATAGAGTCCGGCTTTTGTTTGAGTTGTCCGATAACTTCAGTAACCCAATCTTTGTCCGATGGAAAGTTCTTGGAATATAGTGGTAATGTATCCAAAAGTTCGTTTCTGTCCCATTCTTGCACACGAATATAGAACTGAGTAAGGTCATTTTCAGTATTGTGTTCCCTTGACAAGACACCTTGGTGATTGTTGACGACAAGTGAAAGAGGCGATTCAATCAGTTCTGCCAACAGGTTGTAATGAGCGGTGGTAAACGCATCCCAGATTGGATCATTTAGCTCCAGTGGTCTTTGACTCCGAAGAAATCGACGCAATGCAATTGTGGCTTTAACGTTGTCAATATAAGTGGCCATCGTCAATCAGATCGATAGAAACAGTGAGGTACAGGTATATAATACTGACAAGGAGACAACAAAAAGTTAGCTGTGATGACCAAAAAGCTTCCTCGGTCAAGTGCACGAAAACAATACCTTTGATAAGCAAGAGCTACTTTTTTATTTACACTTGACGGAGAGCGTTTGTTACAAAGGTGAATATGGTTTGAGGTAAAAAGAAGACTGAAAAGGAGAAAGGCAGGAAAAGATAGAGATGAGAACCAAGATGTGAGAACGCCATCTTTATATATCTTTGGTTTTTTCTCCAAAAAAGAAACAGTAAATGGCATTTCAATGACGATGCCATCACTCGAAAGTCCGTGCAGCAACCATGTCAACCACCCAGAATATAAAGGATGAATCATGGGATCGATCTTCACTAAAATCTAGAGGTTCTTTGAAAACCAAACAATGACTTTATATCTGCGGCAGCCTGGGTTTTTTTTTTTTTTGGCTGAGCTCTTCAGGACATAGAATCTGACGCAAATCAGGGGGAAATATAGTATAACTGCCCACAGCAAGGTTGCTACATTGTTTGTCTCAAGATCTTAGTTCGGTCGTTGCGTTACAGTATATGTCTCTTTTTAATCCAGATACGCGTCAGATTTGAACAGAGAAAAAAGGAACCTGGATTGTTAACGCTAATTCCAGCTAGATAAGACGATATTGTTGTATATGAGAGAATCGGAAAAGAAAAGACTGCAAGAAGGATTTGAGATCGTTGAATCTCGCTATTTCACTAGAATGTGTCTGTTTATCTATACTTCCAGCCTTATTCGGCAAGCAATAATCAGTGAACAGTCCTCTCGGTTAAAAGATGTTTTCTTTGGAATGGACCCTATACCGTACCATAGTAATCTTACCTCTATTTAGATCTCAACAATAATTCCATGTCGTGGGAGTGGAAATTCGATCAGTATCCTAATATATGAAAAATTTACTCGAAAGGAAATATATTTTTTTTTTTGCTGCGGGACAACATTTCAAGGATGGATGATCGACAAAGTCAGTAGTACAGTATACCACATACATCCTCGGTGATAGCAGCGATAATAACCTAGTTAATCCGCACGCACATCGATCATCTACAAAGAGTGATTACACAAAATAATAACAAGCTTCAATGTGGAAGTGAAGGAAAAAGGAAAAAAAAGAAGTCAAGTGCTGCACTTCCTCCGATTTTTCGAGAATCTTTGAAGAAGGCCCACAGTCTCATTTCTTGCCAACGTCTTTCCAACATTTTATATAAACAATGGAGCTCCTGAAATATGCATATACAAATACAACAAGATGAAGTAGAGTGTAGGTTCGTGGATGTAGTGGGTATTGGCTGGATCGCTCGGAACCATAGCCTTGCGTACTATGACAATTTTAAACGAATATATGAACATCTTTCAATCGGAATAAAGGGCTGTCAGGCGCGAAAGTACATCTTTGGTGATTTTTTGGTTGCATGCCGACAAACTTTGTCCAGCCAAGTCCGCCATGGGCCCAAAGTTGATAAGATTTGCAAGTACCAACGGTGGAATATGCTGATGCTCTCGCAAGCTTGTTGTAAACTTCTCAAGAGCGCTCCAATTCGAACTCTGTTGCTGTTTTTTATAGCTGCGGACAGTTGACGCAGTATCATATGCCGTGATTGCTGAACTGAAATTTCCCGCTTTCTTAAACATGACGGCGACAGCTAGACTGCAGAAATCGTGATGCCAGTTTGCTGGCTGATGTGAGTGGGGGAAAAAATGGTCCAAACCTATGCCCTTTTTTTACGTTTTTATTCATACGGCGGCTTTCACTATATGTACCGTCCGAATTTTTTTTTATGAAAAGTACATTCTCTTCTCTACATTGTCGCGAAATCCCGGTGATCGCATTGCAATTCATCCCATTGCATTCACCATTTCAAGATGAGCGGTCGGTTTGGACCATTTTTTCAATAAAACCAAAAATAAGAAAAAGCGCGTTTATCTTCCTTGTCGATATAATAAACGCCGGCGAAATAAAAATATCTTTATGGCAATGTCCTCTAAAAAATATACACGAAGCATTCCGCGTGAAATCGTGAAATTCATTAGCTCCATTAGCTCCATGTTGCATCCCATGCATAATGGGCAGGTCTGGAGACCGCCATCACGTTGCATCATTTTTTTGAACACATTTTTCATAGCACCGCGACTTTTTTTTTATTCATGGAAAAAGAGAATATTTTTCTCTACGCTGTGCCGAAATCCTGAGCATTTTACTCCAATTCATCCTAATGCCACTGCCAATTCCGCATGGTGATCTACATTAAGAATGGTGCTCAAATGACATGAAAAAAAGCAGCCGAAAAAGCCTGGGAAATAATGTTGCGGTGATCAAAAACCGTGCTGGTGTGCATTTTACAGCCTTTCGGATCATATTCAAGCTGACGAAAATGCTGGAAGAATAAATCTGCTTACGCCATGTGGTCAGATTAACCTCATGCTTTTCATAAGCGCATCCTCCGCATTTCACTCATTATAGCAGACAACGTACTCCTGATAAGCTTAACAACCTCCGGGTGCCAATTTTTTGCATAGTGAGAGCCTTAAGAAAGTCGTTACTGCTGCCTTGAGGCTATTTCCCGATAAATGATCTGCTATAATGAGTGAAATGCAGAGGATGCACTTATGACAAGCATGAGGTTAATCTGACCACATGGTGTAAGCAGATTTTATTCTTCCAGTATTTTCGTCAGCTTGAATATGATCCGAAAGGCTGTAAAATGCACGCCAGCACAGTTTTTGATCACCGCAACATTATTTCTCAGGCTTTTTCAGCTGCTTTTTTTCAGGTCATTTGAGCACCATTCTTAACGTAGATCACATGCGGAATGGGCAATGGCATTACAGTAGGATGAATTGGAGTAAAATGCTCAGGATTTCGGCACAGCATAGAGAAAAAAATTCTCTTTTTCCATGAATAAAAAAAAAGTCGCGGTGCTATGAAAAATGTGTTCAAAAAAAATGATGCACGTGATGGCGGTCTCCAGACCTGCCCATTATGCGTCGGATGCAACATGGAGCTAATGGAGCTCATGAATTGCACGATTCCGGCCGGAATGCTTCGCGTATATTTTTTAGAGGACGTTGCCATAAAGATATTTTTATTTCGCCAGCGTTTTTCATACCGGCAAGGAAGAAAAACGGGTAAGAAAACGCTTTTTCTTATTTTTGCATTGATTGAAAAAATTGTCCAAACCGACCGCTCATCTTGAAATGGTGAATGCAATGGGATGAATTGCAATGCGATCACCGGGATTTCGCGACAATGTAGAGAAGAGAATGTACTTTTCATAAAAAAAAATTCGGACGGTACATATAGTGAAAGCCGCCGTATGAATAAAAACGTAAAAAAAGGGCATAGGTTTGGACCATTTTTTCCCCCACTGTATGTTACTGGTGATAACGACATCGTTCATTTCGTACTCCATTTCGAAGTCATCGTTTGTCACCGGTTCAGGTTCACTGTCTGTTTTCGACGAGGTAAATAAAATAAAACTATATGTTTTTTGCAGCACTATGATCTTTTTACCTTGACTGGCGAGCAAAGGAGAAATGCCTCTGTTAGCGATATGTTCACGCACAGTGCGAGGTTGCTGCTTCACAAAAAACAATTTGCTCTTGACAAGCTTAGTGCACTTTGCGCAATGGCAAGGACCGTATTGGCTAGCGATTGAGCCGGACATCTTAACTGAAGCGATAATTAAGTAAAGACTTTCAAAATAAAGGGAAAAAAGTTAAGCTTTTTTTATTTATTTTTTGACAACAAAAATAAACACCGAAAAAAGAGATGGTGATATGACTTTGATAAACCATTAAGATGGTATGAGTGACAAGTGCATGATATGATTGATTTATCATTGAGTAAGCATTTGAATTAAGAAGCAAGCCAATATTCAAAAATAAGTTCAAGTATCCATGACGATGACACCATATTGAAAAAAAAAACGCATACTAAAAAAAGGGAGCGAAAATAGGTGGGGCAAACATTGATCAATCACAATCGCAGCTCCAGAACATTGCAATGCAAAGCGATTTTTACCGGTAAAAACGCCGGTAAATTTTTGTTAAATTTTACCAGTAAAACAGTAAAAACAGCTAATTACTGTATGTGTAGTGCCGTTTGCCCTTCGGCTCGCGACTCAACATACCACTTCGAATTTATCACAATGATATGTGCAATCGGCTGTATTGTGTAGTAAATAATTTACAATAAAAACAAGAGCGAATATCAAATGGTACAGTAAGACTGTAAAGAACCCAAGTAATATACTACAATAAAAAGGGAATACACAATTATAGTAAAAGCTAGCTCTGCTAAAGGCTATAGCAAGAATATCTCTTCGATCAGATAGGTTTATCAGAAATAAATCCCAAGTAAGAATCAAGGATTCGTCTCCAAGAATCAAAGATTAAGGTCATCCTCAGAATCAAAGATTCATTCCCCTTCTAAAGGAATTGATGAAGCGACCTTATATAAGATTCTACTTCCTATATAAGATCTTTCCATACAAAATATCACAAAACTCAAACTAAACTGTTTTCTATTGTTTCATCGATTCTACTTCTTTTCCATCGTTCACCGATTGTGTGATCTAACAATGATTTCCAAGATCTTCAGGTCGCGCCTCGAAAATTTGGTCATTCTTCTTCACCAAATTTCCCAAGACCTTCGCAAAGGCAGGAACAAACAACAACGATGTCATGGCTGTAATATTCATTTATCAGGTTTCAGTGTCGGTACACATTCACCCTAGAATATTTCACGCTCTCCCCCCCCGAGACACTGAAATGGCAGGATAAGCGGAAACCACCAGCTCATCGACAACTTGTCGCCTTTCTTGTACCCACGACCTGAATTGCTGTTCAGCAGCTGTCACCATTACGTCCGGGACCATGGTCTTGACTGCTTGCTCATACGACTTCAACTTGTCGCCATTCACCGCGTGTTTAAGCCTTCGGTTGTTCTTCCCGTTCAGATGGTAAGTACCATTTGCATTCACCTTGATCACCGTAAAGGGGCCAAGCCAACGGTCAGAAAACTTTGTAGCAGAGACTTCGTCTTTCAATAATACTCGCTCGCCAACTTCGAACCTTCTCTGCGGATACAGTATACGAACTTATCGTACCGTACCTTCACCAGTGCCTTCTTCTCGTCGGACTTTCGTCGAGCTTCTTCTCTTACCGCCACGATAGCTTCTTCGATGAGTTCTACCCGCTCGCGCAGAGCTTCTTCTTCCTCACCAAGCACATAATCCAATTGAGGGGCCTTCCAGACAGCAGGACTTCTCATTTCATAACCGAACAACAGGTAACTAGGCGTAAAACCAGTATCCGCATTTTCCATCGTTCGAATCACTAACAATGCTGAGTCCACATACTTGTCCCATTCAAGAATATCGTTCTGATTCCGAGGCAACTTCGCCATGACTTGCGCTAGGGTCTGATTCAACCGTTCCACGCTGCCATTCACTTGCAGTCTTCTGCTCGTAGAATGTATATTCTTGCATCCAAGCTTCTTCAAAAACATGTGTACATACTCCGAAATAAAATTGCCACCTCTATCCGAGAGTATATACTGCGGAAAACCATAGTTCTTCACAATCTCATGGTAAAAGAACTCTTCTGTAGTAACTTCATCAATATCCGACACCGCTTGGGCCACTGCCCACAGGGTAAGGAAATCAATGGCCGTAAGAATATACCGATTCTTCCTCTTCGTAATCTGTAACGGACCGACAGCATCTACGCCCACCATAAAATAGGGATGCCTCGGCGTCTTGATGATCTGACCAGGATTTTGTCTCTTCACCTTCACACGAGCTCGAAATTGACAGGTATCACACGACTTCACCACTGCTGTTACTAACTCCCTTGCTCCGTTCAGCACATAGAATCGAAGGAGCCTCTTTAGAGTGTTCACTATGCCCAAATGGCCTTCTTGATGCAAGTCTTCCACAACCTTCAACGCATTTCCCTCATGGAGCAATTCTCGGTTGGTATCCTTCTCCAGGAGATCGCCTTCAGAGATATACCACCGTTTAGCCTGTCTTTGGATCTGCTGCTTGGTCACCTTATCAGCATCTTCCGGATACGAACCGTCCAAGATGAAGTAGTAAAGCGCCACAAACCAAGCAAAAGATATCGCCATTTCACGAATTACCAAGGTACATACAATTGGTTTTAACTGGGGGTAGGAGGCAATAGTTAGAACCAAAAGGATCCTCTTCTCCTTCCGTATCGAGTACCTCAATAACTCCCAATGATAGACTTCAATCAACAAGAATGAGAATTTATCAATGAATAAAGATAAAAATCGAGCAATAGAAATAAGGATAAAGGAAGAAAAGATAAAAAGATAGGATTAAAGGATCAAGAAGAGATAGAAAAAGATTGCCTTCCTTCAAAATAAGAAAGGACTTCAAAGAAACAAAATAAGAAAGGACTTCAAAGAAAATACAGACATTTCTAAACTACTTTTCTTCTATCTAAAACAAAACTAAAAGTTTTTCTAGCATATGAGACTAAAAATCGAAAATCATTAAAAGAAAATCAATCGTTTTCTTCATCATCGCTAATCAGTAGAGAAAGCGCACCCGCGGGATTGTCCTTTCCCTTGCGATATCGTATGTCGAAATTGTATTCCATCAAGCATGCTGCCCAATGCGAGAGCTTCGGCGTCGTCTTGCTTGGCTTAAAGATGTACGTAAGACTGGAATGGTCGGTAAACAATACAAATCTTCTCCCCTTCAAATAATGACGGAAATGATTTACACCCCAGACTACTCCAAGAGCTTCCAAATGGGTTGGCGCATAATTTTTCTCACTGCCACGCAGACTTCTAGACGCATACGCCACCACATGCTTGTCTTCCAAGGTCTTGGCATCTTTAACCTGCGACAGCACAGCACCCAAACCCAGAGTGCTAGCATCCGTAGATAACACCTGCACCTTCTCCTTGTCAGGAAACGCCAACAGAGGGAATTCCGTAAGGATCTCGATAAATTTGCGAAAAGCTACTTCCTGTTCTGCCTCCCAAATGAATCTTGCGTTCTTCTTCAACAATCTGGTTAAGGGCTCTGCGATCGTAGCATAGCCTTCGACGAAACGCCGGTAGTACCCAGTTAACCCAAGGAAAGAACGGACATCGTCGCAATTCGCTGAAGTAGGAAACTTCTTCACTTTTGATACATTATGGTCGCCAGGATGCACACCATCGACGGTCACTGTATGCCCCAAGTACTCAACACTTCGCTGCCCAAAATGGCACTTCTTTCTTTTTAGCTTCAAATTCGACCTTTCGCATGCTTCGAAAAGCAACGCCAGATGTCGCCTGTGCTCCTCTAGGGTATTTGAAAATACCAGGACATCGTCCAGAAAGATCACCAGAAATTGCCCAAGTAATCAGCCAAAATGGACTGCATCATTCGCTGATAGCCGCCAACCGCCGTAGAGATACCAAAAGGCAGGACATTGAACTGGAAAGTCCCTTTTTTCGTCACAAAACCGGTACGCTCGGCATGCTCAGGATTCAAGGCCAACTGATGGTAACCGGAAGTACAATCCAGGCTAGAGAATATTTGGCACCACCGATCGTGTCCAACAAGTCGTCAATGTGAGGTAGAGGATAAGCATCCTGTCTCAACATCTTGTTCAAACCACGGTAGTCAATTACCAAACGCATAGTACCATCCTTCTTGGGAATGAAGAAACAAGGACTAGCCTATCGTCTGTTAGAAAGTTCGATGACATTGAGATCCAACATCTCCTGCAGTTGTTCGTCCAATTTTTCTTCCTCTTCCCACGTCATACGGAAAGGCTTTGACCTAATGGGAGATGCACCATCAACAAGATCCAAGTTCATCTCGTAACCCACGACACGGCCAAGACCAGAGACTTCAGAAAAACAGTGCTTGTACTGTTCTATTACCTCGACCAGGGGAGTAGGGACACCAAGGGTAATATTGGTAGCATCGAACTTGACTTCTTCAGCTCGCGATTCTCCTAAGTCCTCTGCAGGCAACAAATCGTCTTGGTACGAAACCATGTGCTCGTCACCAGCTTTCGCTAAGTACACCTCTCGTGCTTCATGCAACTTCGAGTCTTGATCCAAGGCAACACCAGGCATCACAGGAGGAACACCAACCATACGACCAGGCACCTTAGTCGTACAGTGACTCAAAAAAGTGGGGCAATGTTTGCGAAAAATGTCCGTTTTAATGAATTTCTCAAAAATGGATGATTCAAATTAAATGGTATTTCATACAGATAAACTACAGAGAGCACTCTGAAAAATAAAAAAAACGAAGCAGATTGATTGGCTAGATCTAGAGAAATCGCCGATTAAAATATATTATGCATTGCCCCACTTTTTTTGACTTACCTA
Organism: Radiomyces spectabilis; assembly: GCF_025331425.1. NCBI lineage: Eukaryota > Fungi > Mucoromycota > Mucoromycetes > Mucorales > Radiomycetaceae > Radiomyces > Radiomyces spectabilis. The sequence goes on along the minus strand of NW_026251936.1, from coordinate 14,873 downwards.
ATTTTTATTATCTACCACTTTGTTTGTCCACCTTTAGCCTGAATCACAGCCGCCAAACGTGCTGGCATACTTTCTATATGCTTCACACACATTTCCTTCGTCACTTTTTGGTACCAGACATCTCCTGTGCGCTTCCAAAGTTCAGTGATGCTGGTAGGTGCTGTATCATATCCACAAAGCTGACACTTGAGATAGTACCATACTGTATGTTCTCAATGGGGTTGAGATCTGGAGAGTATGGAGGCCAATCCAAAACGTTAACCTGATTGTCTTCCAACCACTGGCATGTCAATTTTGAGGTATGCTTAGGATCATTATCATGTTGGAAGATAACATCCTTCAGATCTATATCATAATCATGCAAGGTTCTGAAGAGATCATCTTGCAGAATCTTACAATATAGATCAGAATTCATACCACCATCGATCTTGGTAATGTAGCCAGGGCCCTCAGCAGTGATACAGCTCCATAGCATAATGCTACCACCACCATGCTTGACTGTAGGATTAACGTTATGATCGCGAAGAGGCTCTCCACCTTTCACCCAAGTCCAATGCTTCCCATCAGAACCTAAACGATTGATTTTAGTTTCGTCACTAAACACCACACATTTCCAATCATCCACAGTCCAATGCTGATACTTCTTTGCAAACTGTAGACGAAGCTTCCTGCGTCTTGGTGTTAATGGAAGTGCGTTTGGTTTAATGCGCGATTCAAAACCACATGCTGAAAGGTGATTTCGAATGGTTTGGGCGGAAATAAAAGTATTTTCTGCTGCAAGCTGTCTTGCAGCGTCAGCAGCAGTAGTGTAAACACCAGTGGCGAACTTGCGCAAGATGAGCCGCCCAAGATTAGTGCTGATTGCTGATGGGCGGCCATTGGCAGCATTAGACTGAATGTCTAATTGCTTAGCAATTCGTCCAATCGTCCGACGTGAAACGCCAAGAGCAGCTTCAATAGTCCGCTGGGACTCTCCACGTCCCAAACGTACTTCAATATTCTGAGCGGTGGTGGTGGGAATTGACTTCATGTTAGAATGGTTGCTAATTGCGAAAATCGTTGGTAATTGGTGAAGAGGATGGGGATGAATCACTTGATTTCGAAAGGGAAAAAAAGAGAAGGCCTTGTTTTGATAGCGTCCATGATTTTGAAGAATTTCGGACAGCAGCCACTTAGGAAATTCGCGCCTGCCAATTTCTCATACAACTCAAAAAAGTAGGGCAATGACATATAAAATCAAATCGCCCATAACTTTACAACCAGACATGGGAACAATATGAGTAAAGATTCATTCGAAAGGTAATTAGAAGGGCTTTTATTTAAAAAAAAGAAAACCGTACTTTATTATATAGGAAATTACGAAATTCAATAAAACGCACATTTTTTTGCAAACATTGCTCCACTTTTTTGAGTCACTGTATGGACAAGCCTTTCCGTATTGAAACAGATGCATCCGACTTCGATGTAGGTGCCATATTTTTACAAGAGAACGACGACAACATATGGTACCTGTTAGCATATGAATCGAAGAAGCTGTCTTCTACGGAACGAGCATATCCTGCACAAGAGCGAGAACTCCTGAGTATTCTACACGCGCTTCGAACATGGCGCTGCCTCATTGATGGCCGTGAATATACTGTTTATACTGATCACTTACCATTGCGATATTTCCGAACACAACTGAAACCCACTCCTCGTCTCATACACTGGATGGCCGAACTAGAACTGTATGATCCCAATATCCAATATAAGCCGGGTCGTGAGAACTGTGTACCAGACCTTTTATCACGACGAGATGGCCCCGAAACCGTTGCTGCTGAGGAAACACTTGAATCGGAGTTCTTATACAGCATGCCCTCTACAGAATTACAGTACCATATGATTGGCCTCGCTACTACAATAGACCCGAATCCATCTGGCTAGAAGATATCCACAAACATCTCACGAAGCACAAAGACTACTTTGAAGCTCAAGGAGACAATATATTTTGAAAGGCCAAGGTGGATGGTAAGACTAAGCTCATACAATATGCCATGTTTAGCCGCCGCGCCGATTTGGTTGAAAATGTTCACAAGGGTTTTGGACATGCGGAAATCTCACAGTATACGATATTTTGAAGAAACATTGGTGGTGGCCCAAGATGAAAGACGATATTCACGAATGGTAGTCCAAATGCCCTCAGTGCCAGCTCGCTGCACCTGCAGATCGAAACAAACATTATGGCCCCATGCAACCCCTGGATGTGCCACTAGCTTTTTCCTGTTGGCACCTTGATTTCATTAGTGAACTTCTCCGAACTGCTTAAGGCAACCGATGGATTCTAGTCGCAGTTGACTATTCGACAAACTGGCCCATCGCTTGCGCAGTCTCCGATGCTACCAGTCAAGCTATTGCTCAATTCATCTATGAACAAATCGTCATGCATTTTGGATGCTCCGATGAAATATTGACTGACTGTGGTGCCAATTTTATATCTAATGTCCTGTATGAATATATCAAGAAAATCAAGTCTCACCACAAGTTTACATCTGCCTTCCATCCTCGAACAAACAGTAAATGTGAACGACTTAATGGTGTCATCAAACAAATGCTTCACAAATACGTCAATGGCGCAATCACCACTTGGGACGAATATTTACTGACACTACTTTTCTCATGCCGAATTTGAAAGCATTGTACCACTCAGTTCAGCTCATTCTATCTTATCTACAGTCGCGAACCTCAACTATCTGGCAATGTCATCACCCCATTTGTTCATGGACAACTAGCCGAGGACCTGCAGACAATAGCCGATGATAGTCTTTCATTCCTTCAAGAGCTCCGCAAGGCACGAAACCAGGTAGAATCCCATATGATTGTCATTAGTCAAGCTGACAAAGCCAAATAGGATGCTGTCATGCATTCACGCAAGTATGATCTTGGTGAAGCAGTGCTCTTATGACACGAAAACCCTTACAGTTTGGAATTCAATTGGATGGGCCCCTACCTCATTATCAATTGCAACCTTGACAAAGACATCTACAAAATCCGCGCCTTGGATGGAACAACCTATCGCTCTTGGGTGCACACCGATCGCCTAAAACCTGCTAAATCCAATGACTTTCAACAACCATGGTATAATCCCACTCAGGCCTGCGCCCAATGGAATCAAGCTCCCGCTCCTGCTACTTCACCCACTACTTCTACTACTGACAACATTGCTCGAGGACAATCAACAGTTTAAGGGGGGATGATGTCATATCCTTTTTTGGTATTTCCTAAAACGTTCACAGTAACACTTACGTTTTTGGTAATGACGCTTTGATCATCTTCAAGCAAACATTTTCTTTATCGAACAGCTTGGCCAAAAGGCTGAGCATTTAGAACCAAAACACCCTGCCAAGCTGTACTACAAAATTATTATAGATTAACCCAAAAATATATAAATATCCCCTCGATCAAAACGAATAAAGATTATCAATTACAGTATCTATCCTCCAATTCTAGTTTATTTCTTCATCTATCGTCTGTGGAACCAGTATCCGGAATAGATTCAGCAAACTCCGAAAACGACACAAACATGTCAGATCTGTTAGCAGTCCTCTAAATGTTTTGTCTTAATGACTCATGGTTCGTAAATATCAACAACAAAGCTCAGTATGAGTAATAGTCGATATATTATGAATAGATAGCATTGTCATAATAGAATATAAAAAGAAACCCCAAAATATTGAATAAACATCATCATTTATTTTGTTGTCAATCCTCGTCTATTTACTTTTGTCATGGCTGAAGCGGATAATATCCGAAAATGGTAATCAGCTTAGCATCTTGCTAAGTACAATCATTCTTTTATCAAAGTTTTAGCTGCTCAGCCATTATCCTCTTTAAGAACATAGACCGAATAAGCACATATAAATATCTCCTTACTATATAATTGACAAAATAAAGCGTTATCTTTCCTATCCCTAATCCTCTTGTTTCCCATGTCAGTTACGCCGGTTCTTCTTTTGCGCCAATTAGATTTGCTATACCAAAGTTTAGCAAATATAGAAGACAGCGCATTGGCTCGTCCGCAGATCAATGTCTGGAGGAACCTTCGAAAAGGTATGAAGAACCAATGGATGAACGAGGCATACCAAAGGTATTGCCTGGAAAACGGAAGAAATATAGACCAAATCCGTTCAGCATTAAAGTGGTCCGTAATACTTCTTGATTGATTATATTTCGGAATAATAGAAAACTGTGCAGAAAGTTGACAAGAACCTTCCTGAAGATTGTAGACATAAAAATGATCTTGATAGAAAATATAAATATGACCATGTTATGGTAGAATAAAACAATCAACAAATTACAGATTCAAACGAAACTCTAAAAGGAGTACTCAAATCTGACACCCACTCTGGTGATCTTGCCAGTATATCAGATCCGAGTGAAGTACGATACTTTGGTGATCATGCAGTTTATCAGATCCAGTAAATACGACATCTGACGACGACCAAAAAATAAACTCTCGGACGGGGAATTGAACCCCGGTCTCCCGCGTGACAGGCGGGGATACTCACCACTATACTATCCGAGACCCGTTGCGATGTCGAGCTGAAAAACATTCCGGTTCCGCAGACGCGATCACGTGACGTCAGGAATATCCCTCCTGTGCTGCGCTCAGGCAAAAAGCGCAAAGTCCAGCCTCTTCTCCCGCCTCGGCAAAAACGGCGAAATATAATTCCGAGACTTTATATGATTGGTCGACGCTATCCGCGTATCCCATTGGCTCACCGCGATTGCCGCTAGGCTTCGCTCCGCTTCTCACTCACATTGGTCACTGCTTAGCTTCTTCTTTGAAAACTTTTGATTGGTATCGCAAGCAAACCAATGGATACTTCTTTATTATTTTTAGAGCAGATTTCATTCAGTATAAATATCAGTAGTTTAGACGTCTGAATAAAGATAACTTCTCTTCTGCATTCTGATCTGTTTATATCTTTGATCTCTTTATTTTATCTTTGATTCAGCCTTTTTATTTCGCGCATATATCGAACCAATAGGGGCCAGGAGATATATTGCGATCTGACAGCGACTCGTTCCGTTACCTTGGTATTCCCTTCTCTCGCTCTGGCATTGATGTAGATCGTTTGCTTCGGCACTCGTTTCGAAAATCCGGTCAAGCGATGCAGAATTTCCGTCGGATGGGATGTCACCTCTATGGCTTTGGTCTTGGAGTGGCGCTTCGTACCTACAAAATCTTTGTTCGTCCGATTCTTGAATACGGCCTTGGGATTTGTCCCCTTTCGGTACGCCAAGTTAAAGACTTACAAAAGATCCAGGACCAGTGTATGAAACTATGTGTTGGTCGTCAGATCAGCGCTAGGATTAGTACTCATGCGACTGCGTCGCTAGCAGCGTTACCTTCTATGGAATTACGTAGTTTAGCTTTACAGGCCAAATTTGTAATTCGTTCTCAATTTCTCCCCGCTGACACCATGCTGGCACGTCTGCTCCCGCAGCTGCTCTATCCAAACAGTGAAGCGATCATCTATAGGATGCATAGCAATGTGCTGTTCTTGGAATATCAAACACTCCGTGATTCGTCCCCCAATCTGAAGAATGCTCTGAAGAAAGTGGTTCGATCACATCACGAACGGGAAATTGCCAAAAAAGCGGCCCAGTATGTTACTGTGCATCGTGGATTGTGCAAACCTGTCTGGGATCCTATCCTGTTTTTGCCTTGTACCAATATGGAGCGTCACAGACTCATCTGATGGCGGATCCACTGGCTTCCACCAACCCCGTCCATCCCATGCCGATGTGGCTCCGACCAAGCCAACCGTGAACACTTTTTCCACTGTCCTTTGGTAACGCCAACGCTCAAGGTCCTGATGGCACTCTTTCCTCGGCCGGTGTCAACTCCGTTGCACCCCGTTGATTGGGTGTTGAATCATTTACCCCGTTCTGCTCCGTCTGGCTCCTCCCTTTGGTGTGATGTCTGGCCTGTGCTTCTCAAAGTCTTACATGAAATCGATCAATCGACCTCCACCGATGACTTTCAACCCGAACCTCCTCCTGGACATGCGCTGCTTCACAATTGTGATTCTCACGCTCACCCACTCCTTTACTGAGCCCAAAAAAAAAAAAAAAAAAAAAAAACCTCCTGTTCTGTCGATCCGTCGTTTATCTTTGCATCGCCGCTACTGTTACGTTTCATGCCACCACACTTTTTGGATCACCTAAACCTAATTATTTTTATCCCTCCTCTCCTTTGATCATACAAGGCACGCTGACATGCTTTTGTGAATAGCATTGCCACTATTTATTCAATAAAACATTTGAGCTATACTATCCGAGAACGGTTTCTCCACTAAACATCACTTTTTACTGGATCCCAAATTTACCGTTTTTTGCAAATTTCCTCCCATATCTTGCTTAATAAATTGACAACCCCTTCAGAAAATCACGTAGAACCCACCAGTAGCCCTCCAGCCATCGACCCTGCAAGTACCGAGACTTGTACGAGCCTTACGCCTTCGCAACAAGCTTCTAAGCGCAAAGCTACCACTTATATCATTAGAGATATCTCGAAAATGACCGCGCCAGCTACCAAAACCCGCACCCGTACCTCAGCCGTAGCATCGCTCAACAGCCTTGCTACCATAAAATCGTCAGGAATAAAAAAAGGAACCAACCATCGCGAAACCGAAAAAAACCTACAAAAAAAACTTTTATCTCCATCTGAAAAAAATAACCAATGCCAGTCACTCGCTCCCCAATTTTTGGCAAATCTTCAGAGTGATTTCCAAGCCCGATATGAACAGTTGCCCTGCCCCCACTGCAATGAAGTTGGAAAAATTCATGCCACTGGACAAACCAATGTGCAGTATAATCCCCCGGCACCCATTTTTACTTGCATCTGTAAAACCGATTTTTCGCATCATGAGGTTCGCCTTTTATTGAATGCTATTCTTACCCCACCGGGATTTTCTTCACCTGCGGAAATGGAATTTGATTCTATTGCCGATGACTCCGCAACCAACACCGCACCCATTCCCCAAGCCTCTTTGGTCTTCGAGCATCATGATGCCCTGCCCGACTACCTCAAGGTACTCGTCCACAAAGTCACTACGCTTGAGAACCGTGTCGACGAACTTAACGCACTCGTGAAAGAAAATCAACAACTCAAAACGGCCCTTAACCAAGTTACTGACGAAAATCAGAAACTTAAACTTCAGCTTTCTGCGGCGCTTGCTCAACAACCTCAACTGGGCACCATGGCATCAAAATACGCCTTGCAACCTGCCACTGACTCTGGACCGGCCAATCTTGAGAGTGATGATTTCCCAGCCCTTTCCTCTGCTGCCCAAAACCAGCATAACAAAACCTGGGCCGCCCATACTGCTGCACATCGACCTCCTCAAAAAAATTGTAGGCCGATTTACTGCGTCAACCCCAATCCCTCTGCCAAGCAAAGCACGATAGGGATCCGTACCTTCATCCTTCCTGGTCCAACTCATGGATTCCAGTACGTCTACCTTCCTTCCCGCGGCCGCATACCCATTGGCCAGCTCCGCAAAAACCTGCACAAAATTGGAGTGGACAATGTCCGTGTCCTTGATCTGCATTACCCCGCCTGCCAAGTAGTCGCCGCCTTAATTCACAACGATTATGCTACCGATTTCACCGCACTTTTCACCAAACATGGTGTGCACCCTATTGCCGACTTTAATCCCGCTGATCCCAAACACCTTGGCGATCCACAGTTTAAGGACCTCCCCATTACCGAGCGTACCGCCAAAGCCCAAGAATTTTTTTCAGCTCGCATGATCAAAGCCGTCAATGGTATTCGCTTCCCTGTGAAATATGCTGTTGCCCGATTTTTCGCCTCCCAACAATGGATCTCACCAGAGACACTCGCTCAAATCCTTCCTTCGCGCCCCAGCCATTCTACAAATCACACTGCTCCCTTAGTGACAGACCTTTTCTATCCAACAACATCTCCCAGTTCTGCAGAAGCCATGCAAACTGACGACATCCCAGCCAAACCCATTACCTCCAGCACCCCAACCTCAGATAATCAATGACGACCGACCTTACAATTACAATATGGAATGCCAACGGCATTAAAAAACAATTGATTAACTCTATTTTAGATCATACATCCGACTCCACTCTTTTATTTATTACCGAAACCTGGCTACTCACCCCACAATCCTTTCCTACCAACTGGCGACAATTTCACACCTATGGTCAAGCCCACCCATGCACCTATGTTGGCAGCATGGGTATCTCACTTCTCATCAACCCTTCCTCTCCTTTCAAAGACTCTATCGAATTTATGCCCCACGATCCTTCCTCACCATATTACAATTATATGTTATCCTGCCGCCTCGGTACCATCCTTATCCATTGCCTATATCTCCCCCCCTCTATCGACGATCCTTTTGCTCTTGAAATACTCCAATCCCTCACTACCGAATCCGACACTACCATCACTGCGGTGACTTTAACACCCGTCTTGGCCCTCTCCTAGGTGATCATCGCACTACCAGTCGTGGCACATTATTTAATAATGAATGGCTGATCCCACATGGCCTTACCCTATGGAACACTACCCTTGCCTTCGGCCAACCCACTTACTACTGCTTGACGGAACCAGTATCATTGATTGGTTTATCAGCACTACTCCTCTCCTTAATCCCTCTATGCAAATTCGCGATGACCTCTCTCTAGGCTCCGATTATAAGCTTGTCCACCTCACCTTTCAATATGCCAACCAACCCTCTCCTCCTCCTTCCGGCCATCCACGTATCCTGTGGCGCCTTGGTAAATTATCTAATGACTCCGTATGCGAACAATATACCACCGACTTCCAAGCTTCTACCCGACCCCTCCATTCTCTCTTACAACAACATCTCGACTCATCTACACCACCACTCATTGACGATCTCTACACCCAATTATGCCAAAACATTTACACCTCTCTTGACGAGAGCGTCGGTAGAAAACCCCCACCATCATTTAACAACAACCAGTTCTGGACTCCATTTCTTCAAGCCACCATTGACCATCGGGAACATTGCTACAAAAAATGGTGACGTGCCCGAGGCCTGAATAAAATTACCTGGTGGATCCGCCACCAAGAAGCACAAGCCAAAGTCCATAAAGCCGTTCTCCAGCATCGACGCCAAACCTGGAAAGAATTTTGTGAACGCCTTGCCTCCCAAGATTTTTCCAAAACCACTGCCACCATTAAAAAACTAAAAAAAAATCGCCACCTCTCTCCTTCCTTTGTCCACCCACTTGGGCCACAAGCTGCCGCTGACACCCTTGCCTCTCATTTTGACTCTGTTCTTGCCGGTAACCTCCTGCCCCACACTCCTTCCAACAATTCCGACATCTCCCCCACGTCCCTACCTTTTTCCGATCCCTGTCCATTCCTTCAGAATACTGTCACCGAAGTCCTCTCATCACTTCCTCGCCGCAAAGCTCCTGGTGTAGACCATCTACGCAGTGAGATGCTTCAGCCCATCCTCCCCACCTTAACCCCACTCTTATACACCATTTTCCAACTCCGTTGGAAATGGGGGACCACACCGCAAGCATGGCGAATAGCCCAGGTTATCCCAATCCATAAAAAAGGCGATGTTACTGATCCCGCCAATTTCCGCCCAATCAGCCTAACCTCAATTCTCCGCAAGGCTTTTGAAGTCTGTCTCAAAATCCCACTTGAGGATACCGCACCTCCGCTAGATCCTGCGCAAGGTGGTTTCCGGGCATTTCGAGGTGCCCTTGATCAAGCTCTCGCCCTGCACGAATTATGCCGTTTCCATCAACAGTCCTTTGGTAGCCCTCCGGTTCTGGCATTTTTAGATATTAAGTCTGCCTACGATACCGTCGATCGCACCATCATCTGGAACGAACTTGCCCCCACCATTCAACCCGCCCTCCTTCATATTCTCCAGTCTCTTTTTGACAATGTCAGCATCGAAATCCTATTCTCAGGATACACCTCCCGTCGTTTTTCACCCACTACTGGCGTCCTACAAGGCTCAGTACTCTCTCCATTCCTTTACTCTATTTACATTAATATCCTTCCCGGCCTTCTCCGCGAAGCCGAATCCCAATTCTGGGACTCTATCTATTCCGACTTCCTTCCACCAACCCCCCTTACTGTCAATGGCCTTCACATCAACTGTCTTCTCTATGCTGATGATGTTGTACTCATCGGATCATGGGAGACTATGCCTATTCTCTTAGACACCTGCGAACGCCACAGCATACAACTCGGCTACCGCTGGAGTCCTCCAAAATGCGCCATCCTCTCATCCAATATACCCTCATTTCACCCATCCCTCCGCCTCTATGGCCATGACCTTCCATTCCTTAACTCGTTCCGCTACCTTGGCGTCCCATTTAATACCGCCGGTCAAATGGACACTGCTAAATTAATCGCTCACAACACTGCCTCTGCCCTCTCTGCCATGCGAGTCCTGTACTCTATTGGTATGAATCCTATGGGCTTCTCCAAACTCCTCGCCAGCCGCCTGTACCAACAGTTTATCCGCCCCCGTTTTGAATATGGCCTCGCCATCAACAAGTTTACCGCCAAAGAAATCAAGTTGCTTGAGAGAGCCCAAGACACATGTCTACGCATGTTCTACAGTGCTCATAGAACCTTCTCCACCACTGTCATTCGCCACCTCACCCATCTTCCCTCCATGTCCGAACGCGTGGCCATCCTTCAAGCCAAATTCCTATATCGCACACACTCCTTACCCGATGATACCTTCCTCACACAACTCATTCCACTCCTTCAAAGATCTCGCACCAGTCAATGGCAAACCCTTCACCGTACTGCTCTCTAGATTACCCTCCCTCAACCCGCTTCAGACATCTCCCACTCTGACTTTAATACAGCCATCAAGACTTTCCGCACCAACACCCACCAACAACTCCTCACCGCCCGTCATTCGATTCGTATCAATGCTTGCCGTCCCACTCTCGGGTTAGACCCAATTATGTGGCTTCCCATGACCAATAGAGAACGCAGCCGCTTCATTCGATGGCGAATTGGTTTCCTACCCAGAAAGCCAGTGCCATGTACCCGTTGCCGCCTAGACCACACCAGCTCTCGCCATTTGATGGAATGCCTACATGTCCACTCACGCCTCGGTATTCCCAGCACCAACGATCCCATCTCATACCTTTTAAATCGTCTCCCCACTCATCCACTTCGCTCCTCTATCAACGCCGACATTGGAACCGTAACTGGCCAATTTTGTGCCGTATCCTCTATGAGATCGACCAGCTATGCCATCCTTCTGAGGACTTTTCAGCCAGCTTTGATCCAGACCCCGGCCGCACTCTTCTCCTCTGGTTAACACCTACTCCACCTTCCACTCTTGTGACGTTGACTTCACCAACAGTCTCCTGATAGCACTCTAGATCTCTTTATTTTATTTTTTCTTCATTATTCTTCTCGCTCCACCTTTTTCCCTTACGCCCATTGAGGATTTTTTCATACCTTAAACTTTTCTGGAACTTGCTAGAGCATGAAACAGTCTATAGATCGATCTGCTCCCCCTGCATTCAAATAAACATTTTCGTCTATACTATCCGAGAGAGACAACGTGTCGAGCTGAAAAACACTCCAGTTCCGCAGGCACGATCACATGACGTCAGGAATATCCCTCCTGTGCTGCGCTCAGGCAAAAAGCGCAAAGTCCAGCCTCTTCTTCCACCTCGGCAGAAACGGAGAAATGTAATTCCGGGACTCTATCTGATTGGTCGACGCTATCTGCACATCCCATTGGCTCACCGTTAATTGCCGCTAGGCTTCGCTCTGCTCCTTGTTTGCATTGGTCACTGCTTAGCTTCTTTGTTAAAAACTTTTAATTGGTATTGCAAGCAAACCAATAGATACTTCTTTATTATTTTTAGAATAGATCTCTCTCAATATAAATATCCATAGTTTAGATGTCTGAATAAAAAAAATTTCTCTTCTGCATTCTGATCTGTTTATATCTTTGATCTCTTTATTTTATCTTTGATTCAGTCTTTTTATTTCGCGCATATATCGAACCAATAGGGCCAGGAGATATATCGCGATCTGACATTGGTAGCGGCTGAATAGTAACGATCCGGTTTATCTGCAAGAATTATTATTTTTTGAAGTCTCTGTTATCTCTGAAAATACGAATTATTTTTTTTTTAACGACCGAACATGTCTCAAGACGAGAATATGCAAGACGCTAGACTGTCTCAAGAACAGTTGTCTATGGCAACAATTGTTGCTGCGGCCGTGAAGGAGGCCCTCAAGGCTAAGACCTCCACCCCGAAATTCCGTGTCCGTGAACCTGATACCTACTCTGGTGAACGTTCCGCATCCATCATTGATGGATGGATCCGCTCTGTTGAACGCTATGGTGACACCCTGAAGTTGGACATGACTGAGAAAGTCACCTATGCGTTGACGCTCCTGCGTGATCGTGCTGATGTTTGGTGCCGAAGACTCGAGAAAGACGACTTGGTCCCTGCCACTTGGGAAACGTTCAAGAGAGAATTGATCAGCGAATTCTGTCCCAGTCACTCCAACCGTGCTGCCCGTGATCGTTTGGCGAACCTTCGTCAGACTGGATCGGTGGAAAAATACGTTGATGATTTCCACGATGTCCTTTTGGAAGTGGTTGCTGTGTCCGACGATGAAGCTCTCGATCGTTTTACTCATGGCCTACAAGAAGACACCCGTATCCATGTGATTACCCGCGATCCTCAGTCTTTCGACCAAGCTGTCCGCTTTGCTTTGGCCTTCGAAAGTGGCAAACGAGTTGGTGCTCCTTCTGTGGTCCGCCCCAAGCTTCCCCAGCAAGCTGATATGATGGACCTTGACTTCATAGGGAGAAAACCGCGTCCCGGTTACCGCAAGCCCGAGTATCATAAGAGAGACCAGGACGATAATTGTTGGTTTTGCCACAAACCCGGCCATGTAAAGCACTACTGCAAGATCCGACTGGCGGAAATCAAAAAGATGGACGATGCCCGCCGAGTTTTTGAAGAGCACAACTGAAAAGAAGGAGGGTCAGTTGTGCGCTATAGAAGAAAATTCCTCCTTATCACAAGAACCTGTTGTTAAAATTGAAACCAATAAAGACGATGTTACCGCCTACTCCGAAGTCCCTACAGCTGTTGACCATGAGGATAATTCCTACCTGCGCCATCTGTACACGACCACTGAAACTGAACTGCCTTTGTACCCTGTTACGATTCAAGGTCATACCTTCCTCGCAATGATAGATAGTGGTGCCAGCGATAACTACTGTACGTGTCCTCCCGCATGGCCCAATATGCGACGAAAATTGAAGAAACTCCAACACGCCTGATTGAAACTGCTGGCGGTGACATCAAGACCGTTGACCAGAAAGCCACACTAGATATTGATCTGAATGGTTATCGAAGCTGCTTGAGTGTCAACATTTTCGATACAAAATTCGACCTGATCTTGGGACGAACCTGGTTGCACACCATGGGACCCGAACCAAATTGGCGCACTGATGTCTGGTGTATCCGCGAACATGGTCAAGAATTTTTCCTCACTCCGCAACGTGGCGCTTCCTCGAGACCGCATTTGAATTACCTAATCTCTGCCAAACAAGTTGAACGAGATCTACGCTGCCAACAAGCTGACTGTTTCCTGATTCATTTCAAGGCTCCTGACAATGTAGCACAAAATCCGGGCACCTTTTGGCAGAAGATAGTCAAACAATTTGACGATGTGTTCCAAGATGGACTACCTGGCCTCCCTCCTGATCGCTCGGTCCAGCATGTAATCGGTACTGGTGATGCAAGCCTGGTCAACCGTGCCCCATACAAGATGAGTCCTGCTGAACTCGACGAATTGAAACGACAACTAAAAGAGCTCCTCGACCTCGGTCTCATTCGCCCAAGTGCCTCACCCTGGGGTGCCCCGGTGTTGTTCGTAAAAAAGAAGGATGGTTCGATGAGAATGTGCATTGATTACCGCGCGCTCAATAAAGTCACCGTTCGCAACAAGCATCCTTTGCCCCGCATCGATGAATGTTTGGAACGACTACAAGGCGCGACCCACTTCACCAGCCTTGATCTCAAAAGTGGATATCATCAAGTCAGAATCTCCCCTGAAGATGTACCAAAAACTGCTTTTAATATGCGTTACGGTCAAAACGAATTTTTAGTTCTACCATTTGGTTTAACGAATGCTCCGCCTACCTTCCAACAGCTCATGAACGAGGTCCTTGGTGATTGTTTGGATAACTTCGCACTGGTATACCTTGATGACATCCTGATTTTCAGCAAGTCCGAAGATGACCACAAGGAGCATGTATGACACGTTTTAGAACGTCTACGGAAAGCCAAGTTGATCGCCAACTTAAAGAAATGCGAATTCAATCGACGTGAATTGACCTTTCTGGGTTTCAAGATTTCTGCCGATGGTATTCTTCCCGCCGACGACAAGGTGAAAGCGATCAAGGACTGGCCAGTACCAACGAACGTGCAAGAGGTTCGCAGTTTCATGGGCTTAGCCCAACATTACCGACGCTTTATCCCAGGATTTGCAAGTCTCGCTGCCCCAATTACGGATTTGACCCAAGGCATTGGACCAAAAAAGCGACCCATTGTTTGGAATGAAAAATGTGAAACCAGTTTCAAAGCTATCAAGGAAAAACTCTGTTCGGCTCCTCTTTTGCAAGGCCCCAATATGGATCGACCATATATTATCAAAACCGATGCCTCTGATTTCGGTGTAGGCACAGTCCTATTACAGCCTGACGACAATGGTCTTTTGCATCCACTGGCCTTCGAGTCCAAGAAATTTTCAAAAGCCAAACGTGCCTACCCCGCTCAAGAACGAGAACTCCTGGGAA